>NW_027508722.1:2480000-3852500 GCF_051911475.1 Siphateles boraxobius | reverse complement strand
GATATTTCATACTTTTTTAGCAAATAAAAAGCGCTTTAGTATAATTGTAAAAACGTCAACCTTCAGCTCATGTTTTACGAGTCTTTTTGCTCTGAAATCTTTACTAATTTAATAAAAAAATTAAACGTATGAATAACTATTATAATGTTAGTAATATTTCAAAATGAACACTTACTGGACTAAAGTAACTTAGGTTTACTTGGTTATTCATACATCAACAATATCTTATTGATTTATATTAGAAGCTATCAGAATTTCTTTTTTTTTTTGGCGGTATAAATATAAGCATCTGTTCCAAATTTCATATTTTTGCTCAGTTTGGGCCTCTGAATTAAACGGATGTTTTTCCTCTAGTATGATCACAATATTCTCACTGTATCCTACTATATGAGCCATTAAAGCCTGATGTATCAAATATGATACTAAACAAAAAAACACACATGCGTTTTTCTCTTCTTCCGATTTTTATTATCCATTTTGTCTAAAAGTTCAATAAACGATTTCCATATGTCAGGCTTTACAGGGTGAATGTGTGACTTTCTGAGGTGATGTGTAATCTGTGGTTGTGTTCTGCAGTGGAGCAGGTTCCCACAGAAGCCTATCGCATCCCGCTCTCCCAGGCCGAGGTCCTGCAGGAGGGCAGCGATCTCACGCTGGTGGCCTGGGGAACACAGGTACGTTTGTAAGAACTTATCAGATACATCAACGACACCATCAGATCATGATTTGAAAAGCTCTCTGGGTGTCCGGAAGCTCAGCTCAGACTCTCCACAGGCTTATCCTGCTGAATGACTGATGCTCCTCATGAAGAAGTGCAGAGTACTTCCAAGGCTTGTTTCTAATGGACGATAGTACTGTTCTGTTTTCTTTTCATTCATCCCACCGAGACTATATACATGAGCAGCACAAACTAGGACTGGGAGATTAATTGACCCTTCGCTAAGCCCCGCCCTCCCTAGTTACTGTTGCTACGCCTGTCAAGCTTTCGCGCCTGGCACGTCTATTACAGTGTGTATGCACTGGTGTCAGTCTTTCCCTTCATTCGAGGGATTTATCCACGTCATATGCAACCAATTAGAGAATAATTTCATAAAAATTTAAGCTAAAGCTTATAGTCTCAGCGGCTGTCTCATACGCTGACCATTCAAATGAGAAACACACACATTGAGGAACAGCTATGTTTGTGCACACCAGGTTAAGTGAAATGTGAAAATAATCTAATAATTATAAATCAAACAGTTTATCCATAAATCTTGTGGAATAACACTTACACCGGGAGAGCCGCGATCGGATTGGGTTAAAGTTACTCAGTCAGGGGTAGTAGGCCGTCGATTAACAAAATGCTGAAATATATTTTAATGTCAGTGAGCCTCCGTCTTGTCTTTAATCGTCTTATTTTACGTTAAAATATATGCGTTATGAACAAAGAACCGTCATTATTTCCAAGCAATGAGTGTTTTAGTTAATCCTGTGGACATGTAGTTGTGAATGCGGTCTCCCACACTGCTGATCCACGCACATCATTTCTCCCCTTGGCTTTTAGATTTTCGGGAAGGAAAAAATTCCACTCCCCCGTCCAAACTTTTAGGATACCGGGTATCAGATTTGCACGATCCATACACACAACACTTCAGCATGCTTCCCTCGCTCGAAAGCTTGCCAGACCTCCCGCGCCTAGTTACGGTTGCTAAGACATGATTGGCCAGTGGCGGTTTTCGGGCGTGGCTTAGCGAAGGGTCAATTAAATATTATTAGCTGTTGCCGTATGAACAAAAACATAACCTCAACATTGGCTAGAGAGGCTCTGAAACAGCAGCCAACAAAATAAACTACTGTCAGAACTTAGTCTTTAGCGTAAACTGCAAGTTAACCTTTGACCTTTGGGTTACAGGTACATGTGATGAGGGAAGTGGCTGCCATGGCACAGGAAAAGCTGGGTGTCTCCTGTGAGCTCATCGACCTTCAGACCATTTTGCCTTGGGACAAAGAGACCATTTGCAAGGTACGATGTGAATGCACACATTTGACGAGTTATTTCCTCTTAATGGGATGGTTTACCCCAAATGAAAAATTGTCATTTGTTTACCATACAAGCTGTATGACCTTTTTTCATGAAGCACTGGAGGATATATTTTCCGGAAGCTGCTGTTTTCTAAACAATGAAAGGGAAAGGTTATTCAGACTTTTGACCTTTAAAAAGGACAAAAAAGTACCTTAGAAGTATCATTCCTATTTATACTCTATGTAGGGCAAGACATTCAACTAATAATGAGTTGTTGTTTTTTTCAATTAAATGAATGCACTTTATTTTAGTTTGATAATGGTTTTTATTTTATATTTTGTATTTTTAGGGGATTTTATGCTACTAAATTATAGTTATGATCCATTTATTGCCTGTTAATCACTTTTTTGCATAGACCTGAAAATAAAATGTCTAACTTAAACCCTGGTAAAGCTTGAATGCACAGACTAAAGTTTGGTCTCTTTTTAAAGAAGACAATTATATAACAGATTATTGCCAATTTATTATTAAAAAGTTTAAAAAGTAAAACAAATTATCAAAGGTTACATTTATTAATATAAAAAATGCATAATACTAGTTTTACATTTTCTATGAAATATATATTTTTCAAAAAATGTTTTACTCCAAAACTGAGAAAATCAAAGCCAGAAATCTCCACATGTTGTGTTCCGAATTTGAGGTTGATGTCTAAACAAATTAGTGTTCAGCGAGATTTTGTTTGAGCGCAGTACCAAAAGTTTCCACTAGATGTAATTTGTTTCCCTATAGTTTCCAATACGCTCATTTTTGACCGCTAACAATACAAGAGTCCCTTTTTTTAGGACCATTTAACCTTTTCGAAATATGTTCAGTCCATGATTTTTTGTGTCCACATAGCCAGTTCCAAAACCTTTACCAAGTTTCGTACCATTTCCGATGAAGTAAAAAAAAACAACTTGGTTAAAAATGACCAAACAGCTCCTACAAACTAGTGTTTAAAATTGATAGGCCTATCACCAACCTGTATTGTCATATAGGGGTGGGCGTTTGAAAGCAGGATTGTCTTAGCGGATCCCTAATATATCCACTGATAGACGGATCCACTGATAAACGGATCCACTGAAAGACGCCTGCTTTCAAACACTCACTTGTGTATCTGTGTAAGCACTCGGTGTAGAGCGTCAAAGATGTCTATTTTCAACATGTTTGTCCCATCAGTGGTATAAAAGCCGAAGTTCATCCAGATTTGAACTTAAACAGGGTTTGGGCATTTATTACTTTGCTCTCCCTGCTGTCCGACATCCCGTTAAAATCCTCTTTTTCTTAGGCTAGTCACAGACATATATGTTGAGCATGTGAACATAGTGGCCAATCAGAGGTGTTTAAGAATCTGCTCAACAGCGCTCAAAATGCCAGCGGGAAATGCTGATGTCGTCACATTTTTACAATTTGAACTATTCCCAAGTTTATTTTAAGGACGCTGGTAAACACTGACATGTTCCCAGGTTTAAATCTAAGAGGTTGGTCAATTTTGAAATTTACCAGGTTAATAAAAAAAGTTGATAAGCAGGAAAATGTGTCAGTTTGCACACTTTTAGTTTAAAATTTAAGCACAGTGTTTAATTTACTTTAATTTACTTTAATTTGCAGACTGAAAAACTTTTTGTGCTGTTTTCTAAAAGTTTGGACTTTAATAAAGAGAGAAACCCTACACTTAACCTTATCACAGGCTCATGTTGTTTTTATACATATATCGCTATGTATCATTATAGATTTGTCTAGAAATATATCGATTATCGCAGAATTGCTGTATCATGTTATTATCGGTACTGTGAGCCATGTATCGTATCGTGAGGCACCCTGTGATTCCCAACCCTAGTCATGAGAAAATATCTATCAAATTAGAGTTGCAATATTGCTTTATGCTGGTGCTTTGCATTGTATGATAATCTCTCAAATAGAACTGATCTAAAAAGTAATTGTTCTGGCAGGAGCAGTGTAATAGAGTAGCGTGTCTTATTGAATCTTTGCAGTAGATTATTGTTTTGGCAGTGTGATCAGGAGGATGTAGATCCTCATGGGCTGTTTGTTGGAAAGCAGCTTCTTAAATAAACATTAAACCCATTAAACTGCCTCCATGAAACTCAATAGTGTGTTTACAGTAAAGCACTACACACTGTACACCGTTCTGTTCAGAAACCGCATGGGACAATCTTTTTTTGTTGGGACTTTCCCTTATCAATTTGTACCTTACCTCCTTTATTCGCTCCACATACGTGCTGTAACAGTGTTTGGATGTAGCACACGAGGATTGCATTAGATTCACTATCAAATCGAGTGTCTGCATGTCTCAAATGCTGCATAATCTTCACTTTTCTGGTGTATTTCTTCATCACATTAACTGTAGACATGATCTGCTTACAAACACAGTCACACAAAAGCTGCTGTTTTATTTCAAACCGTACAAACTTTGTTTAAAAGTCAGCTTTGTTGCTGTCTTTGCATTACATTACATTAGCAAACCAAATGGTATTTACTGTCGAGACATTCATATGTCAAGCGTTCAGTGCTTTTGGCAGCGCGGTAAATGGTGTGCCATTATTTGGTAGCAGTGTAGAGAGTGACTTTGTAATTAAACAATTTGCAATAAAATGGAACAACTGAAGCAATTGAAGAGCATGGTTTGTTCATGTCCCAAGAAAATGCAGATGTCTTCTATTTCAACTTCAATAATAATCAATATCAAAGCGCAGAGCAGAAACATTTTGAATCCAGATGTGCATCAAGCTTCACTGAAAGAAGCAAACAAACATGCAGATCTCTGAATGCTCAATGTGTTTGTTGTTGTTGTGGGAACAACAGATGAACGCATTGACTATTCCAGTAAATAAAGCGAGACGTAAAACACAGGCCAATATTTGAGGGTTTATGATCAATGTAAAATGCACTTATAAAAAGTGAAAAGCCACAAAACAAAGCTTGTTTTGCACCATGTTTGTTCATTTGACTTGGATATGTATGTGTAATGTCTCTGTGTGAGGATGAAAGTGGTGCAGAATTTGTTTTTCGTTTTTTTTATCTTATTCACAGTGTTTGTATGTTTACATGAAGAATTGAAATGTGGCACATATACAGGCCAATGTTATGATATTTTGTCTTTCTGTGTCATTCTGGTGTTTGACAGTCCTGTCAATTTACTGAAAAGCTGAATATGCTTAATTCACTAAAGGTGAATTAAGCATGAGCAAAAGAGAATCTTTGGAGCAAATTATGACATTGCATTTAAGATAGCATTAAAGGGGTGGTATAATACCCTTTTTACAAGATGTAAAATACGTCTCTGATGTCCCCAGAGTGTGTATGTGAAGTTTTAGCTCAAAATACCCCATAGATATTTTTATGCAGCATATTAAAATTGTCAAGTTTTGAGAGTGAACAAAAACGCACCGTTTTTGTGTCTGTCCCTTTAAATGCAAATGAGCTGCTGCTCCTGGCACAGGGGGCGGAGCTTCAAGAGACACACACTGAAAACGTTTAGCCTTTTATGTTCAAACCGGGGAAGAGGAAGTGACAACATGTAGAAGCAACAGGACATTTCTGAATGGTTAGTTGATGAATTTATGTAGCTTATGTGTAGTTATCTTCTAGTCATTGATTAGCATATTCGGTCTTGATAATCTATAAATCATTTCCGGTGGCGGGGTTTATGTAAATTTTAGGGTTGATGATGTCACTAACCCGGGAGGATTGTCATGTAGTTCCTACCAGCCGTTTGTTTTAGTCCTTAAAAAGCAAAATCCTTTCTTTAAAAGCAAATATCTCCCTTTGCTCTGAACTTTGAGCGCTGTAACTTTGCAGATGTTGTTTATGCTCAAACAGCAACATTACACACTAAAGTTGAAATCAGTAATCAACCACCCCTTTAAAGATATTACTACATAATTATGTGAATTATAATTAAGTATTAATGTGTGTGTATTACAGCAGTGGTGTGTAACGCTGTCTTTGGCGGGAATACATTAAAATGGTCATATATGACAGTCATGGTTTAACTACAATAAACATGCAGGAAAATCCTTATTTGAGTGTTACCTACCGTTCATAAGTTTGTGGGTGTTTACAAGCTCTTAAATTCTTTTAAATAATATAATAATACATATTGTAAATTATTCCAGTGATGGCAAAGCTGAATTTTCAGCATAATAACTCCAGTCTTCCGTGTCACATGATCCTTCATAAATTAATCTAAAATGCTGATTTGGTGCTTAATTTTTTTTTATTATTATTATAAATGTTGAACAGTTGTGCTGCTAATTTTTTGCTGGGTTCTTTGATGAATAGAAAGTTCAAAAGAACAGAATTTATTTGAAACTGAATTCTTTTGTAATTATATCATTGTCTTTACTCTCTCTTTTGAGCAGTTTAATGCATCTTTGCAGAATACAAGTATTAATTTCTTTATATAAAACAAATCTTACCTTTGAACATTAGTATATGACACCGATACCCATTAACCCCACTAGATGTCCCAAGAAGAGTTTCAGTTTTAACTTTAGGACTCTTCACAAGCTTTAGAAATCACTGGACGATCTCCAGAGCCTTTTGGATTGTGATTTCATTTTTTGCTAGTCTATGATTAATGATGATTGATCTTGTGGATAAATCTCAGGAAGAAATGCCTGTGCCACAAAAATCAAAGAGATAAAGTGAGAAATTGTTTTGCATAAAGAAGAAATCAAGGCAATTGTAGCACCATTAAGACTTTGCATTGTGATGTTATTTGAGTGAAGCACCAAAATCTTCACAAATAAAGAAAAAAAAAACAGTGAAATACTGTTATTAAAATTATCCTGGATGCAATGACTATTAATTTATTTTGTAATTTAGCATAAATTAAATTCAAAACAACAAATACTGTCCACACGGAGCATTAAACAGCGGTGTGACGTCGCCGATCTTATGTGATGTTTAATATAGAGCTGTGTTGAGCTGCGACCAATCAGGTTTCATGATGGCCTTTTTTTTTATACAGTGGCATTTTAACAAAATATTGGATGCAAAAAAACTTTGAAATGTGGGTTTAGTTTGTTTTCTTCAAGTATCTGCTGTGCATTGAAAGTATTGAGTGAGGTTTCTGTCTTGAGAATGGATATCTGAACTTTGCCAGAGAGGAGCTCCATAAATCCTGTCACATTATAATCAGTGTTTTAAAAATGGAAATTGTGTCTTATTTCTTTCATTCCTGAAGCTTTGGTCCTGATCTCCTTCCTCCTTGAGCCCTGGCCTGTCCTTTCTTTCTTTCTTCTTTTCATCCGGGTCTGAAGTTGTTGTGAATGTCGCGAGCTGAAGTAGAAGCTGTTTCGCAGTCGTATGGAGCGCGCTCTTACGGCCTGTGCTGTTTGAAGTTTTACTGACGGCTCACACTAAATGTATGTCGTCTCAGAAACGTCCAGGATCTGTAATTTCAGCTTGCCGAAAGTCTAGACTGATCATGCTCTCGCACTCGTCATCCTCAACTTCCCAAACCTTCTCAACAATCAATTTCTTTTGATTGCAAATGGAGTCATTTTCTAGTGATGACAACAGACTCACACACACACACACACACACACACACACACACACACACACACACACACACACACACACACACACACACACACACACACACACACACACACACTTTCACTCACTCACTCACTCACTCACTCTCACAGACAGACACACACACACACACTCACTCACTCACAGACACACACTCACTCACACTCACAGACAGACACTCACACTCACAGACAGACACTCACACACACACACACTCACTCACACTCACAGACAGTCACACACAGACACACACACACACACACACACACAAACACTCTCTCTCTCAGACACACACACAAACACACAGACACACACACACACACACTCACACAGACTCACACTCACAGACAGTCACACACACAGACACACACACACACACACAAACACTCTCTAGCCGGGGATTTAGAGAAACGAATATTTCCCCCTCTCCGTTTTCAATAATAACATCGTGCACACAACATCGTTTTCAAAAAAGTTGTCATTTATATCAACCTTCATAAATACGCCATTGAGCGCCATCATAACTATGCCAAACTGGGCGCTCGCATGACGTTAAGCATTTTCTGGCGCATAATGTGACGTTTGAGAACCTAAAACCCCGTTTCTCCCAGTTGACACGGCAACACATAACCAGCGTTATCCGAAATCTCCACTTTGGCCGGAGTTTTTAGAAATAATCGTTTTCTGTGATAGAAACAGGGTTTTCGTGTAAACGAGAGGCCAAACCACTGGGAAATATCTGCGCTCCCTTCGTGTAACCGGGGCATAAGTTCCTCACATTCACTCCGTCTTTCTCTGGAATGGCACACTGTTTTGAGTTTTTGTCTTATGTTTAACAATAACTGTCATTATTTATACCTTCATCCTTAGATTTAAACGGTTACATGTACAGCTCTACTTTCAATTTATTCATCCAAAATTTGCCAAATTCTGTGCCTTTATTTGTTTATTCCGATGTAAATGTTGATGGTACGGCCTGATCGTCTCTTCGCAGAAGCAGATTTATCCTCAGCACAGTATTCCAGTGAAACACAACTGGCAGAGTCTGCCTCATACATATTCATCAGTCGCCCTGCACGTCTGAAACACGGCTCCTGTCTATGGTCACTGACACAACCGTATCTGGAACATGTTGTTTTCGGTTTCCTGTTACTTTCTCTGGATGATCCGCAGCGCTGCTAATCAACAACTCTGAGATCTATATATATGCATGTTGCTTGTTGACACAGGGAATCATCTGAAATTGCAGTTAAATTGAAAGCAGTGTGTGTTTTTTATTGACCTCTGGTGTCTGGAACTGTTCAGCAAATGTAATAGACGTTCATTTAAAGGATAAACAAAATGGCCAGTTTGCCCCTGCCAGACCAGCAGCTTAGATGATATAATGTGGAAAGTGTTTTTTCCCTTCATTTCGTTCACATTTATTTGACTGGGACAGGTTTTAAATATCATAAAATGTGTCCTAGATTGAGCACAAACTACAACAAAAGTGAAATTATGATGAGACTTTCCTCCTTGGCCATAAATGAATAGATTCAGCCTCACCCTCATGATGTTATTAACCTCCAAAGACTAAAAATGAAGAATTTTCCATACAATGACAGATCATAGTCCATAGACCACAGCTGTCAAGCTCCAGAAATGGTTTAAAAAAATCACCATGCCTGTAGTCCATATGACTTATGCACTGTATTCTGTGGCTGTGTTCACAATCTCCCGATACCCTCATTCCCTACATTACTCCACTAATATACTTCACTTGATGGAGTGAATGAAAACGAGTGAGTGAATGGACACTGAGTGCGCCAGAAGTTGCTGTAGCTTTGTGCCGTTTAAAAATCATTTGAAACTTTGCAAACTGGAAACTCTAGTAGTAATGAAAAGATTTACCTTGAACTCCATGGCATGCTAGCCTGGCTAAAGTAAGACAGAGTCTCATTGAGACGTGTGTCTGGGAACCACAGACCATTTTCATTTCACGTATTTGAGGCGTGGTTTACGAATGCCCCGAGCCGTTTATTCGGTGCTACGAATGTCTGTCAGTTGCGCCTGTACGTAGCTCAGCCAATCGTTTCAGTTATACCAGATGACGTATGTAGAGCGACAGAAATTAGACGAGGAGGAAGACGATGGGTCAGAGATTTAACTAAACTACTTAGAACAATATCTAAGGCTGCATCGAAAGGTAACTTCGCGTCTCCTGCCGTGTTGGATCCATAGGTATAAACAAACTGCTTCGGTGTGTCGCATAGACGTCGTCTTCGTCTTGCTGCACCCTCCCCGTTCTGTGATTGGTCCCCTCGCTGAGGCGAAAATCTGGTCCATGGAATCCAGACTGCCTAGCAGCGTGAATAAAATCGCGTTGCGCGCAAGGCAGCATGGGGGAACCCAGGCTAATGGCATGCATCAACCTTAATTCAATTCAATTCAATTCAAATTTATTTGTATAGCGCTTTTCACAATACACATTGTCTCAAAGCAGCTTTACAGAAAGTGCATTTCGGAAATGTACATAGAAAAATACAGTTAGTTAATCATGTATTAATTTATGGCATAACATATCGCCGGCTTTGAGTCGTCTCTTCACAGGCGTCGAGTCGTCTCTTCACAGGCGTCGAGTCGTCTCTTCACAGGTGTTGGGGCATCTGAAGTCTCCGTGAGAGGCTGGATACAAACTGGAGCTGACGAACGCTATTTACCTCGGGACTAGCGTCCCGAGATAACCGCAGAAAGACAGACGGGAAATAATTAGCATAGCTGATGTTCATAATGTTAATGCATTCGAACTGATTCAGCAGTAGTATTAAAGGTTAAGCATTAAGTGAATGCTTGGTGAAAGAGATGCCTCTTTAATCTAGTTTTAAACTGGGACAGCGAGTCTGAGTCTCGGACAATATCAGGAAGGCTATTCCAGAGTTTAGGAGCTAAATGCGAGAACGCCCTCCCTCCTTTAGTGGACTTAGATATCCTAGGAATGACCAGAAGCCTAGAATTTAGTGATCTTAAAGAGTGCGATGGATTGTATGGCGATAGAAGGTCTGTTAAATACACAGGAGCTAAACCATTTAGGGCTTTATAGGTCAGTAGGAATACTTTGTAATTGATACGTAACTTAATAGGTAACCAGTGTAGAGATGATAAAATTGGTGTTATATGATCATATTTTCTTGATCTAGTAAGAACTCTAGCGGCTGCATTTTGCACTAACTGTAGCTTGTTTATTGAGGAAGCAGGACAACCAGCTAATAAAGCATTACAGTAATCTAGTCTCGAGGTCATGAATGCATGAACTAACTTTTCTGCATCAGAAACAGATAGCATGTTACGTAGCTTAGCAATGTTTCTAAGGTGGAAAAAGGCTGTTCTTGTAATATATGAAATATGATTTTCGAAAGTCAAGTTGCGGTCTAGTATAACACCCAGGTCTTTTACTGTAGTGGATAAAGTAACAGGACATCCTTCTAACTTAAAGTTGTATTGTAAGGGATTTTGTGGGTAGTTTTTTGGACCAATAAGTAATACCTCCGTTTTATCTGAATTTAATAGCAGGAAATTACACGTCATCCAGCATTTTATATCATTTAGACACTCTGTCAATTTAGATAAGTTAGTGTTTTCATCTGGTCGTGATGAGATGTATAATTGAGTGTCATCAGCATAACAGTGGAAATTAATTCCATGTTTTCTTATAATATTACCAAGTGGCAGCATGTATATTGAGAATAACAGAGGGCCTAACACCGATCCTTGCGGCACTCCATAGTCTACTGACGTTATTTTTCCCCATTTAAACAGACAAAATGATAACGGTCTGATAAGTGCGATCTAAACCAGCTTAATGCCTGTTCCTGAACTCCAGTGTAGTTTTGTAGTCGATCCAAGAGTATTTTATGATCGATAGTGTCGAACGCAGCGCTAAGATCGAGGTCAGTGGGTGGGGGGGGATCTCCCGTGTAGCAGGGGTCTCCAACCTTTTTTCATTTGAGAGCTACTTTTTTTAAAAAGATAGTGGCCGAGAGCTAATCATGTAATACAATACTTTAATCTCTTAAATAATGTCTCATAACTCTCATATTAACAACTATCTAAACTGTTTTGGATCTAAAAGAGTTTTTGTAGGCCCATATATGTCACCCTTAAATGTCAGAGATAAGAACAGAATCAGAGATACATTTTTTAAAGAAAATTGTACTTTGTATTTATTTGTAATTATACTGTAAAAACAAAACATAATTATAGTTTATTTTATAGTGCATCTTAACTAGAGATGAAATGGCATGGAAATTTCATTTCATGACTATAGTGACCAAAATGATCACGGTTATCACAGAATCCTGTTCAAAAAGTACTATTACTACACAATAAAATCAATTCACCAAGTTTTATGTCGAAAAACGGCAAATTACAAATATAATTAGCATTAATATGCACTTTTTGTTTACATAAACATTAAAATAACAACATTAAAAATGATGGCCAGATTTTAAAGGAGTACTGGACATGTTATCTACTAGTATGTAGCCTACAAGTTCAAATAAAGTTTTGACAAAAAAGATTTATAAAAAGAAACCTTGCATATTTCAGCCTTTTAATCATTTTTATAAAAAGAATGAGTCAAAAAAGATAAATTATTGACGTTTACAATGCACATTAGCTTATCTTTTATTATTAATAGTAAAATTCGGTCCGATTTTCCCGTGGCTTCTGTCGTTGCTATGCAACCATGCACCGCACTCTCTACAATGACAAAGAAGTTTTAGTAGCTAATGCATTTTTTCATCTCACTGCGCCTGACAAAAATGAGTCGCTTCAATTATGAGCTTCCTACATTTGAAATAACGAACTTGAGCGAGCAAAAGACGCGATATGTGAACGGCCCCTTGACGAGTTACCTCCAATCAGGCCACGAGCTACTGGTACGTGTTGGAGACCCCTGCCGTGTAGGGTTGTAATGGTATGAGATTTTTGCAGTATGATAACGTCTCAGAAAATATCACGGTTTACAGTATTAATCAATTATTAAATAAATAGTATTATTAAATTATGGTTATTATTATTATTATTATCATCAGTTAAAATGACAGTTAAATTAAAGAAAACTGTTTTTTTGGGGGTTGAACAAATGCTTTTATTATAACAAACTTGAAACCATTTGTTTTTGTTTTAAAATTTCAATAGAACATGTCTAATCAATTAAATTCAATAATTGATAATTAATTAGATTAACAACTCATTTTTAACATTAATAATTTATACAATTTTAAGAATAATATAGTCCTATGAAATGTATTTTATTCATAAAATTAATGTTTATTTTTATGATTTACTCCAATTTTTTGGGGAAGAGCTGCAAAAAACAGATTTACTAAATTAAACAATGGACAGAAAATATACTCCTTAAATAATGTTTAAATAAATTGTATTATTATTATTGTTGTTATTATTATTATTTTGAGAAGTATATTCTATTGTATGCCTACAATTTGTGTAGGCTACAATAGTAATATATTTCTGTCATAATTTCTCAGTTAAACCAAACTTTTATTTTGACGGGTTGTAGTGAAGACCTGTTTCAAAGTGTAAGCCTATTTGACAATGGTTTTTCTCAAATAAAATGATGAAAATGCTCATTAGGCGTTCTTTCAGAGGAGCTCTGGAAATGTTCATGTATTCATCATGTGAATTCAAATTGTTTGTGAGACGCTGAAAACACCACGCGTGCTTGAGTGTGTAGTAGACAAAGTAGAGCAGCTCTTTCACACCGCAGAACAAGCAAGTTATATATTTACATAGCAGTATTTTTGCGCTTAAATATTCACAGACCATGTCGCGATTGGATTTATTGCACAGTTCTACTTTCCATGTATTCATTCATCCATCCATCCATCATTTTGTGACATCATCTGCGTTATGTAAATTCCATTTTCATGACTGGAATCCGGGATTCCCTCTGCATCACGTAAATCATTCAGCCTTACGTTATAATCGGGACATACCTTTATCTGCAGGGGGATGGTGTTTGGTGTCCTATGTATCCTCCTTTTGCAGCCACTTTTTGTCCACATTTTTTGCAAACTGGATATCTATCCTCGAGGACAACCACACTTTTTTCTACATCCAAAGTATTTCCATACTGGCCATAATTCGCTTCATAAAAATTCGAGGGCGCTTCGCTTTCAGCTTCAGCTGGGTCTGCGTCACCTTTTTTGCGTGTTTGTTCTCCCGCCCTTCAATCAATGCAGTAGTTTCCGGAGTGTGATTTATTTATTTTTTTTCTATTTTTTTTTTCTTGTATTATTTTTTACTCAGTAACGGATATGATTTCAAATGTAGCGAAGTACAATACTTCAAACAAAACATACTTAAGTAAACGTAAAATTACAGATTTTAAAAACTACTTAAAAAGTAGCAGTACACAAAAAAACGACTCAATTACGTAACGCGAGTAATGTAATTCGTTACTTTCCACCTCTGAACGCGGGCTCAAGCGTTCATTCGGCACAAGCTTCACAGTGGATTCTCTACATCGGTTGAACACTTGTTATTGCGGTGCATTGTGGGATTGAATGAGTGCACTCGATAACGTCCACTATGGTTTCGGACACCACTACGAATGGCTGTTCCCTCAAATAGTGCCCTGTTTAAGGGTATAGGGGGAAATATCGGACACAGCCCACGTCATGTAGTCATGCCATCGCTGTGTTTGAGGAACAAAGTGACATTTCAGTTGTTAGGGCCATGACACACCGAGCCGGCGGTCAGCCATCATCCAGTGTCGGGCCATCGGTGAGCGTCCGTCGGCATAGACAGAAGGCTGTTTATTTTCATAACTCCATGAGCCGCCTGAATGAAGAAAGTGATCAGCGATATCTGCAGTCCTTGTTTCAGTTTCCCGTTTTGAATGTCGAATATAGACTGATACTACGGCTGCACGATAGGCTATTGAAGAAAAATGTGATATGCGATAACTCATTAAATAATGCAATATACGATACAGTAATGTTTAAAGTGTGTAAAATAAACTTAAATTATCATTAAAATATATTATAAATGATATAACCTACATGCGTGTTTCACATTCTTCTGGAAGTGAAGTAGAAATAAGTGTTATTTTTACATCAGTGTAAACCACGGGGTTTAGGGTTTCAGGTAGGCCTACATTAGGTTCATTTAACAACAGAAATTGAATAATCAAATGTAAAATTAAAACACGGCTTAGTTTTCACTCATATATAGTATACTGATTCTTATTAAAGCTACAAAAGTTATTCAGCCAAGAGCAGTGAGTGATTTTCTCTTTGTCTCTTGTTCATGACCCCAGTTATTGCAAGCCGTTGTGATATGCATATCGCGATATATACATTTGCAATATTTCGATATATTGGGTAGCCCTAACCGATACCAGCTGATATAGACAGATATTTCCTTACACGCAGGCGCAGAACTCTCCCGTAGTTGGTAGTTTGCCATAGTCCTTTTAGTGTGTTCAAGTGCTGCTTTCTGTCCCAGACGCAGCTGACGCGAGGCGACAACACAGTCAAATTTTGTCCTCGCTACTTTTTACATCAGCTCGGCCTTTTTGTCATGACCTTTAGTGGCTGATAATCTTGCCTTCGACCAAAGCTCTGAATGCATCTGCATTCAGATACATGATTCACGCCAGATTTTACATCATTTGACTCCAAATTCTCACTTGTGTCTTAATCCAACATTACATATGTGAAATGTTACATATGAGAGAATGATACTAAAATAAGATTTGTCATATTTCCTCAGAAGTCTTGGAATATAGTGCAGAGGTTTTGTGGACAATTCTAAGATACTTTTGTTATTTATTATTAATTATTATTTGAACAAATAATTGTATCACTATCATAATTCATGAAGGATAAACTGCATGTACAATTATTTATTGATTTTATAATAATAAATGTTCTTGAGGCAAAGCAGATATTAGAATGATTTCTAAAGGATCATATGACACCGAAAATAGGAGTAATGATGCTGAAAATTCAGCTTTGATCACAGGAATAAATGGCATTTTAAAATGTATTCAAATCCAAAATGGTCCTTTAAAATTGTAATACTATTTCTATACTGTATTTTTGATCAAGTAAATGCAGCTTTGGTGAGCAGAAGATACAGATTTCAAAACCTTCATACGAACCCAAACTTTTGAACGGTAGTGCATAATAATTTTCATGGATATTTGGCAAATGCTTGACCTTGGAAAAGCCATTAACAGAGCAGATTCACTTTTATGAAAAATTTCACCCCCATAAATCATAAGTGTCTGTCCCCATAAATCATAAGAACAAAGGTGATGAGGTGGTGTATTGTCTTCGACATACAGGTTGTGATGCCAGGTCTCAGGCTTCAGTCTAGGTTCAGATCCATTGGTGATCTTTTGTCTGGACTTCCAGGACGTGACCCAGCCTGTGGTCCATTGCGAATGGAGATTGCACTTTCCTCCATGTGCGAAGGCCAGTGGTCAGCAAACCTCGGAAAAGCCAAGTCCTCATTACAATGGGAGTCTTGTTTCCATATGGGTTCAGCTCTGTATTTAAAGGATATTTTGATTTGCTCCGCTCTCTGGCCATCTCAGCAGCACAGCTGATGTTCCAAAGCAAACGCACTGCCTCGTCTGGTTAACATGATCAAGATGTGCCGGGAGCCCTGTGGTTCACTGCGCTTGCATTTTCACATAGTTAAATGCATGTTTAGATGTGCTGTGTGTTTGTGCAGTGTTGCTGAATGTCTCAAGAGGTTACTTTTAACGTGAAGGTTAGACTTCCTGGAGTTCCTCTGGCTCAGCGGTGGTCCTAAACATCGACTGTCCTGCTTTTTCCTCTAAGTTTCAAAGGTTACTAATCTTAGCTAGGATGCTAAGGTAACATAAGCAAATGTTATGCATATGAACTGAGTGCAGATGAAGAACAGTATGCTACCTGAAGTAACTTGAAGAACAGTATGCTACCTGAAGCAACTAGATTACCGCCAGTGTGAACACCTTAATTCCCATGCTACAAAGACCATTTCCCCCAAAAAACAAGTCATGCATCACAAAGACCTGTCAAACCTAAATGAAGAGGGATACCATTGTACTTTTCTGTACTATTCTGTACTGGTTTCATTAAAAAAACCCAAAGAAACCCATAAATGGTGTGAATTAAAACTGGAAACTCTTATGTTTGTGTATCATTTATGTAAATCACAACCCTATACAAGGCCTGACATTTAATGCTTGACGTTTGTCTGGGACAAGTGGATTTTTTTCAGGGGCGAGTGAAGGAGATCTTTACTTGCCTGACCGAACAAGTAGACTTAATAAAATGTCAAAAACAACAACAACAAAAAAAACATAACTTGGGAATCACCAAAATGCGAGAGCAACTTTTTTATATTTATAACACAAGAGACTGTTAAGCAACATCACTCGACCAGGCGTGCTTTTTTCCTGAATACCACCACGATTGAATATGTGACGGATTTCATAAACATTCATAAACATCTGCCTCATTCTTGAATGAATCAGCCATCTGTTAGTTTCATGTTTACAATAATGAATTCCAAAATTTCTTAATTTAATAAGATTGGGGGGGAAAACCTTTTATAAAGGTACAAAAAAATGCCCTCTGGGTAATTATCACAAATATGCAGATTTAAATATGTCAAAGCTGATAGCACACTAAATGGGAATATTGCTTCAGAATGAATTGTATTTACAACACAAAAATCCTATATTTTCCAGACAAGCTACTTTTTTACTCGGACAAGTGAATGATTTACGGATTTTTTTCATATTCCCTGCTATACATTTTAGCAGATACTAACTGAAGCGACTTGAAGTGCATTAAGTGTACATCTTTTCCATGTTTACGTTGCTTCCCCTGACCTTGGTGACCGTTGAGCTACAGGAACACTTCTGCAGTTTAGTAATTACACAAGGCCATACCTCTCCCTGTGAAAACGTTGTCACAGTGTTTGTGAAATGCACAGCAGATAATAAAACACAATTCCTGCTTTCACCGCTCACATAAACACTCGCATTCAGGAGCGAGGAAGAGACTGAAGTGTTTTTCTGCTTCTTTAGAGGAGGACCTTTGGAGTGTTTGTGTTGGGTTCTGCTGTTTGGAGTACAACTGTTCCCTTTGCTTCAGAGAATGAGTTTCCCAATGGAGGCTACTTGAGGATATAATGCGTTCGGTTTGGGGTCGTACATCATCTGTGCTCACGCTGACCCGAGGCCCGTGGATCTGCAGAGACACCTGATGGATACGCACACAGATGAATAGAGGAGTGACCTGGCTTGTCTTAATGGGATTGTTTGCTCTGTAAAGTGAGACCACAGAATTCCTGCCTGTATCCCATGTGGAGATTGAGCGCTGTTGGCTGAACTTGTTGAACCCCAAATGAAAGTGCACGTCATTACATGTCTCATTTCACAGCAAACATGGACTGTGTTGGTGCAATGACTCCGGTTCTCTAAAGATAATGAATCCGCTCGGATACGTCATGTTTTTTGACTTTGGATGAGGAATCGTGTGTTTGTGTGCTGGACGTGGAAGAGTGATGATTACTGGAAGAGTGTTGGAGCCGCGAGCCTGACTGACTTTCATCTGCTGGAGAGAAACGCTCCATGAGTCTGTCAGCCTCTTTTGATAAGAGCCACGCTCTCTAATGCAGATCTAATTCAAAGACCTCATGATTTAGAGTGGTGTGTTTCTCAAAGCCAGATGGAATTGCTGTATGAATGATTTATTCATTTAGAGCAGCTGTGTATCAAAAAAAACGGTGCTTCTTGTAAAGGGCTAGTTCAGGGGTCGGGAACCTACATCTGGCTCTTTGGCAAAAATCATGTGGCTCGCGAGGTCTCGCACCCTTTACCAACAAACGAGCGATAACAAAAATTAAGACATCAATCAGC
This sequence comes from Siphateles boraxobius, assembly GCF_051911475.1. NCBI lineage: Eukaryota > Metazoa > Chordata > Actinopteri > Cypriniformes > Leuciscidae > Siphateles > Siphateles boraxobius. The sequence goes on along the minus strand of NW_027508722.1, from coordinate 3,833,968 downwards.
CAATTACAATTCCCTTGTAGGCCTACACCCTACCAAAGTTAATGAAAAGTTTATGATAATAATTATATTCATGTTGTTCCGGCAAAAGTTCGTATTCAGTGCTGGTCGCGAGTGTCACGAGTCATCAGAGCAATCAACTAACCACTTACGTCTCTGTGGTAACCTACAGTTCCTGCACTGGGCTTCAAGCAGCTGCAGCCTGTTTAAGGTAGGCCTAATGGCGAAAAGCAGCAAAAATGTAAAAGAAGGCTATATAAACTTTAATATATCATTTTATTGAAACCGGTGCTTTGCTGTGCAGAGACATTTCGTAACATTTCACCCGCTGGTAGGCTAACGTTACTTTCACTTTTGCCGCAGAGACCCTTATGACACATAAATGTGTCGTATTTTCGATAATCCATGCAGATTTCAGTTGACGATTCTGTTTAAAGTAATTAATAACAAAACATGAAGGAATGAGAGAAAAAAAGAGCAGGATGTGCTTTGTATTGAAAAGAAATATTAAAAGCGCGATAAGCCGGGAAAGAGAACGGAATTCTACTGGCAGGATGCTGTGCGCTCCGAGCGCAACACGGACAAGCATAGTAGACGGCCAAATAAACAGAAATATATCGAAATGCCAAGTCGAGTATTCACGTAAATACAGTAGATGTAAGTACTGTGTGCTCTCTCTCTCTCTCTCTCTCTCTCTCTCTCTCTCTCTCTCTCTCTCTCTCTCTCTCTCTCTCTCTCTCTCTCTCTCTCTCTCTCTCTCTCTCTCTCTCTCTCTCTCTCTCTCTCTCTCTCTCTCTCTCACACGCAGACAGAGAGGATTTATGCTCATCAGTTGGTAACTCAATCTCACAGTGAAAGCCCTTCACAATTAATACATGTTGAAACTTTATTGTTTGCTGAATATTTGTTTGTTTTTAGTTGTCTATGGACCAAATAATTACTGCTGTTGAAATTTTTTTTGAAAAAAAGCACGTCTTTAATAATAATATTATATATATAGCCTATTTTACTGTGGCTCTTTTGGAAAAATCCATTAACCAAAAATGAAAAAATGGCTCTTTGGACAAAAAAGGTTCCCGACCCCTGGGCTAGTTCAACAAAAACATGGCCAATTCTTTCATTTAACCATTTAAGTCCAAATTTGTATTACTTTTTACTTCCGAAAATAAAAGTAATGAAGCAAACTCGATTTTAACACCTTAAGTGAAATTGAAATTACAAATTTTTTTATTTAGCCAAAATCCATAAATAGGTTAATTATCAATATTCAAATAGTTGTATATAAGCATTTAAATTGCCGTTTTTGTATCAATTTTTAATGATATAATTATTTCTTCTTCAATTTGTTAAATATGAACATTTAAGTGGTGGCGGTAATAACTTGTTTTCATGACTGGTTTATTCAAACATTCATTGAGCATTATGCACTTTTCATTTTTAACGTACACCCAGGATGCTGGAGACCCCAGGCTATAAGATGTAATTTTGCAACATAATAATGTAATTTTTTAAAAACATATATAATATCACTCACTTTATTAATGATTTTACTCTACTTTTGTTCAGTGTTAGGGAGATTTAAGGTATTTTTAAAATTATATAAATTATTTTTATTTTTTTTGAAAATCATCTTCCCACACCCCCAGAAAAGATGGACACTGTTAAGCTAAAAAATTACAAAAGCAGTTTATATGATTCATGCAGTAGTGTTCCAAAGCCATATGATGTTTTAATATGACTTTAAAATTTAAGTTTACACTTGCTGAAAACCCTCCTTTCCACCATAGCTCTCAGATTTATGGAAACCCATTTCTGCCACATAAGAGAAAAAAAAATTCTGTCAAAATTAAAAGATAAAAAGTCAAGATTGACAAAAGATAACATTTTTTGTCATAATTATAATTTACCAAAGCATAATTTTTTTCTTTGCGTTGGAAATGGCCTTGCGTACAAATCTCCTATTCTTACTTCTGCAAGCTTTGACTTTCCACTATTAGTAAACGATAACATATGATTTTAGGATTCCCTGAAATTATTAAATTTAGGTCTGTTCCTCACACAGAGAGCGTTCTGCGTGAACAATCTGCCAAACTACTCTTTTTATTTTCTAAATGAATGACATGAGAGTGATTAAATGATGACAGATCTTTCATTATTGGGTGACCTGACCCTTAAAGGACATGTCGTGCCATCATCTGTAAAGCCTACAGGTCCTTAATAGAAAGGAGCTTAACTTGGCATTATTCAGTGTTTTTGTATTTCCCCTATTAGAACATATGAGACGATGGAAAACTGAAGACTTTTCCAGCCAAGACTGCCTTCTGCAACCAGAAACTGGCCCAATTTATTTCAGCAGCTTTCAGAGTAATTTAATGTGTGTCACTTATCTTGAATTCACCGTGTCTGTTGGAGTTATGATGGACAAGTGAACGGGTTAATGTGTCTTTGATCCCATCAGCCACTGCAACAGATTATAGTGGACTGCTGAATTAGTCCATTTCAGTCCCACTTCAGAGAACTGCTGGGTCGGGCTTCGCAGTTATTAATACTCTGTAGACCTTGATCTTTCAAGATGAGTTCATTGAGCTAGAAAAACATACTGTAACGTTCAGAACTTAAAACATTCTGCTCAGTCTAAAAAGAGCATTTACTGAAACTGAGCTGCATGAAGGACTTTCTGATGTAACACACATGGGTAAATTTGTGATTTGTCCATATTTACACGTCACAATCTTGAATGAAATGAAGGAAATTGGTCAATGCAAACTCAAGTTCACATGTGAAAAGTGGACAGACTAACCTTTTTAGTTCTGTACATCTGCAGATTCTGTGAAATGCTCAGTTCACCCCAAAATGAAAATTATCTCATAATTTACTCACCCCTCAAGCCATCCTAGGTGTATATGACTTTCTTCTTTCAGCCAAACACAATCAGAGTTATATTAAAAAATATCCTGGCTTTTCCAAGCTTTATAATGGGAGTGAATGGTAAGATTTTGAATCCCAAAAAAGCACTTCCATCCATCATAAAAATAATCCATACAGCTTGTGAAATATTACAATTTAAAACAACTGATTTCTATTGTAATATATTTTTAAATGTAATTTATTCCTGTGATCAAAGCTGAATTTTCAGCATCATTACTCCTGTTTTCAGTGTCACACGATTCTTCAGAAATTATTCCAATATGCTGATTTGCTGCTCAAGAAACATTTTTATTTACATATTATCAATTAATATGAGAGGTATGTATTAGTATGAGTGTTCTATGTAATGATCTTTCCATTTCTAGAGTCCTGCTCAAACAGTTTGGCTACTGGAAAAGTAAAACAGTCACATATTTTAAACGGGAAGTGGTGCAACGCTGTGCTTCACTAGGATAAAGACTGTTTGATGACAACCACAGTACTAGATTGTTGGCAGGTTGCATTTGTAAGTCTCTGGAAGCAACTATGGTGGTGATGGCAGAGGAAGAAACGCTGGTGGCTTGGTTTGCATCTTGCATATTTATGACCAACCCTTACATGTATAATTACATTATTAGCAGGCATCACTTTGGTTTGGAGCCGTTGGATGTTCTGAGACTCGATGGTTCACACATATTGGTCAGGAGATGGTGTCGTAACTCTGTCATGTGTGGCCATTGTTTCAGAGCTTTATTTGTGGAAAGGCATTGGAAAATTACTCACGACTGATCCAAATCCAGCGTTTTATGCTTCCCGTTCAGGCTGGAGCGTGTCCTAACCCAACACCCATCAGGCCCTGGGTCGGCTCTGTTCTCATGTGGCCCACAGACCTTTCTGTCTGTTTTTCAAGGTTTTGTCTGAAATTCAAAGGACTGGGTTAGCGTAGCATAATGCTGCATAATGAGTGCTCTGATTAACATGCTATATGAGTACATGTGACAGCAGTCCAGCTGGGGTCCATATTAAAGGGGACCTATTATGCAAAATTCACTTTGAACGTGCTGTTTGAACATCAGTGTGTGTCGGCAGTGTGTGTACACAACCACCCTATAATGGTAAAAATCCACCCACTCCTTTTTTTGAATACCCATTAATCATAAGCAGTGTCTCAGAATAAGCCATTTGAGGTTATGTGATGTCACAAATGCATAGGCCCCGCCCATGACTGCTGACTGACTCCGCCCCATTAGCATAGACTCCGCCCTCTGTGAGCTGTACACAGTCCAGCATGTTTATTTCCTCGCCAGAGCATTTAACAGCAGCATTCAAGTAAGAAATGTATTCTTATTTAAGCTACTAAAGTTATTCAGTCAAGAGCAGTGAGTGATTTTCTGTTTTTCTTTTGTTGTTTGGTTCATATTAACAGCACATATAGCACCTTTTACACTGCTTTCACTTTAATACACAGATCTAATATACACATGCGATTTCTTTCCTTGCTGTTTACGTTCACAGACATAACAGACTGTGTTTATGTGAACTTTGTGTTTTTTTGACATAACCGTGTGTGTATTGACGGTTTATTGACAGTAGTTTTTTTTTTTTTGCTACTTTTGTGCAGATTTGTTTCGAATGGCTTTTCCATGCTCATTAAAGTGCTTGAATTTCGGATGTATAGATTCAAGGACTGGAAAGGCCTTGAAAATAGCTTTGGTCCTTGGAAGTGTTTGAATGTTAATCCTAAAACCTAATAACTCTTTTTCCTCTATTAACTATATTTTATAGGCCTTAATATACATTTTTTTTAATATACATTTATTCTGGAATGTGATTTTAATAGATACTTATTTGTCTTATTTGTAAACTTAAATATATATTTTCTTTTTTTTAGTTTTTTTTTTAAGTTTTTTTAAATGAATCAGTAAAATGACTGAAATCATGAATTATCAGTCTTAATCATTTGGAACAAAGAAGCCGATTTTAGACTTTTTTTTTCATTATTCACTGAAATGTGGGGGTATTGGTTTATATTGAATTTAATTTACATGTTAATTTCCCTTATTTGATTTTCCGATTGATTTTAGTGCTTAATGCTTTTAATTATTTTATTTTTATTTTTGAAATTTTAGGAAAATAAATAGCAACTTATTGAAATCGGCCATATTATTTTTATATCCATGCATCCATAATAGTCATCTTTGCTTTGTTCTTGAGAAAATTGCTAATTTATTTAGCCAATCAAATATGCTTTAAAAGTCATGTGACTCATGATTCTACAGCTGCTGGAAAATGAAGTCACTGATTTCACCACACAAGACTGTGGACTTTAAGTGACTCATAAAGCAAAGATGACATAAAGCAAAGATGACAATTATGGATTTGATTTTTATAATTAAATGAACTGCAAAAAGGATCTTTAATAGCCTGGTCCTACCAGACTCTCGTACATTTCATTTGTACAGAGAGTCTGGCCACTCCCCCATTGACAAGCGTTAACTTCCTTGAAGGTCGGGTACTCTGTTGAAGTCTAAAACTATTGGACCTGCCCAGAGCCTCTCTGGATCTGCCATAATCAATCGCTAACGTTTGGTCGTGACTAAACTATCGTGCGACCTCAACGTCATCATTCTCAGCCACTCCCTCTGTTCGCTGATTAAACAGCTAAAAATTGGCTGTAGAAAACCGGAAGAATATATACTGCAAACCCAAATTGAATGAAAATTGAGCGGAAGTACGTAGGAGGGCGGAGCCAGGCTAGATCTTTACTACTACTTCTTGAGGATTTAATTTGAGGTCCATACAGAGGCATTTCCGTAACTCTTGGCTGTATTCCTGACGTGTCAAGAGCTTCCGCAGGGAGATTGCAGTGGGATTTACTGTGGTTGGTTATGTGTTCCTCTATTTGTCTTTGCAGTCGCCACCCTCCTTTATTTATGAGTACTCCTCCTCACTCTTTTTCTTCTCCTTTTTAATCACACTCCATTTACAGCTTTCATCAGATCTACTCTTCTGTTCACTCCTGCAGAGTTTGCATTCCTCGGCTCGGCACTCGTGAGATTTCTAGAATTCCTCTCTGTGTTTGTGTCATTGCTTGGATGAGAGCTGGAGAAATCCACACAGGCTCATAAAAAGCAAAAGAGGGAAAAGTGGCTTTTTATTCACTCAAGCTTTTCCCTCTCTTTTTCTTTAGAGTGTCTCTGACCAATGACTTAGGCTCTGTTTACACCTGGTATTAAGATGCGTTTTAGTCAATCGAATAACAAGTAGACGAGGGAGACACCCATTTACACTTGGTGTTTTAATCCGTCTCTTTTGTCCACTTTCAACCACTTCTTTCCTGATATCTTCGAGAGGAGGGTTTATGGGTGGGTAAATCTTTAGATCTAAAAGACAAAATAAGCTTATGCAATTTACATATGAATGCGCAAAGATTGTGGGAAAACGTACAGAGAGCATCAGCTTTTGTTTCTGCTCTGACAGCTGCAAGATCAGCCGAACGCTGTGAGTGTGTGTTAGAAATCAGGAATGGTGAGAGAATATTGTGCTTGGTATGTTTTTCCTCTTCAAACCAAACTTGGGTTGACAAAGTTTAAATCCTGTCTGGCTAGAGCTCTTCCCATAATGTTTCAGCATTAGGTCAGGAGACGGAGAGTAGACGGCCTTTTGTGGCTGTTTGAACACATTCGATCACATGAGCTTCTACTCTACCAAAGCAATCCGGTCGAATGCATTTTCTACCTCTGGGAGTGGTGGAAAATGGACAAGCTCAAAACATTTTAGACTTCATTTGCATTTGCATCCATTTGTAATTAGTGTCGTTGTCTTGTGATCCGATCTTCCGAAACGCATCTTAGTATCAAGTGTAAACGGGGCCTTACTCATTTACTATGTAGCGGATGTAGTGACGTGTCGGTTTATAGCAGTCTGGAATCGCAACTAGTGTGTTTTCTTCTGTAACAAACTTGTGTGCTCATTTTAGGTTCTCGGTTGTAGTGATTCAAAAGGAACAAAAGTCAAATAGTTATTAGCATTCTATAATCACATTAATTCAATCAATTCCAAGTCCCGCAATGTTTTTTCATTGTTAAATTATCAAGTTCACTCAAATGCATCACATAATGGAAGTAAAATGGGATGCATGTGTTGACTTAAAGGTAAAGTTCAGCCAAAAATAAATCCATTCATACAGCCTCATGTCGTTTCAAACCTGTATGACACGAAAGTATCTTTTTCTCTATACATTAATTGTCTGTGGGATCTAATATTGCTTGGACCCCAAAGCTCTTCAAAATATCTTGCTCAGAATGGTGGATGTTGAATGCACAGCAGGAAATTCATGGAGAAAAGAGCTGCTCATTGTTCACTGGCAGCATTATGTAATTGAATGGAGGTTTTGGTCTCCTGAGTGAACTGAAGTTATTTATGGTTAGTGGAGTGAGGCCTGGGTTGGCTCTGCTCTGGTGTAATCATGTGGCTCTGTGATTTGAAGTCCAGGTCACGCAGGCTCCAGAGCTAAAACTGTCCCACAAGGCCACTCTCAAAGCCTTTAAGAGGTGTTTTTGGTGCTCCAATAAAAGTACGTTTTACGATTTGAAACTGAGAATGACTGATGTCTCCAGTTTCACACCAGCAGATTAACTTATGTGTTAATAATGTTCAGAAACACAGCAAATTACTGTAAGAAGCTTCCACAAAGAGACACTGAGCTGAGGGCGTTCAGTGAGGCACTCACAAAAGGAACTGTTAATAAAATAATTTACTCACCTTGATGTCATTTTTATGTGAAAAAAAACATTATTTCCCTTCTTCCATGAAACTAAGAGGATTCTCTTTTCCATGGATTTAAAAGTAGAAGGTGGTTTAAATGTCAAACTCTCCAAAACGGACACACACAAAAGTACTCACACTATTTTCCAAGTACTCTGAAATGCAAGTATTGGTTGTTGTTGTATCTTTTGGATATTTCTTAGCTAGCTGTGTTCTATTGAAAAACATTACATGGAATTATCGACTGGAATGGTTTTCTAATCTTGCTAAAAAATTCATAAAATAACACTTTCAACATTTACTTTTCCAATAGAGATGCGCGGATGGGCTATCATTTCATCTGCAACCGCATCGCAAAACTCATCATCCGTCCGCCATCCATCCGCACCAACGTTTTTGACCCAATTTTCAAAACCGCACCCGCCCGCCATCCACTGATTGGGCGATACAAGGCGCTGCTCTTGACAGCCGCGAGACTAGAAACTGACCGCCACCAGCCCGAATTTAATTAAAATATTTTTTTCCGTCACGTCATCCGCCCGATCCGCTGTTATAACCGCCAACCGCGCATCTCTATTTTCCAATTCAGCCATGTGCAAAGCATGATGGGAAGTGAAAGTCCTGTTATCTTGGGTTACTTAATAAAAACATGGAGTTTTGTGGAGTTTTTCTCTCTCTCAGTAATGTACTTTTGACCCGGTGCAACGGATAGTCATGTGTGGTTTATTTTCTTAAAAAATTGGTATATTTTAATTTCCTGCAATGACTTGTTCCAGCCCCAATATGTGTGTGTAAATTTCCCGAATAATTATAGAATTAAAAATGTAAATCTTTTTTAACCTGTTTATTGAAATGCCTTCCGCATTCTCCTTGGAGCGGTTTGTTTGCCCTTGTACTTTTGGATCCCCTACTCGTCAGCACTGTAAAGGTGTTTATAGTGTGTTTGTGATCTTTCTGTTGTCCTTGGGTGGTGGCCTGTTTTGAGGGATAAAGGCAGGTCACGTCAGGAGTTGGCTGAATCGGGTTTAATTGGGCTTTATGGGTTGTTCTGAGCTATTTCAGTCTGAGGTCTCCCCTGGCGTCCGAGCTTCATGTTGGCTGAAGGCCTGTCGCTCTGATATGCGTGTGCATGAATTACTCTCCGGCCTCCGGTTTCCCATGCGTGCTAATAGCGCTCTAACTCGTTAAAACACCGATTAAGAATTCAGGCTGTGCTTGAAGCCAATTTGTCATGGAGATCACATGGTGTTTGTGAGTTATGTCCATGTGGTGGCCTCTGATTAAAGGTTCACAAACCATTTACAAAAAAAAAAACACTCCACAGTAGTGGCACATCCATATTGTGGGCAGGATGTGTAAATGTTCTCTTCCTGTAATGTCTTAATAGACTACATATTTAGTTAGTCAGAACTGTGAAAGTTGTGCTACTTTTATCCTGATTTTTCACCTTATATAGAACAAGTGCAGCTGAGGACTAAGAGGCAGGACTAATCAAGTAGTTGCCTACTTTTTATAACAAATGGAACCCAAAAATGGTACGTTTGTTTTGCGGATTAAATTGAACATGAAAAACACTATACAAATTCATGAAAATACAGAAAAGCTCTATTATAGCTTGTCAGAGATGGGAAAGATTTGTGCTGAGCATCCAAAATAAAAGTTTATTTACACATAATATATGTCTGTGCACTTTGTATAATTATTTTGTATATATAAATACACACACATCCATGTATATATTTAAGAAACATTTGCATGTGTATATATATCTTTATACATATTTTTATATAAAATATTCATATATAACATAAATTAACACATTTTTCTTACATATTCATACATGCATGCATGTGTGTGTATTTATATATACAAAATAATTATACACAGTGCACACACATATATTAGGATGCGATTAATCGTTGCCCAGCACTAGAAAAAATATACAATTTAATAATTCCCATTTATTTCTGTTGGGTTATTTCAAATGTGTTAAGTGGTCAATTTGACCCACATATTTTTGTTCGAAATTAGCTGCACATTCGCAAAATAAATAAAATGTTCCTTTGATTCAGAAGATGAGTCTTCAATTGAACGAGTTCTCATGCATTTAATATTTTAATGTTTGACAAGCTACAATAAATGTTTTATGTTTTTTTGATTGATTTTTAACTTAAATTACATGGAAACCATCGGGCAGGTCAGTGAGAAACATCTTTTCTAAAACACATGTAGGTGTCAAAACTTTACATGCACATTAATGACCATAAATGAAAAATATTCTCAAAAAAGACAACAGGAGGGTTAAAGGCTTGTGCAGTTCAGGGTCATTATGCAGGGTGTGTATGGGAACAGCTGTAAACAGAATCTTTCCCTCCGTCCTAATCACAGCCCTGCTGTACAATACGCAGTAAAGCATCCGCCACCGTCGCCACCGCGGGGCAGAGAGGACGTTAACCCTTCCCTTCAACATCCGCTCCTCATTCTCTCGGTCCAGATCAGTATCTGTCCTTTATTCCCATTCACTGCGTTTTGTGTTAGATTACATGTCTGTTGAACATATAGTTCAGACTCAAATCTGATGGGTGGTCCATTGTAAAATCGCTGATAAACAGACACATCAAGTTGAATTCTTTAATTCTATAATGGAAGTTGTTCTGTACTAGGCATAAAAATTGGAAGAGAAAACAGTTCTCAGATGCATTGCAATTCTCTCTTCAGAGATTTCAGAGTTTTTTTCCAGCATTCTCATGATGACACTTGTGCACACAAGAGACCGTTGTATTCTGCTTGCTATAAATTACACACAATTGGTATTAAATTACAAACATATTTTTAAACTTTAGCAAAGGTCAATAAATATGGTAACAGAAGTATTGCTAATGTTAATGTTAGGGGCTGTTTAATTTACACGACACCATTTTCACCATTTGCGTTTTGGCTTTTAATTTACACGCAGGGATTTAAGTTCTCCGTCGCTAAGACGGATTTCCGTTAATTGCAGGGTTAAATTCATTTTTCATAATTTTAAGGCCGTAAATATGCTTACATTTCTCAAATAGTTTAATAAATGTCTTAATTTCAGTTTGAATAAGTCTTAAATTAAGGAATAGATGAGGTGAATTCACCCCGCTGAGGGGGATGTGATCAAAGCCTGGAGTGGAGCGCAAGCACGTTACTCTTTGCACTCTGAGTTTTCTGTATTCACTCCGCTTCTAGTCCACTCCGGGTTTTCCATTCCTGCTCACGGAAAAACTGCTCCGTGTTCACTCCATTTTAAAAGTTAATATGTTTGTTTTTTTTATATCATGAACGTCTAAATTTATTATACTATATGTAACATTTATGATACTATATGTAACGGTTTGTAAAGTATTCTACACGTTTAATAAATATAATTACACAATGTCCAAATGTAGTGAAGCGTGCCTATAGAGAGAAATGCACATTTTATATGGATTACATAAGAGAGTAGTCTGTTTCTATTCGTTTTGAATTGTTTTCGCTTAAAAGTAGACATTTCAAGCTATATATATATATATGTTTGTATGTTTTTTTTTTTTTTGAGGTAGCCTATACGCTGAGTTTCGGTTCATTTATGAGACGATCTCCAGTTCACGTACAATGCAATATCGCGCCGGCGCCTCCATGTCTGAAATCAAAATCATGTCTGACCCACTCCATATGTCTCCCGATATATTGGGCATCTAATGATCCTATCTTACTCATGCATGCTGTTCACTTTTCATATAATCAACATAGATCAAATAAAAAAATAACATTTATATTATTTATTTATAATGGCTAGGTTAAAAACAGATATTATATTATGTATAGTTTGTGATATTAGCTCACTTCTCGGCAAAAGCTCTGTTGGCTTTTATTATTTGAGAAATAAAAACTTGTTAAAGTTATACAAATGGTTAATTATTTCTTTGACTACATCACGGAGTCAAATCTTGTAAAAGCATTAGATTGAAAACATTGAAATTGCATAAAGTGTGTAAATAATAGAAACGCAGTTCAAAATGGCCTTTCTTTAAATCCAAATGTTCTTTGAGTATTTCATTTGCGAAGGTAAAGCACGTAGTCACTCTACTCCTAATCACAAGAAGAAGAAAAAACTGCTCTTAAACTTTGTGTGTGACGGGCTGTGTAATGGGGTTTACACAGGAAAAAATCAGTTAAAATCATTTTTTTTTTTTTGCTTTAACCCCTGTACACGACAAAGGCGTTTTGGGTGCTTGAAAATGAAATGAAATAGAAAGTTTTGAAAACGGTCTCCATGTAGGCTAAACAATAAAAACGTGAATCTGTGAAAACAATGGCGTTAACATAGTTTTCACAGTCTATAGTGTTTCATCGCCATCTAATGGCCTGGGTGCAGAATACAGCGTTTTTAGTTGTAGTTTGTGGAAAACTCATAGGAAAAACAGGAAATGCTTTCCTTTTAAAGGGGTGGTAAAACACAATTTCACTTTACTAACTTTAGCTAGTGTGTAATGTTGCTGTTTGAGCATAAACACATATGCAAAGTTACAGCGCTCAAAGTTCAAAACAAAGGGAGATATTTGCTTTAAAAAAATTAAAGGACTACAGCAAACAGCCGGTTTTGGACCATACGACATTCCTCCAGGGTTGCTGACGTCAGCAAATCCCATTATTTACATAAACCCCTCCTCCGAGAATACTTAATAAGCGGAGCGAGGCCATTTTATATTGCTGTTTTGGAGATGAGCTGTCGCAATGCCGTCGAAACGCTGCTGTTATTTTCATCCCGGTTGCAGGTCCACTTTGTTCAGCCTTCCTAGGGACGAGGGAGTTATGGATCAATGGTAATTTATTTTTAACTCGGTCCCTCATAATTATGATCCAAATCTCGCTCTCTGTGCTGCACATGTTACGGAGGAAAGCTTTCACAATCTTCGCGAGCTCAATGCAGGATTCGCACATCGGCTTGTCCTGAAAGATGGAGCAGTTCCAACTTTAAGAACAGAAGCTGTTGTTTACGGGCCACAATCTGTAAGTATGATTTATTTTTCGTCGATGTGTTATCCTGTAATAGTTCGTATTGTTAATTGTACGTTGTAGTAAGGAAGTAAACAAATGACAACGTTGTTTGGCTCTGCTGGTTTGTTAAATGCTCATTCATACTTAACGTTATCCAACGAACACCTAACGTTACAAACTTTTTTTTAATCTCAACAGCGAACTTGGAATTAATGTTAATTATTCTTTGATTCTAGCTTTTGTTTATCTACATGCTTGTTTATCTACAGGCATGGTAAACATGGTTCTGCGTTTGATTTGGCTACTGTAAGTTAGTAAAGCCGATGTTTAGTGTTCGTTTTGGGTTAATAGTTGTGTCGACAGATATTTGTCTGCAATCGTTCTAAAAATACAAAAGTAACGGTGGCATACAGTCAGAAACGATCACTATAGATCCGCAGTCTTTACTCTAAAAAAGCCCTTTGAGGACTGTAGTATAATTTGTTAGAACAATTATATGAAATTCATATGAAGCTTATTTTTTTGTAATTCTATAATAATTAGTACAATTAAATAACAGCGTATCTAAAAAGTAATGAGACAACAAAAACAAACCTTTCTGAAACGTCGTTTAACACCCGTTCTTGAACAGGTTCTGCTCGATCATCTTCACTAACTCTCCCAGGGTCCGATTGGTTTTATTGACGCCATTGTTTATAATACACCAAAGCACAAAGTACCGGTAAAGGTACGGGGCGTGACGTTTCCGGAAAACGTGCACTAGACGGTTAGCGAATCACAACACACTGGGCCAGCTAACCAATCTGAGCCCTATTGCGTAGTTTTGAGGGACTGACTTCATAGAACCCGGAAACCATCAGACCGTTTTTACAAGGAGGGACAGAGCAGTGTAGAATAAAGGTAAAATATATGAAAAAAATGCAATTTTAAAAAAACGAAGCATGAACACGTTACAGTGCACCCCACAAACACAATCAAGCCTTCAAAAAAATGCGTTTTACCCCCCCTTTAAGCATATCGTTGTTGTGTAAATGTACCCTTGTCAATGCATTAACTAACGATAACAAATGGTACCTTATTGTAAAGTGTTACCCATTATTTTTTACCAGCCCTAATGAATTGAATACCATTTTATGTGGGATTTTTTTTTTTATATGTACAATAGCAGAAATTAAAGCCATGCATGATTGTCTCTAATGGTGAATCCTTCCCATTTTTGTCCCTCCGCACAAGATTCTTTCCGTAGCTGTGTAATATCCACGAGTGTTTCTGAAAGCATTGATGTACATACTTTTCAAACGCACTGCTCATAAAAACCATTTCATCATCATCATTACGATCCCTTGCGTGGTAAGAGACCTCTGTTACGCCAAGGCTTTGACATAAAGACCTCAGATGTTGTGTGTCATTTTTGCTCCCTGAGTAACATGTAATTATTTCGTGCTATTGTATGGCTATTGTGCAACTGCCTATACAGTATTTGAGACTGTATTGCTGTCGCTGCTGTCATTATACATTGTTTTTGAGCCCATTTAGGGAACGAAGATAATGAAAGGCTGTTAAAGCAGAGGTTCTCAACTGCTTTTGCTTCAGTACCCAGAAAAATCTTTGGGCATTCAAATACAGTACCAGAATAACATCCATTTAGAAATTTTGGAGGTAATTTTCAACTTCAGGCGTATTATCTGTGTTTGGGTTTTAATTAACTGCTGACCAAAAGTGATATCCGGAGGGGATATTTGTTTTTAATGACCTTACAAGTTCAGCTTAACCATCAAAATATGAGGGAGATATTTTACATTTTTTAAATATTTTAAATATGAAGGAAGAACAAAGCACTAAACTTGGTTAGTTTATTCATCTGACAAAATTATTTGGCAAACTACAGTTACATGTTTTATTGTTCTATGCAACAACAACAAAAAAGACTAGGATACATTGACTAAAACTTTATCAGTTATTAATTTTCCATTGGTTCTCTCTTGTATTGGCAGGTATTTTAAATTAAATTATGGGCAAAGATGCAATATTTCAACTTCATTTTTACTGTACGTTTTATAAATTCGTTCCATTGGTTTGGCATTAGTGCGACACATTTTTTTGGGGGGGATTCAAATATATATCATAATTGCCAAATAATAATAATGATTACAATAATTATAATTAATTACTATTATTATCAAATTTAAAAATATATATATTTTGTTTTTTTATGGCTGCCTTAATTTCTCAAATATTATACGTTAAACCATCTAATTTGTATTTTGACGGAAAACTGTTGGGAGCCCTTAACTTTTTGTCGATAAGTGCTTCTCATTACATGTATGTAGATGGTTGGTGCATGTTTTGTTCCCGAATGCACATAAGTGACCCAAACTCCATCTGAACAGATGTAGATTGAGTTCATGTAGAGCAGCATTTAACCGAGCCGCTGCAAATACCAGCAGATCATGAGCTGCTCACGTGTAAATGAACACAGTGCTGCCCTTCACTCTGAAACACACAGTGTTTATATTTAAATAATTAAATCACAGCCTTTTAAGAATTGATAATCTCACTAAGCCATATCGCCATTTCGGTTTTATTTTAGTTAACTGCCAGACTTGTTTATCATAGAAAAGTCCTTTTTCAGGATTACCATGAACTGTAAACCCCCAACAAGACACAAAAGTATCACCATAACTCTGATTCTGCTGCAAACCGTCTCGTGTGTGTGTGTGTGTGTGTGTGTGTGTGTGTGTGTGTGTGTGTGTGTGTGTGTGTGTGTGTGTGAGATAAAAAGAGAGTATGTGTCCAAGAAAAGCCTCCTCTCTCTATTGATCTTGGGTCGGTCAGTCTTTGAAATGAGTGTGTTGAACGGCTGGCGTCGGGAGGTCAGCTGTAAATAAGCGGTTGGATGACAGCACTGACCACCTTCGGCCCTTTTTAAGAAGGAGATGGCGTTCTGAATCCGAGAGGCAACGAGAAACACTCATCTGTCTTGGGATACATGGGCACGGCACACTGGACAATACAGTCGTCATCTGAGCCGCAGGCCGTAGTTAATGTCAACACATTAGCTTCTCATTAAGCTGTCTGTTCAGTTCATGAAGACACAGACTTGGGTTTTAAAATGCCACTGAAACCTCATAAAGACAAAATAGGATGACTTCATTTTGGACCTGTGTTTGTGTTTCTACTCCTAGTTTTTCTTGCTTGAGCTGTTTTCCTGGTCAATTGAAGGCTGTTTTGACGCACTGTTTGTGTGAGCTGAAGTGAATTAGACTTGTGGCAGTGGGATACCAAAATGTAGCATTGGTGAGCATAAGAAACTTTTCAATGGTAGTGTATGTACAGACCCCATTGAATATGAATGGGTGTTGTGTGGCTGTTATTTGGTGTCTGTTAGCTCCGTTGCACCTGCAGTGTCCCTGAGAAGTATTTGCACTCTTACGCTACATTTAAATGGGTCACAACACACTTTTATCTGTATCCCCTCAAGTCCACTTACTGTATAATTTCAGCCTATTATTTTTTTGCCATCTGAGTCAATGCTCCCTGTTGTGATTGGCTGACACCAGTGCGCCCGTCTCATCATTATAGCATTCAATCTCAATCATCTATTAATGGTGTCATTTGTCATTAGCCTTTTCAGGATGTCACTGTGGTATTTCTGGAAAACAACCAGGCCAAGACTCTCGCTCCAGCGAAGTGTGATACAGTAATAACAGTCGAGGGTTGTTTGCGTCTGAACTATCTGTGGTATGTGACTCTTCAGGATTTTCCCTGACGCTCTGTTCACTCCTGATGCTGCTGGGTGGGAGGACCGGGTTAGCCACATCACTTTTACATAACTCATAAGCTTTATTTGGATAGTTGTTTGCATTAACTCAGGGGCTAATGCTGGTAAATTTCATCTTGTCCTGCATGGTGAACCTATCCAGGATTTTGACCTTTTTTCCTTCCTAACCTTATTTTGCCAATATAACAGTTGGTAGTTGAAGATATCCTTGGGTCCAATCCAACATAATAAGAGAGTTTAATCAATAGCAAGTTTCTAATTCCCAAAGCTGCTCAGAATGTAGTAAAGCATCAAATAAGATCCTCCTTAATTATATACATATTATAACATGTAACACAAGTCTTGTTGGTTTCATGTGTGCACGTCCACAAGTAATCGTGTCTGAATAATGTTTGAAGTCTGTAGCGTAACCGCATGGAGTATTTTAAGCTATTCTAAGACTAAAATGATTGTATATCATTTTCATAAACTGATTTAAATGAGAAACTAAAAACAGTTTTAAAAACTAACTAAAAGTAATATTTAAAGCCTTTGTGGTCTGAGTTGCAAAATCATGTGACGGGTGCAAGTGTTATTTTACTATTTATATACTATTACAGTTTTTATTATTTTGAAGGCTTTTATTTTCTGTCTATTTTCAATTTTATTTGAATTCTTAGTCATTTAATGTTTTTGTAATTTTTATTAGTTTTGTTTATTAACACTGTAGATTCAATTTATGTTTAGTTCAGTTTTAGTTATTTATTTTCAGTAATTTTAGTGCTTAAACTAAAAAACAGTCAGTTTTCAGGGTGACATTGAATGACATTTTAACATATTCAAATAGAAATTTGTATAATTTCACAATATTGCTGTTTTTACTATATTTTTGATCAAATAAATGCACCCTTGGTGAGCATAAGAGACATCGGACACGACAAAGCGACTGTTGCAAATCTATTTCTTCTGCGTGTCAGAAGTATATTTCAGAAATAGAACGAATCATCTGTTTACTGTCGGAGATTTGTCGTGTCCCGCCACATCTAGTGTAGACAGCATCACTGATTTATAATGGTTTCGGTTCGATTTTGTCGTGCCGCTCGCATCTGGTGACATGGTGTTAGTGTATTTTAAGGCATGAAACAAACTCTGTAAAAAATTGCGTTAAAAAGTGATATAGTTTACATTATCACAGGGTTGCCCAACCCTGCTCCTGCCGATCGACTGTCCTGCACAGTTTATCTCCAACCCTAATTAAACACGCCTGCCTTTAATTTTCAAGTGATCCTAAGGACCTTAATTGGTTGCTTCAGATCCTGAGGACCTTAATTGGTTGCTTCAGGTGTGTTTGATTAGAGTTGGAGATGAACTGTGCAGGACAGTCGATCGCCAGGAGCAGAGTTGAGCACACCTGCATTAGCATATACTGTCTGATCCATTTTCTCTTTTAGGTCAAACACTATCATTACACAACAGTTTGTAGATTCTTCAAGATAGTTAAACTGTCAACATGTTTATATCTAGCTACCTGAATAACATCTGGTTTAATAACATGGACTTCAGAAGGAAACTCTTATCACTCCCTTGAGTACTGAGGTTTGTTACCGCCATAGTAATGCACTTTAAGTTGGTTCGGTGGAAGAGCAAACCTGCAGTGTCAAGTTTGTTCCTAGTCTAATGCTGTCTGAATGTAGTTTCTGCATTTTCCTGGCCAGGTGTGTCTTAAAAACATCTAAATCTCAATCAGACGAATAAAACGTGTCTAATAATGCTGTCTCTGGTCGGTCACGCTGACGTTTCACAGAGCGCTCTGACTGTTGTGGGACAGCGTAAGAAAATGCCTTCAGTCACACCCTTGCATACTTGCTGCCTTATCGAAATCTCGCACCCTTGCTAACACACAACCTCAAGATTCTCCCGCTGTGAGTCTCAGGCCGCTGGTATCTGAGGCATCAGAAGCAGTTGCAGTGACTCGACGTCTCTGCCGTTTCACCAACTTGGTTATAGGTTTGGAATTGTTGTTATTCATTTAACTGTCATGTCCTATGTCAAGTCAAATTATATATCACTTTATGTGAGAGCAGTTTATGTATGCGAATACAGTTGGGCATACTTATCCCATATGTTTTTCCAGAAAATGTTAATGTTATCGCATTGGACTAAAACTTACTGACTTCACTCACACAGGGTATAAATACTTCCCAAAATATTTTAAATATATATTTTTTTAACCCCCCCCCCCCACACACACACGCACGCACCTTGTTACACTTTTACAAAAATTACTTGCCTACAAAAAACAGTACTTTTTTTTTCTTGCCTACTGTTTTATGAAAACTGTGAATTCAGATCTCATTTCACATACTGCTTTTCACCAACGGTATCCAAAAATACTGTTGAGGTAAATTTCATAGGAAATGAATATGGGTCAATTTGACCCCCTTCATGCATTCTTGGGGTGATACTGAGGAAAAAAATGTTAGGACCCTCAATTTTTTTAGGATGATAAATTATTATTATTTTTGGTTATTTCCTATGAAATTTAACTCAACTGTATTTTTGGATACTTTTTTGTCAATCATACTTTTTTCTTGAAACGTTATGGATTTCTTAAATATCTGTTGTGACTTTTTTGATCTGAACCTAGAATTTGCCTTCGCCACCAAGCCCGTGTCTGAATAAATAAATGAAACATTTATTTATTTGATATTCCATGAATTCTTCAAAAAGAAAAAAATTTCTCATTCTGTGAAAATGACATTGAGGGTCCGAAACAAGTTTTTCTTTATTGAAGAATTCATAGAATATCAAATACATAAATGTTTCATTGATAAAATATTTAAACAATCACAGCATGCCGGGTCATTTTTGACCCCCTTTATGCATTCTAGGGTAAAAACAGCAAGACCTGAGAAACTGGCCTCTGTCCACATATAATCGACTTCTGCGAGTAATTAGTCACGGTTTATAAGTCTACTGGGAAAGTGTTTCATTTGAAACTTGTCACTGACTACGTTTACATGCAGCGAATTTTCGGGTTATGGTCGGGTTAAGGTCACTATTCGGGTTTCTGAAACATTAGGGATAACCCGTTTACATGCGTGAGCAGAGAGAGTTACTCCTGTATACATGGAATTGCAATATCCCGAAGTAAACGGCGACGCACGGTTAGCATCTGGACGTACGGACAACCTTAAGACGCAATATGCGTCATTTCCAATTCTTCTTCCTGTATCCAAAGACAACAACAACAACAACAGCAGCAGCACGCGGATAATTAATAGTTCGGGGCAGATAGCGATCGCCTTTGTTTGCGCTTTGGTGCTGGTACTGACCTCGCTCCAAATGTATGCTGTGCTGCATCTCGCCATGTTTACTTCCGGTACACTGCACGCGGGTTTTTGTATGCGCCGAGAAGTTCCTCTACTCAAAAGACCAAGATTCCTTGCGAATAGAACATGCGCAGAACACAAATCATTATGGGGATATGCCGATACGCGTTTACATGACCAAAAATTCGGTTTTTAAAATCCGGGATATGAGCATATTCCGGTTTTTGCCGGTGTTTACATGGCCGTGCGTGACCGGGTTATTGCTAATATCCCGGTTTTGAACGGGTTATTGGCTGCATGTAAACGTAGTCACTGTTATCATGAGAGCTTTAACAGAAGATCTAGTCAGTGCATTTACCAGAGTTCATGGGGTTCATCTCAACTTTGAAGGATGTTTTCTGAGTGAAATGGTAATGTTTGTCCACTCGAGTGCTGAAATAATCGAATGTGTACCGATCTGTAAGATGACTGGAAGTAACATTTGGCCCACATTGCTCAAATGTTGAAGGAATTGGTGTGCTGTGAATGTTGCTGGTGTAGTTTCTTCTGTCTTTGTGGAGCTCCACAGAAACCTACTGAACTTCCAGCTCAATATCCAGACCTCACATTCTTCTCAGCAGATGCGCAGCTATGAAACGCCAAACATTTAGGGCCTTTTTTTATCTCAAGTAAGATCAAGACTTTTATATAATTACATAGATTACAGAATAAACCAGAATCTTTCCGCAGGAAATGCCTGACCACCAGTGCAAGGACGAGTGCTCTTGTGATCTGCTGTTTTGCACCTGTTTTTCTCCTTTTGAAGAACTGGCCTTGCGACAAGATTTGTCAGTTTTGTACCTCGTAGAGTCTGAGGAGTCCTGCAGATGTTGAGCCGGGGCTTTGCAGCTGTGACCTGCTGTTTATTTTTATCAGGCTAACAGAAAGACTGTTTGACTGAGGTCATAATGACCACTGACATTTAGGATGCACATCAAATAAAATTCATAATTTGCAGCAAATGGTGTTTTTAGTCTGCGCTAATTAATAAATGCAGTGTCCACGTGTTCAAATACATTGAGCTTCAGTGTTCATGCAAGCAAATCCGGCTTGCAACATATCCAGAGTCCTCAGACAGGAAGGTTTCTGTGTTCTGATTAGAATGTCACGTTTGGCACCTCACCTTTGATTTATTTATTTAATTTTTTTTAATTGGGAATGCCCGGGTATACATCATTATCTGCATTCTGCTCCGTCTCATGCACAGTCGTGTCCGCAGAGATTTCAAAGTATACTCAAGCACGTATGGACAAGTTAAACACATGAATGGTATAAATACTTTTTTATACTCTACCAGATGTCAGAGGGCAGCACTGATGACAAAAATTACATTGTGGAAACGCAGGTGGACGAAGAATATTGTGGGCTTAAGGAAACATATCTTTTGCAAATTTGGTACCTTGCTACAATATGCTGCAATTCAGCAGAATTCAGGCAGTATGCTGTGAAAGCAGTATTAAGATTTAGGGGTTTAAAAATGCATCTATGCCTGATTTTATAGTAAAACTTGTCTGTTATTGCGACTTTTGATTTCACATTCAGATTTTGGTTTAGATTTGTCTATTTTGTGAGTTGAAATAGTAATATGGAGCCAAACCTTTTTCCTGAACACAAACACTTCATGTATTTTTAAATTAAAAATAGACTTGATGTTTTAGTGTGCTGTTATAAAATCCTTTGGTTTAACAGCTCCTTGGGTGATTTCAGATGTGTTTCAGCTCATGTTCTCTTTCCTTCCAGTCGGTGGTGAAGACGGGTCGGCTGCTCGTCAGTCATGAAGCTCCAGTGACCGGAGGCTTTGCAGCTGAGATCAGCTCTACTGTTCAGGTAAGAAGCAGATGGTAAATCGAGGCTCTTGGGGATGTCATGAATTAGAGATTGACCAGTGCTGATTACGTTCAAGCAGGGCCTATTAACACTCGTCAAGCGCCAAATGCAAGTAAATATTGGCGTTGATGAGTATATGAAAGTGTCGATCGCCAATTGGCCCATAAAATTTTTGCGAAGCTGAAATGTTGATGAACAAACATGAACGTCACTGGGGACCAGGGGTGTAATTTACGGGTGGGACATGTCCCCACCACTTTTGGCTAGGGTCGATGTTGTCCCCACCACTTTTGAAACATCTCGCGGCACGGATGTACCAATACAAATAAATAAAATAACTCCAGTTAACTTGCAGAACATGCATTTCGTTCGTTTGTTAAATAAGAGGGGATCTAGCACGCTGAAATTTGTTTTTGAAATCAAGTGATCAAAGTGCTCGTTCACTCTGCGATCAGTGGTGCAGATACAGTGTTCTCTTGTGACTCGCGCACACCACAGTCTTCACATGGATGCGCGATGAAATCACAAAATAAAATACAAATGTGTCCCTGCTTGATATACAACCACTGATAAACATAATCGGTTTTAATGAGGGAAAAAAAAACAATACGAGTGCGGATTAGAACCCAGAACCTCTGACACGCTTGGCAAAAGTTCTGCCACTGGACCAAATTGTGTTCTTAAAAAATTATCGGTACTAACAACATATATTGGATCTCATTAAACAACAAATTAAACCCAATGTACTATTTAAATGTACCCCACCCAAACACACACACACACCTGTCCCACCCACTTTTTAAAGCAATGTGACACCACTGCTCGGGACAGTGCTGCATCGTAACAAAAGTTTAAGTCCTGCCAATTTAAATATTCAAGCTCAAGAAGATGCTGAATGAAACTCAATTCGTTACAAGCACGCTGTGTGGGAAGTTTAAACATCCGTTCGCTCCCAGAAATCCACGTCTCAGACAGCGCATGGATACTAAATTGAGTTCTCTTTCATGTCGTCTTGCGCTTGAACGGAAAAATTCACACAAAATGATGCCAAGAAATGTCTCGTGAGTATCCTAGTAAACACCGTCGGTTATGTCTTAAGTACAAGTAAACAGTTAAAAAAGAAAATGCATGTGTACAGAATCAGTATATTGGATCCGTGCGTTATGTCCTAAAGTGACAACAGCCTAATATTCCTGCTGCTGTCGGGCTTTAATCTATATCAAACAAATGAATCTTTTTAATTTATACAGTGAAGACTATGCATTTTTTATTTGATTACTTTATTAAATTTCTGTACCTGAATACTACTGTTAGGCCTACCTGAAAAACTGACCTGAAAAGCACCTTCTATTTCGTTTATATCTTTGTTCTATACTATGGATTTGTGCGCTTGTACTTGTAATTCTATTATTTGTTCTCATTTTATTCTGTTTACTTGTTTTTAATAATGTTTTGAATTTATATTAGTTAGGCTAGTAGATTTAGCTGTGGTATTGAAATTGGAATAGAGAATTGTGAATGTTGGTGCCGTAACTGCCTGTTTTTGCAAAAAAAGTTTCATGGTCGGTAAAAAAATAGTTTTTAATAATTTTCTTAAGTCACCAGCCATTGGCAGGGGCGACAAAAAGTTATTTTAGGCCCCATGTTCAAGTGAGATGCAGAATTTGTATTATTTTTTTCTGCTTTTTGACACAGTTGCAAAACAATATTTGAACTTAAAAAAATGCCATTTAACTCTAGACCTGTGACCTCTACATTTAGAGGACTAACTTAGTACATGTAAGAATAGTACATTATATGCAATAGAACATTTAATGCAACTAGCCACAGATATTAAATTATTTGACTCCGTTTCAGTTTTGTCATCATCGACCATTTAAGTAATATTGGTTACCATTTACAAACTATACTTGAGTCCTAGGAATCCTACCCCAGACTTCTGTTTTGAAACGACTAGTGTAATGATATACTCACAGCGAAGTTCTTTTTCGTTTTACGCTTAGGGGTAAAAAGTTAGAAAAACCTTTGCAGCGATATACTGTCACTGAACATCCAGACGCTGGCCGCACTGATGAAAGCAGCCTTTAGATGAATATGCAAATATGGGCTGTATGCTTTCATCTCAACAAAATAAACACAATAAAAATGACAGCAATGAGAAAACAGCAGTTGAGAAAGCATCTGATCATAATGATGTGGATATGTTTGCACCAGCTCTGCGATTCAGCCCCCCAGTAAAGTCTTATCAGGTTTATTTCTGCAGCATTTATACAATAGATTGCTTTAAAGGTGCAGTGTGTGATTTTTAGCGGCATCTAGTGGTGAGGTTACGAATTGCAACCAACAAAAGTTACGGTGGCCGACAGGAAAATGTCATCGTCTGAGACAGCAGAGAGTAGCAGTTCAGCAATGAGGTTTCTTTACAAGGATACATTAAGAAATTATGTTTACTTAATTATTCAGTAAAACTATGTTATTGTGAATATTATTGTTACTTGTTCATCATTGTGTCAGTGTTTTATTCACTGAACTAAGCTTGCTTCCTTGCACGAAGAGCAACATAGTAACGAAACGCGTTTGTCCGTTTAGGGCCACCGTAGAAACATGTCGGCGCATTTTAATGTAAGGGAACCCGCGGTGTGTGTAGATAGAAACTGCTCATTCTAAGGTAATACAAATATAACGGTTCATTAAGTAAGGTCTTTATACACCACTGAAAACTTCTTTTTCAAGGTAGTAAGGAAACGCGCTCTGTAGCGCTGTGTGTGTTCGCTGTAGCGCTGTGTGTGTTCGCTGTAGCGCTGTGTGTGTTCGCTGTAGTGCTGTGTGTGTTCGCTGTACCGCTGTGTGTTCGCTGTAGCGCTGTGTGTTCGCTGTCGGTACGGTAGAAACATGACGACACAATATGTCGACCTCCATAGAAGGGGGAGCCCGCGGTTATGGAGATATAAATGTCTCATTCTAAGGTAATAAAAACACAACGGTTCACTATGCAAGGTCTTTATACACCACTGAAAACATAGTTATGGATCTTATATTGCATTTCTGTCAATAGATCCTCAGAAATATTACACAATGCACCTTTAAAGCGAGCTTTACAGTATAAAACATGAAAAACTGTGTCAGTGCTGCTTTCAATTAAAATTACAACTTCAGTTTCTATTGATGTTATACGCTGCTACCTTTTACGCAATCACCAAGGACCAATGGAAGTTCACACGCGTTTACCAGCCGGAGCAAAATATTCCAGAATGTTTCATATCGAACTTTCGAAACTACCTCCAAATGAACTTCGTTTTGGCATGATTTTGCTTCAAATTACGTCAGATAGAACGCAACTTTTACATCGACCAAAAGGTTGATGTGGGAAAACAGCCTAACGCTTGCTTCACATCATGTTTTGTAGTGGAATGATCAGCAGACTTTCTTGTTTACTGTATCTGACATTTCTAGTTGCCCATCAATCAAATGTCTTTGATGAAAAAGAGCAGAACAAATCCTGCCTGAGAGGTCAGAGTTACAGCAGTGTTTCAAGGAACATTTCTTATTATCAGTGTGGAAAACTGTTGTGCTGCTTCATATATTTGTGGAAATCCTTTTTCTTTTTTTTTCTTTTTTTAAGGATACATGTCTAGAAAATTCAAAAGAACAGGATGTATTTGAAACTGAAATCTTTGTATAATTTATAAATGTTACTTTTGATCAATTTAATGCATCATTGCTGAATTAATGTAATAACTTCTTTAAAACAATACTGACCCCAAGATTTTGACCAGTAGTGTACACATTCATGAGTGTCTCAGGTCTCAGCGAGCTGGTACTGATGGTGCACATTTTATCAAGAGATTCATCCAAGCATAGATGCAGGGCCAGTCTTTAAACATAAACACCAGTCACGTTTCCATTGACGTCAAAGTTTGTTAAAGCGCGTGTGTGTGTTTGAGCATGTGTGTGTTTGAGCAGGGTGGGCATGACTCAGCCGGATGTGCACAGATAATGGCATTGAACAGAAAAGTTGCTAAAAAAAAAAGGGTATTAGCTGCACGTAAACGTAAAACCTGAACTGTGGTCAAGCTACTGATGTCTGTAATAACGGCGGCCAAATGAATCTGCCGCCCACCAAAACACCCAAAGTCCAACACATCACACACCAGCGGCAGTCATTTCTGCAGTCAGGACATGCATTTTGGTTTTTAGTGGGGTTTGCTCAGGGAAGCATCATTAAAACCGCTGCTTATACTTATACTTGAGATCTAGATGCTTTACACAGTTATGTAACACACACAGATGTGGATGCCTCATCAACACGTGTAGTTCCACTGAACTAGTGAAATGCTCAAAATGCTCTTGAAAGTGCAGTTCATACATGCATTACATTATGATTTTCCAGTCATTTGGTTCTGTTAGCTGATGTTGAACATATAAATCCTTTTGCAATTGTGGACTGCTGTTGAGCTCAAATGCTCTACTAGAGGTTTTTCATTCTTGAATGTTCAAAAACATTTTTCACATATTTTAGATTGTTGCTGCACCTCTTTTCCCAGTCTGTCAGTAACGCTCTGTTTACTTCCTGTCTCTATGAAGCCCCTCCTTCCAAAAAGCACACTGTGCTCTGATTGGTCAGCTTGACCAGTGTGTTATAACACACGTTTGGGAAGTGTCGCACCCCTTACCATAATCTCTAGTTTATAGAAATCTAATTCCTGATATCAATAACTATCATTTTAACTAGTGTGAAAATTTAGTTGTTGATATCAAGAATTCATATCGAATGATTAAGAGTCAAAACGGCTTACCTATTGCCATTCCCAGGATATAAATTGTTAATATCAAGAATTATTGTTTTTACCAGCTGAAATCTAATTCCTGATAACAATAACTATTATTTTAACTAGTGAAAATTGAATTGTTGATATCAAGAATTCATATCCTGAAAATGAATAAAAGTTAAAACAGCTTGCCATAGTAGAGGAGATTTCTGCAGAAATGGTAAGAATCTAGTTGTGTTATTCTGTCACAGTCGTGCAGTCATTGAGCAGATGATCTTACAGAAGCTGAGACTGACAGCAGATGACCGTACCGTTATTCCTGGATCGAGTGCTGGATTTTTAGAGTTGTCTCTGTGTTCCTGGAAAACTCCATGGAATAGTTGGAATAATATTCAGTATCATCTGTCTCGTTCTCTTTGTCTGTGTATGAATATAGCAGCCAGTTTATCTCTCTCTCTCTGTGTGTGTGTGTGTGTGTGTGTGTGTGTGTGTGTGTGTGTGTGTGTGTGTGTGTGTGTGTGTGTGTGTGTGTGTGTGTGTGTGTGTGTGTGTGTGTGTGTGTGGAAGTAAAATAATGTCAAATGTTTTTGAAATAAAAAGCCTGTTGAATTGCACTACTTGGAAAAAAAAAATAGGCATTGCATTAACCATGCTTGCATTTTAATTCATTGTATTTTTAGGTCTTGCATTTTTATTGGGCTGAAATTCAACATGGTTGAATATTTAAGCTGTGAATATTTCAATTAAAAACCTTTAAAACACATTTTCATTATTAAAAATTCAAAAATCCATATATACCCTTCTTCATATTTCATTTCCAAAATATTCAAACTGTTTAAAATTACAACCTATAATATTCAACAGGCAATTTTCGGTCCATTTTATTTCGCTTTGCAAATTCGCTTCTACAAATACAGTGGTTCTAATTCGACAGTAAATTCAACATTGACGTCCAGCAGAGACTATTTATAGAGACATGCCACTTACTCAATCCTCAATACAACTATATAGGGAAAACCCGTAATGCCAAAGATGGCGGTTGTATGAACATGTCCCGCCCCTCCCACTGGAAAGCCAATCGTCTGCCTTTAACAGTCAAGCCGGGAAACATTTAAGCCTATCGTCTGGTTCCACTGACGCATGCGCACAGTTGAGGTTTGCGACAGTGGAAAATACGTTACTGTTTGAAAAGGCGGCAGATTTGATATGCAGTGTATGTGTGCGTTGTGTAAATATCAGACATCCCAAGTGTCTACCGCATATTTATAGCGGCTCCCTGATGCCCGCAAATTAGTTCAAATCTCCCAGAATCTAGAGCGAGCGAGCGAGAGCTCACACATACTGTGCTTCAAACCGTGCAGCGCGCGCACGTCAGAGAGGGAGAGAACCCATGCGCATGCGTAGTATGTACAACCTGTGGGGAAAAAGGCGTTTTAAACCTTATTTTGGGGCAAAGTCATCAAACTTTTTCAGCGATTTTTATCATATTTTACTGCTGTTTCTATACATGCAGTTTTTATGTCCCGGTGACCAGTGAATGTACAGTTCTGACTCTCTGCCCATTCATTTAGATAGGAGCCTGGTCTTGTTAGTCCGAAATAGCTGCCCGGAGGCGTTGCCAAGATGGCGGCCGAGTGGCATGACTTGCCTAAAAGGACTTTGCGTCCAGGAACTGCAGGAAAAGCAGTAGATTGCCGAGCATACTCTCCATCTGCTGTTAGTCGACATCACCATCAGATGGTGCAAGCGCTTGCTGTTGACGAAGACATTCATTCATAAAATGGAAATGATTATCTGTGACAGTATATGCGGAAAAGATGATAAACACACAAAAGCTGTGTTTATGTTTCATTCAATAACTTCATTGTTACTTTCCCTGTGTATTCTACATGTCATCAGCTTTCTCTACCATGAACAGGATTATAATCGGTTTCCCTCAATACCTCATACTCAAGGATTCCCTTTCCGTTGGGACAAAACGCTTAACACATACAGTGATATGAAAGACCAATCTTGCACCTTATTGGGGATGTAGGCTGTAGGCTACTATATAGGCTACAGGCAAGAAGATGGACTCAGATTGTAAACTTTACGCGCAAAGTTTCATGCTGAGCGTTTTGTGATGTACTGGCATAAAATCAACACTTGATCAATTAATACTAACACTTTCTATTCTATTCTACCCCCCCCCCCCCCCCCTCTCTCTCTCTCTCTATATATATATATATGTTCTAAAGTCCTAAAATGCCTACGTGTATTGCATTAGCTTAAACTGGGATCATAGCACTTGCATATTGTTGTCCTCCTATTGTTAGTTTAACTGTCAATCGCTTTGGATAAAAGCGTCTGCTAAATGACTAAATGTAAAATTGGCTTGACATTGGACATTCGCACATTTAGGGACCGTCTCTAAAGTTGCATACAACATTGGCATATACGTTTCTAACTTCAATAGCAAGCTTAAATTTATTTGAATAAATATCCAAAAATCCAAAGGGTGCACATTATGCCTGACACTACATGAACACTTTACAGTTGGTTTTATGACTGTAAGTCGTTCTATTCAAATGCTATTGAAGTTAGAAACGTGTATACCAAAGTCGTATAAACTTCAGAGACGGTCCCTAAATGTGCGAATGTCCAACATCAAGCCATCTTTATGCCAGTCTATCACCGGGAAACGCTCAGCTGTGCGCGTTATTCTGAGTCCATCTGCTTGCCTGTTAGTTTGGACTTTAACATCACTAGTCCATTAAGCTACGTTAAGCGTTGTACAGGTCCAGCAGGGGAATCCTGAAGTATTGAGGGAAACCCTAATAGCCTGCATGCAGCACATCGCCACAATATAAAGTTAAGGCAACTAAACAACCAAGAGAAATATATGTCTACCTCAAAAATGTAACATTGGATCTGTATATCCGCATCGGGGAATAACATTATGATCTCGTTCACGGTAGAGAAATATGCATGTAGGCTACACAGGAAAAGTAACCGTGAAGGCACCGAATTTAACAAAAACAACCGTCATAATAATCACAAATAAACTTACATTGCTGTAAATGAGTTTTATGAATGAATTGCTCTAATTTTGCTGGTCTCCGTAAACAACAAGCGCTTGCACCCCCTGCTGGCGAGTTCGACTAACAGCAGATGGAGAGTATGCTCGGCAATCTACTGCTTTTCCTGCAGTTCCTGGACGTCAATGTTGAATTTACGGTCGAATTTGAACCACTGAATTTGTAGAAGCGAATTTGCAAAGCGAAATAAAATTGACCGAAAATTGCCTGTTGAATATTATAGTTTGTATTTTTAAACAGTTAGAATATTTTGGAAGTGAAATATGAAGGGTGAAAATGGAATATGGGGGTCAGGTGTTCCCTACATTATTGGGAAAAAATTTCCCCACAAGGATGGTAATACAAGAATTTGTTGATCTTGGGGTGACATTTTTTTCATGTCCCCATGAAGGAAACGACTTATAAAGTGTACTAAATTATGATTTTGCAAAACAGCACCTTGTGCTCAGCATAAATAAAGCAAAGCATATTGAGAGCTAAATTATAGCTAATATGAGCACTTTCCACAGAGGTCACAGTGGTGACATTTATTAAATATGTGTATATGCTATAATTAAATTAAATTCTCTGAACATCATTCCATTTTTAATTCAGCTTCATTAAGTTTAAATTACAATTTGGCATTGTTTGCTACTTCAGTTCATGGTTCAGTTCAGTTCATTGTGATTTATAACGCATCTCAAATCAGTTCTCAAACCGTGATTTGTGAAGACCCATGGGTAAAAAACATGAGACATATCCAGTCCTGACATTTGTTACTGTGCTGAGATGATTTGCTGTTTCTGCGTGTCTGAGCCGCTCGGAGTGACTGTAAAGTCTTCTGACATGCACAAACGCTGACCGTTATCAAGCGAAAAATAGCTTGAAGTTCAGAATGATTGTCTAAAAATGGCCTTTCAGATCAGTGTCTCTGATCGATACGTCATGTACGTACTGAAGCATCTGAATGACCCAGAGGAACTTCTGCAACAGTGTCAGTGAATTTGAGAAGATTTACGCTGCTTTTTGTCGTTCAGTTTTCAGACTGTGGTTTATAGCATAATTATTTACATATTTAGTTTTTATCACTAACGGCTGGCCATAAACGGCCTCATTGAGGTTGATTTTGGATTTCATGTTGTAACGTGGGAAACGAGATAAATTCACTGGCATTGAAACATATATTTAGATAGAGATTTCTTTTTCTGTTTTCTTTGAATGTGAATTCAAATGTTTCATCTTATTTCAGAGTATGTGAGTGTTTCAGGGTGTCTGTCCTCAAATGGCTTTGGGCTCCTCAAATACGTGGTGCGCAATTGTCTTTTTTCTTGGCTCTCACAGTCGGTAATATGGGTATTTCCATGTCATAATAGTCTTTGAATACTCTCTAATCTGAAGCTGTCGCTGGTTCCACTCTGACAGCAAAAATGTGTTTGTGAGTGCACATGTTAAGATACATTAAAGATGCACATGTATGTATGGATTACACAAAATATATTTATATGATTAGAAAATATTTTTTTTAACACAGATGATAATCAGAAATGTTTCTTGAGCAGCAAATCAGCATATTAGAATAATTTCTGAAGGATCATGTGACACTGAAGACTGGAGTAATGATGCTGAAAATTCAGCTTTGATCACAGGAATAATTACGCTTTGAAATATATTCACATAATATTTCACAATATATTACTGTTTTTACTGTATTTTGGATCAAATAATTACAGCATTGGTGAGCAGAAGAGACTACTTTAAAAAACAAACAAAAATCAGTAGTGTATATAATTTATAAATCAGTAGTGTATATATTTTATTATATTTGATGTGTACAGTGGCATCAAGAAGCACTGGACACTTAATCCACACATACAAATATATAAATGTCATCACATTAAAGGAATAGTTTACCCAAAAATGAACATTATCCTATTATTTACTCTCGCTCAAGCCGTTCCAGGTGTATATGACTTTCTTCTTTCAGCCAAACAAAATCAGAGTAATATTAAAAAATATCCTGCTCTTCCAAACTTTATAATGGGAGTGAATGGTAACTGAGATTTTGAAGCCCGGAAAAAGCGCATCCATCAATCATAAAAATTTAACCTATATGGCTTCAGGGGGTTAATAAAGGCCGTCTGAAGCGAAGCCAGCTGCTTTCATAAATTACAAATTCTGAACGCAGGTGCCCTAACATGAAGGCCATGCTTGTCAATTCTTCTTATACTGCATTGAAATGTGTTTTCCTCCTTTCATCAGGTCATTTTGCGAGTCTTTGACAGTGAATAGTGTTTTTCTCAGATGCTCTGATCAAACATTTTATTCCCTCTAATGACATCATGCTTATTCTTCAAAACCTCTAATGGTTTTCTGTGTACAACACATTTTTGACTTTTTTGCTGAATATGCAAAGCAGAATGAGGCTGCCAGTTGTGTCTCTAGAAATGTTTAGTGTTTGGGCAATCTTCTTCTCGCTATAGACTTCTTAATGTAAGAAACTGATAAACTAATCTAATGTAATAATTGTTCTCTATAGTTTTTATGAGAGCTCTTTTGACTTGGCCATATTTGCTTCTCAACTGTAGCACATGCACGGGATAAATGTATGTTTGTGTAACAGCACAAGCTAATTCAGTTTTGTTATAGTTTCCAAAGGCTTAATTGTGTTTTAACACAATTTTGGACCATACCATACAAATAAGTGACTTAAAAACAGCAGTGTTTAATAGGGGTTGAATAATTATGACATAGCTGTTTAACAAAACAAAATCCTATAACTCATATGCATTACATTATATATTGACATTATCACTTTTAATTTGCCACTAAACTGTTAAACAATAAAAAAAATTAAAAACGCTGTATCTTTAGACAAGCTCACATTTGTAAATCTCCAGGTATAATAACTGTATAATGATGCACTGCTCATATGTGACCCTGGACCACAAAACCAGTCACATGGGTCAATTTTTTTTAAAAGAATTGTGGTTTATACATCATATGAAAGCTGAATGAAAAAAGCTTTCCGTTGATGCATGGTTTGTTAGGATAGGAGAATCTGGAATGCAAAAAAATCTTAACGATGAGAAAATCGCCTTTAAAGTTGTCCGTTTATGTTCGCGATTGTGCTGCATTTACTCAAAAAAATAAACGTTTTATACATTTACGGTAGGAAATTTACAAAATATCTTCATTTAACATGATCTTTACCTAATATCCTAATGTTTTTTGGCATTAAAGAAAAATCAATCATTTTGACCCATACAATGTTTTGTTGGCTATTGCCACAAATATACTTTTGCTACTTGTGACTGTTTTTTCTGATCCAGGGTCACATATATGGATGACACTGAAGTAGTGGTCTTGTTTTCAGTCCACATGCAGTGTCTTCAGACAAGACTGCACTGTTCTCCTGCTTTTCCAGTAAGAGTATTTAGAGGTTTCTTCTTGCTCTTCTCGTGGGTCAGGTTGGCAGGTACTCATCTGCTTTGGGACTAAAGAATAAATGACCCAAAATTACCCTTGGCTTTAAAACTGAGGACAATTTGCTAAATATGTACTGTGGTGATTCAGACCTCCAACTGTTGCTGATGTTAGATTGGTTTGCTCTGTCTAGGTTTGTGTTGTAGTTCTGCTGAATGTGCACGTGTTTGGACCACTTGGGTTTGTTCCGTTTCTCGGGTGAAACGTGACCTCAGAAGACCTGGAGTATAGCACACGAGTTGCACTAAACTACTTTGATGCTTTGATTATCCAAGCGGTGATGGGGGAAGAGAATATAGAGAACATGGATGAACAAATGTAAATGCCAAAAACATAAAACGTTTGAGAGCGTAGAAAATGGGAAACATTATTTTCCTGCAGTGAAGTGAACTGAAGCGAACAAATGTATTGCATCTAATTTTAATTCATGTCTATCAGCAGATGTCCTGATGTGTCCTACAAACCACACTATTCAGATTCATCACATGTAGATACAACTATTTCTGAGTAGCAGAAGCACTAGGTTCATCTCGCCACATCAAATCCCGAAACGGTGATTATGTGTGGGGCGAGATGCCAGACTCGTTCTGACCACTGAGCGGCAGGACTCGAGCATCTGGGATCTGCAGGGCCTTTCCTGATGTCTCTCGGCAGAGCTGGAACTGCCTTCTGATGCAAATCTAAAGCACATTTTTGTGTTTATTCAGGCCGTCGTGTAAAGCCAGCACAAAGCCCTTTAATGAAGCTTGACGCTCTTTTGTAGGCACTTCAGAAAACACCAGCAGACGAGAGAGGTCGCCCGGCGTGCGACATGTTTCACACTTAGCTCATACATTCTCTGAGTTCAGATTCGGGCACGGAAAAGCCAAAAAGCATCCATTAAGAGTTGGATGTGTGTTTATGGACAGTAGATTTCAGTGTTGGCTTTGTATAAGGAAACATTAGACCCTTTTACAGCTTTTCCTGATGCAATTTTTGATGGTTCTGTGAAAATGAGTGTTGTGTTTTGTCATTAGGAATTGGGTTTGTTTGGCTTCCATTTGGGATTTTTTTGGCTTGATACCTTATTATAAGTTCTCCAAAAGCTTAAATAGAAACCCAACCGCTCATTGGGGTCATGACTAAGGACATGAAGGACCATTTGTTGCTGTTTATCATGTCCGCATTGTGCGGTTTATATTTGCTTGTTACTCCATTTTTAAGACATGTTCTTTAGTTCAACAGTGTTCTTTAATAAATTACAGCCTTCGCTATTGGACTTTTTTTTACTGTGTTTTGATGTTTCACAGCATTGAATATCAATGGACCTACTTTGGCTTATATTCTAATGATCAACAGAAAAATACTAGAAGTGTAAATATTAATCGATTCGTATCGATGCATCGATTATACAGCCGACGATTCGATGCATCGATGCGTCCGCAAGAGTATCGATTAATGTGTTTGTTTTGCTGCCTGTCTATTTTCAGCATCCGCTCATATGCGTACAAACGATTGTTGTTATGCACTGGGCTAACGTTAGTTATTCACCGAACTAAACTGCCAGTGTGAATGCACCCTCAGTCACTTAGTCGGCGAATTCCAAGCTAGCAGTTACTTTACGTAAACAAACAGGCGCTAACGTGTACAAAAGGCTACTTCAACAGCTTACCTGAAAAGTCTAGGGTGCTTTCACACCAACTCGGAACGGAACGGGCACGGTTCGCATGAAAAATCACTAATTATGTAAACGCTGTCTGTCATGCGGACCCGGGTGCGCACTGGGGTACCAACCCGAGACTGCCTGGAGGAGGTGCGCTGAGTTCGGTTGCACTCGAACCGTGCCGCGGCTCGCGTGAATGTGAAAGCATCACGGACTCGGCTGCGCACTTGTTCAGGAAGTAAGTGCCCTGCGCATGCTTTTTAGCTGATTATGATGTATTTAGTTAAATAAAACACATGTAAGGGATGATATTGTTGATAATTTACCTTGGATAAGAGCGAGAGTGAGTCTGCAGTGTATTCATACACACACAGCGCGTGGCCTCAGGGCAACAAATTAATGGAAATCCACTGTCTCCTGAGTTTGCAATCAGCAAAAAGCCAAATGCGACACACAGTAAACTGGTGTTGTTCACTCAGCTGTGCATAATAGCACCAAATAAAATAAAAAAACACAATATATTGACGCGCGTTCTGTTTTCTATCATCCGTCGTGCACGTTTGCGATGACGTAAGATGCACGGAAACGCACCAGGATTCGATAGAATCAAGTTTTGAACTGTATGCAGTAACTGTTATATTTGCTGTTCTATTTGCAGTGCATTGAGGACAACATACACATTATGTGAATAGAATACTGTTCCTGTATTCTCAATAAAAGGCAAATTATAAACATTTTTGTTGATTTATTTGAAACTTAATAGATATCATGTAGAAATATTGATTATTGAATCGTATAGTATCGCGGGAATTCTGAAGTATCGAAATTAATCGAATCGTTGGCTTAAGAAATCGGTATCGTATCGAATCGTGTTCAATCCTGCTCCTGGAGGCCCAAAGGTTAGCTCCAACCCCAGTTAAACCAGCTAATCAAGGTCTTACTAGGCATACTACACTTCCAGACAAGAGTGTTGAAGGTTTGAGCTAAACTCTGCAGGACAGTGGCCCTCCAGGACCCAGTCATTTACTCACCCTCATGTCGTTCCAAACCTGTAAGACTTGCCTGTAAGGCCCTGGTGCCGGTTGCACCAGCTGTGTATAAGTTACAACTTAGCTTAGTTTTGATGTAAATGGGCACTAAGATACAACTTACGCACTACTAAATATTTATGCGTTGCACCATTGAACTTAGTTGAAGCGTAACTCTATGTATTTAAACTAAATATTTACGGAAGCCTCCGATCAGGAGTAACGGTTGGAATAAAAATGCAGACAGACTGAACTGCATCTATAAGCTCTTCTTTTACCTGACAGACTTCAATTACTGTGCCGCTGTGTACATCGGTCCCATTTCCCATATTTCTTATGGTTTTTTTTTGTATCAGTACTTATTTATTTATCCTTAATAATAATATAATTTCAAATACAGTTTCTAAATGTTATTTACATATAAAAACACTTTTGTTTAAAAACACACATGCTATTCATGATGATTAAGTATCGTATGTAATGGAAACCTATTTGTACTGTTAGTTAAGTGAGGCAAAAGAAGTTAGAATGAAGGATGAACTGAAATTCCCAGCATTCAAACAGCTTCTGCTCACGTATTTGAAGGCTGCTATTGGATCATCGAGGCTAAACGTCATATTATGCGACTACGCATTACTTTACGGAGAGTTTACAACCTATTAGCTACGTTCTGCCTTACGAACAAATGGTGCAACGGAATTAAGTACAGAGTTAGTTACAAACTAGCTAGTAGTTACTAAGCCTCTTTTGTGTGGACTTTACGTTCCAGTTTAAAGCAGCACTATGCAGGAATTCTGTTTTTTGTCAAACAGCGACCCTTAGAGTCGCTGTAGAGTACTTGTATTTAACGTTCCTGACGTAACTCACACAGAGCGTGACAGTGTATGATCTGCACTCACGGCCTCTCCACTTTATAATAATAAAGTAGCCTACCGCGTTAGACTAACCTGAGCCTAAATGCCGGATGACATCAATAAAGTTACATCATGTCCGTCGCATTATTTCATAACAATGTCCGTTATTATGATGTTGTTAGACATGATTATTGCAATTTATCATAATAGTTTGCAAATTGCACTCATTTACACTATTTACAACGTGTAGGCTTATTTATGTCCTGATAATTATGTGAGATATTGACAACTGTTCTCATGATAATCGCAGGAATCAACTTTAACAGTGAAAGCCTGAGCGAGCGGGACTCTTGTCCGGTTCCTCGCGCTGTCAGATTCTCGTTACCTTTTTCTAGACTCTTCCGATCGCGCTTTCTTCATTATTTTCTGATATTTACTCGTGTCTGACTCCTTGCTCGGTCAGTCTGCCGTTTCCTCTTTCTCTGTTCCTCCGACAATGCTTTCCTAGCTTTCTGCTTATATGGCAGTTTAGCCATGACGATAGTTGTTCTTATAGCTAGCCGGATCTGGATGGGGGCGTATATGCGTGTAATGTGTCCATTGCCGTAAAGCAATTCGTTACATCGCGAGAGCTGAAATCACACGATACTTCCTGACGCTGAGGCCTGCGGTCCGCCGGCCCAAAGTTGCAAGTGTGGTTTTTCCACTCACAGGCACCAGAGGGGGGCGAGACGACCACCATTCAACCTGAAAAGAGTCATATAACAATTCCAATAACTCTGAAGCTGTTCAGTTAAGCTAAAAAAAACTGCATAGTGCTGCTTTTAGAAAGAACTTCCGAACGGCTGGTGCAACCCTACCCAGTTCCCTAAGCTATTTTCTCTGTGGGCACTTCCACTTACTATATTCAACAGTGACTTGACTGCACTGACACTATATGATGAGAACTGAACTGAGCTGGATGATGACATCACATTTTTCTGGAGTTCTGCTTTATGGATGGAATGAACTAATTTAATAATAGATAATCTTTACAATGGAACTGATTTAACACTGAATAATGCCACTATTAATAATAGATAATCTTTACAATGGAACTGATTTAACACTGAATAATGACACTATTTTCTTTTTAAGCTGCTGTACAGCCGAAATGAACTCTGTTTGCATCATTGAATCATTTTCCTGTTATCACTATAAAGCTGCTTTGAAACGATCTGTATTGTATAAAGCACTGTATAAATAAAGGTGACGACTTACAATTCATTAGCCGCTATAGGTAAATAATTGGTAGAATAATAAAATGCTATAAATGGTTTATGAAATGTTTATGATTTCGACAATAAATTTAAATAATAGGATAATAGTTTGCAATATCAAGCAGCAGGAATCAAATAACTGGAAGCGAATGAAACCAGAAGCCTCGACACATTCAAGTTAGACTAGCCGCAGCTCTTGCGTTAAGAACAAGGTGAAAGATTTGTATGGTACAAATTAATAAAGCTGAATGTGTTCTCTGCAGGAGGAGTGTTTCCTCAACTTGGAGGCTCCCATCAGTAGGGTTTGTGGGTATGATACGCCCTTCCCGCACATCTTTGAGCCCTTCTACATCCCAGACAAGTGGAAGTGCTTTGAGGCCGTCAAGCGTATGATCAACTACTGAAACACAGGTATGATCTTTCTGTCACATGTACCATTATTATTTGACCCTGTAAACTGAGTCCTGAAACTAAAGCCTCTTGAGTTGGGTATCATATTTAATACATAAGGCTTTTATGGCTCATATAGTTTGATATAATTAGAATATGCAGTTCATTCTTGGAGGAAAAAACAGCTCTATTGTAGAGCAAAAATAAGCAATTTGCCAGAACAGTATAGCAGATACTTTCATAAAATCATATAAATATCAGTTTTCACTCTACATCTCCCAATAATGTTTTAGTAAGATATTTCAATTCTTAATTTTATGATCATAACTCTGTATTGCATTGCATTATGTGTTTTGAAACTACAATGATGATGATGATTGCGAGATACAGGTTTTGATCATGTTGATCATTTAGAGGCCTCCCAAATGTGTGTATCAAATATTATACAGTGGGTTTTATAAGGATAAGCAAGTGCATATTCACACGCTCTCAGAATTCATATACATTCACACTCCAGGTTCAGTATATTTTCACTTTTGTGTAATTGTGTAGTTTGTACGAAGTATTCACGAAGTACTAACCACAGTTGCGATGATTGACACTGTGGTAACCATAGCAACGTTCTGGCATCTCGCTTGTTTTAAATTAATATTACAGCGACCAAAGACTGATACATTTCTAAGGCTGCTTCACAGAGTGCTCTCTTGAAGTGTTGCCATGCACTTAGTATTTTGGGCTTGTCTGGGCTTCGATCATAAAGTTATCAAAGGTGCAGGTCACGATATTTTGATCTTATTTTCAATATAAAGCATTTGCATTTTATTAAAACACTTTTATGGGCTTGTTCTTGTTGGCTGTTTTTCTAGCAAGATCTTGCAACACGATTGAGTCGAGGCTCGTACCTCTTTCCCTGTGATTTTCTTGCCTGCGCATGCAAAAAAGAGACACATCTCTGATGCACGTTTAAATGCGTCATTAACTACTTGTTCTGTACGTTTCGTACACATGGCGTAGATGTTTATGCAAATGCGGTTGTCACTAACTGAAGTTTTTTAGGAGTTAAAGGCATAATTCACCCAAAAATGAAATTTCTGTCATTAATTACTCACCCTCATGCTGTTCCAAACCCGTAAGACTTTCGTTCATCTTCATAACACAAATGAAGATCTTTTTGATGAAATTGAGAGATTTCTGTCCCTCCATTGACAGCTACACAACTACAACCACCACTGTGACGCTTCAAATAGTTAATAATTCATATGGATTAGTTTTAAAATCTATTCAAGTAGTTGAGTTCAAATTTTCTAAAGAGACTCGATCACTTTATATGATGAACAGATTTAATTTAGTCCTTTATTCACAGATAAACATTCATCAACTCACACATCACATCTTCATTTGTGTTTCAAAGACGAACGAAAGTCTTACGGGTTTGGAATGACATGAGGGTGAGTAAATACTGAATTTAGCTCCAGTGTAGACACTATCGGCATATAGAACAAGCCATGTGATCCAGTGCTACTGAACTCGTTTGGATCATTATTTACCTGTTTGTTTGTTTGTTTGTTTCTTCACAGGCAATACAGATTGAGAACTTCATCAGTGAACAAACCAGTCAATCCCACAGCCAAGTTTCTGCCTGTAGATGGGACCATGTTACCGGACAGGCTGTCATTTTTTGGGAAACTCCAGAAAGCGTCGTTGATTGTGTGTCTAGAGGGTGAATGGTGATTTCTGAACACTAACATGTAGACATCACACGGGTGCTGTGCTCTTCTCTCTGCTCCTTCCATATCTGTTACCTGAATCCCACCATCTTACCTAAAGACTTTTTATTAATCTTAAATTGAATTGAGGCTGGATCTTGCGTGTTTTGATTGTCAACAGTTTGTGAATTTACCATCCTATTTGTAATATCTTTGATTTAATTGAATAAATAGTCTCTGCTTTAAGACCTAGTGAGCTGGCTTGCTGTCACAGACAGATGCTGAGCGTCAAGACTTCCACCACAAACCGTGGACAGAATATAAAGATAAAACGGCATCTTTCATTTTGGTTGTAGTGACAGTGGTATGTGACCGCAGCGTTCGAGGCTGGGTGTGGCAGCTCAGTGACCTCAGGTTGAGTGTATTCTAGCGTCCAGTGCACTCACACCGTGTCATTACTCACTTAAGCGTATTAAATCCAGTCCCAGTGATCTTTAGAGACGCTCTGCTGAGATCAGCCCGTTCGGCCTGCTGGGAGGCCCAGGTTTGTGTAACGCGTAACCCTGCTTCGTTCACTGAGGAAGGTACATGGATGACTGACACATGCTTGATGAATCTGTCAGCGATGGCTTCCTCAGATTGACAGATTTTAATTAAGATCCACATGCAGTACAAAAACAAAATCAAAATCCAGACATTGACTAACCGAATTAGACTGTTAGCAAACAACACAATACGTCAAGGTTAAAGGATTCGTTCACTTCGGAATAAAAAATTCCTGATAATTTACTCACCCACACGTCATCCAAGATATTCATGTCTTTCTTTCTTCATTCATTCGAAAAGATTTTTTTGTGGAAAACATTCCAGGATTTTTCTCCATATAGTGGTCTTGAATGGTTATCAACGGTTTGAAGGTCCAAATTGTAGTTTCAGTGCAGCTTCAAAGTCTCGACACCCAAGGAATAAGGCCGTGTCTCCACCAAAGTGTTTTTTCACGCACCTGGCGTAAAATTCCAAATGTTTTCAATGGGAGCGCCGCATTTTTTAAACGCCATGAGCGTAACGAGGCGCTGAGCTTGTATTTAACGCTCAAGCACTGAGCGCCCGCGTTTTTTACTGGTCGCCGAGAATTGAAAAATACGTTCAACTTTGGGTAAAACGCAGCGCTCATCACTGTCACCTTTTACCCAGCCGTCCAATCACAGTGGAGGGGCGGGACAAATACCACACTGACCAACTGTCACAACATTCTTTCTGTACAGCGACGTCAAACAGCAGAGCTAACCGAACAAAATGGATGAAACAAAAATTTTAGTATGAAACAAATTATCTACAAAATCAGTTACAAAAAAACTGTGCTGCGGATATTCTGTATCATATTAACAAATCGTCTCAACTGAAAAAACGCAGCGCTGCCAAAACGCTCTCAGGCGCCCACAGCTAGGCGTTTTCAGCAGAGCGTCTAGCGTCTTGGTGGACACACGGCCTAAGGGTCTTATCTAGAGATACTGTCATTTTCAACAAAAAAAATTATATCCCTTTTAACCACAAATGCTCGTCTTGCACTAGCTCTGCGATGCGCCACACATTTTAGTTAATTTATACGTTTTTCATGGATCTCAAACAACTAGTGATGGGGAGTCGCCTCCAAGAGTTGATCCCTCGACTGAATAGCTCTATGGTGGACTCCAGCACAGGAATTGACCGTCGTTGTTGACTGTTGCTGTGCGAAATCACTCGCTTGTTTACTCATTCCCTACTCCCTATATAGTGTCAGTCAAGAAATGGGAAACTAAGTAACTCTTATTTGAAAAAGTAACTCAGATATTTTATTATTCTAAACTTCAAAGTAATGTTTCTTTACTAGTTACTTGAGGGGTAATCCGATTCCGTCACTCCTGTTACTTGTAATGTGAAACCCCTGACACTGCTTCTAGCTTAGTTTAAAAAGTAGATAAGTTATATTGACAGCTTTGTAGTTTAATTGATTCTATATTAATGTAATAAATATAAATGTGGTTTTCCATGGTTAACCTAATTTGTGTTCATAATCATTAAACTAACCATAAATCAATAGACTTGCATCAAAAATAAACGCATCAATAAGTGTACATTATTCCATGTGTTTTTGTATGTATTGTATTTATTTGTAGGATCTTGTCTAAGCTGTTTTTTAAGACAATGATCACCCAAGGATTATAATGAGATGAGTTCACTAAAGAACAGGCCTGCCGCCTTTCTCATTTATTTAATTCTGATATAATATTCGACCACAGATAAAAAATAAAAAAATGTTTTGTTTTTTTATTTAGAAATTATGTTGATAGCTATTCATTTCAAGGTAATGTCATCGCTAAATTGGTTTAATTTGGACAGTCATGCTAAAAGTGTGATTTAATAAGGGGAATTTAGGTTTCGTGCTGGAAGAAAAATTGCATAATGTCTGCAGTCTTTTATTATTCCTTGTATTATTCCTGTTTTGATGTAAAATAAATGGAGTCTGAGTCGAAACCTGGAATCGAACAACCAAAGAACTAAATTATATAAAAAAATTATTTAAGACTCTAAACACTCTAGTATTAATAAAAAAACAAAAAATACAAACCAACTAAAATGTTATGTAATTAAATGGAACAAGGACAACCTTTTTCAAGTACATTGAAGTGAAGCCTTGTCAAGTGAATAGCATTTTCTTTTTAAACCATTTTACAGTTTGTAAACATCATTCCGGTGATTGCTCAAGAATATATGGCCTCTAAGGTGCATCTTTCATAGTTGTTTTGGATAAAAGCATCTGCCAAATGCATGTAAATGTAAACCGCAGTAATGCATTTGTCTACATTGATAAAGACTGATTTCATGAATAAATCAGAGTTCTAGAACTGCTAGTTCTCAGAGAACCTGGTTCTCATATATGTTCTCAAACAGTTAGCAGGCGACAGTGGATTTCATGATAGGGATCTCTGGGGCCACAGCGGCTTCTGAAGTGACTTTAGCAGGAGCCTCAAGGGCCGTGATGTCAGAGTAATGTACCAAACTCGACAAGGAATCAGTTCAATATAATTTACTATACTACATTTTCTTGTAAATTTTCTTCTATTCTTACAAAATATAGTCTTCTTACAAATTTTAAAATCTTACAATGTCTTATAAATAATTATAAATTCAAAAAAAAAAATCATTTTATTTTTTCAAATGGACTTAATTTACTGTGAATGCTGCATGTCATACACGGAGGAAACAGAGCTACACACACTGAGCCACCATGGCGCCCCATCTGGAGCTATTGCAAATCTGACAAGCAATGCCGCCAGACACAAATATCACTGCTTCCAGTCAACGTGCCAAACACTACCAGGACTTACCAGCCTCGCAATACGATACCTGAGGGGAGGGATGGACAGAACAACATGATAGACGGGACTGGAGTTGTTTGTTGATGTTCTCCGTCTTATGACCTGGGGGTAAAAAAACACAAATCAGTGTTATTTGACTGAATACATTACATTTAGAGCAAATTTGAGTTGGCTACAAGTTTATGATGCATTTTATCTCAAAAGGGTTTTAAAAATATGGAAATTAGCAGAAACAAGTTTAAGCAGCCTCTTTTTTACATGAGATAGAAAATAAAGCAGCTTGGTTTGTATATTCAATGTTGTGCATAATAGCTTACATATTTGTAAATTGTATACTGCCACAACAAAGGTCCATTTCAAATGTTTACATGCTTTTATCTTTTTCTCCTTTTTGTTCGCTGAGGTGGAGCAGTGATGAAATATTGTTTTTGTAAATACTTTACAGCATTTCAGTAATAAAAGTGTACATCTTTAAAATGCATGCAAATTACAGTGAAGTGCAACAGTTATTGTACGTACGGTGCTCGGCAGTGATCAAAAAGGATTTAAACAGTGAATTTTGAAGTGATCTCTTCTTGTAAACTTGAGATGTGGATTCGGATGATAATTAAATTACCACACGACCTTGGTGTTTGTCAAAAAACAGTAGGTAATTCGACCGGGGATTTTTACGTGGATGGTGGGAGAAAAACACTGACATTCTGGATTCGGACGGCAAATAAAATCACCAACTACAGCTGTAAATGTTGAAAATACCTTACGATCCCATGAGAAACTACTACCGTCTGAATAGGGCTTTTGTTCAACTTTGATGAAGATCTCACCTTGTGACAGGTCAGAGTTGGTCCAGATGTTGGCACTGATGGTGTTCAGGTCGTGGGCTGTGGGATGATCCTCGCACAACATTTCAAACAGGAGGATGCCGAGGGACCACACTGTCATCGGCTTCACATGGTACCTGCCTTGGAATCTGATCTCTGGAGGCTGGTACGCTTTCGTGCCTGGAGGAGGGAGATGTTGTGTGATGTTTAACACATTTCTATGGCATGTTGACCAGGATGCGTTTCTGTGAGCAAATATCCATAAGGTTCATAACTAGGGCTGGGTACCAGGTTCGATACTTTTTAGGCACCAACAGAACTGCCTCGATACTATCGACTATCGAAAAATGTCTTGTTGTTTGGTACCAAATTTCGATACCTTAGAGGTTAACTCGTTCTTTCATTTTGCACTGAAACTCTATTAAACCTTTTTGCACTGATGTATGGTGTTGGTCATATGTTGTTCCTTTGTGCACTGGCTAAAGAGATGAGTCTTTGATTATGTAAAAAAAAAAAGTTTTACAGAAGTTATGTTATGTAATCTTGTACAAAATGGATTTCATTAAATTGGTATCTAAAAAAGTATCGCTCAGAAACCGGTATCGAAGTGTGGGATTACGACGGCTGGTGTTCTCACAGCTCGTGTTCTCAACCAAGTCTCCTGGTCTTTGCTTCTGAGTTTC
This sequence comes from Siphateles boraxobius, assembly GCF_051911475.1. Lineage (NCBI taxonomy): Eukaryota > Metazoa > Chordata > Actinopteri > Cypriniformes > Leuciscidae > Siphateles > Siphateles boraxobius. The sequence continues at coordinate 3,789,282 of NW_027508722.1, read as the reverse complement.
CTACAGTTTTGGTGCCGTGACCCGGATGGAACTTCTCATCTGACATCGCTCCGCACTGAATTTTTACATCTCAACCAAGATTTGGTGAGTTTCACTCTATCCAAAGAACCGCTACAGACCAGTACATGTGGTTATCCTCCGCGCCTCCAGAGAAGTGTTAACAAACAGTTGCAGGGTTTGGTTAATAGACTAGTTCCCTTTCGAGAGGTCTCTCCTATTGCGTAAGTAGCTTACGCTATGGGAAAACTTCTTTTCTCGAGAATACTGAAGTCTTTATGTAAAACGCATTGCAGCTGCACAGCTGACAGCAATGAACGAAGGAAGCTCGGTCATTGGCTGTGCTGCTGCAACTTGCTCGAACCAATGACGGGGCGACTCTGAATGCGCGACCAATGAGCGCGCTTCGCGCCCGCGCGCGTCAGAGCCCGCCAAGATGGGTGTGGCCAAGAGCTATTTATTGGGTGCCCCGTCATGAGAGTTCTTTAGATTTAATCTCCTTCAGCGAACACCTTCTTCGCTGGATCCTCCGGATTATTGAAGCCTTCGCCGCCGTCGAAAAGCATACCAGCGGGATTGCTACGAGGACGTCGGCACCTTCAGCCGCCTTCGAACGCCATCCTACTGAGCCATCCGGCGTGCCACACACGCAAGTATCTTTACATCTGTTCGCCCCGCGACACTTGTAAAAGAGCAAATTTTCTGAGGCGTTGTTTCAAGTGTCTTCCTGCGCGTCGTGCAGAGACCTTCTCCCGGACGGGGATCGTCACATCATCTGCGCTCGCTGCCTGGGCCGGGACCACGCAGAAGCTGCTTTGACCAAGGGCGGATGCCCGGAATGTGATGACCTGGGTCTCTCCGCACTGCGGGCTCGCCTCGCCGCTTTCGCCGTGAGCGAGCCCATCACCGCCACCCCTCTGTTTGAGCCGCGCACTAAGAAAAAGCGCCGCTCACAGAGGCTTCCTGAACCTGAGCTCAGTGACGTCACGCCGAGCCAGTCTCCGCGTGCTTCACCGCCGCTCTTGCCTTTCCCACCGCCGGTTCAGTTCACTCAGCCGGACATACACCCCTCTAGCAGAGCGGTGGGCCTTGTGACTTTCGGCGCGTCCGAGGACGATGGGGAGCTTGAGCAAGATGACAGCTTGTCCATCGACGCTGCATCGGACGACTGGCCGGGCTCCACTCTCGACCCCGCCCCGTCGACGCAAGCTAGCACGAGCGGGGGCTCCACCATGGATACCGAGATTATCCGTGTCCTCTCTAAGGCCGTGGAAGACCTCTGGCTCGATTGGTCTTCTCCCGAAGAACCAACCCGGAGCCGATTGGATGAGTGGTGTCTGCAGGGGCGCCAGCAGGCCCCTCAGCAAAGGCCTTCTCCCTTCTTCCCGGAAGTTCACGACAAACTCACCAAGTCGTGGAAAGCCCCCCACTCTGCGCGCTTAAAGCCTTCTTTTTCTTCTTCGCTCTCCTCTGTGGACGGCGCGAAGGAAAGAGGCTACGAGGGAACACCGCCCCTCGAGGAGGCCGTGGCCAATCATCTCTACCCGCCCTCCACCACCGGATGGAAAGCCAAAGCTTCCCACCCCTCGAAGCCCTGCCGCACTACTTCTGCTCTCGCCGGTCGCACCTACGCCGCCGCCGGCCAAGCTGCATCAGCGCTTCACTCAATGGCGGTACTTCAAGTGTTCCAAGCCAAACTACTCCGCTCTATGGACGAGTCTGGCCCCGAACCCGAAGCCTTCAGGGACCTACGCGGCGCAACTGATATAGCTCTGCGAGCCACGAAGGCCACCGCCCAGTCTATTGGCCGTGCCATGGCTAATTTGACTGTTCTCGAGCGCCATCTGTGGTTAACTCTGACGGAGATGAAGGAAGCTGATAAGGCGCCATTTCTCGACCCGCCTATCTCCACCAGCGGGCTGTTTGGACCGGCAGTTAAGGGTTTCGCCGAAGCTTCACTGAGGCCCAGAACGCTTCACAAGCTTTGCGCCATTTCCTGCCCAAGCGCTCCAGCTCATCGCAGAGCAGACAGAGACCGCTACAGCCGCAGCGGGCTAGAGCAGCTCCCACCGCCTCTCAGCCAGCACCTCAGGCTGACACTCGACGCCGCTCGCCCTCTCACAACCGCAAGCCGCCGTCTGAGCGACGGGGTCCTCGGCCCAAGATTGTGCTGAACCCTGAGCCTCGAAAGCCGTCCTAGCCACAGGAATGAGAAGAGAGAGTGCGTGTCACGCAAAAGCCGGACCACTCTCTCTGCAAAAGCTCAAACATTACCCATTCCCCTTACAGGCGGCTGGATATGTCCATACAGCAGTCAATGGGCCAGTCAAAGAGCTCGCTCACCTGCAAACAAACGCCGTTTTTACGGCGACGCACAGAAAACACAAAAAGAGTCTTTTTCTGCCTGTGTCACTAAGGGTTCACATGTCCACAAAGTGTGCATTCCCAGATACTGTCAAAACAGTGCCAAATTCATTCCCAGCTCAGGCTGCGCGCCCCATGAATGTAGATCACGTGCCTACGGTCATGTACGCACCACTACACACAAGCACTGTTCACACAGTTATAAATTCACCCCCAGTAAAAGCGGGAAACATTATAAAAGTGATGAGTGTGCCTACCACTGTTTATGCACCCCCACTTATAAACACTGTCCTTACAGTGTCAAACACAACCCCAGCTCAGGCTGCGAGTTTTACAGACACAGCGCGCGCTGTTGTAATCACACACGCGCCCATTCACTCAGCTGCTCAGCGCGCGCCCGCACCTCTGAGAGCTACGAGCTCAGGCGATTCGCTGGCCGGGTCCCTACGTCACAGCGGCCCGCCCCTAGCCTGTATTCAGCCCATATCTGTACACGCAGCGGCATGGGAAAACATTCCAGATATGCCGAAATGGGTATTGGATATAGTAAAGCACGGATACTCGCTCCAGTTCGCTCGCAGACCACCACGTTTTACGACTGTGGTCGAGACGAAAGTGAGAAAGGAGTGTTCACATGTTCTACGCACGAGGTGCGCAAACTAATAGAAAAGGGCGCTGTGGAAACTGTTCCCCCCTCTATGAGCGAGGAAGGTTTTTACAGCCGCTATTTTCTCGTCCCGAAAAAGGATGGCGGTCTCCGCCCCATCCTAGATCTCAGACACCTGAACAAAGCACTAATGATTCGCTCGTTCAGAATGTTAACAACCAAGCATATCCTCGCGCAAGTACGCCCAGGAGATTGGTTTCTCTCAGTGGATCTGAAAGATGCTTACTTTCACATTCCAATAGCGCCTCATCACAGGCCGTTTCTGAGATTCGCTTTCGAGGGACAGTCTTACCAGTACACAGTACTTCCGTTCGGCCTGTCCCTGGCTCCCCGTACATTCACGAAATGTATGGAGGCAGCACTTTCCCCCTTGAGACGAAGGGGAGTGCGAATACTGAATTATCTCGACGATTGGCTGGTCCTAGCACAATCAGAGAGTCAGTTAATAACACACAGATCTTGGATTATCAGCCATTTAGAATGCCTGGGTCTAAGAATCAATTTTGCAAAAAGCATACTATCTCCCAGCCAGAGGATTTCTTTCCTGGGAATAGTTCTAGACTCGATGCAAATGACAGCGCGTCTCTCATCAGAGCGCGCGCTCACCATCCGGCGCCTTGCAACATCATTCAGGGCGGGCACTCGCGCCCCCGTCAAGCGGTTTCAGAGAATGCTCGGTCTCATGGCCTCAGCATCGGCCGTACTCCAGCTAGGATTGTTGCATATGCGCCCTCTCCAACGCTGGCTCAAGAGCCGCGTCCCTACTCATGCGTGGCGTTCGGGCCACCTTTTAATCAGAGCGAACCACGGCTGTATAAAAGCCCTGACGCACTGGAAAGCCGCCGACTGGTACCAGTCAGGCGTGAGTCTGGGTGTGAACACAAGGAGAAAGATGATAACGACAGATGCCTCCAAAATAGGTTGGGGGGCCCTTTACGAGGGCAGGCCTGTCTCCGGCTTTTGGTCAAACCCGGAAAAGCGCCTACACATAAACTGTCTGGAGATGAAAGCGGTCTCTTTGGCTCTCAGAGCCCTGCTTCCACATCTAAAAAACGAACACGTCCTGGTCCGAACGGACAACATGATGGTAGTGTCGTACATAAATCGCCAGGGTGGACTCAGGTCGAGCTCCATGCATTCAATGGCCAGGAGACTCATTTTATGGTGCCAGCACAACTTGCGCTCGCTGAGAGCATCGCATGTGCCAGGCGCCCTGAACCAGGGGGCAGACATGCCATCCAGAGACAAGATTCTGATAGCTCCACTCTGGAAGAACCAAACATGGTTTCCAGATCTGATGCAAATGCAATCTGCACCACGGCCGATTCCACTGAGGCCAGACCTCCTCAGTCAGGCCAGCGTGATGATATTTCATCCCCGCCCCGATCTGTGGGCCCTTCATGCATGGCCCCTCAACGGGTTCCCAGGAACCTCACGAGCGGAGCACTAAAAACCATCGCTGAGGCGCGGGCGCCCTCCACGAGACGCTTATACGCTCAGAAATGGAAAGTGTTCAGTGACTGGTGTAATGCCAAGGGCCTGAACCCTGAAACATGCGAGATTACGAACGTACTCGCTTTTCTACAAGGGCTTCTGGAGGCGGGCCGCACCCCCTCCACGCTCAAAGTATATGTGGCGGCCATCACAGCGTCACACTACCCTGTAATGGAACGTCCATTGGGAAGAAACGACCTAATTATTCGTTTCCTAAGGGGCGCTAGGAGGATGAACCCTTCACGCCCCCCCTCAGTGCCGATCTGGGACCTAGCTACTGTCCTAGACGCTCTTAAAGGGCCTCCGATCGAACCACTCCGAACCGTGCACCTTAAACAGCTCTCGCTTAAGACTGCGCTCTTGCTGGCACTCGCCTCGGTCAAGAGAGTGGGCGACCTGCACGCGCTTTCGACAAGCGCTGCCTGCCTAGAATTCGGATCTAACGACTGCAGGGTTGTCCTTAGACCGAAACACGGGTATATTCCTAAAGTGCTCACCACTCCCTTCAGAGCACAGGTTATCTCCCTAACTGCGCTGTCGTCTCCAGCAGACGAACACGACGCTGATCTACTCTGCCCCGTTAGGGCTCTCAGAGTGTATTTGGAGCGTTCTGCCCTATTCAGACAGACAGAACAACTGTTTGTATGCTTTGGCGGCCGTACGAAAGGTTCCGCCGTTTCAAAGCAGAGAATCTCTCACTGGATAGTTGAGGCTATAGCACTGGCTTATGAAGCTAAGGGACTTCAATGCCCCTGGGGAGTCAAGGCACACTCCACCAGGAGTGTGGCTTCTTCCTGGGCATGGTCGAGCGGGATACCGATCGAGGATATTTGTGCGGCGGCAGGCTGGGCCTCACCGTCCACATTTATCAGGTTCTACAACCTACAGGTCCCGACATTGCATTCCAATGTACTATCAGCATGATTCTAGTTGAACTATGAGTTCGTATCTAGATTATGTATGTGCTTGTGTCACACTGAGCGCCTTCTAGCCGCTCTGTATTTTTTCCCACATATAAAGCTCGCCTCTGCCGGCTAGTTGGATGATAACTTTGCTTTTCAGCTCAGGCACCTGCCTCTGGCTATCATAAGGCGAAGTTCAGCATGCACGGCGTTTTGCATGGTGTTCCCATAGCGTAAGCTACTTACGCAATAGGAGAGACCTCTCGAAAGGGAACGACTCGGTTACTAACGTAACCTCGGTTCCCTGAGAGGAGGGAACGAGTATTGCGTAAGCTGCCGTGCTTGTGCTTGGTTAGTTCGCTTCAGTCGTTTTAACCTAAAGAACTCTCATGACGGGGCGCCCAATAAATAGCTCTTGGCCACGCCCATCTTGGCGGGCTCTGACGCGCGCGGGCGCGAAGCGCGCTCATTGGTCGCGCATTCAGAGTCGCCCCGTCATTGTTTCGAGCAAGTTGCCGCAGCACAGCCAGTGACCGAGCTTCCTTCGTTCATTGCTGTCAGCTGTACAGCTGCAATGCGTTTTACATAACAACTTCAGTATTCTCGAGAAAAGGAGTTTTCCCATAGCGTAAGCTACTTACTCAATACTCGTTCCCTCCTCTCAGGGAACCGAGGTTACGTTAGTAACCGAGTCGTTATCCTCTACGTTGCTAGAGAAGGTTTATCCTCTGTAGAGTTAGGGAAGATTTATCCTCTGCTTTACCAGGTAAGGTGATTTATCCTCTGTGTAGTCAGAGAAGATTAATCCTCTGTTCAACCAGGGAAGGTTAACAACATCTACAGTGTTAACAGTAGTTTATCCTCTACTTTGCTTGAGAAGTTTCATCCTCTTTTTATTTAGGAACGTTTAACAACTGTTAAAAGTGTGTTAGCAAATTGGTTTCTCCTCTGCTTGCCATGGAAGGTTGAATACATTATGATGAGTATTCATAACTAGCTATCCTTTGCTTTGTCAGAGAAGTTATTGGTTTATCCTGTTTTGTCAGGGAAGTACCGTGTCAGGAAAACCTCACAAAATGGTTAGAAGGAATGCTAGGCTGGTTCCAACAACTGAGAAAGGTGGACTAGCAACCCCTTTATGGACAGACAGTGAGTTCAAGTCATTGTTAGGAGATCAAATGGACTCCAGTGACTTGAGTCAGTCAGATTGGATTTGACAAAGAAATTTGGTATTCACCCAGAAAAAGTATGGTCTATTGAAGAATGTAAGAAGGTGTTGGTGCATGTATCAGGAAGAAAAACATAAAAGACAATATCTTCTGCCACAGAGAATTTAGCTTATCCATAGCACAATAACAAACTATGTGTATTGCTAAGTTAAAAGAACAGAACAAACAATTGCACACTCAAGTGTCCTGTCTCACGAAAAAGTTGGGCCATAACAAGGCCTCAACCAAATGTGACTCAGAAGACCAATAGTCAGATGAAACTTATCCTGACTTACAGTCTTTCTGTAGAATAGAGGACAATTTCAATGCTGGATTGATGAATAAAGATGTAAATGCGGTTGAAGTGTGTGGAGCAAGACACAAGGCTCAGAGTAGGGGAAAAGGGGTTGATACAGTTCCATCTGCACCCCCAAACTGCAGTTACAAGCAGTCAATACAAATTTAGGTCCTGAAGCCATAGAGAGACTTGCTGAGAGTTTGCCATCAGTGCATATACATGTTTCTGAGTTTAGGAGAGAGTTGACATTAAAAAGATGCAGCTGTATGATATGTCTCTAGCTGAAGTCACCCAGCAAATATCACAGATCTTGACTGAGTCAGAATTCAATGATTTTGAAAGTGCTGTAAACGATTCTGATTTTCTACATGCCAGAAAAGATCAATTGAGAGAGGCAGTTCTGAGAGTGATCCAGAACATTGTTGGACCAAACAATGGACTGGTCAAATATCATTAGTCCTGTACAGAAGGATGAAACTGTGAGTGAGTACATTGAAAGATTTTGTCAGTCAGCTGCAGCATACAGTGGGATAGCTGACACTCCAGAGAAGGTGCTAGATGTTAATTGTCCACTAGTTCGCACATGGTTTGATGGTCTTTTGTCAGAACATAGGAAGGCATTGCCTTTCTTAGACTTCAAGTGGTCCAATAGAACCCTGCATAACAACTTGGACAGGTTAGCTACTTGGGAAAGAGACTCTGATGGCAAGGCAAGAGTAAAAATTGCAGCAGCTTCCTTTAAGGTCAACACAGAGAATCAACAGAAACGCAAATGTCCTAAGAGAGAGGGAAGCATGGACATTGGAGAAAAGAGAGTAGGAAAAACAAAAATAACTTTAGAGAAGTTAGCAATGTTACTCAGCTTCTACTCAGTCTGCTTGCTATTCGTTCAGGAGAGTGTATGCACACACGGCGACCAGTAGAAGGAAAAACTCGGCTTCCTACGTGTGTTGTTTTTTAAGAGTTTCCGTGTATGTTTTTATGTTGAATGGCTTATGCTTCTCATGACTAAGTGTGCTTAATCACAAACAATCCATTGGGACTAATGGAGCTGATCATTTTAATCGCGTTTTGGATATTTTTGGACTTGAATCTCACTTGCCATTGAACTGTGTTTCTGGTCTCAAGGATTCATTATTTTTATATATCAGTATTCATTATACCAACTACTGGCTTGGAACACGCCGAGTCTACTCAGTGGTCAGTACCCGCTTTCTCAGCTTCCCGGCAGCGTACTTCGGAGGGAGAATAGTAATTCTACACCGGGAGATAATGCTGGGAAAGTTAAGAAAAGGAAGCGAGGAAAGAAGGGAGGTGTTCGTCAGCGACTACGGCGTAAACAGCTTACTCGTATTCCCCTGCCTTCCATGATCTTGGGAAACGTACAGTCATTACGAAACAAACTTGACGAGTTGCAAGGAAATGTACGTTTTCTTCAAGAATACAGAAACAGCTGTGTCATGGCATTCACAGAATCCTGGCTAAACGAGCAGGACTTGGATAATGCCTTGCGTATTGATGGTTTTGGTATTCCATTTCGCACGGACAGGAGTGCAGAAATTACAGGTAAATCCCGCAGTGGGGGTGTATGCCTCTATGTCCACAAGTGCTATTGTACTGCGGTTACTATTCTTGTATATTCTACTATTCTGCGGTTACTATTCTTGTATTCTTGTATACAATTCTTGACATTGAGTTATTGTCGGTATCCCTTCGTCCATTTATTTTGCCAACGGGAATTTCACACATTTTTATAACCGTTGTGTACATTCATCCGAAAGCCAACAACGTCATTGCATCGAACATTGTATCTGATGTTGTTCAAGGACTTCAGAATATTTCACCAGAGGCGCCAAATTTTATTTTGGGAGATTTTAATCATGTGTCACTTAAAAAGACCCTGCCAAATTTCTATGAATACGTCACATGCCCAACAAGACAATATACTGTAAGATGCTGGATCTCTTTTATGGGACTATAAAGGTAGACTATAAAGACTAAAAATAAGTCTGTACCATTGTCAGCATTGGGATCTGCCGGCCATAGTTGTGTGCAGCTGCTTCCTTTATATAGACCCTTATTTAAGAGGGAAAAACCTCAGATAAGGGAAGTCAAAATCTGGTCCGAAGACTCTATCGCCCGTCTGCAAGGGTGCTTTGACTGTACGGATTGGGAGGCGTTCAAAGACTATTGTGAACATATTGACGAACTGATTGATGTTGTATGTTCATACATAACTTTTTGTGAGGATATGATTGTGCCTACACGTAAATTTAAGGTTTTCCCAAATACTAAACCATGGATGTCAAAATCAGTCAAAACAAGTTTGCAGAACAAGAAGTTAGTCTGCAAGCAGGGGGAAGGCTTAGTGAGGGTAATAGCGAGGAAGGAGGTTAGAACGGAGATCCTTAAAGCTAAGCAAGCATACAAAGTTAAGTTAGAAAATAATTTGGCAGACAATAATTTAGGCTCAGCTTGGTCTGGTATGAAGAAAATCGTGGGATTACAGCATAATGTAAATAAGAGCACTGTGTGTATTGACGGTTTTAGATCAAATGATGACCTTTCAAATGCTCTTAATAGGTTTTATTCAAGATTTGAACGTTTTGATTTTAAAGATGAAGTAGAAGAATTACGATGCCTGTGTAAGGATGATTCCCACATAGTCTTAGAACAGGCAGCAGAGGAGAAGATTTTTCTCTCCACTAAGGTGAATAGAATCCATGTCCAGACCACATATGTGGGAGAATATTAAAGCACTGTGCAAAGCAATTAAGTTCTATATTTTCTGATACTTTTAATTGGTCACTACGGGCACAAAAGGTACCTAGCCTGTGGAAAAAGTCTATTATTACTCCTGTTTCTAAATGCAATAACCCTACAGTGTTAAATGATTTGAGACCAGTTGCCCTCACCTCTTTAGTAATGAAATCATTTGAGAAACTGGTGAAGTCTGAGCTATTAAGTAATGACTGGTCAAGCCCTCGTCTCCATATCTAAGCACTGCCCACTAAAATCTATATAAACTACAATGTACACTGCCTTAGTTAGACTTTGTGACTGCAGCTACAGTACGACAGCTCGTCTTCTCAATAAAGAATCCCGCTGAAGATACAACCAAGTCTCCTGGTCTTCGGTTCTGAGTTTCCTACAGAAGTCAAGTTATCGGTATCGATATAGAAATCTTTTGAACGAAACCAAGTCCTATTTATAAAACATACCACTGAAAACTTTGAAGGCTGTTTTCTTCATGATCGCACTGCACCCGAAGTCGATCAATTTGACCTCCATGGTGTCGGGGTTCAGCAGCAGGTTCTCCAGTTTGATGTCCCGGTGGAAGACGTCTCGCTCGCAGCAGATGTTAGCGGTGTTGATGACCTGCAACATCACATGTCTTGCCATCTTCTCGTCGACGCTTCCTCCCTGGAAGTTCACGAAACTCAAGAGGTCTGTGCAAGGTGAGGGCCGCTACATGACCATGATGTAGTGATCTGTGTTTCCTGTCAGTCCAGCAGTTTAATTATGTGAGGAATGCTGGGGCCCTTATTGACCATCAATGTCAGGCCTATCTCTAAGGGGACGCGTTGGGATTGACCTGGCTAAAGGAAAGAAAACATGTAAAGACTTAAGGTCCTTGCACACAGAGTCCGAAATTTTCGTATGCATTTTTCATTTTCGTCATTCGGTGGCTCTGAATTGTCAAAATACCTCTTAAATGCTTGCTACGGATGCAAAAAATGCAGAAAATCAAACCCGATAAAAAATTTTTTATGACGGACAAAAGTTTCAGAGGCAGCGTGTAAACGTGATTGACACAACGTGAGGTCATATTTATTTTTTAACGTGCGAAAATTTCGGACGAGAATTTCAGACTCAGTGTGCAAGGACCTTTAGTCCACAAAACACTTTGCCTGCTGAAAAATCATTTGTAATTAACATGAATGTAAGCTGTTATGAATTGAAAACAGTGACTGAGAAGCAGTAACGACATACTCACCACTTTGATGTATGGCATGTCTGGCGTCTTCACTGAATATTTCACAGCCACCTGATCAGCAAAACAAAGAATTAACATTTAACATGAGCACAGAGGTCAGTCATGTCATGCCAATCATCAATCCTGAACTGGTACGTGTATGTAAAGTTGTGTAAGTGAAAAACATGTAAACCTCAAGTCCATCCTTGCATCGATGGCTGCGTACACAATGCCAAATTCTCCTTCGCCCAGCTTCTGGCTAAAATTAAAACGCCTGCAAATGTGGTGTATTAAAAGATAATTCTAGAAAAAAATAATTGTAGTTAGTATGAAATACAATTAGATTTTAACATAACATTTTGTAACTCTCAGATTCATAGATTATTCTTACTCTCATCCGGGACGTCCTGGTCCAGCTGTTCAGTCTGTTCCTCAGCAGCAGGAAGAACTTCAGAAGTGGGATCTACAAAATTAATAAAATCAAATTATAAATAAAAAATATTGTATCCTCAGATTAGAGTGGTTCTTTATTTTGACTTGATATTTTTTTAAAAAAAGTAGAAACATCTCATATTATTGGATGAGATTGAAACTTGAGTTGAATGATGACACTTTCTGCAGAGCTTTATCCACATTGTTTAATAATTGATTAATTGTCTTATAATGTTTTTTTTAGAGCTGCTGTGAGCAAAATTTAATTTAGTCTCATATTTTATGAAGTTTGCCTCATTGATTGTTATTTTCCTTTGTTTATTACTGTGAAGCTGCTTTGAAACAATCTGGAATGTGTAGGCTATAACAGTAGGCTACATAAATAAAGGTGCCTTGGGAAATGCAGAATTATTGTGTGTTTTTTTCGGAATTTAAATTCTCACATAATAATGGCTTTGGTAATGACATATCCTCAGATTATGCTGCTATTCATTTATGATCTTCAAACTACATCATCATCAGGTTCCCTAAACTGATTATTCACCCATTTATCAGAACTTATTTCATCATGAGATGTTCATGTGATTTTACCATCATCATCATCATAGCCTACCGCCAGAGAGGGCTACAAATACAAGACATCGCCATTTAGACTGGTGTTTCTCAGCTGGTGGGTCGCGGAGTGCGCAGTCAAAGAAACAACAACAAACGTAATTCTGTTTTTCTGATGTGAGACTTTTATTTTGAAAGACTCATGTCAAAGCTGTGTTGAGGCTTCTGTCAGATGCAACAGTTTAAAAACGTCATGCCCTGATTCAGTATCTGCGGTCAGGTGAGATGTATGTCAGTTCTCTTACGAGAGGTTCTCTCGTATTGCGTAAGTTTAACTTACGCTACGGGAAAGATTCATCTTCTCGAGATACTGAAGCCAAAAAATTATCCTTAATTTTGTATAACTTGTCAACGCAGTGCAGCAGCTAGCAGACCTAGAGCAGGCCATCTCGCGTGCTCATTGGCTGCCCTGCGGGCAACTGCTGCAGCCTACCAGTGCGCCCGCGCCTTTATAGCGTCACAGCCCACCAGATAGGCGTGGCTTAGCGTATAAAATAGGGGCTGTAGGCTGAATTCTCTGATTTTCCGACTCTTCAGCGAGCTCTTCGCATCGCTGGATTTGAGAGAAGCCACCGCCGCCGTCGAACAGCGAACAGCCAGCTTAGGACAGCGCTGAGGAAGCCGGCCGTCTTCGCCACCTTCAGCCATCCGTGCGAGCTACGCTATCCGGCGACGTATCCTTTTTGCAAATCATTCTAAAAGAGCAGCGAGCGTCTTTTTAAAGATGCCTCGCACTTCCTGCGGCTCTTGTAAAGCCCCGCTCAGCGCCGGAGACCGCCACCTGATCTGCGCTCTCTGCCTGGGCCTGGAACACGCAGAGCTCGCCCTCGCGTCCGGGGGCTGCGAGCTCTGTGAGGAGCTTCCGCTGTCGACCCTGCGGGCTCGACTCGAAGCGTTCAACACCACAGCAGTCACTCCGCCCCCTGTGGGACCGCGCAGAAAGAAGCGCCGTTCCCTGAGACAGCCGGAACCTGTGGCCACAGCGACGCGCTCGCCGGAGAACCTCCCTCGAGCCTCGCTCTCGCCTTCCCCACCTCTCCTCACTGACGCGCAGCTGCCGCTTGCGAGCCTCACTGCCGTCACTTCGGAGGATGAGTCCGTGGGACACGCCACAAAAGACTGCTGCTCTATCCTGGCATCAGACAGCGAGGAATGGTCGCTTCACTCCGCCTCCTCGTCAATCCAGGAATCCGCCCGTACCCGCGCTGGAGCTGACGCGGAACTTATGCGCCTGCTGACGCAAGCTGTCGACCGTCTCGGGCTCGAGTGGTCGCTGCCGAAGGAACCCGCGCCGAACAGGCTCGACGGCTGCTTCCTTCAAAGTCGCCGCCGCGCAGTTTCAGAAACCAGGCCCGCTCCATTCCTGCCAGAACTTCATGCGGAGCTGACGAAGTCGTGGAATTCACCTTTTTCTGCTAGACTTCAGTCACAGGCCTCCGCGTCGCTCTCCCGAGTGGACGGCGCCGCCGAGAAAGGGTACACAGCGATTCCCCCTGTGGAAGAGGCGGTCGCAGCGCACCTTTGCCCGCCCTCCGCGAGATGGCGGTCACGGTCAGCCCTCCCGTCTAAAGCCTGCAGAGCCACTTCCGCCTTGGTCGGCCGCGCTTATGCCGCCTCCGGCCAGGCCGCGTCTGCTCTACACTCGATGGCTGTGCTTCAGATCCTGCAAGCCGACCTCCTCCGTGAATGGGATGAGAAGGGCCGGGACCCAGCTGCGGTTACGGATTTGAGAAGCGCGACGGATCTTTCTCTCCGCGCCACCAAAGCTGCAGCCCAGGCCATCGGACGAGCCATGGCCGCGTTAACCGTGACGGAGAGGCACCTCTGGTTAACGCTCGCGGATATGAGGGAAACTGAGCGAGCCACCTTTCTGAACGCGCCGCTTTCCCCCACTGGTCTCTTCGGCCCAGCGGTGAACGGGATTGTTGACCGCTTCTCTATGGTGCAAAAGACCACGCAGGCCATGAACCTCTTCCTGCCGCGACGCTCGAGTTCCGCCACAGGCCGCTCTCGCGAGAGACAAAGCCAGCCTCCTGTGCGAACCAGCACCCAGCGTCCAGCACAGCCTCAGCATCAGCCTTCGCAGCGACGTCAGGGCGGCCGCCCTAGATCGCGCTCAGACAGCCGTCGCAGACCGCCGCCCCCCAGAGGGCCTCGGCAAAGGCTCACGCTGAAGTCTGAGCACGCGAAGCCCTCCTAACAGCGGGAGAGAAAAGACGCGCGTGTCCCGCTGCGGCCGGACCGCCGTCAAAGTTCATTTCCCTGTCAGTCCCCTTCGAACAGGCTACACCAATTTTATCATCTCTACACTGGTTACCTATTAAGTTCCGTATCAATTACAAAGTACTATTACTGACCTATAAAGCCCTAAATGGTTTAGCTCCTGTGTATTTAATGGACCTTCTATCGCCCTACAATCCATCACGTTCTTTAAGATCACTAAATTCGAGGCTTCTGGTCATTCCTAGGATATCTAAGTCCACTAAAGGAGGAAGGGCGTTCTCACATTTAGCTCCAAAACTCTGGAATAGCCTTCCTGATATTGTTCGAAGCTCTGACTCGCTGTCCCAGTTTAAAACTAGATTAAAGACGCATCTCTTTAGCCAAGCATTTACATAATGCTTACCTTTTATTCCACTGCTGAATAAGATCAAATGCATTTAATATTATAAAACTTGAGGAGTCTGTAGGTTATTTGTATAAGTTGCATAGTATTTACAGTCATTACGTTCCTGTGTATATTGCGTGAATGACGGGTGGTTGGGTAGATATTGTGTTTTGCGGTAGTTGGTATGCCATACGGAACCGTTGCCACTGAACCTGCATTAACGACGACAGTGGGGCTCGACAGCCTTAGTCAAACGGGTCGGCGCGTATGGTTGGGTTGCGGAGAGATTGTGAGATTGTGGTTGGGTCTCAGCAGCAGGAGGGATGTAGAGGTCAGTAAGCAGGGCTGAGTTGAGTGGGGGACGGAGGGGGGTGACTCTGGGACGCAAGAATCACTGTCTTCATGTTTTTTATCATTTACGCCCGTGTTATGGAAATCATTATGAACAGCAGCTACGCTAATTATTTTCCCTTTTTGCTTTTCTGCTGTTATCTCGGGACGCGAGTCCCGAGAAAAACGGCGTTCGTCAGCTCCAGTTTGTATCCAGCCTTTCACAGAGACTTCAGATACGCCAATCACAAAGCCTGTGAAGAGACGACTCAACACCGGCGAAATGGACCCTCTATGGTGGACGGCACTGATCCTCAACAACTCGTCTCAACACCGGCGTGATTACTTGGACTTCCAAAAGATGGAAATGGATAAATATTCTAAATGTTCCGATCCAATCTGACTTGTAATGCTGCCCGAATCATAAATCATGCACTGTTCCTTCGTTGGCCAGAGGAGAACTGGCCCTCCGACTGAGTCTGGTTTCTCCCAAGGTTTTTTTCTCCATTCTGTCACCTGATGGAGTTTTGGTTCCTTGCCACTGTTGCCTTGGCTTTTGGCTTGCTTAGTTGGGGACATTTAATATTCAATAATATTATTGATCTGCCTTGCTTAAGGTGGACGTTGACTCAATTTTCTTTTAGAAACAAACTCTGTTATATTATTTTCATGTTATCACTGTGAAGCTGCTTTGATACAATCTGTATTGTAAAAAGCGCTATATAAATAAAGGTGACTTGACTTGACTTGGCTACTGCAGTGGTTCAACTAGCAGCCAACGAGCCGGTTTATTCACCCTCTCGCCTGCACACAAACGCCGTTTTCACGGCGACCCAGAGAAATCTCAAAAAGAGTATAATGTCTGGTCCGGCTCACGCCGTCAGTGTTTTGAGTGTAGTGAATGTGCCCACGCCCCAGTGTTCACCCCTTCACATAAGCACTCAAAATCCCGTGTCACTCACAGAGCACACTCTCATTAAGCGCAGAAAAGCCGCTCGAGTGTTGAATGTAAGAAATGTGTCCACAGGTCTGTGCCCACTATCAGCCCGCTCTGTTACACGATCAAAGAAGCTTATGAACGTAAGTCTCGTGCCCGCCAGAGAGCGCTCACGCTTGCTAACACAAACCTTCCCCCGGGTCCCGCCTGTGCGTTTAAGTGTTATCACGAAACACAGGGCGTTAATAAAACGCTCCCCATCTACTATGATCGGGGCGTCAGATACAGTTGTAAGTCTCGTGCCCGCGTGCGCGCGCTCACAGAGAGCTCTCCCGCCCAGAGCGCTGCTCGCGCGTCAAAGTGTGGCAAAAGTATGTTCCCCATCCCTTATGATCGGGACATCTCACATAAGTCAGCCGGTCTCGGCTGTCAGCGAGCGGCCATTGCCCAGAACCGAGAGCGCGCACGCCGCGCTCTCGGCTCCGGTTCAGTTTCACAATCCCGCAAATGGCGGCGGTCTGAACCCCGGAGGCCATTCGCCCCCTGGCGGCTCACATAGCTGCGTGGGAAACTATCCCAGGGATTTCAGAATGGGTGTTGAGCACAATAAAGCAGGGCTATGCACTTCAATTCGTTCGCCGTCCTCCGCGCTTTCAAGCCCGGACCGCGACGATAGTGAATGCGGAAGTAGCACACCTACTTCACGCAGAAATAGCAAAGCTGCTGTGCAAAGGGGCTATAGAAAGGGTGCCGCCTTCTCTGAGCGAGTCAGGCTTTTACAGCCGATATTTTCTCGTACCCAAGAAGGACGGAGCCTTCAGACCTATCCTAGATCTAAGATATTTGAACAAAGTGCTTGTAAAAAGACCGTTCAAAATGCTTACGACCAGAAAAATCCTCGCGCACGTTCGCCCGAGGGACTGTTTTATTTCTCTAGATCTGAAGGATGCCTATTTTCAGATTCAGATAGTACCCCGTCACAGGCAATTTTTGAGATTCGCCTTCGACGGTCAGGCATATCAATACACCGTCCTGCCGTTCGGCCTGTCCCTAGCACCCCATACATTTACAAAGTGCATGGACGCGGCGCTCGCCCCCCTGAGAAGTCAGGTGCTGCGCATAATGAACTATCTGGACGATTGGCTGATATTGGCACAGTCAGAGACAGAACTACTATCTCACAGAACAGTGCTTCTCAGTCATCTGGAAAGCTTGGGTCTCACGGTCAACTGGACCAAGAGCTCATTACTGCCCAGCCAGTCAATTTCCTTTTTAGGAATAGAACTGGACTCGGTGACCATTACGGCACGTTTATCGACACAGCGCGCGCGCCGTGTTCGCCACCTAGCCGCATCTTTCCAGAAGGGCAGCTTTCTCCCTTTGAAAACATTTCAAAGGATGTTGGGCTGTATGGCATCAGCTGCAGCGGTGCTCCAGCTGGGCCTACTGCGCATGCGCCCGCTCCAACGCTGGTTGAACGCTCGCGCGCCTCGCCGAGCCTGGGTGTCTGGCGGCCAGAAAATCAGAGTGACTCAGACCTGCATAACAGCTCTGCAGCCCTGGTTAGTGGCCGATTGGTACCAGAATGGAGTAATGATGGGAACCATCTCTTATCGGAAGGTCATCTCGACAGACGCGTCCAACTCGGGTTGGGGCGCGCTGTTCGAGGGCAGACCGGCCTTTGGCCAGTGGTCAGACCAGGAGAAGGGTTTTCACATAAACTGTCTGGAAATGATAGCGGTCGAGAACGCGCTGAAGTGCTTCCTCCCGTTTATACAGGACCAGCATGTTCTTGTCCGCTCGGACAACACATCTGTGGTATCCTATGTAAACCGTCAGGGCGGTGTCAGATCCAGAAATCTCTGCAATCTGACGGAACGCCTCCTTATTTGGTCACAGACGAACCTGCGCTCGCTGAGGGCGGCGCATGTGCCTGGCCATTTGAACGACGGCCCAGACAGACTGTCCAGGGACAATGTTCCCCCAGGGGAATGGTCCCTGCACCCCCAAACGGTCCAGAAACTGTGGCGCCTATTCGGCAGAGCGGAAGTCGACCTGTTTGCGTCAAAAGACAACGCTCAATGCCCGATGTTCTTCTCGAAGGACGAGGACGCGCTGGCCCAGGTTTGGCCCAGCCTCCCGCTATATGCTTTCCCTCCGGTCTCTCTGTTGCCACAGGTGATCAAGAGGATCAGGGAAACGCGCCACTCGGTGCTCCTCATAGCCCCGCGTTGGGAGAATCAGACTTGGTTCCCGGAACTGGCACGGCTGTCACATACAGCTCCGTGGCCGATTCCGGTGAGGGCAGATCTCCTCTCTCAAGCTCGCGGCACGATCTGGCATCCCCATCCAGAGCGCTGGTCTCTGCATGCATGGTTGATCAACGGGTACTCGTTGCCCTGCCAGAAGGAGTGATGAACACGATCACGCAGTCTAGAGCCCCTTCCACGAGAAGGCTCTACGCGTCTAAATGGTCGGTGTTCTCTGGATGGTGCACCGACAGAGGTCTGGACCCGCGGACATGCGGGGTGGCGCATCTGCTCACTTTCCTACAAGAGCTGTTGGATAAGGGAAGATCCCCATCCACGCTCAAAGTTTAGGTGGCGGCCGTAGCAGCATTCGCGGAATCGACGCACGGCCAGTCACTGGGAAGACATGAGTTGGTCATCCGCTTCCTTAGAGGAGCTAGAAGGATGAATCCGCCGCGCCCCCCGTCGGTTCCCATGTGGGATCTTTCACTGGTCCTCGAGGCCCTGAAAGCTTTTCCAATTGAACCACTAGACTCCGTGGAGTTGAAATATCTATCACTAAAAGCCGTTTTTCTGACTGCACTGTCGTCAGTAAAACGTGTAGGGGATCTGCACGCGCTGTCTGTCAGCGCGTCGTGTCTTGAGTTCGGACCAAATGACTCTAAAGTCATCCTCAGACCTAGACATGGTTATGTCCCTAAAGTGATGGGCACTCCATTCAGAGCGCAAGTTATTTCGCTGTCAGCTCTCCCAGCATCTGACAGCGAAAGTGATGTGAATCACTGTCAGAGCGCTGAGGTTTTACATTACGCGCTCCGCCTCCTTCAGAGCCTGTCCAGATGGATAGTGGACGCTATAGCGGCAGCTTACGCGTCAAAAGGCCTGCAATGCCCTCTGGGCATCAGGGCTCAATCCACGAGAGGCGTGGCCTCGTCGTGGGCGTGGTCCAGTGGGATTTCTATCCATGACATATGTGTAGCGGCGGGCTGGAGCTCCCCGTCTACCTTTGTCAGGTTTTATAACCTAGAAGTTCCTGCCTTGCAGGCTAAACTGTTGTCAGTCTGAAAAGAGGTGTATTCTGCCCAGATCTCCTGCTCAGATCACGTTCATGACTCAGCTCTCCTGGTTGAGCTCACTAAGTAGGGTATGTGCCATATGACTATACAGACCGGCGCGCTGCTCTGTATTCCCTATGTCTGCTTATGTACAAGTGATGGCCCGCGTGGCTGGCCACCTTATTTTTTCCACTTATGGGGTTCCCCTTAAGCTCGTGGTCTCATGTGGATGCTTGGCGCGCACACCGTTGACAAAGTGTTCCCGTAGCGTAAGCTAAACTTACGCAATACGAGAGAACCTCTCGTAAGAGAACGATACTCGGTTACTAACGTAACCTCGGTTCTCTCTAGAGAGGGAACGAGTATTGCGTAACCGGCCGTGCTCACGCCACGAGCGACTTCGCTTCAGTCGTCAAAAAACCAGAGAATTCAGCCTACAGCCCCTATTTTATACGCTAAGCCACGCCTATCTGGTGGGCTGTGACGCTATAAAGGCGCGGGCGCCCTTCATTGGGCGTGACGTCACGCCGGGCGCACTGGTAGGCTGCAGCAGTTGCCCGCAGGGCAGCCAATGAGCACGCGAGATGGCCTGCTCTAGGTCTGCTAGCTGCTGCACTGCGTTGACAAGTTATACAAAATTAAGGATAATTTTTTGGCTTCAGTATCTCGAGAAGATGAATCTTTCCCGTAGCGTAAGCTAAACTTACGCAATACTCGTTCCCTCTCTAGAGAGAACCGAGGTTACGTTAGTAACCGAGTATCGTTTCATTATTCTAACGTAAATTGTCACAAAATAAAAACTCTCACCTCAGAAAAAATATTTTTCCTGCCAGCCTTTATATTGTGCACATAGCATTCCATTTTCTCATGCAAATGCTTTGGCACGCTATGTGTCACTTCATTATAAATAAAGTGCTAAAGAAAAGACGAGCATTATGTTGTCAATAAGTAGGCTAAGTCATGAAATGATCAAAATGTACCAATAAATTACGTAACTGGCACATGTGGAACAGTCTTTAAAGGGTTAGTTCTTTAAAGGTTTTTGTCAGGAGGCAGTTTTCAGAAGGCTCTTAGAAATCTATGTTTTTATAAAAATTTCCTCAAGTGATGTTTGATATTTTTATACAACAAGTTTTCTTAACTTTTACCTAAAAGGATTACTGAACTCAAAGGACTGGATGTTTTTTGAAAGAGCTGATATTTGACGGATCTTCACCAGCCTTGGCCTTCCTCCTATTGAGTGATTTTGCCTGAGTGGATCACCTGGCCAGGCCTCTGGCCTCTTTACAATCCACAGTAATCCACCAAAACAGGTAAGCATGTCACGAAGTAGCAGTAAGAAAGCACTTCACAATGAAGAAGACGATGTCACTATGGATATTTTGAAAGATATGTTGTAAGAACAAAGTAAGTTTTACACTGATATGCTCGATAGACAAGAATCAAGCTTCCTGTCTTTCACAAAAACAATGCTGGATTCTGTAAACACTCGAATTGATGGGATCATTAAAGATGTGCAGGAGGTGAAGACCAGCCTTCAGTTCTCCCAAGCTCAAATTGACGATCTTAGGGCACTGGAGAAGAAGGTGGATTCATTTGAATCTCAAATGCAGCAGCTGTCCTCACTGTACACTAACTCTGAAGTGAATAATCTTGCCACAAAAATTGATTTCCTTGATAATCAGAGTCGCAGAAATAATCTGATAATTGATGGCTTAACCCAGGATAATGCATTTGAATCTTGGCCAGACTCTTTTTGAAGACAAGCTTAAAATTCAAAATCTATTGATATTGAAAGAGCTCACCGTATTTGAAACTTGAAACAGCAAAACCAAGACCAATTGTTGTAAAATTTCTACGCTACAAGGACAAAGAACTTATTCTCAGAAACACTGGCGTCTATGTTAATGAAGATTTTATTAGATCGCATTTGGAAGAAGAGGGCCGAACTGCTTCCAGCTATGAAGGAGGCCAGAGGGGGGAAACTTTGCTGTTATTAGCTATGATAAACCCCGTCAATAACATCAGATGGCAACTACCAGTGAAGTTTAAATAATTCCTCTCATTGTACATGCTTGACGATTTCTTCTGATCCAGTCCACATACATGATGAATTCTCCTGATCCAGACCAAAACAGTATTCTCCAACTACAACAGAATTATTTTGGCTCCTCTGAATACTATTGTGAAAGTACTTTTAAAACTTTGATACATTCTCTTAGTACTGGAAATTATCTTTCTTTCCTTCATATTAATGTTCGTAGTTTGTCCAAAAACTTTGAGGGTTTATTCACTTGCCTTGAAAATCTAAATTATACCTTTAATGTGATAGGGCTTACCGAAACATGGCTGACTGACAATACAGCTGGGAATTTTCACTTAGAAAATTACAAACATATTTTTAGATGTAGAGAGGGAAAGGTGGGTGGAGGGGTTTCTCTGTTTATCAATTCCAGTCTACATTATAAAGAAAGATGTGACTTTGAAAAGCTTTTTGATTCTTCTTCAGAAGAAGCAGCAGTAGAAACTAATTTAGCAATAATTTTATGCATCTATATAGACCACCTAACTGTGACCTGTCTGCATTTATCAGAGACATCTCAAATGCTCTGGATATTATTTCTAATGAAAGGAAAAACTATTACATAATGGGTGACTTTAACATTAATATTGAAAATAGTCAGGGAAGTATGTTAATCAAGGAATTTACTGACACTATGTGACACCAGAGTGACTAATACCTCAGCAACTCATATAGACAATATTTTTACTAATGTGTATAACAAGACTATGAAATCCGGTGTCCTGTGCAATGATGTGGCTGATCACTGTCCTGTATTTTTGATCACTGTTAACGAGAGTGAAAATTTTCTCCCTTTTACAAAACATTAAATATAGACAAACTTTCAGTGAAAGAATTTTGATTAAAAAAAATTTCATTTGTTTATAAAAAATGTTACTCAGATTTACAACTCATGTTTTCCTCTCCAGTCGGTGCCTTTGAAACGCAAATTGTGGATAACTCCTGTTATCATAAAGTTCCTGAAAAACAAAAATAGATTATATAAAAAATACCTTCTTTGTCCTGCCCCATTTAATCTGCTGCAATTTAAAATATACAGAAACAGACTAAATCATGTCATTAGAGGAGCAAAAAGTCACTATTACAATAAGAAATTAGTCGAACATAAAAACAATGCATCTTCCTTGTGGAGCACCATCAATTCTATTCTTAACAAAAAACCTTCTAAAAAGCAGTTACCAAATGAATTTAAAATTGACGATTCTATTGTCTCAGATCAGCAACAAATTGCCAAAAGATTTAATGCTTTTTTTCTGATGTAGGTCCAACATTAGCTTTTAAAATTCAATCTAGTCATTTTGGACCATTAGAATACATGAATTTTCCAATGTCTGAGGATTTTAACCTTACATATGTTACCGAGGATGAGATCAGAGATATAATTATCAATTTAAAAGACTGTTCACCAGGGCATGATATGATTGACAGTAAAATATTAGCAATTTACCCTGATATTATTAAACCATTACTTTACATTTTTAATATTTCCCTAGATCAAGAAGTTGTGCCTGTAGTGTTGAAAATAGCAAAAATTACACCAGTTTATAAAGAAGTGTATATATTTTTAACTATTATAGACCAATTTCTGTGTTACCAGCCCTGTCCAAAGTTCTTGAAAAACTTGATTACACAAGATTAATTCAACATCTGGACAAAAATAATATTTTATATGCACACCAGTATGGTTTTCGGAAACAACACTCCACTTACATGGCACTTGTTCATTTTTTTGACTAAAATACACAAAGCAAAAGATAGAAAATAAAACACTGTAGGTATTTTTCTGGATCTTTCAAAAGCATTTGATACCGTTAACTACTTCACTCTGTTAAAAAACTTTCACACCATGGTAGACAAAACAAGTCACTACTTTGGTTCACCAGTTATCTTTGAGACCGGTATCAAACTGTAACTATAATGGGACAGAATTTCCTCCCCTTTCCCTTCAGTGCATTTGCCACAGGGTTCCATCTTGGGTCCCTTGTTATTTTTATTATATGTTAACGATCTCCCCAATGTCTCTGATAAACTATCTAAAATTTTATTTGCAAATGATACAAGTGTGTGTTTACTCCCATAAAAACCCTGAAATTTTAATAAAGGTAGTTAATGAAGAACTTGACAAGTTATCTACTTGGTTCAAGTCTAACAATTTGTCACTCAACATAAAAAAAAACAAGTTATATATTTTTCTCGGTATAAGGTCTGATACATTTAAATCTTCAATGAAAATGAAAATTGATAATATCTCCATTAACAATGTTAGATCTGCTCGTTTCCTCGGCGCTATACTAGATGACCAGGCAATTTTTTAATTTTTTGAATATAATTGTTTCTATGGAGATTGCCACTAATTAAGCCCCTTGAGGGTTTTTCGGCAATTGTCCATCACATCTTTTTGTGAAACATATAACACTGTTTTAATGTTTTTTTGTTGTGAAAAAAGAAAGAAAAAAAAGAAAGGTAATTATCCTATAATTTCATCACCCTCACGCCATCCTAGGCATGTATGACTTTCTTCTTTAAGCTAAACACAATCAGAGTTCCATCCATCCATCTTCTTCCACTTATCATAGGGCAGCAGTCTATGTAGAAACGCCCAGACTTCCTTCTCCCTAGACACCTCCTCCAGCTCTTCCGGGGGGATACTGAGGCGTTCCCAGGCCTGCCGGGAGACATAATCCCCTCCAGGATGTCCTAGGTCTTCCCCGGAGACTCCTCCTGGTGGGAAGCGCCCAGAACACCTCCCAGGGAAGGCGTACAGGAGGCATCCGGAACACATGTCCAAGCCACCTCAGCTGGCTCTTCTCGATGTGGAGGAGCAGCGGCTCTACTCTGAGCTCCTCCCGAATGACCAAGCTCCTCACCCTATCTCTAAGGGAGTGCCCAGCCTAATTTTGGCCGCCTGTATCTGGGATCTTGTCCTTTCGGTCATGACCCACAGCTCGGGTCTCCGACTGAGAACCATGGCCTCTGACTTGGAGGTGCTCATCCCAGCCGCTTCACACTCGGCTGCAAACTGTCCCAGTGCATGCTAAAGTTCCTGGCCTGATGAGGCCAACATGACAACATCATCCAGAAAAAGCAGAGATGAAATCGTGTGGTCCCCAAACCAGACAACCTCCTGCCCCTGGCTGTGGCTAGAAATATGAACAGAAATGGTGACAAAGGGCTCCCCTGCCCGGAGTCCAACATGAACCGGGAACAAGTCTGACTTACTGCCGGCAATGCAAAACAAGTTCCTGCTCCAGTCGTACAGGGACCGGACAGCACTTAGCAAAGGGCCCTGGACCCCACACTCCCATAGCACCCTCCACAGGATGCTGCAAGGGACACAGTCGAATGCCTTCTCCAAATCCACAAAGCATATGTGGTTGGGCAAACTCTTATGAACCCTCCAGCACAATGGAGAGGGTATAGAGCTGGTCCAGTGTTCCACGACTTGGACGATAACCATACTGTTCCTCCTGAATCCGAGGTTCTACTCTCTGCCGAATTCTCCTCTCCAGTATCCTGGCATAGACTTTCCCGGGGAGGCTGAGAAGTCTGATCACCCTGTAGTTGGAACACACCCACCCCAAGTCTCTGGATGTTGTGGGGCTGTCTTGGCTGACACGCCTTTGCAACATCGCGGGGCGGTCGGGGACAATACCTCTGGGCTGGCAGACCGGGGTGGTGGTCCCCCATTTTAAGAAGACCACCACCCCGGTCTGCCAGCCCAGAGGTATTTTCCCCGACCGCCCCGCGATGTTGCAAAGGCGTGTCAGCCAAGACAGCCCCACAACATTCAGAGACTTGAGGTACCCAGGGCGGATCTCATCCACCCCTGTGCCTTGCCACCGAGGAGCTTCTTGACTACCTCGGTAACTTCAGCTTGGGTGATGGACGAGTCCACCTCCGAGCCCTCGGCCTTCCTCAATGGTAGACATGCCGGTGGGATTGAGGAGATCCTCAAAGTATTCCTTCCACCGTCTGACGATATCCCCAGTTAGTCGGTTGACTTAGTCAGTCAGGTCAACTGTAAACAGTGTTGGTAGGGCACTGCTTCCCCCTCTTGAGGCGCCAGACAGTTTGCCAGAATCTCTTCGAGGCCAACCGATAGTCCTTCTCCATGGCCTCACAAACTCTTCCAAGGCCCGATTTTTTTGCCTCCACAACCACCCAGGATGCCGTCCGCTTGGCCTGCCGGTACCCATCAGCTGCCTCAGGAGTCCCACAAGCCAGCCAGGCCTGATAGGACTCTTTCTTCAGCTTGACGACATCCCTTAATTCCGGTGTCCACCACCAGGTTCGGGGATTGCCGCTTCGACAGACACCGGAGACCTTACGGCCACAGCTCCTAACGGCCGTGTCAACAATGGAGGTGGAGAACATGGTCCACTCGGACTCAATATCTCCAGACTCCCTCGGGATCCGGTCGAAGCTCCACCGGAGGTGGGATTTGAAGATCTCTTTGACAGGGGACTCGGCCAAACGTTCCCAACAGACCCTCACGGTACGTTTAGGTCTGCCGAGTCTGTCCAGCTTCCTCCCCCGCCATCAGATCCAACTCACCACCAGGTGGTGATCAGTTGACAGTGTCCAAGACATACGGCCGGAGGTCGATGAAACGTCCACAAAGTCGATCATCGACCTCTGGCCTAGGGTTTCCTGGTGCACCGTGCACTGATGGACACCCTTATGCTTGAACATAACGTTATGGACAAGCTGTAACCAGCACAGAAGTCCAATAACAGAACACCGCTCGGGTTCAGATCAGGGGGGGCGCTCCTCCCAATCACGCCCCTCCAGGTGTCACTGTCACTGCCCACATGGGCGTTGAAGTCCCCCAGTAGAACGACGGAGTACCCAGTCGGAGCACTTACCAGCACCCCTCCCAGAGACTCCAAGAGGGTTGGGTACTCTGCACTGCCGTTCGGCCCGTAGGCACACACGAAAGTGCCCCCCGACCCGAAGGCGCAGTGAAGCGACCCTCTCGTTCACCGGGGTGAACTCCAACACATGGCAACTGATCTGGTGGGCTAATAACCAGCCTGCCTCTCACCAAGGGCAACTCCAGAGTGGTAGAGGGTCCAGTGTGGTTCCAGAGCCCAAGCTGTGTGTGGAGGTGATCCTGACTATCTCTAGTCGGTACCTCTCAACCTCCCACACAATCTCAGGTTCCTTCCCCGCCAGCGAGGTGACGTTCCATGTCCCTAAAGCCAGTTTCCATGTCCAGAGATCGGGTCGTCAGGGCCCCTGCTTTTGGCTGCCGCCCGATCCACTATGCACCGGCTCCTTACGGTCCCTCCAGCAGGTGGTGAGCCCACAGGAGGGCAGCCCCACAACACTCCTTCGGGCTGAGCTCAGTCGGGGCCCATGGAGGGAGGTCCGGCCACAAGGCTCTCACATGCGAGCCCCAACCCAGGGCCTGGCTGCAGGGTGAGGCCCCGCCTGCACCATGCCGGGCAACGTCTCGGTCCTTGTTTTCATTTGCTCCATAATGGGCTTATTAAACACTCTTAGTCTGACCCGTCACCTATGACCTGTTTGCCTTGGGAGACCCTACCAGGATTACCATATAGCCCCGGACAACTCCTAGGATCGTTCGGGTACTCAAACCCCTCCACCAAGATAAGGTGACAGTTCAAGGAGGGGACAATCAGAGTTAAAAAAATATCCTGGCTTATCCAAGATTAATAATGTCAAGTCAAGTCACATTTATTTCTATGGCTCTTTTTACAATACAGATTGTTTCAAAGCAGCTTTACAGAGAAAACAGGAAAATAATGCAACAAAGTTTGTTTAGTTGAGTTCAGTGATGTTTCATTTTTGTTGTCAAAAAGTTATTAATGTAGTTCATTTATAAATATATAACCGCTCTGGAGAAAACCGTGATGTCACCATCCAGCTTAGTTTAGTTCTCATATAATGGTGTCAAACCGTTATGGGAGTGAATCGCACCTTAGATTTTGAAGCCCAAAAAAGCACATCCATCTATCATAAAAGTAATCCTGTACGGCTCCAAGTGATGGGTTTTTGTAAGAGAAATATCCATATAACTTTATAAACTATAATCACTGGCTGGCTTCTGGTTACGGTGGTACTTAAGTCTAGTTCAGGATGGAAGAGTGACGGAAAACAATTTTTAAAAATTGTTTTCTATTTTAATAAATTTAAAATGTAATTTATTCCAGTGATGCAAAGCTGAATTTTCAGCATCATTACTCCAGTCTTCAGTGTCACATGATCCTTCTGAAATCATTCATTGATTTTCCTTGACTTTTTTCTCAAAATTAACGATTCTTTTCTCGAAACACAATGACTTTCTCGAAATTTAATGAGTTTATTCTCAAAATTGTATTTCTACTTTTTTCTCAAATTTTGTTTAAATTTTTTTTATTATTGCTTTGCCCTAATCCTCTTCTGTACTTTTTTCTGACTTTTCCCATAGTGATTTAAAAAGTCTTTGTTAAAGAGTAACAAGCCATGAACCAAGCCAACCAGCTACGAGGAGAATAACAACATTACAAACTTGATTTGAAGCAAAAATGTATTTGAAAATTGGATAAAAAAAACAGGTGCA
This sequence comes from Siphateles boraxobius, assembly GCF_051911475.1. Lineage (NCBI taxonomy): Eukaryota > Metazoa > Chordata > Actinopteri > Cypriniformes > Leuciscidae > Siphateles > Siphateles boraxobius. The sequence goes on along the minus strand of NW_027508722.1, from coordinate 3,761,505 downwards.
AGACTGTGTACAAGACTGTTGTGGCAAGCGGGATGGGGCCGAGAGCCGTGTGAATGAAGCTTGCTAATGAGCGGCTTCGAGGAGTGATGACAGTGGAGGATGAGAGATGACCAGGCCTGGACTTTACGTTGTGTTTTTTGTTTTATTATGCTTAGAACATTATGCTTGTTTATTAGATCAATAAACAAACACAAAACGAGAGTAAAGAGGCAGTCGTCTGTGAGGGGCTGCCGCTTTACCTTCGTTTTGTGTTTTTTTATTGATTAAATAATTTAAATTTGTAAATATGCTCTACTTCAGCAATAAGACAAGGTGATGTAGCGGTTGTGTAAAAAATAATAAAGAATGCCAGTCACAGCATCAAATACCATCAATCGTTCTCTCCTCCTCCATCTTTACATTTTGTGGCCTGCCCAAATCGGGAACTTGGGTATCAAAATGATCCCTGAGCTTCCCAGTAGTAAAGCCGATTTGAGAGGGCTTTCGTGACCAGTTTTGAACTAGGAAACTTGTAATTACGATAGCACGTGAAGGCAGCGTAAGTACAGATTAAGATGAGGAAGTAGCCAGACTTTGGCTCACACGTGAATTCCCACGTTAGACAGAAAAAAGGAACATTTGTACTCTTGAAAACAGGAAGAGTGGTTTAATTGAGCCTGACATGCCCAGACTGACTCTGTTCTCCTCCAGCAGACTCGTGGGACTCGGAGGCTAACGAACGGTTGCTAGGGACAGAAACACTGGGCAGTGCAGGTCATTTGGCTGACAGTTGGACAGAGTGTTTGTTTATACACGAATGCCACGCTGTTGGAGACAGAAGGACAGCTCTGTCTCATGTGACGCAAGTGCTTCTAACTGTGTATGGCAACAAAATAATTTTCACTTCTAATTTAAGGATCCTTTCATTGAATGCTCCACACTTAAGACTAATAGCAAACGAGCTACGTCACTCTGTGAGCCGCATGCGTGACTTCCATTGACCAGAATGCTTTATATTCCACAATAATGATGCTGGGGAATTTCAGCTCTTCTTGTGTCAGACATGAGTGTTGATATAAAATGCACATCTCCTCCATATACAGTACAGATACTGCTGTTATTCTGAATATCATCAGGGCTGTGATTCAGACCGATATTAGATCCATTACACCTTGTATTACTACGTCTCAATTTAAAATAACTGTTTTTTTATGTGAATATATTTTAAAATGTAATTTATTCATATGATGCAAAGCTGAATTTTCAACATCATTATTCCAAGTCTTCAGTGTCACATGATCCTTCAGAAATCATTCTAATATGATGATTTGCTTCTCAAGAAACAGTTCTTATTATTATCAGTGTTGAAAGCAGGAGGATACGGACTGCTGCTAGATCCATTGTTATTCAGTCACTTCTTATGTCACGTAATGGTTGAAATAAAGATGAAAAAGGATCTATTCGCAGCAGTACTGTATTTATTAAACAGAACTCAAAACACTAAGAACACTATGCCACCGCTACATGACGAGAATTAACAATGAACAGAGAGAAAACTAGAACTTAAATAGACAGACAAACCAATCTGAACATTAGGTGCAAACAAAAATCAAACAATGAGAAACCATATTAACAGAAACACAGGAAACAAAACTAAACGTGTGCAATACCCACCCAAACAGACATAACACACAGATGATCCCTTCATAAGTGTCTGTGTGGAATCCAGTGGTTACTGAAAATACTATTGTTACATTCCGAATGTAGAATTACAACCAAGTTTATGTACATGACATACATTTGTGTACTTTTTAAGCTCTTTGTTTTGAATTCTTTTGGCCTTAACTAGTCAATCCCCTTGTCTTTATTGTTGAATCTGTGATTCTAACAGGTGAGGTTCCTCAGGCTGATTTAACCAGCATACAAGTCCAGACTTGCTGCAGTACTTTTCCATCATCTTTCCATGTTTCATGTCATGAAACGGTCCCTTTTCCAGTTTGATTAAAGTAATAATAATGTAGACTAAAATTCACATACAGTAGATTACAAATTATATTTAAAATTGTGTTTAATTATTATTAAATGACAAACAAACAGTCTGTCAAGCTTCAAAAATGACTAAAAAAGTTCATACAACTATAGTTCTTCTGACTTCATGCGATCGCTTTGTGTGAAAACATTTTAAACAACCCTGGCTCACTGTACATGTCCATGTCAAAATGATGCGTTGCTTCTTGCACGTGTCCGACACTTTCAAAGGGTCCATTTGGTGGCGCTAGAATCACATTTAGTTTAGCTGAAACAGGTAGACTTGATCATGGTGTTTTATCACGTTGGTTGTTCTACGTATCACGAAAGTTCCGACATGAAATGTCCGGTGAGTGGCGCCAAAGCTAACCGACAGTGTTAACAGAGGCACAATATTAAAAGTGTTTTGAAGTCATAACATAGTATTGTGTACAAGAAACCATATGAATAAATCTTTATTAATTGATATCTGCAACTGTAATTACAATTTTTATGAAAAAGAATAAAAGTCGTTGGTGTTTCACTAACACTACTATGTTCATAGCTTGAAACTGCAGTGAATTGTCAGCCCGATCTCATGAAAGTTCATATCTATAGCACAAATTTTATTTCTCGTGCCATTTATATGCCAAAAATAGTTTTCGCTTGCGTTTTATGGCGTGTACGCACGCACTCCACACCCCTAATCCTACCCAAGGGGTTAACAGTGTTTATCATATGCAAGCAAAAACAATTTTTGGCATATAATGGCGCTTTTCCACTGCATGGTACGGTACGGTTTGGTTCGGTACGGCACACTTTGGCGCTTTTCCACTGCATGGTACGGTACGGCTCGGCTCGGTACGGCTCACTTGTGGCCCTTTTCCACTGCATGGTACGGTACAGTACGGCTCGCTTCGGCTCACTTTAAATGGTACCACCTCTATTGAGGTTCCAAGCGTACCGTACCGATACTAAAATGTGACGTGGAAGCAATGTAGATCACTGATTGGTCAGACAGACAGAATCGTCACTACCAGCGTCATTGTATTTGCGAGACATCAAACCCGCTAGATTTAAATAGCCAGTAACAGCCACCGCTGTAGCACCTGTTTTAAAAGTACTTGCTTGAAGAAAAAAAACGTCCATAAAAGAAATGGCTGAATCGTGGTCAGTGGACGAGAAGCGCAGACGTTCCTCTTGTTGGTTGCCGAGGAGTGGATAAACTATAACGATCAGTCATAATCCCACCCACTTTGAAGCGGTACTAACTGCAGTGGAAAAGCAACCGAGCCAAAGCGAACCGAGCCGTGCCGCACCGAGCCGAGTCGTACTACGCAGTGGAAAAGCGAAGCGAGCCGAACCGTACTGAGCCATTCCGAGCCGTACCATGCAGTGGAAAAGCGCCATAAATGGAACGAGAAATAAAATTCGTATACGATATTAAATATAGATATGCACTATCATGAGATCGTGTTGTGAATTGTACATGTTTTGGATGTTTACATTGCTTTGGGAAAAATGTAGCCTATGTAGACGTATGATTTTCCTGTGAGACTAGTTTAAAGGATCCAAACTTAAGTTGTTATTCACTGACCTCTGATCCAACTTTCACTCTTATTTTCATATTTGTTAAAAAATCCATTATCCAGTTATACATCCTTCCTCCAAAACCCATTCTACTTAGTTTAATAAGCAGACCTTCTCCCCACATAGAATCATATGCCTTCTCTGTCAAAATATACTATTGTCATCAGCTCTTTCATTTTCAATGCCTTTTCCACTTCATTACTTACTCTAACAAGCGCATCTGTTGTGGAGGGTCCTTTTTCGAAATCCACTTTGTAAGTCAGTAATCCTCTCTGTTCTAGTACATGTGATATCCTACGAACTATTACCCTCTACATCCATTTGCATAAGTGAGATGTCAACGCTATGGGCCTATAATTATCAGGATTAGTTGGGTCTTTACCAGGTTTATTAAATGGTAATATAATTGCACTTTTCCAGCTACTCTGTATCATTCTATACCTCCATATTTTATTGAAGAATCTTAGCACTAAATTAAATGATTCTATTGGTAACTGCCGAAACATGGCATAGCACCGTTGGTCATGTCCTGGAGCAGTATATCCAGTGCCCGATAAAACTATGTTAAGTTCAGACATTAAAAAATCCACATCTAACGTTGATATACCATCCTCCCTCTTAAGCTTCACATCCTTATTCTCTCTGAGTGCAAGGTCTTTCTGCTGCTTATGAATGTCTGTAAGGTGATCACCACTGTGCACTGCCACACATGCCCTACCCAACACCGCAGCCTTTTCTTTGTCAGACACTACCACCTTTTCACCATCAATCAAAGCTGCAACTTTAACATCTTTCCTTTTCCCACTCATTCTCTGAAACATTGACCATATATCCCCTAACTCTACCCTCTACCTATGGTGGAACAGAACTCTCTCCAGTTTCTCATTTTAGTATATTTATTTGTCCTACGTGCCACTGCCCTTTTCTTTTGATATTCCATAATATTCTCTTGTGACAGATTCTTCTTCAACGTTCTAAATGCATTGTTTCACTCTTTTACAGCTCTGCGACATTCCTCATTCGTGATTCCACCAAGGAACCACTTTCTACCTACCCTTTGTTGTTATTTTTGGAATACTCAAAATTGCTGCATTTAAAATGTGTTCAGTAATTTGCTTTCTGCATTCCTCTATGTCTCCTTCTAATGTAACCTGGTTTACTGACTTCTCACAGCATGTCATGAAAATTTCCCAGCCTGCTTTCTCAAAACACCATCTGTTAATTGTACTTCCTTCTTGAATACTTATGTTTGTGTTAAGTATAGTGAGAACTGGAAAGTGGTCACTTCCTATAGTAGAATCACTCTTGACATACCAGTCCCATGTATTTACCAAACTATCTGATACCAACGTAAGATCCAAACATGATGTATTACCCCTATTCAAATCTATTCTTGTACCCTGTCCATTATTAATGCAGACCAATTATCTTCCATCATTTCTTCAACTATGTTACCATTACTGTCTGTGTAATTGTTACCCCATACGCTGTTATGAGCATTAAAATCCCCACACCATATTTCTTTCTGTATACAGTCCCTTGATATTTCATTTAATTTGTTAATATCTAAATTTTTGCATGGATTATAGAAATTAATCAACTTAATATTTCCCTCTTTCTTTGGACTACAGATCTCAACTATTACACACTCTATATCTTCGGGGCAGGGGGCCTCCCTATAGGTTAACCCATCTTTGATAAAAGTGATACACCCTTCACCATTTTGATTGTTAGGTCTATCATATCTTATAGAACTAAACCCTGGGATCACAAAATCTAGTTGGTCTCATAACCAAGTTTCTTGTATACATACTACATTCGGAACAACATCTAATTAATGAATGTACTTTTTAAATTCTTGACCATTAGCTATAAGGCTTCTGGCATTCCATTGTAGTATGTGTAGTAACATACTTAGTGTCCGAACCCTCAGCTTGTGTAGTATCTCCATTTTCGGTTACTGTCAACAGTATCTGATCTGCTGTGATGTCTCTCATGTCAAGAAATGTTCCTGCTGCCTCAACAATAGCCTTAATTCTGTAACTTTTCTTTTTTAACTGTGATGCAACATTGTGACAAATAAAACCCACAAAGTTTACTTTCTTCAATATTAAGGTATCATCATCAACTTTACATTTGTGATCACTACCATTCTGCATATGTCCTGGAATCTGGATTTGTGACTGATTGATTGGTGTTGTGTTTCTTTGGACCATTTTACTGTCATTTCTGTTATTGGTTTCTCTTACTTTCTTTAGTGCTTCTGCATATGATACCTTATTCAGAAACGTAACCTTCTGGATTTCTCTGGTCTCTCTTTGTACTTCAACTCCTCCAAAGGCTGCACTATGCTCTCCTCCACTGTTACAGCATTTAATCTTTGCATTTTTCCACATTTACCATACTCATGCTGACCTCCACATCTAGCACACCTTAGCTTTCCTTTGCACTGGTGTGCTGTGTGCCCCATTCTTTGGCATGTGTAGCATCTGAGAGGTTTAGGAATGTACTCTCTCACACTGTAATTCATGTATCCCATTTGTACTGCCTTCGGGAGGGATTCTCTCGAATTGCACTACCACAGATAAGGTTTCTTTTAATGTTCCATCTCGTTTAGTTTTTAGCCGTGTAGCCTCAACTATTTTGCTTCCCTGGATCTCTTTTTTGACATCTTCCATTGAAATACTCAATGGGACTCCTGAGATAACTCCTCTCACCTCTGCCATTGCTCCTGGAATGTGAGCCTTCATCCTTTCCCCTTGAAGTGAGGACATACTAAAAATCTGTTCTTGTTGTTGCTTATTGATTGCATGAATCAATATTATTTTATTATTCATAAACCTTGCAAATTTAATTTTACCAATCGTCTTCTCAATCGCCCTGGTAAGTTTGATTGGCTGGTAGTGCCCACCATCCTGGTTAAATTCAATTATAACTTTTCAGCCGTTTTCTTGTGCTATCTCTATATTCTCCATTTTTTTTCTTTCTCATACTGGTTAGCTCTCAGTTTCCTGCTAGTGTTTCCCTCACCAGCCTCGTTATGTTCCGACCAACTTTTCCCTCTATTTCTTTCTCTCAAAGCCCTTTTCATTTTTGCAGATCTGGATATCATCCAATCCATTTCATCCTCATCTGAACTATTTGACATGACGTTACATTCACAGTACAGTTTATGCAGATCCGCCAAAAACAGAAAAACAAACAAAATTTCCCACGCACAAACTCACGCTCACACTCCTCTGCCAGCAACAACACTAACCCACCGTTGTGCAGAGTGACTCTGGGCAGATCCAATAGTTTTAGACTTCAATAGAGTACCCGCCTACAAGGAAGTTAACGCTTGTCAATGGAGCGGTGCCAGCCTCTATGTACAAATGAAATGTACGAGAGTCTGAAAGACAGCTTTGGTAGAAGTCCATCATATGACTTGTGTGCTTTTCTTATATATATATATATATATATATATATATATATATATATATATATATATATATATATATATATATATATATATATATATATATTCTTTTTTACAGAGTTCAACTATGCATTTGCTGTTTAATGGAAAAGATCTGCATGAAGAGTCTTTAAAAAAAAATCCCCTTTTGTGTTCCATGAAAAAAACTAATTTTTTACACACAAATGACAACTGTTTTGTAGAATGACCCAGTTGCATCTCACTTTTTTCCCAGTGAAGTTCTACTGAGTACAATGGCAGTGAAAGGTGCCGAAGGATCCAGAGCAGTGGAATTTGAGTTTGGAGAGCGCATGAGTCATTTGAGGTCAGTCAGGGAAACATATGATGAGGGAAAGCATTCTTCTTTCTTTGGGGATTGGAACAAAAACACACATACCTTCACACAGTGAGCGCTTCTATCAGTGCTGAAAGCAGAACAAGCCCGGACAGCCATTGTAAACAGGAGCTACCTCACTCTCGGTCAGATCGGGACCTGTTCTTTTGTGCGTGGAAAAAATGTGTACGACTTTGACGAAAGCATCTGATGTCACTTCAGTAAAAACTAACAAGTAATGATATTGATATATGTGGAAGCAATTTTCTTGCAATATCCAGTGCAGTGCTGTACTGCCAAGACGGAACTGCCCGTGGTGGCTTAAAACACTGTATTAATGGACTCCATCAATGATCATCTTTGCTTTTGAACTGAAAGTGAATCATGGAAAATAGAAGCACTTAGACATTTTGAGGGCTGACTGGCAGCTGAATATTCACTAGAAAATGGCGTAATCACTAAACTTTATTAGAATACAGTATAGACTTGTGTAATATTTTTATGGGTCATTCCTGTTTCATAACAACCTTTGAAATAAATAAAACAAAACTCCATGTTGTAATTTAAGGACATGTTTTGGTCCCACTTTATATTAAGTGGCTTTAATACTATGTACTTACATCGAAAAATAAGTACAATGTACTTATTGTGTTCAGGTTGTATTGTAATGCACTTTTGCTGCTATTGATTTGGGATACTGGTGTCACGCTGTGGTGCGGGTTGAAGAAGACGATGAGAACAAAAAGGCTCAAATGCAAAACGTTTACTACAAAAATACAATCCAACAGGTGCAGGCAGACAGGCAGGCTGGAACAACTCATACACAAGAAAATGACTTTAACTACAGACAAGGACTGACTGAACTGAAGGAACTAAATACAGACACTGATGAACATAAACCAGGTGACACAGATGAAGGTGATTAACAAGACACAGGTGATGAAGATTAACTAATGAAAGTAGACATGGCAACGGATGAGTGGTGGGAAAACAAAAGACGTGACTAAAAATCAAAACAAACAGAAGATCTTACCAGAACAGAATCAAACGTGACAATATCCCGACCCCCCCCGGAAGGCGTGACCATGCGCCGAAGAGGGACCAAGGCGGAGCATACAGAGGGAGGAGCCAAGGCGGAGGCGGGGCCGACAACATCAGGGGGCCGACCGATGGAGGCGGAGCAGGTGATTGAGGAGACCAGGGTGGAGCCGTAGAGCCGACGAAACAGGGCGATGCTGAAGGACTGAAGGGACATGGTGACAACGACAGCTCCGGCGACCAAGGCCTAGGCGGGGATCCAGAAGGCCGCGGCGGAGCTGGAGCGACCGAGGACCAAGGTGGAGCCGGAGGGAGTGAAGAGCCCAACTCTTCTGGGCTGATGGGCCACGGCGGAAATGAGGGATTTAAGAGCCACGACGGAGGTAATGGACCGGCAGGCTGCAGCAGAGTCCAAGTCGAGGAGGTTTGAGGAGGAGACCAGGAATCCCCTGACCCTGACGGAGTTTTTGACAGGCAGACTCACGGCGACTCCATCTCCTCAAAGCTTTTAGGTAGAGCAGCGGGGCTGCCAGACAGTGGTGGAGGAAAGGTTGAAAAGTGATGGCTAGGAGGAGGTGGGAGAGGGAGGCTGTGTGGGAATTTGGGCTGTGGTGTGGTGACGGGCTCTGGCTGGGCAGTCTCTGGCTGGGCAGACGAGACGTGCACAGTCCCTGGCTCTGGGCTGGACGGGACCAGCGGTGAAGGCTCGGGGCTGGACGGAACCAGCTGTGAAGGCTCTGGGCTGGACGGGACCAGCGGTGAAGGCTCTGGCTGGATGGTCTCGGTGGGACTAGACTCTGGGTGGACGGCTGTGACGCGAGGAACGCTTGGGGCTGGCTGTATCCCGGATCGAGGCTCGACACTCTCCAGGCACCGGATGACGGTCATCCTCCAATCCAGACCGGTGGTGTCTGGGAGGTTGAAAGGCTGGTTAAATGTGTTCCCAATCCGGAACAATGTGCACAGACACTCGTCATTGAGGGCGCTGTTGGCAGCAAGGTGGCAAAAGCCTAGGGAAAACGTTAGAAGATTTTGCCTCTCCTGCGCCAGGACGATTATTTTTACCCTGTCGTCCATTTAAGGGTGGTCTGTAGTTCTGTCACGCTGTGGTGCAGGTTGAAGAAGACGATGAGAATAAACAGGCTCAAATGCAAAACGTTTACTACAAAAATACAATCCAACAGGTACAGGCAGGCAGACAGGCAGGCTGGAACAACTCATACACAAGAAAATGACTTTAACTACAGACAAGGACTGACTGAACTGAAGGAACTAAATACAGACACTGATGAACATAAAACAGGTGACACAGGTGAAGGTGATTAACAAGACACAGGTGATGAAGATGAACTAATGAAGGTAGACATGGCAACGGATGAGTGGCGGGAAAACAAAAGACATGTGACTAAAAATGAAAACAAACAGAAGATCTAACCAGAACAGAATCAAACAGGTACAAACATGACAACTGATAAGGTTAGGGTCAGGTGTGGTGGTATGGGTAGGTTTAAGGGTCGGTTAAGGTGTAAGGGAAGGGTCAACTGTGTAATTACAAATGTAATTACATAAATTAATTACAGCTGTAATTACATGCTGGTATTTTCAAAATATAAGTACAATGTAAAAACATGTATGTACACAATAAGTCCATTGTATCGAATTAATAATTTCAATGTAAGTACATAAAGCCACTTAATACTGTATAAAGTGGGACCTATTTTTCTATAAAAGGGTGTAGGGTATGGACCAATCAGACACATACTAATTATTCATTATATACAAAGGTTTATGAAACTCCTCACACATCCTAAATGAACAAACACAAGGGCAGAAACAGTGTCATGTTACAGGGCATGATAAGGAGATTTTACGACCTCTGAGGAATGTGGCCACATACTCAAGAGAGAGACTATGAAACAGAAACCCTCTTTAAAACAGACTTTGCTGCATAAATCATAGACTAACTGATCTATAAATGAACATGCATAAAACTGTGAAAGAAACAGTGTAAATGGTTTACTGTCTCGTGTACTATTAGGTATATATTATGGTAAGTATCCTGGTATACAACCAACTAACGATCAAAGTAACCTCACCTGTATCATGCCTCCTACCTAATTAATCCTCATTTAATGACTCACACTTTGATGTACATCACCTTCTTCTAGAATGCAGTGTGGATGTGTTATAGCTATCTGAGCATTAATGAAGGTATAATCATATTAGGGACAAAGATCCGTAAATCAACTAAGAGCCACTTTCCCTCTCAGACATGTCACCTTTCTGATTGGTCGAGTTCAACCCTTAGGGGAGGATCTTTTCCAGGCCTTATTAGAGACAGTCCACATGTGACCTCCCTCTCTTAGTTCTTTCATCCAGCCGCAACACTGTTCTGGTGATTCTGGGGAACCCCCTCCCCCTCCACGGGGGCCCCAGGGCCCAGCAGGCCTCGATCCAACCAGATATGGGCTCAGGCAGGAGAGAGATGACTCTCTCACAAAGAACCAAGGACAATCTCAAGAGTTTTGGAACAAAGACTCCAACCAACAACGACTCCAATCACCCATCCTTCCGACTTCCTCACTTCTCCTGGGTGCTCGGCGTGGCCTCAACAGAGTCCCAGGCCTTGACCAAGCCAGGCATGCGTCCCTGGAGAAAGAGAACACTCAACCAACTTCCATTTGACACTGCCGGAACCATCAACGACTTCAATTTTCAACAACTTCAAGAATTGTTCCCATTACAAATGCAAGTATTCAAATCAATGAAATGTGAAAATGAAATTCTGATGGTTCTTCTCATAGACCCTCTTCCGGTTTCCAATTTCATCCTATCACTAACCTATTTATGTATTCATGTGTGTATGTTGTTTAGTTTATTTATATTCATATAAATATCTATATTTAGTTAATAAAACTTGTACATAATATGTATTTGGTTCTGTTTTGTTTGCAATACAAGTCACTTTACGATCACGGTTTTTGCTACTGGCTCAAAGTACTGTACAGGCGAAGAAATAATTATTCTTCTGTGGCCATGGAAGATACCCTTTTCTTAGAATAAATTAATAATAAAAAGAGTTTGTTGGAAGAACTGATTAATTGATTGTAATATTAATTCAGCCACATCAAGTTAATCCAATTAACTGACCCAAATATTTATAATTAATAATAACAAGATATTATTGATTATTAATATTTCCAAAAGCTGAGTTCCTTACAAGGGTAAAGCAGAAATCGCCTAAAATCTGCTCTGATCAAGCTCAAACTTAAAGTCCCCATGAATTCAAAATTGACCATACTTACTTTGTTTGCCTAAATTGATCGTTTTGTGGTGAACAATTCATCCATGCAAGTCAATCCACACAAAAAATTTTTTTGGCTTCGTAATCTTTAATCAAAATCTGAAATTTCCCCTCCCCTCTGCATTGGAGGACCTTCCCTGATGACGTAGGTTTGACGGTTTGGGTGTCTGCTTAACATCCGTAACGACGCCCCTCCAACTGACAGTACACAGGCTGCCTGTGTGTTTGAATGAAACACCTACTTTTCTAGATCCAATCAGGTGCTAGTTGGAAAAAAAGCCACGCACACTATTTTGCCTCATTTAGTATTCCGTTTCTCTCGGAAATACGTCACAACACTGGAGAAAAGTCGTTTGCAACTTCCGGTTCACGGGGACTTTAATTCTAACCTGATTATTTACACACTGGCAGGAACAGGATTGAATAAACAGTTAAAACTAGTCATTGAGAATTACAATAACTTGAGCTTGCCAGCTTGAAGTTAACTGCTGTTTTTTTTTTCATATATATATATATTAGGGGTGGAGCCGAACCCGAATACGGTATTCGGAAAGCCACAAATAACGTGTTTTTTACGAATACTTATTTCGAACAAATACTTTAGAAAATATTTGTATTCGGGAACAAGAAAAACTTTATATCAAAAAGCTGCGTTTCCTCACGAGACCGCAGTTCGCGAGTGAGTGAGTGACGTTCAGGAAGAGGTGACTGACACAGGCTGCTCCACACAGCAACAGAGAGGGCTCGGCTGAGCGAAAAAACACTTTTTTTTTATTACTAAATTACTATTTTTGTTGAATAGATTTTTGTACCTTAACTGGGTTCCGGAGGCAGTTTATAACTTTCGGGAAGTGGAGTTTGATCGGGAGATTATTTCATTACGCTGCATTATTGACGTCTGCAGCCGGGTGCTCTCATGTTCGCTCTGTTTACGTAGCTCTGTTAGCTCCGTAATTATTTGTTTTTATTACATGGCTTGGTTGAATTCTAATGTAGAATGCGGTCTGTTATTTCCATGGTTATTTCTTAATAACAGACCGCTGCTAAGTATAACACACCGTTGCCACGAAAAACAGAACGTTGCCATGGATTCTAAACGTAGAGACGGAACGGACTATTTTTTTTAGCGGAAGCAATACAATAGTTTTTAAATCAATAAACTCCTTTTTAAATCAATATTTTGAGTCAAATTATTGATTTATTTGGTAGGTAGCCATGTAGTAAAAGGGATAATGTATAGCGAGGTGGTTGTTATAGCGAATACAAACCCTTCAGGCTGATTCAAGACCCCTCCGCTTCGCGTCAGGCTCATAATCAACCGCCTCGCTATACATTATCCCTTACTTATTCTGTCTGTTCAGCGTCCTCCAACAAGGACGGGTGGTGGTGGGATTCATAATGTTCACAATGGTATTTTATTAGTTGTTGGTTTAACCATGGATGAGGTAATGGCTGTTATGTTATTTTCTTTTCAATGACGTTCCTTGGTAGGCTACATGTTCATTGCTGGATTTATATAATTAAAGAATACTTACACTATAACGTAAATTAGAAGTGTTATGCAAAAAAACTAGATTTTTACGCCTATTTTGGATTTTACTTGAATACAAATACAAATACTTTTTCCCCCTCAACAAACACAAATACAGATACAAATACCGGCTGCTTTGCACACCCCTAATATATATATATATATATTTGTTTTTTTAACTTGATAATATACTGACTTCTATGGAAGCTTGTTTCCGCCACAGAATAAAAAATAAAGAAGACCATTGCGACTCTTTATTTCACAATTCTGACTTTTTTCTCTAAGAATTGTTATATAAACTCACAACTACGTGCTATATAGTCAGAATATTTAGATGCATATACGTTTTTTTTCCTCAGAACTGGACTTAATAACTCGTAACTAAGATTTTAGCCCATATCACGCAGAACAAAGAAAAAACGCTGATTGTGAGATAGAAACGCACAATTCTGAGAAATGTTTTTAGAATTGAGAGATGTAAACTCACAATTGCGAGAAAAAATTCAGAATTGTAAGATAAAACCCCTTTGAAAAAATTGTAAGATAAAACCCCATACTTGCTAAATAACAAATAGTTGTCACGATTCATAAATCTGTATGTTCAATTCTTTATGTCTTCAACAAGTTTATGTCGGGTGTGTATTGGGATGTGGGTGTGTCCTTTGCCTATCCTTTGCCATTGATGTCTTCAGCCTTTGAGTGGTTACAGGGAGCATCTTTTTTCACGAAATTGGATTTACGTAATGCTTATCATTTGGTTCGCATAAGGGAGGGGGAGGAATGGAAAACTGCCTTTAACACCCCTAGGGGGCACTTTGATTATTTGGTCATGCCTTTCGGTCTGTCTAACTCCCCCGCGGTCTTCCAGGCACTCGTGAATGACGTGCTGAGAGTTATGGTAGACCAGTTCATAAATGTCTACCTGGATGACATATATATATATATTTTCTCTCCAGGAACACGTTCAGCACGTCAGATGAGTGATCCAGAGGCTGTTAGAGAATGGGCTTTTTGTCAAGGTGGAGAAATGTTCGTTCCATGCACAGTCGGTTCCATTTTTGGGTTATATCATCTACTCCGAGGGGGTGCGCATGGATCCTGACAAGGTTAAGGCTGTAGTGGATTGGCCAACCCCAGATTCCCGTAAGGCCCTGCAGAGGTTTCTGGGGTTCGAATTTTTGCGATTTCAGCTGACTAGCCGCTCCTCTGACCGCCTTGACCTCCACCAAGATGACGTTCAGGTGGTCTGGTGCAGCTGAAGCTGCATTTACCAACCTCAAGAGCCGCTTCGTTTCAGCTCCCATTCTTATAGCCCCTGATCCATCACGTCAGTTTGTGGTGGAGTTCGACGCGTCAGAGGCGAGGGTAGGAGCGGTTCTTTCCCAGTGCTCACCCACGGATGACAAGATGCATCCTTGCACGTTTTTTTCTCATCGTTTATCTCCTGCCGAGTGTAATTATGACATTGGTAACAGAGAGTTGCTGGCAGTCAAGTTAGCGTTGGAGGAGTGGCGACATTGGTTAGAGGGTTCGGGGGTACCCTTTATCGTATGGACCGATCATAAAAACCTAGAATATATCAGATCAGCTAAACGACTCAACTCCAGGCAGGCTCGGTGGGCACTTTTTTCGGTCGTTTTGATTTTTCCCTATCGTATCGTCCGGGCTCCAAAAACATCAAGCCCGATGTTTTATCTCGAATTTCTTTTTCCAGAGAGACTCATTGTCTCCACACGTATGGGAGATCGAGTCGAAGGTCGGTTCGGCCTTAAAAGGGGTAACGCCTCCGCACGGGTGTCCACCGAGTCGTTTATTTGTGTCGGAGGGCTTACGGTCCAACGTCATTCGGTGGGGTCATTGTTCCAACGTAGCATGTCATCCAGGAGTCAATCGCACCAGTTTTTTGGTCAAGCAACGATTCTGGTGGCCTTCCATGGCTCGCGACATTCGAGGTTTTGTTTTGGCATGTTCGGTCTGTGCTTGTGGCAAGACTTCCAATCGCCCACCGGATGGGCTACTCCAACTGTTGTCTGTCCCTTCGAGACCCTGGTCCCACATCGCGCTAGATTTTATCACTGCCCTCCCGCCCTCCCTGGGGAATACGGTCGTTTTGACCGTAGTGGACCGGTTCCCGAAGGCGGCTCATTTCATTCCCTTGCCCAAATTCCCTTCTGCCAAGGAGACAGCGGTTGCTGTCATAGATCACGTCTTTCGTTTACATGGCCTCCCGACGGACGTGGTCTCTGACAGGGGTCCCCAGTTTATCTCCAAATTTTGGAGCGTGTTTTGTCGTTTGTTGGGGTTGAGTATCAGTCTTTCTTCTGGGATTCATCCTCAGAGCAAGCCCAGACCGAGAGTGCCAACCAAGACTCTGAGAGAGTGTTGCGATGTTTGGTTTCTCAGAATCCTTCCTCCTGGAGCCAGAAACTCTCATGGGTTGAGTACGCACCTAACTCGTTACCAGTGTCATCCACGAGCCTCTCTCCATTTGAGTGTAGTCTAGGGTACCAGCCACCAATTTTTTCAAGTCTGGAATCCGAAGTCGCGGTCCCCTCTGCTCACGCCTTCGTCCAGAGGTGCCACCGCACATGGACCAGAGCCCGTGAGATTCTGCTCCAAGTGGGAGCGTGCACTAAGGCTAAGGCTGATCGCCACCGGTCAAGGCCTCCCATATACGTTGTGGCTCTAAAGGTGTGGCTTTCTACCAAGAACGTTCCGCTCCGTTCCGTGTCTAATTAGTTAGCTCCTAAATTTATTGGCCCGTTCACTGTCACCAAAATCATTATTCCAGTAACAGTCCGCCTCAAACTTCCTTCGGTGTACAGGAGAATCCATCCGCCGGCCCCGGTTCCCCCACCACCACGACTCGTAGATGGGGAGCCTACATATTCGGTTAACTGTATTCTGGACTCGAGACAGAGGGGACGCGGATTCCATATTTGGTGGACTGGGAGGGTTACGGTCCGGAGGAGAGAAGTTGGGTTCCTGCTAGGGACATACTGGATCACTCCCTTATCGATGATTACAATCGTCAGGTAGGCTCTCCTGGGAGTGCCAGGAGGCACTCTTAGGGGAGGGGGTACTGTTACGATTCATAAATCTGTATTTTCATTTCTTGAGTTTATGTCAGGTGTGTATTGGGATGTGGGTGTGTCTGTGCGTTGCCTAGATACTCAGCTGATCACTCTAATTAGAGGCTCAGCTGTGGATAGTTAAGCTGCCTTTATCTAGCTGGCGTGTGCACTGTGTGTTGTCGGTTCGTCACTCTTGTTTGTTCTCTCACCTAGTTCCTGTTGGAGTGTTCCTGTTGAATTCTCCTTGCGGGTTTTGCCGCTTCGTCTTGCTTCCGGACATTACGGATTCCAGGTCGCCCGCCTGCAAACTGTGGCGTTTTGAGTATTACATTTCCCGTCCGGACATTACGGATTCCAGGTTGCCCGCCTGCAACCTGTGGCGTTTTGAGTGTATTCCCCACTTGCCTCTGTCTTTACATGCATTTGGATCTTGAGATTTGTTATTGTGACAATAGTAATATATTAAAAATGTTTGGAAAATACCATCTTCAATGGATTCAGTCAAAAGATGAATCTGAAATTCATGTCTTCTCATCATACAAATCTGAAATGGAACTTTTAAGCATAATTTAAAACTTCACACCTTCACATATGCAAGTCAAATGGATGCAAATCCAAGTTTGTCAGCTTTAGATGGTAAAAAAGAAGTGAGATTTTGGAGATGAAGTACCCTTACGAAAAGGTTTATTCAAATGTGCTAGTATACTTCTTTAAAAAAAAAAAAAGTATACTTTCAGTCTACATTGTTTTGTACTTCTCATAAATATGCTTAAAATTGCACTTACGTATACTTGACATATACCGACAGAAAAGTCTAAGTATATTTGGTCTACACTTGTACTCAATCTTTTAATCGAGATATTGGCTACGTAAAAGTATAATTAGGTATTCTAAGTATTCTTAGCTTATAGTTGTGTTTTGACCAGACCCCAGGTGTGCAGGTTGGACGGGCTGGGGGGGATGTCATAGACTGCCTGGACCAGGAACTTGATGCGGTGTAGCTCTGCCCGCCAGAGGTCAGTCAACGTGATCTTCCTCTCCACAGCATTTTCCCATCTAGTCCAGGTACCCTGATGTGCCATACTCACTGCTTTGCTGGACCTCTCCTCCTCCACCGCCGCCCTCACCTCGCTTTGAACTAGCTGCCTCCACTCCTTCCCTCCAGCCTTGTCGAACAGGGGCACTTGAAAGGTTCCCCGCCCAGCCCTTTCCCTGGCCACTGCTCCCACTAGGACACCATGGCGCAGCCGTGACTCTGCCTGGTCTCTGCCACCTCAGCCCTCCATTTCCTGCCCGTCTTGACCTCTACCCCTGCCCCGGAGACTTTGGGGTCCCTAGACTCACGGAGCTGCAGCACCTCTCTTGCTCTCAGGACCTTGAACTCCTCTTTGATGGATTTTAGCGGGAGCTGCAGGGCGATGCTGCTTAAGCTCCTCGGGAATCCCAGCCATGTCCTTAGGTAGCGGCTGACTCTCCTTTCTAGTTCTGAGATTGTGGAAATCTGAAACTCGTACAGAAGCAGAGGCCACAGTATCCTTGGCAGAATCCCATGTTGGTACATCCATGCCTTCAATTTTTGTCCAGTTTTGTCAACATTCTTCAGCCACCTCTCCAGCTCCTCGCAGGTGTCTTTGATGGATGTTGTATCCCCGCGGCTGTTGTCGAAGATCTTTCCCAGGCTTTTACTGGTTTTTCAGACAGGGTCGGGATTTGAGTTCCTGAGATGATAAAACAAAACTTCTCCACCATCCTGCCCTTCTTTAGCACTAAAGATCTGGATTTGGTTGGCTTGAATGACATCCTGGCCCATTCAATCACCCTCTCTAGACCCTTCAGGATCCATCTGGCTCCAGGCACTGACTCCATTGTCACTGTGAGGTCATCCATAAAGGCATGGATTGGTGGTTGCTGCGTTCCAGTCTTGGATTTGGGTCTTCTGCACTCCGGTTCAGCAGATTTCACCAACATGTTCACTGCCAGAGCGAACAGGATCACTGAAATGGTACAGCCTGTGATGATTCCCACCTCCAGCCTGTGCCAATCTGATGTTATTGACCCAGATGAGACTCTCAGCTTGAAATCAGTAGTAGTCATCATGTAGTAATCCAGGACAAGGTCTCTCCCTATGGCAGGAACATGGTGGCTCTCCAGAGCCTCCTGTACCAGTTTGTGGTGCATAGAGTTGGCGTTGGCCAGGTCTAACCACAGCACCACCAGATCACCCCTATTCTTCTTTGCTTCTCTGAGGAGCTGTGTAGCCACGCCTGTGTGCTCTAGGCAGCCTGGAACACCTAGTCTGCAGCCATTCTGCACAGAGGTGTCTATGTATCCAATTTTGAGGAAGAACTCTGCAAATCGTTTTTCAACTATGCTGAAGAAGATCTTTCCTTCAACACTTAAAAGCGAAATGATTCTGAACTGGCTGATGGTCTTGGAGTCTTCTTTTTTTGGGATTCACACTCCCTCTGCACACCGCCACTGTTTTATTGTTTTACCTTTCCTCCAGATGTCTCTTAGGATCCTCCACAGCCGATGTAGCAACTTGGGGCAGTACTTATACACCTTGTACGATTTTCCGCTTGGTCCTGGTGCAGACCTAGACCTTGCCTTCCTTACCACTTCCTGTACTTCTTTCAGGAGTGGCTCCCTCAGGTAACATGCCTCTACAGGCTCTGGTGGTGTTATCAAGGCATCGCACTGTCCCAACTCCTTTTCAAAAGCTATCTGAAAGGTGTTGGTCGATTTTCCCCTTAGAAGAGACTAGGCATCCACCTTTTTCTGCCTGAGGAGTTGCTTGGTGAACTCGAATGGGTTTCTAATGAAGGCTGCTCTCCTCCTAGCCCTCTCCCTTCACCGCCTCCTGTGTAGCTCTGCTCTGCGCAGGGCAACAAGCTTCTTCCTTAAGATGCAGCGCAGCTCTGCCAGTGGCCCGCACTCCTCTTAACCAGCTTCCTTGTACTGCTTCTTTAGGATTTTCAGCTCTATTCTGATGGGCCCTGCTCATCCTATGCCTCACTAGGCGCTAGGCCTGTGCATTGTGGTGCTTGCCCTTGCTCCAGACATTTCATCCGTGACTGATGGATCTTCAAGCCTCTCGCATTTTTGCAAATCTTTCCACACAGAAAAACCGTGCTCATAGTCGTTTTTCCTTTGCAGTTGGTTAATAACCTTAGGTCCATCCGACTGGGGTTCTCTTTCACAAAACTTTATTTGATTATACAGTATAAAGTTGATAAAATAGCATAAATAAATAAAAAAGATTTTACAAAATGAGTCATCAAAAATACATTTACATCATATTAATCCATTCATCGCAGCTGAAACCACTCAAATGAGTGCCAAAGAATCCCATCTAGTCAACTATGATCTAGAAAACAGATTTGATATTGTGTTGGAAAATAATGATTATTATCATCGTGGCTAAACTGTTTTTTTGCTCTTCCCTGTTGTCACGGTTCATGAATTCGCTGTCTCTGGTCTCGTCTTGTGTGAGTGTGTGTGTTACGTGTGGGCGGTGTCGCTGATCACTGCCGCTGATTCCCATCAGCCGAGTCTAATCAGCGTGCCAGCTGCAGCTGATCAGCGATCACTATTTAGTCTCTCTGTTTTCACCCTGTCTTTGTCAGAGCGTTGTGGATGTTCCAGTGTGTTCCTGCCTGTCTCTCGCTGTGTTCCTGCCGGTCTTCAGTTCCTGTGTCTTCATTGTTCGTCCCGCACTCGGTCATCCCCTCTACCCACTTCCCGGTTCCTGGTTTCTGTCTTCATCGCCGTTTTCCTGGATTACCCTTCATCATTATCTACCTTCAATCTTCACCATTGGACGGGCTGTCCCAGCGTTCCTGTGTTGCCAAGTGCACATCATCTCTGGACATTTTCTCCATATTGCTCCCTGTCACCATCCAGATTTCAATAAATACTTTTTACTTGCATTTGAATCATCATTGTTATTTCATCACAGAACTCTCTGACCATAAATGGATTCATCAAGTTTCTCGGACCTTCATGAATTTCTATCACGTAGCACTTCAAGAATCGACCAACAAGAGGAGAATCTTGCCATCACAGGACGAGCAGTTCAAGCCTTGGTAACACAGGTGTCCGAGCTTACCCAACAGATTCAACAACTCGTCTGTTCCACTGTGCCCAGCCCACCGCAGATTCCCCCCACCTCACCAGCAACCAGTCGTCAGCCCGAACCACGCCTGCCTACCCCGGAATTATACTCTGGTGAGACTAATTACTGCAGAGCTTTTCTGACAATATGTACCCTGTTTTTCACCCTCCAACCACAGACCTTCAGTACGGAGGAGTCCAAGGTGGCATTTGGGCTGACCCTACTCTCAGGGCGGGCGGCTCTGTGGGGAACGGCGGTGTGGGAAAACCAACACCAGTGCTGCTCCTCGTTCCAGCCACTCTCGGAAGAGATGAGACGTGTGTTCGACCGAGCAGTAGCAGGTAGGGACACCTGCGTCAACTTGCCGACCTTCGCCAAGGTAATCGCTCGGTCTCTAACTACTCGATCGACTTCCGTACCCTGGCTGCCGAGTGCAAATGGAACGAGGAGGCGCAGTGGGACATGTTCCTGCATGGGCTAGATGACCGCATCCAGAGAGAAATATTTAACCTGGATCTGCCTGAGAGTCTTGATGGACCGATAGAGCTGGCTTTGAGGGTGGACGCTCGCCTTAGCCACCTGGAGCAACTACCCAGGAGGTTCCCTCATCCCGGTAGCGTCAAATGCCCTCAGGCCAGCGGCGGTGATGCGGTGGGTCCCGTCTTCGATCCCGAGCCCATGCAGGTGGGTCGAGCTTGGCTTTCCCGGGAGGAGAGAGAGAGACGGAGATCCCGGGGTCTTTGCCTGTACTGTGGCGGAGCTGGACACTTTCGGTACAACTGTCCAGTAAAAGACCGGGCCCGGCAGTAAACAGGAGGCTACTGTCGGGCAGGATCTCTGTGGATAAGACCTCATCCTCCACTCTCCTTCCGGTAGGACTTCTGTGGGCAGCCCGCTCCCACGTCTGCCAAGCGTTACTGGATTCTGGAACTGAAGGTAACTTCATGGACTTGTCACTGGCTCAGACTCTCGGTATACCCATCACTCCACTCAAGAACATCATTTCTGTCAGTGCACTCAATGGTCAAGAACGTCCTGTCATAACTCTTACCACCAATACACTGACACTCAACACATCTGGCAATCACACCGAACAGATCTCATTTGTCCTCCTGGACTCACCCTTGGCCCCCATCGTCCTCATCACCCCTGGCTGATCCAGCATGGCCCGAGGATTGACTGGGGACACAACTCTGTTTCTTCCTGGAGCACTAAATGTTATGATTCTTGTCTTGTGTCTGCCTGTCCTTCTGTGTCTTGTCCTGTTTTTCAGAAGGAGGCAGTGAATTTATCTAACATGCTCCCTGAGTACCTTGACCTGAAGGAGGTGTTCAGTAAGTCCCACGCTGCTTCTCTCCCTCCGCATCGTCCCTATGACTGTGCTATATGGACGTCCCGCGTGACGTCACGCCATTTGGAGCAGCCATCTTGACGGAATAGAAAATGCTATACCGCCGGTGATAATACAGTTCGTCGCAAAATATTTCTATCATGCCGAGCGATGCTGTGCAGTTGGATGCGATCAGATACGTGATCATACAAAAGGAATATCTTTATACCGTGTACTGTGAAAAGTGCTATACATATAAGTGTATTACTAGATGGCAGAAAACTGCTAGACTACCTGCTTAAAATGTTTTTACAAACTTATTTTATCTTATCTTGTACATAGCAGCGGGATTTAGCATTTACATAAAGCTACCACATAACGCTAAAACAGCTCACGTTAGCTACAAAAAGTTATCGCGAGAACAGCTTTAGTTCAGGCGTACTACTGGGGTCCTAAACTGGGACTCATCTCTGATCTGATTGGTTCAAAGGATGTTTTACGGGTAATCGCTTTAGTGCCTGGTTACAAATCAGACAAAATCACTTTATTATACAAGTCGTTTGAACTACGTTATCCGCGTGCAGTGTAAAAAAGCAGAAAAACCAGTTAACATGGGTATGGAAACAAATATGCACCACATAAGGAGTAGGTGTGAAACAGGCGTTAGTTCACTTGTAGTATTGCAGTACAAATGAAAAACTTAGTTGTAAACTAGTTGTGTACTCAAAGTTTACTACTGTTACACTTAAAGTATACTTCTGTATGCTAAAAAGGGGGCCAATTTAGTCCCAAGTAGTAGCCTATTAAAATAGTACACTTACAAGTATACTTCTAGTATATTGATATTACTTACTACATAAACTTAAATATATATTTGAACCTTACTAAAGTTCACTTAATAAAATTAACTTGAAGTATACTTATTTTCCGTAAGGGTAATTAATTACCATTAAAATATTTCCAAGAAAACATGTTTTATTTGAAACATTATACGTATAGAATGAAGAAAGTGGGGAGAAAAAAACCCTTGAAGTGTCAGTTGTTCATTGTAGAAGTTGATGCAACAACTGATCCGATGACGATGAACGCGGACTCAAAGTATTGAAATGATTTATCATTCATCCCTATTTTCACTTAATTGTGATGTTGGGATAAAAGAAAACTAGTTGATATGATTTGGATCTTTAAAATTGCAAGTTTGATATTTTATCTAATACCTGTATATGATAGGTATAACAGGAATGCTATGCATACCCTAATGCTGTGCAAATAAGGCTTAATATAGAAGTTAACAATTAGATTATTTTGAACCACAGATTACAACCAGAGACCGAAATAGTACTGTATTAAAGCCAAGCACCTGATAGTAACCCAGTTCTGTTGATTTTGTGGTTTTGAGGTATTTAATGTTTCTTTTAGGACAACTTGATTTTTTTAACTTGATTCAGCTGTTTAGCAAATTAAAGACTTTAACTCTTTAAAACATATAACGTCCAGCTATATTTCCACAATGAACAAAAAATACCCAAAACTAAGACAAATACAATTTACTCACTTCTACAAAAAGTCAAAAAGCATTAAAGTGAGGAACGTAAACCAGACAAAGGATAACTGTCCTGTTTTTGCTTTGTATATTGTTTGCTGCTTCTCTCACCAAATTTCATGTTTCGTTTTCATATTTAGCCTGAACTCCGTGCCCAACGAGGAGAGACAGTCTCTAATTAGAACAGTGGAGACATATATTTAGAGCTCTGTTTGGCTTTTGGGAAAATTTTAGGTTGAAAGGACAAAGAAAGAAACAATTCATCCAGTGGAGAGTTCAGCATTGGCAGTCAAACACACAACCCTTTAGTGACGGACATAGTAGTGTAGTAGTGACTTTATTATTCCTGTGGGGAATTTTGTTTCTGTAAGTTTAAACATGCGTTCACACATAAACAAACATTGTACAAAAAATCACATCCATCAACAGTAAAATCCCCCCACACTCATCACTGAGTTCTCTTACGAGAGGTTCTCTCGTATTGCGTAAGTTGCTTACGCTACGGGTAAAGTAATCTTTTCTCGAGATATTGAAGCCAAAAATTATCCTTAATTTTGCATTTATTGTCAACACAGTGCAGCAGCCAGCAGACCTAGAGCAGGCTATCTTGCGTGCTCATTGGCTGCCCTGCGGCAACTGCTGCAGCCTACCACTGAGCCTCGCGTGTGACGTCACGTCTAATGAGGGCGCTTTGCTCTGGACTCTGAGAGAAGCCGTCCGCCATTGAAACTAGCGACCAGCACGCAGAGGAAAGAGCCTGAGGAAGCCGGTCGTCTTCGCCACCTTCAGCCTTCCGTGCCTGCTACGCCAAAGGCTACTGCAGTGGTGTATTCGGCAGCCAACGAGCCGGTAATGCAACCCGCTCGCCTGCACATAACCGCCGTTGCTACGGCGACCCAGACAAATCTCTCAAAAGATGCTTGAGTCCCGCCGCTGCCGGACCACCATTGGAACATCTCTCCCTGTCAGTCCCCTTAGAAAGGCTACTGCAGCGATGTATTCGGCAGCCAACGAGCTGCGTAAATCTCAAGAGTATAACGTCTGGCTATCCGGCTCATGCCGTGGTGCTCTAAGTGTAGAAAATGTGCCCACATCTCAGTGTTCACCCCTACACGCAAGCACGATACCCCCGTGTCTCTCACACTCACAGAGCCCACTCTTAAAGCTGGCAAATGCCACTCGAGTGCTAGATGTAGGAAATGTGCCCACAACTCTGTGCTCACGCCTACTCTCTGCCCGCTCTGTAACACGGCCAAAACGCATATCGGTCAGGTTACGAATGTAAGTTACGTGCCCGCTTACGAGCGCTCACGCTTACTAGTAAACGCCCGGTGCTGCTCGCGCACCACAAAGTTATCTCAAAACGCTCCCCGTTCAAAGCAACCGGGACGTCACATGTGAAACAGCCAGCCTTCGCTGTCAGCGAGCCGCCGTATTCAAGCACCGAGGGCACGCGCGCCGCGCCCATATCTCCGGTTCAGTTTTCCGAGCCCACGAAGTGTGGCGATTCTGCCTGTGGCTATGAATGTAAGTTACGTGCCCGCTTACGAGCGCTCACGCCCCGCGAATAAACGCCCCGCGCTTCTCGCACATCACAAATAAGGGTATAATGTCTGATAATTGTACTAAGGGTATAATTATCCGGCTTAGGCCGATGGTGTCATAAGTGTAGAAAAGGTGCCCACATCCCAGTGTTCATCCCTACCTAAAGCTGGCGAATGCCGCTCGAGTGTTAGATGTAGGAAACGTGCCCACAACTACGTGCCCACGCCTACAATCTGCCCGCTCTGTTGCACGGCCAAAGCAGCCTCATATAGTTCAGGTTATGAATGTAAGTTATGTGCCCGCTCACGAGCACTCACATAGCCGCCGTATTCGAGCGCCGAGGGTGCGCGCGCCGCGCCCAGACCTCCGGTTCAGTTTCCCGAGCCCACGAAGTGCGGCGATTGGAACTCGGAGGCCATTCTGTCCCTAGCTGTACATGTAAAAACATGGGCAGTGATACCAGGGATATCAGAGTGGGTGCTAAGCACAATAAGACAGAATAGCTATTCACTACAGTTCGATCGCCGTCCCCCTCGCTTTCGAGCACGGACCGGGACGAAAGTGAAAGCGGAAGTAGCGCATCTACTCCGCGCAGAAATGGCCAAACTGCTGTGCAAAGGGGCTAAAGAACCAGTACCTCCTTCTTTGAGCGAGTGAGGCTTTTACAGCCGCTATTTTCTCGTACCCAAGAAGGACGGAGCTCTAAGACCTATCTTAGATCTGAGATATTTGAGCAAAGTTTCATGAAAAGACCAGACAAATTATTGCGCAAATTCGCCCGAGGGACTGGTTTATATCTCTCGATCTGAAAGATGCTTACTTTCAGATTCAGATAATAGAGGGTATGCATTGTTGACGTCACTTTCCCAGGGGAACCGCCCCCTCAGCCGGACTGAGTGGCAAAAGAGCTGCTGCGTGACTGGATTTAATAGGGGAAACTGCAGAACCGAGAGTAAAACAAACGATGGTTGGACTCGATATAGGTGTTCCTTACAACTTAGGCCTACCAAAGATACAGTGATCCATGGATATTGACATGCAGCCATCGTGTTTCCTGACATTTATATGTGCCTGATTTCGACGCCGGGGAAATACCTGAAGCAAATTTGCCTGTGAAGGCTTTATATAAATACAATATAGGTAGGTCTAAATCCAGGTAATCACAATATCAATGTTATATATAGGCTATAATCATATCGTCCAGCCCTAAAACTTGTAGCCTATAGTTTTTTTGTCAGTTTATTTAAAAAGATCCGATTATGCGTAATAAGCCGACTACGCATGTGGTCATGTAAACGCGAAAACCCGTTTTCTTTTATCGGAGTATAGGGTCATAACCGGCTTAAGCATAAACCGGTCGACACAGGTAGTTTTTTGCCTCTTTCGCATTATGTAAATGCATTAACCTGCTTTCTGTCGGCTTATTGAAGTGTGCATGTGTGAAATGTTACAGAAACGCATCCTTATTGCAGATTTAAACACATCCAGACAGAGTGAGCGTTTTGCAGGAAAGGAAGAAGGAAATATATCACAAATGCAGACTCTTTCATGACCCAGAACATTATAAAAATGTCCTCTCATCTCGTGCAGAAGTAGAAGCGGTTCAGTCAAAACGCTGCATCTGTAACTGCATGAGAGGATAATATACGAGCTGTAAGTTTCCCGCTGACATGTTGCAAGCTTTATTTAACATCAACCGACATAACAAATGAAAAATTTAAAGTCAGACACGCAGATGATTGTTTTGTCGTCACACAGGGTCATGGCCTGATTTATTAATTAACCCTTTCACACGTACGATCACACCGGTGTGATCAGTCTTGGCTGGTCCCTGGAACGTACGATCACACCGGTGTGATTAGAACGGTCAGTGCATCACGTGATCAACTGCTAAATTCAAACGTGCTTTCGCGCATTTGCTGGCGCTGAGCCAGAGAAGGACCCACTCAGTGTTTTCAACCACATAATGTTTATTTTAGGTTTCAGACATTTAAATACACACAAGTACTAGCAAAACAATGATTTTGAGTTTGTAACATACACACTGATGTCTATGGAAGTGGCAATAATAATCCCTTACATTATAATAAGACAACACGTTTTATTCATATCAGATACACATTGTGTAAGTAGCTTTACATTTGACCCTATTCTTCTCCCAGTTCACCGGCCACTTACTTTCATGCATTTCGTGAGAAGTGGAGGAGTTGACGTGTAAATTCAACAGATCCGATTCTCTGAACTGTGAAACAAACTAACATGGCACCGCCCATCGCGCATACAGCTCAACTAACGCGATCGTTATAAAGGTGTTTAAACAACAAAACACATCCACTTGCACATATTTGACAATCGGAATATCAGTGTTTCATGCTATAGCTAATACATTTGTGAATATTTTTAATAAAAAAGGGAAAATGACATAAAAGCAGATCATCATTCATTCAGCGCTATGTTGTGGTTGCGCTGTGTCACGTGACAAGCAATGACGCGTCACCATGGAAACATTAAAGTAACAAGTTCTAAATAACGGTCGCCTTGAAAAACTCACGCTTGGGGGTCAGTTAGAATATTTTAAACTTACGTGTGAAAGGGTTAAGTCATGGTGTGTTGTTAATAAAGTCATTACTTGCATTGGTTTTACTGGTTTGCATGTAAACAGCGGAAACTGGTTATTTCAACAAGCTGACATTTGTGAGTTATCAGCTTACTGGTGTGCATGTAAACGTGCTCAGTGATAACTGCTAATCCATTTTTCTCTGCCTGGAGTCAAGTTGTTTCTATGAATTGCAGTGATCCATTTGCTTCTCTGTTCTGTAGCTTTCGGCAGTCTCTAAAAATATACCTCAGATTTCTTGTCAAATGTAGTTGTACAGTTAATCGCAAAGCTCGTTCCCGTTTTAGATGTGTTTTCTGTGTTTTTCACGGCATTCACGCTGAAAACCAATGCTGCTGCTCAGTCTTTTTGCCACTCAGTGGGCGTGGCGTCAATCACTCCAGCTGACGGTGGCGTCACGCGCATTCCCTCTATACCCCGTCACAGGCCATTCTTGAGATTCGCCTTCGACGGCCAGGTATATCAATACACCGTCCTCCCGTTCGGCCCGTCTTTACCACCCTGTACATTACGAAGTGCATGGACGCGGCTCTCGCTCCCCTGAGAAATCAGGCATGGGGATTCTGAACTATTTGGACAATTGGCTGATTCTGGCACAGTCAGAGATAGAACTGTTATCTCTCAGAACAGTGCTCCTCAGTCATCTGGAAAGCCTGGGTCTCACGGTCAACTGGACCAAGAGCTCTTTACTGCCCAGTTTGTCAGTTTCCTTTCTGGGGATAGAACTGGACTCTGTGGCTATGACGGCCCGTTTATCGTCACAGCGCGTGCGCCGTGTGCGACACTTGGCCGGGTCTTTCCAGGAGGGCAGCGTCGCTTCTCTGAAAATGTTTCAAGAATGTTTCAGCAATGCTTCAGCTGGGCCTACTGCGCATGCACCCGCTACAACGCTGGTTGAATGCTCGAGTGCCTCACCGAGCTTGGGCTCTCAGCTGCAGACGAATCAGGGTGACTCAGAGCTGCGTTTCAGCTCTGCAGTCCTGGTTAGCGGCCGACTGGTACCAGCGAGGGGTGACGATGGGAGCCGTCTCATAATTCGAAAAGTCATCTCGACGGACGCTTCCAACCTAGGTTGGGGCGCTCTCTTCGAGGGCAGACCGGTCTTTGGCCTGTGCTCAGACCGAGAGAAATGCCTTGACATAAACTGTCTAGAGATGATAGCGGTTGAGAACGCGCTGAAGCACTTTCTCCCGCTCATACGAGACCACGACGTTCTAGTCTGATCGGACAACATGTCTGTGGTGTCATACGTGAACCGTCAGGGCGTTGTCAGATCCAGCAATCTCTGCAGTCTGACGGAACGCCTCCTCATATGGTTCCAGCACCTTCTGCGCTCGCTGAGAGCTGCGCATGTGCCAGGCCATCTGAACGACGGCTCAGACAAACTGTCCAGGAACAGCGTTCCCCTAGGGGAATGGTCCCTGCACCCCCAAACAGTCCAGTTACTGTGGCGCCTTTTCGGCAAAGCGGAAGTTGACCTGTTTGCGTCAAGAGACAACGCTCATTGCCCGATATTCTTTTCAGAGAACGAGAACGCGCTGGTCTAAATCTGGCCCAGCCTCCCACTCCATACTTTCCCTCCGGTCTCTCCGTTACCACAGGTAATCAAGAGGATCAGGGAAACGCGCCACTCGGTGCTCTTTATAGCCCCGCGATGGGAGAACCAATTCTGGTTCCCGGAGCTGACGCTGCTGTCACACACAGCCCCTTGGCCGATTCCGGTGAGGAGAGATTTCCTCTCCCAAGGCCACGGCTCGATCTGGTGTCCCCATCCAGAGCGCTGGTCTCTGCATGTATGGTTAATCAATGAATACCCGTTGTCTTGCCAGAAGGAGTGATGAACACGATTACGCAATCCAGAGCTCCCTCTACGAGGCGGCTCTACGCGTCTAAATGGTCTGTGTTCTCCAAATGGTGTGCCGATAGAAATCTGGACCTACGGACATGTGGGGTTTTGTGCTTGCTTAGTTTCCTTCAAGAGCTGTTGGACAGGGGCAGGTCCCCCTCCACGCTTAAGGTTTATGTGGCGGCCGTTGCAGCATTCGCTGAATCAACGCACGGCCAGTCAATAGGAAGGAACGAGCTGGTCATCCGCTTCCTTAGGGGAGCCAGGAGGATGAATCCCCCGCGACCCCCGTTGGTTCCCATGTGGGATCTTTCCTTGGTCCTAGAGGCCCTGAAAGCTTTCCCCTTTGAACCGATAGACTCCGTGGACCTAAAGTACCTCTCGCTCAAAACCGTTTTTCTGACAGCTCTGTCATCAGTTAAACGTGTGGGGGATTTACACGCGCTGTCTGTTAGCGCTGCGTGTCTTGAGTTTGGACCAAATTACTCTAAAGTCATCCTTAACCCTCTGAGGTCTGCTATCGCGCCGGCGCGATAGTCTCGCTTTTTTTTCTTATCAGTGCAAAAGAGACTCAAAATACTCTGTTGATTTTAATCTTATCTGTTAGTGTTATACATCATTCGATCCTGTTAAACCAAGGCATGGCTACGTCCCTGAGGTGAAAGGCACTCCCTTCAGAGCGCAGGTCATTTCTCTATCGGCTCTGCCAGCATCCGATGGTGAGAGCGATGTTAATCTCCTCTGCCCTGTCAGGGCTTTGAGGGCTTACATTACGCGCTCCGCCCCTTTCAGGCGCTCGGAGCAACTCTTTGTTTCGTTTGGTGGGTGCACCAAAGGTCTCGCCGCCTCGAAAAAGAGACTGTCCCGATGGATTGTGGATGCTATTGGATCCGCTTATGTGTCTAAAGGTCTGCAATGCCCGTTGGGCATCAGGGCTCATTCCACCAGAGGCGTGGCCTCGTTGTTGACTTGGTCTATCAGGATTTCCATTCAGGACATTTGTGAGGCGGCAGGCTGGGCCTCCCCGTCCACATTTGTTATGTTTTATAACCTTTATAAACTGGAAATTCCCGCCCTGCAGGCTAGACTTCTGTCAGTATGAGGAGTGTGTATGTCCTGCCCAGATTTATCATGCACAGACTACTCTCACGCGACCTTAGCTTTCCTGGTTGAGCTGCACTGTATGGTGAATATTTATATAGACCTGTAACGCCGCTCTGTAAACCCTATATGTGCTTATAACATGTCCTGGCCCGCATTGGTGGCCACCTGTTTCCCACTTATCTATGTTCCCCGGGAATCCCTGGGACTCATGAAGTGGATGCTGGGCGCGCACGGCGTTGACAATGGGTTCCCGTAGCGTAAGCAACTTACGCAATACGAGAGAACCTCTCGTAAGAGAACGTACTCGGTTACATACGTAACCTCTAGAAGAGGAAACGTGTCTTGCGTAACCCGACCGTGCAGGCGCTACGAGCGATTTTCGCTTCAGCTGATGAAACCAGTGACGCAGCATCCGAGCCTGACTTTTATACGCTAAGCCACCCCCATTTTGGCGGGCTGTGATGCGTAGAGGGCCTGACGTCACGCGCGAGGCTCAGTGATAGGCTGCAGCAGTTTGCCGCAGGGCATCCAATAAGCACGCAAGATAGCCTGCTCTAGGCCTGCTGGCTGATGCACTGCGTTGACAATAAATGTAAAATTAAGGATAATTTTTGGCTTCAATAACTCGAGAAAAAATGACTTTACCCGTAGCTCAAGCAACTTACGCAATACTCGTTCCCTCTTCTAGAGAGAACCGAGTTTACGTATGTAACCGAGTACGTTTTACTCTGCACACAGAAAACCATCTTTCATTTAAAAAATGTACGACTTATGGCAAGAAGGACGTCCCATGTTTGTTTGTGCTCTAGACTTGAAAGATTTCTCAAATTATATGAGTTATTAAAAAGAGCTGTGACATTATTTTATGAGTTATGAAATTTATGATTTCTTGCCACTCCAGGCAGTGGATATAACAGGTGTAAAACCCATAGACTTCGCTATATTTCCAAAGTTATGTGCAAAATGGGAATATTGCATAAAACATTTGCACTGTTTCCATCCCATGTGTTCAAGAAATCAAAATCGTCACTTCCTGGGAAATAGGTGCAAAATATCTGGAATAAAAAAAAAAAGTTGCTGCAATCAGTGAAGCCAATATGGCTAATTTTTCCTACATCATAAATAACTTGTGCCTCAGAGCATGCAGACGAAACGCTATAAACATATTATCTTGCTTTCGGATGGTGTTTGGGAACACAATCGTGTGAGACGCTTATAAATACCAAATTATTCTGATGAAAAAATCTTTGGCTCAGGCATTTCAGAATGATCAACTAAACATTTGAGATGCTGTTCAATGAAATTGGTCGACTGTTCAGTAATCCAATCACATCCACTGTTGAGGCAAAATAAGTTTTCGAGGGATTTATTTGGTAAATACGTTTCCATCGTAGTTTATGCGCATGTCTCCTTATCGGATAAAAAATGTACCCACCTCAGTTGAACACGTAGGTTTTAAATGTGCATTTTTAGAATTTATGCACATCTTGGCGTTTCCATCCAGCGTGTTTTATGCAAAAATATATAGAAAATATATAGAAGGAGGGATTCATGCCAAATCTTCGAACCAGTGAATTGGTGTTGGGATTTTTGACTTGAGCCAGTGAACACCTAGTCACCAGCAAGAACACCTTAGCAACTGCACTAACAACCACTCAGAACACCTTAGCAATGACATAGCAATGCCCTGGTAACCAGTCACAGCAACTGAGTACATTTTGCCGTATTTTGATAATGGTGTAATAATTTGTGTTCTGTGTCTCTGGTACAATGACTCTAACAAAATGGTTCCATGGTTTCTGCCAAATTTCTATCTAACAATAGTAATTTTTAATACAGTAAAACTGATAACCACTGTCATGCCTTCCTGTTGCTCAGACAGCAGGTTATGATTCAAGGGAATAAATGAACTGAATGTATGTCTTGAATGCAATGTTGCTTTGGATAAAAGCAATAATGCATTCCAAATGGATTCATGTAAATGAAAATAATAATAAAAAAATATTAATTGGAAGATTATTATAATGAAAACTGTTTGAAGGTCTCACAAATGCTATGATGGTTTTACAGTAACTGTGGTATTTTGAAAATTGTGTCTGAACCCCAGCAGTCATTCTCGCCGACTAGAACACTAACAGTTTAAAAAGCAAAACATCTTTGATAAATATCTCCGCTTACAGATTGTATGTTTATATATCTAAATTAGAAAGCAGGAACGCTTCTACTGCTCTGTGATTGGGAAAATTACTCATTTTAATTTGCATCATTTTGATTTCTCACAGCCTAAAAGCACTAAAGAAGCCTCATGGTTGGAACAGATTTTAACATTTCACATTTAAACAGTGGTAATGTACAATTAAAATGCTACTGCTAATGCACAGAGCCAAAGAGTCATATATTTAATTGCTTGTGGGTACTTGTGTGTTTTTATTTTTCTCCAGGGCTGCTCAGTGCAGCGTTCAACTGGCCGGTCTTTTCCCATCATAAAGGTTTCATGTTACGCATCAGTCAGCACATGGCCTGGCTGCCCAGATGTGGCTTAAACATGCTGCTAATTAAGACCCTTACAGCCTCTGATCTTACACTGCTATTTACTGAAGAGAGCCGCTCTAGCCAATAACCCGTCCTCACACTTCTCTCGCTCACCTTGTGCAAGTCTAGGTCTCAATTTGAGAGTAAAATATTTAGGTTAATCATTCCAGGAATGTCATTCTTCCAGGAGGAAGACAGCATTGAGAGCTTGCAGCTGTTTGCGGAGGGAAACCCTGAGGCTCCTGGACTCCTGCATTTCTGCACATGTGCGTGATCGCAAGAGAACCAGATCATACAGGGCTTCAGATGCCAGAGCACGTGTGAGCAGAAAGATGCTGATCCATGCATGAGCAGATGGAGGTTTGTTTGAAGGTGGTCTGTCATAAATTTTGAAAATTATTATTTATCTATCGAGTCTAGAAGTATTTTTGTTCACATAGTTTTGAGCCTTAAGATCTGTTCCAAATTTCCAAATTGAAGGCATCTCATGCACACTTCTGACACGAAACCTCTTCCAAAAGGTAGGAAGGAAAAAATCCTCCAAGATGGCAGATGATGTGAGTGAAAAGTTGATTATAAAAATAAAAATTCACTTAATATCGCAAAGTATAGATACAATTTCAATCAACTGCTTTTTTTATTTTTTATTATTTTTTACAGAGAAAAAAACTGGTTTAGATATCACATCAGTGTAAAAAACACATTTTTGAATTTCATTCAGAAATGTAAATTTCTGGTAGATAAAATGAAAGATTTTTAAACATAATAAACATGTATTTTAGTTCCCCTCACACAACAAATCAAACATTTTAAAACAGGAATATATTTGTGGGTATAAATATAAACATAAATTATATTGACATTTATTTAAAACAAAACTGAAACATTGCATTATATAAGTCACAGCAGTTTTCAGGTTTCAGAAAAAAAAGTGTATTCTGGAAAATATGAACTAAAATGGACTGTTTTACTAAGTATTGGGTGTGCTGTATATTCTTATGATTTTAAAGTATCGCATTGTCCAAACTCAATTTGAGTGCTCTGTGACAGCAGTCATGCCGAGTGACAAAAAAAAAAGAGAAGAATGAAACTTGAATGAAAACCCCCGAAGGCGCGTCCTTGCACCATAGAAAATAGTCCAACAGCGGAGGGAGAGGGTATAGGAGGTGGATGCAGAGCTGTTGATGGGCAGGGAACTGGAGAAGCCGACCAGTGACGACACCACAGTGGAGCCGACGGAGTGAGGAGTCAGTGTGGAGTCTTGATGGGACATCCAGGTGGCTTCTGGGGACCAACTGAGGCAACGCCAGGAGAGTTGGAGACCTGGCCAGGACGATGGTCCAGGGTGACACCGCAGGACTGTAAGGCCACGGCAAAGCCACTGGCTCGTGGTACCAAGATGGAGACGAGGGGCCTGGAAGACTGAGGTGACACCAAGGGGAGATGGAACATAGGAGGAGCCGAAGGTTTGGAGGGCTGAAAGAGCAGGAAAAATCTGTGGCTGAACCTGGATGACAATGGACCAAGGCGAAACTATGGGTGCTTCTCAATATCCCTCCTCGTCTCCTCGCTCGTCTGTCCTCCATCCTATGACTCGGAAACCAATCAAGCACAGCCATCTTGAAGGACATCTCAATTCTCTAATTGCACCGTGAGGAGTCGAGGATCGAGGAGTGAGGAGGCTTTCAGAGGAGATATGAGCGAGGATACACAGGTGTATCCTATGCGGAAGTGTTTTATTGACTAAACGTGACGCACGTATACATTTTCCTCCCCCTTCACATCGGTCACAATAATTTGAATTTATACTTTACCCTTGCAGTTTATATAAACCACACATCTCACATATTTCAACAGGGTATCTTGCTTTATTATTATTCATTATGAATTTATTAAATAAACAAACTTCAACAACATAAGGGAATATCCTTTGAGCGCTGCTGATGACGCTGTGGAGTGACGCTCCAGTGATCAAGTATTCCAATGTATAAAAAAAGCTTGCATTCGATTCCTACGTCCTCATTTTCTTTCCTTGCATCCTTCCCTCGCATCCTACAGGGAGAGGAGCTGAGGCGCTAGGAAAGGAAGCGAGGAAAGGAAACGAGGATGCACAAATAAGAAATGAGAAGCACCCCAGAGGATCGGGTGAGCCAGTGGAGCCAGTGGAGCCTGACCCTGACTAAACTGACTGCTATGGAGCCGAGGGAGCGCAAAGCCAAGGCGTAGCTGACGGGCCAAGATGGAGTCATGGGCCTAGAGGCCTGAGCTGAAGACGGAGGATTCGTCCCACAAGGTTGAGCAGGTGGTGGAGGAGCCCGAGGTGGAGACGGAGGGAGTCAGCAGCGATGGTTGAGCCAAGGAGACGAGCAGCACCAGCAGTGCAGGCGAGTCCAGGGATGTAGGTGGAGCCAGTGGACAATGGGGGGCGGGGCCGGATATTGGGCTCCTCCAGGAAGTTACCAGGGATAGGTTGAGGGCAAGAAAGTTCAGGTATGGGGCCTTGGGTGGGGACTGGCTCCATAGTCCCCAAGTCAATGAGCCAGTGCTCCCATTGTGGCTCTAGGGTGGACTGCTCTGATTGGCACTGACTCCTAGGACCTGGTGGTATGGTCCAGCCTCGGGATGGATGGATCGACCGGCTCTGGCTCCGGGACGCTGTGGATGGCTTTGCAGGCAGGGATGCAGAGCCGGTCCGAGCCTTTTGGGGGCCCCCTCCCACTACGCGAAGTCACCTGTGCTTGACGATTATTGACACAAATGTCACGCAATAATGATACATTATAAATGAATACAGTGAGGTTATGTATTAATACAAAATAAATACTTACTAAAAAATAGATGTCTACTTAAATAAAAAAGTTACTCTTTTACTAACTCTTTGAAACTTCTTAAAACAAACAGTCTCAAAACATATAAAATAAATTATTTGCTAAAATAATGACAAAACTGAGAAATCAGAAACAAAGCAAGGGTTCAACAATGACAATTATTGTTGAAAACTGTAAAAAATATTATCATTTCTCAACTGTCTCAATACAGTGTAACTGTCCTCAAAACCTTTTTTATTATTATTATTGTAACATACTTTGTTGGATTGTACATGACAGAATCCAACAAAGTCTGTTACTATAATATCGTTAATGATGTACTGGCACTCGTTGTATGTGTGTATGCAATCTATTTTTCCCCTCGGGGCTTGCCGTAGATAGGAATGGGTCGTGCGCACTTGGTCCTGGAGTGTCGCGTGTTTATGAGTTAGTGATCTGATGTGTGGTATAATAAAGTGGAGAAGAGTTCAAACTGCTATGTTTATTATTTATTCCAACTGCCACCCTTACACCTAGAAGGTTAAGTTCCCCTGCGGCTATTTTCTCCAACTTAAACCAATACCGTGACTAT
Source organism: Siphateles boraxobius (assembly GCF_051911475.1). Classification (NCBI taxonomy): domain Eukaryota; kingdom Metazoa; phylum Chordata; class Actinopteri; order Cypriniformes; family Leuciscidae; genus Siphateles; species Siphateles boraxobius. The sequence goes on along the minus strand of NW_027508722.1, from coordinate 3,725,161 downwards.
GCGCAGTTGTGCACGAATTGTCTATGCACTCGCGAGGTGTCTAGATTATGCGCATGACTTAAACGCTGGCAGAAACAGCAGCAGTTGTTGGCAGGTATATTGATCGTGAAATCAGAATTTTCTTGTCTTGAATTATTCATTCATTCATTCATATTCATTCATTTATGTCACTTGTTTAAGTCATCAAAAAAAAAAAATATTTAACTCGGGGGCCCCAAGCAGCCGCTTAGTTCGCTTATGCCTCGGGCCGGCCCTGCAGGGATGGAAGGAGGATCCGCACACCACAGGGTGTAATCGATGAATCCGATGATGGGCCGGTGATCCTCCTTCAACAGGAGAATCTGTCCGCTCCAGAACATGTATTGGAAGGTATCATTAACCCAGCGCACCTCGTGTTAGAATCCGACTCCTAGGAACTCCTCCACTTACTCCTCCAGTGTACGGCTGTTTTGCAGAAAACAGTCCATAATTTTTTTTTTCTTATCTTTGTCTAGGTCGGTTCTTCTGTCACGCTGAGTGGTAAGCAACACACACAACTCAGAAAAATACTAAAAGTCTTTAACATATCATTTAGGAACACAGAAGATTGCTAGAGATACAAAACTCAGGAATGCAGGAGAATAAATACACCACAAAGTAAATAGACACGAACAGGACAAGACGAGAAACATGGAGTATATATACGCGGGACACAGGTGTAACTAATCATTAACCAAGGCAACTAACAAGGGGATAATCAAAACTAAACTGAAAGGGTACAAGAAACAAACACATGAACAAAAAGATAATGAAACTAAACATAACAGCTGTTTATGTGCTGCAGTTTACGCAGAGAACTTAAACAGCATTTGTGTTGCATTTTGAATTGGTCTATGTTGACAACAGACATGTTTGGCAGTAATAGCTGAGGCAATTGTTGTACTTGAGACAGCGTTTGGTCTCATAAACATTCATTTTAAGAGACCTTGATCTTTTCATGGAGAAGTGAATTTGAACAAGGAAACAATTTAGCATTTCCCCAAATAAATCTGCAGTACAATAAACAACTGCTCACATTCAATAACATATTTCTTCCATTATTCATATTGTGTTAGGGACATTTGCATGGAGTAAAAACCAATTACCTGCCATTTTTTGTGATCCAGTGTGCAATTTTAAGGATGTTGCTTAGCAGACAGCAATGTCTGTGATATTATACAGGTCCTTCTCAAAAAATTAGCATATTGTGATAAAGTTCATTATTTTCCATAATGTAATGATAAAAATTAAACTTTCATATATTTTAGATTCATTGCACACCAACTGAAATATTTCAGGTCTTTTATTGTTTTAATACTGATGATTTTGGCATACAGCTCATGAAAACCCAAATTCCTATCTCAAAAAATTAGCATATCATGAAAAGGGTCTCTAAACGAGCTATTATACTAATCATCTGAATCAACTAATTAACTCTAAACACCTGCAAAAGATTCCTGAGGCTTTTAAAAACTCCCAGCCTGTTTCATTACTCAAAACCGCAATCATGGGTAAGACTGCCGACCTGACTGCTGTCCAGAAGGCCATCATTGACACCCTCAAGCAAGAGGGAAAGACACAGAAAGAAATTGAACAAATAGGCTGTTCCCAGAGTGCTGTATCAAGGCACTTCAGTGGGAAGTCTGTGAGAAGGAAAAAGTGTGGCAAAAAACGCTGCACAACGAGAAGAGGTGACCGGACCCTGAGGAAGATTCCAGAGAAGGACCGATTTCAGACCTTGGGGGACCTGCGGAAGCAGTGGACTGAGTCTGGAGTAGAAACATCCAGAGCCACCGTGCACAGGCGTGTGCAGGAAATGGGCTACAGGTGACACATTCCCCAGGTCAAGCCACTTTTGAACCAGAAACAGCGGCAGAAGCGCCTGACCTTGGCTACAGAGGAGCAGCACTGGACTGTTGCTCAGTGGTCCAAAGTACTTTTTTAGGATGAAAGCAAATTTTGCATGTCATTCGGAAATCAAGGTGCCAGAGTCTGGAGGAAGACTGGGGAGAAGGAAATGCCAAAGTGCCTGAAGTCCAGTGTCAAGTACCCACAGTCAGTGATGGTCTGGGGTGCCATGTCAGCTGCTGGTGTTAGTCCACTGTGTTTTATCAAGGCCAGGGTCAATGCAGCTAGCTATCAGGAGCACTTCATGCTTCCATCTGCTGAAAAGCTTTATTTTTCAGCACGACCTGGCACCTGCTCACAGTGCCAAAACCACTGGTAAATGGTTTACTGACCATGGTATTACTGTGCTCAATTGGCCTGCCAACTCTCCTGACCTGAACCCCATAGAGAATCTGTGGGATATTGTGAAGAGAAAGTTGAGAGATGCAAGACCCAACACTCTGGATGAGCTTAAGGCCGCTATCGAAGCATCCTGGGCCTCAATAACACCTCAGCAGTGCCGCGTGGCTGAATGCCACGCCGCATTGAAGCAGTCATTTCTGCAAAAGGATTCCCGACCAAGTATTGAGTGCATAACAGAACATAATTATTTGAAGGTTGACTTTTTTTGTATTAAAAACACTTATTTTATTGGTCGGATGAAATATGCTAATTTTTTGAGATAGGAATTTTGGGTTTTCATGAGCTGTATGCCAAAATCATCAGTATTAAAACAATAAAAGACCTGAAATATTTCAGTTGGTGTGCGATGAATCTAAAATATATTAAAGTTTAATTTTTATCATTACATTATGGAAAATAATGAACTTTATCACAATATGCCAATTTTTTTAGAAGGACCTGTAGTTAAAACAAGTATACCACAGAAGTAACTTCATAGTCATACTATGATGTGCACATTTTTTACAATATTTACAAACTTTATGACAAAGGGTATGAGTTCCAGGGTCTGTGCTGACATGTTATAACTGATATGTAGAATACACCTATATACATTTAATTCAAGATGTCCTACTGATGTCAGCTGCAACATTCAGACGATCATTTTAACCTATTGAAATCTTTTTAAAAGATTTCTATTTCAAATAAATTCTATATAATGTATATTTGATGGATCAAAATGAACAGCATTTATTTTAAATATAAATCTTTTGTAACATTGTAAATGCCTTTACTGTAATTTGTGATCAATTCCATGTGTCCTTGCTGATAAAAAGTATTTATTTCTTTAAAAAAATAATAATTTGAATGGTAGTGCATCAAGGTTTCCTAAAAAATATAGCATAACTGTTATTTCAACACTGATGATAGAAATGTTTTGTGAGCACTAAACTCAGCTTTTTCCGTCACAGGAATAAATAACAATTTAAAATATATTCAAATAGAAAACAGTTGTTTTAAATTGTAATAATATTTCACAATATTACTGTATTTTTGAACAAATAAATGTGGCGTTAGTGAGCATGAAAGACTTTTAAGAACATTACAAAAATGTCATTATTCCAAACATAGTGTCACGATGAGGTGGAAGCAAGGAGGAAGCAGGATCCAATTGCAGCACACTTTATTTAATAAACTCAAACTACATAAAGACACTGGCTAGGGCACAAGACTAAGGAACAGAACCACCAACATCAAGGTACAACAACAACATTATTAAGAACTCACAAAGACTGGACTGAAACACAGGGCTTAAATACAAGGCCAAACAAGTTAAACAAGATAACAAGGGGGCGTGGTATACATGAACACAAACGAGGAGCGGGAAAACTGAACAGGACTGAACCAAAAGCACAAAGACCGGGGGAACACAGACAGACATTACAACATAGCCCCCCCTCTACGGGCGGCTCCCGACGCCCATCAAAACTAGAGACATAGTTCGGGAGGGTGGTGGAGCGGAGGCGGTCCCGGGGGAGGGATGGCGGGCCAGGTCCGTGCAGGGAACGGGACCGGGGTCTTGCGATGGCGGACCTGGGCCATGGAACATGGGCGGAGCTGGACGAACAGACTGCCAGGGCGGAGCAGGCTGTGGGCGTGTCCACGACGGAGCAGGCTGAGGGCGAGGCCACGGCGGAGCGGGCTGAGGGCGTGACCAGGGCGGAGCAGGCTGTGGGCGTGTCCACGACGGAGCAGGCTGAGGGCGAGGCCACGGCGGAGCAGGCTGAGGGCGTGACCAGGGCGGAGCAGGCTGTGGACCCTCGGGCATCCAGGGCGAAGCTGTCGGACCCTCGGGCGTCCAGGGCGGAGCTGTCGGACCCTCGGGCGTCCAGGGCGGAGCTGTCGGACCCTCGGGCGTCCAGGGCGGAGCTGTCGGACCCTCGGGCGTCCTGGGCGGAGCAGACCCTTCGGGCGTCCAGGGCGGAGCTGTCGGACCCTCGGGCGTCCAGGGCGGTGAAGACCCCTCGGGCGGCCACGGCGGTGAAGACCCTTCGGGCGGCCACGGCGGTGAAGACCCTTCGGGCGGCCACGGCGGTGAAGACCCTTCGGGCGGCCACGGCGGTGAAGACCCTTCGGGCGGCCATGCTGGAGAGGACCCTTCGGGTGGCCATGGTGGTGGCCTACTGCCCCCCCCCAAAAAATTCTTGGGGGTAGCTACGGGGTCGTAGCCTGGAGAAGGCACCGGCTCAGGAGAAAGAGGCAGAACCAGCGGTGAAGAGGGCTTTAGGCTGGGCAGGACCAGCGGTGAAGGAAACTCTGGGCTGAACAGGACTGGCGCAGGATCAGCGGGCTCTGGTGCAGGATCAGCGGGCTCTGGCGCAGGATCTGCGGGCTCTGGCGCAGGATCAGCGGGCTCTGGCGCAGGATCAGCGGGCTCTGGCGCAGGATCAGCGGGCTCTGGCGCAGGATCAGCGGGCTCTGGCGCAGGATCAGCGGGCTCTGGCGCAGGATCAGCGGGCTCTGGCGCAGGATCAGCGGGCTCTGGCGCAGGATCAGCGGGCTCTGGCGCAGGATCAGCGGGCTCTGGCGCAGGATCAGCGGGCTCTGGCGCAGGATCAGCGGACACCGGCTCAAGTGTGTGCGTAGCCCACACACACCACATGGCTGTGGCCATAATGGCCAGTGTTGCGGTCACTGAGGGCTCAGGCGGCGCATGCGTGGCGTGATCAGTCTCTGACTGGGAAGACGTGACGAGAACGGTCTCTGGCTGGACGGTCTCTGGCTGGACGGTCTCTGGCTGGACGGTCTCTGGCTGGACGGTCTCTGGCTGGACGGTCTCTGGCTGGACGGTCTCTGGCTGGACGGTCTCTGGCTGGACGGTCTCTGGCTGGACGGTCTCTGGCTGGACGGTCTCTGGCTGGACGGTCTCTGGCTGGACGGTCTCTGGCTGGACGGTCTCTGGCTGGACGGTCTCTGGCTGGACGGTCTCTGGCTGGACGGTCTCTGGCTGGACGGTCTCTGGCTGGACGGTCTCTGGCTGGACGGTCTCTGGCTGGACGGTCTCTGGCTGGACGGTCTCTGGCTGGACAGGCGGGACGTGGATAGGCTCCAGGGATACTGTGAACTGGCAGGGTGCTTCATCAGCCAAGCCCACCGTAGATGCCGAACCCCCCAAGTAAAGGGCCAGGTCAATATATCCCTCTAGGGTCCAACCGGTATAATCATCCGGCATCAGTTGCGCGATATCCGCATCCAGCCCGCTCCAGAACAGGTCCATGAGCTCAATGTCATTCAGCAATCCCAGATGGCAGCAGTTCAAAAAGTCCCTCACATACTTCTCGATCCGCTGGCCATCCTGAAACATAGAGGCTAGAAATCTTCTTAGTACCTGGTTGCTAACAACTGCTGGATCCATTGGCGGTGAGTTCTTCTGTCACGATGAGGTGGAAGCAAGGAGGAAGCAGGATCCAATTGCAGCACACTTTATTTAATAAACTCAAACTACATAAAGACACTGGCTAGGGCACAAGACTAAGGAACAGAACCACCAACATCAAGGTACAACAACAACATTATTAAGAACTCACAAAGACTGGACTGAAACACAGGGCTTAAATACAAGGCCAAACAAGTTAAACAAGATAACAAGGGGGCGTGGTATACATGAACACAAACGAGGAGCGGGAAAACTGAACAGGACTGAACCAAAAGCACAAAGACCGGGGGAACACAGACAGACATTACAACACATAGAGGGTTTCTGTCTAATTTGTGTTAGAACCAGCAGTGTGATAATAACTTGACCATCATATAACTCATAACTGCTGCATGCTGGACCAATTCCATCACAACATTATAACAGATGAGTCTAATGAGCTTGTATCGTCATTCCAGCACCAGTAATTATGGTTTGGTTATTGTTGATTTTACTCCATAAATTTGTGTCTTATGTTTCTAATGTTGTTGCTGATGGCACAGACCAGCTGTTTTGCCTGTTTAAACTCAAAAACCCATTACAATCCCCTCGAGTTCCTCTTCCACCAGCAACAACAACAACAAAAAAGAATAAATCTGTCTGAATGCTCATTTGGGAAGCCACTAACAAGCCCCTGCTGAGTCAGTATGTCATGGTGTCTTGAAATGAAAAGATCATGCTCGTTCCGGCAAAATCACACTCCCAAATACGATAGACCTGGGAAACAGTGATGAAATGCATAAAAGGTGCAATTTTTCTTTATGCAAACAGCTCAAACATACACTGGGTGAACTTTTTTATGGATTGAAATGGTACTTTCCGTCTTTGAAGACTTAAATTAACCTTCATTTCAAGTAAAAGCGCTTCTTTGGCAAAATTATATTATTAAACTATTTTATAAAAGTCACAGCGATTACAAAAAACACTGATTTATATATTATTTTTGCACTTTAAGTATTCTACTATGTTATTACTTAGGTATTCATTATTTTGCTTGAAGTATACCTTCAACTGTAGTTTAACTCTTTCCCGGCCACCATTCCCCAGAATCGTTGTGTCACAAATGACGGAAATAATTAAGTAGACTTTAAGTAAATTCCCATGTACACTACCAGTGGACTTTACAAATTATGTATAATTTTTACAAAATTTCACATAATTAGGAACAATTTAGGAACATATCTGTTTCATTTATGAATCAATATTTTCAATCAATGTAAGACAGTATGTAAAACTATGTTAAATAAGTATTTAATTGGCTACTCAATCAAAAGATCCAAGTTTAACTATAATTAAAAGTATAATTAAGTTATTAAAATTATAATTTAATCTCGATCAAAAGATTAAAGTAGGCCTATAGGCCAAATATACTTAGATTTTTTTGTCTATATAAGTCAATTATACTTAAGTGTAATTTTAAGTATATTTCTGTGAAACCAGAATGTCATCGGAGCTTAAAGTGTGCATGACTGATGGCGCAAAAAGTAAGTTACTGATTCCAAATTTTAATATTGAAGTAAATCTGCTGGAAAAGGGTGAGCTGTTTAAGCCCATTAAAATGCTTGAATGTGGACATGTCTGCATTTGTGTGTCACTGTCTAGCCATCTGAAGTAATATTTTATAGGTTATCTGTACTTTTACTCAAGTACTTAATTTGTGTACTTCTTCCACCACTGACAAAACAATGCATTTTAGGGCCTCTAGCCCCATTTCCACCCTGCTAAAAACCTCAAAATCACATCAAAGCTCCTTTCAGAGACCACCGTCTCGAACAGATCCTTGTTTTGACATTATAATCCTTTGTCACTATGATATAACCCTAGATTCAAGAGGTTTCAGAACATTTTCCAACATTCACAATCTCATTTTTCCATGTTACCTGATTAGAGCCAAAGCAGAGCACCAAATATACTCTTACCATATGTGTGTCTGAGTTATACCATTGTCTTATCAAAATGCTTATTTCCTCTCAAGGATTCAGTGCTGACTGTAGAATGACATAAATCTTGGATTATGTGGATTCATTGGTTGTCTGCACACATATAAAGCAAGACAGAAAGCGTTTGTCCATGACTCAGATACGGTTAACTCTTGCAGCATGAACTGTAATACCAGACGACAATATAACTTAATTTCCTGGTGTTCAGTCTGCAGAACCTTTACTTAGTGTCTCAGTGAAGGTCAAAGCATGACCAGGCCACACATCAGGCTAAACCTCTTCACGTGCCTGTCCAGTGAATCATTCTCAAATGTGTGTTACAAGCTGAGACTGTTTGTCATTAAGGAGGTAGCATGATTATTTCTATTAGAACCATAACTGTGCAAAAATTCAAGGCCCTTGACGGAATCAAATTACACTGGCTTAAAAGGGCTTCCTGAAGAGACTGTATTAAAACACAGTACCAAATGACTCAGCAGGCATTATAATATATGAGGGCTGTTGTACTGTATATTTGCCATTCTATAACTTTAAGAAATATGTGACCAAAATCTCAGTGAGAGATACTGTCTCAGATTTTTATAAAAATAATGTGGCATGTTAAGTGGGGTGTAGAGAAGCGCACAATGAAGGAGTAGAAAACAGAAACAGTTTTTAGTAAATCCACACAGAAAATTCCCCTGGGATCGGACGGAGCCGAAGGGGTGGAGGGAAGGAGCCGAAGGGGTGGAGGGAAGGAGCCGAAGGGGTGAAGGGAAGGAGCCGAAGGGGTGAAGGGAAGGAGCCGAAGGGGTGAAGGGAAGGAGCCGAAGGGGTGGAGGGACGGAGCCGAAGGAGGGACGGAGCTGAAGGGGTGGAGGGACGGAGCCGAAGGGGTGGAGGGAAGGAGCCGAAGGGGTGAAGGGAAGGAGCCGAAGGGGTGGAGGGAAGGAGCCGAAGGGGTGGAGGGAAGGAGCCGAAGGGGTGGAGGGAAGGAGCCGAAGGGGTGGAGGGAAGGAGCCGAAGGGGTGAAGGGAAGGAGCCGAAGGGGTGGAGGGACAGAGCCGAAGGAGGGACGGAGCTGAAGGGGTGGAGGGACGGAGCCGAAGGGGTGGAGGGACGGAGCCGAAGGAGGGACGGAGCCGAAGGGGTGGAGGGACAGAGCCGAAGGGTTGGAGGGACGGAGCCGAAGGGGTGAAGGGAAGGAGCCGAAGGGGTGAAGGGAAGGAGCCGAAGGGGTGGAGGGACGGAGCCGAAGGAGGGACGGAGCCGAAGGAGGGACGGAGCTGAAGGGGTGGAGGGACGGAGCGGAAGGGGTGGAGGGACGGAGCCGAAGGAGGGACGGAGCTGAAGGGGTGGAGGGACGGAGCCGAAGGGGTGGAGGGACAGAACCGAAGGGGTGGAGGGACAGAACCGAAGGGGTGGAGGGACAGAACCGAAGGGGTGGAGGGACAGAACCGAAGGGGTGGAGGGACGGAGCCGAAGGAGGGACGGAGCCGAAGGGGTGGAGGGACGGAGCCGAAGGAGGGACGGAGCCGAAGGGGTGGAGGGACGGAGCCGAAGGGGTGGAGGGACGGAGCCGAAGGAGGGACGGAGCCGAAGGGGTGGAGGGACGGAGCCGAAGGGGTGGAGGGACGGAGCCGAAGGGGTGGCCGGGAGGACGAGGGAGACTGGTGCAGCTGTAAGGACAATGGCCCATGGTGGAGACGAGGGAGGGAGGAGCCAAGGCAGAGCCAACAGGTCTACGGGCCGAGGTGGAGTGACACGATCAGCGGCTCGAGGCAGAGCCAGGGGATCCTCTTTACTAGCCGGCGCTAGAGACCAAAAGACCAGAGGCAATTCAGAGAAGGTGAGGGACTGAAGGGAACCAGCGGAGGTGGGGCTGAGCAACTGGCTGTTAATGGAAGAGGAGGTGGGAGAGGGCGGCTGGGTGGGAACCCTAGAGACTTCGAGCTGGATGGTATGGGAGATTAAAGGTACAATATGTAGGAATTTTCACCACCAGGGGTCGCTAACCTCTTACAATAACAAAGGCGTATATTGATGACGTGTATTCCGCATTAAGCGTAAGTATGGATCTTGTCGTCAAGCTGATGGATCTTTTATGGATGAGTGAATACATTGATGTTTTTAACATGTCTGTGGAATGAAACAGGGCGCGATTGCTACTAGACGTATACCAGCGCCACACGCAACGCGAGTCCCGTGGATATAAAGGAGGACATTTCATTCTACCGAACTACACGCAAGTGCTGAATGTTTATTAGACGAATTAAACTTGAGGTTACACAGCACTGTTTCACTTGCTCTAACAGTTACACTATCACACTAAACCGCATTTGAGTGTGTTGAATGTTGTTAGTTAGGTTTTTTGTTGGCTGTAGTAAGCTAGATCAACATTAGAATAACATACAGATCATATTCTAACATTTCATCATGTTGAACTAAATAACATTGATTAGTTTTATGTGCATTTGCTCACCTGTCTATTAAAGTACATGCAACACTCGCGTCTCTGTCAAGTCGAAGTTAGTCGCGGACGTGGAGCTCTCGGCATCTCGAAAGATGTTGATCTTCGTTTTAGTCCTCTTTTTGTCTCAAAGTCTACTTGCCATGGTCCATAATGTTTGAACAAATCCGTGAGCGTCCTGCTAGGCATAACAGGCATAACCCGGTTGTCCTCGTCTGTCGCCATGGTTACTATAGCCAGTACGAGCGCAAACCTGGCGGAAACCGAGGCTAACACGGATATGACGTCATTGACTGGCGACTCCACACCCCTGCTCACACGCCCCGTTTCCTTGGTTAAAATCGCAATTTTCTCACGATTTATAAATATTTGGAAACATTTGGGATATTGTAAGTAATCAACTGAACAAAATATATAACATTGGCCTAGTGGTTTGTGGATATTTTACTGCAAAATTCCTACATAATGTACTAACATCCTCTTCCAATTCATTAAACAATGTAGCGGCCAGCAGCAGTTCACTCTCGGTGGTGGGAGTGTAAAACCTGTAGCTTTTGCCTCTTCTTTTGCCAAATAATTTTGTCAGATATACACCTGAACCAAGTTTAATGTTTTGTTTTTTCCTTCATATTTTAAAGCTGCACTTTTGGCACTCTAGCAGTTAATAAACAGAACTGTGTCTTGCGGAAGAACGAAGGAAGAATTGTAGCCGGAGCTACTTCTCTCATTTTATGTCTTTATGTGCAATTCAGGAAAAGACAAAAAACGGTTTGGACAATGGATTCATGATGTACTCACTCATTATATAATTTTTAAATATAAATATTTTTATAGAAAATATAAAATATTAAACATAACATATATAAAATATTTAATATTAAACAAACAAATAAAAAACAAATATAAAATATTTTCTAATAATTGAAACAAACATGTAGGGTAAAACAGAAACTCCAGACATGACTTTTGGCCATTACTATATGTTGTTTAAGTTGGATTAGAATCTGAAGCTGATAAAATTAAGTAAATTAATTATTTACTCAAGTATGCCTTAGCTATTTGACTAACATGGCTGGCAAACTTGATCAAATCAGCTGATCAGACAGTTGCAAAGGAACTTAATAACAATTTCTACAATGATGGATGTTAAAAGTTTGTGTCAAGAATATAAACAAGACCTAAATATACTTCCATCCATCTACATGGAAATAAAACAAAACGACAGGCCTCTTAAAGGGGTCATATAATGCCATTTTTGTACAAGTTAATATGAATCTTTAGGGTCTAAATGAAAACTTTGTAATATACATTTATTAAAAATTCTCATTAGTATTTTAAGAAAACACAAATTTTACCTGCTCAAAAACAGCTCTGTTTTCAGCACGCCGTTTCAGTGCATATGCCTTTAAATGATAATGAGCTTGCTGACTCCGCCCCTCTGTTCTTTGGGCCGTTTTTGACACAACGCACGTGGAGTGTTGCCTTGACAACAGTTGATGGTATATTTTGGCGAAAGAATGGAAGCGGGAGTCTCTGAGGACACATCTGTAGTGTTGCCATACCAATTTGAACCGGAGTCGGACCCGGAACAAGATGACGCTATGTTTACTGTATAGGTTAGTTCGTAGACAGATTTATGTTGAAAAACTTTGTTTTAGTAAATGTAGGCTTGTCAGTGATGCGTAACGTTATCTCAGTGTACGCTACAACTATTGTGACTGAAACATGTCCTGTCATGTCAGTAATGATTCTAGCAGTAGTTGAAGGATGCCTAAGAATTTGTTGTATGTTTATGTTTAGTGCAGTAAAATGTTTTATGTTTCACTTAGTGTTAGCACGTTAACTGTAACACCTGCGTTCATAGGGTCTCATTCATGAAGCACGAGCAGAACGAATTTTTGTGTAAATCGTGTGTAAAGTGGTTCTGGCGTAAATTTTCGGATTCATTAAAATGTTCGTATTTTCCAAATGTTAGTTGGTACGCAAGAAATCTCCACCAGCTCCCAGCCACGCGTAAATAGTGCGCTTAACACCCGAACGTTTTTTTGCTCATTAATAAGGCTGCATTTTAATTCACCTTAATTGGGTACATATTTACACAGCACTTTGAAAAAAATATTATATATAGTAATTACATACGGTTTTTCTTATTATGAGAGCCATTAATAGCATCTGCGATGGTGGTCCTTCTCCTGTTTCAATACGATTTTTCCGAAGTGAATTAATTCGTTTTTTGCTCTCAAGCTTAATGTCGAACCATTTTCTCACTTCTGGGAATGTTCGATTAACAGATGAAACTCCATTAACTGCATCTGTAATTTGCTGCCAAGCTTCCTTTTTTTTTAGGACCCGATACGCCACTATGTACGCTTGAAAATAAAATGTGGCATTTTGAATGAACTTCTGATAATAAAACTTCAATTTCTGCATCTGACAAATTTTTCTTTTTCATTCGCATTCATGTCATAATATGATGCCCATATATAGTTGTCAGTCGGATTTAATGTGCGGGATTTATGGTAATTGAGAATGAACGTGCACGCGCATCCCATTTACGGCTGATTGGAATTCTTTAACACACACACACATTTCACTATCACATCTGACGTTTACGAAGTATTTGTGAATCAAGAGAAGAGTTTGTCGGGAATCACTCGCATATTTACTCGTATATTTACGAATGTTTCATGAATGAGACCCATAGTTTTTAATAACACAATAACCATAACGCGTTGTTCATTATAAACGTGGGATTATGAATTATATTGAGAACGTCGTAACGTTACATAGAATACATGCCGTAATGTACCCTGAGTGTAAACATTAGCCGCATTCATCGTGAAGCGTGCAAGCGATTTGCAAAGATGAATATGTATCGTAAAAGGTTAATAAAACGTTATACTCACTTCTTCAGGAAGTGCAGCAGGAACACGAATAGTTGGTACCGATTCCTTTTTCAGGAGCAGCTTCTTAGCAAAACCAGCTTTATACTGACCCTCGTTTAAAAAGCAGTCTGGTGAGAAATGATTTGCGCAAACATGAACGCATTTACGTTGATCGTGGGGAATATTGAATTGAAACACTGCTGTCAATCAACAACCGTGGGAGGGGCGTCATGTGCCGTGTGACGTCACACGGTGAAACGGCTCGATTTGAGACAGGGGAATACATATAAGGAGATTAAAACAAAAACACTGGATGGATTTTTATCATTATATGATGGTTGTGTACAGGCACTGCCAACACACATTGCAGTACAATCAACTTGAAAAAGTGCATGTACCATTATATGACCCCTTTAAAAGAGATTTCAGAACATTGATTCTTAAACGTGCTTTCAATTAATGTGAGGAATCATGACCAAGAGTGACAAATAACACCAGCGCTCAAACAGCTGTCTGAAATGAGTGATGCACTCGAAAAGAATCTGAGAACAACGTTTCCTATAATACACTTTCTCTTTCCTATGGCCTAAGAAAACTAAGAGGGGTCTCTCTTTACTGCACATATCTAAAGAAAAGGCTGTGTCCATTGACATTATGCTCCCAGTTTTTGATTGACACTTAATAACCTTCACTGGAGTTCTTCACTGCTTTCATTTGTCTGTTGAGTTGTTTTTCCCCCTCTGATGAAGTAAGAAAGAATCCAGATGAGGAACTCTGTGATCTCATCACACTTTATTTAAACAGAGAATGGACGCTCAACCTTTTCTTTCTTTTACAGCACACAGGCCGTGAAATTATTTTAATAGGTTTCATGCTTAATGTCACGTGAACAAACAGGAAAACGGGTCTCATCTCATTCACTTGTTGGAGAAAGTGTTAATGGGAGTATGAACTGACAGCAATATCTATGGACTTTTAAGGAAATTTGCTAACCTTGCTAGTTTTTTTATTTTATTGTTGGCGTTTTTTTATTCAATATATATATCCAAATGTTATAGTGGGAAAAAAAAGCTTTTAGAAATCAATATGCATATGCGATGGACATCGGTCATGTTCATCTTTGCTCGCTCCTTTGAAGGCATCTTGAGTAAAACAGCTCTATATTTAACGAAGCACATACAAAATGGCCTGAAACGGAAGCAATGCAACCTGATTTACAGGATACCCAGACTGATCTCATGAAATGGCGTATGTATGACACGCCAATTCGTATTTCCATTTTTGGCGTGCTATCAACACGCATAATCGCTTTTCAGCGTGTTTATCAACGCCTTTGACTTAACGTTATATTACTGTATTATGTATATATAGATATATGACCTACCCCAACCCCGTCCCTAAACCTACCCGTCACTGGGGTTAATACCATTTATGAGTGTTCTCCTACCATCCTAGGAAAAAAAAGATCGCTCCACAGATGTAGATATAGATTTTGCTTCGTTTCGCTCGGACATTTAACGGCGTACACATACACGCGGAATCACTCGGACATTTAATGGCGTAGACATACACGCAAAAGATTTCGGCGTGGACATACACGCGGATAGCTCAAAATGCGTATAGATAACACGCCACTTGACTTGAAAGTGGCGTGTATGTTTACGCAAAGTCATGATGTCATGTTGCAGACACCGAAGTCTGTTGTGCATAACCCCCATTGCTCTCCCCTTCCCATAAAACATCAACTTGTGCTGCAAGCACACATTAGCATTCCATGAAAGCTTTTCTGTTTGATAGGAGTGCATGTGATAGATCAAAACTCTTGAAGAGATACATACATATTTTCAATGTATTTTAAGACTTAAAATAAAATGCTATGGGATAGTCTACATTTATCCCACAGACATCCATTAGACTGTAATTGTCAAACACAGTTTTGCTCATTTTGCTTTCTTAACTGGTACAATACAAAATCTGATTCTGTTGTAATCAGCAGTATCCCACAGCTCACGTATATAATACTGCTGCTCAATTATTATTGTTGCTCAATTATTAATAATGTTCTTTTATTATTATAAATGTTGAAAACAGTTGTGCTGCTTCATATCTTCACATGTGCTGCTATTTTGATAGTTCAAAATAGCAGCATTTACTAAATAAATAAATCTTTGACATTAATAAAAGAAAAATAGAAAATTTTGGAACCATGAAAACCATGAAAATTATAAACCTTTGGCATTAGGACTATTAGGAAGACAAGTGAGAGAGAAAGAGGACGCTGACTGTTAATGCCTCCTCTCAGCCACACGATTTCATGATGGGGGTAATAAGCTCATATTAGTCTTTGGTACTGGCTGTCTATGAGGACAGTTTGGTGGGTTTATGTTGTGCCT
Organism: Siphateles boraxobius; assembly: GCF_051911475.1. NCBI lineage: Eukaryota > Metazoa > Chordata > Actinopteri > Cypriniformes > Leuciscidae > Siphateles > Siphateles boraxobius. Next base: position 3,709,712 of record NW_027508722.1, on the reverse strand, counting down.
TATTGACATCCACGTCTGCATCTGCACTTAAGCCTTATTGGCGTCGTTCACTCTCTCATCTCAGCTTGCCAGGGCCTGCTCCACAGCTGGGCTTCAAAGGCAAGAGATAACACATCACTCTGACTCTATAGGCGTGTGTTTTCACTCAAACACTTACACTTTGGGCTGGAGGTTGGTCATGTCAATGAAGAACAGATTTAAATCCCAATTCCCGAAAGCAAACATACAGAATAATGAACTGTCGATAATCATTTGGCAACAAGAAATAAAATGTATTCCTTTGTTCTGGTGGTGTCTATATCTTTGACCTCATGAGAAATGAAAACCGTGTGTCAAACAAGTGGCTTGTTTAAGATCTACAGTGGTGTTTGTGGTCCACCGCATTTGGTTAAGTTTGCATTTTCTCTGCGTATAAACACTTGTTTTTTCAAATTGACATGGATATTTTTACAGCATCAAGAAATTTTAGGTTAACGTGTACAAGGGAACGTGTGTTTCAGAAATACTATTTGATTACTATTTTTACCTTTACTAATTCATTTTAATAGTCCTGCTATGTGCCAAATTAATTTTGTAAAGTACAAATATACTCTTAATTAACATGGGCTCATAAAAACTGCATGCACACTAATTATAACACTAATATAATTCTAAAAACTTTATTTTTAGGTGATGTTGTTACAGTGTAATAAATACTGATTAATTTTAATTGACTGCATGTACTTACTATAGGGTTAAGATTAGAATTAGTTGTTTAAGATTATGCGTAAGGATGCTCTTGTAAAAGAGATTCTTAATCTCAACGTGCTTCTTTTCCTGGTAAAATAAAGGTCGTTATAATAATAATTAAATGTAAAGTGCAACTACATCATCTTGTTACCATTTTGACATATTGTTTTTAACAGCTAGACTCTCATATGCTACATCCACACATACACTGTAAAAAATATTTTCCCCAAATTATAAATAACACAAAGATCACAGGAAAACACAATTTTAGTCTTTGTTACAATTTCTGTAATCTGCAACCTGCTGCTTCTTTATAACTAACAACATTTTACTAGCAATTTCTGAGTGAAAATTGTTTTGGACACTTGTTTTCAGTGTATGTAATGCACACTTATTTATGTTTATTTGGTTAAAATGTTGAGGTGTTACAAATTTCATTTAAAGGAGGTAAAACCCCTTTTCCAATCTTAAAAGCTTGAAAAAGTCTTCTTTAGAGTCTTCATTATCAAAATCATGAAGAATCCCAAAATGAATGGGGACTTAGGGCTAAAATTACACCAAAAAGGACAGGTGCACTTCATACATGATGCTGTTGTAAAATAACCTTTTTGAAAATCTTGATCAATTCTTCTAAGCGTGAATACGATGCAGCTGTAAACTTTCTGCAAGGGTAATGAGGAGGTTACCTTGGCCATATTCAGATGAAGCTTGCAGAAATGCAGCCAAGGTTTCTGGGATACATCGACCCTGATGGCACCGAGCGCAACCTGCACCTCAAAGTGACCATGAGCATCTGACAGCAGAATGTTTTTTCATTATGAGATTGGATCTTTGTTCATGACGTAGTTGTCAGGATGTGTTCAAGGCTGGGACGATGTGACACAACGCAAGGTACATCCAGTAATCTCCACAGAATAAAGCTTCAGGAAAGGTGTCCTGCAGAAAAAGACAGACCGTCATGTCATAAAAGCTTTCTCCTTCCTCTCGCTGATCCCATAATGTATCTCAGCACATGAATGCCACATCTGTTTATTAGTTTACTAGCTTTTGAAGGTCGATGTAAGCTTCAACTCAACAGCTTAACCTCCATCAATCATCAATAATGTGTTGATGTGAACAAATATTAGATGTAATCTCAACCGAGATGTAAAAATCTCAACTCACTATTGCATATATATATATATATATATATATATATATATATATATATATGACAATGACAATGACAATATACACTCACCTAAAGGATTATTAGGAACACCTGTTCAATTTCTCATTAATGCAATTATCTAATCAACCAATCACATGGCAGTTGCTTCAATGCATTTATCGGTGTGGCCTGGGCCGGGTTCCCCAATAACGATGTATCTTAGCTCTTAAGAGTGCTCTCTACATGCAAGGTTACGAACGCTCGCCGCAATTCCACGCGCGTTTCCCAAAACTGCACTTAACATGAACGCGCGAGAACGCGCTATACGTGCTACTTAAGAGTCGCTGTCCATTTGAGAAGTGCTGAAATATAACCTTATATGGAATCGTATTCTGAACGTTTAACCTAATAATTGTCATCTGTTGTGGATTAGCAATCAAGACAAGTCTATATAAAGCACCCACCTAATACAGGCACTGACAAAATGGCTGAACAAAAAAAAACAAGAAAAGATACCTTTCAAAAAGATGAAATTAATGTCCTTTTAGAGGTGATGACGAAGATGGCATGGGACCACATGACCAACCAAGAAATGCCCAATACATGGCTGGTTTTCATGCACGTCAGCAAGTCATTGACAGATTTTTTTGAAATCATCCCTATTTTGGCCAGTCTTTGATGCATATTTTCCACATTACTTATTATATGATTTTTTTGTTCATTCATTTAATTTAGATTAAAATTATTAGATTAAATTATTTCTTTTTTTGTTGTTGTTTTCTGCCCTTTTTAATTATTTTATTTATAAATTTTCATTAAATTTAATAAATTTAATAAAAAAATAAAAAATTCATTAAAAAAATTCATTAAAAAAAAAAAAAAAACGAGTAATAAAGTGTACAATAAAGTACCATCAAAGCCTTATATTATAATCACATTGCACTTGAATAAAGTTAAATGTGTAATATGCCGGTTGTCCTGCAGGTGGCCTCATAATTCTGTCTTCTTACGATGCACTTGGGGATTTACGATTACTCCAGAGCACTCGTAGATCTACGATGATTTTCAAGTGCTACTTAAGTTCCCTTTCAGTCGATAACGTCGGACGTAGTCGACGCGACTGAAATGGGATCACGCTAGGGAGCCTATCATCTTCGAGTACTATTGAACGAGCCAATGTAATTGGCGTGCGTGATTCGCATCACACACTCCGCCCCCGCGGCGCGGGTATAAATACGGAAGTGGATGCACGCACTAGTTGCCTTTCGCTTCGGAGCCGATCGTTTGATGTCTCTGAGAGTGCTGTTGTCTACAACGAGCGAGTGTGTCGGTGTTCTTCAGGAAGACTCTCCCAGTGCTGGTGTTCTACAGCGCGAGTGCAGCGGTGATCGCGAGCTTTGAGCTCTCAACTGCTGTTTTAACAGCAACAAATTTCTAAATGTTTGTGTGTGTTGATGGCTGGTTAGAGGGCGGAAAAGTGAGTGCTTCACTGTTTCAGTTCTCTGTTCAGTGTTGCCGCGGTCATTTCCCTGTGTGCTCCGGCACTGGTGACGGTCCTATTTTCTGAAAGAGCAACACGGGTGCGTTTGCGTCTTTTTCAAGATGTCATTCCGCCCGTGCGTTTCTGGGTGCGGTCGTTCCCTGTCTCTCTCTGATGGTCACAACTGTTGTGTCACGTGTTTGGCTTACAGCACGCTGAGACAGCTTTTGTGGACAGCTCATGTTTTCACTGTGGGAACATGACTGTCGCAGTGTTGAGGGCGAGACTCGCCTTCGTTCGCGGAGAGCGAGTCCCCATTACCATGCCCCACCCTCGGGTGCTGTGTGGGATGGGTGACCGGAGGATAGTGTTGGATGTCCCGCCCGGTAACCATTCCCTGTGGGCTCCTCACTCCTCCCTTCCACTGCAACCACTGGAGCCTCCTGTGTTTTCTGCTGGTCCATCTGTAATGGGTGGGCCAGCGGTTTCACTCGGGGCTCCCCTGGAGGACAGGACGCCGATTGCAGCATCAGAGGGTGAGCTGACTTCTGGAGATGATGACTCGGCTGCATTGTCTCCCTCCGGGAGTTCAATGTTGCCCGAGCCGGATCCAGAATTATCAGCTATGCTGAAACGGGCCACCGAGGCTGCCGGGCTCGAGTGGAACCTCCACCGTGTCCCGTTCAGTCTCGGTTGGAATCTGGAGTTTGGTATCTTGGGGCGGGCCGCGCTGGTTCTCAGCTCGCCGCCCCAGTGCCTTTCTTTCCCGAAATGCATGGAGAGCTTATCAGGTGGTGAACAGCATCTTTCTCTGCCAGAAACTGCCTGAATAGCTTTTCCCCCTCATTACCCTTGATGGAGGAACGGTGAAGGGTTGCGAGGTGTCCCTCCATTGGAGCGGTCTGTCGACACAGGTGCACCTGTGTCCGGCGGCCGCTGCCTTTTGGGGGGATCCTCGTCTCCCCCCTAAGGCCTGTGAGTTTCGTCCGTTCCGACGGGCAGAGCTTACAAAGCCTGTGGGCAAGCCCCTTCCTCTTGCGTGCCATGGCGTTGCTGCAGGCTAGGGCACCCATGGCATGCACGAGGGTAATCCAGACCGTGCGCTCATAGGTGAGCACCGCACTGCATCCGACCTCACCCTCCGGGGTACGGGTGTCGTAGCGTGCATGATCGGTCTGGCGATGTCCACCTTGGTGGTCCAGTAGCGCCTTCGTTGGCTCAGCCTGGTTGGTATGGCGGATGCGGACAAGGTTCGGTTCCTGGTCTCCCCAATTTCCCAGGTTGGGCTGGTCGGCGACGCGGTGGAGAACTGCATCAAACAGTTCTCTGCCGCTCAAGCGCAGACGGAGGTCATCCGGCACATCCTGCCCCGGTGGCCAGCTGCTGCCTCCACCCGCCGCCGGTGGCAGCTCCTCCGCCTGCTCGTCGCCGTGGGCGTTCTCCGGCCGCCGCTCCTGCTGGCCCTCCGCAGCAGCCTCCACCCAGGCCTCAGCAGGGAGCCGGCCGCAGTAGAGACGCCCAGCCCGCTCCAGGCGCTGCCAAGCCAGGTGGCAAGCGACAGCGAAAGCATTCCGGAGCGGGCCGCCCAGGAATGGATGAGATGCTCTTGGAGTGGCACGATCACTCCCTCCCCCCGGGTGAGGGCCGGGTGGAGCCTTTGTTTGTGTGTGTGTCTGTTCCGCCGCTGGCTCCCTAAAAAAAAAAAAAAAAAAAAAAAGCGGAGCAAGCGGTACCCACACTTCAAAGAGAGAGCAATTTCATCTGTTCCTGGGTCCCAAGAGGGCCAGTCTGGCGGGTGTGACCCTGTATAGCCTTACACCCCTCAGCTCCCCCTTGGTCGCCAGCAGGCAGCTTGGTGCGTTCGAGGACCCGGTCATCCGCCTTCTCACGCGCCCCCTGCCGCTTGTGGAGACAGGTAAGTGTTGCACAGCACACTAACACCACTCTCTCTACTTTGCTGCCCCACCTCAGGCTCGGCTACCCCGCTCAAGTCAGTGATAGTCATCACATTAGGTGTTGAGCAGACGTGCTCCTGAAAATTCAGTGATATTCATCACACCGAGTGTTGAGCAGTGCTCCTGACTTGTGCGTGCTTATCTTATCCTGCTGGCGAAGGATTTGATATAGCCGCTCCTCCAGCCGGTACGAAGGCCAGTTGTAAACTCGTTCTTCGTGCTACTAGGTGGTGGGTCGTGACCATCTTGGCCCAAGATTGGTCTGCAGCTTTGACCTGAAAGACATGTGCTTCAGATCTCTACCTCCCGCACCGCAGGCCATCCTGTGTGTTGCGTCTAAGGGTGGAGTATCAGTACAGTGTCCTTCCCCTCGAGTGCTCCAGAGCCCGTTGGGTCTTCAGGTCAACTGGAGGAGAGTAATCTCGCCCACGGGCTGAGTATCTCTTTTCTAGTTTTGGAGAGGTACTCGGTCCAACATGTCTCTCCAATGAGAATGTGTTCAGCTGGTGTTGAAGTGAGAAAGGGTCCCACTGAAAGAACTTTCAGAGGCTCCTGGGGTATATGGTAGTCGCAGCCTTTGGCTCCCTCCATATGTGACCGCTTCAGCGCTAGCTTCACGATCGAGTCCCGAGGTGACCGTGGCAGAGCAGCTCACCCTGTGTGACTATAGTTCATCCCGGTCTGCTGCCAAACCCTCTTCAACAGAGCGGCCATGTACAAAGGGCGTGTTTTAACGGGGGCCTGGGCGACCCCCGACTACACGGGCATTCGTGCCTCGAGTTGTTAGACATTGCGACCGTTGCGCAAGCTTCCCTTGCATGTCACAAACTCACCCGTCACCTCCTCCTTGGAGTCAGACGCTTCTGAGGGCGCCTTATTCCACTCCTCCCGCTTACTCAATCGTGCCGCCATCGAGCCTCACGACAGTTATAGCCAGGGCAAGTGGAGACTCCATCCCCTGGGTCCGGCTGGGTCATGACCATTCCGGGGCCGCTCAGTTGCCCCCCCGGTTTGATTTTTCCGCCAGTGTTTGGGTAAACCGAGCGGACTACCCTTGGACAAACACTGGGACTCAGCGGCCCCAGGGGCCCGCAGAAATGCGTTTAACCCCAGTGAGCCTTCTAAAAGTGACTGCGACTCATGGTCGCCTTGCGCCTGCAAGTCAGTGAAATCATCACTCTTCATGTTGAGCAGATTTGCTCCTGAAACTCAGTGAAGTTCATCGCACTCTGGTGTTGAGCAGCAATGCTCCTGTAGCTCAGTGAGTCCATCACAGGTAGCTCAGTGAATTCATCACACGCAGTGCTGAGCAGAAATGCTCCTGGTGCTCAGTGAAGTTCCTCGCACTCAAGTGTTGAGCAGAAATGCTCCTGAAGCTCAGTGAGTTTATCACACTCAGGTGTTGAGCAGTAATGCTCCTGAAGCTCAGTGAACTTGTCACACTCAAGTGCTGAGCAGAAAGGCTCCTGTCGCTCAGTGAGGTTCTTCGTACTCAAGTGTTGAGCAGAAATGCTCCTGAAGCTCGGTGAGTTTATCACACTCAGGTGTTGAGCAGGAATGCTCCTGAAGCTCAGTGAACTTGTCACACCCAAGTGCTGAGCAGAAAATGCTCCTGAAGCCCAGTGATCTTCACATATTGTGTTGAGCAATGCTCCTGTCTTTTGCGCCCGTCACTTGCACCTACGTGCCATGTCAGGAGAGGAACAGGTCTTCATAGTTGCCCCTCATTGGCCCAACTAGACCTGGTTCCCTTCAACAGCCTTCCTGACTTCCCCTGGATTCGGGGACGGGGCACGATGGCACACGCGTTCTTCCCCCGGAGATTCCGGGCGGTCTTACATCCGAACGCGGAGGTTCAGGTGGCTATCACAAGAACATGTGTTAGTTACCATCACTTCTGCGAGCACCCCCTAGAATTGGGTAGCGTGCTTAAGCCTTTAGAAGTGGAACCTAGTCGTTGAGTGCGTCTTCTCCCCTGAGGAGATCCTGAAAGCTTTCGATCACTTCAGTGCTCTCTTTCCTGCAAAATGGGTTGCAGTAGGCTGTTTTCCTAAATCACCCTCAAAATGATGTTGCCTCGGTGTTTAAACGACGCTCATCGTGTTGCAGAAGTATGCAGAAGCACGTTCTGATCGTCAGGTTCCTGAGGAGCAAGGTCTTGTAAATCCTTGTGTCCCTCTTTATCCTCTTGGGCCTTGTCCCTGGTGCGACTGCACTGCAGAGACCGCCCCTGAGCCACTGCAGGTAGTGAGTTAAAAATTCTGTTATATCAGTTCTCCTGCTCGCGTGGTCTCTACTAGAGGGTAGGGACTTGCTCGCTTTCGGTCAACGTATTGTGCCTGGAGTCTGGGCCGGCTAACTCTCACAAGCTGAGATCCCGGCTCGGATTGTGCCCAAGGTTCCTACCTCTCCCGTAATAGGAGCAGGTGGTGAGCCTGCAAGCGCTGCCCTGGAGGAGGCAGATCCAGCCCTGGCTTCTCTGTCCGATTCGCTTGGACGTGTACAGAATGCAAGTCATAGACCTCAGACCAGCTCTTCAAATATCTGTGGAATTCAGCAGAGAGGGAAGGCTGTTTCCATGCAAAGTTGCACTTAGTGCTTGCCTTCATTTCGGCAAAGATCCGAGATGCAACATGTCCACTTAGGTGTTGAGCTCCTCTATGATGAGTGTAAAGTGCTCCGCCTGGGCGTTGACGATATACTTTGCTAAACAGATTCTAGAGTTGGGGGCTGGACGACACCTAGTTGAACCGCTGCTTCCCGTGGGCTCCCTTCTCATGAAGCCAGTTTCACCGTGAGCCCGGTTCAAGTGTCGGCTTGCTGCGCCATTCCCCTCCTATGGACTGGATACGTGCGCCTTTCTACTCCAGTTGAGTTCCCTTAAAATTGAACCCTGTTGAGTTCCTCCACACCCCTCCGACGTCGGACGTGCGGAACGTCTGGTGTTAGGCCTACCACTCGTAAGCAGTGTGGAACCTGTGTTAGGCTGGGTCCATATGTTGCGGTCCCTTCGGTGACCCCATATGTGTATTCTTCCACGATACGGCTCCCTGCGGTGAGCCCGTGTCTTCCCTCGGCAGAGTCTCTCTGCCGTCACTGTCCGGTGTGTCTCCCCCCGTCTTAGGCTGGAGCCACCCCAGTGACATTCCATATGTTAGACTGCCCGGTTTCCGCCCAGTTCATATGTGTATTCTCCACATTTCCTCCCTCGGGTTGGATGTGGCTTCCGCAGCGTCCCTTCCTTCCAACGTACGGGGAACGCTTTCCCAGTGGTCCTGTAGGAACAGCAGTGACTTCCCTGGCCTAAGCCCTGTCCTTCCCGCCTTAAGTTTGCGGGGGCATCAGGAGGCTTTGGTTTAGGCACTGGAAGGTGGCAGCGTTAGTGGCGTGTTCAATGGTTGATCCCATTTCAGTCGCGTCGACTACGTCCGACGTTATCGACTGAAAGGGAACGTCCTGGTTGCGTATGCAACCCACCGTTCCCTGAAGGAGGGAACGGAGGACGTAGTCCCCTTGCCACTACCGCTGGACCACCGCTGACCCCGGGTTACTCTCGGCTCCTCAGCGAAAAGCAACTAGTGCGTGCATCCACTTCCGTATTTATACCCGCGCCGCGGGGGCGGAGTGTGTGATGCGAATCACGCACGCCAATTACATTGGCTCGTTCAATAGTACTCGAAGATGATAGGCTCCCTAGCGTGATCCCATTTCAGTCGCGTCGACTACGTCCTCCGTTCCCTCCTTCAGGGAACGGTGGGTTGCATACGCAACCAGGACGTTACGATGCTTTTGGGAAACAGACCACATTCGAACGATCGTTTTTACGATCTTCTTAGGCTTACAATGCTTTTGGGAAACGCAGCCCTGGTCAAGACAATCTCCTGAACTCAAAACTGAATGTCAGAATGTGAAAGAAAGGTGATTTAAGCAATTTTGAGCGTGGCATGGTTGTTGGAGTCCTGTGGGCGAAAATGCCTTGTTGATGCTAGAGGTCAGAGGAGAATGGGCCGACTGATTCAAGCTGATAGAAGAGCAACTTTGACTGAAATAACCACTCGTTGCAACCAAGGTATGCAGCAAAGCATTTGTGAGGCCACAACACGCACAACCTTGAGGCGGATGGGCTATAACAGCAGAAGACTCCACCGGGTACCACTAATCTCCACTACAAATAGGAAAAAGAGGCAACAATTAGCAAGAGCTCACCAAAATTGGACAGTTGAAGACTGGAAAAATGTTGCCTGGTCTGATGAGTCTCGATTTCTGTTGAGACATTCAGATGGTAGAGTCAGAATGAGGTATGGGGTAAACAGAATGAGAACATGGATCCATCATGCCTTGTTACCACTGTGCAGGTGGTGTTGGTGTAATGGTGTGGGGGATGTTTTGTTGGGACACTTTAGTCCCCTTAGTGCCAATTGGACATCGTTTAAATACCACGGCCTACCTGAGCATTGTTTCTGACCATGTCCATCCCTTTATGGCCACCATGTACCCATCCTCTGATGGCTACTTCCAGCAGGATAATGCACCATGTCACAAAGCTCGAATCATTTCAAATTGGTTTCTTGAACATGACAATGAGTTCATTGTACTAAAATGGCCCCCACAGTCACCAGATCTCAACCCAATAGAGCATCTTTGGGATGTGGTGGAACGGGAGTTTCGTGCCCTGGATGTGCTCACAAGATCCCACAAATCTCCATCAACTGCAAGATGCTATCCTATCAATATGGGCCAACATTTCTAAAGAATGCTTTCAGCACCTTGTTGAATCAATGCCACGTAGAATAAAGGCAGTTCTGAATGCGAAAGGGGGTCAACACAGTATTAGTATGGTGTTCCTAATAATCCTTTAGGTGAGTGTATATGTATATATATATATATATATATATATATATATATATATATATATATATACACACATATATATACACACATATATATATATATATATATATATATATATATATATATATATATATATATATATATATATATATATTAGTTTTTATACAAGTTTAGTTTTTATAAAATGTATTTATTTATTGTGGAGAACCACTGAATGTGCATGGCCTCCTTTACCATTGCTTGTGATTATTTATATTGCATCTGCTCAGTTGCATGTGCCTAAGAGTCAGTTGCCTAAGAGGTACCTACATGTAATCAATCAACTGCTCTGAATTGATACTGTTTGAAAGTGATTTCCTCTCAAAATGCATATCCTCTCAAGCTTAAAATGGCGTGTGGGTTTATTACACATGCACAATCTCAAGACATCTGAACTATGCATGTTTTTATTATCTACAGTAATCAATGTGTTGTTGCCACAATTTTATATTCAGTATTCAACTATTTATGAATCAATTAATTGATATGACTTTTGGCAAATACTGTATATGATCAGTTTAAGACATACTCAAATAGCTATACGATTATTTTAGCAATATCACATAAGCAACAGTGCTTTTATTCCTGAATATCAGTTATTCAGGAAAGCAGCATGATTGTATGAGTGATGCTTTTGTACACCAATTCAATAGACAAGAAGTTAATATTGAGTCATTTGCATTTTAGACACAATATTGCCAGTTTCTTTTCTATTTTTGCTCCGCCACAATAATAGTGATTTGTTCCTGAACGAATCAATGTTTTGACTTAATCGTTTGAATTAACAATTCAATGACTGTCACGATGACAGATTCCATGACTGTCCCCTCTGTCCTCATGGGGCTCTGACATGATCGCAGATTCCATAACCTCCCTCTATGGCCGCCAGAGTGCACCCTCGCCCGAATACTGACTTTCCCTTACGAACTGCATTTCCCATAGTACATCATTCCTGGACTGATCCCACATCCACCTGCCTTCACTGATCACTCACGCACCTGCATCTCGTTCCCTACACACATAAAAACCACACTCAAACTACAACCAGTGCGAAGTCTTGTTTTGCTGTTGTCAGCATTTCTGAGCATTTCTCCCGTGTTTCGGCCTGCCTGTGTTTGACCACATCTGATCTGATCCTCTCGTTGCCTGCTGCCTGCCCATTGATCCTCTGTCTTGTATCTGGATTCTGTTTTGCTTGCTGCCTGCCTATGAACCTTTGCATGGAATATTCCACGTCTTTGCCTGCCCTGCTCTGTTCATTCTTCCTGTGCCTGACCATTTCCTGTCGACTATTCTAATAATAAACTTGTTGCAAATGGACCTGACTGATTCTGATGATTCATTACAGAAGACTTCGCCACCACAAGGTTCAGCAACTATGTCTTTGTTAACTGCTGCGTTCTCTGCCCAAGGTGACCAACTCGCCGTTTATCACCACCAACTAAATCGCCTTACCTTGTTAACAGAGGAGATGGTGAAAGCCATCCAGACCCTGCAAACTCCCGCTCCAAGTCCGTCTCCGCAGCAAACACACCACCCCGCTGTCCGCGCTACCGAAACCCAACCTTCCCGAGAAGATTGATGGGGATCCAGGTAGATGCAAGGGCTTTATTTTGCAATGTTCGCTCGTCATCGCCCAGCAACCCACGCTTTATTCCATTGAGGCTGGTAAAATCGCCTTTGTCTGCTCCCTACTTACCCTAGAGCACTCGACTGGATTACAGCCGTGTGGAGATTGGATGGTACTGTCTTCCCCACTTTCGTGGTGTTCCTCCAGCAGTTTCGGGAGGTTTTTGAACACTCTAAGGAGGGTAAGGGAGCGGGCGATCGACTCCTCGAACTCACTCAGGGTCGTTCCACCACCGCTGAATATGCGCTCACGTTCCGAACCCTCACTGCACAGACGGATTGGACCAATGAACCAATGACCAATGATTGGAACACCTTTGAAGGTGATTTTTCGAAGAGGCTTGAGTCACGAGATGCAAGCCTGTCAACTAGTCTGTCGTGATGAGGGGAGAGAGTTAGATCAGTTCATTCACCTTGCCATCCAGATTGACAATCTGATGCGATCTCGCCTTGCGAATTACCGTCCTGCTTCCACCTCCCGTTTTCCTCCCGCTCACAGATTCTCCGTCCCTGTGCCTGCTGACAACATTGAACCCATGCAAGTAAATACCTTCCGACTGACCCTTGAAGAGAGAGATCGACGAAGGTCTCAAAATTTGTGCCTGTACTGTGGCGAGGCTGGTCACTTCCGCATTACATGTCCCTCTCGACCTCCTCTGAGAGATTTAAGACCGATGATTTTAACTGTTGATGCCCTTAACCCCAGTTCTTGTGTGTCTGTTCCCCTTGTATTCACAATTAATGGCCGACAAGTTACCACCAACGCCCTGATAGATTCCGGAGCCGCCGGTAACTTTGTCACAAGACTTTGCTCTACAAAATAGCATTGTTCTAATCCCTTACCATTCTCCTCTTACAGTTAAAGCCATCGACAGGCGGTCACTAGGCTCCGGCCGTGTGTCCCACATCACCCAAGAAATCTGCGTGCGGACGGGAGCTCTCCATCTGGAATCCATCCAGTTTTATGTCCTTCATGTTCCTCACTCACCTGTCATCCTGGGTCTACCCTGGCTCCGTAAACACGACCCACACATCCAGTGGGGAACCAGTCAAAATGTCCACTGGGGTAACTCCTGTCGCTCCACCTGTCTTGTCTCTGTCACCACTTTGCCCGTCCGAAGAATCACTGTTCCCCGGGAGGGGACTGAGTTAGACCACCTTCCAGACGAATACCACGACCTAGCAGAGGCCTTCAGTAAAGTAAAAGCCTCCAAACTTCCTCCTCATCGCACCAGTGATTGTGCCATCGACCTAGTACCCGGCTCCACACCTCCTAAGGGTTGCATCTTCCCTCTCTCCCAACTGGAGACAGAGGCCATGAAGAAGTACATTGAGGAGGACCTAGCAAAGGGCTTCATCCGACCCTTGACGTATTCAGCATTAGTGGGTTTTTTCTTTGTCCAGAAGAAGGACGGTGGTCTTCTACCATGTATAGATTATCGGACCCTTAACGACCGCACCATCAAGTTTCACTATCCTCTTCCTCTGGTGCCCGCAGCCCTGGAACTACTCCGCACAGCGAAGTTCTACACCAAGCTCGACTTGCGCTGTGCCTAGAATCTCATCCACATCCGTGAAGGGGACGAGTGGAAAACCACCAGCAGAGGGCACTTTGAATACCTGGTAATGCGTTTCACCCTGTCAAACAGTCCTGCCGTCTTCCAGTCTTTTATAAATGATATATTCCGCGACATGCTCCAACGAACAGCCATAATTTACATCGATGACATCTTGATTTACTCTGACACCCTGAAAGACCACGTTCAACACGTCCGAGCCGTCCTTCAAAGACTCATTCAGCACCAGTTGTACGCTAAAAATCTAAAAATGTGACTTCCACCAGTCGTCCACCACCTTCTTGGGATATGTCATTAGCCCTGAAGGCGTCGCCATGGATGAGGGTAAGGTCAGGGTGGTTCTTGAATGGCCACAACCCACCACTCTGAAGGAGTTACAGCGCTTCCTCGGGTTTGCCAACTTCTACCGCCGCTTCATCCGGAACTTCAGCATCATGGCAAACCCCCTTACATCTCTGGTGAGAAAGGTACATTACATCTCCCCTGGAATGAGTCGGCCACCCACGCTTTCAACCAGCTAAAACAACAATTCACCTCTGCTCCCATCCTACATCATCCTAATCCCGAAGTGCCCTTCGTGGTGGAGGTGAACGCATCTAACACGGGTCTTGGTGCTATTTTGTCCCAACGGCAGGGGTCCCCACCTAAACTATACCCCTGCGCGTTCTACTCTAGGAAGCTCAATGCCTTCGAGATAAATTATGACGTGGGAGATCGTGAGCTTCTGGCTATGAGTGCCGCCTTCGAGGAGTGGACGGCATTGGGGGTGGGGTCGTCGGGTGGATGGGGGGGTTCTGACACGATCACAGATTCCATGACCTCCCTCTATAGCCGCCAGAGGGCACCCTCGCCCGAATACTGACTTTCCCTTACGAACTGCATTTCCCATAGTACATCATTCCTGGACTGATCCAACATCCACCTGCCTTCACTGATCACTCACGCACTTGCATCTCGTTCCCTACACACATAAAAACCACACTCACACTACAACCAGTGCGAAGTCTTGTTTTGCTGTTTTCAACATTTCTGAGCGTTTCTCCTGTGTTTCGGCCTGCCTGTGTTTGACCACATCTGATCTGATCCTCTCGTTGCCTGCTGCCTGCCCATTGACCCTCAGCCTTGTATCTAGATTCTGATTTGCTTGATGCTTGCCTCTGAACCTTTGCCTGGAATATACCACGTCAACCATGAAGCATCCATGAAGTGTCAGCAGAGATTGTGTCAACTGGACTCTCCCCTGGCCTCATCGACACAACAGCCATCGACACTGATCCTCAACAAACTCACCTCCATACGTGTGTGATGACTTCGATATTCAACCAGATGGAACTGGATAAATATTCTGAATTATCTGATCCAATCTGACTTCTGACCCATAATTCTGCCCTAATCATAATCATACACTGTTCGTTCATAGGCCAGAGGAGAACTGGCCCAACCGACTGAGCCTGATTTCTCCCAAGATTTTTTTCTCCATTCTGTCACTTATGGAGTTTGGGTTCCTTGCCACTGTTGCCTATGGCTTGCTTAGTTGGGGATACTTAATATTCATCAATATTATTGATCTGCCTGCATTAAGCTTAAACTTATCATTATGATTGGTTGGCAAATTGGTAAACAAATCTGATTAGTTGATTGGAATTTTGTTCCAGGATCAACCAGGAGGTTTATTCAGGCTCATGTTCTACTTGGTGAAACCAGGTTCACCGTAGTTAGAGTGAGTGCGAGTGACTGAGTGTGAGAGTCCTTCATTTTCCAGCAGGATTTGCACCTGCCCACACTGCCAAAAGAACCAAAACCTGGTTCAATGACCATGGTATTCCTGTTTAATTACTGTGTGATTTCATGTAATATTCTAATTTTCTGGGATTATGATTTTGTGGGTTTCATAAGCTGTAAGCCATAATCATAAAAATTATAACAAATAAAGGCTTGAAATATCTCACTTTGCATGTAATGAGTCTATATAATATATTAGTTTCACCTCTTAAGTTGAATTCTTGAAATAAATCAACTTTTTGATGATATTCTAATTATATGACCAGCACCTGTATATTTATATTATAAAATGAGTTCAATTCAGCTACAACTTACAAGTGCATATTCAAAGTTAAGTGCACTTTTCACAAGGGAAATTACCATTTTTGATGTAATCTACAATGCTTTTCATGTGGAGGTCTAACTCAGAGAGCAACATGGTGTCGGCTCAGATCCGGCCCACATCTCGTACGTGTGGAATCCACGTGTACCAGATATGGGCAGGATCTGGGCTGACAATATGTTCCTGTCTAGAAACACTCTCTAATGGTTCTTTATTGAAATTACAAAACGTGAACAGCATATGAGATGCTGTGTTTATGCACACAACATATTAAGTCAAATGTGCATGCAAGCACCACAGTTAACTTTAACGTGTAATGATGTTCAAGGCTCAGGGAAGAAGGAAGTGGGAACCGGCGAACGTTCAACATAAAGTTTAATCATAAAATAAACAAATAACAGCAGGAAAGTTAAGCAGCAGGACCTCACGGACAACTGTCATCACGCCCGTTTCACACATACTCCGTTTGCAATGCGTATGCCATGCGTATTTTTTTACTTACATGTTAACTGGTTAGAGCTTTCACACTGCACGCGGGTGCGGTCCGGCGATCTGTTGCAGGTGCGGTGCGTATACAGCAGTGCAGAGATCGTTTTCTGCACCACACTGAATTAAAGTGGCAGCGCATTGTTCACATTAAAATAGACATAGATTGACAAGAAACTGTAATAATTTCATCATATAGGCATAATTACAGTTAATGTGTTCTATAGTTACTAAATTACAGGGTCAAGAAAAACAAAAAAGTATGAATATAGTCTCAAAAGTTGCAAAATGCCATCATATTTGATTTTTTCCCCCTCAAAAAATACATGACATATATTTGGGGGACGGGATCGGGGGAAACTACATGTAAAACAAAGAATCATGATTAAAGTTAATTTTCATACTGTTTCAATGTCTTCCCATACAGAAATGTAATATATGTCAATATAAGTAAATCATAATGTCAGTGCCCATGTATGTCTGCTGCCTATATGAGAATATATGCAAAATTCATATATATAAAACACATAGACATATATGAAATATATATTTCAAAATATAGCAAAAATTGCCGTTTTCATGTAGCCTAAGTGCAATATATTTTCCCGTATATGCACGTAAATGTTAAATATATGTAAGACGCATATATGTACTTATTCCAATTCGTCAGTATCACATGCATACGTTTACATACATTTATTAAATATGTGGGGAACAAATATGTATGTCACATATTTATACATAATGTTGTCCATATATGCGAGAAACCAGTACTATAGCCTACTGTAAGCAGATATATGGTATCATATATGGATGAACGCAAATATTTTCCTCACATGTTTGGACACATATATGTTCATATATGTTGCAGGCATATATTGTGTTCTCAGATAAGTCAAATAAATGTAGCCTATATGTCATGCCATTTAAAATATAAGTACATATATGGCCATATATAACATTTTTGTATGGGTTAAACAATGTCAAATTTAACGTTTGGATTTAAAATCAAAATTACTTAGCCATTTTTGATTTTGTGGCACACAGAAACTGCGGATCAGTAGCGCACTGAAAACGCAGCATATGTGAAAGCACTATAGCGCATGCTGCTCCTGTACCGTATACGCACCGCAACACGCACCGCATACGCACTGCACATGGAGTATGTGTGAAACGGGCGTTACTCCTTATTTTATCCTTCCGGAGCTCCTCCGTGGGACTGTAGACAGGTATGGCACACAGGTGATGCTCATGAGCACTCGGTGTCCATTTTATTGTCTCTGAGGTGAAAATCATAATTTTGATTCCTTAGAAAACTCATGCAGTGCCAAGTTTAACACTTATGTTCATAGGTTTCTTCAAATGTGTTACTATAAATAATAGAGCAATATCAGTCATGCTTGCTGTACTACAAATAATAAATCATTTGTAGTTTTAGGTGCAATACATTTCATGGCAACTCAGGGCACTCAAATAAAACTAGTTAATTTTGAATAGATCTTTTCAAATGGATGTTCTCTATCAGTCTATAAAAGCAGTCGTCTGGCGAATGAGTAGTGGAGGTTGAATGGATTTCCAGCTTCAAACACAGAGAACGGAGGAAAACAGCTCAAAATCAGATCAACACAACCTCAGGTGAATTAGGTTTCTCAGAGGAAAAGTCATACTGTTTAATTAGCTGCCTAATGGAGTTATGTGACTTGCAGTACGGTCATGTTTTAATATTCTATTCATCACATCTGAAGTCACGTCTCTGGCATCCACAATTTCCTATAAATCTTGCCTGGATCAACATAAGAGACGTTTACAGCGCATGGGAATGATTATACATATCACTTAGTTTGAACTTGATATTAGCACTTCAAGCACAAGGCACAATTACCATTTCAGAAAGAGAGATTCTGGCTTTGGCTTCTGTGTCTGCACTTGCTTATATTAAATTGATATTATAGATGGACAGTTCGACACTAAAGAGCAAAATAATATTCACCCTAGATTCTTTATGTTCTTTGCTTTGATGACCAGAGAACATTGTCTTGGTCAAAGCAGTGGTGGCCTGTCAGGGGAGGCAAGGGTGGCATAGCCTACCCAAATACTGAGGTGGAAAATGAGAGAAGGATGATTTAATGTTAATAAAATTGCCAGTTATTCATTTAATTTCATGTCTCAGAATGTGAATCTCTTGTTTGCAATTACACCATTGTACTAACAACATTTTAATCCATAGGCAAAGATTTTTGCGTCAGTTGGTTAAATTTTTTTTTAGCCAATCACCATTGAGTACTCTTTGTGTGTATGATCAAACTGATGTATCTATGTTAATATATGTGTGGTTATACCAAAGTACTATAAACCAATGCATTTGTGTTACAACCAATGCGTTACATTCAACCAGTGAATCAATCCATATTCACACAATACACATTTATTATTTCCTGAACGGCTTCTCATGTTGCTGTCCCAACGTGTCATCCTGGAATATGTAGTGACATACAATACACGTTTGTGTTGCTACATCATATTTAAAGGGCCAAATTAAACCTGCATGGATTTTCTGATTTCACTTCTGAGTCTCATGTTGTCAGAATGAGAAAAGCTAAAAAAAGGATCATGAAGGCTTGAATTGAACATCTTTGTATGGATTTATGTGTGTGAGAGCACTTATGGGTGAACGGCACACAGCTACATGTACCTGCCTGCCCTAAAACAGGCAAACAGCTCGGCCAAGGAATTATCAAATATTTGGATCCACTCGTGGCTGGATACAGGAGGGGTGCAGTCAGGGATTTGATGGAAAGAACTTGCATAGTCAAGCTCAGAGCCTGAGGTGTTCTAGCCAGCTGGTTCAACAAGATATCAGAGCTGTAAGAATGACAAAAAGAGTTTTTTCCCCTACAGGGGCTTTGTTATGAGATATTTAGAGACAAGGACGGTGCAGTTTGGGATAGAACAACTGATTTCGGAATAGATGAATGATCAGTGGACATTGTTTAAGCCCAAATTCTTCTTTAAAGCGGGGCTATTGGGGCTGGTGAGACTGAGGGCCGGTTGCATAAAATGCTTCTTAAATGTTAATGAATTAAAATATGATTTTTTTTTTTTAAGACTGGCCCTAACTTTATAAAGTCACCTACATAAAAAATGCATATTGGTCTAATTTGAATAGAAAAAGTAAGACAGATTACCTCTTAACTATAACTGCTAATTGGTCAAAATAATTCTGAACACACAGTCTTAACATAGTGGCTCAGTTTATGCAACTGCCCCTGAGACGCTGATCAGTGGAACAAGTGCAAACTTTTTAAAAAAAAGAACTTCTTTTAACTTGAACGTAGCGTTTTTAGAATAATGTGTCATGTGTAAGACGCTGCAAAAAATGCGAGACATGAGTGCAACGGTTAAATACGTCTGTCTAACATGTTTACATGGAAAAACAATGTAAAAGTAGTGCATTGAAATAGAAAAACACATTCTCTGTGAATGGCCCCTTAAACTGGAAACGTGCAGAACTCAGGCAGTGAATAACAGCTAGAGAGATTCTTTCAATATTAATGAAATTAAACATTATATTGTAGCTAAATTTAACTACAACTACAGCTTCTTTCTTGGGAAATGTGCTGTGATTTACTTAATAAACAGGACACTGAACATAGTTCCATTATTTGAAAGATTTTGTATTCTGCTAAAAATCAGTATCAGTATAGCAGCTGTATTGTATGGAATCAAGTTCCCTTTCAAGAATGACAGCACGTTGGGGAACGCCTCCAGCGTAACAGCATCTGAAGCATG
Organism: Siphateles boraxobius; assembly: GCF_051911475.1. Lineage (NCBI taxonomy): Eukaryota > Metazoa > Chordata > Actinopteri > Cypriniformes > Leuciscidae > Siphateles > Siphateles boraxobius. Next base: position 3,689,923 of record NW_027508722.1, on the reverse strand, counting down.
AGTGAAACTAATCCAGTCTGGATTGGCATTGCGTCGCGACGTAGTGCCACGGAAGCTACAAAGGTAAGCCGGCACACAACAAAGTCGAGCGCTCTGTGTCATTTACTGTTGTATGTCCTATTTGGTGTTGTTTGCAGGTTCCAGCTCTTGCATTTGGGATACAGAAGCTTACTCTGTGACTTCTTCTGCCCCAAGCGAGAGCCCGATGCTTGAGCTCTCCAGTTCTGAGGAACTGGAAGCATCGAGGCAGGGGAGACTGAGGACTCACCACACTCCTCACCCGCCTATGAGGAGCTGGTTGAGGTTGTGACTCGGGCAGTGGCCAAACTTAACATTGAGTGGCCAACAGAAAAACATGAAACAAAATGGAAAAGCAAGCTATAAGAACACTTTCTGTTAACCCGAGCACAACCTCAGCATCTGGCCCGACGATATTAAATACCAACGTATTGACCTATTGCTTTGTGCCACCAAGGAAATGGCCCAAGCTATTGGCTGCTCCATGGCACCATTAATGGGAACGGAGAGGTATTTGTGGTTGAACCTCTCGGGCATCAAGGAAAGGGATCGAACATTCGTTCTTGATGCCCCACTGTCGCTGTCTGGCCTCTTCGGCAATGCTGTAAGTTTGATCGTCGACAGGTTTCAGGAGGCGAAACGTCAATCAGCAGCATTTTAAGAGGTTCCTCCCTCGCCACTCTTGGTCCCGTGGGCCGCCAGCCTCCAGCTCCTCGTACCGTCAAGAATAGAAAGAGAGTGCTGCTGCCCGAGAGACTGATCCCCCTAGTGGATAAAAAAGCATGGAAACTTCTACCAAATATATCTCAATGGGCCTTGCATACAGTAGAATAGGAATAGGGGTACAGAATCCAGTTCGGTCTGGACCACCTATGGTGGGAAAAGGAAGTGCAGTCTCTGTTGGCAAAGGAGGCCACAGAACGTGTTCCTCTTTCCGAGTCTGGCTTCTAAAGCCGGTACTTCATAGTTACGAAAAAGGATGGGGGTGGCATCTAATCATAGATCTTCGGCAGTTAAACCGGTTTCAGAGGAGATTCAGGTTCAAGATTGTTAACAATCCTGTTGATCGTGAGTCAAATCAAGTCTGAGGACTGGTTTGTCACAATAGATCACAATATACTTCCATAGATCCATCCTTCCTCAACATCAGAAGTTCCTGAGGTTCGCTTTCGGAGTGAAGCGTTCCAGTATCGGGTTCCAACATTTGCCTTAGCTCTATCCCCACGCACCTTCACAAAGTGCATGGATGCAGCACTGGCTCCTCCGAGACTCCAGGGCATTCGTGTGCTAAACTATATAGACGACTGGTTGATTTTACCCCAGTCACGAGAGATGGCGGTTCAATATTTAGATGTCGTTCCCACCCACATAAGGCACTTGGGGCTGAGGCTTAATGCCAAGATGAGCGTGTTATCCCCCTAAAAAACCTATTGACTTAAGGATGAAGGAACAAGGAAGTGCTAAAATAAATATTGTAATAATTCATGGATCGGAGAATACTCTGAGCCGGTCGTGATCAGAGCACAGTGAGCGAGTCCGACTGGTAACCCAAAGGTTGCTGGTTCGATCCAGTACCGGCAGGAAATGACTGAGGTGCCCTATCATGGGATTACAGATACGTTTCTCAGGAGGACGCTCCATGCCTGCGTTTCACAGAGCAGAGCAGCAAATCTAGTCAGATATGATTATTTGGGTGCAGGCAATGCCCTGAGTAGTATTACTCGTTTGTTGTGCTTCTTGAAATTTTGATTCGGATTTGACATTTTTGAACCACTTTGACAGATTTAAAGTAATCAAACTGAATAAAAGATTAATTCACAAACTGGATAAATTAATGACTGGTTCACAAAGCTTTTATTTTTTATGATTTCATTTTGTTGTTAATGTATTGTAGTAAAAGTAAAGTGAAGTAAAGTAGAGAGGGAAGTACAGTAACAAAGTATTTCTACTTGTTTACTGTACACCTCTACTTTAGAGTTAAATTTATACAAATCCACTGAAACAAGCATGCATAACCAAATATGTGTTGAGTGAATTAATTAGCAGTGAAGTTATAGATTTCATAGCACATGTGAAACATCTGATTTAAAATGTGAGCAGTAGTTTCCAAGGGGTTTTATAGCAGTTATATTCTTGTCACTGGAACAACATTTCTCAAAAAAGAGTGTGCACGCTCAGACTTAAACAAAACAGTAATGAAGACTGACAGAAGACAAGTGTACCCGTGTGCAGATGTGCCTCATAAGATTAGGATCTCCGATATGTCATCTGTCTTCCCTGTCGTATGGAGCTTTTTCCTCTTTGGCCAACTTTTTCCCAATACAGCTGCTTAAATTCCATTATCTTATTAACTTTTGGGAGTAACAAAATCAAGCGTTTTTAATTAGTTTTGAGGGCTCAGAAAACTTCACCAGATGCTGTAATCTGGGCTAGAAAGATCTTTGGAAGAAATGACAGCTAGGAACTGTAAAGATATCCATGTCAGCAGACCCGTAATGTATGAAAATGATCTTATATGAGCTCCTGTGTCAAATTATACTATTACACTACGTGGGACACAACAGAGGAGGGATGATTGCTACATGGGTTACACTATAAAAAAAATATGTTTCGAAGTTGTAAATAAAACAAAGTTTATTGGTGTACTATTTTAGAATGCATTTCCGTCATTAATGAATAACTACACAGGAACAAATGAGTAACATTAACTAACAAGAAACTCTGATTAATGAATAAATCCACTTCGAATGGTTACTACTGTAGTAACAGTATTCTAAAGTGAAAAGCATTATATTTATAATACATAATAATGACTAAAGTCATTGCAAGTATTTGAGGTTGTTGTAAGGTTTTGAATAGTAATTCCTTCTGGTGGATTTGGTAACACTTGAGTCATCACTAATGAGTTACCATGATCTTCAATTCCCCAGCCCCTTATTCTACTAACCCTACCAGTCATCTTATACTCTACTAATACTCTAATAAGAGTTAGTTGACATGTAGTTGCAAATTATTTAGAGTTAGTTGACACTTACTGTATAGTCAGTAGAATGTCTAAAGTGGACTATTGAAATAAAGTTTTACCTTTTGTGATAATGACAAGTAGGGCCTACTTTATCCCACTTATTACACAGCAACTTACTAAATGAAAATATGGAAATATCGCTTTGAATAATAGCTATTTTATTATGTGAGAAGAAAGAGTTTCCAGGAAGGCTAAAGAAAACCTGTCAAGGTATATTTTGCTGCTGACCGTCTGACTGTTGATCTGCTTACTTTAGGATATTTTTATTTTATTTGGACAATTTTCCCAAATATTTGAACACTAAATGATGTGACTGACCACACACAATCCAATATTTTAGACAGTTGTGAAATAGTTTTGATAAGTGTTTTAATTTAATTTAATTACATTGCCTTAAACGAATATTTAGCCCCCAACCTTTTTACGTAAATTATTTTTGCAGTTTGACTTTTTTACCCTGCAACAGTGCACCCTAAAAACAAAGTAAATGTATAAACCTATAAAGAACAAAAAATCAAGGACCTGAAACGTCAGCTGTTAATAATTAGGCCTATGCATTCTTTCACAGAGTTTATAGTCTTTTTACAGTCATAACATGATGGAGCAACATCAAAATTGCAAAATTGCTGGATCTGATCCAGGTTAGATAGCAATTCACATCAAATTTGAGTTCTTTTCACAGATGTTCGATGAGGTCAGAACTCCGACTGAGCATCTCTAGGGTGTTAAACCACTCTAGTGTTGCTTTGGCAGTGTGCTTTGGGTCACTTCCTCTTATAGGTTTTGGCAGAGGGGAGTAGGTTTTCGGCCATTGCATTCATCTTCCCATCACTCTCAGCCAGACTGCCAGTCCATGGTGCTGAAAAACAGCAGATCTCACTGCTGGATCGAAAACTATGTTCAGGTCCATATTTTTCAGCTTAAACTGCACTGAGGTATTTTTACTGCCTTTGATTTTTCCCTCTTGCATATTTCCCTAAATATTTGCATTTATTAGCAGCTTTTAAATATTAGCAATTGCCACTGAAATGAATAGAAATGCTTATGAAATTACACACAGATACTTTTGATATCACTTTATGTGATTGAACAACACATAACCACAGCAAAACATTCATTTACATTTGATATATTTTTACATTTATTCTGCAGATATTTTAGTAGACAGTTTTATCCAGAATGACTAAGAAACGTCTCGGTTACGTATGTAACCCTCGTTCCCTGAGTAGGGAACGGAGACGTTACGTCGGATGACGACGAATGGGGGTTTCGCTTAGAACACCTATCGACTTCGAGTATTACAAAACGAGCCAATGGCGATGAAATGCCATGGGTCTGCGGAATTTGCATAGCGTATCTCCGCCCCACCGCGTGGGTATAAAGGAGGACGCCGGCAACATGCAGGTATGTCTTCGCTGAGGAGCCGAGACTGAACTCAGGCGTCTGCCCAGCGGTACAGCGGAAGTGGCAGGGAGACGTAACGTCTCCGTTCCCTACTCAGGGAACGAGGGTTACATACGTAACCGAGACGTTCCCTTTCGTAGTCACTCCGAGTTACGTCGGATGACGACGAATGGGGGTCCCCGTGAAATCACGCCACATTCACAGCTGTCTTCCAGTGCCCTGCGAAAGTCTGATCCCCCTGTCGTGATACTGGCACAGACGAAGGAGTCCTACTTAACACAGGAATACCAAGGTACACCGGGAAGCATATCTCAGAGGAGATATGCCGCAGCATGCCTACCCGTAGGGAGGACTTAAGATACACATATGGCCGGAGGGCTACATATGGAGGAACACTGAAGTGACCAGCCCGAGGGGTGGCAACTTTCAACTCCAGGAGGTCAAGATGGCTTGCCAAGGGAAAGACACATGCTCAAGGAGGCTTACAGTGGAAATACACATGTGGGGGTTACTCAGGGAGGAACCATGCACACGGAGGCACCTAGCCGACGCCCAGGCAATAGACACTGGCGCCAGCGTCAACAGTGCAGGAGGAACTCAGGGCTTCAAGAGGAAGGCTCACCTGAGGAATAATCGCACGTATCCAGTCCGTGGAGTGGACTGGCGAGCAAGCGAAGACACCTGAGCGGGTCCAGCACGAGAGGACACAGGCTCCACTCGGAGATTATAGAATCTGGTGAATGTGTTGGGTGTCGCCCAGCCTGCAGCTCTACAAATGTCTGCCAGCGAGGCGCCATGTGCTAGAGCCCAAGAGGAAGCCACACTCCGAGTGGAGTGGGCTGTCACACCAAGGGGGCACGGTCGGCCTTGCTGTTGGTAAGCCAAAGCAATGGCGTCCACTATCCAGTGAGACAACCTCTGCTTTGAGAGAGCCTTTCCCTTCAGTCTCCCACCATAACAGACAAAGAGCTGGTCTGAGGTCCTGAAACACTGCGTTCTGTCTACGTAAGCGCGGAGAGCGCGTACTGGACAGAGCAGTGCCAAGGCTGGGTCTGCCTCCTCCCGGGGCAGCGCTTGCAGGTCCACCACCTGGTCCCGGAAGGGAGTGGTGGGAACCTTGGGCACATATCCAGGCCGGGGTCTCAGGATCACGTGAGAGTGACCGGGCCCGAATTCCAGGCACGCTTCGTCAACGGAGAATGCGTGCAGGTCCCCTACCCTCTTGATGGAGGCCAATGCAACCAGGAGCGCTGTCTTCATAGACAGGAACTTAAGCTCAACTGGTTGCAGAGGCTCAAAGGGAGCCCTCTGCAGGGCATTTAAGACCACTGAGAGGTCCCAAGAGGGAACGAGAGGAGGGCGAGGAGGATTCAGTCTCCTCGCTCCTCTCAGGAACCTGACGATCAGGTCGTGCTTCCCCAGAGACTTACCTTGAACTGCTTCGTGATATGCGGCGATAGCGGCCACATACACCTTCAGGGTGGAGGGAGACAGCCTTCGCTCCAACCCATCTTGCAGGAAGGAAAGCACGACAGAGATCGAGCATCTCCTGGGGTCTTCTCGACGAGAAGAGCACCAGTTGACGAAGAGGTTCCACTTCAACGCATAGACATGTCTCGTGAACGATGCTCTAGCGGAAGTGATGGTAGCCGCCACCGCTGGTGGCAGGGTACTCAAACCTGCCTCGTCCCGTCCAGGAGCCACACGTGGAGCCTCCAGAGATCGGGTCGAGGGTGCCAAAGGGTGCCCCGTCTCTGAGAAAGGAGATCCTTCCTCAGAGGAATTGGCCAAGGAGGTGCTGTCGCGAGGAGTACCAGTTCGGAGAACCAGGTCCGGGTGGGCCAATACGGCGCAACCAGAATGAGCTGCTCCTCGTCCTCCTTGATCTTGCACAAGGTCTGTGCGAGAAGGCTCACTGGGGGAAACGCATATTTGCGTAGGCCCCGCGGCCAGCTGTGCGCCAGTGCATCCGTGCCGAGAGAGCCCTCAGTCAGGGAATAGAACAGGGCGCAATGGGTCGAGTCGTGAGAGGCAAACAGATCTATCTGTGCGTCCCCGAACTGGTCCCAAATCAGCTGAACCGACTGGGGATGGAGTCTCCATTCGCCGGAGATGGGCCGAAACCGTGACAGCTCGTCGGCTGCAAAGTTCCGATCTCCCGGAATGTAGATAGCACGAAGGGACCTCAGGTGCTTCTGACTCCATAAGAGGAGGTGGCGTGCGAGTTGCGACATACGGCGGGAGCGTAGACCACCCTGACGGTTGATGTACGCTACAGTCGCGGTATTGTCTGAACGGACTAGTACGTGTTGACCCCTGAGCAACGTGAGGAAACAGTGCAGGGCAAGGCGTACTGCCAGCAACTCGAGGCAATTGACAAGCAGAAGGCGCTGGGGTCCTGTCCAGGAGCCAGCGGCAGCATGTCCGTTGCACATGGCGCCTCAGCCCGTGGAAGAGGCATCTGTGGAGACAACAACATGCCTGGAAACTCGTTCTAGGGGAACACCGGCCCGTAGAAACTGAGGTTCCACCACGGGGTGAAGGTCTGACGACAGGTCGGAGTTACTGTAACTCGGAGCGTGCCATGATGCCATGCCCACCTCGGGACTCGATCGCGAAGCCACAGCTGAAGCGGTCTCATATGAAGCAATCCGAGCGGCGTTGCCGCAGCTGCAGATGCCATATGCCCCAGGAGCCTCTGAAACAATTTCAGTGGGACCGCACTCTTGTTTAATGGCTGAGTGGAGAAGGCGACCAAGTCCATGCCGAGAAAAGAGCTCCCCTGCACGGGGCAAAGTTTACTCCTTTCCCAGTTGACCCGAAGGCCCAGACGAGCTAGGTGCCGGAGCACTGGGTCCCTGTATTCACAAACCTGGTCTCAGGAGTGAGCTTAAGACAGCCAGTCACCGAGATAGTTCAGGATGCGAACCCCGTGTTCCCATGGAGGAACAAGGGCTGCCTCAACAACCTTGTGAAGGCGCGAGGAGACAGGGCTAGCCCGAATGGGAGAACAGCGTACTGACATGCGCGCGCCCTGACAGCAGAACGTAGGTACGGTCTGAGTCGAAGGAGAACGGAGACATAAGAGTAGGCGTCCTTCAGGTCGATCGCTGCAAACCAATCTTGTGGCCGCACACATCCAGAAATGCGTTTGGCCAGGAGCATCTTGAACGGCAGCCTGAGAAGGGAGCGGTTCAGATGCATAGGTCCAGGATTGGCCGTAACCCACCAGACTTCTCCGGGACAATGAGGTAGGGACTGTTAACCCGGACCTCATCTCGGCTGGAGGGACAGTCTCAATCGCACCCTTCGCCAGTAGGGAGCAACCTCCGCTCTCATGATAGGGGCATAGCCACCGACGAAAGTGGAGCGGACTCCCGTGAAGCCGGGAGGAGACCGTGCGAACTGAATCGCATAGCCGAGCCGATGGTTCGCACGACCCAGCGGAACAGATAGGGAGCTCTAGTGCAGGCTCCCAACTGTGCCAGCGGAGTGAAGAACCACAGACGTCCCCCCGGTGGTGCAGCGAAGCGGAAATGACCAGCCCAGACGAGGGCGGCATAGCGGCCCGGTGTGGGGGCAAGGTCATAACCGCACCCTGACAGAGGAGGCCAGGGAAGGACCAGCGTTCCACGGGGGCCTGCTCTGTCAGGGGTCTGGCGACAGAGGGGGACAGGGGCGAAACGGTCCGTGGACGGCACGCCGTGTCAACCACCTCTGGGGCAGAGGGGGAAGAGGAGAGCACGGCTTGTGGGCGGCGCTCTGTGTCGTCCGAGAACTCTGTATGCTCAGAGAGGAGAGAGTCAGTTCTTCCTGAATAAGGATTCTTCCCCAGCCCTCCACCGGGGAAAGGAGTGGCCCTGCTACCAACTCCTGGAAAGAACTGAGTCTCATCTCTGAGCAGCCCATCTCAAAAGTGCCGCTTAACCCGGCGTTTAGCGGGGTGCGGGGCTGGAGAGGGCTGTGGCATCCCCCTACGGTCTTCCAGAGCCAGGCCCGAGTGAACGGGCGGGGTTGGAACCGTGGGAGGGAGCCTTCGGCGGTGGGCAGACTGAGGGATCTGAGCGGACGGCGGGGCCGTCGGGCAGAATAACCTCAATCTGCTCACGGGCGGTTGAGAACTGTGGGCAGAAGCACTCAACCGCACCGCCGAAGAGGCCGACCTGGGAGATGGGGGTGTCGAGCAGACGGGTCCGCCCGCCATCTTGCACATCAGACCGGTCAGCCCCAAACTGGTGAACATCACCTGACTCCGAGAGCGTACGGCCACTTTCGTCGCTCGGAGAGCAAGGTCAGTGGCGGCGCGCAGCTCACTGAAGAGCCTCGGGTCAGTCTCGCCCTCCTGCATGTCCATGAGCGTCTGGGTCAGGTAGACCAGCAGAACGGTCATGGGATGCAGTGAGGCAGCTGCCTGTCCTGTGGCACTATAGGATTTCGCCACAGATTACTGTGACGAAAAGAACTACAGGCTTGGACGGGTGCTTAGGATTGCGCCGGGAAGCACTCTGAGGACACAGTAGCATGGCAACAGAGCGTTCAACCGGGGGAACCCCAGTGTACCCATGGGCAGCGGCCCCTGAGGGGAGGAAAGGCGGATGAGACCAACGAGAGGACCCGTGAACTCATCATGCACGTCCGGGAGGAAAGATATTGGGGTTTGCCGTGGACGCATCGGCGGCCTCACCCAAAAACCAATCGTCCCGGGAAAGCATGGCCATCATCTCCGGATCAGACTCAGGCACAGCCGTATGCACACCAAAGGGTGGCAGCTGTGAAGAGTCGTCATTTCCAGAAGAATCAAGCCCACCTAGTGATGCTGCTACAGACACAGCATCATCCTCTGTAGCTTCAAATGAAAACACACGGGCCACCCGAGGGTAGACTCGTGGAATCATCAGTTCGCTAGCGGGCACCGTCATTAAAGAGGGGGGGGCTGGGGCGTGGACACAGAGTCGGCGCCTTGTTCCAGACCAACACCCTCAGGTCACCCTGTCCACCAGCCGAAGATCGGGTAGTGGATGAGGGGACTCTCACTCTTGCGAGTTCACCGAGTCTCGACCTATATATGACGCGATGATCACGTTCCCAGAGAGAACATGAGTCATCCACGAGCGCTGTTCAAGCATGATCAAAGCCCAAACACACTAGACAGCGCTCGTGCCCATCAGAGTCCGATACCAGTCCGCTGCAACCAGAAATGCACGGGCGAGCCGTCTTTAAAAAGACGTGCCGCGTGCGAGCTCTTTTATGAGAGGAGAAAAAAACTCTGCGATGTTGAAGCGCACAGGGAGACACACACACACTGGCAGATCACTGCACAGATCAGCAGGCACTGTGAGCTCGCTGCAGATCGCCGTCACACCAACACCGGAGAGAGAAGCTCGTCTCATAGAGCGAAGTCAGAGATGATTGTGGAGTGAAGAATATTCTTGGCTCCGAAGCGAAAACATACCTGCATGTTGCCGGCGTCCTCCTTTATACCCACGTGGTGGGGCGGAGATACGCTATGCAAATTCCGCAGACCCATGGCATTTCATCGCCATTGGCTCGTTTTGTAATACTCGAAGTCGATAGGTGTTCTAAGCGAAACCCCCATTCGTCGTCATCCGACGTAACTCGGAGTGACTACGAAAGGGAACAAGGAATTCATTAAGGGCACATTAACGTGAATAGTTTTGTACCGTGGCACTTCTCAAGTTCAGTATTCTAGAACATAAATGGCGTACTTTGGTTTTTAAACTTGAGTGACAATTTTGCACATTCATAAAAGCTATGAAATTATTTTGTCCATGACAACTATATTCACCAATAAACCACAAGCACTGAACACTGATTCAGTTCCTCAGTTTCTACGTATAGGTAGAACATTTTGGAATCTCATGTCCGGGTTAGTCTGGCTATCACCAGACCAAGCTCAATCTTTTAAGATTAAACAGTAGTCTGGGGAGTCTGCTCTGTATTTTCTACTGCATAAGAGGCGTGATCAACGGGCATAGTTCAAATGACTCTGTATGCAATTGGATAGTCCTTAAACCAATCGGACCAACGATCCGGGTGATGCACTTTGCATTTGCAGAGTGACGCGAAAAGTCCAGACAGGAAACGTGTCAACAAACGTGTTAGTTTGTAGAATTGATCAGCGGCTTGCAGAAGCAGCAATTGCATCGAGCGATTTTTGCAGGTTGTGCAAAAAAACACGAAAGTAAGTGGTATTTACACCCACTCGAGCGATTTGTTTGCTAAACTAAAGAAGCCATTGAGCATCGTCGAGAGGTTAAAGGGGATTGGATTGACGGTCGCTTCTCTATCGCCATGTTAAACCCGCCAATAGCGCCCCAGGAGGATAAGCCAGTTTGTGATTGGTCCCCGCAGATTTGTACCGGAAGCAGGATAGAAAAATGTACAGGTTTCCAGCCTGAACTGCAAGGCGAAATCAAATCGCCGGCAGATCAGGCTGGGTTTACCCTGTCTATGTTCGGGTCATATTACACTCTAAAATTTACTAAAATGAATAGTGAAGTAGTATGAAATTATATTTGCATAAAGAAAATGGATATTTGTTTGGACTGACATTTCACCAAAATAGACCACATTTCTTCTTGAATTCTCATGCTCATTCTTTTGATTTTGAAATAAATGTGACCGAAAACTATTTCCTACTTGACATACTGAACAGGTTTTGTAAATCAGGACATTTACTTTGAGGCCATCAAAGCTACCATATGACAATACATTATGACAATATTTTTTATTTTTTATTTTTATTTGATATTAAACTTTAGATTTGGGTCAAGTAATGGAATCCTGTAAAAAGGTGTCCTATTATGCTCATTTACAGGTTTATAATTTTGTTTATGGGTCTACTAGAATACTTTTACATCATTCAAAGTTTTCTTATAATTTACATTGTTGCATCACCTGTTTTCACCCTCTGTCTGAACTCTGTTTTGATTTCGGTTTCTATAATCTGCTCTGATTGGTCTGTCGGCCCCAATCTGTTGCGATTGGTCTACCGCTTGAGCGTGTCAGAAATGTAACGACTCATACAATAACCAGCAAGTATCTGTTCTGGAGTCTTCCCGAGGCGCCGATAACACTATTGTAACTATGCTATCAGTTTTGCCGTATCAGTTCGAACCCGAATCCGGTAATGAGAGTCAACAGGAACAAGCTGATCAACCGAACCAATTTTTTAAGCATTACTTGTGCTGGACGTTTCACAGTGGTAATTCTATAAACTGGAAATGACGACAATACACTACTAATGCAACTCAAATAAGTCTAGGGTTAGGCTTAGTAGGGTTAGTGAAGAGAAGGTGGGTGACTACTAAGAGGAATAATTCCTTCCCGTTGTCTCTGCTTACGGTTGCAATTCCCACATGCAGTGAAAGATGGCCGTATATTGTTATTTTTCAAACTCTGCCTTTGTTTGACTTCTCAATGCCATTGGCATCAATGCCATCAGACTGTCCTGGTCCAGACAGAAAGCAAACCTAGACCATTATGCCTTTAAGTTTTCTTTCAAGTTTTGTTACATAAGCTAGTCCTAATAACATTAAGTTGAATTGATTTTTTTTAGCTGGCTGTTTTCAGTGTCTCCTTTTTTAATTTGTTTGTTTTAACTTTGGAAGTCATGTGGGAAAAAATCCCAACATTTCATTACTGACTGTTTCTTTTAGGAATCTTATGTCTTAATGGGGTAGTTTGTGTTAATACAGAAGCCATATATGGATTTATTTGCCATCAGTGGTGTAGTCTAGTTTTTTGTAGTGAGTATACTGTGATATTATTATTATAATTATTATTATTAGGCCTACTTGAAGTATACTCTACTGTGCAATAGTAATATATTTCTGTTATATTTTCTTCAAGTTATACAAAACTTTGATTTTGACAGGTTGTCATGAAGACTTTAAAGTTTGTGAGTCTGTATATGATACGAATGAATGACGATAGTTTTATCAAATGAAATGGTAAAATTCTTGTGAAGTTACTCTCATAAAAGCTCTGCAATGAAGTTCAAATGTGTGCATGTCCTCCTCATAGACGCTGAAAACACCACGAGTGTCACACGCGCGTCATGGTGTAGTAGAGCACACATTGAGCGCTCATTCAAAGAAACATGCAGAACATTAAGAGTTTATTTCAATAGCAGTATTTTTGAGCTTTAATATTCATAGACACTAGTACATATCGAGATTTGATTCATTGTATCATTACCTCATTATTTATTCATTCAAAAATGGCCAAATTTCGTGACGTTCCGCCTTACAGTAGGCTTACATTTGTTGGTTGATTCCGCGATTCGATCCGTGTCGCTGCGCAAACACAGACGGGGTGAATTTATGAATGAAAGTTCTTTCACAAAACGATGTTGTTACGAATCCTCACGCTTTTTAAAGTGGGTATACGGAGATCTTTGACATTTCCTAGTGGGCATACGGAAATCCTTGATATTTTCTAGTGGGTATACGGCGTATACCTGCGTATCACGTAGACTACACCACTGTTTGCCATGTATTTGCCATGTTAAATGTAGATTGTAGCAATGTTCAGGGAAGAAGGAGGCGGGAACCGGCGAACATTTAACATACTTTATTTAAAATAAAATAGACAAACCAAAATACCGCCAGCAGCCCCTCGCGGACGACTGCTGGCTACCGAAATAAACAAAAGGAACTGCCAGCAGCCCCTCGTGGACGACTGCTGGCTAAAATAAAATACAAATACAAAAACCAAACACAACTAAAATACAGGCCTGTTCCTCTCTCGATCATCAACGTCGTCGCTCCTCCTTTATGCTTCCGCTCCTCTGTGAGAGTTGCGAGACCGGTGTGCTCACAGGTGTTGCTCATTAGCAATCGCACCACCGGCCTCACGCCGTTCTCTCATGTCCCTCGGCCGTCCTGTTCGCCACATAGATGTTGGCTGTTCTTGTTAAACAAACGAAGGAATGCCGCTGAGTGTGTTTATGTGTGTGATTTTGCAGCTGCACTTGCATTTATCTGTATATAGAAGTGACATACTGTATGGGCTCATAATCCAGAATATTGCCAAATAAGTATTAGAATACAGAAAGTTATAATGAATGCCTTTACATTTGGGAGCACATTTCACAGCTTCAATCAAATCACACATTCCAGCTTTAAATAACTTTGTTATGCAGGATATTCTGAAATTCAAAATTCAAAATCTGTCTTTAAACGTCCAATTTAAGACGCATGCACCAAGTTGTCAGAAGTGAACCTTTGTTTCATGTTTTTAGAAACTTTGACATTTTGGGCCCTATTTTAACAATCTCATTCGGCACCCCAGCAGATGAAATCATGACTATCGCCTCATCACAAGATGGGCTAGAGACCTCTGGAGATGATGATTCGGCTGTGCTGCCACCTTCGGGTGTGCCAGTATTACCCGAGTCTGATCCAGAGTTGACAGCCATGCTTTCCTGGGCCGCCGCGAGCATCGGGCTTGTGTGGAACCTTACACCATGTCCTGAGTGCTCAAGGCGTGATGATTGGTTTTTGGGGGCGGCCATGGCTGACACCAGTCAGCAACCGCCCTCAATTCCTTTCTTCCCGGACGTGCATGAAGAGGTCATGAGATCGTGGGAGTCTCCTTTGACTTTTCGCGAATGCTCAGCGGCCTCTTCTGCCTTCTCTGCCCTCGCAGGGGATGCGGCCAAAGGGTACACTGGGGTTCCCCCCGTGGGGTGTTCTACGGTAACACATCTGTGTCCCCACACCTAAGCACCCCTCCAATGCCTTTAGGTCTTTGTCTACTCTGGTGGCAAGAACCTATAGAGCTGCGGGGCAGGCTGCTGCCTCACTGCATGCTATGGCCATCCTTCAGGTCTACCAGGCCAGGGTGCTCACTGACATGCACGAGGCTTGGGCTGAATCAGGGCTCATGCAAGAGCTGCATGCCGCCACCAACCTCACTCTACGAGCAACGAAGGTGACCGCACGCTCCCTGGGTCAGGTGATCAATCAATCAATCACCTTTTATTTATATAGCACAATAAAAGCAACAGTAGTTGGCCATTGTGCTGTACAACAGAATAAATATCTTAAAAACAAAAAACCGACCGCAGAGCAAGTGACAAAGGGATTTTACATCAGAAACACCAATTTAACAATTCAACATTAAAATCCACATGTCCACATGTGGGATCACATGTGATGTCCACATGTGATGTCCACACGCGGGATCCAGGAAAGACATCTCTGGCTTAACCTGGTTGATATGCTCGAGGCTGAGCGAACCCGCTTCCTCAACTTCCCCCATAAACCGGGCTGGCCTCTTCGGTGGCACGTATTGGACTCTGCCCAACAGTTCTCGGCCATCCAGAAGCAGACTGAGGTGATCAAATATGTTCTGCTCCCACGGGCAGCTGCTGCCCCGCCGGCTCAGATGCCTCAGTCTGCTCGCCGCCGAGGGCGCCCTCCTGCGACTTCCGCCCCTCCCGCCCGGGCCCAGCAGCTGCCTTTACCCGGGACGCGACATGGAGGTAGTCGCAGGAAGGCGCCCAGCCCGTACTAGCCCTGCAACCTGCCAAACGCCAGGCGAAGCAGCGCTCCCGTTACGAGCAGCTCAAATGTGGGTTGCAGTTCTTTCCAGGAAGTTGTTGCAGGGCCACTCCTTTCCCTGGTGGAGGGCTGGGGGAGAACCTCTTCTTCCAAGGAACTCACATTCCCATCTCTGAGACCTCAGAGGACGCGGATGGCTGTGCGTGCTGCTTATGAGCCTCTCCACTCTCGTCCCCCTCTGTCGCCAGACCCCTGACAGAGCAGGCCCCCATGGAAAGCTGGTCCTTCCCTGGCATCCTCTGTCAGGATGCGGCATATGACCTTGCCCCCACACCGGGACGTTCTGCCTCCCACGTCCGGGCCGGTCATTCCGTCTCGCTGCCCCATTGTGGGTACATTTGTGGTTCATGTGACCCCGCTGGTGCAGTTTTTGGAGCTTTCCAATCTATCCCGCTGGCTCACTATAACCATCAGGCTCGGCTATGTGATTCAGATGCACGGTCTCCTCCCCGCTTCCAGGGATCCCGCTATACCGTGGTGTGTGGCTATGCCCCTGTCATGCGTGTGAAGGTCTTTACTCTACTGGCGAAGGGTACGATCGAGACCGCCTCTCCAGCCGAAATGAAGTTCGGCTTCTTCAGCCCCTACTTCATTGTACCCAAGAAGAGAGGTGGGATACGGCCAATCCTGGACCTGGGCGTCTTATACCGAACCCTTCACAGGCTTCCGTTCAAGATGTTGACAGCCTAACGCATTCTCGAATGTGTTTGTCCGTTGGATTGGTTTGCAGTGATCAACCTGAAGGACGCGTACTCTCCATTCTTCCTCGACACAGACCGTTTCTTCGGTTTGCTTTTGAGGCGCAGGCATACCAGTACATGGTTCTCCCATTCGGGTGAGCCCTGGCTCCTTGAGTCTTCACGAAGGTCGTCAAGGCAGCCCTTGTGCCACTACGGCAACATGGGGTTCGCATCCTTAACTATCTCGTCGACTGGCTGATCCTAGCTCACTCTCGAGACCAGGTGTGCGAATACATGAACCTGGTGTTCCGGCACCAAGCCCGTCTGGGCCTTCGGGTCAAATGGGAAAAGAGCAAACTCTCCCCTGTGCATAGGATTTATTTTCTTGTTATGGTCGACTCGGTTGCCATGTGCGCGCATCTTAGGAGCGAGCGCGCGCAGTCACTACTGGCTTCCCTGAGTCAATTCCAGAGCAAGAGTGCGGTTCCACTGAAGTTTTTTCAGAGGCTCCTGGGGCATATGACGTCCACAGCGGCGGCCCCGCTCAGACTCTTCATATGAGACCGCTTCAGCAGTGGCTTCGCGATCGAGTCCCGAGATTGTCATGGCAACCAGGCACGTTTCGAGTACCAGTTACTCAGACCTGCCATCAGACCTTCACCCCGTGGTCGAACCTCTCCTTTCTACAGGCCCGAATACCCTTAGAACAAGTTTCCAGGCATGTTGTTCACTGCGTGAAAAGAGCTGTAATCGGGCATGTAAAACTCCTGAGTACTCCTGTGTACTCCACAAATAAACGTGTGTGTACGGGAGTTTGCTGTCCCGTCACACAATCCCGAATACTCCTGGATATGTACCAAGTTTGGGGCACAGCAGGGAGCCACTAAGGGCCATCAGTTACCATGGTGAATAATCCCCTGGTCGGGGTCAATGCAAGGGAATATTAGCATTTCACACCTTTGGGACACAAGACAGTGGCCTCCTTCAATTGGTCAGAGGTCTTACATAGGATTGGCTGCTCAATGCTTTGTCCCTCCTCTAAACCCCCACACTATTGGTCCAGTTTATGGCCTCATTTGGGTTTATTATTACTCATTATTAATATTTATTATCATTGGTGTTCATGGTTATAATGTCAAGAAAATCAGATAGACAAAGTTGAGTTTGTTATTTTTATTATTTGTAAATGACACTGGGCACATGACATATATATACACACAGTCAAAATTCTATAAATAAAAATTACTTTAGCACAGAATACACTTTACTATTAGTCATACAATATATAGCACAGCGCAGACAAAACTGTACTACGGGTTGGAGGTCGAACAAGCCACACCGACTTTCCATCCAAGATGGCATCCTCCTCTTCAGACATGTGGTCAACTGTTGCAGTCTTCCAGATAGCTGCCTCTTCCTCTGTCTGGAGAACGCCAGTCCTGCTGCTCAGCAGCTGCAAAATAGGAGGGAAAAAAGTAATTAAACCACTGAAAATATCAAATGGGTTGGGATGGTAGCCTCTCCCAGGCTGAGTCTTTTACTGAGATTTATATTTATTTATACTTACTCTTCTTTTTCTTTGTCTCATGCGTGCAATGATCCTGCTGTCCTCCATCTTGTCTTTGTTCTCATCTTGGGCCATCCTGTTACCCCTTCTAACAGTTTCAAAATACGTCTTGCAGGATGCTAGAGAGAGGGAGATAGTGAGGGGGGAGAATGTGTTTATTTACTAACTAATCTATACAGTTAACCCTCTAGGCGCCACGGTCGAGTTTACTCGACAAGATGCGGCACTGAATAAAACGGCCGATTTTGTCAAATTGGGTGTCAAATTTCGTTCGACCTCCCCTCCACTGGATGGCAGACATGTCATACTTCATCCCCGAATCAAAAAAACGTCATGTTTCTATACAAAATGTTCGAGTTAGAGCGCATTGAATCAGTGCGATCAAAAGCGGAGCTAGTTTGCGAGTGAGCCATTTTATCAGATCCTCTCCGCAATCGCGGCGACAGTATTGTGGTGGAGACTTAGTCTAATACCACTGGGTATGTTAGACAAGGTCGAAGTATTCATAGGACAGTTAGGAGACAACGTGGAGGCAGGGTGAGGAGTCGCAATGACAATGACAGTAGTCCGAGCTGTGCACACTCGGCGCGCGCGCGAGGCAGATCTAGCCGCGCTGCTCGTATCATCTCACTCATGATCTGTGCCTTGCCGTGGCGAGTGAGCGTTTGACCTAAACAGGTCTTGTCTACTTGTGTTTGTATGTCATATGAATAATATATATGTGCCCCATACATGGAATCAGAGTGCCTACTGTATTTAGTAGATGGAAAATCTCTACAGCAAAAGGCCAACCACTACATGCATTCGGTTTGTTTCTACCATTTATTAGTAATGATTTACACAGTTTGTTTACTACTTACCATATACCTGAGCATTCAGTATTGTGCAATATAGCATACAGAAGGTGATGGACATTTTTGGGGGAAAGAAGTGCTGCATTTTATCATTTAAACATGTGACTTTTCATGAAAATTCTTTAATCCAAGATTGCCACCACCATATGACGTCATAATATGCCAATTAGATGGGAAAATGTAATCCCTACATAAAATTTGGGTCATCCTTAATATTTCTCTAATTTACAGAAAGTCTCTATCTTTTATCACTTTTAAGATATAGCCTTTTGAAATTAAGATGTCAAAATCGAACGTTTTAGGAAAAAACCTCTGGCGCCTAAAGGGTTAAATAGTTGTAGCCTTGGGACATCTTCTTGTGACTTAACTTTAACAACAGCAGGATCTACGTCCGGTACAGCCATGGAGACGCCATTAAAAAGATAGGTTGTGACCTCGAGGTTGTGGGTGGAGGATAGACTGTCGAGCAGTAATTAAAGAAGGTTGATTAAAAATATAATTTAGAAGAAAGGACTGTTATGAAACAATAGTTTTAAAGATATACCTTGTCTGTTGGTCATATTTGTGTATGTTGTTTTCCCCATTGTGCAATCTCCGTACAGCTTCCTGTAAAAACCCAACATAGTATGAGGGCTCAATTCAAATACATTAATAAATAAAGCACACAAAGTTAAGCAGACACCGCCAAATGTTTGTGACAGTCAGAAAATAACTTACCGCAACAGAATTATTCCCAGCTCTCTTTAATTTCTTTGAAGCAGACTCCTCTTTTGCCTCTTTGAGCTCATTGATGTCAGCCTCCATCTTATCCAACCTCTTGTCCATCGTCTCCAGCTTTTCAAATATGTGACCAGTCACGGAAACTAGGGACACAATTCGGTTCTGGGGCATTTTGAGTTATTCATAGATTCTGAGAGTGTAATATCCAAGCTTTCCAACGATGTGTAACATGTGGAAATCTGATAATATTTGGAGAAGTTGTGGCCATTTTAAAGTAGGCACTTAAAAAAGCTCAAAGAGGAGAAAACGAGCTCTAAAGATTGTGCAGTTCTCACCTGTCTCTGCTGCTGGGGGTGACAATAGGGCTCATTTACATCTCATTTAGATAAGCCATACCCCCTGTAAAGCTCCTCCATGTGCTTTACAGCTTTTTTTACACTTCGAATGAGTGCACTTCTGCCGCACTAGGCGAAAAACAATTGTGCTGCCCCTCTATTTGCAACGTACCAGCAACAACACACAAAGACCAATAATGCCATATAGCCTGCATATAACGCGAAACCAGCAACAACACATAAAGACTAATATGTCATATACATATAACGCAAAACCAGCAACAACACACAAAGACCAATATGCCATATAGCCTGCATATAACGCAAAACCAGCAACAACACACAAAGGCCAATATGCCATATACATACAGTATAACGCAAAACCAGCAACAACACACAAAGACCAATATGCCATATACATATAACACAAAACCAGCAACAACAAACAAAGACCAATAAGCCATAGGCCTACATATAACGCAAATAGTGCGCAACGCTCGTGTGCCCAAAATGTCAACAATATTAAAGTTTATGTAGGAGGCAAATGCCTGCTGGCATTTTTCTTTAAGCAGTCATTTCTGTAATTTTCCAAATAATCACATTTCACCTCCTCAAATTACTGTTGCAAATCTCTTTACACCACTTTCTTATGTGCGTATACACACACAAATGAAATGTCCGCAAGCACATTATATCATCAGCAGGTTCAGCATCTTAAATAACGACTAAAGAGCAAATGAAGCTTAACTTACATTTCAGAAACACGCACGGCAGGCCTTCATCGCAGCAAAGGTCTTAACTGCATCCTCTATTTCGATTCTCCGTCACATATGAAACAGCCAGCCACCGCTGTCAGCGAGCCGAGCCGCCGAATTGAAGCACTGAGGGCGCGCGCGCTGCGCCCATACCTCCGGTTCAGTTTCCCGAGCCCACGAAGTGCGGCGAAAACATTTTCGGTGTAACTGCCAGACGGTTCAGCTCGTCTGCGACAATCTTTGCGGCATCCATCTTCATTGAATTTTGATATCAGAGAGAGCCGGCCAGAGCACAGCATAATAAGTAGCCATGTGGTTGACTTGGAGGGCGGGGGCAAAAGCGCCGGGTTATTCAGTATGGAAATACACACAGACAATGACACGCCACGCCCCTACTGCATGCTAGAATCTCCGAAAACAAGCCGATTTCAACCTCAAAATGTAAGCTTTTAAATATACCAATACTGCTATCTCAAACATGGAGAGGCTTCTTCGTGATTTCAATTAACAGATTCTCCAAAAAATTGAAAATCACCAATTTTGAAAAAAAACTCTTCTTTCTCATTTTGCTCGAAAGTTGTGCTGCCGACTTGTGTCCCTGGTTTCTGTGACGGGTCACATATCCTCTTCAAACTTGCATTTACCATATACACCAGTCTGTTTTCGTTCAGACTCGTAGTTTGAATAGCCACATACACCCAGGACACCCAGATACAAACAGCCTAATCACCTTTCCTGAATACTAATGAGGGGGGCAGGGGAATAGGGGCAATCTTGAGCTGCCAGTCCCAAAACAAATTAGCATTTACAAAGCCAAGCCATCAACTAACAGCATGTGGTCAGACAAGTTCCTGTTTTCGGGCCTTTGCGGGCATTTACAGGTACGCATAACAAAGTTCCAAAGATCCCTGCCAAACAGCACATTTAGCGGGCGTATTCATTGTCTGAATTCTCCCGTATACACCCCTTTTGATGCAGTGGTTGTTTTAACAGATGCCTTCACCACGGGCTGGGGTGCCATGTGCAAGCGACATGCTGCCAGCTCCTTTAGCATTTTAATTGCCTCGAGTTGCTGGCAGTACAGTTCGCTCTGCACCACTTCCAGGCATTGCTCAAGAGTCAACATGTACTAGTCTGGACAGACAACACGCCCACAGTAGCGTACATCAACTGTCAAGGTGGTCTACGCTCCTGCCCACGCTCCCGCCCATGTCGCAACTCGCCCTCCATCTCCTTATATGGAGTCAGAAGCATCCGAGGTCGCTTCCAGCCATTTATATTCCGGGAGACCTGAATCGTGCAGCCGACGAGCTCTCACGATTTCAGCCTCTTCCTGGAGAATGGAGACTCCATCTCCAGTCGGTTCAGCTGATTTGGGAACAGTTAGGTGACGTACAGGTATATCTGTTTGCCTCCCACGACTCTTCCCATTGCAGCCTGTTTTATTCCCTGTCCGAGGGCACGCTCGGCACGGATGCACTGGCGCACAGCTGGCTCCGGGCCTCCGCAAGTATGCGTTTCCCCCAGTGAGACTTCTTGCACAGACTCTGTGCAAGATCAGGGAGGACGAGGAGCAGGTCACTTTGGTTACACCTCATTTGGCCACCTGGACCTGGTTCTCCGAACTAGTAGTCCTCGCGACAGCACCTCCATGGCCAATTCCTCTGAGGAAGGACCTCCTTTCTCAGAGACGGGACATTCTCTGGCACCCTCGTCCCGATCTTTGGACCCTCCACACGAGGTAGGTTTGAGTACCCTACCACCTCCGGTGGTGGCTACCATCACTTCTGCTAGAGCACTGTCCACTCGACATGCCTATGCGTTGAAGTGGAACCGCTTCGTCACCTGGTGCTTTTCTCGCCGAGAAAACCTCAGAAAATGCCCAATCAGTGTTGTGTTTTCCTCCCTGCAAGAAGGGTTGGAGCGAAGGCTGTCTCCCTCCACCCTCAAAGTGTATGTTGCCGCTGTCACCACACATCATGACGCAGTTGAAGTTAAAATGTCCTTGGGGAAACATGACCGGGTCATCAGGTTCCTGAGGGTAGCCAAGAGATTAAATCCTCCTCGCTCTCCCCTCGTACCCTCTTGGGACCTCGCAGTGGTCTTATCTGCCCTGCACAGAGCTCCCTTTGAGCCTTTGCAATCAGCCGAGCTTAAGATCTTGTCTATGAAGACAGCGTTCCTGGTTGCATTGGCCTCCATCAAGAGGGTAGGGGACCTGCAGGCATTTTCGGTTGACGAAGCGTGCCTGGAATTCGGGCCGGCTAACTCTCACGTGATCCTATGACTCCGGCCTGGATACGTGCCCAAGGTTCCCACCACTCCCTTTAAAGACCAGGTGGTGAACCTGCAAGCGCTGCCCCTGTAGGAGGCAGACTCAGCCTTGGCATTGCTCTGTCCAGTATGTGCCCTCCGTCCTTACATAGACAGAACGCAGTGTTTCAGGAAGTCAGACCAGATCTTTGTCTGTTATGGTGGGAAGCTGAAGGGAAAGGCTCTCTCCAAGCAAATGCTGTCTCACTGGATAGTGGACGCCATTGCTTTGGCATACCAGCAGCAAGGTCGACCATGCCCACTTGGTGTGAAGGCCCACTCCACTCGGAGTGTGGCTTCATCTTGGGCTCTAGCGCATGGCGCCTCGCTCACAGACATCTATAGAGCTGCAGGCTGGGCAGCACCCAACACATTCGTGAGATTCTACAATCTCAGAGTGGGGCCAGTGTCCTCTCATGTACTTGCCCCCAATGGCCGGTAACAGGACACGCTCGTTGTCATCGCTTGCTCGCCATTCCACTCCTTGGACTGGATACATGCAATATTCAGCTCAGGTGAGTTTTCCGAGAAGCCCTGAGTTCCTCCAGCACTGCTGACGTCAACGCCAAAGTCCATGCCAGCTTTCACATTGGCTAGGTGCCTCCATGTGGCACGGTTCCCCCCCTGTGTGATCCCCACGTGTGTATTTCCGCTGTTAGCCTCTCTGAGCATGTGTCTTTCCCTTGGCAAGCCACCTTGCCACCCCTGGAGTTGAAGGATTCCACCCTACGGGCTGGAAACCCCAGTGTTTCTCCATATGTTACCCCCTCATGGGCCATATGTGTATTCCTAAGCCCTCCCTTCAGATATCCATTGTGTTGGATATCTCCTCTGACATATTCTTCCCAGTGTACCTTGGTATTCCTGTGTTAAGTAGGAGTCCTTCGTCCGTGCTAGTCTCACGACAGGGAGCTCAGACTTACGTAGGGCACTAGAAGACAGCCGAGGTGGCATGATTAGACTGGGAACCCCATTCGTCGTCACAACGTAACTCGTAGTGACTACGAAAGCGAACGTCTCGGTTACGTATGTAACCCTCGTTCCCTGAGTAAGGAACTTCAGCTGTACCTCTGGAACAGCCTGAGTTCAGTCTCGGCTCCACAGCAGGTAACATAATGGTATGTTGCTAGCGTACTTCCTTATATACCCACGAGGTGGGTATATACGCTATGCAAATTCCGCAAACCCATACATACAGTCAGCAACGCGTCATAGTTGGGGGGCGTGGTCGGCGTGGGGGAAAACACCACGAACATCATGTGCATTTGAATGACAAAATGTCTTATTGCGAAGCATTGACGCCTGCCGACTGGCAGCGATATATTGCTAAATGAACTGCAATAGGGTACGATTGCCCATATTTAATTAAAAACTAGGTCAATGACCCAACCAAATGGCCGGAGGTGTCGTTTCCAGACATATTTTGCTATCTGGTTGAATCTCCAGGTAAGACATCGCGGTAGCTACCGGTAACATTAGCCACTAACTCAATCATATGTTGCATACTATAACTCCATAAAACCTTGTCACTTACCAATTGTACGTATGCTTCACTCCAAACTATTAATCCTTTTGTAAAACGGTGATCAGTAGTACGAGGTTGCCGAGGGACTGTGCTGACAGTTATCCCTAACTCACAGACTGCAGTCTGTATTGAGTGTAGACAGCGATTGGCCTATCAAGCGAGCCTTCAGCTGATAACGCTAATGTGAATGATAAATCCCTTATGAAAAACAACTATAGGAATCTTGTAGTATTTTAGGAAAAAATATTATAGTAATCTTATAGGAATACTATAGTATTTTGGGACATAGGCTACTATAGAAGTACTATAGAGGTACGACAGAACATCACAGAAGTATTACACTACTGTTTATAGCTTGTAGCCATTTTGTCCTCCTTTCCGGGTCTGTGTGTTTATTAGAAAGGATGTAGAACTTCAAATCATAATTTGTTTGTTTATTGGCGGTACAGAAAACGACACAGCACCTCTTCGGCATGATTGTCGCGTGTATTTCAATGAGCGCTAAGGCAATGTTTTCCCCCACGGGCTAAATTCACATAACGTGACGGGGCGTTCCCTGGGGCGTTCCCAGACCAACCGACTGTATCTATGGCATTTCCTTGCCATTGGCTCGTTTTGTAATACTCGAAGTTGATAGGTTTTCTAAGCGAAACCCCATTCATCGTCACGACGTATGAGTAGGGAACGAGAGTTACATACGTAACTGAGACGTTTTTTAATTACATTTATTTAAAATACGTATTTAATTACTTTTGAGTATTTTGTAATTTGTATTTTTATATTAAACAAAAATAAATTAAATGTAATTTGTAATTAAATACTTTGAGAGACTTTATTTTGTATTTAAAATACTTTTTCAGATGTGTAATTTTATTTTGTATATAACAACTTTCATCACCAGGGTTAATAGGACCATAGACATAAAATATGAATAGGACTACCAAATTGCCTATAACAGTTTTTGGCTAAATGCAAGAAAATCACGTGACGTGACACATCCTATTGACCCTTTTAACATTTCCGAGTTTCTCAGAAGTGGAAGTCTTCATAGTTGGGTAAACTTATATAGCAGTAAATAAGAGACTAGGCTACATTAAATATATATTTTTGTGTTCCCATTTGCTCAATAGCAAAAGAAAAACTCCACAATAGTTTTTCACGACTTTCAAAAAGAGTAAAAAAATAGAGAGGGTTTGATAACGGCAGTCAAAAGAGAGAAAGATTTCAACTTTACCGTCACAGCCACTGTATTAGAAACTCCCTCACAGCAGCGTTAACGTTTTTTCTTCCTTGTAATTTGATGCAAAGGTAATATAATACAAAGTATAGTGTTTTAAATGTACATAAAAAATGTACGATGCTGATGACCGTTAAAACACGTCATCACAGTCAGTGAAAAGGGTCCAGCGCCGCTCATTGTGAAGAAGGTCAGACGCCATTAAAGAAGCTGCTTATGTGCTCAGGATTAAAATGTTAACTATCTAGTAAAATATACTATCAGATATTGTTCACTGAATGTCATTATAGGTCAGGAGATTAGCACAACTAGCTAGAATGTGTGAATTGACTTGCAAGCTAAAGAGTGAGGTGCGCTGTCAGTGATGCACGGATCGCAGTAATATCTGGGGGAGGGTGGGTCAAGTAATAAAAAATAAATAAAAACATTCTGATTAATAGCGGCTGGGTCACAGGTGGAATATAAAACATTTATGATGGAAATATTAAAACAACATGTAGGCCTACATGATAATGTGAGTGTTGCTGAAATCTGAGTGGTTGATAAACTGCTGTTTTGCGGGGGAACTGCCAGATACACATGAATGTCAATGCCCGTCTCTGAGAATATTCATGTAAACACACTTCGGTTGTGTCTTAAATTAATGTAAAGCCACCTTTCCACTGCCCACAGCATTCAGACTGTCGGAATTTGCCATCGCCACCTTGTGGCAGGCGTAATGATCTTTTATTTTGACCGTACGCGGCAACATGTGAAAGAAGCTCATTCTCGCCAATCTTCCCTGTTCCCTTCTTCTGCACTAAGCGATGCTATTCTGATATTCTATACTCTTACGTGCATCTAATTCCACAGTTACTCTTGCATTTGAAATGATTGCTTGTAAATTTTGTTTGTATTTTTGTATTATCAAATGCCAAATTACTTGTATTTAAATTAAATACATTTTTCAAAGCAGTATTTTGTATTTTATTTAAATACATTTGATGAGTAAATATATGTGTCATTTGTAATTAAATACTTTTTGATGTATTTGGGCCAATCTCTGCCTATAGGCTCATATTACTAATGCACCCTTAAAAAAAAAAAATAATAAATAATATATATATATATATATATATATATATATATATATATATATATATATATATATATATATTGTGCCATTTACTTTAGACCAGGTTTCAGTTGGTCAATGGCGCAGTCTATTTCAGTTTTGCCTAAAAATAGCAACGCGCCAGCAATGTGCCTGAACACACCTTGTTTTCAGACCAGCAGCACATGGGCGCATAGATGGGCGCAAATGCATTTGCTATTTAAACAACGTGGCACAGGACGTGAAAATGATAACTGCGTCAGGCTGAAACTAGCAAAACACACTTGTGTCGCGCCTGGCGGGCGCCACATTGCACCGGGTGTATGATATGATTGATTTAATGACTCTACAAATTACTTTTAATCAACAAGTAAAAAGTAATTACAATTTATTTACACCTTAAATACATGTGTACACATAACAAAAACAAAACATTATTTAATTTTTTTATTTTTGGACTGCATGTATTAAATCTTTTATGTCATTGTACCATGTATTGGATGCAAGTTGCATATGAGGTATTTTACCATGTCATTTGTAAATTCAGATCAGCAGCTAAAGTCACATTCATCTGTCCAAGTATTCTGGAATTCTGTGCATTCATACTAATGTTTCCTGGCGTTTCTGATACCAGCTCTGCCGCGACTGTCTCATATAATCTTGAGGTCATCTCAAACAGACAAAACATTCCCTGAGCTTCACACACGCACACACACACACACACGCGCACACAGACACACACACACACACACACACACACACACACACACACACACACACACACACACACACACACACACACACACACACACACACACACACACACACACACACACACACACACACACACACACACACACACACAAACACACACACACACACACACATACACACTGCACTCACAGGCATTTCACACTGCGATAAACAAACTTCACTTAGAGGCAAGCTTTGACGCCAACTGTCGTATCAATCCTTTGCTTCTTAGTGACACACGTGGACCTTTGATAAAAAGAGGAAAACAAAACTATCACTGGGATTTGATCATGAAAAGGCTGCTGGAGGTTACTATAGAGACATGGCATACCTCGCTGGGTAAGCTTCATTAGAGATAAGCACGAGGAGAAAAGTAGCCCATGTAAATGTAACACACACATTAATAGCCCTTACTTGATAATGATCCTTTTAGCACCATAGTAACAGCCTGGGCTGAATAGATGGCTCACGAAAACTGTATCTATATATTTCTGACCTCTTTTATATTCTAGATAAAGATGAACATGTACACAGATCCAGCACTCACTGACAGTGATGTGATCCGTATCATGCCGAAAAAAAATTGAACACAGGAAAAGGTCAAAGTCATCTTTGGGCCAATGGCTGATTTATGGACAAACCATATTAACCACAGTCCACTGGACTAGTAAACAAAGATGCCAGTCCATTTAAGTTGATTGTTCATTGAAAACATTAAGAAACTGTGTCGATGCAAATCTGACAATTTAATAATCAAAATATGAGAATTAAAATCATAAATATTGTCCTTTTAGCAATGACGGCTTGGGTTGTTTTTGAAAAGTTTTTAAAGTAACAAGGAGACAGAATGATTATGCGATATTGCTTTTACACAGAACTTCAATACCTTACCAGCAGAACTGTTGTGCAGTGAATAATTCAGTGACTCACTCATAAATCACTTGTTTCTTTCCTGAATAACTACGTGTTTTTGAACAAAACAGTTGAGTGAGTAAGTGTGTTCGACTTCAAGTTTGCAGACTGTTTGGTGTAAAGGTCCTTGCACACTGAGGGTGCTTTCACACCTGCCTCATTTAGTTCGGTTGAATCACACTAGAGTTCTTGGTGCGGTTAGTTTGGGCAGGTGTGAAAGCAGCAATCGCACTCGTGGTGCGCACCAAAAGCGGACCAGACAAGCGTACTGAAACCTCCTCGAAGAGGTGGTCTCGGTACGCTTTCAAACGAACTCTGGAGCGGTTCGTTTGTGGTGAGAACGTGATCCGACCTCGAACAGACCCAACTGCCAAAGAACTGCGGATTTTTGGACTAAACCGGCTGCCGTAGTCAGCTGCGCTGTGCATTATGGGATGAGGACTAATGTTTGTTGACAGTTTGCACTAGCATGGCAGCTCGCGGACAAACGTAGAGTTCTAAGGAGGTGCGGAGCATCATAGAAATTTGGTCTGATGACCATATTAGCTCCCAACTTTCCAAAACTCAAGAACAGCGAAATATTTGCTTTGTTTAGCAAACAGCATTAAAACATTATTTTGAAGCCGCATCCTCACTTCATTCTCAAATGTTATTGCTTGCCTAAAGTGGTGTAGACAAACTATATAATACACTATGACCAGGGATACAATCAGCCCACGCAGTCATCTCTCCATAGTAAAAAGCTGTCTGCTGGATTTTCCTCCTCTTTATTACCTCTTTATTAAGTTCCGGAGCTCTGGAATTTTCCAGCACATTAATTCTGACCAATCGAAGTGCAGTTACCTCTAGCCAACGAGTGATGTGGATGTTGTCACGTGACTGCATTTTGGTTCGTTTCATCAACTCATCATCTGATTCGGACCAGAGCAATCAGTGTGGTGTGAAAAGGAACCAAAACGCCTGAAAATGGAACAAAGTATAATTTTCCGCCCTTAGTCCGGACCAAATGAACCGAACTACAGATGTGAAAAAACCCTGAGTCTGAAAATCTTGTCCTAAATATTTGCACGTTAAAAAATAACGACCTCACATTGTGTCAATCACGTGTACACAATGCCTCCAAAACTTTATTTTTTTTCTTTTTTTCTTCTTTTTTTATTAATAAAAGTATCTCAAGCACAGTA
Organism: Siphateles boraxobius; assembly: GCF_051911475.1. Classification (NCBI taxonomy): domain Eukaryota; kingdom Metazoa; phylum Chordata; class Actinopteri; order Cypriniformes; family Leuciscidae; genus Siphateles; species Siphateles boraxobius. The sequence goes on along the minus strand of NW_027508722.1, from coordinate 3,660,959 downwards.
CAAGCATCAGATTGTTACATAATTAAATAAAGGGAAAAAATCTAAAATTAAACAAGCATAGTAAATTCTCACATTTGAATGAACATAATCACACTAACATATGCATATACATATAAACAACTAAATAAACCAGAAAAAAGGAAAAAAAGGGTTTATCCATTGCTCGTCTCCTTAAAATAATCTAAAAATGGGCTCTAAGATTTCAAGAAAAGATCGGGTTTCATTCTAGCTCCAAATTGAATCTTTTCGAGTTTGAGGGCAAAAGGTAGGTCAAAAACCCACTGACGGTAGTTTGGAGGAGATGGCCGATTCCAATTAATTAGTATAAGTCGTCTAGCCAACAGTGTGCTAAGTGCAATATTATCCATCTCTAAAGATGCAAGTTTAACATTTTCCGGAAGAACCCCAAATAAAGCTGTCAATGGGTTGGGGACTATTACTGTGGTAAGAATTTCTGAGAAAAAACTAAAAATTCCCCCCCAAAACCGTAATAACTTAGGACAGGACCAAAAAGGATGAAACAGAGAGGCTGGCTCCACAACACAGCGTGGGCAGGTGGGCTCTAAATCAGGAAATAACTTGCCGAGTTGCAGCCTCGACCAATGAATGCAATGCACTACATTGAATTGAATAAGCCTATGCCTAGAGCTAACTGAAGAAGAATGTATCCTTTTAAAGATAGTGTCCTAGGTTTCATCTTCTAACAAAATGCTTAAATCCTGCTCCCAGGGAGATTATTATTATCTGCTAGATGGGGTTTGTTTGTCATTTATTATACTGTAAATCTTTGAAATGGCACCCCTTATACATTTATGTTGGTCTAAAATACACTCCAAGACACCACTAGGAGGAGCAGAGGGGAACTCCGGAAAATGTTTACGGGCAAAGCTTCAAACTTGTTTTTCACATATGTACAGTAGCAAGCATTTGAGTGGTGTTTTGACAATTCATATCCACCGTACAAGTGCACAGCAAGATCCAGAACTGTTCAGGATTAATTGGTTTTTAGGTCTTCTTTTTAATATGTGGCTCCGGTATCACTAGCAAAGCATCAAACTGAGCCACTGACATCCTGAAGTAAACTTTAAATCGCTCTGGATAATCCTGCAGCGAACTCTCCTTCCTCTCTACTCAATCTCAGGATTGGATGGACCCAATATAATAGAAGAGAGAGAGGACAACAAAAACAACCTCAATGCTTGAAGACTCAATTTTGTATTGTTACACAAATTTTTTTCGCGACGGATTAATTAATACGCATCGACCTTAAGGCATCAAAGTACCACGAAAGCGTTTCAAAAGCATACAGAGTCGTCTGCTCTCTAAATGGTCTCGCAGTACTTTTATGTCATACACCGATTCGATCTACACAGTGCCACTTCAAGTTTTTGCAACAAATCAGTTGAGTGAATGATTCAATGACTTACCAATAAGGTCATTTGTTTCATTCCTAAATGAATAAGTGTTTTTGGACAAATCAGTTGAGTGAATAATTCACTGACTCACTCATTAAGTCATTTGTTTCGTTCCTAAATGAATCAGTATTTATGAACAAATCGGTGAATGAATGAGTCAATGACTCGCAAATAATGTCACTGGCATAACAATGTTACTAATTATCATTACATAGGCTGGTGATGGCGCAGTGGATAAGACACATGCCTTTGGTGTGAGAGACCCGGGTTTGAATCCAATGTGTCTCTGAGCAAGACACTTAACCCCTAGTTGCTCCAGAGGCGTGCGACCTCTGAAATATAGCAATTGTAAGTTGCTTTGGATAAAAGCGTCAGCTAAATTAATAAATGTAATAGCCATGTAGACATGTTTATGACACTTTAATAATAATAATAATAATAAATGTAATAATAGATCCCATCGAAAGGGAACATAGGCTGATTAAAAAGTAATACTAATAATTATAAATAATAAAAATATATTGTTTGATGAAATAGCAAATACAAACAACAGAATTTTCTTTTTATTTCGTTTCATTTGCCTCCAGGTGAGAAACACTACTAAACTTCACACGTACAATACAATGTTAGCACTTTTAACAGGATGCTTCATCGCTGATGTAATTAAATAAAAAGACACAAAATGCTGTTGTCATATTAACAACCGTCTCCCTCCTTTAACTTATTCCTGAGCCGAGAAAAGAACAAACACAAGTCCCTTTCACACACGGCCAGAGACATCCAAATGTTTTCGAGTGCAGGACTGGTGTGTTGCCATATGTGATTCAGCGGTCACAATGTCCAACTTTAACCCTCAGATAAGCAACAAACACATGCTGACTAGATTTAGACAATAGATAAGAACAGTTTATTGAGTTTACTGAGTGCATATTGCTTCAGTTAAGATTGATACGATTCCAAGGTTTTCTCTCATTGCTCTTCCTGTATATTTATTTCTCTGTCAGCAGATGAAATGGCACTAGATGTGTTTTCCAAGCTTGAGGAGCTTCCAGGAAAGAATATTCTTTTTAGTTCACTAAGCGAATCTAATTTTATTATGTAATGATGCTGCTAGACTTCCTTAATTCATAAAACATGAATAAAACATATCCAAGACACATCTTAAGAACATGTTTAGTATGTGTGCTCGTGCTTTATTTAGCATTCCAGCATAAGCTATTTCCTATTGCTTTTCCTCTGGGCTGCTATTAGTTTTCCCCATTTGAACAATGTTTTATCTATGCTGAAAACTCATCAAACTTTGCATGTATGAAGAGTCTGAGGCTGCATTTTGTGAAAATTTGGTATGATTGAGATGTATGGTGTGTGTGTGTGTGTGTGTGTGTGTCTGTGTGTGTGTGTGTGTGTGTGTGTGTGTGTGTGTGTGTGTGTGTGTGTGTGTGTGTGTGTGTGTGTGTGTGTGTGTGTGTGTGTGTGTGTGTGTGTGTGTGTGTGTGTGTGTGTGTGTGTGTCAGCCTCACTACTCCATCTGCACTAAAGACAAATTTGCTACACAGACTCAAGATCTGACATGAATTGACATAAAACTTTTTGAAAATTCTCCCAATTGTCCTCTCTGAGCTTTTTATATCATCTTTGCAAATGGCTTTTGTAAATTTGCTAAATAAATTAAATAATTACATTTGTTGAGTTTTCCTGGATCTAGAAATTAAAATCCAAGAGCCAATATCTGTATCCTTTAGTGAAAATCTACAATTTTCAAATAGCTGTTTCTTTAAAATAAAACAACTTTTCAATCAATTCTTCTGCACAATATAATGATGTTTTACTCTTTTTTCTAAATAAGCTGTTTGCATTTTGATGCTTGTGGATGCAATAAAGATGTTATTTGTCATTGCATTAAGAAAAGTATTGCATTTTATTTTCATTCAGGTTTCGTCCACATGCATGTTGCATAGTTAATTTTTTCTAGAAATTGTCAGCAAGAAATATGTTTTGAAAGGTGTCAATGTTAAGATGTAATATTATAGATAAAAGTCAGCTACATTAAATACTCAAGACCTACCCGGTACAAAAGAGTCTAACTGAGTGGTGAGGCATCAAAGAATTGAAGAAATTGAAGTGGATTGATTTGTATCCCATTATGAACACAGAAGCTGGTTCCATTTCATGTATCTTTACAAAACCGTCTCATATCCTTGAATCCTGTAATTGCTTCTTCTATATTTGTCATTCATGGCTGATGAAGGCAGGATGTGGTACTATTAGGCGAGGAGGTACATGACGTGTCTGTGCTAGTGGATCAATGCTTGCCTGTTTAAACCAGTCTGAGGTGGTTATCTGGAAAAATTAGTCAGATTGGTCTGTTTTGGGAACTTTTAAACCAATGTAAACCTACCTTATACTGGTTTCAGATGCCTTTTTTATGTTTTATTTCTTACAGTGGATTTGTGTTCACTATGTTAAGTTTTAATTTTTAGTTAAATTTTATCACTTTTTGCCGTTTTGTCTGTATTTGATAATTTTGATTGTATTTGATATTCCAAAGACACTCAAGACCGAATGGGGTTTGATGTCATACTATTTGGATGTGACATTGTAATTGTCATTGCAAAAAAAGTCTGAATGAAGTCTGTAAATTAAGCAGTTAAGGCTGAATTAATTGCTGAAAATATCATCCTATAGAGTAAAAGTTTTTAGAACAACTATTAAACACTATTAAGCCCATTTCACACAGAGATTCCGGAAAATACACGGATAAAGTGACCCGAGATTTGACCCGGGTTCGTTTGATTTTGGTTCATTCACACTGCCAGTGATTTTCCAGAATCAGAGAGTGCGTTCATACACAACCCGTAAAAATCTCGTAAAGACACGTGGCATCGATGTGACATGAGCCCCTTTCACACAGCGCGTTAATCCCGGAAAATTGCCGGGAAATTGCCAGAACGCAATTCTTCTGTGTGAACGCAAACACGACCCGGGATTGATGCCGGTGTTGTGCCGAATTTCCACCCCGCCAAATTACTAGCCCCCTAGTATTGGTAGGTTTAGGATTAGTTGTGGGGGAGGGGTTAGGATTAGGGGTGGGGTTAGGATTAGGCAATCAGGTACTGACTTCAATGAGGGGGGTAATCATTTGGCAGGGGGTCGAAATTCGGCACAACACGGGGATCGATGCCGGGTTGGGTAACCTAGGAACATTGCCGGGATCAGTCCCGGAACGCGCGCTGTGTGAACAAATGCCGTAATCAGTGCCGTGTCGTAATGATGAAGTGAAGTGAAAGCAGGAGTGAAACGGTACGTAATGCGCTAGTTTATGATCGAATCAGAGGAAAAAAATGCACAAGCGTGGTTTCTCGAGAGAGAAATCGACCCGCTCATAAGCAAACTATAGACGCTGCTGAGACATTACATGTCAAATTGATGTCACGTGTCCTTACGGGATTTTTACGGGTTGTGTGTGAACGCACTCTCTGATTCCGGAAAATCGCTTTTCATTTCATTTTCATTTTCATTCATTTTTTTGAATGACCCAAAATCGTCTCGGTTACGTATGTAACCCTCGTTCCCTGAGTAGGGAACGGAGACGTTACGTCGGATGACGACGAATGGGGTTTCGCTTAGAAAGCCTATCAACTTCGAGTATTACAAAACGAGCCAATGGCAAAGAAATGCCATGGGTCTGCGGAATTTGCATGACGTAACTCCGCCCCACCTCGTGGGTATAAAAGGAGGACGCCGGCAACAGGCAGATATGTTTCTTCGCTGAGGAGCCAAGACTGAGCTCAGGCGATCCCCGCGGTACAGCGAAAAGTGGCAGGCAGACGTAACGTCTCCGTTCCCTACTCAGGGAACGAGGGTTACATACGTAACCGAGACGTTCCCTTTCGTTGTCACTCCGAGTTACGTCGGATGACGACGAATGGGATTACCAGTCTAATCACGCCACCTTCTCAGCTGTCTTCCAGTGCCCTGCGTAAATCTGAGATCCCTGTCGTGAGACTGGCACGGACGAAGGACTCCTATTTAGCACAGGAATACCAAGGTACACTGGGGAGCATATCCCATAGCTTAGAGGAAATATGCAATTATTGCCAACCCAGAGGGGGGGACTTAGAGAATACACATGTGACCCGAAGGAGACATGGAGAACACTGGGGTGTCCAGCCGCAGGTGGAATATTTCAACCCCAGGGGTGGCAAGGTGGCTTGCCAAGGGAAAGACACATGCTCAAGAGGCTTACAATGGAAATACACATGTGGGGGTCGCTCAGGGGAGGGACCATGCACACGGGAGGCACCTAGCCGACGCACAGGCAATAGACACTGGCGCCAACGTCAGGAGTGCTGGAGGAACTCAGGGCTTTCGGGGAAGCTCACCTGAGGAGAATATCGCACGTATCCAGTCCGTGGAGTGGAATGGCGAGCAAGCGAAGACACCTGAGCGGGTCCAGTACTAGCCGGTTGAAGCGAGTACATGAGAGGACACTGGCTCCACTCGGAGATTGTAGAATCTGGCGAATGTGATAGGTGTCGCCCAGCCTGCAGCTCTGCAGATGTCTGTTAGCGAGGCGCCATGCGCTAGAGCCCAAGAGGATGCCACACTCCGGGTGGAGTGGGCAGTCACACCAAGGGGGCACGGTCGACCTTGTTGCTGGTATGCCAAAGCAATGGCGTCCACTATCCAGTGAGACAACCTTTGCTTGGAGAGAGCCTTTCCCTTCAGCTTCCCACCATAACAGACAAAGAGCTGGTCTGAGGTCCTGAAACACTGCGTCCTATCTACATAGGCGCGGAGGGCGCGTACTGGACAGAGCAGTGCCAAGGCTGGGTCTGCCTCCTCCTGGGGCAGCGCTTGCAGGTTCACCACCTGGTCCCGGAAGGGAGTGGTAGGAACCTTGGGCACATATCCAGGCCGGGGTCTCAGGATCACGTGAGAGTAAGCCGGCCCAAATTCCAGGCACGCTTCGTCAACGTAGAATGCGTGCAGGTCCCCCACCCTCTTGATGGAGGCCAATGCAACCAGGAGCGCTGTCTTCATAGACAGGAACTTAAGCTCCACTGATTGCAACGGCTCAAAGGGAGCACTCCGCAGGGCAGTTAGAACCACTGAGAGGTCCCAAGAGGGAACGAGAGGAGGGCGATTCAGTCTTCTGGCTCCTCTCAGGAACCTGATGATCAGGTCGTGCCTACCAACAGACTTACCTTCGACCGGGTCATGGTGTGCGGCAATAGCGGCAACATAGACCTTCAGGGTGGAGGGAGACAGCCTTCGCTCCAGCCTATCTTGAAGGAAGGAAAGCACGACACTAATCGAACATCTCCGGGGGTCTTCTCGGTGAGAAGAGCACCAGTTGACGAAGAGGTTCCACTTCAACGCATAGACGTGTCTCGTGGACGACGCTCTAGCGGAAGTGATGGTAGCCGGCACCGCTGGTGGTAGGGTACTCACACCTGCCTCGTCCCGTCCAGGAGCCACACGTGGAGGTTCCAAAGATCGGGACGAGGGTGCCATAGGGTGCCCCGTCCCTGAGAAAGGAGGTCCTTCCTCAGGGGAATCGGCCAAGGAGGTGCTGTCGCAAGGAGTACTAGTTCGGAGAACCAGGTCCGGGCGGGCCAGTATGGCGCGACCAGAATGACCTGCTCCTCGTCCTCCCTGACCTTGCGCAGGGTCTGCGCAAGCAGGCTCACTGGGGGAAACGCATATTTGCGGCCCCGCGGCCAGCTGTGCGCCAGAGCATCCGTGCCGAGCGTGCCCTCGGTCAGGGAATAATACAGGTCGCAATGGGTCGAGTCGTGAGAGGCAAACAGATCTATCTGTGCGTCCCCGAACTGGTCCCAAATCAGCTGAACCGACTGGGGATGGAGTCGCCAATCTCCCGGGAGGGGCTGAAGCCGTGAGAGCTCGCCGGCTGCACAGTTCAGAGCTCCAGGGATATAAATGGCATGAAGCAACCTCAGATGCTTCTGACTCCATATGAGGAGGTGGCGGGCGAGTTGCGACATACGGCGAGAGCGTAGACCACCTTGATGGTTGATGTACGCTACAGTGGCGGTATTGTCTGAACGGACTAGTACGTGTTGGTTCTTGAGCACGGCCTGGAAGCGGCGCAAAGCAAGACGTACGGCCAGCAACTCGAGGCAATTGATGTGCCAGAGGCGGCGGGGTCCTGTCCAGGAGCCCGCGGCAGCACGTCCATTGCACATGGCACCCCAGCCCGTGGAGGAGGCATCTGTCGTTACAACGACGTGCCGCGAAGCTCATTCCAGGGGCACTCTGGCCCGTAGAAAACTGAGGTCCGACCACGGGGTGAAGTTCTGACGGCAGGACGGAGTAACTGTTACTCGGAAGGTGCCGTGTTGCCATGCCCACCTCGGGACTCGGTCGCGAAGCCAAAGCTGAAGCGGTCTCATATGAAGCAATCCGAGCGGCGTTGCCGCGGCTGCAGATGCCATATGCCCCAGGAGCCTCTGAAAGAGTTTCAGTGGAACCGTACTCTTGCCCTCGAACTGTCTCAGGCAAGTCAGCAGTGACTGCGCGCGCTCGCTCGTAAGCTGCGCGGACATGGCGACCGATTTGATATCCATACCGAGAAAAGAGATCCTCTGCACGGGGCAAAGTTTGTTCTTTTCCCAGTTGACCCAAAGGCCCAGACGAGCTAGGTGCCGGAGCACTAGGTCCCTGTGTTCGCATACCTGGTCTCGAGAGTGAGCTAGGATCAGCCAGTCGTCGATGTAGTTCAGGATGCGAACCCCGTGTTCCCGAAGGGGAACAAGGGCTGCCTCGACGACCTTCGTGAAGATGCGAGGAGACAGGGCTAGCCCGAAAGGGAGAACCGCGTACTGGTATGCCTGCCCCTCGAAGGCAAACCGAAGGAACGGTCTGTGTTGAGGGAGAATGGAGACATGAAAGTAGGCGTCCTTCAGGTCGATTGCTGCAAACCAATCCTGGGGCCGCACACATTCGAAAATGCGTTTGGCAGTGAGCATCTTGAACGGCAGCCTGTGAAGGGAACGGTTCGGCACACGCAGGTCCAGGATTGGCCGTAACCCACCGGTTTTCTTGGGGACAATGAAGTACGGGCTGTAGAAGCCGGTCCTCATCTCGGCCGGAGGGACGGTCTCGATCGCACCCTTCGCCAGCAGGGTGGCGATCTCTGCTCTCATGATAGGGGCGTTGCCACCGACCAAAGTGGAGCGGACTCCCCTGAAGCGGGGAGGAGACCGCGCGAACTGAATCGCGTAGCCGAGCCTGATGGTCCGTGCCACCCATCGGGACAGGAGGGGAAGCTCTAGTCAGGCTCCCAAGAACTGTATCAGCGGGGTCATACGGACTAACCCAGAGGCGGAAGAGAGCGGCACGGTCCGGGGACGGCGCGCACTGTCAACCGGCTCTGGAACAGAGGGGGACGAGGGGTGCACGGCTCGGGGGCAGCGCACCGTGTCGTCCGAGAACTCTGTGTGCTCAGGGATGGAAATGTTACTTCTTTCTTTAACCACATTAGGGTGCTGCCCACCCGTGGGTGAGCAGCGGGGAGTGGAGAACAAAAGATTCTCCTCCCTTAGCATCTGGGCCTGATAGACCTGCAGAGTGGCCATGGCATGCAAAGAGGCAGCCGCCTGTCCCGCCGCTCTGTAGGACTTCGCCACTAGGGTAGACGAGAACCTACAGGCTTTGGATGGGTGCTTAGGCTCGCCGCGAGAAGAAGCACTCTGAGGACACAGCTGCATCGCAACAGAGCGCTCAACCGGGGGGAGCCCAGTGTACCCACGGGCGGCTGCCCCATCGAGGGGAGGAAAGGCGGATGAAATCAACGAGCGGTCGCGGGAAGACATGGGAGTCTTCCAGGACTTCGAGATTTCATCATGCACGTCCGGGAAGAAAGGTATTGGGGCAGGCTGAGGACGGGAAGCCGCAGCTGCACCCAAAAACCAATCGTCCAGCCAATGCTCGCGGCCGCCCGGGAAAGCATGGCCGTCATCTCTGGATCGGACTGAGCCACAGCCGTATTCACACCCGAGGGTGGCAGCTGTGACGAGTCGTCACTTCCAGACGAATCAGACCCGCCTTGTGATGCTGCGATTGACATCGCATCTTCCTCTGGAGCGCCAAAGGACACCCACGGGACCTCAAAGGACGGTCCCGCGAGGATCCCCTGAACGCTCGCGGGTTGCAACACTGGAGAAGGTGCTGGGGGGCACGGACGAATAGTCGGCGCTTTGTTCCACACAGTCACCCTCAGATCACCCTGGCCACCAGCCGAAGTAGAGCCTCTCGAGGAGGCGCTAAATCGGGGTGTGGATGAGGGGACTCTCACTCTTGCGAGATCATTGAGTCTCGATCTAAGTGTTGCGATGGTCATGTTCCCACAGAGAGAACATGACTCATCCACGAGCGCTGCTTTAGCATGATTAAAGCCCAAACACACCAAGCAGCGCTCGTGCCCATCAGAGTCAGACACCAGCCGACCGCAACCAGAAGTGCATGGGCGAGGCATCTTTAAAAAGACGTGCCGCGTGAAAGCTCTTTTTGTGAGAGAAACTCAGTGCTTAAGCGCCCGCGGAGAACACACTCGCTGGCAAACCACGCTCAGATAAGCAGGAAGTGTGCACTCGCCGGGAGATCGCCGTCACACCAACACTGGAGAGTTGCTCGTCTCGTAAGAAGCTGACAATCAGAGATAGCTTAAGGAGTGAAGAATTACACTTGGCTCCGAAGCGAAAACATATCTGCCTGTTGCCGGCGTCCTCCTTTTATACCCACGAGGTGGGGCGGAGTTACGTCATGCAAATTCCGCAGACCCATGGCATTTCTTTGCCATTGGCTCGTTTTGTAATACTCGAAGTTGATAGGCTTTCTAAGCGAAACCCCATTCGTCGTCATCCGACGTAACTCGGAGTGACAACGAAAGGGAACAAACGAACCCACCCGGGTCAAATCCCGGGTCACTTTATCCGTGTATTTTCCGGAATCTCTGTGTGAAAAGAGCTATGTAGTAATGTCTCAGCAGCGTCTATAGTTTGCTTATGAGCTGCGATTTCTCTCTCGAGAAATCACGATTGTGGATTTTTTTTCTCTGATTCGATCATAAATTAGCGCAATACGTACCGTTTCACTAGCCTGCTTTCACTTCACTTCAGCGTCATCATTACGACACGGCACTGATTACGGCTAAAATAGTAGCCTACTATTCAATTTTATTTAATGTTTTATTTTCCGTTATTTTTCATTTTAGTAAGTTTGTTGTGTTTTTGTCATTTTTATTAGTTATTGTTTTTCTTTTTTAAATGTGGCTATATATATATATATATATATATATAATTATTATTATTATTATCATTTTAATTATTAATACAATATTATTAATATTATTATTTCAGTTTTTGTTATTTTAGTACATAAACCTAAAATGTTGCATAGCTGAAATAAAATAAGGTTGAGTTTTTTATTTATTTAGAATAAGTGTCCATTTGTTAAATTTAGTTAATGCATTAACTAACATTAACTATCTATAGGCGATACATGCGTTACGTCATTGATGTTTGTTAACTTTGGTTAATACAAATGCAACTGTTCATTGTTAACTCAGGTCCATTAAATAATATTAGCAGATACAACTTTTGAATTAAATAATATATTAGTATTGAAACCGTATTGAAAAGCATAATGTTTCTTTTATATTTTATTTTATTTGAGTTATTTTCAGTTATATTTCAAGTGATAATTTGTTATGGTTTTGTTTTATCTATAATAACCCTGTTTAGAACACACAAATAAAATAACCAATCACCATAAAACTTGTCCTTTGGCACAAGTTTTGCATAAACACTGATTGACCATGCAATATCCCTCCAACAAAATATATAAAACCAGAAGCTACTGTATAATAACAGAATCTTCTCCAAAATCTGACAGAAAGGTTTGTAACTGGAGGAAAAAAAATATTTTAAAAAGTGATTTAAATATTTTATACACATACACACTTGTTTGTGTGTGTTGCAGTTTGTTTTCTCTGGGTACAACAGACTTTTGATGCATTTTATTCAGCTACTTTCTGTGAAAGTATCACATACGATTTCTTCCCACAGATGAAGGGAAACCCGGCGGTTCAGACATGCTGAAGTGGTTCTCTGAGACGAAATTCCTTTGAACCAATAAATGTCACACTCACATCTGCTCCTTTGTTATATGTTGTTCACATGTTTTGTGCCCAGAATCACTGCATCCTTCCTCTTTTTTCATACTATGATTACCAATTTGTTTCTTTTTGTTTTATTTTTGTATAATTGTATCCCTTTTTTAAATACTACTATGCAGTATTGCCAGACGTACGCTATTTATCATATTTGTACGATAATTTTGACCTCTGTACGATGTACAATCAATGATAAAAAAAATCATAATGTACGATAATTTCTGAATTTTGTGACACTTCAAATGATGGTGGTTGTAATCATAGGGCTTCTGTACTCATTGATCTAGCTGTGGAGTCTACGCATACCGTCATGATTGTGAGGAGAACGTGAACGTGGTGTTACGCATGTCTTCTTGGCCAATCATCGTGGAGAATGACTCTCTTACTAGCACAATTTTCCGTTCCTGCTGCGGCACTTAGGTCAGTTGTTTTCAAGCTGAGGTCGATAGTTTAACAATAAATATCTAGATAAATAGCTGTATTTTGTACGTTTGACCTGTGTACGATAATTTTCTTCCAAATACGGTAATTTTTAACTTCTGGTACTACACTTGGACATTTCCAATCTGGCAACACTAATACTATGGGCTTTTCACAATGTAGGTTAGTTATTAGCAGTAAGTTCATTAACTCCATAAAGGAGTTAAACACCAAAGCAGTAAAATGAAATCTAATAAAAACTTTGCACGAAAAGATCAACAGCCACCTTGATTTCTGCTGCCTCGGTGGCCAACTTCATGGTCCTTTGCCTACTGGACCCTGTAATGCCCAACATATCATAAGCCAGGGACTGGCTCGCACCTCACCCGCCACATGTTGCCTCAGTATTCTTCCACCAAATCTGCATACCTAGCCCTCTTCCTCTCGTTGGTCTCCTTGATGCGGTCCTCCCAGGTAACAGTGAGTTACAAGACTTCCACTTGTTTAGTGGATTCAGAGATCAGCACCATGTCTGGCCTTAGCATTGTTTTGGTAAAAGTTGCCGGGAACCTCAGTTGCTTCCCCATGTACCTTTTAGCTCCCAGTCTTGTGCTGTTTTAAGCAGGCCAGAGGAAGTGGTCCTGGTAGCTGATGTCAGCTTCAGGGTCAGCAGGCAGGGTTCCCCAGCCCTGGTCTTCTCCACTGGGTGGAAGCACTTGCAGTAGCTAATCCCACACCAGCAGCACCCCTCACCAATGGCTTTCAAACAACAGCTGAAGATGTGCTCTAGAGTCCCTTGCTTCAGGCACAAAGAGCAAGCTGGAGAGTCCACCTTCCCCCAGCAGAACAAGTTAGAAGGGCTTGGTATAACATCATAGATTGCCTAGATTAAGAATCTTGTTGGCTGGGGCTCGGCTTTACCAACTTTGTCTGGCTTCGCCGGATTTTAGCTTATACGAGCCCAGGTAACCAACTCCTTAGGGCCCTTTGGGAATCCCCTACTCTCTTGGACAGAGGCTGTTGTCACTGTCAAGTCATCCATAAATGCTCTAATAAAAAGTACAAAGAGGATCACTGGAATAAATGCACTGAAGTGCATCCAGTAATAATCCCCTCCTTGAGTCACTTTGAGGTGGTATTTCCAGCAGGTACTCTCAGACTGAACCTGTTGTAGTAGTCTAGAATGATGTCCCTGAATTTGCCTGGTATATGATGCTGGTTTAGAGACTCTTCAACCAGCTTGTGGGTTATGGACCCATTGGCATTTGTGAGGTCAAGCCACAGCACTACCAGATCCCCATTGTTCCCCATCCCCACTCTCTGGCTCTCCTGATAAGGTGGGTGACCATGGCTGTATGCTCCAGAAACCCCGGTACCTTCAGGACCCCTCATTTCTGGACCGAGGTATCAATTTAGGATAGTCTGTAGGATAATGCTGAAGAGTATCTTCCCCTTAAAAACACATCTCTTTGGCTTAGCATAGACATAACACATTATAGACATCTATAATTCAATGTTAGGCTGCATAGTTTAGATCAGACGGAATCAGGAACAATTCCCATAAATCCTGATGTACTTTGTACATCATAAGAAGGATGGCATTTACACTAATATTAGTCTTTCTGTTTATCCCGAGGTTTACCGCAAACTGCCGGATCCAGGCCATATCCAGATCTGATGAAGGACTATCGCATGGACACGACGACAACGCATCCCTGAAGTGGCAGCCTCATCAACACTGTGAAGGCCTCATGGACACCTCAACAAACTCATCTCCATACCGGCGTGATGACTCCGACCCCCAACCAGATGAACTGGATAACTATTGTGAAAGTTCTGATCCAATCTGACTTCTGACCTATAATGCTGCCTAAATCATAATCATACACTGTTCGTTCGTTGACCAGAGGAGGACTGGCCCCCCGACTGAGCCTGGGTTCTCCCAAGGTTTTTTTCCTTGTTTTGGTTCCTTGCCACTGTTGCCTTTTTTCGCCTTTGTCGCCATTGGCTTTTGGCTTGCTTAGTTGGGGACATTTAATTTTATATTTAACAATGTTATTACAACATTATTTTCCTGTTATCTCTGTAAAGCTGCTGTAAGGAACCTAGCTATATGAAATATTAATAATCAATAATAACTTTTTATAATTAATTATGAATATTTGGGTCAGTTAATTGGATTAACTTGACATGGCTAAATTAATATTACAATCAATTAATCAGTTCGTCCAACTAACCCTTTTGATTGTTAATTTATTCTAAGAAAAGGGTATCTTCCCTGGCCACAGAAGAATAATTATTTCTTAGCATGTACAGCGTTTTGAGCATGTAGCAAGAACAAAAAACGTAAAGAGACTTCGTATTGCAAGCAAATCAGAACCAAATACATAAAGTGCATAAGTTTTATTAACTAAATCATAAACATAAATAAACTAAACACACATATATACAGAAATACAGAAATAGGTTAGTGATAGGATTAAATTGGAAACCAGAAAAAGGGACTATGAGAAGAACCATCAGAATTTAATTTTCACATTTCATTGAATTGAATACTTGCATTTGTAATGGGAACAATTCTTGAAGTTGTTGAAAATTGAAGTCGTTGATGGTTCCGGCAGTGTCAAGTGGAAGTTGGTTGAGAGTTATCTTTCTCCAGGAACACATGGCTGGTTTGGTCAAGGCCTGGGACTCTGTTGAGGCCACGCCGAGCACCCAGGAGAAGTGAGGAAGTCGGAAGAGTGGGTGATTGGAGTTGTTATTGGCTGGAGTCTTTGTTCCAAAACTCCTGAGATTGTCCTTGGTTCTTTGTGAGAGAGTCTTCTCTCTACTGCCTAAGCCCATGCCCTGTAACATGACACTGTTTCTGCCCTTGTGTTCGTTCATTTGGGCTGTTAGTTTTGGAGTTTCATAAACATTTGTATATAATGAATAATTAGTGTGTGTCTGATTGGTCCATACCCTACACTGCTTTGAAACAATCTGTATTGTAAAAAGCGCTATATAAATAAAGGTGACTTGACTTTACTTGAATATTATTGTGTCACGGTTCATGAATCCACCGTCTCTCTCTCGTCCCACGCGCTGTGTGTGCGTGTCTGTGGGCGTGGTCACTGATCACTGCTGATTACAGCATCAGCTGTCACCACTTGTTTGTCCCTTTAATGTTCAGTTACTGTTGTCTCATGTTGTCAGATCGTTGTGGTTCCCTGGTGTGTGATCCTGTTCCTGTTCCCGTTCCCGTGCTGTGTGTTGGATATTTGTGGATTTACTTCTTGTTCTTCGTCATTGACTTCAGTCTGGATACCGCACTACCGCACCGGATCACCGTGCACTATCACTGAGGATTTACTGCACTGGATCACCGAGCACCATCACCGGGTTGCCTACCAAGGTCCCTGCGCCACTTACCATTGGTCTTTGTGTTCGCCTGACCTGCAACTGTCTTCACTTGCTTAATAAAGCGTTTTACTTGCAACTTGCATGCAGTTCTTGTTATTGTTACATATTGCCTTAAAACATTGCGATCCAAATGCTAAATTAATTTTATTGCCTGAAAAACATTTGAACATTATTAATTTCAGTATGTGTCAACAAGTGATCTTTATGAATTATTGAATCATACACTTAACTGATGTGTATCAGTTAATGATTCGAAATTTTGTCCAACTTGAGACCACGTCACTGTGACATATGGCATATAAGTACCGCAAAAGCGATTCGAGAGTACTGATGACGACACAACTGTTCCACGATTGGCCGGATTCACAGATGGCAACAGTGACGTTTAAGAAGTTCTGCTAATACTCACAAATCTGTGTTTTTATAACAGTAAAATATCTTTTCATGTTACCATAATGTTATATATTGTGTCATGTTTAAAAAACAAAATAAAACCAACTTTATTGGTATTTAAATAGTATAGGCTTACAGTGTGTTGAACTTCATTTTTGTACAGATGGTGCTGTATTAAGCAGTACATGAAATGTGTTTATGTTGCTTCATAAAAATGTCTGAAACGTCACTGTATTTGACATATTTTGCGTCTAATCCACTTATCTATGAATCCGTCTGTGATAAAGTATGCAAACACAGTGCAAGCGTCACTACGGAAAGCAAGTCAAGTCAAGTCAAGTCAAGTCACCTTTATTTATATAGTGCTTTTTACAATACAGATTGTTTCAAAGCAGCTTTGCAGTGATTACAGGAAAATAATGCAACAAACTTTGTTTCAGCAAACAGCAGGTCTAAAAGAGAGTAGCATCTTAGTCCAGCTTGAGTAAATTCAGTGATTGTTCATTTTGGTTGTAAAAAAGTTATAAATGTATTTCATACATTTATACATATATATATATATATAGCCGCTCTGGAGAAAGCAGTGATGTCATCGTCCAGCTCAGTTCAGTTCTCATATAATGGTGTCAAGGGTTAGGGGTTATTTCTGTAATAAGTACTCTTTTAAAAGTATGTTGTTGTTGAAGTGTATTTCTTTTACACAAGGGGTTTCTTTTGTGATGCCCCTAACAGGAATGTAGTGTAACACTGTCAATGCCAAACAGGCAGCATAAATCCTCTTGTCAAGTAAGAGCAGATAAATAAGATCAGTGTTCATACGTACAGGGCTTCAGCCCTCAATCTGGCATAGAGAGATATGTGGATGAAACTCAAAGGTCTTTAAAAGATGATTAAATATTTATTTATCTATTTGGCTACACAATCATGCAAAGCTGTTGAGAAACAATTTGCTTCAGATCTCCTTCCTTTTTCACTTTCTCTCTCTCTCCCAGCCTCACACGCACGCACACACAAACAAACAAACAACCTCACACATGCTCTCAATAGAGCTGAGCTCTTTCATTTAGTCAGGTATGTCAGTGTAGATGACTCCAGCAGCAACTCATTTTTAATATGCTCACCTTTCATCAAAGATTAATATGGTTAACCTGCTGCAAAAGGCCAAAACTGACCAGACCATCCGCT
Organism: Siphateles boraxobius; assembly: GCF_051911475.1. NCBI lineage: Eukaryota > Metazoa > Chordata > Actinopteri > Cypriniformes > Leuciscidae > Siphateles > Siphateles boraxobius. The sequence continues at coordinate 3,643,946 of NW_027508722.1, read as the reverse complement.
CATGTTCCTGGCCTTTCTTGTCACATTCAGTATCAGCATCAGACAGCTGCTAATGGACCTCCCAGAGCCTGTTTCCTGACCCTCTTATTCTCACACATCTGGAATGTACTTTTTCATTGTGGCAAGCTCTAATCTGATTGGCTGACCCAACACAAGTTGCAGGAGGAAAGCCACACAAGTGTTTTATCAGTCTTTTTGCCATGTTTGCAAGGTAACAATCAGCACTTTTCTAAACACACTGAATTTGCCAAAGTTTGTCAAGTTACATCTGTGAAATAATCAGTACTTTTGGACATGCTCTGATCACAAAACTTTTTTTCCCACCATTATTTGAATTATTTTTTTGTCTGATACATGCTGAAACTACACAATTACACATGTGTTTTCTATTGAATGTGCCCATAAATATTATGAAATTGCATGTAAAGTTGTAGTTAAGTCCTAAGACAATTAAGGCCAAAAAAGCATGTTAAAGTTAATCTAATTGCATTTACTATAATGCATTTTGGTTAATAGCAATTAACATGCAATTAAAAATATTACATTAATTTCAATATATCGAAAAAATGTAACATTTATTTACACTAAAGGGTAATTCTTTTCACAATGCATAACATTTCAAAAATAGCTGCGCATACTGATAACAAATTATTTGGTAGACAAATAAATTGCAAAAAAAATTATTATTATTAAAATTCTGGGCCGACACTATGTTGCTGTCTGGTTCAGGGTAGCACAATATTTCATTTTTGACAGGAATGATATTGAGGTTGTGAGGAAAAGAATTACAGTGAGTTAAATGGATTGCACTGTTGTTTAAAACTCTGTTTTAAAAGTTATGAGTTGTGAAAATTATGTGATCTAGGACCTTGCAGTGTGTCTCATTGTAAGGTCTGTAAGTCTATCCCTCACAGCCTCGTTTTCATATGCATTAAATTCAATATGGCATCTAACCTGACTAAGGTTGACTGTAGCTCCTTAGAATCATATATTGGTAGCATTCTTGGCCTGATTAAACTGTTATGAGGACTAGGCTATGAACAAGAGCAGAGGAATCACAAGCATCTCAATAAACTGTCATCCTTAGCATTTGTCACTCACTGTGATGAGGGATTGCCGCCTAGTAATGATGGCAGGTGATAATTGCTACTATGGCCATGAGATAAGTATAGCTGGGAGTCCTATCCAGACGGAGATGGCTGAGATTTGCCCAGGAGCACATGGAGAATTACACACAGAAAAGCCTTAGTGAAGCTTTATAAGCTTACAAACTGTGAAACTGAAACTAAAAGTATTTAGAGCAGTGGTTCTCAAACTATGGTACACAGATGAAAACAACTAGAACAGTTTACAAAAAGCATCAACACTATGTGAATTGACTCATTAAATAACCCATAAATGATGCTAAAGGTTCGGTTGAACTTCGCTCTCCACAAAACAATTTGTTTTTACTGTTGAAGCACCTACACGTTTGAGAACTACTGCTCTGTCTGTTAGAGATGTAGCCAAACTTTGAAAAGCTACCATATCTTTATATGACATCCATGTAAGATTAATCTTTTAATAAAAGAAAAACTGACAACTTTCCCTAATTATTTAATGAGTAATGGTTAGTTTTGGATGAAGAACACAAATCAAGTACTTGAGTAAGTGCAGATATTCTAATAAAATATGACTCCAGTATTAAGTACTCTTTTTCAATTTTTTTTTAGTAAAAGTACAAAAGTACATTATTTTTTAATGTACTTAAGTATTAAAAGTAGAAAGTACTAATAGATGAATGTTTATTTATTTTTCAATTTTATAGGCTACACCATCTTACAGCTCGAAATACGTGTGCAGGGTTGAGTGGGATGGAGGGAGTATAACGAAGATACACAGATAGTAGCTCAGTCTGACAGCAAAATAGAGAGAGCTTTGGTGATAACTAAGTGAATATTTAATGACTATAATACCAATTACTTGCTAGAAATTACATTAGAAGTGGAAAACGTTGATCAACAATTTACATTTACATACAAACTGACCAGCAACCACAACTTTCAACCGCCATCTTTCTTTTTCTTGTCCTCCAAAGGAAGCATTTATCAGCTTTCGGACGCAGCCGAACACACCTGTTGACTTGAGAACAGATGCAATCGGATCAGTCCAATTCACTATTGAATCGTTCAGTGAGATTTCCAATCATGTCTGGGAGCCAACAGTTTTGAATATAAGAGATATAATTGCTTGTGTAGCAGCTCATTTGTTAGTCACTTGGATGAAAAGTATCTGCCAAATGAATACATTTAAATGTTAAAAGTGCCCTTCAATGTTCAGTACTCTTTTCATTGCTATAATTAGCAAATGCTAACATCAGAACTAAAAACTAGCAGACCGTGGTCAAAATTACTATTGGAATTTCTATAATATTGGGAACCTATCCTGATGGAAATTCTCAAACACGTTCCAATGTAACACAAAACATATTTTAGAACACACAGACCCAATTAGACTATTTGATTCTCAATATGATACAATTTGACATGAAAATTAGGATTTCATGTAAAATTTTCGGTATCACTGTCCAAATATATTTGTATTTATCTAACATTAAGCCATAATTCATAGCCATAAATATGGCAACGGAAGTTTAAAGTTTACTTTGTGGACTAACATGGTGTAACTCTTTATTTATAATTTTATTCTCGGTTACAAGTATTTATTGAACAGCACCTGATGAAATGGAGAGGTCATTAACTTGATTCAGACATTTCTTCATCTGGATAGAATCATTGTCAGGATTATTGATAACCTTACAGGGGAGAGTTTAGCATTCAAACAGGGAGCCCATCTACATGTCATACTTTTAAGTCATCAAGCACAGGAAATGCAGTATTGAAAGGCGGTAAAACAAATCTGTATTGAAAGTCACAGAGATTTTACAGGGCTATTTTCTAAAAGTGCTGTTGCACATAGTCCCCCATTGCAGGGATCTGGCGATTGCCTTGGTGAGTTAGCCTATCTGTAGCAGATAATTAACTTTAATTTTCTTTTTAAAAATGTATTGTTTCTGAATTGACACCTTCTATAGCTACGCTCAGATATTCTGATGCTCAACCTGTCATCCTGCCATGATGGTTGTCAGGGTTATGTTTAGTTTCATTGTGTTTTTGTTTATGTGCCTTGGTTTCCTGCAATTCCTTTCAGCTTAACGTTCTTCATTACCGTAACTACTCCCTGTTAGTTTCCTTAGTTACTGATTATTGTCACCTGTGTCTCACCTTGTTTGCTCCTGTGTATTTATACCCCTGGTTCTGTTTAGTTCTTTGTGAGTTCACGCCTTTATTTCATGTGGTTAGTGGCAATTCTCTGTGCATTCTCTTGTGTATATTCTCTGTGTTGAATAAAATGATCTTTGTTATTTACTCTGCGTCATGCATCGGATCCCTACCGCCATTTACGTGACAGATGAACCGACCGAAACAGTAAAAGAGAAAGAATATGTAGAGGGCTCCTTGGAGGCAACGATGCATGCTGGTATGATGAGGTGCTTAAACATCTCTTCTGGAGTGGGATAGACAACTTACTCGGCCAGATGCTGTTTTTTGGGGGAGGATTATTGCACCTTCACCACGTTTGTGGATTACATTCTGTGGTGCGGATTCTCCCTCACCGTGGGAGTCGTCGAAGACAACAACACCATCTCCGACTCCCTGGCACATTTTCCATCTGCAGCCACCATCTCTCTACCCACTCTAGACAGGACTCATCGTACGAGCCCGGAGTGTCCTAGAAGGTATGAGAGATCTTCCACCGCAGACCTGATCTCGATGCACAAGCCCGCCTTGGAAACAGAGCCTGAGCCATCGCCCGCCACGGATCATGTGCTGACTCCAACCATGGAGCCAGAGCATGCCAACACGTCTGTCCTGGATTTAGAGCCAGAAGCCATCTCTGCCACAAGGCCAGAACCTAACACCAGGTCCATCCTGGCGTCTGTGCAATAGGGGCAGTCCTCTACTTAGACCAGTGGTCTCAAACTCAATTCCCGGAGGCCACAGCTCTGCACAGTTTAGCTCCAATCAGCTCCAACTCACACCTGCTTGGAAGTTTTTAGTAATCCTGAAGACCTTGATTGGAGCTGGTCAGGTGCGTTTGATTGGGGTTGGAGCAAAACTCTGCAGAGATGTGGCCCTCCAGGAATTGAGTTTGAGACCACTGACTTAGACAGTCGAGGAGTGCTGGCACATCCATCTCACTACGGAGCCTGCTCCCACCCTTTTCCCCACCCCTGAACTCGCTCCAAGGAACTCATTGGATGATCCAGTCCCATCCTGTCCACGCTCATCACCTTTGGTTCCATCTAGTCCACTGTATTAACCTTCTCTGCTGGTGCCTCTCAGCTCCTCTCTCTGATTCCGGGGTCCTCTCCACCGGCTCAGCTCTGTGAGATGGATCTCATGATTCCACCTCGGCATGTCAGCCCGTCATCTCTGGCTTGGTTCTGCACTTCCTCAGATCCACCGTAGTCTGACATCACTCGGGTTCCACCGGCCTCCCTTGTCCCTCTGGCTCGACCTTCATCTCTAGTCATCCTGGTTTCGCAGTGGACTTTTGGGCTTCTGGCTGTGTCTCAGCCTTCCACCCCTTCGGCTCCACCAGGTTCCTCCCCTCTAGCTCGGTGCCTTAGTCCTTACTCCCACCAATATTGCCCTATCTTTGCCTCAGTCCCTTAAGCTGGCAACATCGCCTTTGACTTTTAGGCCTGCAATGTCGTCCCAGTTCTGCATCCCTTTGGTTGTGCTGCGGCCTACACCTGATCCAGCTCCGCCTCCATCTGTCGAACTTCCGCCTTGGCTCCTCCCTCCATAAGCTCCACCATGGTATTCCCCTCTGCTGGTCCCTTTTCCTCCTCCTAAGCCCCCTTCCACAGTTGGACTAAATTGCACGGCGCAAGGATGCAGTGTGTGGGAGAGGGAGTTCTGTCAGGGTTATGTCTAGTGTCATTTTGTTTCTATTAATGTGTCTTGATTTCTTGTATATCCTTTCAGTTCAGCATTCTCTGTGACCTTAATTACTTCCTGTTAGTTTCATTAGTTACTGATTATTGTAACCTTGTGGATATATCTGATAATATTTGGAGAAGTTGTGGCCATTTTAAAGTAGGCACTTAAAAAAGCTCAAAGAGGATAAAACGAGCTCTAAAGATTGTGCAGTTCTCACCTCTCTCTGCTGCTGGGGGTGACAATATGGCTCATTTACATCTCATTTAGATAAGCCATACCCCCTGTAAAGCTCCTCCATGTGCTTTACAGCTTTTTTTGCACTTCGAATGAGTGCACTTCTGCCGCCCTAGGCGAAAAACAATTGTGCTGCCCCTCTATTTGCAACGTACCAGCAACAACACACAAAGACCAATATGCCATATAGCCTGCATATAACGCAAAACCAGCAACAACACACAAAGACCAATATGCCATATACATATAACGCAAAACCAGCAACAACACACAAAGACCAATATGCCATATACATATAACGCAAAACCAGCAACAACACACAAAGACCAATATGCCATATACATATAACGCAAAACCAGCAACAACACACAAAGACCAATATGCCATATACATATAACGCAAAACCAGCAACAACACACAAAGACCAATATGCCATATACATATAACGCAAAACCAGCAACAACACACAAAGACCAATAAGCCATAGGCCTACATATAACACAAATAGTGCGCAACGCTCGTGTGCCCAAAATGTCAACAATATTAAAGTTTATGCAGGAGGCAAATGCCTGCTGGCATTTTTCTTTAAGCAGTGATTTCTACAATTTTCCAAATAATCACATTTCACCTCCTCAAATTACTGTTGCAAATCTCTTTACACCACTTTCTTATGTGCGTACACACACACAAATGAAATGTCCGCAAGCACATTATATCATCAGCAAGTTCAGCATCTTAAATAACGACTAAAGAGCAAATGAAGCTTAACTTACATTTCAGAAACACGCACGGCAGGCCTTCATCGCAGCAAAGGTCTTAACTGCATCCTCTATTTCGATTCTCCGTCACATATGAAACAGCCAGCCACCGCTGTCAGCGAGCCGAGCCGCCGTATTCAAGCACTGAGGGCGCGCGCGCTGCGCCCATACCTCCGGTTCAGTTTCCCGAGCCCACGAAGTGCGGCGAAAACATTTTTGGTGTAACTGCCAGATGGTTCATCTCGTCTGCGACAAACTTTGCGGCATCCATCTTCATTGAATTTTGATATCAGAGAGAGCCGGCCAGAGCACAGCATAATAAGTAGCCATGTGGTTGACTTGGAGGGCGGGGGCAAAAGCGCCGGGTTATTCAGTATGGAGATACACACAGACAATGAAACACCACGCCCCTACTGCATGCTAGAATCTCCGAAAACAAGCCGATTTCAACATCAAAAAGTAAGCTTTTAAATATACCAATACTGCTATCTCAAACATGGAGAGGCTTCTTCGTGATTTCAATTAACAGATTCTCCAAAAAATTTAAAATCACCAATTTTGAAAAAAAACTCTTCTTTCTCATTTTGCTCGAAAGTTGTGCTGCCGACTTGTGTCCCTGGTTTCTGTGACGGGTCACATATGCTTATTTGCTAACAGCCATATCATCCTGTAGCCCAAGACTGGTTGCCCACTGAAGCTAAGCAGGGTTGTGCCTAGTCAGTACCTGGATGGGAGACCTCCTGGGAAAACTAGGTTGCTGCTGGAAGAGGTCAGCAAGAGGTGCTCACCCTGTGGTCTGTGTGGGTCCTAATGCCCCAGTATAGTGTCAAGTCAAGTCACCTTCATTTATATAGCGCTTTTAACAATATAGATTGTTTTAAAGCAGCTTTACAGTGATAATAGGAAATTAAAGTAACAGAGATTGTTTGGCTTTACAGCAGCTCTAGAATAAGGTCATTGACTAGCTAAAGTTAGTTTTGATTGATTCATCAACGTTAATTAGTTATTAACTTAGGGGCCTTTAACACGACACTGTTCTAACAGAGAACCCTTAATGCGGCCTGGCCGCTCACTTGCACAAAACAGTGCCTGGTGTCTCGAGAACGCAAACTATGAAATAGGTTCCAAGGTACAAGCCTTGAAAAATGTATTGTAAGGCGGGAGCCAGCAAGTCTGGAGGACTACCCCTCGAGAAAGCAAAAGGGTCTCCTGAAAATTAACATTTGACAATCAACCCTTGCACAATTATGTAACAGCAACATTCGAGATGCAGCACACAGTGCAGCTCACACCTCACATCTCACTTTGACAATCTCCTCCTTCTCTCCCCTTCTCCTCCTCATTTGAAACCCACTGAAAACCCATGAAATGTTACAGTAAGTGTGTACAAAAAAGTAACTGGATACTGCGGACTGCTGTAAACCTCGGGATAAACAGAGAGACTAATATTAGCGTAGACGCCATCCTTCTTATGATGTAACAAGTACATCAGGATTTATGGGAAGTGTTCCCGGTTCCGGCTGACCTAATCTATGATGGAGTGATGGAGACACTGTACAAAATGCACTGTACATTTTTATAGAACACCTAAACATGTCCATATGAATCTGTCTATGTGAATCTGAGCTGGAATTCTGCTGAGCTGATGTGTTGGCGTATAGAGACTTTTTATCTGGGTTGGAGTTTTATTTGTAAACCACTCCAGCTGGTCCTGTGTGAGGAATTACATGCTTGTTTCTCAATTTTGAATGGGAACAAAAAAAAAAGAAAACAGCTGTCAAACAATCAATTACGAAGCTCCACAGAAACAGCTATGTCGACAAAACTGACAGTCACGCGTTTAACAGTGATGGAAAGTCTGCTGAACAAATACTGCTTCTCAAACATCCAGTCCACAAATAGTGGCTCCAGGCTCTTCATACTGAGTACATTTTATTAAAATACTGTGAATACAACATAAACAACTTCCAAGTCAGTGGTACAAGTAGAACTGAGCAACTGTATTAGCTTTCACAGTCAGGAAAGTAAAAGAAATATGATCTAGTCGGAGGTGTGGAGTAGAGAATTTGCCAGGGATAGCTTTAATATAACATCTGTTTCCTATAATAAAACATGATATAAGCCAGCTCAAATCAACCCTCCCGAACTGTTAACAAACAGAGAGATGTTTTAGTTTTTGCCAAAAATTAACCTCTAAGGACTGATCGACTTGCTTGTATGTTTAATGCATTATTTGGCCATGGTGGTGTCAAAATATTAAAGGGATATCAAATGTTTATACTGTGTGTGTGTGTGTGTGTGTGTGTGTGTGTGTGTGTGTGTGTGTGTGTGTGTGTGTGTGTGTGTGTGTGTGTGTGTGTGTGTGTGTGTGTGTGTGTGTGTGTGTGTGTGTGTGTGTGTGTGGCCTGGTAAACCCTACATTAAACTCCCCATAAGGATGGCAATATCTGAAATCCTTGTTTGTGTGGGGACATTTTTTGGTCCCCATGAGGAAAACAGCTTATAAATCCTACTAAGTGATGTTTTTTGAAAATGTAAAAATGCAGAAAGCTTTCTGTGATGGGTAGGTTTAGGGTTAGGGTTAGTGTAAGGGAATAGAATATACAGTTTGTACAGTATAAAAATCATTATGTCTATGGAAAGTCCCCATAAAACATGGAAACACTACATGTGTGTGTGTGTGTGTGTGTGTGTGTGTGTGTGTGTGTGTGTGTGTGTGTGTGTGTGTGTGTGTGTGTGTGTGTGTGTGTGTGTGTGTGTGTGTGTGTGTGTGTGTGTGTGTGTGTGTGTGTGTGTGTGTGTGTGTGTGTGTGTGTGTGTGTGTTCGTGTGTCAAATTGCTTGTTTGACTGAATCAAAAGAGGTTCCATTGCACATTATCTACTGTCATGTCAAATATTCATTTATTTTCTACAATTAGCTTATCTGCATTATACTGTATATGCTTGATTTGTGCATATACAGTAGCATACGTTTTGTATTTTAGTATAATTAGAGTACCATTATAGTTTTTTATTAAAATTATTGTCATTTTTAATTTTATTTTCATTCATTTTATTTGAGTTTTATTTATTTATTTATTTATTTGAGTACATCAATATTGTATATTTTATTTATTATATTGGTTAATGTTTATTTGATTTAAAATAACAAAAGTGTTTAATTTTTTATGCGGTTTTAGTTTACGTTATCCAATATGTGATTGATGTATGCTCATAGAAAATGCAACTGATGTATTTCTAACTACAGGTCAAGGTCATCATTATAAATGAAGTCCTTTAGCTGTGTTTAAGTATGATACACAATCAATGATCAAGCATTAATTCACCTTTTACATGATTAAAGCATCCTCAATTTTGCGTGATACAGTGTAATTGGTCAATTGCATGGCGAACCTCATAACTGACTCAAGGGATTTCATACATAGATTAGTAGTTTGATGTCTCTTGTATTACTCAGTGATTTGTTTCCTCCATAAAATACAATAATTTCACCTAAAATTAGTATTTCAAGTCCATTTATTAGTTGTAATTTTGTATATGCCTACAGTATCTAAATTAGAGTTGTGACGTTCGCGAACGAACCGATTCTTTTGAACGGCTCATAAACATGAACGATGGGACTGGGAGCCGAGTCGTGGCTGAAGGGGAGCCGTTCTTTCTGTCGTTCTTTTTTCCTATGCGTTTCACACAGATGCACACAAAATAGCTCCTCAGCTATAGGGGAAGGGGCACACCCAGCGCAGGGGTGCTACTGCTTAACATCATGATGATAGTAGTTGTGCACGCGCGCGCATCCTTTACGTTAGTACTCCAGTGGGAAAAAAAAACTACGTGCCTCTGTCATTGGGTAGGAGCAGAGCCAATGACTTGTGCACGCTGCCGTCAAGCTGGCTTCTTAAAACTGACTAAATATTTAAGAAGAGCCAAAAGAGCCGTTTTTTTATTTTTATTTTTTTTATCAAAATGTTCTTGTGTGATAACAATGTTCTTGTGTGGAAGTGTTAGTGTTTGAAGTAAAAGCTGTTTTGCACAGAAATTCATTGCAGTCGGCTTTGTTTTTGATGTTTATTTGTGAGTAGGTATTGTATGAATAACATAAGTCAACATAGCTTTACACATTAACACACTTTGTACTAAAGGTAAATCCAAAATAGTGATGTCACTTTCTAAGCAGAGGGATGTTGTGCAACCCTATAGAATATAGTCCACACATGACAAATGAGGTAATAATCAATATTTCAGAATAATTCAAACTCAGATATTGGTGTGTGATATCTGAGTTTAAATTATTTGACTACAAATCTCACCTCATCATTCCTCCAAGTGATTATTTCCAGGATAAACTTAGATACCCCCAAGCTGGCTTCTTAAAACTGACTAAATATTTAAAAAGAGCCAAAAGAGCCGTTCTTTTGAACGGCTCTTTGAAAGGAACGGATCGCCAAGATCCGGATCCCCTCAAAGTGCCATAAATCCCATCACTAATCTAAATGAGCTTTGCTGCAGGGTTGGGCGTGACTCAAAGTCACCTGCTGGTGGCGCTCTACATCTTCAACTGAGTATTAGTTTGTAATCTGTATTAGGGCGTTTTCACACGTAAAAGTTCGCACCAAGATCCGAACCAAAGTTCACGTTTTGATACATTTTATACGTTCAGAAAGTTTTGGTTTGGTTTCACACTGCAATTATACGAGCGCACTAAAGAACTTTACGTGACATACTTGTCCTGTCGTCATCATCTATGTGGGCTGCATCTCGACATTGATTGGTTTGTAAACGGACGTGCGTCTGACGTCAGCGTGTTGTCAATTCGGCAGGTAACTATGACAACATGAATGAACAGACGCATATCGTTGCAACTGTATTGTTATTTTTTCGTTGTGCGAACATTTTATCGTCATCGGCAGGAAAGGAGAAGACTGCAAGCAATCATGCGATTATTATTATTATGTCATCAGACCCGCTACTTCAATTAAAAACCTCGTCTCCTCCTCTCCCCATGTGCTATCACTACTCATTTTTCCTGCCACCTTCTGTTTTTTCGGATATGTGGGAACCACCGGAACTTCCTGTAAAAGGTCTGAAAGTCCGACCCATACAGAAATGCTTTCACACTAGAAACGAACCAAATCTTTGTTCAGTTTGATCCGGACCGAGACTACCTCTTTTCGTCGGACCAAATTTCATCTGTTTGGTCCGGACCGTGGTCCGGGGTAGGTTTCACACCTGTAATTTTGATTCGGACCAAACTGAAAAGTCCGAAAGTCCGGACCAAACAAGGTAGGTGTGAAAGGGCCCTTAGTCAACCTTCCTCTTCTGAGATCATGTCTGTTCATATGTACACTTCATTGTCTCAGATCTCTAACTCCACACCTTGAGCCTGATGTATGTCTTACACTGTTATATTCATTGCCGGAAGTGAGTGACGGTTATTAAAAGACCCTGTATCATTTTACTGCTCAAGATGCCATCAGTAATTTCCACCTGCAATGATGTATTTACCACACAAGTGATCTGCTTTGCTGTCCACTGACTATGAGGAACTGCCTTGTTGCACTCTTCAAAATAAAGGTTCTGTATTGGCATTGATTGCCCCATTAAGAACCTGAAAAAATGAATGCAAACTTTCAGCACAGAAGGTAATTTAGAGTAAAAAAAAGTTCTTCAGATTATTAAAAAGTTATTAAAAATGATTATTTTAAGAATTATTATTTGAAATGTTCTTTGGGAACAAAAATTGGTTCTTCAATGGCATCACTGGGAAAACCCCCTAAATGAACCTTAATATTTAAGAGTGCAACACAGCATTTTAATCTTAACAAACTGTTTTAAAATGCTCTGCAATAGCAGCAACTCCTCACTTACTTGACTCACAGAGTTTGACGTTATCATGTTGCTAATGCTGTAAAACTCTAATAGTGCACAAATGCGCAATAAAATAGCTTAACTAGACTATTTCAATCACTATTTCTGTAAGAAATGATAGGAAGGAAGTAAGGAAAATATCTTTCTTGCCTCGTCCACCATCTTGGTTGGATTTATCACATTGTATTACCTGCAAAGTATCTTAGAAGATGCCGTAATTTTAGATTTTAGAACGGCCTTCCTGTTAGGCTTCCTGAATTCGTGCCCATATGTCTATAAAGGTTAGTGGGAAGAATGCTTTTATGATGCATATGTTTAAAGAAACCGACAGATCCAAACTGTTAAAGGAAAAGCAGAAATATTTGGAAGGAGATAATGAAAACATTAGAAAAAGAATATTTGAACTTGAGCATAAAAACCCATTCGTTTTCTTCTTAAACCTTTGTTCTTCCAAAAAAAAGACCTTTTCTAGGCATTCTTTGTACTGCCTCATATAAAGATACACATTCGCTGCCTCTTTCCAAGCCCAGATGGGTTTAGCAGAACTATTAAATGTGTCATCTCTGGGATTCCTCACTTATAATGTGGAGAGTTACAGGTGTTTCCCTTTTGCTTAAAAGCATATTCATTGAAAATCTCAGTAGGAAGGCGAAAGGCAAGTGTGTAGAAATGATCAACATAAATCAAATCATTCATTTGTCACTTTTAATTGTGTTTTTTTCTCCGAGGATGTGTGCTTAAAATGAGTTTGTTTAGCTGGATCTACATTATGGTACTGGTAATTTTCTGACATTATTCTTTTTTACGGACACGTTCTTTATCTCTAAAACAAAACCCAAAGCAATGCACAATTCAAAATACAGATAAAACACCTATGAAAAAGACAATGTGGAAAATACCTTCATACTAACAGTATATTGTACACAATTTGACTGACATTTCTTAGAGAGAACCTTTTTAGAAACTATTCAAATGTACGAGCCTGGTTAACACCAGACCCTTCTCAGTCGTAACTGAGTTAGGGTCTGGGGAAGGTTCATTCACAGCTCATTTCCAAAGGGCGTCACCAACGGACGTCGCTCAAATGCCTCTGGGTGCAATTTCATAGACCTAAAACCAATCAGATCGATCGTCATCTTGTAAAGCCCACCTCAACGTTTGTGATTGGTGCCTCGATTTGGAAAGAATGGAAATGAGCTTGAATGGGCTCTTCGCCCGTTTTTTCATAAATGCATTTCATAAGCATTTGACTAACAAATTATATTTTTAAGATATTCTTCCTTAATATATTTGGTAAATTGCAATCCATATATTCGACACTAAATTTACTTATTCAGATTCAGAAAAACAAATACATTTACTCAATTCATAAGGTATATTTAAATGGTTTCATAGCATTTTCTCAAAACTTTTATGTGTAAAAAAATCTGAGTATATCATTGTTTAATTTTTTGAATGAATCCCCATTTTAATGAATTATGATTGTATAGTAATAACTGCTACGATATTTTGACAGAACCGTCCTCAACATTTCATTGCTAAGGGCATTCTAGTGGATACTGAGGTGTGAAGGAGTGTGTCATGTTTGTTTATGATGGTGTTGTCTAAAACTCATTGCTAAAGTCATATACGCCTATTGTAAACATTTGGTTACACCCAACACCACTCCTCTACTCAGTTCTTCTCTACATACAAGCACGGATATAAACCTACATGACATTTAGTGGAGTGACTCACTCTGTATCTGTTGTCTCTGTGTAAACCTCTCAGAGAGTGAGATGGACCATGTTCCTTCTCCACATGCAGAAATGACCTTATTAAAGCAGCGGCTGTCTGGGCTTCTCTCATGTCTGATCGATGGCTGTTGTTAAAAAATAGGGAAAGAGGAAGACCTAAAATCCACAAAAGCGTTTCATTCTCATTCTCATTAGTGCTAAGGCAAGCATTATTTTATTGATGCTCATAATTAGGGCTGGTGATTTGAACAGACCCTTAAATACAAGTATTAAACGCCTGTGCATAATTATCTAGCACCATTTCACAGTGAATAAATTATTACTCATTGTAGTTGCGGAGGTGTGCTATTATCATTCAAAGAGATCAAACTTACTATTTGTTTCCTAGTTTCATTTCGTTCGTTCATTTGATCATTTAATTAATTAATTCACTCATTCATTTGGTCTTTTTATCATTCGGTCATTATTATCATCATCATTCATCATCATCGTCATCATCGTTCATACATTCATTGATTCAGTATCATTCATAATCCTCATCCATCCATCCATCATCATTCATTCATTTTATTACTTATTTATTGTGTAGTAAAGTGTGTTTTTTGGGTCACAAACTGTTCAGATCAGACAAAAATGGAAAGAGATCTGTTTAAAGACACAAACAGGAACAGCACAAGCTTTGACCCACTTTCCCACGTTTTACTCTTATCACTGGTTCTTCTGCGTTTTCGCAATAATATTTTCTATTCTACTTCCTCCGCATTACTTCACCTAACAATCACTGGGTGGGGTACAGAGTTTCTAAAAAAAAACATATAGAGGTCATGTGATCATGTTTCAGGGTCTGATGTCAGAAATCCGAGGGTTTCTGAATGAGCCGTTTTAATAAATATACTTTCTGGGTGGCAGACCTGAAAGTTACGATATGTTTTCTTAGCAGAAAGAAGAATTTTGTTGTTAAATATCAAGAACATTTCCTATTCTATTACATCTTTAAATTAAAGATTTTTCTTTTGCTCTACGAAAGAGCAATGTCTGAGTAATGAAATATTCCCCCTGGAGACCCAATGACAGATTCCATTAACTCTGTGGCTTTCTGTCAGCTCCATGGCTCATCTGTCTGTGGGTTTACCCTACTTTCCTATTGCCCTGTATGTATGAGAGATTATCTCTGCAGCAGGTAGTGGCTAAATGTAAACCTGCTAACTCTAATGAGTGTAATCCCACGGACAAAGGGATCACCTTCTCTCTCTCTTCTAGACCCCCCCCCCCCCCCCCAGTCTGTTTAGAACGAGAACGACAGAGTTACATGCACCACAATGAGAAGACACTTATAGCAGGCCTGAGACACACATCCTTTGTCGTCTAGCAGCACCACACCTCTCTCAAAAGCTCATCTTACCTTCATTTCTCCTTATATCAATAGCATTTATTTTCCACATTCCACATTCGTTTTTATTTATAACCATGTGCCTCCCACATACCTTTCATGCTGTGTGAGAGACGAGTGCGATGGGAACAGTCTGACACGAAACTGCTGAAACTGGAGCCCACCAGGGTTCAATCCTTGGACCTTTCCTGTTCAATACAACAAGACCAAATAATGGAAATCTCCAAAATTGTCTATTATATCTATGCAATTGACAGCCAGATCCACTTAGGCCTACCTAGCTGTGTCATCAAGCAATTACAGCCCCAGGGGCCTTGTTTTATCTGGCGTTATCATCAGTCTCAGATTATATGACACTGCAATACAATTTTGACAACATCTGAATGTGGTTTGAATAATCCAATCACAAAACAATTTGGACCCTGTCTTCACTGGCATTAAACGGCGTCCACTAGTGACAAGATCACACTAAATAGATGTTAATACCAGGTGTATGTGGTGCTTGCTTCAGTTAGTTTTTTTGTCCATTTAATTGCTTTTTTGTTTCATTATCATTTTTATTTTGCAATATGCCGTTAATGTTGAATTTCAGCATTTTATTTCATTCGTTTTTATTTTCTTAAATAATTTCTAAAGAGAACAAGCGTTTTGGAGAGTTGATGGATGTAGAAATTGACTTTGTTTATTTTTCTTTCTCTATATCATATGTAGAGCACTTTGAAATATCATTGTGAATGAAATGTGCAATTTAAATAAACATCCATTGTCACTTCTAAGCAAATATGTATATTATGGAAATGAGAGTTTTTCTCTAAATGGCATTGATTGAAAGCTGGTAAACCTCAAATGCACAGAAATACTCTAAAATAATAATAATAATAATAATAATAATTGTCATAATGATAACTTTAAAATTTGGGGTGAAACAAAACAAAAAAGTATGTTTTGAACTTGTTGGCCAACATTAAATACTGAAGTCATACAGTCGCACAGACATGTGTATGTACAGTAGATCCATTGTGCTGAAATACTAACCATAAAATAAGTACAAGATTTCTGTTTCAAATAAACATTTATTCTTTCTAATTAGTAAAGAATCCTACAAAAAAATGTATAATGGACAATAACTGTTTTCAACATTGATAATAATTGAGTAATTATGCTGAAAATTCAGCTTTGCCATCACAGGAATACATTTTTAAAATTTTATTTTAAAAACATTTTAAAATATATTACAATAGAAAACTGTTATTTTAAATTGTAATAATATTTCACAATATTACTGTTTTTACTGTAATTTTATTAAATAAATGCAGCCTTTGTGAGCACAAAAGCAGATTTCTGTGTATTTTTATATGCGTATAACAGTAAATATGTGCTTTAAGAATGTGTTTCCCTCACCTCTGTATGCATTCAGTGAGTTTGTTAAGACAAGGCTGAATGGTGAATTATTGTGGTGTCGGTAGCAGGCAGTGACTCTGTTGGAAGTCGAGGTAATTCCTCGGCACTAACACAGGCAAGGGGGCTTTGCTCTGGGAAACATTGTCACTTTCCTTCAGCATTTCTCCAATTCCATAAATCTCTTCATCTGGAAAAAATGCCTCATGGAAACGGAAATGGAAAAGGGAAAAGTCCCCATGGAATAGCCGGCAGCTCTCCAGTCCATGATTGGAAAACGCATTAGGAGACAGAGAGAATGTATTTGACGTTATAATGTATACCTACTGATCTAGCAAGAAAAAGAGATAGTTCAACTCACTCAAGACTACCAGAGTTTCTGCTGGCCTTTGATTTCCAAAATAAACTCATCAAATGGCATGTGATTTCATGTGTTCTCTCTAAAGACTCACATGTGGCTGCTCACGATCTTAAAGAAGATCAGAAATCTGTAACTCATCCAAAACCTCAGTTCCTGAGTTGTCAGAGAGCTTTCAGGCATCATCGGGCGCTTTTTGTTGTGAAGACTGTTCAAAACTCCTTTTGGCCAAATTCCGAGGCAGCATTGCATGTGTCCTTCACATTAAAGGCAATCCCAGAATCCCTTGCAAAGAACTGGAAGTGGGGGGAAAAATCCTATTGGATGGAAGATGGAGTCAATCTGAGGAAGAAAAAAAAACTATTTTTGGGTACATTTTCATTTGTAAAAATGGTATATATATATTTTTTTGGTAGCACTTTTTTTTGATGTCCTTGTAAATTATGCAAACAAGTACTCAAATAAGTAATGTTATTTAACAACAATATTATATAATTAAGTTTAGGGTTATTGTTTGGCTTATGGTTAGTTGCTTGTAACTATGCATACTTTATTCTTATTACTATAGTAAGTACATGTAAGATGTTTAACAGAACACTGTAAAATGAAGTGTTTAAAGTGCAAACACTTTTTATTAAAGCTCGTATTTAGACTATGGGCTAGGATCAGGTTATAGTATTTATAACTAGCTGTATATAAAATCCCTATATAAAATGTCTAAACTCAAAAATATATGTCTCACTTGAGTTATGTATGTGTATTGCATATAAAATTTCCATCCATTTTGAGTACAAAGTTTCAACATTAAACAAACTTAATGTGATGCATATGTGTCTGCCCTACATAAATAATAGAGGTACGTTTTCTGTAATAGCACTAACCACGAGACCTCCTTGACAGGTTCCCGTCACTTTTTCGGCAGAGGCCTGGGCGGACGTAGCTCGTACATCACACCATCCACCTCACTGACTCTACACCTTTAAGACAACAATTTAAGGCACATTAAGTATGTAGATTTTCGCCACCAGAGGTCACCTATTCAAAACAAAGGTGTAGCTTGATGACGCCGAGATTGAGCACAGAATCATGGGCGTTGTTGTCTTTACCGGTGGAAAAGAGTTTCAATGGGATTTGGGCAGAAATAATATGCATGGATGAGATTATTAACATTACTGTAGTATGAAGCAGAGCAGTGGGGAGTGCTGTGGGAGCGTAACGAGGCTGCTGGAGCGATTTATAATGAGAGACAAGTGTGAGACACGACTCGAGAGCAGCAGAATTTTTATTATGCCGCAGACGCCGCTTCCACTTCTTCAGGTCAAGCGTATGTGGGGTAACGCAGCGCTGTTTTATAGTTTGCATTTGTCCGTTGAAAATTATGTTATAACGTTGCTCTGTGCGTTCGCTCTGCGGCTGCTATGAGACACTTGTTGCACACTGCAGTAAGCTAGATCAATATTAGAAAATCATATTAATAAATGCTGAATGGCTTGTTTTTCTAAATGGCATGCAATTATTTTAAAACATATTGTATGGTGGAGAAAATGCTAAATATAAACACTACATTTTAAATACTAAACATAAAGCTGCATCTAATTATGTTGTAAGCCACTTGACAAAATAGTGTTTTTCTCTGTGGTAAAAACATAGTACTGGCGGAAAATCAAGAAACCAAGCGATTCAAACAATAAGACTAACTGTAATGAATGGTCCTGGAGGCAAGCTGGTTGAGAACCCAAATGCAACTTTAATTAACAACACTTGATCAAACATAAAACTGAAAACAAGAACAAGAACCTGGACAAGAAACATTCAATACTAGACAAAGACACAGGGCAAACATGAGGGCTTAAATACACAGACTAATTACTAGACAAGGAACACCTGTGAACAATGATCAGACGATTAACAAATGACAAGACACATGGCAGGATCACATGACAATCAGGGAATCACATGACAAGACACAGAAACATGACAATGACAAGTGCAAGAAACAAAACTCAAACAGTGATATAGCCCCCAAGCCAGGGTGGACCAGACAGTTCAGGGGGGCAGGCCGGACCAGACAGTTCAGGGGGCCAGGGCGGACCAGACAGTTCAGGGGGGAAGGGCGGACCAGACAGTTCAGGGGGCCAGGGCGGACCAGACAGTTCAGGGGACCAGGGCGAACCAGACAGTTCAGGGGGCCAGAGTGGACCAGAAAGTTCAGGGGGCCAGAGCGGACCAGACAGTTCAGGGGGCCAGGGCGGACCAGGCAGTTCAGGGGGCCAGGGCGGACCAGACAGTTCAGGGGGCCAGGGCAGACCAGACAGTTCAGGGGGCCAGGTCGGACCATACAGTTCAGGGGGACAGGGCGGACCAGACAGTTCAGGGGGCCAGGGCAGACCAGACAGTTCAGGGGGGCAGGGTGGACCATACAGTTCAGGGGAACAGGGCGGAACAGACAGTTCTGGGGACCAGGGCGGACCAGGCAGTTCAGGGGGCCAGGGCGGACCAGACAGTTCAGGGGACAAGGGCACACCAGACAGTTCAGGGGCCAGGGCAGACCAGACAGTTCAGGGGGGCAGGGCAGACCATACAGTTCAGGGGAACAGGGTGGACCAGACAGTTCAGGGGACCAGGGCGGACCAGGCAGTTCAGGGGGCCAGGGCGGACAAGACAGTTCAGGGGGCCAGGGCAGACCAGACAGTTGAGGGGGCCAGGGCAGACCAGACAGTTCATGGGGGCAGGGCAGACCATACAGTTCAGGGGGGCAGGGCGGACCATACAGTTCAGGGGAACAGGGCGGACCAGACAGTTCAGGGGACCAGGGCGGACCAGGCAGTTCAGGGGGCCAGGGCGGACCAGACAGTTCAGGGGGCCAGGGCAGACCAGACAGTTCAGGGGACCAGGGCGGACCAGGCAGTTCAGGGGGCCAGGGTGGACCAGACAGTTCAGGGGGCCAGGGCGCACCAGACAGTTCAGGGGGCCAGGGCAGACCAGACAGTTCAGGGGGCCAGGGCAGACCAGACAGTTCAGGGGGGAAGGGCGGACCAGACAGTTCAGGGGGCCAAGGCGGACCAGGCAGTTCAGGGGACCAGGGCGGACCAGGCAGTTCAGGGGGCCAGGGCGGACCAGACAGTTCAGGGGGCCAGGGCACACCAGACAGTTCAGGGGGCCAGGGCAGACCAGACAGTTGAGGGGGCCAGGGCAGACCAGACAGTTCAGGGGTCCAGGGCGGACCAGACAGTTTAGGGGGCCAGGGCAGACCAGACAGTTCAGGGGGCCAGGGCGGACCAGACAGTTCAGGGGGCCAGGGCGGACCAGATAGTTCAGGGGGCCAGGGCGGACCAGACAGTTCAGGGGGCCAGGGTGGACCAGACAGTTCAGGGGGCCAGGGCAGACCAGACAGTTCAGGGGGCCTGGGCGGACCAGACAGTTCAGGGGGCCAGGGTGGACCAGACAGTTCAGGGGACCAGGGCGGAGACGACCCTTCGGGCGGCCATGGCGGAGTCGGCAGTTCAGGCGACTATGGCGGAGACAACATGGTGGCGCAGCCTCCATGGTCCCATCAAGGGACCCACTGTCCTGGAGGCAAGCTGGTTGAGAACCCAAATGCAACTTTAAATAAAAACACTTGATCAAACATAAAACAAAGGCTGGAAACTGGAAACTGGTAAATGAAAACAAGAACAAGAATTTGGACAAGAAACATTCAATACTAGACAAAGACAGGGCAAACATGAGGGCTTAGATACACAGACTAATTACTAGACAAGGGACACCTGTGAACAATGATCAGACAATTAACAAATGACAAGACAAAGGCAGGATCACATGACAATCAGGGAATCACATGACAAGACACAGAAACATGACAATGACAAGTACAAGAAACAAAACCTAAACCGTGACACTAACGGTGTTGAGCTAACAGTGTTGAGCTTTATAAAATTGATTAGTTTTCTGCCAATAAATGTATCCAAACCGTTTTACCCTTGTCTAATAAAACATAATATATTAATGCATCTTTGGTGTTTCCTTGGTTTCTGCAAAATAAAACCGGAAATTGAGGGTAACGCAGGTATGATGTTATTGATTGGCGACGCATTGACATGGTCTGTGTCCTGGTTAAAATTGCTTATTTCTCTGGATTTAAACATTCTTGGAAACATTTGGGATAATGTAAGTACACAAGTCAAAAATATATATAACACTGTTAAAGTGGTTTTTAGACATTTTAATCCAAAAATCTTACATATTGTGCCTTTAACATGTCCCAGAAAGACTACTGAACACTTTGAAGGCAGAGATAAATATGATGAATGAGTTGGGCATCATCGAAGCCTCCACAAGCGAATAGAGTAGCCTGCTCGTGACCATTCCAAAGAAGGATGGATCGTTGCGTGTCTGCATCCACTTCCACAAGCTAAATGCCCAGTCGAAGTTTGATACCTACCCTATGCCAAAGATTGAAGACCTGTTGGAGAGGATTGGATAGGCCCAGTAGATCACGACAACCGACCTATGTACAGAATACTGGCAGGTGCCCCTCTACTTAAACCAGTGATTTCTGGCTCAAGCAAATGCCTCCGATAAGCGGTTTGGAGCGGTACTGGCCCAAGGGACAACCAGAGCTGAAAAACCTGTGGTGATCCTGAGCAGGAAGCTTGTGTCCGTGTAAACCAGGTACTCAACCATCGAAAAGCAGCGTCTCTGGTCCCTGGAAGCCCTGCACTATTTCCTCCTGGTGCGGGAATTCGACCTGGAGACTGGTCATCAGGCACTAACCTGGATTCACACCATGGATTGACTTCGCAATGCTCGAGTTACCCAATGGTATCTGGCTCTCCAGCCCTACACCCTCCAGATCCGACACTGCCCTGGGTGGAAGAAACCTGTGGCCGATGACCTGTCCAGATGCTCTGATAGTGTGCGGATTGGAGAGAGGGCCGAGGTGATGTGAAGAAGTAGCAGCACTGGTGCTTATAAATGTACACACACACACACACACACACACACACACACACAGACACATCCATAAAACCACCATGCCCCCTTCCCTAACCTGCTGATGCTGCTATTGGAGTAGTGGGTGCCCACTCGATCCCGATAGCACTTGGTCG
Organism: Siphateles boraxobius; assembly: GCF_051911475.1. Classification (NCBI taxonomy): domain Eukaryota; kingdom Metazoa; phylum Chordata; class Actinopteri; order Cypriniformes; family Leuciscidae; genus Siphateles; species Siphateles boraxobius. The sequence continues at coordinate 3,622,110 of NW_027508722.1, read as the reverse complement.
TTCATCCACATTCCATACTGTCTGTTATTCCCTCCGGACATGTCCCACATACGCATTGTCTATTGTTTCATGTTTTATAGTTGAATTGTTTGTGTTATATGTTGGCGTAATCGGGATAGTGGGAGCTGGGCCAACACGAGCCAGTTATGACATCGTAGGCTTGTTTCTATGTGGGGTAACAGAATTCTGAACTGAAAAAAACACCCAGAAAGTTGTGTTATTCTTTCCTTGTTTACTACGGTTATGTCTATTGTTTAATTAATTAATTAATTAAGTTCATTTGCATTGTGTTTATTTTGTTATTGTGTTATTTTATATATCTGAATGAGTGGATATGTAATAACTTATTAAACTTACCTCGTAATGGTAGCATCCCCCGAAAAGAAGTGGAGTCTGACCTTTAAGAGCAGCGGCCAGCCTCCAGAAAGTCGAACAAACGTGCTACTGCGTTGCAGTGAACAAAAACCCTTAACTGTATATTGTGGATACGTGTGAGTTTATTTGTGTACATAATTGTATATATACAGTATATTTATATATGTATATATATATATATGTTGTTGGTCGTTTGGTACTTTGGTTTCTCTATTGTTTTGGTGCTTTGTTTTATTGGACTATACACTTGTACACTGTAAAAATATTATATGATAATTTTTTATGACAACAAATTTTTACATTGCTTTAACTCATCAAAATAAGTTAAGGAATTTTCAACGTTTTTTTTTTATAAGTTATACAAGATTCAACTATTTTTCAGTTTAAAAGTCAGTTTAATTTCATTTAAGTTGCAAAATGTGTGCACTGTGCGATTTTGGCTGCGATTTGGCCATCTGAGACAAATTTTCCAAATCCTAAAAGAATCCTCTGATCCTAGGCTAAAATCTGAAGTCTTTGATCGTTAGTTTGACATGTTCACTGACAGCCAATTAATGTGATCAAATTTTACCTCAACTTACCTAAATTCTGGTAAGGCAAGGCAAGTATATTTATATAGCACATTTCATACACGGTGGTCATTCAAAGTGCTTTACATAGAAGAAATTAAAATAATCAAAAGAAATCAGAGTAATTCAAACAGTTTTGATTAAAAAAATAATAATAATAAAATACAGTACAGACAGTCGGACGAACAGTGGCACAGTGCTCATTCAGTAAATGCACAGATAAACAGATGTGTTTTGAGTCTGGATTTGAATGTGACTACTGTAGGAGCACATCTGATCTCTTCTGGAAGCTGGTTCCAGCTACGGCTGGCATGGTAGCTAAAGGTGGACATGCGTAGCGTGAACCCTTGGTATTTCTAGCTGTTGTGATCCTAGTGATCTGAGTGATCTGTTGAGTTTATATTCAGTGAGCATATCTGCAATGAATTGAGGTCCTAGGCCATTGAATGATTTATATACCAGGAATAATACTTTAAAATCAATCCTATATGTAACTGGCAGCCAGTGTAAAGACCTGAGGACTGGTGTGATGTGTTCATATTATCTGGTTCTTCTCAGAATCCTATAGCAGCAGCGTTCTGTATGAGGTGCAACTGTCTTATGGTCTTTTTGGGAAGGCCAGTGAGGAGTCCATTACAATAATTCACCTTGCTGGTGATGAAAGCATGCACAAGTTTCTCTAAGTCTTGACTGGAAACAAAGCATCTAATTATTGCGATATTTTTCAGGTGATAGTATGCTGATTTAGTTATTGCTTTGACATGACTACTGAAACTAAGGTCTGACTCCAGAGACACAACCAGACAACACAGTGTGCACCCGGCTTTTAAAGCCCAAGTTTATTGTACTTAAAAAAAGATTAAAGCAGCAACGGTTTTTTTTTCCTTTTTTTTTTACAGTGAAAATTATTGTTTTTGGTGCACTTGTAAATAAACACCATACCCTCAGGTATGTACAGGTCGAGCTAACCTTTTTTTTTTTTTGTACCTTAACATGTCTCTCAGTAGACCCGAGGACACCCAGCATATGCATCACAGTATTCACAGTAACTGAATATTGCTTATTCCGCAGCTAGCCATATTTTAACCATATTCATATTTTTAACTGAATAAATGTGATTGTTTGCACAATATTATCAGATTTGTGCTGATTCTTAGCTATTTGAAAAAAAAATCATTTTGAAAATATGATTATTTACATAAATAAAACTATGCCATGACATTTTTTGAGTTTGGAAATACTACCTGTTTCATTTATGTATGAATGACAAATATGCATCACGTTAAGTTCATTAGTTTATTTATGTTAAAACTGTGTAATCCAAATGGATGGAAATTTTATATGCAATTCAAATACTTATATCCTAAATCTGAACCTAAATATCTTTTTCCAGTTATAATGTTTCCATTAAGATAGCCAATTAAATTAGAATAAATAGCAAATACAAAAAACTCAAATTAACCTGGTCTATTTCACCAAATACTATTACACCAAAAGACCACTGACTCTTGACCATTAAGAGAGTTTCTGCCTTTATAAAGTGGCAATCTGCCTACGCATATATGTGGGCAAGGAACAGAGCTTGTGTTTTTAGTGGCCTGTACATAACACAAAAGCTATGACGTCATATTTGACTAAATAATTGTTCATCGAACATCAGGTAGAAATACTCAGTGATAGCTGCACTATTCTTAGCGTGCACTAAAGGTTGACCCGTCTAAAGGTCTGGTTGCCCCGGGTGACTGCTGATGTCATATCTATGTCCAGCAGACTGTGGCTTTACACAAATGTCATCTCACTAAGATATATGTTTACTGCTCACTGAGTGTGGCTGCTGTCAAATGCCTGACCTGCTGTAAAAGCAATGGAAGTCACAAAGTTATTGTGGTCGTTCTGACGCAGTTCACCCTAAACAACCTTTCGATTGAGGTAAAAAACTCTGTTCTGAGAACTACTGTTTTTCTAGCTATCTTTTTTTCATGAGGGTCGTCGTGAGTCCCTATAGTCAATCTTCCCTGTGACAACAGTGGCGTAGTTTGCACAGTACAACACCCCCAATAAATACCACAGTTATTGGAAACATAAACAGTTTGATATAGTGGTGATACATTGGCCATCACCTTATAAAGAGTGGAGGGCTTGATTGGCCCGCACAGAGTCCTGACTTCAACCCGATAGAACAGCTTTGGAATGAATTTGAGCAGAGACTGTGAGCCAGGCCTTCTCATCCAACATCAGTGACTGACCTCACAAATGTGCTTCTAGAGGAATGGTCAAAAATTCCCATAAAACACACTCCTAAACCTTGTGGAAAGCCTTCCCTACTCGTCCATCGGATTGCCAGACTGGTAAACGTGATTCGTCACTCCTGAGAACACGTCTCCACTGCTCTAAGTGGCGGTGTGCTCTACACCACTCCATCCGACGCTTTGCATTGCACTTGGTGATGTAAGGTTTGGCTGCAGCTGCTTGTCCATGGAAACCTATTCCATGAAGTTCTCTACGCACTGTTTTGAGCTGATCTGAAGGCCACATGAAGTTCGGAGGTCTGTAGCTATTGACTCTGCAGAAAGTTGGCGACTTCCGCGCACTGTGAGCCTCAGCATGTGCTGATCCCGCTCTGTGATTTTACGTGGCCTACCACTTTGTGGCTGAGTTGCTGTTGTTCCCAATTGCTTCCACTTTGTTATAATACCACTAACAGTTGATCGTGGAACATTTAGTAGTGAGGAAATTTCACAAATGGACTAACGGTCCATTCATGTACCACGCTTGAATTCACTGAGCTCCTGAGAGTGGCTCATTTTTTCACAAATGTTTGTAGAAGCAGTCTGCATGGCTAGGTGCTTGATTTTATGGAGGTGATTGGAACATGATTTGGAGGGGTGTCCCAATACATTAGGCAATATAGTGTATATATAAATGTAGGTTTTTAATATTAGATTCCTTTCTCATATCGCATATCTTTTTTGCTTTGTAATTTCATTAGATGCTGCACGTGTCGCAGGAATCACGTGAAAAGAATGAATTACATAATACAGTATCTAATTTCTAGGCAGTTTTGGTTGATTTGGCACAATCTATGGGACAAAAGGTTTTGGTGCATGCAAATCCATTATACGTACATTTATATATCAGATAAATCTCTCTTGGTGGAGTTTGACACTTTTATTTTATATACTGCAAACTTGCTCCAAAAGCAGAGAGGTGTTCAAATTTTCTGACATTATTGTCCATGAAATGGTTAGATTTACATATTAAACAAAGGTGGGTAAACTGACAATTTAAATACATGAGCACAATGAAATGACTGTGTTGCTTGAGAAGATGTACAATATAAAGTTAAATGTGACAAAATGACATTCTGCAATTGGTGCAATTCCTTTTTTTATTGAAGAAAACGTTTCAAATCTTCAAACAATTGAACACAATTTTACACAAAATAAGCAGTTAAAAAATGACATTTAGCAGCTTGAATGAAGAATTCAAAGCAGAATGACAATTAAATTCACTGATACAGATAGAAAAACAAGCATAATGTTTGTTTGTCCTAAAAATAAATGTTTTTTTATAAGACATTTGACCACTAAGCATTTGGCATCATCCGAAGAATGGCAAGAAAGGAACTCCAAACTTCACAAAGCGAGTCAAACATTCCGCTGCCAGCAAAATCCACAGGATACTGTCAAAATGTTAAGACAAACTGGAGGGCGAGTGAGAGCCACAAACTGGAGATGCAAACATGTAAAAAACTAAAAGAGATGAGATGTGTGAACATGCACAGGTGCAAAACTAAAAGAGATGAGATGTGTGAACATGCACAGGTGCAACATTCGGCCCTCCTGATCAGCACAGACCCCATTGGTTAAAAAAAATGTTCAAATATCAATCACTTTAACGACCATATCTTAAAATCTTTACAAATGCATCCATTGGTTTTTAAAGGGGTCATATCATGTCATATATTTTTCTTCATCTTTTGAGGTAAAATATTTTGATGTGCTATTTAAAGTGGGAACTGAATGAGGTTCTCGAGTTCATGAAAATGTAAACATAAAAATATAAAATAAAAAAAGAATTAAAATAAAGCACTTTAAAAAGATTTGTTTACCTGCACGGCATTGAAAATAAACCAACTTCAGAGAACCGTTAACATGCAAATGTGTTGTTATTTTTGATGTTAATATTATTAAAGGATACTTCAAATAAATATTTTAGGTCAAAGGCATTTAGCTGACAAATACGTTTGGTAATAGCCTACTATATAACTTTTAGGAATCAAAACTTGCTCCCCAGTCCAAAAACAACATTTATTGAAACTAAACATCCACAACTTTCTGACAACAGACAGATGAATACATTATTTACACACCAATGATGTCTACTGTGTGAGCCAAAACTTGCAAAGAATGTGCCATTAAGAAAAAGCCCAAAATACCCAAAATCTTGTGTGCATGAGCCGAGCAAAGCACAAGGTTTGACGGGGGTTTCTATGAGGTCCTATACATCTAAAGAGCAGGAAAAACGGCTAGGGAACAATTAAACCGAGACAATTTTGGAAAGGAAAAAAGTGAAAAGGCAGTGAAAAAGTATGATATGACCCCTTTTAAATCTCTTTCAGAAATGTTATGCATCACAAATTTAAGTTATTTCTCCTCATTTAATCTTGATAATGCCAAATAGTGCAACATTTGATTGATGCGAGCACTTATGCTTTATATGATGGAAACTCGACTGCAAAGTTTGCATTCCATTGAAGATGGATTTAATGATCTGTGCTAAATACTTGTCTGTTCAGCCAAATTGCTCACAGTAATGAAATAAACTCTATTGATTAAAAGACATTTGTCGAAGGAGATAAACCCCTTCACCAGCTGCACCCATCTCTCCAGCCCCCCCTCTCTCTCTCTCTCTCCCTCTCGTCTGAGTCCTCGCTTCTCTCTCACAGTCTCGCTTTCCTCTTCCTTCTCCTCTCAAGTGTCTTTGTCAAGTCTAAACATATATGCCACCGCTCCGCCTACTTCCTTCCATAGCGCTATTAATCAAGCACAGGTTAACACTCTGTTAACAGGGGGTGAATGTGGGGTCACGTTCAGAGCAGCTGTGAAGGGAGTGCATGAACACAGCCCGGTTTAGTTCCAACGGTTCAGCAAGAGCTGTCGAATTCCCTGCTTGGATGTTACAGCAAATACTGTCCCACCATCAAAGCTGCTTCTGCAAATACCTTTCTCCTAGAAAGTTAGGAATCTAAATTCGCTCTTGGTGCGAAAACAAGTATTTTCTTTGTTTTCTACCATGCATGCATGTGCCCTCAACGCTCACCTTTTTGCATCTACCTAGAGCATCACGTTTCTTATCTGGATGCTGTTCAGAAACAATAAATTAAGAGTTCCATCACAAGACGTACTGCTTCAGAAATAACGCAGAGGACTGCAAAGAAAAATGACACTTGCATTGGTTGTAAATCAGGACACATCATGTACATTCACAAGCTTTAAGTCCCTTTGTCGTGTATTTCGAGATTATGAGGTTGCTTTGCTCACCTCAGCATACTGCATTGACATTAGGCACTTTGAATGCATTCACATGTACAAATATAGACAGCACTATGACATCATTTGATAGTCTGGGTATAAAAATACAATCTTAAAATCTTTGGTTTGTACAAACTGGAATCGTACTTTTTGATTTTCCCCCCTCATTCAGAGAGTCTTTGGGAAACTTTCTTTGCGATACATCGGTTTCTGTTTGGACTGAAGGGTGCAACGACACCTCGTACTTCCCTTTTGATGCATCTAATGACTGAGATTAAATGTTTTTGATAATGTCAACCGATCAGAAACGCATGTTAGTACGTTCAAAGCCTCACAAATTAAGCAGAAGTTGCCCTCCAAACTGTTGTTAGCAATGGCCATCTTATTTCAGAAAACAGCGCATGAACAAAAAACCCACTGGAGCTGTTTTACACTGAGCCCAGTTCATGTCACTCAAGCATCGGTGCAGATTGGGGAAGTGAGACAATTGCGAAACAACGTCATCTCCCTTACAACAATGCAATGATTCAGCTTGTCTTTTTCACCATCTTTCAGTTGCACGGTAGCCACGTGGAGTAGGTTTGCTGATGGCAGGTAAAGACCGGCTGCACTTGGGCAATGTAATAATTGCTAAAGTTACCGTCTGCTACATAAGGGGCAGGTTGGTAATAACAAGTTACATTGGCCACGTTGGGTATGACGTTCTGCTCGGCTAGCACACGCACCGCCAGCATGGCGATCAAGCCTAAGGCCTGCCGTCGTTCGTGTCCCATCAGACACACCGTGCTCTCGTTCACCACCCCATGCAGAGTCGTCAGATAATCGTACTTGCGGTCCTCCAAGCCCACAAAGTGGTTCTGGAGGTAAGACTCCAGCTTGCGCTGCTGTTCGCTGATGTCCGAGAAGTCGATGAAGAAGCGGGAGCACATGTAGCGCTGGAGAGACTTCATCTCTGACTCGGAGGCGGCGCGAAAACCCCTCACCAGAAGATGGCAGTACTTCAGCAGGCCTCCTCCTCGGATCTCCTCGGGGTTCCTCGTGCAGATCACCTTGTTGCGCAAGTGGTCCAATGCGGTGTCGAAGTCTCCGTACACGCTCTCGCCGATGATGGTGGGGTGAAACGTTTTGGCCATTGGGTTCTCGGAGCACTCGTAGAAAAGAAGCAGAGAGTCTAGCTTAATCTGGAAAGAATCGACACTGAACTCGAACTGCCGGCGCAAAGAGTCCACGAACTTGAGCTCTACATTTTTGCCCCGGTTGTTGGAGAGGGAGATAAGACTCCAGCGGTCTGAATCATTGCACACTTTCACCATCTTCTGCACATATGCTTCCTGCACAAAATGACAAGGAATTGTTGTTAGATCAGTGAGATCATTGTTTTATTATTATTCATCAAATCATCAAATACATTCAAATGCACATCCATTTGCCATATCAGTTCTCCATAATTTCCTGTCGCAGGAGATCTAAGAGGCTGAGAATGCTCGATTGGCATTAACCTGCTTTAGCGCAATCCTCTTACCAACAGAAAACCAACATTTCACCAGCCTATCAGTAAACTACTCTAATTGCATTTCTACTGAATGTCACATGAGACTATAGGGATCCATGCAGATGATCTTAAATTACAAACAAATAAACAAAATCACATTCACAAAAAATAAAACGACACATGGAGTAAAGCAGTGAAAGCCATGTCATACAGTGTGACATGCTGTACTTTAAACACAATTTTCTTATAAAATGATAATTGAAAATTTGGTATGAACTAGTTATTCAAGGGTCCACTGATAAACAACATCAAAGCTAAAGTAACTTACTGTTTACTGTACTTTACTTTGCCTAAATTACTCACCATTTTACAACCGTGAATAGTGAAAAATGAGTAGAATATCAGTCTTAACAACTGGAAATAGTCGAAAAGAAAGATGAAAATCATTTAAATTATTAAGATGGCAACAAAATTTTCTTTATAGGCATTGATGGTTGCATCAAAAACCTTTAACATCCATGGAATATTTCGTGGTTCTTTACAGTGGAAAAGGGTTCTTTAGATTATTAAAAAAGATAATAAAAAAGATGGTTCTTCTATGACATCTCTGCAAAAAACTCCCTTTTGGAACCTTTATTTTTAAAAGTGTTATTATAAATGGAATTAATATGATTATTGTTTCTTCATAATGCATGCTATGTTTTAGTGTTTTAATTTTAATTTATTTGTTATAGTACAAAAAGTATAGTACTTTTTTTCCAGACACACACACTCAAAGCATTATGCATGGAATTATTAGCTGATTAATTTAAGAGACCGATTGGGTATTTTACATTTGCAGGCTATTTTTGTTATTAAAAAATTATGTTTAACTGACAACTGTAAATGTGATTAGGCCTAAACTTTCAAAGAAGTGGTGAGCACTTAAAACATAAACGTGTCCTTTTACAAATAAGTAGCTACATTTTAAGCTGAAAATTTCAATTATTCAACTACTCTCATGAATCTGAACACTCACCTTCAGGGTCAACGGTGTGATTTTCTTTTTGTTGACCCCATCAGGTAAAAATTCCAACAGACAGTCCAGCACTATGTTCTTGACGATCTGAAACTCTGTCTCTCCCTTCAGGTCCACGCAGAATATGAGGTCCAGGTCCTTGTAGCCGAGCCCGCTGTCCCCGAGCAGGACGTGGCTGGCGGCGGACCCGTTGAGCCGGGTGTCCCGCACATGGATGCCCTGCTCCCGCATGCGGCCCCGCACCGCAGTCACGATCTCCCGGGGCTTCATCTGCAGCGTGGGGAAGTTTCCTCGGCCGTGGATCGGGATGCTCTCCGTCAGGATGAGGTCCAGGCGCTGGACCTGCTCCCAGCTTAACACGCTGAAGTTCGTGCTGTCCGTGAGTGTGTCTGAAACCCTGTCCTCTTCAGCCATCGTCGGGTCTGTGTGAGGACTCAGAGAAGTGTTTGAGGATCTGGAGATGTTATGTTATGAGGAGAGCTGAGGTGCATCACAGAGGAGACGCATAATGCGCTCGAGACTCGACTGAGGTCTGTCCTTGTAATGTGAAGAGCGTCATGCGTCCACAAAGCGTTTGTGTGTGTGTGTGTGTGTGTGTAGTATGACAGCAGTGCTGAGGCTTTCTGTGCGCCTCAGGTCACGCCTATCACTCACACACACACACACACACACACACACACACACACACACACACACACACACTCTCTCTCTCTCTCTCTCTCTCTCTCTCTCTCTCTCTCTCTCTCTCTCTCTCTCTCTCTCTCTCTACTGTTACAGCAGCAACCCAATGAGACGCGTCTCTTCTCACAGCTGTGCGCTCAAACGCACATTTGGACATTTAGCACAAGGGTTTTTAAAACTGAGGTCCGGGGACCCCCGGGGGATCGCGTGGGAGTGCTAGCGACTAAGTTGAGAGAAAATCGATAAATAAAATCGATAACATTGAAATAATTAAGGAGTAAATCAATCTTACAGTACAGTATGATGAGTGATTTAATAGAAACGAAATATTTTCAGACATATTCCGAATGTTTTTTCCTCCATGTAAATTGGGTCTTTGGATATAGAAGCGTTTTAAATTTTAGGATGGGATCCCTTGCATGAGGATGATCATATTTATTTTGGGTTCGTCTGAAAGACTGAAAGCCCCTGATTTCGCAAAGACACACACTAATACATAAATAAATAAATACACAAACGCATAATTTCACAATTACTTCCATTGTCTTAGAAAGGATTTAAGGTAGCAATTTAGTCATATTAATATATAAATATAATTATATTTTAATATAAATAATACTTTTTTATATAAAATAATTATCTTATTAAATTTAAATACAATAGTGAATAACTAGTTACATTTATAATCACGAAATTCTAGTGCTTTAGTAGTCAACACAAAATACGCTAAGCGTAGGCTACTTCGCTTAAGTATGACAATAGATCATTAAAATAAAAAACTTTTTATTTGACATTATTACAAATTGTACCATTTAAAACTTGTTCACCCAAAAGTGTTAATTCTGTTATCATTTACTCACCCTCAAGTTGTTCCAAACCTGTATAAATGTCTTTGTTCTGCTGAACACAAAAGAAGATATTTTAAAGAATGTTGAACCAAACAGTTGATGGATCCCATTGACTTCCATAGTATGGGGGGAAAAGTGCACATCACACAATTAAGGGCACTTCTTTTTCACAAGACAGACAGACAGACAGACAGACAGACAGACAGACAGACAGACAGACAGACAGAGAGACAGACAGCTTGTTTGAAAGTGCAATAAAACCAGTAATGCAGCTGAAAATGCAATAAAGCCATTCATCAATAGCGCATCTGCAGCTGAGAAGATTAATATGTTTTGGGAGAAAGTCCCAACAAATTGCAAAGTAAATGAAGGATCAGTGTCAGGACGTTTAGTGTCTTTTATTGCCCTCTAGGGACGTGATAGAAAATCGTCTTGAACAATAAATTACTCTTTCCAGCTGTAGACAACATTCAGCACTAATCCTGCATTCAGTTCTATAAACACCAGCAAGTGTGATGTCCAGGATTCATAACCTGAAGCCTGAGGTCTGCCTGTCCCGTATGTTAGACAGAGTCTCCAGCTCATGTCAGAGTGGGGCAGCTGTCAGTCAGGATTCAGCCGCGGACACAAAGCCCTGCGTCACTGTACTCACCCAGCCCTTTAAATCACTCTGATCCCATTTAGGTTAACACAGGCTAAACCCTGCGAGCATGACCAGTACACCTACAGTCCAATCATGCATAACCTATTCCTGACCACTAACCCATATTCATATCTGTACTCATCCTCTCGCAAGAAAGACACCAATAAATAATGTAAAAAATCTATCTATCTATCTATCTATCTATCTATCTATCTATCTATCTATCTATCTATCTATCTATCTTTGTCAATGAGTACCTCTAGATGATTTACACCAAATTCTGTGTGAACTGGACTTTTCTTTCCATACTAAAGAAAAGTCCTAGTCAAGGTCCTAGATGGAAATACCATTGTACTGAGTGAGTATTTGGCACAGTCATGTTCTGTTTCTTTGTCCTGTTTAGTTTCTAGTCATAGGTTTCCTTGTTACTGTTTTGCCCGTGTTCGAGTTCATCTTTAGTTATATATAGTCACACAGCTGTTCTCTGTTTCTTTGAGTATCATCCTCTGTGTATATGAGCCCTCATTTTGTTCAGTTCATGGTCTTCGTGTTAATATTATGTTTATTATTGCCTGGTTTATCTTTAAAGTTACCCGTTCATTCTGTGTCCCGCATCTCTCTCTCTCTTGGATTCAACTACATACATCAATATATTTTTGTGGTATTCCAAGAACTTAAAAGTAGGCTGTATCACGGAATCGCAATGGTACATGTCCAAAAATCCCTCACATGGTCCCAACCGCTTGCCCACAAGTACGCCAGTTTTCAATAAGTGACTCAGTCCTGACCGGGCCAGAAGTCTGATCTGTCCAGACAAGAATTGTGTCTCTGCTGCAGTAAACACTTCATTTACTGGGACAAGGCACATGAGTCACTGCGCTGACAAACACTCGTATCCTAATAAACAAAAAGAGATCACAGCTGACAAATTCACAAATCTAATGAGTTTGCTGTTGAACTTTTCATCTGAAATAATCACCACGGGCTGTCAGCCATCAACTGCTACTGACACGGGAAGAGATTGCTTACACTCTCAGAAAGAAAAATGTACAAAATCTGTACCTTTAAAGATTCATATTCCGTATTCATAAAGATTCTAAGAATCCTCTCAGAAAACTCTTAATTTAGCTTAAAATCTTTTACGTAGGAGTCTTAGCTTAAGAGCGATTCGGGACCGATCTGAGAGCAACTCTGAGTAAGGAAAAGACAAAACCTTGTATCTTAGTGAGGAGGCGGGGCTGACCCCGTTGCTATGTATGACACAATCTTTTGAAGACTGTGATTGGTTGGTTGTCCAAGAAGGAAAAAAAGACTGATTTTAAGTATAGGATTTATTGTAAGCCTTCACATTGAAATTACATGCGTAATTTTTCCTATTCCACCATTCTCATACACACACACACACATTATATATGTGTATATAAATCCTTTTTTTTTTATTTACCATACTGTTAATTTCCTATAAGGTATTTGATTGGATTAGAATGATAAAAATTGTTCCACTGTCTATTTAAGTGGTGGTTTGAATGTTGGTTTTAATGTAGAAAAACATGGAATAAAAAACAAGGACAAGAAAGCTCAACTGGACAGAGGAACAGTGTTTACTGTGAGCCCAGTTAGTGGATGAACACAAGGCCATCCTTAAAGGAAAAATCAGGCCGGGTGTCACAGCACAGAAGCAGATGTAGGAGCTTATAGCGGTTAATAATAAATTATTTACGGTTCATTCCCACTGCTTGTGCGGAAGCCTGCTATATTCATAAATGCATTTTTTTGAGCCTGCAATGTTGGAATGTCTTGTGTCTCTAATAAAATCGGTCACAAACATGATCCCTGCACGAACTAATCTATAGTGTCTTATTAACTCACTGTCATCTATTGTCTGCAACACATTTCTTCTCCCTCTTCGTCTTTCTGCCATTTTCTCCTCTGCTAAAGAAACTCTTAAGCCTCTTAAAAGTCCTCGTCCGTGCTCCTAACAATTTTGACCTAAGACCTCTTTTAAGGGTTAAGATGCTTTCTGAATTACTATTTTCTTTACTAGGATTTTTTCTTTAATTTTAAGAGTAAACGCCCACATTTCTAAGAATTTTCTTAGAATTTTGTCACTAGGAGCTACTCTTTGCATTAAGGTTCTTTATGAATATGACTATTTATGAATGTAACTTCACTTTTCTTCAGAAACCCACACTATTGAAAGAGCTCTACAGAAACCGAATTATAAATAACTAAGCATCATGTATTTGAATTTGCTCACTTCATGTGTTTTTACTGATCACTCAAACCTTTGATGATGTTTAAGTCTCATACGAGTGTAAATGCATTGTTCATTAGCATTGTTATTGAAATGAACTATAGCATATAGTGGGAAAGTCATATCCCTATTGCAGTTAAACATTTATGTGTTTAATCGGACAGCAAACCAATAAATCAAGAGGCATGAAGTGACCAAGTGTAAATAGGCTCTAAAGCACATATGCGTTAAACTGTACAAAATTACATAACATTGATAGAAAATAACTGACACTATTTACACAATTTACACTTTTAATAGTTCATGGATCAGGCCTAGTGGTGTTTAAACCTCCAGTTGCTTAGTTTAGTTATTATTATATTACATTATGTTAAGCTTTTTGTTCTTTCCTTTATTTGGTGTATAAAACACTGGTGATTTATGATAGTGGTGTCTTTTGCACTCAAGGTTCTTCTCGAGGTTTTTGTTCTGCTTCATTCTTTTCTTCTGTCTGTATGTGTAGCCTTCATATAAAACATGTGCCCAAATATTTGCCTGAATGTTTTGACTGAATGCATATTTACTAAATACAACTGTCTGTAGTGCATGGAGACAGCAGAGAAATAAACATTAGAGATACAATGCGTCATTTGTCCTCTGGGTTTCTGTTGGACCAGTGGCCCTACAGTTACTATAGTAACTTTTGCTTAGTCAGTTTTGGGAGAATACCAGAGCGAAAGTCATTACATAATTCCCATTCCCTGCTGAGTTCATTTATTCTAGTCATGTCAGGTCCTTAAAGTGGTGTAAAATCATTTATCTTGTTCATACTTAACATACAGAGTCAACTATACATGAGACATTCAGTGTGTGCCCAAAAATAACAGTACGGAATAGCCAGGTGTCAACTTCAATTTATTTATTTTTTTGACATCATCATATGTATTTAATAATGAATGTTTTATAGGAAGACAAACCAACTAATTCCACAAAACATTTCATACATAATTCATCAGATACATAGCTAATATTCTCAGATGATTGTGCTGGTATTTTCCCTTCAACATGTCACTTCCTGCAGAATGATGGAATTAAAGGACCTTCCCAACTTCCCCACGAGAGGTCGTGAACTCTATCGCAGAGCTGGACCAAGGCGAGCAATTGTATGTTTAAAAAGTATATACATTTTTAAATTAGAAAGTGACTGATCATTTCACTCAAGAAGAGCCTTTTTCATCAGCACTTTAAAGCTCCCAAAATATTGATTTATGTTGAGCATCATTCATTTGCATTAGAAACAAATCCTGGTGTGTTTTCCTACAAAACTCTAGTTTCTCTTCAGCAGAAGAGAGTCAGTCAGACACATCTTGGAAGGCCTTGAGGTGAGTAAATAATCAGGAAATTATGAAATTATTTTTGAGTTTCTATTAGTTAAAGGAATTTGACTAATTAGGACACTAAACTAAAGAGAATGAAACATGATACTAACTAAGCACTGACCAATTAAAACAAATTAAAACACCGACCAAACAAAAAACAACACCAAGAAAGCAAGTTTTAGTTTGATTAGATAAAGCCAAAGTAAACGAACTACTGTAATATTTCTTAAATTATCACTTTTAACATGTATTTAAAATTGAATGTACTTAAATTATTTAGAATGAACCCCTTTTTACATAAATATAATTACTGATGATTTTCATCATTAAAATTCAGGACCGGTTTCATAGACAAGGCTCAGATTAAGCCAGGATTAGGCCTTAGTTCAGTTAGAGCTTTTATAAACATGCCCTAGAAAAATACATTATACTGATGTGAATCTTGAGACAAAACAATGGCAGTATTAAGATATATTTTAAGATACATCAGTGCAAGTTGCTTTCAGTGAAAACATCTACAGTCTGGGACTAGTTTAAGCCTGGTCTGTGAAACCAACAGGGGAATAACGTGTAATATTTGATCCAGGATTGCAAAACTACACTCTCAGAAAAAAAGGTACAAAAGCTGACTCTGTGGCGGTACCTTTTCAAAAGGTACACCTTTGTACTTAAAGAGTGCATATTAGTCCCTCAAAGGTACATATTGGTACCAAAGGTGTACATATTAGTACCTAAATGGTACATAGAGCCTTTTTGAAGGATGCTGTCCCAGCTTTTGTACCTTTTTTCTGAGAGTTTAGGGATAATGTCAAAAACGTTCTCAGGGCCTGCGGGAGAAAGGCCAATCCTAGCCCAGCAACACATGCTCATTTTCTCAGAAGTCTCTTTCTCACTATACACACTAACCTGCCTACGTAATGAATCCGATCCGGCATCCCGAGCCGCACGTGGCGAAACCCCCATGAGCTCAAAAGTGTGGGAGATCAGTGATGTCACTGAAAGGGTAAGCACGTTCTGGGCACGCTCAGAATACACTGCACTCGTAGCCTTATTTATTCAGAGCAGTTCACTAACAAGAATCTGCTAATCCACACTGATGCTCCATGAGCTCAATGAGATCAGAAACAAGTCCACCTCACAGAACCGACTGTAAAAGCCGCTCTTCATAACGGCTTCTCTTCGGAAAAAAAAGAGGAGAAAAGTGATGTGCGATTGTTGACATGAGTGAAAAAAAACGCGGTCACGTAAAGGAAGAGTTTACTTAAAAATGAAAAATCTGTAATCATTTTCCCTCCCTCAAGTTGTTCCAAATAGTCAGGGGGCCAAAACTGATATTAAAACTTTGTCGGACACTTTTTGGTACAAGCATACAACCTATCCAGTATTAATGTTTAACCCCTCAACATGTGTTCTAGCCAGGTTCTCAGCTTAGAAAATGTTTTTTTTTGTCCATTTTAACACTATATTCTTAAAAGTGGTAAAAGCGGATTTTTTTTCCAAAGTGCTTCCATTTTCTTCCATGTTACCTACTGTAATTTTGGGCAAATGTGGAATATAATCCAATTTATGTGCAAGCATGATCATTAAAAAATAATAATCAATAAATACCACAAGAGTATCACACCACAAGGGGCACTGTTGTGTCAGCACAGCTGTGATTTGGCATGAGGCAGCAGATTCAGAGAAGATGATCACAGCAGGTGTCAACAGTCTGAACAAAACTTTATAAAGGAGTGATTCACACAATCACACAACAGATTAACTTGGTCTATTTGTCTACACAAAAATTTACCTCAAGATTCTACCATTCTACCATCAAATGTTGCCAGAAACAGGTAAGCTAAACTGTTTTCCAACTAGCTATACTTCCCAGACAGATAGCTAGGCTAATTTACTTTCATAATTACTAGCTTACTTACTAATAGGTAAATTAAGTTTTGTACATATGTGTAATGGAAATATTATGTTTATAATTTATTTACTGCACAGTAGCCTATTTTTCAGTCTGCTAGCTAAAAGTGTTAACCAGTTTGTTAGATAGCCAAGCCCTCAGCTTATGTCAGAGGATATTGTAGTGATCCACTCAGAAACCAATCAGACTAGTGTAGTGAAATATTTCTTTGCCTCTCAGATGAGATAACATGGATCCAGAGGGAGCTGTAAGCCTTGCGTCCAAAGAAAAACAAATAGGAAGAGATATTGATTGGGAAAAATGTTTCATTTGTCAAGACAAATATGGAAAATACAGCCAAGATAAAGCCCTAAGAAATCCTTCTGAGAATGGGCTAAAGTGTATTAGATTGAGAGCAAATGAACGGGCGAAATACCAAGATGTGGAGTATGCTGATACCCTGGAGAGAATTGAGGAGTTTCTGGACACAGAAACTGAAAAGACAAAATGGCACAAAACATGCTATGCAGCTTTTACAAATGTGACTTTTATTTCCCGCCTGAAGAAACGCTTTGAAAGTGAAAAGAAGTCACTAAATCTTGCAAGCGACTGCCAGCCGATCACCACTAGGAGTTCGATGCCTTCAGTGTCTTGGGAAAAATGTATTTTCTGTCAGAAAGACAAAACTGAGGACAAACTTCGAAACATCCAAGTCATGACTACATCTAAAAAGATTCTTGATCTAGCTCAACAAGACACAGAATTGCGACTGAAGCTTGCAGGAGTCAATGACTTGATTGCCGCAGAAGGCAAGTATCATCTTATCTGCTACAGGGAGTTCCTCAGGAAGTATCAGAGCACTTCATCAAGAGCAGGTGATCCATATTCTATTTGCTTACACAATGTGGCAGATGAGCTTAGAGCAGGACTTGCCAGAGGTGAAATATACTCACTGAAAACAGTTTGGGAAAGATACTGTAAATTTCTGGGAGACTTTGATTTGGAACCCCGAATATACAAAGGTCAGCGTTTCAAGACAAAGCTTGAAAAGTTGCTTCGGGGAAAAGCACTATTTGTTCAATCATTAAAACCAACTGATGCAATCATGATATTTCCTGAAATGACAGCTGGAACTGCTGTGCTTAACATGAAGAAATTAATGGATGACAAACAAGATGATGCTAAAGGGATGACAATGGCTAGCTGTGGAACGTCTCAGGTTACGACTGTAACCTATGTTCCCTGAGAACAGGGAACGAGACAATACGTCAACGACGTTATGGGGAACGCCTCAGGCGTGACAGGTGTCTGAAATCACTATCAAATCACGTCAATCATATTGACCGGCGACAGCCCGTGAATCATTAGCGTGAATGATTAACGTGCGACCTGGAAGTATAAAGGGGCGCCTTGCAAACATGACAAATCACCTTATCGTCTGAAGGGACTGTACGGTAGGCAAGCCCCGAGGCATGGCAGGGAGACGTATTGTCTCTTTCCATGTTCTCAGGGAACATAGGTTACAGTCGTAACCTGAGACGTTCCCTTTCGAAGGGAACTCAACAATACGTCAACGACGTTATGGGGAACGATATACCAACGCCGCCATGCTAAGGGGAGTGCATGCCAAGTGGCAGTGACAACTGTCAGAACCAGCAACTTCAAATGAAACGCTAGAACCACTCACCCTCAGGTCACACTGGGCTGTCAGTGACAGCATTCCCTACGGTCATAGCCCAAGCTACAGCCTCACAGCAAAACCTTCATAAACATGGTTAAATGAAAGGTCTACCTGGGCCGGCTCCGGGCCTGGAACCTCAGCTTCCAATTAGAAGGGGTCCCTTCTAGGGAATGTGGCTAGGGAACCCAAGGGAACCCCAGCCAGTCACTATTCAGGGGAACGTACTCACCCCGAAATGCCACCAGGACGGCCTGACCTGGCGCCAGTACATAGACACTTAGTCTGGCCAAATCCTGTCTGTCTGAAGACAGAGCCTCTGGACAAATGCCTTAAGTAAGGCATCCAACCCGAGGGACTGCGAAGCTGGCAGTGAACCACTCGGCCCGGATCTCAGAGACAGGATATCCCGGAGAGTATGACTCAGCATAGTGCTTTCCGACCCTTGCTAGCGAGGGGAGTTTCTCTACTCGATCCACGGATCAACCCAGTGTCTGTGTTTCAAAACACTGAGGAGGCCTGTGAAGGCCTAAGGGCTGATCTAACTGGGAGGCCTCACGAGAGGCCTACGACCGTCTGACCAGATTCAGGAAGCCGCATGCTCATAGAGACCCTCGTGAGGGGAGCACAAGGTCTGCCTGGTAGGCAAACCAGGCTGTAGGCAGAAAAAGTTCCGGGAGGGAACCTTTAGCAGAGAATGAAC
Source organism: Siphateles boraxobius (assembly GCF_051911475.1). Classification (NCBI taxonomy): domain Eukaryota; kingdom Metazoa; phylum Chordata; class Actinopteri; order Cypriniformes; family Leuciscidae; genus Siphateles; species Siphateles boraxobius. The sequence goes on along the minus strand of NW_027508722.1, from coordinate 3,603,066 downwards.
ACTTTAGCGAGCCAGGGCGCAAGCTCGCCTTCAGCAGCTGCCTATTAAGGCTAGCTGAAACTGATAGCAAGAGACCACTAGCTTCATAAACCCAGCACCACTAGGGAGCGTTACAGGGAGGCCCGGAGAGGCCTACTACCTGATAGCAACGTAAGTGGGAATTCACCTTTAGGGAGGCACGTGAGGCCTACTACCTGATAACCACAGTACGTGGGAACTCACCTTCAGGGAGGCCCGGTGAGGCCTGCTACCCTACGACCACAGTATGTGGGGAGCTCACCTTCAGGGAGGCCTGGAGAGGCCTACTACCTGGTAACCACAAACTGTGGGAACTCACCTTCAGGGAGGCCTGGTGAGGCCTACTACCTGACCGTTCTCAATCAAGGAGGCCTGGAGGAGCCTACTACCTGATAACCCCAGTATGTGAGATGCTCACCTTCAGAGAGGCCAAGAGAGGCCTACTACCTGATAACCACAGTACGTGGGAACTCCTCCTTCAGGGAGGCCCGGTGAGGCCTGCTACCTTACAACCACAGTATGTGGGGAGCTCACCTTCAGGGAGGCCTGGTGAGGCCTACTACCTGGTCACCACTATCTGTGGGAACTCACCTTCAGGGAGGCCTGGTGAGGCCTACTACCTGACTGTTCTCATTCAAGGAGGCCTGGAGGAGCCTACTACCTGATAATCACAGCATGTGGGAACTCACCTTCAGGGAGGCCTGGTGAGGCCTACTACCTGACAGCCAAAATTTTTGGGAGCCCACATCCAGGGAGGCCCAGAGCGGCCTACTACCTGACAGCCACAATATTTGGGAGCTCACATTCAGGGAGGCCCAGAGAGGCCTACTACCTGATAGCCAACGTAAGTGGGAATTCGCCTTCAGGGTGGCCGGGTGAGGCCTACTACCTGATAACCATCTTAAGTGGGAATTCACCTTCAGGGAGGCCTGAGTGGCCTACTACCTGATAACCACTGGTAGCTTTGAGCCCTGAGTCCGGGTGAAAGTATAAGGTGGCCTGCTAAGGCCAGCCAGCTGGGGACTCGCCTATCAGGGAGGCCTGGTCGGGCCTACTAGCTAATAGCAAGTCATATTCTGCCATAAAGTACACTGTTGGAAACCATACTACACAGCATAATTCACTAATGGGCTTCCAGTAGCGCTATAAGGTATGTCCCACAATGTTGGGACTCACCTCCGAGGAGGCCTGTTTAAGGCCTACTACCCATCAGTGAGTCAACTGCCCGAACCACCAAGGCCAACCACGTAAAGTGAGCTGGCCTACAGTGCCCTCTGGGGGGCTGTCCAATCAAGGAGGCCTGCTGAGGCCTACTACCTAATGGCGCAGCCTTCGTTGGCAGAAAAACTGTTTACACAGCGCCTACAGCATCCTGGTGCCTAATCACATTGCCCATGGCAGTGTACTCCGCAAGAAAGCCAGCACCCTTAAAACAAGGGGAGTACAACATACGCCACTCTGCCTCAACGGACGCCCCAATTAGTCAGGGGCCTACCATCTATGCATGGGCGTCAGCTCAGGGCAATGCTCTGGCTTCAGGGGAGCGTACTTCGACCAAAGAAGAAGTGAAGCTTACTTCATACTCGACCCGAGCCATAGTGGTGCGAGGTAGGATAAAACAGAACTGGTAGTGAAGTGCTCAGACCTACCCTGTATCACAGGGGAATACTCACACCTCACCCTGAGGTTACCAGGGTGCGGGCCTGCCAGCGGCTCTAGGGGTGACAGAAATGTATCTGTGCCCAACCTAGGGGAGTGGGGCTTGAATGAAAGCCAACCACCTACAACCTAGCGCTCGAGCAGTAGCTCAGCGAGGTGAGTGAAGCCTAAACTGGCGGCCTAAATCCGTAGGCCAGTTCTGCATGGCAGGGTCGGGCAGGAAACCCAGTCTTCTTCGTGAAGCGAAAGACGGCCTAACCCTGCTCAATAAAGACATATATACCACGGAGGCCTGTTTGAGGCCTACCATGTCCTTACAAACCATCCTCTGCACCACGCTGCATTACTCTAGTCACCCCAGAATGCAGAGAAGGGGGCGGGCCTTGGCCTAACGACTCCCACGGGAGGAGGCTGTTTATACAGGGATGCTAGAAACCAACATTCACACAGTGAAGGGTCAGAGGAAGAAATGCTCAAATCTTTAGCAGAGCGCCTCTATTATCCCTGGCACAGCCTAGGCCAGCTACAGAGGCGGCCCTGGTGAGGGCCAGCCTGCAAGCATAGATCTATCTGAGGGCTCGGAGGAGCCACAGCCTTACTAAAGAATATAGTCTGTATTATTCCATACAAAGGGCTGCAGAATCGCTCAGCCTAATGAAAACCCAAACAGAGCTCAAGGGGCGACATACTCAGGAAGAAGTCAAACGGACCTGTGGGCCGGACATAAGATCTATCTGAAGCTCTAGCGTCAGTCAACACTCTAAGTAAAACAATTTAAAGAGAGAGACCAACCACTCTACCCTGAGGTGGCTAGCAGCCCGAAGGCTAACACAGTTACCGTTCTGGCCACCTAACGGGGAACTTCAGGGCCCTGATAATCCAATAAAGTTCTCTTACCTTATTACCTTGACATGACCCCATGACTCTATACAGGGAACGAGGTCTGTAAAGAGAAATATGTTATTTTTTAATCACAAAAAATACTCTTTGAAAAGACCAGCAGCTCACCTGCGGCGTGCAAAGTGAAGACTCGCCAGATAGTTCTTTACAAACCTGGGATCCGCCACTTTACATGCCTGAAAGGGGCGTTTCCACTAACCAAGCCTAGGTGGGCCATCAGAACATAGTTCTCATCATAGGCCCATCCCCAGGCCTGATGTTATGAACGCCTGGGGGTCAGAAGAGAGAGGGCAGATTTCGTGACCCTCCGGGGAGGTTATCCATTACCGACGCTGTGTGCGTTTGTGCTGGATAACCTCCCTCAAATCTCTTCTGTTGCGGGAGTCACGCCTTCTCTGCGACCTGCTCCTCAAGGGAGGGGGCGCACGAGAGGTGACACTGGCTCGCTGACCCTGCCTACGGTCCTCAGACCGTGAAGGGCCAGGCCCTCCCGCTTGCCGGGGTACGGACGCGGATCTCAGCGGTATACAAGTTTTAAACGCTGCTGAGCGCGCCTTCGCCTCCCTGAACTTCCCCACCACCGCCTCTACGGAGGTGCCGAAGAGTTCGGAAGGCGAAACCGGCGAATCGAGGAGAAAGGCTTTTTCTTTCTCCCCGATGTCGGCTAGATTTAACCACAGATGCCTCTCCGTGGCCACCATCGCCGCCATCGACCGTCCGATCGCGGCAGCGGTTTGCTTGGTGGCCCGGAGAGCCAGATCTGTGGTGCAGCGCAGCTCAGCCACCGCCTCAGGGGACAGCAGGTCGGCCTGGTACGCCTGTAATACTGCCATGGTGTGCAGTGCAGCACCGGCCTGACCTGCTGCCGTGTATGCTCTGCCATTCAAACAAGCCGTTGTTTTCAGCGGTTTGGATGGCAGGGTTGGAGCTTTCAATGTCGCTGCCCGCCCAGACACGAGATAGTTCGCGAACGTCTCGTCAATGGGCGGCATTGACACGTACCCATGCTCTCCGATCCCCTCGACATCAGCGAAACTGGCCCGCTGATGTCGGTGAATACGGGCAGAGTATGGGCTCTTCCATGCCCTCTCGATCTCCGTGTGAAGATCAGGAAGGAATGGAAGGCTCACCTGAGCTGGTGGTGTATGGCCGGGGAGAAACCGATCGTCGAGCCTACCGCGAGCGATCTCTCCTCTAGCGCGCTGCCAAGGCAGCTGCAGCCTATTGACAGCGCGCTCCATCACATCCACCAGCTCTGCATACACGGGGCAGGAAGGCTGAGGAGGTTCAGGATCTACCTGATCATAAACCTCCTCAGCCATCTCCTGCGCGTCCTGAAGAGCATCAACTGCAGGTACAGTCGGTGAGTAATCTTCCCCATCGACCTGCAGTTCGCCCTCGTCAGCCGTCGAATCATCTGAGAGGTTAACAACCCTCTCGAGGCGATCGACGAGCTCCATCTGGGAGCCCCATGATTTAAGTCGCCGCTCGGCCTCGGCACGAGCGGGACCCGCGCCGTGAGGTCCAGACGCTGAACCCCCTTCACTCGAGAAGAGGGCCAGACGAGAGCGGAGCGTTTTAAGAGAAACACGCTCGCAGTTAGCACAGAGGGCTCCCTCGAGAACCTCCCGTGCGTGCTCTTCACCCAAGCAAAAAACGCACAGCTCGTGTGTGTCGGCCGGTGTCAGAAACCTCGGACACGGGTCGGCACACTTACGAAAACAATCTGCCTTAGCTGTGCGTTTCATCTTTCTCTTACCTTCGTATACTTGAATAGCGTTTCAAACAAACAGTCCCTGAAGACGATGAGATGGTTTGTCATGTTTGCAAGGCGCCCCTTTATACTTCCAGGTCGCACGTTAATCATTCACGCTAATGATTCACGGGCTGTCGCCGGTCAATATGATTGACGTGATTTGATAGTGATTTCAGACACCTGTCACGCCTGAGGCGTTCCCCATAACGTCGTTGACGTATTGTTGAGTTCCCTTCGAAAGGGAACAGACAAGGACACTAAGATACTGAGTTGGCTGTGTCGGTAAAGATCAAGGCAGACATCAGGGAGTCCCCAAGACATGATGTTATTGGAGGGATAGATCAGCATCATGCAGAAAAAACTGTGCCTGATAGTCTGTACATCCTCTTACGGCTCCTTTGCGTTAATGATGATGACCCAGAAAATGAGACTGAACAATCCCGTCACATAAAGCTACTCAGCATTGCTCAAGACATTGTTTTCCTGGCATCTGGTGGACAAAGACCAACACCAAAACACATTGGAATTGGAGTTGCTTTACACCAAGCTACACGCTCAAAGGACTTAGTGCAGCTACTTCATGCTGCTGGGCACAGCATAAGCTATGAGTCAGTGTTGAGAGCAGATACTACCATGGCAAATGAGGCTATGAAGCGATACTTTGAGAATGGTGAAGTATACATTCCACTGAACTTTGTCAATGCTAGTCTCCCAGGATACATAATGTATGCAAATGACAACATAGACATAAATGAGGAGACCCTTGATGGGAAAGGAACCTTTCATGCTTCCCAGACTGCTGCTTTCAGACGAAGTAATCCTGAAGAAGACATCCCCAAAATAATGCTGAAATCTGGGAGATCAAAGTCAGTCTCAGTTCCACCAGGAGTGTTTGAACTCAAGGATGCTAACATGGAATCGCAGAAGCCCCCTCCAAAATTTTATGGATCAGTTACACCCGAGATGTATTATCTGTACTAATGTATAAACCTGTATGAGTCACAAAAGAAGATATTTTGCAGAATGTCGCAAACTAAACATTTAGTGAACCACATTGACTTCCATAGTATGGAGGAAAAAAATAATAATAGCCTACAAGTCAATGGGGTCCATCAACTGTTTAGTATATAGAAGAAAATGTCTTCTTTTGTGTTCAGCAGAACTGACTACAAGTTTCCATGATAAGAGGGATTTAAGAATGTATCTTGTCATGATAAAACCTCAGAGGAAACAAATTAGAAAAATCAATTCAACACTAAGAACATTAGGAGATCTAAATATTTAGTTTCCATGTGCTTGTCCAAGACTGTAATGCTTTCATAAAGTACACAGAACAAATAGCGTTTCTGTTGATGATGGCATGGATTTCTGATGTATTTCTCTTTGTGGAGCTCCATATCAAATGTTTCTTCCGTTAAAACAACTACCAGAGTAAGTCATTTACATCATCCTGCAGGATTTTCCATAACCAGAGTTTGTTGATGCAGCACATCCTGAATTTTCAACAAATTGTCCATTAAACTAATTCGTTTGTATTGTAACACAGTTCCGTCTCTAAATTGTGATTGGACGAGCCACGCTCAGAGTGGATGTGGTTGCCAAGCATCAGGCTAATGAGAAACATTATAAACCATATGATGGATTAATCATTATGCTCATGTGACGTAAAATGAACAGCATGAAAAGCAGCTTGTCTTAAATGTGTCAAATGTCTATCGCTCTTAAAATTCGGATTTTGTTCTGTATCCAACACACACAGGTCATGGTTTTGATAATTCTTTGAAGTGATATTTAATTCATTGTAATACAAAAGTAAATTAGAAACCCTTTACCAATTGTAATGTGTTTTTTTTATTTATTGAAATTACTGTTTAAAAGTTTGGGGTCGGTAAGATTTTTAAATGTCTTCAAAAGAAGTCTCTTCTGCTCACCAAGGCTGCATTTATTTGATCAAAAATACAGTAAAAGAGTAATATTGTGAAAAATTAGCACAATTTAAAATATCTGTTATCTATTTGAATATATTTTAAACTTTAATGAATTCCTGTGATCAAAGCTGTATTTTCAGCATCATTACTCCAGTCTTCAGTGTCACATGATCCTTCAGAAATCAGTCTAATATGATGATTTGCTGCTCAAGAAACATTTCTCATTATTATCAATGTTGAAAACTGTTGTGAAGCTTCATATTTTTTAAGGAAACCTTGATGCATTGTTTTTCACATTACTTTTTTTTTCTTCAAAAGAAGATCATTTATTTGAAAAAATCTTTTAATTCTAAAATTTTATAACTTTTTTTAAGTTCACTTTTTTAAACTTTTAACACTTCAGCAATAATTTGCCAAGTGTTGTCATTAAAAAGAGACCAGACTTAAGTCTTTTTTCCACAGCATTCAAGATTTATGACCGTTTAAGACCGTTTCAGTTCCTTGCCTAAAAAGTGAATAAATGGATTAACTACTGCATAAAAATAATTAAGTACCATAAAATCCCCTAAAAATACAAAACATTGAATAAAAAACATTATCAAACTAAAATATAGTGCAATTATATCACTGAAATAAAAAAAAAGTGTCATTTTTTTATTTTTGAGCCAGAGGATAAAAGTATTAATTTATATATTTAAAAAAAAAAGCATACTGAACGGTATAGTAAATTTTTTAGTTTAGTTTAATTGATGTATATTGTCATAAAACCACAAAAGCTGTTTTAAACGGTGTTAATTATATTACAACACTGTATTAAGACACGTGGCAGCTTTTGAAACAGGGTTGCATACTTCTTTCCAATCTCCTGGGCATCAGATCTCCTCTCTGACTAATTCAGACAAGTAAGTGATTATCATTCCTCTCACTGCATGTCTGGCAGATGCTTGAACTGAAGCGTCGCAGTCATTACGCACATTAGGACCCTGAACCATCATGCTCTTATTTATGGAAGGTCATCTGTTGCACTCTGCTTTTTAATTTTCTGATGATTCTAACATATGCAAAGAGAGAGGTTTGTTCGTAAGGAAAGGACTGTCTCCTAAATCAAATCACACCAAACATCAAATTCATTAGGACAGGCTTGAGATGACTGCATGAGCGCAAATTTGACAAATGAAAGAGAGGTGACATCACTGAAGTAACGTCACTGGATACACGTTGTTCTCTGACCCCGATGACTGTAAAACATCGAGTCAACAGCGGTCTGCTACAACAGGCTGAGGTGGACAAGAGGTCCTTCAATAACTCATTTTCATATGAGCTGAACCAGCCCAATCTCACGGCAATTCGTACGAATTTTACGAGGTGGCTAATTCGTACGAATACATACGACCTCAACCGTACGAATTAGTAAGATTTTTGCTAAATCGTACATATTTTACGAGTTGCCCAATTCGTATGAATTTGTACGAATGACCTACCGCTGACCCCGCCCCTAAACCTACCCATCACGTGGGTTCAGACAAATCGTACAAATTCGTACGAGTGAGGTCGTACGAATTAGCCACTTTTTAATCACTCGTACAAATTCGTACGAATTGGTCGTGAGATAGTGCTGAACCAATCATTGGGATCGGACACACTTTGGGCCAGATTTACTAAACAGGGCAAATTGGCTTAAGAGTGCAATTCCACAAAAGCGCCGAGAGGAGTGGAAAGTTGTGCACATGATCTACTCACGACATGCAAATTAAAGAACACAGACACAGCGGATAATTTCCATAATTACCAACACAATCTACCAAGAGCAGCGCAAATTAGCATCTGGTGCATCTTCGTTCGGTAAATGATGGCGCAAATACAGACCTTAGTAGACCACCTTGTGTGATTCATTTAAATACTCTCCTCCCATAAATGTTGCGCCTGAAAGGGAAATTCCTACAAATGCATGTGCAATAAGGTGTCATTAGTAAATCCTGACAGTATTTTAACGCCAAAAGATTTGTGTTGGAGCAAGCTGTTAGTAAACCTGGCCCCTAATTTATACTGTCCGGATAAAATCCCACATCATAATATATCGGAAACCTTTTACACCTTCATTGTAATTATAGCCACTTTGTGTGTGTGTGTGTGTGTGTGTGTAGCATTGGTTCATGTGGATGATTCGGTGATACAATTGAAATGGGCCACTGAAAGATTTAGAGGAAAGATTCATTTTAATTCTAGCCATCACATTTTCAGTTATTAACAGAAACATAAATTAGCATGTAGGAAAGTTATGCAAAACAAGATCATGTATACTCTTACCAACCTATTTTATTTGTCTCTGTTCACTTGGTTAATACCTTCCCTATATGGAAATGTGCTAAATGTGCTAGCCCTCTTTTTAAAAGTGGTGACCCATCTGATCTGAACAACTACCATCCAATTTCTATTATTTGCACTGTTGCGAAGGTTTTCAAGAAACTAATTTTCAATCAAATATCAAAAATACATTAATCGGTTTAAGATTTTATCTCCATCTCAGTCAGGTTTTAGACCCAACTTTTCCACCACTATGACCTTAATGAAATTCACCAATGATTTGTTTACTTCCTTTGATAAAGGCCAACTTACTGGTGCAATCTTCATTGATCTCTCTAAAGCATTCGTCATGGTGGACCATTACCTTCTACTTGATAAATTGCACTCTATAGGCTTTGATTAAATCTCTCTTCTCTGGTTTAATTCCTCTCTCCATAACAGATGCCAATATGTTTCTTTTCAAGGCTCTTATTCTGATTATTTGGTTGTTGATAATGGTGTTCCTCAAGGCTCAACGCTGGGACCTCTGCTCTTCTGTGCCTTTATTAATGACCTTCCCAAAACTTTCATTCATCTTTATGCAGATGACGCTGTTATTTACTCTTCCTACTCTGATATTTCATACACTCAGTCCTCTCTGCAGTCAGAATTTTACTCATTACAGGATTGTTTTTACAAAAACAAACTTGTTCTCAATTAAAAGAAGTCTTGCAAGTATGGTGTTTATTGTTCCTTTGATTTAAATATTAGTTTTAATGATGGGTCACCCGACCCTAAAGTTGATCTATTTAAATATCTTGGTCTTTGGCTTGACCCCGAAGTGTCCTTTAATCCTCACATCTCCCAATCAATTCTTCCAATTATCGACTATGCGGTCATTATTTACCGAAACACTTCAGATACCAATTTAAAACCTAAATGTCGTTCACAATTCTTTACGTATTGTTTTGAGATGTTTTGTAAACTGTATGAAACCTTAGATTGGCTCCTATCAAAATCCCTAAGGCAATACCACTGGTTCCAGTTTCTTTCTAAATGTGTTCATTTTTAACGGCCCTTCTTATTTAAAACAGCTGTTGGTTCCATTCACATCCTCCTATCCCTTTCGACACATCCAGCATCCGTTTTTCTGTGTCCCGAGAATTTTTACTGCAGGTCATTCCAGGACAAAACCCGATCTGACTGGAACAATCTCCCTCCTCCTCTCAGATCAATTACATCTTTCCGTCCGTATAGGACTAATCTATTTTCTCATCCGAAAACAACCTGCTCATGTTTTTAAATCAAGCCTTCTGTACCAACGCTTATCATCCTGTTCATTTTATTTATTTATTTTGTATTTCTGTTATCTCGAAGGGTGCAGGGACATTTTTGTACAGGTGCAGGATTTTCATGTTTGTACATGCTCCTGTTTGTGTAATGCAGTTGGAGACTGTAGGTGGGAGAATAGGGGAGTGAGATGTTTGTCTGTTTAACCTGTTGTGCGGTCTTCATAATAGCGGTATACACTCATGATCTTGGGATTTCCAGAGACCCCAGGCAACAAAATGTAATTTTGTGACAAAAAAAAAAAGACGTTTTTATTTAAACAAATGTAATTTTACTCTGTTTATTAATGGTTTTACTCCACATTTGTGCAGTTTTGGAGGATTTATGATAGACAATTTTAACAATAAAAAATAATTTTCTCAAAGTTTAGCATGTGTTGTACTGATTTTTTTTTTCAATAATGTTACATTATGATTAGAATCAAACCTGAAAAAGATGTTACAAAGAGAAAAGTTTGAGTTTCTACAGTTTATCATTTATTTAAATCTTTTTTTCATATAATTGTCTTCAGTTACTAACTGTAAGAGAACAGATATGAACAGTTATATTACATATTGAGTACAAATACATGACATGAACTGAACAGCAATAACAAATGAGCAAATAAAGCAGTAACTTTTGTCTCTCTCTCTGTGTGGGTTTGTGTCGGTGTCACCAATTTCTTTTTGTGGTGGTTCTGCATTTTGGACTATTTTATTTGACAAATTATAAGAGCAGTTTTTATAGTCTCACAAATTGATTCCTGGGTGTGTGTGTGTGCACGTGTGAGCATGATAATTTTGCATTGTGAATGTTTTTAGCATTGTTAGAAGTGTGCCACTTCATTTTTGTCTATGTGTGTTCTGCGTTGTTTCTGATTCTCCAGAGACACTGAAGACCATGAGTGTGATTTTTTTTCCATGCTAATATAAAAACATATATCATTACAATAAAAAAAAAAATTGTAGATCTAGAAAGTGTTGAGAGCCGTACAAAGTTTCATCCCATTTGGACAAAAGAACATTTAAAAAAGCAAAAAAAAATGTAAAAGTTATTTGCGGGTCAAAAAGACCCTGAAGAACACACAAGGGTTCAGGGTTATTTTGGATTATGACAGGTTTTCAGTTTTAGCGCGCCCTATTGACAGATATTGGTACACCTTGTCAATGTGTATCAAGTTTCATCTAGTTTGGACATTGCATTGAGCAGATTCAGGTCAAGTGGTCAAAATCAAAGACGTCAGACCATTTAATATACTTATGTCTTCACAGCGCATAATTAAATTGAATTCTTGTTACTTTTACTTTTACTTGAGGAAATTGGGATGATACGTGCCAAGTTTGATGCAAATCGAACCAATTATTTAAATTTAGAAATCTTCAACGGAAGATTTAGAAAAAGTTTTTCAGAAAATTAAAAATGTCCCAGGGATAAACAATATTGGACATATGAACTTTTAGACCAGAAAAGAATAATTGGCAAAACAGTAAATACAATATGGTTCAGCATCTTGGTTTCTTGGACCCCGAAAGAAAAGAAAAGAAACTCAATGAATCCCTTAACCTAATTTTTACGTTAAGGGTTTGGTGAACTTGATTGTCTGAACCAGTGGATAAATTAAAAAATAAAAAACAAGGTGCTAAATAATATTATATGGTCTTAGCCTTGACCAAGCCCCAGTGCAGAGGTTATGCTAGAATGACGGTGAATATTTTCACGTTAAGCTCCAATCCTAGATTAATATGTAACAATTGTAAGGATATGTAACATTGTATGTAATACGTAATTGTTTGACCTACAGTACCAATGGAAATCTGAAGACTTTCACAGACCACACCATGTGGGTGAACTATCCCTATAGACATGCATGAAGAAGAAAACAACAATCGCTGATGCTCACATTCACCTCTTTATTGCATGCCACTGCAAATATCTTCTCTTAACATTAAGCAGAAATGACTAAGAGGTATTCAAAGAAAGAACAATCTTTTTTTAAACTATAGTACCAATCATATTCTGATAATGATTTAAACATAATAAACTATAATTAACCCCAGTCCCAAATGAGAATGTTATTAATGTGGATTGCACGAGGAAGCAAAATATAAAATGCATATTTGTAAATGTCAGCTCCTTTCGTCGTGCACAAGTTTCTTTTAAACCCGCTGCTTCAAACAGAGCCCGTGAGCAGCCTAATAAAGTCTTTATTGCCTTTCACGGCTGAGTGGATTTTCCTCATCTTGTCACAACAGGTGAGTTTTATGTGTGTTTGCCTGGCCTTCATAAGACACACACACACACACACACATACACATACAAGAGATGTAGATCCATGCACCACAGGATCATCAAGAAAGAAGAAGAGATACAAACATCCTTTGGCACATGCGGCGACTCTCCGGAGCTGAGAACAATAGATTACACTTCACGTTCCAGTCTTTTCTTTAGAGAAAACAGCTAAATGAATGAAAAAAGCGGACAGAAAGAAAAAGCAAGCAGTCTAGGAGAACAAGTGTGCATTGGAAAACAGAACACGGCTTGTGATGCAGCTTAACACTGCCTGAAACTTAAGCGTGATGTGATGTGTGTTACGGTAACGCTGTGTTAGTGTCAGCGTTTGTTCCAGGTGGGGGTGGCGATTGGACCTTGTGGAGCTCGTTCCACCAATATCAGCTCCTCTGGGTTATTAACGGCTTTGTAATGGAGTAACAGGTCCTGAATGGCTCGTTCTTCAATCTACAGTCAAAATGAGAAGAACGGAATTGAAGGGTCAATGACAAAAATATTTGAAACAAATCCAGTGTAATACACATCTACAAAGTTCTTGATGCTGAAAATTCAGCTTTGATCAGCTTCTATTACTCCAGTCTTCAGTGTCACATGATCCTTCTGAAATCATAATATGATGATTTGATGCTCAACAAACATTTATTATTATTATTATTATTATTATTATTATTATCAATGTTGAAAACAGTTGTGCTGCTTCATATTTATGTAGAAAACGAGATGCATTTTTCTCAGGACTCTTTAGAAAGTTCAAAAGAACAGCATTTATTTGAAATAGATATATGTTTGCAACAATGTAGTCTTTACTGTCACTCAACAGTGTCTTTTTCATAGATTAGCAATTTTATGACAATTTTATCCAAAGTTGAGATTTAAATACAACAACAAGCGGTGTAAAGCTAAACGTACATATTTCCTTTACAGTACATGAGTGTACATATCTTAATCATTATCACTCAAAAGTAGAAAATGTTTGAAGTAGCTTGGTTTTTGAACCATTTATATCATGCGGTTTCCTTGCAGTTATACCATTTGACAATCTGAACTAACTAATGTTATTGGCAGGTTAAAGTGCCTGTTTTTCAGTCACATGCACATAACGCAGAATCTCATGACCTGTATGAGTGCTAGCGGCTTCTCGCGGCTGCGGATCAACGCCTCCTCCTGTTTCCTCTCCTCTTCCACAATGGAGGCAAACGTAGAGGTGGACGGAGGGCTTCCCACTGCTCTCAGCACCCAAGGGCTGATGGGAAGAAGAAAACACACAAGAGAGAACAAGGTTCAATGCAATGTCACTTCCTCCGAAGCGAAATAACGAGGTTGCTTCGAATGCTTCAGTTGACTCAGACATGTGAACTGTGAGGAGTTTAATCTTTACATTTAATCCATTGTTTCTTAATGATTCGGTAAAGTCAAGTCACCTTTATTTATATAGAGCTTTTTACAACGCAGATTGTTTCAAAGCAGCTTCACAGAGATAACAGGAAAATAATATTGTTAAATATAAAATTAAATGTCAATTAAACAGTATTTGGTAAAGCTAAGGCACAAACGACAGAAAACAGGATCGTCACAACAACGGCAGACACCGCACACACACACACACACACACACACACACTATATATATACACATAAAAATGCTTATATAATGTGTGCGTAAATATGATACATGGTTTTAATCCCTATTAATCGATTTGACAGCCCTATTTACTTCCTAAATCCCATATCAAGCTCAACCAGTTGAACAATACAAGGATATACATGAACTGCTCTTTTAATTCTTTCAGATAAATAAAGTTGCATAATTTATTCTAACCGACCCTTGTTTTTAAAGCGAGATGTTACATTAAGAACATACATTTTAACATTAGATGTAACATTTTATGTTAAATCCACTACTGTTTTATATAGAATTGTTCTATAACAACGTTCGAATACAAATATGGTTTTGAAAATATTAGGTAATGACTTTCCTAAGCTTTCGGTCACCGGGTCCAAGCTGACCCAGGAACGCAAAAGATTTTTGAATGCATTAGTAGGGTTAAATAACAGTCTATACAGTATTAAATTCATAAATGCAAGCCATTTACCCAAATACAATTACATCAGAAGTAACTAATTAAATTACAGAAAGATTAAGAGTAATCCCTTACATTACTTTTTCAAGGGGAGAGTAATTACTTAGTAATGAGTTACACACAACACTGGTTGTGTTTTAATTTATTATTTTGAAATTTAATATAAAAATAATTATTTTTTTAATTTTTGCTCATTTACATTCTTCCACAATGTCTACAAAACATTAATTTCACCGTTGAAGATGTACCTAGTAGCTAGTAATTACTGACGTCTGTAACTCACCCAACACTGTACACAACACAAAAACAACAAAGGTAAAACAAGCCCTTTCCACTGAGAGCTTCTGCCTTCTCATGGCGCTCGTAAACACAGGTGACGTCGAGCCCCAGGGACGAGTGTGTTTGTGACAAAGTTTGCCCTTATCAATATAGATTAGAATCACAGCCAGGCTGCTGATGAATATTCAGACCTCTGCCCGACTCCGAGAGACGCACATCTGCAGGCTCAGGTCAGATCAGTGCTGACACATGATGAAGGAGAACACGTCGCACTGGACGCGTTCAGAGCCTCCCAGAAAACACCAGATGCACCGCATATAGACGGACGTCCTGCTGTATTCAGGTCCGGTTTGACCCGGAAGAGGTACATAAAATGTTTTTAAAAGTTTTTAGTACAAACATTTTTTTTTCAAGTGTGTCAAGACCGTCAAAATACAACGTTTTATTTTCCTTTCTTTTTTCCACAAAAAACCCTACAAGAGACATAACTATTTAAAGTAAATTGTTACACCTTTTGCTTTCCTGTCCGTTTTGACTCGAAAGTGAACTGTGGCTTTACACATGAAATTATGCTGGGGGTTTTTAACATTAGATTTGTCTCAAATTACTTCTGTAAAATACATTTAGCATTTTTCCTACACTCTGACACACACACATTATACACAATAATTCTGAAAACTAAACAAATCAAATAATGTCTAAATTTTGAAATAATAAAAGTTTATCCAAGTAAACTGAAATAGCACTAACCCAAGAACAAGAACATCCCATTACTTTGAGAGAACAGCACAAAGAAAATTAAATTGTATCAGCCTAGACTCACACCAACAGAACACACCAGTAAATGCCAATAGATGTAATGTAACGTGGCTTCAGTCCCCACTGCCTACAGCATCTCGGTCACATGACCGATCACTCACAGGCCTCGTTATAAAGAAGCATTACAGTGCCATCTAATGGAACATACAAATGAACAAGAATCAGAATAACACCTAATCTCGCACACAAGGTCTGATCCAAAAACTGGTGAGTGTCTAGAAAAGCAGAAATTTAAGTGATTATCGGTGAACTACAAGCAACCTGGAGGCAGCAAAAGACGTCTTATTGTGGCCATATCGTAAGGAAGCACTGCATGTGTGCTTCACAGAGAAAGCAATCCCAGAATGCACTCTACAAAAAAAAAAAAAAAAAGATATTTGAGTGTTTCTATTTTTGTGCTTGGAGAATTGTGGCGTTTCCCTGAGCAACGTTTCTATTCCAGATGATCAATATCCCTGTTCTAAAATCGAATGACCATTAAGAAATGGTTAAAGGAGTCTGGTGTGGACTAATCTTGTGCACCTAGCAGGAAGATAAAGCATGTAAAGCGATCAATAACAGTTTATTTAGTTTACGGTCACGTTTAGGGGTGGGTAAATGCCACTTCAATAACACCATGTGCAACCATACATCATTCATTCAAGATCACAACACTCTTTATTAAAGCACATGAGAAATTAGTTGATGTTAGTTTTTTTCTCAGAATTTTAATCTCTACCGTAGAAATTGGTGTTTATTTCCCAAACTATAATAAAACTTTTATCCCGGCTGTTCTGTGATAGTATCGTTATCTCTGCAGGGTTCGTACAGACTCTGTCAAATGAAATTCCAGGACTTTCAAGGAAGTTTCAAGCACTACTTTTTTGAATTTCAAGGACTTCAATCCGCACTTATCAAACATTATCTTTACTTTTATTTTTTTTATAAAAGCTTATCAAATATCTTTATTTTTTTAATTTTTTTTTACTCAAATTAAATATATATGGTATCTTATGTTTCACTTCATAGATGTCAATCCATTGACCAGCGCTGTCAGGCATGAGAAATCCCCTTAACCATTGAAAGTATATTGAAACTGATTTTTTCCCCATTAATATAGATGATTGACCTGAAGAATGAAAGTTGTATCATATACTTAATATCATGCTCATAGCCATGACATGAGAAATAGCTCTATATCTCAGACGGGCTGCAGCGTTGATTTAGTGTGAAACAATTGTATTTTTTCAACAACAAAAAAAAAATCATATTATTTTTATTTAGGGATGCAGTTTCCACTTTTTGCAGAAGGAGATACCGATACCGTAACCGATCCCTGAATTTTCACTGCATTTGTAATTTTTAAATGTATTCGTAGAAAAACCAAAACAATTCAAATCATATTAGTTATAGTTGGCTTAATTTGTTCATCAAATATATATATTTCTTTCAATTATTTTCATGCTTAATTAAGCCTGCTAAAATACATTGTATGAGCTTCTGTTACTGTACATTCTATTGCTCTATCATATTTTATCTTTCATTGAATAGCACAGCACATATTTAGACTAGAGCAGCTCCAGAAGGGTCAGTGCTGAGGATTGGGTCAGTGGTACAAATGTTTAGACACCAGTGAAATATCAATTATTTAATCCAATTTTGATACTACAACAAAAACTGCCAGCCTAATTTATGTGAATTTTAAAAATTATTAAGGTAAGCAGTCAGCAACTAAATAAGAACGAATAATTTACTCACAAATAAATACAAAAGAACAAAGAAAGGCTACAAATGAAATAAACAGTGTTTTTAGAGTTTTTCGGGTAGATCTAACAGGTACAGATATTTAAATAAAGTAATCAAATGTGAAAAAATTGCACATTCACTACTGAATAAATTAAATATAGATGGATCATTTTGTAAAGTTGAAAAGGGTAGCCTATTTGGTCAAGAGCAGTGAGTCATTTATTTGTCCATTGTTTGATTAACATTTAAACAGCAGTGGGTTTGTTAAACTACTGCCACTTTTAGACCGAACGCACGGACCCCATCTGAACATGGCTACTTCACTTGAGATATAACTGTTAACTGGCTATGTTTACTAGGATACTCGCCAAGATGAGCGTTTTTACAAAATTTTGTGTGAATTCGTCCATACAAGCGCAAGACGTGAAAGACAATTTAATTCAGTATTCGCGCGCCATATATCAGGTAACAGTTCATGTTTTACTTTACTTACATATACGATTTAGTTTTCATCCAAATAACACGCGCTGAGTGAACGATTACAATCAAGAGCATTCAACAGAACTGGGCGCTCTCTCGTCAGTTAACGTTAATAATAAGCTACATGCCTCATTTTATTTTCTTTGCCGTTGACATCCGACTGAACTACAAACCTTCCACTGATGTATTTCAACCTCTGGGGTCCTTCGGTCCAAATGGACCCGACGCATTTAAATATATATTTTTTTTCAATCATAGCTTCATCGGAATGGTCTGAAATTTGGTGACTTTTTTGGTACTTGGTATATGAACATCCAAAAAAATTGGGGACAGGATTTGAATAATCTAAGTGGTTGTAAAAAAAATTGTCACACTCAGGACCTTCGGGTCCAAATGGACCCGGATAGGAAATGAATGGCAAATTGGCAAAAATGTGAAAATACCGAGTTTTTTTGTGCGTACAATCTACAAATCAGCCACGATCCAGAAAAAAAGCACACAACAGTGAAGGGGTGAATCTATAAAACATCAAGAGTGCAAAACAGAATCATCCACACACACACACACACACACACACACACACACACACACACACACAAACACACTTTTATACATAAACAAACCAATAAATTCAGATTACCTATGTGTTTTGCATTTTTAAAATGCTCAGTTTGTCCCCCAGATGGCATCCAACTCATTTCAAAAATTGCTTTCATGAGGTCTAGGCTTGACTCTAAAATGAAATACAGCTTTAAAAAAATATATTTATTGCATTTAGTGCATCTCTATTGTGTTTATTTATTATTTTCATACTTTTATGCTCAGCTGAGTGAAACGACACTTGCGTCTGCAGTTTGTGTGTCGCATAAAGCCAGGCTTTCTGCTGCTGTCATACCTGACATGCGTTTTGTTGAACTAATGATGATGTCATCAGCTAAAAAGCATGCACGTGTTTCTTTACTTCCTAAACCACCCGAGTCGCTTTTACCACAGTTCCAGTGCATCTGAACTCACCTTTTAATTTTAACAATTTTTAATGCGAAACGTGCCCCGTTTCAAACCAAACCACCAGTGTGAAAGCATCACTGGACTACTGACTTTGCGAACCTGTTTCCAGTTTAGTGTACCATATGCATCCATCATTTCGTGAATGGATACTGTGCACTGAATGAGATGTTCCTCACCCCGTGGGTTTATCCGGGTCGCTGCTCTCGGCACATTTAAAGGTCACTCTTTTGGCACACACCGGCGGTCCTGCAGCGGCCACTGGACTACTGGCCTTCACTGGGGAAACTGGAGAGGGTTTTCCACGCTGTTCCTCCTCCACTAAAAGATCCCGGAAGGAACAGGAAGAGGGCGGGGACTGATTTGCTGTCGACCTGACAACACAATGATGCAAGGTGAGTGAGGAACTGAAAACAATGGTAGGACAATCACTGTTTCCAAATGACACAAAGTTAATGGCTCTGCCAAAATCATGCTTAGGCTTAGGATAGGGCCTTTTGACTAATTCCCCTTATACAGGATGACACATTGTGTATTTATGTTCCCACCTTTTATTTTTAAAATTGATGGTCTGGTACTTTTTAATGATAAAAACTGAGAATAAAATTGTTAGCAATAGTTTAGGCATTATATAATGCATTAGGTTTCACTGACCTAGGTATAAATATGCTATTTATACAACATGTTAAATGTTAAAATGCATTAGTATCAGATTTATTAGTTTACTAAGGGTGTTCACACACTTGTAGTTCGCTTAGTCCAGACCCAAAAAAAAACAAAAAAACATTTAGTCCTGGTCCGCTTAGCGTTCAACATTGGCATTTTATCTCTGAACCTAAAGGCATAAGGATACATTCACAACATGGTCGGCTTTTATTACATATATTTCACGACGGAACAATACTGTGTTCTGGGATAAATGCGCTCACTGTATGTGCATGGCTACATGTGACGTTATTTTGACCAGCTGAGAACTCATTTAATAAAACGTTAAAATAAAAAAATGTTCATGTAGTTTAACTTCCATCCATTCATTCTGCTTTTATCCTCTACAGGGTCGGGAATGTGTTGTGCTTTGCTGGACTATAATGCGTCTTTGTAAATGGTTTGCATCTTCATTTGCTACTGACACCAGTTACACTTGCAGGGAGCAATGATTAAAAAGCAATTTGACCAATAGTGTGCAGGCATTGCACATACTCAACAAAATGTAGTGTGCGAGAGATGATGGGATCAGAGCAATGTAAACACGTGTACAGCGTTTAGAAGACACTTAATTATTCAGTAATATTATTCATTCAACTGCACCAATACTATCAATACTAGAATTGACTGAATAATAATACTATTGCCTTAAGAAGAGCTGCTTATTATAGCTGAATCAAATTTGTTTCAATACTGATGAATTTTGCAACATTGACTTTACAGCATAATTTGACCATGTCTCATATTTGATGAAGTTTGCATCCCTGAATCTGTTATTTTCCTGTTTATTATTGTGAGGCTGCTATGAAACAATCTGTATTGTATAAAGTGCCGACCGTATAAATAAAAGGTGACTTCACTTGGCATATTATGTATTACTGTAGAGAGCATGTCAATAGGAAAGCCAAGCCAAATTAATAAACACCAAAGAGGCCGTACGGTCACCCTACCTTATACCCATTTCTCATACATAATGGAGTAAGGGAAGCAGAAAGTGGTCGTGCTCTCACCAGGTCTTCACAGGTTTCACTGGAGTAACAGATGGCGGTGATTTCACAGACATGCTCTCCGTGCTTCCCTCTCTGGAGGCCAGAGCCATCATCTTCCTCTGCTTCTGAGACAGCTTACTGGGAGTGACCGCGGCTTTACTGCTGCTCGATCTGGTATTTAAAACAATTATGTAGAGAATGGAGTAAAACAAAACAAAATATTGAGTATAGACACTTTAAGGGAAGCACGATGATAGGTGCTAAGATGACGTCATCACTACCGCAACAAAGACAGCATGTGAAGTCTTTATAAACTGTTTGTGGACTTATGTTTCTTTACATTTGTAATTTATGGTTTTGTGTTTCTGTTGACTATGGTACAGTTTATTAGGTTTATGATAGAATTGTTTAATCTGGTTCATTATTCTATAACATGCATTTATAATAAGTTTAAGATATGCTGTTTGAGTTGATTGCAGATCGGTGCACATATCAGCAGTCATCCATCGTGTTATGTCTGCTATAGTTGCCCTTTGATGTATTTTTATTTTTTTCCGTTAACCACTCGGAGACAAGTTAGTGATGTAGTTTTGATATTTATTATTTACAATCTGTATTTATACCCACATGCTTTTTACTCACCATATCCTGTTTCTGTGACTCCTCAAAGGAGGGGCCGGGATCAAAGCTTCTGTTTTTCTTGTGTTGGGTTAAACCATTTTTATTAATGTGTAAGGCAACTTAACCCTAGGTGATGTAGGTATGGATACATGTTTTATGGTGTTTACATTTAGTTTAAGTTGCTGAATGAGTTTATTTTATTTATTGTTGGAAGTTAAATAGTCCTATATTTAGGCTACAAAGTTTTGATATTGATGCCACTGCAGTTGGTACGGTCTTGGGTGTAATGAGCCTTTTAGATGGTTCCGTAAACAAGCATGGATGATGTTAATCTAACGACTGAGCTGTCTGATATAATCAATAGGTGGGAGAAAGATTTCAAAGGTCTCTTCTCTAGTGAGACTTTTGATTTATGAGGACATATGTCAGAGGAAAAATGTAATGGGGGGCCACATTTTAAAAGGGGAACATTGGATAAATGAGGATCTTAATAAGAGTATTAACGAAGAAGTAGTTCAAATGGCCATTAATAAAGCTAAGCTGGGAAAAGTGACGGGGGTTTAAAATCACCCAAATGAAATACTAAAAATCACCCAAACTATTTGATTTATTTATTTATTTATTTAATTGGTGTTATGAATCTGGCAAAATACCATCTATGTGGAATATATGAATTTCGAAAAAGGTGTTAAGGTTCGGACTGATTCAGCACGTAGAGCTTTGGGAGGAATTATTGGTAAAAGCAAGAATCTGAAAGACATATGTTTTCAAACTTATTCTAAACTGTTCCAAGCTTGTGTGTGCCCTATACTTGATTATATTGTGGGGGTTAGAGGACTTAGAAACATATCTAATTGTGAATTAGTGCAAAATAGTGCCATAAGATATTTTCTGTGTGTACACAAATATGCCCCAACACTGGTGACAGTGGGAGACATGGGATGGAAATCATGTGAGGCTCGTTGGAAGATATGTATGGCCCAGTTATGGAATCGTTTACTAGGCATGGACGCAAGTAGGCTGACGAGGAAAATATTTCTTTGGGATAAACATAATCTTGGACCTTGGTCTAAAGTTATATGCAAACTGTTTTGTAAATATGGGTTTGTGGAGTTGTTTTTCTAATAATGAAAAGCTGAATATTGGTTTGTTTAAAGAATCTGTGTTTGGTAAAGATAAAGAGCAGTGGGCTGAGGATATCTGGGCTAAGCCAAAATTGCGTACTTTTGTGAGGATAAAACCCGAATATGGCACAGAGAATTATGTTGTATATAATTTGTCAAAAAGGCAAAGATCTCTGTGTGCTCAAGTGAGCTCTGGTGTTTTACCTTTGACTGTTGAAACAGGACGATATGTAAATTTAGAAGAGGAAAAACTGATCTGCCCCATGTGTTGTTTAAATGATATAGAAAATGAGTCCCATTTTGTTTTGTACTGTCCATTTTATTGTCAACAGCGTGATTTTATTTTGTAAGATAAAACCAGAGATTGATTTGTGTAATATGGATGATGCTCAAAGATTGAGATGGCTGTTCACATATGAGACATAAATTAGCCAACTATCTTGAGAAAGCCTGGGAGAACAGGAAAAAACTCTTTATCGAGATGATTTGTAAATGGGATTCGTGTGCGTGTGCGTGTATATGTGTATGTATACATATGTGTATATATATATATATATATATATTTGTATTCATGTATTTCTCCGAATGATTTGTATATACGACCGGAAGATGTTTGTAAAATAAGTTTGTGGTGTCTTGTAATCCCATGTGGGATAGGCCAAATATTTGGCATGACTCAGAAATATATTTTTTTACCTTAAACTAACCTGTAATGAGCCTGTCCTAGGCTATATAAGACAGTCTAAACTGGACCTTGGGAGGTAAAGATGGGGTTATATTGCTGAATGTATCCATGTAGATTTTGCTGCCTGTAGCAATTTGTTTTCCTTTGGGTGGTTGATTCCTCAAGCCTAGTGTTTATTTAATTTTGTAAATATATTTATTTTTGGTTTAATTTTGTTTTTTTTGACACATCATTGTGACTACTTCTCCACTGGCATTTAATAAAAATCCACTTTGGATGATATCTGAGTCCTGTGCCTATCTACCAACTCCCCTTGATCTCTACGGGACACGTTATGACAGTTCACTTAAACATAAAATTCTATCATCATTTACTCACCCTCAAGTTGTTCCAAACATTTATGAATTTCTTTCTTCTGCTGAACACAAAAGAAGATATTTCGAAGAATGTCAGTAACCAAAGAGTTGATGGACCCCATTGACTTTTTTTCCTACTATGGAAGTCAATAGGATCATCAACTGTCTTCTTTTTGGGTTCAGCAGAAGAAAGAAATTCAAACAGGTTTGAAACAACTTGATGGTGAATTATTTCTTGAACTGTGCTCTGTGAACTACCATGACTTACGAGCTGGGCCCTTTGGCTGTGGCACCCAGGTTCAGTGAGCTGGCCTCCATCTCCATGATGACCCTGAGGTCCAGGACAGGAGCTGGTCTAGAGAGACTGAACATACATTCAGAATTACAGCGACACCAATGAAGATTATCAACTGCTTGCGGTGACAGAGATTTAAATCACCTTGCTTTGACTGTCGGGATGGGTTCAGGGGTGGAAGACTTAGTGGGAATGGGGCCATTTTTCAAAACAGGGTTGGCAGGAGGTGTCTTTAGTCCCACTGGTCCACGTCTCTCCTCCTACAAAAAACAATTTTTCTTAAATGGAGAGTTCACGCAACGATGTAAGTTCTGCCATCATTTACTCAGCCTAATGATATATGAGATCTCTAGTGGGAGGGAAAATGTTCAGAGAAAAATGACTTCAATTTTGGTACTTTCACAGTTGTTTTATTACAAAAGATGTCCGACAGCAGTGTTAGATTGTTTCTGTGTATCAAAGAATCCTGAAAACAGCATTTCAATATTGATAGTAAGAAATGTTTCTTGAGCAGCCAATCATCAAATTAGAATGATTTCTGAAGGATCATGTGACACTGAAGACTGGAGTGATGATGCTGAAAATTCTACTTTGCTTCAGAGAAATAAATTAACTCTTTTCTATGTGAATATATTGTAAAATTTATTTTAAATTGTAATACTATTTCACAACATTACTCACAATTTTACTGTATTTTTGATCAAATAAATGCACCTGAGCATAAAAGACTTCCAACCCCCAAATTACGAACTATAGTGAAAATAAATAACAAAAAAAAAAGCTTTAAAAGGATGTAGCTAACATGATCAGAGTCAGAATCTAGTAGTATATCTTTAAATTTTACAATTGTTAAAGGACAAGTTCGGTATTTTACACTTAAAGCCCTGTTTTAAGATCGTTTCTGATGAAATAGAACGGTTAAGATTGAAATCTGGACAAATGCTGCTGTCCCGAGAATTTTCGGTTTCGGATATGCTTACACAAAAATCACTGCAAAAGATGCTTTCCAACAGGTTTTATCGTAGTTTTTGTCCTGACTTAAGTCAATGGAGTTGGACAAAAACTACGATAAAACCTATTGGAAAGCATCTTTTGCAGCGATTTTTGTGTGAGCATATCAGTGAACACCCAAGACCACTCGGTGAGTTTCACGTCTTTGTAAACTAAAGTGTAATGCGTTTTATGATTGATTCTTCCAGTGCTCATATGGAACCATTGTGGTGGGGGGGGGGGGGTTATGGGGGGGGGGGGGTTATGGGTGGGGGGGGTGCTACCACAGAAACCGAAATTTCCCGGGACAGCAGCATTTGTCCAAATTTCAATCTTAACCGTTCTATTTCATCAGAAACGATCTTAAAACAGGGCTTTAAGTGTAAAATACCGAACTTACCCTTTAAAATGTATATAAGCTTATAGTAAGTACAGTGTATATTACACTAAAAATAATATCTTAATTTTTAAATATTATATTACACCAAAAATAATTATCATTTTTGGAAATCATTTTGGGTTAAATATTACCCACTAAATAATATTATTGATATTAGTGAAACTGAATTTAGTTTTTTTTTTTATATTAAAGAATGAAATGTGTCTATACTATAGAGTATTGTGAGTGGATAGTAAAGTGTTGTGCTATTACCTGTGTGTCAGGCCTGTCCTGGAAGACGGGGGACGGCAGGTCTCGAGGGCTTCCCACCTCCATATAACTGCCCTCCGAGTCAGATGTGATGAGCTCCTGCAGAGACTCCACTGAACTGGCCTTCACCGAACCACACAAACCTGGGGAAACACGACAGTCAACCAGAACCAGTCCAAACTAAGAGCATCTGTGTTCAAGAAAACTACTAAAACGACTGAATAATTTACATTTGCTTTGTGATCACATGATCTTCAGTGTCCAGAGCGCCATTTAGATCAGTGGTTCTCAAACTTTCTGTCTTAAAGGCCTCGATTGTTCACCATTATATACAGAGGCCCCTGATGTAAACTGAAACATGTCCTCGATGTTCTGCTGTAATTATGACGAAGCTGCTGGTTTTCAAACATTTTTATCAAGAGAAACGTGTCAAAATACTAAATTGACAATTATTTTGGTGATTCTAAACAATTCAACATCTGAATATTCTTCTGTATGAATTTCTTTCTTCTGATGAACACAAAAGAAGATATTTTGAAGAATCAACAAACAGTTGATGGACCCCATTGATGGACTATGGAAGTCTACGGGGTCCATCAACTGTCTGGTTATTGACTAAATATCTTCTTTTTTGTTCAGCGGAAGAAAGAAATTCATACAGGTTTGAAATAAGTTGAGGGTGAAGAAATAATCACAGAATTACAATTTTTAGTGAACTATTCCTTTAATTTAAATAAGTTTAATTAATCCTGCGACTCATATAGAAGTTTGCTGAGGCCCCTGGGTGAGAACCACTCATTTAAATGATCAATATTCGTTTTCGGAAGAAAGTGTGAGTGGTATTTATCTGTTGCAAGTGTATTTTGGGGTGGTTGCACACTGACCCAGCTCAAAAGAGCCCTCAGAGGAATCTGAATAATTCCCTATTCCCAAGTATACGCAATAGTAAAAGTGATGCTTGCCTTGGCAAACACAACTAATTAGTAGGAGTGTAACGATACCCTCATGTCAAGATTTGATACATATTGAGATACTGAACTCACGATATGAATGATATTATTGTGATACTCCAAGACATATGGTAAAAGGTTAACAAAAAATGCACTGTTGATTCAAATGCTAAAAATGCATATTTAAAATGACGTAGGCCACTTTTTACTGTTAACATAATATTTGCGGGTCCTGACAATGCCAAATCTCCTTCTCCCATTGCATTATTATACATTATGTTCAACATTGCATATAATAGTGTAATGTAGCACTGACACTAAAACTCTGTAAACTTGAATTTTTTTCCTCACACCATAATTTTCATTTTGAGTGAACTACACACAATACACATATTGTCACTATCCACGATACGTATTGTTGCATATTTGTATTGCGAAATATTGTGACACGATATATTGTTATATTATACGCATTAAGGGTTTTCTGTTAGCGGCCCCTTAGTTAATAACTAATGATCTTTGCAACGGAAGTGAATCAATCCAAACTAACTTTAGCTGTATAATAACTTTATCCTGGAGCTGATGTAAAGCCAAACCAATCTCTGTTACTTTGATTTCCTATTATCACTGTAAAGCTGCTTTGAAACAATCTATATTGTTAAAAGCGCTATATAAATGAAGCTGACTTGACTAATTAGGTGTCTTTTATCAGTGAGCTAGTTGACCTGTAGTTTGCGGGCTGTGGGTGACGTCAGTAGGAGAGCTCTGAATGACATCAGACAGGTTGTATCCGCCAAAGCTGTCAGAGCGGCGCCGAGGTTTCCTCTTGGCCCTCATCTTGGCCTTCTTCAGCAGGATATCACTAAGTTGAACACAGTGAGAACTCTTACAGATGGACAGTCCTTCATATCCAGACTACAGTGTTTCAGCAGGGCAGATTTCACACCTGGAGTGATCCGCTTCAGAGCCGCTCTTACAGTCCACAGCTGAGTCCCAGTCTGCGTCCTCATAGGCGCTGAGATCAGGAGCGTCGGCGTATGGCGTGATGAGCCGTCTCTGCATGGCTGGGATCTGATGGAGGAGTTCGCTGTCAGGATCTCTGAGCCAAGCTTTAATGAACGATGATTTCAAACTTACCATCCTCCTGTACGCAGACGTCAGATCGCGGAGGACGTCATCGCTCAGGATATCCAGCGATCTGATAGTCACATGAACAACATCTGTTTATTCACTACTGTTCAAAAGCTCGGGGTCAGTATGATTTTTTGTTAAATAAATGAATTCTGTCATTCAGCAAGATTTGTAATGTTATAAAAGATTTATATTTCAAATAAATGCTGTTTTTTTAAAACGTTCTATTTACCAAAGAATCATGAAAAATAAGATGCATTATGGTTTTCACAAAAATATGAAGCAGCACAACTGTTTTCAACATTGATTATAGTTAGAAATATTACTCAAGCAGCAAATCATCAATCAAGGATCGTGTGACTGAAAACTGGAGTAATGATGCTGAAAATTCAGGTTTGCATTGCAGAAATAAATTACATTTTAAAATATATTCAAATGGAAAATTATTATTTTAAGTCGTTTCAACTTCAATATTTCACAATATTTGATCAAATAAATGCAATCTGGTGAGCATGAGAGACTTCTTCAAAAACATGAAAAAAAAAAACATTTGAATGGTAGTAGTGCTGGGCGATATGACGATATTATATTTTGACCTCTTGTACCTTATTGCTTGAATATAATGCAAGGCTAAGAGTGAACTAAGGACATATCTTAAGCTATCATGTTTGAGGAAATTAGTTTAAGATAGTTTGACAGATGTAAGCTGTAAAGTACGGTGACCAGGAGACAAATCAACCGATAAGGATGTCATTACCTCGACAAAATGATCTCGTGGCCACGAAATATATTCTCACACTCCCCCAAGTTATGTCATGACCACGATAAATCGAAACCCTCCCGGTCACCGTAGTAAAGGATCTCTGGGGGTTTAAAGGTGCATTGTGTAATATTTCTGAGGATCTATTGACAGAAATGCAATATAAGATCCATAACTAAGTTTTCAGTGGTGTATAAAGACCTTGCATAATGAACCGTTGTGTTTTTATTACCTTAGAATGAGACATTTATATCTCCATAACCGCGGGCTCCCCCTTCTATGGAGGTCGACATATTGTGTCGTCATGTTTCTACCGTAGCCGACAGCGAACACACAGCGCTACAGCGAACACACAGCGCTACAGCGAACACACAGCGCTACAGCGAACACACAGCGCTACAGCGAACACACAGCGCTACAGCGAACACACAGCGCTACGGCGAACACACAGCGCTACAGCGAACACACAGCGCTACGGCGAACACACAGCGCTACAGCGAACACACAGCGCTACAGCGAACACACAGCGCTACAGCGAACACACACAGCGCTACAGCGAACACACACAGCGCTACAGCGAACACACACAGCGCTACAGCGAACACACACAGCGCTACAGCGAACACACACAGCGCTACAGCGAACACACAGCGCTACAGCGAACACACACAGCGCTACAGAGCACGTTTCGTCACTACCTTGAAAAATAAGTTTTCAGTGGTGTATAAAGACCTTACTTAATGAACCGTTATATTTGTATTACCTTAGAATTAGCAGTTTTACTGAATAATTAAGTAAACATAATTTCTTAATTTATCCTTGTAAAGAAACCTCATTGCTGAACTGCTACTCTCTGCTGTCTCAGACGATGACATTTTCCTGTCGGCCACCGTAACTTTTGTTGGTTGCAATTTTTTTTTCTACTTCCTGCTCAGCTACTGTTCGGACGCTCTCGCTTACTGCTCCGCGCTTTGCTCTATCGCTTTTATATTTCTATATTTTATCTCCTTTTATCACCTAATTTTAACTTCAGCAAATCAGCACAGTGCTCAAACGTTTGGATTACTACAAAAAAAAGCAGAATTATTTTATTCAACCAGCCTCCCACTGAAAGCTTACATTCCGGGGAAGAGAAAACAAAACTGCCTACATTCATAAGGATAAGAAAATGCCTCCTCTGGAATCTACTTGCTGCTCCAACTGCCACAGACTTTTACAAAGGATTGCAATTCTTGAAACAAAGTTAATTGCGGGACCACCAAACCAGACGGAACACACAACAGAGCTTCGTCATGGACGTCCTCAGCATACAGCCGGTGAGTCCCATGAATCTAGTGCTTCTCGACAGGCCATACTGAGTGTAGAGAAACAAGCCGATCGTTTTACTAATCGATGGCACAAACAGGGTGCGAGACCCAAAGGCACTCGAGACATCAGATTGTCACGAGCATCACATATTACTGCAGTAGCATCCTCTACCCCAGATACGGCTCTGACAAGGACTGCAAACACTGGTCTCCTACCACCGCCTATACATCTTGAGAACAGATTTGAAGTATTAATGAATGAGGAATCCCCAAATTTGATGAATGTGATCACACACAGACAGAATCAGCCAGTAGCTAACACTGATGCTAACTGGGGCTCAAGGTCGAGCAGACAGCGGCACTCAGCTCACAGTGCAGCCGAGCCCAGGACTCTGATAGTGGGCGACTCCGTAATCAGAAACATTAATAGCAGGGATACAACAACGTGCTGCCTTCCACAAGCAACAACATCTGATGTAAACAGGGAACTTCAGAACATTCTGATGAAACATAAGACTGCAAATCGACTGATCATTCATGTGGGGAAGAATGATATTCATAAAGAGCAGTCGGAACTTCTTAAAAAGGATTTCAATGAACTTTTTGAAACACTTAAAAGACTGAAAGTTCAAACATTCATCAGTGGACCACTCCCAGCAAGAGGAACAAACAGGTTTTCACGGTTGCTTGGGCTTAATACATGGCTGCAAAAAACCTGCAATATAAAAGGAGTGAACTTTATTGACAACTTCAATCTTTTCTGGAGTCAGAGGCAACTGTTTCAACAGGATGGCCACCACCCAAACAAACTTGGTTCAAGAGTGCTAAAGGACAATATCTACTTCTCCCTCCGTCATCCTTCTGCAATGTGTGCCAATCCACTCAACCTGAATGGCACACACACACCTGGATACAGTATGAATGACCACAGGATTTCACTTCAGCCCCTGAATGGACATGCGGTTGACACATCACACAAGGACAGTGATAACACCACTCAGCCACAACAACCTCTGCTCACGGACACAATCTCAGCTGAGCCCTGCCCACAGAGCTCACCACAGACAGACTGTGACATACCAGCACTGCTCCAATATACAGCACCCAAGGACGACTTTCTGGAAAACAGCCAGGGAAACCAGGACAGCATATTACAGCCTCCAATAACACCAGAGCAAAAATCACTCTCACTGGAAACATTATCACTCTCTCCAGCATCTCCACTTCTGTGCTTCTCAGAGAAAATGGAACAACTGGTGCATGCTGGAACTAGACTATCCCACTCTTTTGCTGCGAGCCCCCAGATACCAACCAAAAAACGCCAGGCCCCACAACCACCAAAGCCTACGGGCCCAGCTCGCCCTCCCCCTCCCCCTGTGAGAGCTCTTCGGCCTCTGCCACAGCGCCAGGGCCCACACCCTTCTCCGGCGGCTCGAGGTGAACCAAAAACAACTGATACCAGCTCTCAGTGATATGTGTCGGGTCCCCGCTATGATAACAATAACTTTCTCAAATGTTTACAGAACAAGCGGGAACCCAGTGTGCCTGTATGTTTTTCTATTGCTGTTCAATTACATGATAGAAAGTCTAAGGCCTTCAAAAGCCGTACAGCAAACCCATCTAATCTGGTGCCTATTACACGACATACCAAGATTGCTGTGGGGACAAAAAGTAAGACTGTTAAGTTAGCACTTTTAAACATCCGCTCACTTAAAAATAAATCACTTTTAGTCAATGACTTAATAACCACATACAACCTGGATTTTATGTTGCTAAATGAAACTTGGCTAGAAGAAAGTTGCAGTGCAACAGTCCTCAATGAAACAGCCCCTCCTAACTTTACTTTTATGAGTGTCTGCAGAGCTGTCAGAAGAGGCGGAGGTTTAGCTGCTCTTTATAAAGATGTCTATCAATGTAAGCAAATATCATTTGGGAATTACCCGTCTTTCGAATATCTGGGTATTGTGTTAAAAGGTGCTCCACGCATTTTACTTATCATTGTTTACAGGCCTCCAAAATACTCTCCAGCTTTTGCTGAGAACTTAACAGAACTGTTAAGTTCTATTTCCTCAGAGTTTGACTGCTTTGCCATTGCTGGAGATTTTAACATTCACATAGATAATGCAGAAAACAATATGGCAAAAGAAATCAAAACTGTTTTAAAAACTTTTGATCTGACTCAGCATGTACATGGAGCCACACATAATCGTGGACACACTCTAGATTTACTGATCAGTAAGGGTCTAAACATTTCATCAATTGTTATTAAGGATGTAGCACTGTCTGATCATTTTTGTATTTTCTTTGATATATTGATCTCTCCTGCCATTGAAGCTAGATCTGTGTCTGTCAAGAAGAGATGCTTAAATGAGAATACTAGTGTACTATTTATGAAGGCTATATCTTTAACACCAAGCATATCTGCTGACTCTGTTGATTTTCTCCTTGATTCTTTTAACTCAAAAGTTAAGAGTGTAATTGATGATATTGCTCCTGTGAAAGTCAGGAAGAAGAGTGGCAGACAAAAAGCACCTTGGAGAAACTCAACAGCAGTGCAAAATATGAAAAGACAATGCAGAAAAGCAGAGCGCATGTGGCGGAAGACAAAACTTGTAGTCCATTATAACATCTACAAAGATAACATCCATGCTTTCAATAAGGAACTAAGCAAAGCTAGACAGACTTTTTTCTCGAATATTATAAACAGCAATATAAACAACACGCGCACTCTTTTTGCTACTGTAGAGAGACTGACAAACCCCCCAAGCCAGATTCCCAGTGAAATGCTCTCAGTGAGAAAGTGCAGTGAGTTTGCTTCTTTCTTCTCTGAGAAAATCAATAATATCAGAAAGGTGATCAGCTCATCCTTGAGTTGCGCTGGGGTCAGGCAGATCAAACAACAGCACGAGAAAGTAGCAACTATGTCTGATTTCGAAGAAATTGATGGCAAAATTTTGGAAGAAACCGTACAGCAACTAAAAACATCAACCTGCGCCCTTGATGCACTTCCCACATCTTTTTTCAAAAATGTGTTACACAGCTTAGAAGCAGATCTCCTAGAAGTGGTAAATGCCTCACTTCTCTCTGGGAGTTTTCCGACCTCCCTGAAAACTGCTGTTGTCAAGCCCCTCCTGAAAAAGAGCAATCTGGATAAGACCATATTAAACAACTATAGACCGATCTCAAATCTTCCTTTCATAGGCAAGATCATTGAAAAAGTTGTCTTCAATCAGCTGAACAAATTCTTAAGCTCGAATGGATACTTTGACCATTTTCAATCTGGTTTCCGACCGCACCACAGTACAGAGACCGCGCTCATAAAGATAATAAATGATATTCGCTTAAATACTGATACAGGCAAATTATCAGTGCTGGTACTACTCGACCTCAGTGCTGCATTTGACACTGTCGATCACAAAATACTTCTTGACAGGCTGGAAAACTGGGTCGGGCTTTCTGGGATAGTCCTAAAATGGTTCAGGTCATACTTAGGAGGCAGAGGTTATTATGTGAGTATAGGAGACCATAAGTCTGAGTGGACATCCATGACATGCGGAGTCCCTCAAGGCTCAATTCTTGCGCCACTCCTATTCAACCTGTACATGCTCCCAATGAGCCAAATAATGAGAAAGAACCAAATCGCTTACCATAGCTATGCAGACGACACACAGCTCTACTTAGCCCTATCGCCTAACGATTACAGCCCCATTGACTCCCTTTGCCAATGCATTGATGAAGTAAACAATTGGATGTGCCAAAACTTTCTTCAGTTAAACAAAGACAAAACTGAAGTCATTGCGTTTGGAAACAAAGATGAAGTTCTCAAGGTGAACGCATACCTTCAGTCTAGGGGTCAAACAACTAAAAATCAAGTCAGGAATCTGGGTGTGTCTCTAGAGTCAGACCTTAGTTTCAGTAGTCATGTCAAAGCAATAACTAAATCAGCATATTATCACCTGAAAAATATTGCAAGAATTAGATGCTTTGTTTCCAGTCAAGACTTAGAAAAACTTGTGCATGCTTTCATCACCAGTAGGGTGGATTATTGTAATGGACTTCTCACTGGCCTTCCCAAAAAGACCATAAGACAGTTGCAGCTCATACAGAACGCTGCTGCTAGGATTCTGAGCAGAACCAGAAAATATGAACACATCACACCAGTCCTCAGGTCTTTACACTGGCTGCCAGTTACATTTAGGATTGATTTTAAAGTATTATTACAGGTATATAAATCATTCAATGGCCTAGGACCTCAATACATTGCAGATATGCTCACTGAATATAAACCCAACAGATCACTCAGATCATTAGGATCACATCGGCTAGAAATACCAAGGGTTCACTCTAAGCATGGCGAGTCTGCTTTTAGCTACTATGCCAGCCGCAGCTGGAACCAGCTTCCAGAAGAGATCAGATGTGCTCCTACAGTAGTCACATTCAAATCCAGACTCAAAACACATCTGTTTAGCTGTGCATTTACTGAATGAGCACTGTGCCACTGTTCGTCCGACTGTTTGCACTGTATTTTATTTTATGTTTTAATTATTCTGATTTCTGTATTTTATCTTTTATTCTAAACTGTTTTAATTATTCTGATTTCTTTTGATTATTTTAATTTCTTCTATGTAAAGCACTTTGAATTACCATTGTGTATGAAATGTGCTATATAAATAAACTTGCCTTGCCTTGCCTTGCAATTCGTAACCTCACCACTAGATGCCGCAAAAAAAAGAAAAAAATCACACACTGCACCTTTAAGATTCTCGATCTTACTTGGACTCCAGCAGTGCCGCCATGTTGAGGACGATGAACTGCAGACAGGAGAGTTTGAGCTGATCAGCGTTGAACACGGTGGCGAACTCCAGCAGCTCTGCTGCGTTCTTCAGCGTCACTGCACACAACACAACACTCAGATTACACTAGAAAAGCTTACCGGACGAAAGCAACTCATTTCTGTGTCTATTTTGCACTGCAAGAATTTTAGACTATGTACAGTATCTTATATGCGATTTAATAATAACAAAAATCAAGTCAAGTGAAAGATAAAAGCTTAATAGTTATAGTTCATTTCCATGCCATTCACAATTAAAGGGGCAGTCGTTCCTGGAAGCTATTGTTTCATCTCGAAACTTTAACAGAACTTTGTTTTCTCTCCATTTACGGTCTTGTATTTTAGTCATGGAACTTTTTATTAACACAAGCCCACTCTCATGCTTTACTAGTTACTTGAAAAAAGTAATCCGATTACACACTTCATTCCACCAAGCGTTGTTTGTTTTCTTCTTATTTATTTAAATCCAGATAATTGATTAACAAAACATCGATTGAAATTGAGGTACAAATTATACAAATAGAAAAAACTTTTAAAAAAACGCATGAAGTGATTAAAAATCGTCTCCGACCCACACGCATATCACCCAACATATTGTATTCAATCCATTTCCTTTATGACGTATCCCAATTAAATGCAAAAACAAATTCTTAATTAACAGATTAAATTAAAACAAACAAATAATATCATAAAATTGTAACAAAAATATGAAACCAAATAAATTTAAACAGTAATGCATTACTTTTAAATTTACAACAAAATATCTGAACATGAACAACTTTCCCCAACTCTGAAAGAGAGACTTACAGTTCTCAGTGATGGCGACCTCGCAGATCTCCTTCAGCCGAGTGATCAACAGCTGATCAGCCACCACGAGCACGTTACACACGAACTCCACGTTCACAGACTCTGAGATACACAGGGACGAGATATGGATTACACAGGAGAGAGGAAGAAACGGCAGTATATGACAGAAAAGCACAACATCTGCGCTGAAACCTCTGACAGTGGGAGACTCGTCTGTGTAGATGTACTCCAGAATAACCTGCAGGACATCAGAGCTGGTGGGCATTTCCAGCGCAGTGCAGCTGGTGGCCTGAAGAGGGCAGAAGAGATGACTTTAAAAAACAGCTCCAGTTCAGAGAGACTAACATGCTTCATGTTGTTCAATCCTACCTCTATCCAGGGGCTGCCCAACATACTGTTGAAATACTCTGAAAATTAAATAGTGCATCAATATTAAAATATGATCATCCACACTCCTAATAAGAACAGGACAGAATTCCCAATAAGAAAATTACGCGTGTGTCATTTAAAACATGTATAAACTTGTATAATTCGTACGACTTTGTCTAAGCTACTGAACGAAAGCGAAGGGGACTTTCAACCATAAAATTAAGGATCTTCAGCAAGGAACTTAAATTTCAAATATACATTTACGAAGTAGTTTTCTGTTTTTTAGTCATTTTTAAAGCTCTCCACTATCCTCTCTTTGCTTCCACAGGTGTCATTAAACCCGTGTTAATGATGACAGACTTTTAATGTGAAATGGTTGTGGTGATGGCGCAGTGGATAAGACACATGCCTTTGGTGTGAGAGACCCGGGTTCGAATCCACTGTGAGACACCAATGTGTCCCTGAGGAAGACACTTAACCCCTAGTTGCTCCAGAGGCGTGCGACCTCTGACATATAGCAATTGTAAGTCGCTTTGGATAAAAGCGTCAGCTAAATGAATAAATGTAAATGTAAATGTCCATGAAAGAATAAAATCACTGCGAGTCAGAAATTATATATAAATGTCACTTGAGTTTAGTCAGAGTAAACGGATATACCGGTTCACTGCCATTCAAAAGTGTGGCATTGGTACGTTTTTAAAAAAAAATGTTTTTAAAATAAAGTCTCTTCTGCTCACCAAGGCTGCATTTATTTAATAAATAAGTAAAATATTACAATTTAAAGTAACAGTTTTCTATGTGAATATTTAAAAAATGTTATTTATTCCTGTCATTATTACTCAGAAAGATTTCTGAAGGATCATATATTTTTCTAAAATGAGAAATGTTTCTGATTATTATTATCGATGTTGAAAACAGTTGTGCTGCTTCATATTTTTGTGGAAACTGATATTCTTTTCAAGATTCTTTGATGAATAGCAAGTATTATTTGATGCATCCTTCCTGAAGTATTAATTTTCAAACTTTTAAATGGTAGTGTATTTATTTGACAAAAATGAAAATGAGGCTGTGTAGGCCAGACATATACTGAGCTAAGTTTACGATTTTCCAGATCATAAGCTAAATGGTTAGTAATCAGGTGCACAATGTAATAGACTTCTTCACCTTCCAACACTCACAGCTTTATTTTCATTCGAGTCAGATCTAATATGGTATCTGAATCATTTTGAATAAAGTCTACGGCAGTGGACACAAGTGTGAAACAAAACATTTGATCTCACCCAGCCGAGCGCACAAAACGCATTTGTGACAGGGAAACTCTTTCCCATCTTCAGAGCGCAGCGTGACATCACAGAGATACAAGCTGAGGACACACAATGAGAAGATCTGTATTCACAGCCAATCAGAGAGTGTATAACATCGACTGATGTTTCTCAAAGGAACAACACACACCATTTTTTCTGGTTGAGTCGTAGCTTGTTGCCCGTCTTCTTCTGCGCCACACTGATCTTCCCATTTTCAAACTTCACTCCGTCAAGCCTAATCAAACATAAAATACAGTTATTGATGACTTATGTCTACAGCAATATCCAATAAAAAACCCTCATTTATTTATACATATATATACATACATATATACATACATATATACATATATATATATATATATATACATACATAAACATGACAAATCAACAAAAGATTATCCTGAATGTGCGTGAAAACGGTACATATTATACGCTTGTCAAAATGAAACGTTAAATATGATTCGTCAGTTTCTATTGGTCCTATCCACAATGTTATCTTTACGACACAAGGTTGTAATACTTGTTATAGTGGTTTGTGCAGTTGAATTTGAAAATGGAAGCAAATATCAATAAGTGGATACTTTAAAACCCGAAACTTGATTATGATGCTTTTGTCTCTGTTTTTAACCATATTGCAGGAGTAAGTACAAACATTTTCTCAATGTGTATGGTTAAAAAAATTCTAAACATGTATTCATCAAATGTTTATACTGACAAACTTGATAGAAACAGGAAGAGCCTTTGTATTGTTTCATGCACTGTAAAAAATTGTATGACCAGTAATTCATGGCAACATCTTTAACTCAAAAATAATTTAAGTAACTACAACTTTCTTTAATAAGTTATATGGAACTCAACTTGATTTTACTGACAGTTTCAATATAATTTAAGTTAAAATGACTTACACAGCCAATTTGATTACACTTAATTTAAAAGCAGAGACAAAGGTAATTTGGCAAACAGTTATCATACTCCACCCTGTTTTATGTAGGCTGTTTCAATATCCCATGCTTCAGTAATGTTTTTGCGTTAAATTATTTTAATGCGTTAAGAATTTTGAATTAATCGCATTCATTGACGTTGACAGCCCTATATATATATATATATATATATATATATAAATATATATATATATGCAGCAGTGAAAAAAATGCTTCCACTTAACCATCAATACCTTGTTTTGACCAATTTATAATTCAGCATGGCATGAATCCTTCATATAGATTGCATATAGGCTGACTATCTGCCTTGTTAAAGCAAATACTGACTTTTTTTGGAGCAAGACACCTTGATTGACATTGTAGGTGAACTTAAGCTAAAAATACGCTATAAAAAGTGTCTCACCGTGCGGAGAGACTCCCCAAGCCCAGTTTTTTGGCGACTCCCTGCAGCATCTTCACAGGGTTTTGTCCAGGTTGACCAATATTTCCGTTCTTGGCTTTTTTCCCAGACTTAGTGCTTTTACCCTTGGGCTTGTCTGCGTCCTCACAAGTCTTCGCAGGCAGAGAGCGGTACACCTCCAGAGCAGAACGGTTCTCCAGACCCAAAGCCTGGAGACTGTGGATGAGCTGCTGCTGTGGTTCGGGATCAGAGCTCGGGTTGGAGCGGGGCATGATGGGCCGGGTCCCATGCACCAGCATCTCACAGGAGTCTGTGTAGATGAAGTGAAGCGCGTGCTCCAGCATCTCAGGAGGAACCTTCTCCAGAACCAGCAGGTCACAGCCCACTGCATCTTCCCCTTTCTTCACCTCTCCATCTCCCTCTTTGCAGCCCTCGGGGAGGAGAAATTTCCGGAAGAAGTCTGAGCGCATGGACAGAATGTATTTGTGCGCTGCAAAGGTGCGGTCTCCAGCCTGCAGGGTCACGTCATGGATGCTGTCGGTCTCATCGGCTTCGGACAGGAGGCGCTGGAAGTGCTGGGAGAATGTGGACCCAGAAGTGGTGGGAACTTCATACAAGCTGAAGAAGGGAGAAGAAAAGTGAATGAAGGGCTGCATGATCAAACTAAATAAAGGAAATATCACATTATGGCTCAGTGCGGTTATTAAATCACAAAGAGTGTGATTTAATTAAATAAATATAAGCATGTTTAAGAGTGAAGTGCGGCACTATGTTCATTTACACGTCAGCAGATCATGATCCGCCGCCATCTGCAGGACTCCCTGCGGTTTTCCATCAAAATGATGGTTTAATGTTTCAAATTGGAGAAATTAAGATAAATATTAGTATTGCAAATTTACATTTGTAATGTAAACTAAATTATAATATTATTTTTCTTCATTTCACCGTGAAATCACAATCTTTCTTATTTTGTTTTTATTTTATTCAGTAATTTTTACACTTTATAATTACTATTGTTAAATCGCATTTAAAAATTGCAATTAAAAAAAATTATTAGAAAAATTGTAATTACATTTTTTCCCCCCGACTCGTGCAGCCCTAGGTGAAATGTATAACAAGACATGATTAAGATTGGGATCGGTTCAGAACAAAATACAGGATCTGAATGATTTTCATAAAATTCGGTTCCATTAATGGTTCTTGAGAGATTGCATTCTTACACGGGTGTAGACATAAATACTGTTTTTTTTTTGTACAGCGTTTACTGCACCACTTTACACTCAACTCTATTTATTTACTCTTATTTGAGTCATTGCAAAGGGGTTTGCTGAAAAACTACTCAACGTTACAAAGTATTTTGGTATTATTTTTCTATTTTTACCCCAAATGAGGCCATGCTAGCAATATGGAGAGCTAAACATTCTCATGTAATTTCTGTTTCATTCATACTGGCACCCTCGTGCAGAACATCCACAAGTGAGATTCATAGAAGTATTTAACGAAATCCCTTAGATAGCAATCATGCGTTTATTACCTTCATGTTTCATCAGTCAAAATGTCTCTTTACCATGAATAACATGCAAATATAGCAATATCATATTTAAATGTTATATCTATGTTAGTCAGTGCTCTTCAAGCTATCTCGGGTACCAGTTTCACATTATAGAATTTTATAAAATAATATATTTTCTGTCTCACCCTGTGTTAAGAAGCAATATGGGACCACAGAAGTTATTTCAAACATGACTGACAAAAAAAAAAAACGCTCCTTTTTTCTTTCTACCGAAAAATGTGCCGGGAGTGCACTGTTGCTATAGTAACTAACTACACTTTCATGTGCATCTAATTGACGGATAAATCATGCGATCTAATTTCACTGTTGTTGCTAATGTTGAGGTTATTTCAGCTCCATGCAAAGTGTGTCTTGCACATTTAGTTTATTTGCATTGTTAAAAAGGTCAAGCTTAACCATTAAACTGAACTGTGTGCAAACTGTGCATGCAATCGTTCTTGATTTGTCCATGCAATAACTGCATCCTTGTACGAGCCGAATTTCTATTTATTCAAACTGCTCAGAGCTCTGATAATTTCAATAATGAGCATAGCTCACTTACATTCACTAAAATGTTGAAATGTTAGTGATACACATTCAAAATGCGAGCGCCAGTGATTGAATGTCGAAGTGCAGTTTGAACGCCGCCCCGCCTGGAAGTTTTGATTGTTTTTGCACCCACATCAGACCTGTCTGTTATTGGCTGAAGAGCAGGGCTCCACCGATGTAGTTTGAAAAGTGCCCATCAAATAATAAAATCGCCCAGTTGCTCCGTAGGCACCTTTGTCAAAGTACTTGTGCACTTTTGGGAAAAATAAATGTAGCGAAGTTGAATACTTTATTTTTATTCAACTCAAGTAAAAGTACCACAATTTAATTATACTCAAGAAAAAAAAAAAAAAAAAATTTTTTTACTCAAGTACGATAATGAAAGTATTTGTAATTAGTTACTTTCCACCTCTGGCATTTTTTTAAATATGTAGAA
The DNA here is from genome assembly GCF_051911475.1 of Siphateles boraxobius. Taxonomy (NCBI): domain Eukaryota; kingdom Metazoa; phylum Chordata; class Actinopteri; order Cypriniformes; family Leuciscidae; genus Siphateles; species Siphateles boraxobius. The sequence continues at coordinate 3,562,762 of NW_027508722.1, read as the reverse complement.
CACTTGTGTTATTTGATTGCTATCAGGATGCGTTTCAATCAGTTTCAACCACAAAAAGAGTTTATGAAAAAGAAATTGCCTACCCTACCTTTAACTAACCATAGAATTACTACATAGTTAAGATAACATAATAAACAGGTTTATCGACTTTTAAAAGGGAGGAGAGAATGCCTCTCAGGCCTCTCTGATACAAGGCCGTGAAAGTGTGTGTCCAATAAAACCATACAGTGTTTAGGTAAAGATTTATCGGCCTATTGGTAACATGGCTGATACTGGTGTAATGTTTATACTTCTGGTGGTGTTTGTCTTGAAAAAGTGTACATTTGGTTTTAAAGACATTTTGTTTACCTTTATACGATAAACAACTTTGATGATCAGAAGGAGCTGGAACCATTTAGTGACATCAAAAAACTCAAAAATTCCAAACATGTCTTTAGCCATACACATCTGTGACCTTAGTCATAATTATCTGCACCTGGTTTTGGGATCGGCTTGCAATACTCCGAAGTTTCGTCCGTTGGAATCCATGGTGATGCTGACGGCTCTGTGGACGTAATGAAGCTTCTCCAGACGGATTCGTTCATAAACAACTCCTCCGTCTGAGTGGCCGGACACCTCCGTGTTATCTGACACAACAGAGCATATCTAGTTACGTTCTGTTTTATTTATAACAGGTTTAGTTAAACTGATGGTCCTAGTACCTTTTTTGTCTACAGCTTTCTTGTACTGTCCCAGCCACTGTCCACTGAAGCCCTCTCCATCCTGAGTAACAAACATCATGCTGTTCTTGCTCAGGGCGATGTCTGTCATGAAGACCTGTCGTCCATAAGCCCAGCGACACTGCCTCACTGACGTGCCCGTGGAGCGCCAGCAAAACACCTGCAAGAACATCCGAGAATAAACTGTGAAGATTAATAGAATGATTACAATACCAGCTAAATAGTTGTTAAAGTGATTGATAAAGTGGTTGAAAGGTGTCTTACTGAATGAATTTCCAAGAAAATATCTAGGGCCTTATGAAATCAGTTTTACTTTCTCAAAATCAGTTTTTCCATTTTCATTTTCCTGGATTCCCCCCATAATCAAAAACCATATATAATTAACTGAAATTATAAAACATACAGTTTTAACAACAATTTCGTAAAAAAGTTCAATCATTACATTTTCCATTAAAAACAATTCCCCGTTTTAATGGTTTAATAAAATTTTAATAATCAAAAAGGTTTTCTGGGACATTTATTCACAAGACGAATGCACTAATCCACAGGAAACTGTGTGTAACGTAAACTGTAACTGACTGTCATAACACTGACTTCACTGCCATTATATGATAGACTGAGCCGCCTCACTAGTTAGCCATTACACTTTTTCCAATGGTAAGAGCCACAGACCCTCTCATCTCCCAATAAGACAATCTCTGCTTACAAACTGTGCAGAACGGGGACGCACAAGGACTGGAATTGGGAACCCCTGCACCACTCCATATCGCAATTTGATTAAGTGTACCGTCCTACTTTTTATTTATTCCTCCAAAATTTGCCAAATTCCATGACATTCTAGTCATTTTTTTATGACTGGAGTATGCGATTCAGTCCATGTCTTCAGCATCACGGAAATCAAAGAGCCCTACATAATCTTAAGTCTACTCAGAAAAGTAGTAATGCATCTCTCCTCAAAGAAACAAGCCACATGATTAGAGGGATACACCATTAAATAAACTGACAAGCTGTAAAGATATAAAAGCATAAAATTCTTGCATATAACCAGACAATTAGGCATACATGCTAGGCAAACCAACTAGCGGCATAAGATTAAGCTTTTATTACAGAATTTTTTGTTAATCAAAATATATAGATAAGAAAACTGGTGCAAAATTAATTAAACATGCTAAAAACTTGGATCCCATTCCACTAACTGGCCTGGTGCAGCTGATAGTCTTATCAGGCACGTACTGGCCCACAAGACTGAACATCTTGGTTAAGCAGACATTATGAGGGGGGGGGATTTGTACATTTGGACGCTTAATAAGTAGCTGGAATGGTTTAGTGGTTCAACAACCATTCTAGTAGGCAAGTATTACTCACAGCATTTTACAAAGAAATTGACAGAGAGACAAACTTATGTCATCTGATTCTAGTACCTTGGAACAAAGTGCTGATTTTGATACTATAGATCAAAAAATTATTTTACACTAGCTTGGTTAATGTCTTACCTGTCTAACTGTTGCCACCGATTTGTGTAAATGAAAATCTGCCTGACCTATTGCAAAATATGGTGTGCCACAAGGCTTGGTCTTAGGACCTTTGTTGTTCTTGCACTTTTGGTGATAATTTTAGGAAACAGAGCATTAGCTGTCACTGTTATGCAGACCACAAACATCTCTATTCTTCTTCCAGATCAGATACATTTTTTCCAAATATTGGACATCAAGAAATTTCCATTTGCAAAATTCTGATTAAGTGAAGTACTCTCAACAACAACAAAAAAACAAAAATAGAAACAAGCTTTAAAGCAACAGAAGAAATCTAGAAATTTTGCTATTAGTAGCAGTATTGAGAGTGAGACTTTTTCAGACTGACAGTGTGTTTACATCAGCATTTTTGTTGTTCCCCAGAGAATACAAACAGCATCTTCATCGAGTCTTGAATGATTGATTCTCTCCTTCAGTAAAATAACAAATAATCATAACAGGCACTGTGACAACTCCCTCAAGAGCATTTTTAGGCAGGAATTTTTGTATGATAATAACACATCAGAACAGTTTTTATTTAGGCTTTAACCCAATACCCGAAGTTTTAACACAATCTCATCTTAAACTTAGTAATACAAGAAATTATTGAGTAATATTTTTACCCTGTGTGCATATGGAAGTGCAGTACAGTGTCGTATATATCACTCACCCTTCCAGTTTCATCTAGAGCCAGAATCACCAGCTTCTCTCCTCCACCATCATGCAGAAGCTGAGAATCAATTCGATGATCCAAACTACCACCGCTCACTAGCACTTTTTTCAGGTTCATCTGTCTGAAGAACAACACAAGGACAGTGTTGGACTTCCATCCTACTGAACTTTGAATTGTAATAGGAATATTGCATAACATTTCCAAACAAAGCACCATTTCCATCTGTATCATTTTTATGTAGCACCTCAAAATTTGCATAAAAATACGTGGATGGAAACCTAGCTTGTGTTAAGTGCTTTTGCAAACTATATATTTGATATAAAATTCAATATTGAAATACATTTCAAGCTCTAAAAACGGTACAAAATCTGGATCGCTAAGACAACATAATTGTCAATCTCTGGTCTCTGAACTCCACTCACTTGGAGGCCAGTTTCTTGCACTGATAATCTGCCAGGAGGTACACATCTCCCTTTTCGGTCACACACACAGTGGCCCCATTGCTCGCTGCCGCCATAGTGATGGTCAAATCCTTGTGGTGCAGAGCGGACACCTGTCGAGGAACAGTCACGCACTTCTCTCCGTTGGGCTCCAGCAGGTAACCTGAATGTATCACAATGGTAGGACCACAACTTTTCATATGGGAAGAGGCAAATGAAGCAGATGCTCTGATGAATTTGCACGCAGAGGATTTGCTGTACACCTGAGAGATTTTAGATCAGATAAACAATCTGGGATGCGTTTTCCAAAAACATCGTAAGCAGATTGCCACCAATGGCCTCTACGATCAACTTATCTCACAATGCTTTTGAGAAACGCAGCCCTGATTGTTTTCTGTGATAAACAGATCTGGGTACTTGAGCCTCTTACCAAGTTGGCCACCATTTAATCCTAAGGTATAAACCGCATCTCGGGTCCAAAGAACAGTGTGGAACCGGCCGGCTGCAACACCAATCACGGACCTCCCTTTCAGGGACTTAGATGTGACCTGTGGTCAATAGAAAATAACTTAAAAAAATTAATTAATGGAATTACCTAGAATTTATTACATTTGTGATACAGTGCATCATACATAAAACAAGGGTTTGGATTCACAACAATCTTACTAAAGGTACACTATGTAACTTTTTTTTGTTTAAAATGTACAATTTATATAATGAGTGGAGTACACTATGAATAATAATAAAAATAAATTTCAAGAAAGTTTATTATTCTTAAGTTTTGTCTTAAGAACAGTGTTAGGAATAAACGATAAGAGCAATCTTAAGTTTTTTTGGGAATACAAAATATTCTTGTGTTTTTCTCCTAAGTAAGAAAATGAGAAGAAAATGGCAGTTAAAGGTGCTATAAGCGATGTTGGGTGACGACACTTCTTGTTGACATTCGAAGTATTGTCAAACAAAACGGAGGCTAGCTCGACCCTCCCTCCTCCTCATCCGCGCACTAACCCCCCAAACCCCGCCCCCAAATCCTTCTTGTCGGTTATTGGCTGGAACAGTTTGTTATGTTTCGTGGTGCGGGTTAGCCCAGTTTGTTTTTGTTGCTGTTTTTGGAGCCTGCGGTGTCTGCAGAGACCACATTTTTTTACAGTGTGTTCAGGTGACATGAAGCTAGCGGATAGTGAGGAGACATTTGCTGTATGTGACAAAAAATGTTTTGGCCTAAAAAACTTGTGACATCGGTTAGAGCACCTTTAAGAAGAATATTAATCTTAAGAATGTTTTGTAAATCTGTCCCCAGGCTGACCGACCTGTTTGGGAACTTGGCTGGAAGCAGGAGGAGGTGCCAGACCCAGCTGATGGTGGGTGTTGAGCCCAAAAGTGTAGACGTACCCCTCCTCTGTCAGAACGACAGTGTGATCTCGGGCCGCTGCAATCTGTAAGCAGTGATGGGACAAAAGTCCCTCCACCATTCGGGGAACCTTTGATGTGAACATGGACACCAAGTCTTAGAAAGCAAATGTGCAGAATATATGCGTTACCCCACACCAAAACATCTTACCAGATATGTCTGTTCATCACCATGTCCAAGTCGTCCGCCCTGTCCGTGTCCACATGTGTACACCTGACCCTTCTGGGACAGGAAGACCGAGTGGAACTTACACAACACCACCTCAAAAGACACAGAAACACAACAATGTTGCCATCATCATCATCATCGTTCAAGATCATGTTTTCACAGGCAGGCAAAGTCCTCTTTCTGATATAACTCATAAGCCACACTCATGCAGCACAAGCACGTTATTTTCAGCAAAAGATAAAAGTCACTATTTACGAACAGAAAAATTGCAAAAATAATACATTTCATTTGTTAACAAAAATGTATTGATTACTTCAATGAGCTCATTGTTACTACCTTAAATTAATACATTGTTTAAATCAATACATTATTATTTCTGAAATGCATAACTTAGACAGTTACCTCTGATAACAGATAACTCTAAATTGTAATGTAGACATGCATTTTCTGTAAAGCTGCTTTGAAACAATATGTATTTTGAAAAGCGCTATACAAATAAATGTGAATTGAATTAATAAACAACTTGACAATTAGCATTGTCTTGCCTAGTAAGTCCAGAAATTTGGGTTTTGGCAAATAACTTTCACTAAGTAAGAATGTAGAAGGCATCAAGGAATGAGTAACATGTATGTAACATCCTGTACACTGACATGCCTTCATCTGATCAATTTGAAACCAGAATACACTAGTTCAAAAGTGTGGGGTTGGTAAAAATTCATGTTTTTGAAAGACATCACATATGCTCATGGGGGCTGCATTTTTAAAATTAAAAATTAACTACTTTCTATTGTAATGTATTTAAAAAATATAATTTATTCCTGTGATCATTCCCCATGATATACTTTTTATTTCAGGATTCTTTGATGAATAGAAAGTTCAAAAGAACATTATTTGAAATAGAAATCTTTTGTAACATTATAAATGTTTTTATAGTCCCTTTTGATCAAGTTAATGCATCACTACTTAATAAAAGTATTAATTTCTAGAGGGAAAAAAGTACTGACCCCAAACTTCTGAATGTTACGTATATGTGGAATGACAGAGAAATTAACCCATAAAATGTCCTTTTTAATGATTTCATCTCATAATTCTATTTTAACAAGAAATAAGTATTGTTGTCATTAAACTCCTTAGACAAGATGCTACGGTAATAAGATAGTCAGTCAGAAATAATTTTACTTGGGAGGTAAATTCATTCACACAAACACACTTTCTGCAAAGTAACTGACTAATTTGGTAGCTTCAGTTTTAGACAACCATTGAGACAAGCTGGTTAAATGTCACTGCAAAAATATCAACGCAAGTGCAACTGCAAAAAAGGCCTTTTTTCCCACAGAACTATTTCTGAGCTATTTATGCAATGACAATTAGACATCTTTTTAGCCTAGTGTAACAAAAACTTTTGATGCCACTGTAAATACGATAGACAAATTCATAGTGGTGTGATTATTGGTCGATTAAGAACTGAGATATGAAAACTACAGAATGAATGAACGAACCTGCTGCGTTCTGCTCATCATAAGGGCTTGACTTTTAGCCATGACAGCTTTGCCCTTTCTCTACAGAGCGTGCCAGCTCTGGATTGGCTTGGAGTTGACTACAGCGGGGCAGGGGTGCCAGGGTCAACATCATCATTAATTTAACACACTCCTCAAGGCCAAAACAGTAGCAAGAGATGTTCTGTAAAGTGTCCAAACTCGGCGCCTAAAGAACTGACTGGCACGCGTTCTCCCTCGCTGCCGTACGCACGCATTCACACCGCTTATTTAATCTGCTGCTGTTATCCCTGAATGAATATTTTAATATTTAACTGAAAGTATCTGCAGAAAAGCGTGGCAGGGCACAATGTGCTTAGGGGGGCATTGGAGAGCTGATGAAAGGGTCTGGAAACAAGATCCACCATCACAATGAGCACTGTAAAATTAAAGGACTCCCCTGCACTTCAGAAATTAATCACACACAACCCACCAAACAATGAAAAATGAAAGGAGTTGCTGAAGTGGCTCTAAATAGGTCAGTAGCATCTCTGGAAGTTTCACATCATCCTAAATGGTTGACAGATTTGGCGTACTAAATTCGTTTTGATCGCACCCTTAACCTTCTTGTTCTTCTCCTTTCAAAAATGCCAAAATACCAAATGAAAGGCTGACAATGGCATCATGCAACACTACTGGATCACGTTTCCCATCCACATATGAGCACATGTTGGTTATCCATCCAAAATGCAAATGAGTCCCCGCTATGACCACGGAAAAAAGGGAAGCTTATACACCGTTCAAAGCATGATGTTGGCTTGAGTTGAGCTGTCAGGGTCAAGTATGCCAAAGCGGTGACAATCACCTAATTGCTCATGCACATCTGCTCAATGCCCGAGTTCCAGCACAAAGAGCTTCTCTCCATCAGCTTGAACATAGTTTTCATCCTCGAGGGCATTTTCAAGAACAATTCACAGAGAAGCAAAGAGGTCTAGGTCTCCTCAGATGGTTTGTAAGGACTCTTGGAGATCTTTGTTTTGAAGGAGTTCCCTGTTGAGAAGCCCGCTATCAAGGCAACACTAGCAGGTCCTCTTGTTTTTAACCGTCCTCTGTTGTCACACATGACCCTGGGGAGTTTAGACCCAGTTTGCATTAATAAACCCTGAGGAATAGCATTGCATATGAGGATTTCACAGCATTATGTGCCTCATCAGCAAAAATGTATCTAGTAGAGCCCGACCGATATATCGGCGGGCCGATATTATCTGCCGATATTAGGCATTTTCCTAACTATCGGTATCTGCATTTATAATGGCCGATTAGGGCTGCAACAACTAATCGATAAAATCGATTATAATCGATTATGAAAATCGTTGTCAACGAATGTCATTATCGATTAGTTGGTCTGCTTACGTCACGGGGAGCGTTTACTGGTACGCACACACACACAAGGTCTCTCTCCCTCAGGCGCTCTGCCGAGCGCGCGCTACACGGTTTGGAACAGTCTCTTCTGTCTCGCATGCGCGCTCTAGATTTCGGAAGTTTGAACTAATTCGCGGGCATCAGGGAGCCGCAATCAATATGCGGGAGACTCCCGGGACTTCCGGGATGTCTGTATTTTGTCTCGAGCATCAGGTTGTGCAATCAGTTCGCTCGCAACGTAAGTGATGGATTAAAATAGCGCTACCGCAGAAATAGGTTAAATTAAAACGGTGTTTACAAAGTGAAGCATTAAATACAAAGGCAGTTAATAACAGCAGCAGTAAAATATTGTTTTTTAGTCACTGTACTCAGTGGTTTTCAGCGAATGCTTGTGCACTAATGCATAATTTCTCCTGTCCTTTACTCAAGCCTGTTAGCTTGCTGGGTAACGTTACCTCCATTCCGTTCTCTTTTTATAGCATTTGTCTACTAAGTTTTAATTGTTTTTCAAACGCGATCTACTGCGGCTCTACGTTCACACAATTGTTTTCAGTCTTTCTATATTTATTTAATCAATTTATCCTTATATTATATTCTTTTATATATTATATATATAATATATATTATATTCTTTATCCTTATATTCCTTATATATAATTAATTTTAAATAAAAATTAAATGAATTATATATTTTAGATGTTTTTAGTTTGTTTTTAGTTCAGATATTCACATCTGAACAACATGTCTGTGTAAATTTGTTTTTAACAAAAATTGTGTTAAAACATAATATGTTGGATATCATTTTTTAACAATAATCATGTTTGTCAACTTGCCATCAGCAATTATCATTAAAAACAATGCAAATATTGATATTAGTAAAACTCAATGTGTGGCTTTTGCACTTTTTAAAGTACACTTTTACACATAAATACCCTGATTTACGGTTTTATTTAGTTATAATAAAAAAAAAAATCTAATTTAATTTCTATCCGATTAATCGATTAATCGAAAAAATAATCGTCCGATTAATCGATTATCAAAATAATCGTTAGTTGCAGCCCTATGGCCGATATATTAATATTTTTAAAAATGCGGGTGCGTGATTCATGTGGCGCTGCCAATAAAGCACCTGTCACAAAGAACTGGCAAAAGTAATGAATGTGAATACATCAAATATAGCAAAGAGACATTTTATTTTTTTATTAATAAACAAGTGTTTTCAGTCAGTGTTGCTGCAAAGTTGATGAGGCTGACTCGCGATCTTCAGTGAACACACCAGAGAGAAATGCACATTTTATACGGATTACAGCAGAGAGCAAAGTCTTTCGTTTTGAATTGCTCTGTTTTAAAGTAGACATTTCAATATAGATATATTTCTCAGGTCTATACGCTGAGTTTCGGTTCATTTAAGAGACGAGTTGCAGTTCATGCGCCGGCGCCTCCGTGTCGAGATTATCTATTGTCTGCTATATTTACTTCTTATTTATTAAATCCAGGCAATTGGTTGATGAAACATTGATTAAAATTAAGATACAATTAATACAAAATGAAAATCACTTTAATGAAAGGCTTTGTGCTTTCTGTTTGAGGTCTCTGTGAAAGGTTTAACGCACTTTAGTGCCGCTTTCAGAGCTTGTCACGTCCGTAACATTGTTTTTTCCTCATAAATGCGAACACATACAATAAAATGAATATTAGGCTATGTTCTGTTGAGAGCCAACCCTTCTTCATCCGGTGGGTAGTAGCCTATTACTTTTGATTTGCGCTGTGTAATTCACAGAATTGATTTCTCTGCTACCAGCCTCTGTCACGTATTGTGTGAGCTTGTGACTATTGCAAGCGCGCCGCTGAGAAGTACTGATTATATTGTCTGCTATATTTACTTCTTATTTATTAAATCCAGGCAATTGGTTGATGAAACTGATTAAAATGCGTTGCGCGAGCGACAAATCTCCGACAGTAAACTGATGCCCCATTCTGCTCTGTAACGGGTGCTTTTTTGTGTCTAGGGTAAACAGCTGTTGTGACACGAGCAATAAAGGCCGCGTCCGGCATACAGTGTTAAAGCTCATTCTGCCTAAAACGTTACAACATCAAGCAATATTCCAATAATTTATATAATTATAACACTTTATGTTTCACGTTTAGTGGGCCTGCATTTTGCTTACTAATTTAAAACAGTATAAAGGTACTGTACATAAATTAAAAACGTTTTCATTATGATATTATTAATTTTAGTAAAAAGAGTTCTTCCTCCACTGGAAGAGATTAGAGGAATTAAGACTAAAAATAGAAGATAATAAGGTTGTCAGTGACACTTTTGATATATTTATTGATACAAGTTATGTTTTATATAACGTGACTAAATTAAAAGACAAAGTCGTTAGTGAAGATTATGCAACAGTATTTAGAATATAATATAATATAATATAACATGCAATGCTAACTAGTTTGGTTACAGCTCAAATGTATCATTCTCATTCTGTCATTCACCCTGCCTCCATTACATATCTGTCACACAAGTGTTTGATCACCACATTTGAGTGATCATTGCAAAACGTTTATTTATTCTGTTTATACTGTGTATTCTATATATAGTACCCATCAAAAGTTTGTACACACTAATAGGAAAGTGTGTCCAAACTTTTGACTGGTACTGTACTATAATACATAATATTGCTACTAGAGCCCGACCGATATATCGGCGGGCCGATATTATCGGCCGATTTTAGGCATTTTCCTAACTATCGGTATCGGCATTTATAATGGCCGATAAATGAATATTTTAAAAAATGAGGGTACGGTGATTCATGTAAAGGTGGCGCTGCCAATAAAGCACCTAAAAGCTGTCACAAGAACTGGCAAAAATAATGATTATGAATACAACAAATATAGCAAGGAGACATTTTAATTGTTTATTAATAAACAAGTGTTTTCAGTCAGTGTCAGCCAAAGAGGAAGTTGTCGATGCTGACTCGCGATCTTCAGTGAGCGCGCGCCAGAGAGAAATGCACATTTCATACGATTACATGAGTCTGTCTGTCTTTCGTTTTGAATTGTTCTGTTTAAAAGTAGACATTTCAATATAGATATATTTCAATTCTCAGGTCTATACGCTGAGTTTCGGTTCATGAGACGAGCTCCAGTTCACCCGCAGGCGCCTCCGTGTCGAGATTGTCTATCGTCTGCTAAATTTACTTCTTATAAATTAAATCCAGGCAAATGGCTGATGAAACATTGATTAAAATTAAGATACAATTAATACAAAACGAAATTCACTTTGAAACGAAAGGTTTTGTGCTTTCTGTTTGATGTCTATGTGAAAGTTTCAAAGCATTAGTGCCGCTTTCAGAGCGCTCACGTCCGTAGTGCTGAACTGTCGCGTCTGTAACATTGTTTTTTCCTCATAAATGCAAACACGAAAAATAAAATAAAATAAAATGAATATTTTATGTAGCCTGTGGAGACTGAGAGCCAACCCTTCTTCATCCGGTGGGTAGTAGCCTACTTGTGATTTGCGCAGTGTAATTCACAGAATTGATTTCTCTGCTACAAGCCTCTGTCACGTATTGTGTGAGCTTGTGACTATTGCAAGCGCGCAGCTAAGAAGTCCTGATTATATTGTCTGCTATATTTAGGCCTTCTTCTTATTTATTAAGGCAATTGGTTGATGAAACATTGATTAAAATGCGTGGCGCGAGCGATCTCCGACAGTAAACTGATTCTGCTTTGTCTAGGGTAAACAGCTGTTGCGACGCGAGCAGTAACGGCCGCGTCCGGTGTAGACACCGTGTTAAAGCTCATTCTGCCTGATAACGCTACGTTACAACATCAAGCAATATTCCAAAAATGTATATAATTATAACACTTTATATAGGGCCATTTTGCATTAAGAGTAGCCTAGTGTCACGTTTAGTACATTTTGCTTACTAATTATTTAAAATAGTATAAAAGTACTGTACATATGTAATTAAAAACGTTTTCATTATGATATTATTCATTTTACTTTAGTAAAAAGATCTGAGTTCTTCCTCCACTGGTAGAGATTAGAGGAATTAAGAGTAAAAATAGAAGATAATAAGGTTTTGTCAGTGACACTTTTTATATATTTATTGATACAAGTTATGACTAAATTAAAAGACAAAGTCGTCGTTAGTGAAGATTATGCAACAGTATTTGGAATATAATATAATATAATATAACATGCAATGCGAACTAGTTTGGTTACAGCTCAGCTGTATAATTCTCATTCTATCATTCCCCCTGCCTCCATTACATATCTGTGTCACACAAGTGTTTGATTACCACATTTGAGTGATCATTGCAAAACGTGTTTATAAAATATATTTATTCTGTTTATAGCTACTGTGTAAAGTACCCATCAAAAGTTTGTACACACCAATAGGAAAGTGTCCAAACTTTTGACTGGTATACTGTACTATAATACACATAAATAATATTGCTACTGTATTATAATATACACATAAATAATATCGGCCGATATATCGGTATCGGGCTTTTTTACTCCCTAATATCGGTATCGGCCCCCAAAAATCCATATCGGTCGGGCTCTAATTGCTACTGTATTATAATATACACATAAATAATATCGGCCGATATATCGGTATCTGTTTTTTTTATCGGTATCGGCCCCAAAAATCCATATCGGTCGGGCTCAAGTATCTAGATAGAAGTAATAAGATGAAGAGGAGTTTGAGAGTGACCACAATTTAAATATTATCACTTAAGTCAAAAAATCTTGTTTTTTATTGCAGTATTTATTATAAATGATATATCAGTACACATTATAATTTTTTTCTTCACATATTCACATATATAATCAAAATAACTTCTCCCTCTTGCAGCGACATCTCTTCTCTTCTCTGATGATACGTTTACTGGCGTGAGGGCAGGACAACCTGTCACTCACATGAGATCCACCAATAGCAAACCACAACCATCCAATCAATTCCCAATGGACAAAAAGAAGTTTCAGCCTGCATTTTGTCTTGTTGCAGAAGCCGTTTTCACTCGAATATACATTGCAGTAGGGAAGAAAAGTCTATCGCAACTTCAGTTTCATGACGACTTTAATGAAAACTTTTGAAGAAGAAACGTAAATAGTAAATAAACTAAAAAAAAAATGTAAAACTTTATTTAGATGGTCCAATTTAGACATTCTTCTAACTATAAGAAACTTTGCAACTACATGTTATCTAACTCTTAATAGAGTATTAGTAAACTTACTGCTTATTTTCTGCTGATATCACACTGGTTTTGGGCCCAAATCTCCCCTTCTGACAATCCTCGGTACAGTCACGATTATCTTGTTGGTTCTACAGATTATCTTAACAGATTCTCCTGTGGTGTGAGGCGTGTTAAGACTGATGGAATCTGCTCGGAAGAACGTTGAGGCCTCACCGATATCAAATTGTAATATCCAACATGTTGATTTTTTACGATCAGAAATCCTGTTGAGTGGGAGGAACCCCAAGGACAAACCCGCACAAACTCTATAGATTGTCACGTGGAATGAAACGATACCCGATCAGAAAGCAAGCTGATGGGAGACAGCAAAACACGACTTCTTCCAAAAATTTTCTGTAAAAACTAGTCTAAACACTATTATCGCCATTTCTTCTTTCCCGTCGTCCACCATGTTTGTTTACTCTAAAGGCACGTTTGATCGTGAGAGATTTTGCGAGATTTCCTGTGTTCACAGTCGGGACTCTGGCTGTTTGTGAATGGAATCTCGGTCACACATACTAAGAACAAAACTGTTAAATCAATGATTTTATTTATCGTCATGTTTGTGGACTCTCGCATTTTGAAAATCTGTATTTTTTTATTTTGATGCTCCCAAACAGACATTTTACCGACTACAAGTAACTTTGCAAACTACATGTCAACTTATTCTTCTAACCCGAACCTAACATTCTACTACGGTTTAATAATATTCTAATGAGAGTTAGTTGACAAGATACTTATAGTTAGTAGAATGTCTAAAGTGGACAATCAAAATAAAGTGTAACCTAAAAAAATAGTAATAAAAAAAAACCTAAAAAGACATTTACCTGCTTCACATAGATCCCAGACCTTGAAAACAGGTCCACAATCTCAGGATGGTGTCTGCTCTCCTGGTTTCCATGTCCGAGACTAAAATTTGTGTTGTTTCCCCAAGTGTACACTTCAGTAGGATCTGAAATGAGATCAGAACAAGGACACAAGTTATCCACTTGTTTTAATGCATTGAAAAATGTTTCTAGGTCCAAGCCTCCAATCCATTTCAAGTGAAAATAACATCTCAACAGCCGTTTATGAACATGATTCATTCATATCACACATTTAAGCTAAGCTTTTAAAGCTCACGGTGTACACTACAATCTTTATGCTCACAGCATCCCAGACACCAGTATTTTAACGATTCATAAAAAGATGAATCACTGCCTGGCCAACTGAGTTTTCGGTATAGAGATAAAGGTTAGGATCATGTTATTTCTGTAGTACTATTACAATGTATATTAGCACCATTTGTCGTTTGCTTTTGGGATCTGATAGAGTGTCGGACCCGGAAATGTGACAAGTTGGGTTTATTGATTTTAGGTTTAAGCCAAAAGTAAACTCTCTCATTTTAAATCTCTCTCCTCATGTCATTCCAAACCAGAATTTGAAAATGTTCCCTATAATTTCATTTTGAATAATATTCTCGCTGGGTTTTTTTTCCACTAAATGGAAATAGTCAGTGACCAGGGATCGTGAAGCGTCCCAAAAGAGTACTACGAGATTGTCAGATGCTTATTTTATGCTGCAAGTTTGAATGACGCAAAACACCAGTTTTGACATCAATGAAACCAAACACCATTTGTTCTGGCAGGTCTCATAACATGATGCCATGCGTCAGCTACTGTGGTGGTGTTTTGTCATCATTTTTGGAGCATGACAACCACTTGTCACTGTATACTTTTACTGCATAAAAATAATTAAATGCATCATATTTCTCAAAAGTTCTAACTTTGATTTTAACTAAGAATCATGCAAGTTTGGAATAATATTGAAAAAACAAAAAAACATTTTTTTTTGTTATAAGTACTACGTTAACACTGGTACAATCATAAATATTAAGAAGGTCATTAGCCCATTTGAATTACCAGTGTTTCGGAACACAACATGAGCTGGGCGGTCCTTCATGGTGAGGTCTAGGACAGAAAGACCCTCCTTGTCCTGGATGGACAGTCCTCCACCATGCTGGAACACAAAGATACATAGACCAATGAAAGACAACAATGCAAACCATTGGGAGGAAAAGTAAAAGCAGTTATTTGGAGTTTTCAACTGTGATATATCATCCAGGCCAATTAACCAGGCGTCATTTGCTCATTTTGAGATTATTGGCATAAAACGATAATACCCACTTGGCTAGATTTACAGAAGTGTTATATTACTTATGTGACAGTTCCAGAATTGACCAGCTTTGGATGAAAACGCACATTTTTGGTTTTCACATTTTAAAAGTTGAAGTGTCTAACTGCAATTTAATTTAGCAATTCTCTGCATAATTTAAAGGTACAGTTCACCAAAAAAATGATTATTTTGTTATCATTAACACCCTCATATTGTTCCAAACCTGTATGAGTTTATTTATTCTGTTCAACACAAAAGAAGATATTTTAAGGAATGTTGGTAATCAAACAGTTGAAGGCAGCCATTGACTTCCATAGTAGGAAAAAAAAAAAGACCATGGAAGTCAATGGGTGTCATCAACTGTTTGATTACCGACATTTTTTTAAATATCTTATTTTGTGTTGAACAGAAGAAAGAAACTTATACAGGTTTGAACAATATGAGGATGAGCAAATGGTGACAATTCTCATTTTATGGTGAACTATCCCTTTAACGTCATTAAATTCCTTTAAAATGAATATTGACATTATATTTACCATTGGACACCCATCTCTCTAATATTGGCATTGGTTAATGAAAAACTCATATTAATGAACCAGTTCTCACCTTGATGAGCGCCATAAGGCAGTGAATCTGCCCATAGAAGGCGCTGCGATGTAACGCGGTCCAGCCAGACTCCTTGTCCTTCGCCAGCAGGTCGGCATGTTTACGGTCCAGGAGCCACTGAAGCAGGTCCCGTTTCCCCAGAGAGGCAGCGAGGTGCAGAGCCGTGCGCCCAAACTCATCCCGCAGGGTGGCTGCGTTGTGACAGTGGACAGAGAGAAAGCCCCGCAGACGCCCCTCCGAACCGCTGGTCAAAGCGGCGATCACTTCATCAGCGTGCCTTTCAGAACGGCACTTCGGAGTGCAGTCTGGGCTTCCCAGACTCATTTTAGCTGAGTTACAACACCAGAGTTATCCAAGACACCCACAAACTTGAGCTTAGATTTGTCACACTTTCTAGCAATAAATTAAAGAAAACAGAATGAAAAAACAGGGAATATGTTTAGCCTTGCTGTGAATTTCAGGGCGCTAGAATTGTGCGCGTGTTGAGGTTCCACGGCACCCTAGCGGCCCCAGAGAGAAGATCTACCTCATCTCAGTCCACCATCCCAGCAACACATTCAACAACACCTTGGGAACAATCATTTGCATCAAAGAAAATCAAAAAAATTCTGTACAAAATCATACAAATATATTCCAGTCGACTCAAAAATAAGTTAACCTGTAATGTGTGTTTCGTATTTTACAAAAGGCAAATCCTTCGGTTCTTTGTACTGTCCATCCAAAAAGTCCACCAACTTTGAGGGGAAAGACTCCTTCCCCCCAAAACTCTCCACCATTTAAGCCTCCATAATTGCAAAAGGTGCCTGAAAAGAGAGAATGTCTTTCAGTTAATATCCACAACAAAATTCAAATTAAGCTCCACATCACCCTAGGGGTTGAACGACCTCAGATTTTTTTGAAGTCGATAGGCATGTGATTAGCGATTAGACAACGTCAACTTGACTTTAATGACATTTTTAATATAAACACAAGAGATGGGAATGCTTTGCAACATGCCACAATTTGCCACTAGAGGCTAAAGTTTGATGTTGGCTTGAGAAGCATGGGCATATGACAGAACGATGCCCGCAGTGCTATTGCTCTTACATAACAGCTCATTTTTATCAGTTACTTTGTATATGAGTCGTTATATTTCTTACAGATTGCTGCTCGTCCTAAATGAGATACATATAAAGTAGCACCTAGAAGGATTACATTTATTTGAATGCATCAGTGAGAGAAGTTAAGAACAGTTGTGTGCGTATATTAATCCTACCTGTCTGTGCAATGTCTCTCTAATAATAGTAAAGCTGTGGGTTTTAGGTACTTTAAAAACAGAAAGAAATATATGACAGAACTTTGACTTTTAAGCTATTTTTTGATAAATAACAGGACAACGTTGATAGTAAGTTTCTGTACTACTGAATGTTTCGGTTTCGCAAGATCTATACATGATGTGCGAGCTACTGTCTATGTGTGTGCGTTACAAATGCACATTAATCTAGAAATTAATTGAAGAATAAACTGTTTAAAACATGCATTCCACCGAGATTGAGAATTGAGATGGTATAAACAAACATAACTTGTGGAGCAGAGTATGCATTTATTTTTCATTTTAACTATTGTTGGACTGATATTTTATATTTTTTTTATGGCCGACACGGATATCTTAAAGAGCAGAGTGCCAGATGGCTGATAAATATGGCTATATACAGATTAGATATACATATATAGATTTAAAATATATATATATATATATATATATATATGTAAAATAAACAGAATTATACTTTAGATGGCAACTTCTTGATTCTCTAATCCTAATAAAAATTATTATTTTTTTTTTTTACAAATAAAGAAATTGTTTTAAAAAAAATATGAATAAAAAATGAAGTGAACACTATAACCAAAAGGGTACTCAGTAATCCGGTGAGTTTGAGCGCACTGGGAATCATATTTTAAATAACTAAGACAAAGTTACACAAATTTAATATGCGGTGAAAAAGAAATGAATATGACATTGAGGGCGACTGGATACAGTGCACCATAGTTTGAAATCAAGGGTTTAAAGTTTGTTGATCATGCGTGACTGCAAGGTGCCTGAGTTTACATTTTTATTAGATATATTTAAATATTTCTTTAAATTATAAAAATCTGTTTTCGCTGAATGATGAATACTTTTTCGTATTTCAACTAATGGAAATGGAGCGTAAAAATGGACTTCAAATATTTCTTATCCTGCGGACAGCATTAGTATTACAGCAAATGCAAATCTATGGGATTTTTTGGCATTTTGATTGTAATTTATACGAAAACCGTAAGTCCGATCAGTTAGAAAAGATATGGCACACTAAGTCAGAACAGTCAGAAGGTCTATTGCCAGAAGTCTTCTGCAAGGCGGCCATGTTGTTAGTGTCAAAAATTATGGAGGTAGTTTTGTTTCTTTATTATTCAATCAAAAAATATATTTTCAATTAAAAAAACCTTCATTTCAATAAAAGAAAAACTTTTCAATCAAAGAAAAAAAGTATTTGAATCCAAAAATATATTTGAGACTCAAAAAAATACATTTGAACACTGCTTTTCTTTGATTGAAAATGTTTTCTTTGATAGAAGTCCGTTTTGTTTTGTTTAAAGCAACCTTTTTAATTGAAGTAACATTGCAGTGGGCGGGTGCTTCTCTATTGGTCAGACATGTTTGATTGACAAGTGTCTACACCAACGACATCTTTCTGACAAAGAAGTCATGTTCGCCACTCGCCAGCAAGCTTTTTGCCAGCAAATGGAGGGAGCAGCCGTGAAGTTCATTTTCCTGAAGCTACAGATCCATCTCTGTGAGCCTTGCAGCGGCCAAGTACAGGGGGAGATCGACTTGTTTGAGCTTCCACGGTTGCCGTAGTTCCCATGTAGTGAGAGCGCATCGATGAACGTTATCAACTAGACGTTCGCGCACTTTGCTATCCTGTCTGAATATATTTAGATATCTAACCTAACACCATCACAAAAATTCCTCAACGTGAAGTTCCACTCCCTCCACTTGCTGGCAAAAAGCTTGCTGGCGAGTGGCGTCGAACATGACTTCTTTGTCAGAAAGATGTCGTTGGTGTAGACACTTGTCAATCAAACATGTCTGACCAATAGAGAAGCACCCGCCCACTGCGGAACGTTTGTTTCAAAATAATTCAAACGAAAAAATCTGAACTTCAAAACTTTTTGCACTTCAAATAAAAAAAATTATTCAATCAAAACAATTTGAACTTCTAAATTTTTTTAACTTCAAATAAAAATAAAAAAACAACAACGAAAAAACACATTCTCTTCAATACTTTTTTAATTCACTGGGTAATTTTTTTTTTGCATTTGAACAGTTTTTTCTTTGATTGAAAACTTCTTGAAGCAACTTCTTTTTTGATTGAATGATAAAGACACAAATGTCCTACCTATTATATGGTCCAATCAAAAAACAATGTTACTTCAATTACAAAGGTTGCTTTAAACAAAACAAAACGGACTTCTATCAAAGGAAACATTTTCAATCAAAGAAAAGCAGTGTTCAAATGTATTTTTTTGAGTCTCAAATTTATTTTTGGATTCAAATATTTTTTTTCTTTGATTGAAAAGTTTTTCTTTTATTGAAGTGAAGGTTTTTTGTAATTGAAAATATTTTTTTTGATTGAATAATAAAGAAACAAAACTACCTCCATAAAAAATCACATGATCAGCGTCAGCGACTAATCAATGTCAAGCTTAAAGCATCATGGCAGAGCAATAAGGTGCAGCAAGAGTATTCTGATAAACGCTGTTGAAAGTGGATCTGACCGAGTACGAAAACACACTTGAGGGGGAGGTGCCTGTGTTGCATAAGATGCATCTGAAATCGATTACTTCCTTACTATATAGTAGGCGAAAGACAAAAGTAATATGTCTGAATTCACTGTACTCATAAAAGAGTAGGCAAAAAGTACCCGGATGACTAACTTCTTCCAGGGAGATTCTGAAGTGTACACAATGGACTTTACTATGAGGTCACGGGAGAGGATTTGTGAATGGCAGTGAAGGGAAGTAACTGGTGCTGATTGGTCACATGATAATGACAACATGGAGAATGTAGTACGTCCAGATTACATTCATACTACACACACTCATTCTAAATAGAAAATACAGTTTTAATGGTTGTGAAGTAATTTATTCAAAATAACTACTAGGGCTGCACGATTTGGGGAACATGTCATATAGCGATTATAGAGGTCAATATTGCGATTGCGATGTAATAAACAAATGGTTTCATGAGTCGACTTGCTTGGTTCTCAAGTAAAATGCACACACAGATTAGTGATAATGCAGAAATGTGTATTTCTCAACTCAAACAACCAAATGCACAGTGTTTTCAAATTAAAATATTATTTTTTACAAAATTAAATTGTGACTTGCATTACTGCAAACTTTTTATCGTCTCAATAGTACAATAGTATAAAATAAATGTTATATTTACCTGTGCCCTTACTGTCTAACAGGTAGGACATGCAGAAATTGAAGTTATCAAACAGTCTACACAGCATAAATTATAAGGTAAATATAGACTAATCCTTATTAAAGCTACAAAAGTTCTTTAGTAAAGAGCAGCGAGTAATTTTCTCCGTTCACTCTGTTCTTTGATTAACTTTATTGGATGCTGGCCCTTTAAGAGCAGCCGCTGCTGACAGAGACTAAGATCAAACACGCGACTCATTCCCTCACAACTCTTTACGTTCATCATAAGACTGCAAATCAAATCAAATCACTTTATTGTCACAGAACCACCATATACACAAGAGCAACAGTGGGTGAAACTCTTCGGTGCAGTTCCGAGCAACATAGCAGTCATGACACGATGGGACGTATAACAATTTACAGCAAACATCAGAATTACACAATTTACACATCTAATGTACGCACAATTACTCACAGCACCATATACACTAACAATACAATAAATAATATACAATGTACAATATACAATATAGACATCTGTATACAATAGTTACACATACGTTAAATAATATGCATGTAAATATACTGTAGGTTATGTTGTACTGTGTTGACAATTAGACTGTTTATGGTAATTGATCATGAGGGATCAAGAGTTTAGAAATAGAATTGCTCGGGGGAAGAAGCTATTATCGAGTCGGCTGGTGTGTGTCCTGATGCTGTGGTACCGCCTGCCTGATGATGGTAGCAGTGAGAGCAGCCCATGGCTCGGGTGGCTAGAGTCTTTAATGATCCTCCGAGCTTTTTTCACACACCGCCTGGCATATATTTCCTGGAGGGAGAGAAGCGCACCTCCGATGATACACACCATCCTATGCAGGGCTTTGCGGTTACGGGCGGTAGCATTGCCATACCAGGATAGTCTCTACAGTGCTGGTGTAGAACCGTGTGAGGATGTGGCGGTTCATTCCAAACTTCCTTTTATGAAGAAAGATACTCAACAAAACTGACATTTGGTATAAATGTGTGTGTTATTGTTCGTTCAAGCGCAAAAGAGAACTGTATTCTGACGAGCTGTCTGTGTGCACAATACTGGCGCGTGTCTTTCTGTGTGTCACTGGAGTCAGGACATTCACAGGCAGCGCGGTCTCTTTTGACTTGTCGCGCATGAAAGGTTTAAAAGCATAGGCTATGCACGAATAAGAGCGGGGTCATATAATGTAACACTAGCTAAAGGATGACAAAAATTTACGGATGATGCCTTAATTGCGTTAAATATTTGATAAATATTTAATCAATTTAGCGTGTTAATGATGACAGCTACAAATGTATTAATTCCTTCAAATCGCAGCATTTTGCGTCATATAATCGCATAGGCTTGACATCGCGATTGCAAAATTATTAATCGTGCAGCACTAATATGTAGAGAGTATGCGATTTCGGATGCAGCCATAGCATACTTGTGAATTTGGGGGCGGAGCTAGGGGTGATAGATAAGGGTGTGATCCTGTTGGGTAGGGACGTGTTTGTTTGGTGATTTCAAATATCAACAGAGTTTCTCAGAAATCACTTACTGCACCTTTAAAGTCGACAAGTCTGTGCAACCCTTACATCATACTAAAGCACTTCTGTTTTGCCTTTATTTGTGACTAAACAACACCCTTTGAAAATGTATATAAAAAATAATGATGTATCTGATTTAATAATGTAAAATTGTAACATAAGTGTAACATTGTAACACAATTTTTTTTTTTAAACGCTTTTAAACTCACTAGTTTGTCCACAAACAATTTTCAACAGTTGCGGTAATCATAGTAAAAAAATGTACTAATTATTATTAATTTTATTGATCATACTTTAAGATTAGGTCTGGTCTTATATAAAAAAAGATCAAATCTATACAAAATATGCAGTAGAAAAGTAGTTAAATAAATAAATTAATAAACAATGACAAAATAATGCAAAGTTTCTATAACTTTGCATGTGACCATTACAAACCAAAAAAAAAAAAAGTTAAATCTGTGACCAAGCCTAATTAATGAAAATAATAAAAAGTACATAGTTGAAGAAACAGCCCAGCATTATCAAGTGCCACACTTGGCAGAGCAGTAGTTTGACACCTTCCAAATATGGCTTCAGGCTTCAGTCTTGCATCAGTTTCTGGATATTTAACAACTTTGTGACCCTAAATCGAAAATCCAATACTAAAAACTATTAAAATCACATATTTGAGAAAATAAGTCTATTGAAAGCGTTTGTTGACATTTGCAGACTGCAAACCTCTCATGTAATGTCAGTCAGGGATAAGCATATCTGGTGAAAAGAATTAACTCATTACAGCACGGACAGTTCGTGAATATCAATAACAGGACATATGAGATGTGTGACGAAGTCTCTGGTCTGAGTCACTAACACATCATCATAATTTGTATGAACCATATTGGGCTTAACTATGTACTGAAAGACTGCCAGATTACAAGACAACGCGCTGATATCTCTCACTCACCTGACGCTAGATGAAAGAAAATGCCATGTTGGTGTTTTTCCCTATGCGACAGATCCAGAGAAACATCTTTAAAGGAAAGATTGGTGTTTTGCTGTAAATATGTTGCAGCAGAAGATACTAGTCGATTAAGTAAGATCTAGAGGCGGAGGCACACAGGAGTAAAACGAATTCTGATTGGCCCATTATCCATGTATCCTTACATTTCATTGGACAATTCACCTTGCAGCCTTGTATTGTTATTTGTGATAGGACAGTTTGACATGTAAAAGACTTAGCAGAATATAAGCAGTCTTGCATTTGTGACAAAAATTTTAATGGAGGCACTCAAGTCATTTATGATATGCATCCATGGCTTGTTGTTATGCGGAATAGCGAGTTGGCAAGGGAGTCCCCTCTCTTGCGTAGGCGCTGTGGGCGGGGCTTGCGGGACATACCTTCCACATGAGTCACATGACTATCACGTCAAACAGATAATTGGTATGTTTTTTTTTTAAAGAAGGAAATCTTTCAATTGCTTTAATTCTTTCTTGCACGAATAATTGTGTATTAATAGTGGTGATTAGAATGGAAAATAAATAAAATGAAACATCCTTATATATTTTTTTTTCTTTTAGACTACCATTGTTTTTTCTTTTATTATGTTTTTATTAGGCTATCATTGAAACTGAAGAGTTTATAGTATCTCGACAGTACGGACTTATTTAATATAGTATTTCTATATATATATATAATGTAGTCCCCTGCCTTGTATTACAGTCTTTATTGATTATATCAAAACTTCATTTAGGTGAATTTAGGTTGATTGGGGCACTTTATTCCAAATCAGCCTCCTGAACGTTGAAGGTAAAATCTTCTTCAGTGTAGTGGCTAACAGACTAACAGCCTACCTGGAAAAGAACCACTACATCGATACCATGGTGCAGAAAGCTGGGATTCCAGGCTTCTCTGGTTGCTTAGAGCACACAAACATGATATGGAATCAAATCCAAACCGCCAAAAAGAATGGAAGAAATCTCCATGTTGTGTTCTTGGATCTTGCAAATGCCTTTGGGTCAGTTCCTCACAATTTCCTCTAGACTGCATTCCAGTATTTCAGCATCCCAGAAGAAATTACCAGCCTCGTTAAATCCTATTTTCAAGACCTGCAGCTATGCCTAACTACTAATGAGTATACCACAGCATGGCAAAGTTTAGAAATCGGAATAATGGCAGGATGCACCATCTCACCTTTAGCATTCACGATGGCTATGGAGGTCATCATTCGCGCATCTCGGTGGGTAGCAGGAGGTCCGAAGCTCAAATCTGGTCTTCGTCTCCCTCCCATCAGAGCCTATATGGACGATATGACCATCCTCACCACAACCAAGGCTTGTGCTAGGCGCCTGCTGAACAAGCTACAGGAGAACATACAGTGGGCTCGGATGGAAATAAAGCCAGGCAAGTCCAGGAGCATTTCAGTCGTCAAGGGAAAGCTGTCGGAACAGCGGTTTTATGTGGGCAAGGAGCCTATACCAACAGTGGCAGCGAAGCCAGTCAAGAGTCTTGGACGTTGGTACCATGCCACCCTCAAGGACACAGAGCAGGTGGACCAGCTTAGGCAAGATACCATGCACGGCCTTGAGAGTATTGACAAGACCATGCTCCCTGGCAGGTTAAAGCTGTGGTGCCTTCAATTTGGGCTACTACCTAGGATGATGTGGCCTCTTACCAGCTATGAGGTCTCAATCTCAAAGGTAGTAAAGCTGGAGAGAGTGATTAGCTCATTTGCCAAAAAGTGGCTGGGACTGGCCAGATGCTTTACTAACATAGGACAGTATGGAAGAGGCATCTTGGAGATTCCTATTTCCAGCATGGTTGAAGAGTTCAAGTGCTCTTAAGTAAGGCTGGAAATGACACTAACAGAGTCCCGTAATCCATGCGTTTCCCAAACAGCTCCTACCCTGGTGACCGGAAGGAAATGGAACCCAGCTGAAGCCACTCACCAGGCGAAGTCAGACCTCAGGCACAGAGACATCATTAGCAATGTGCAACAGGGGAGAGGAGGCCTCGGATCTGGAGAGAGCAGACCATCGTGGCATAGAGCAGCTCCAGCTCAGCGGCGACGGCTGGTTGTCGAAGAGGTGTGACGGCACGAGCAGGCAACGAGGTGTGCAAAGGCTGTCTCACAAGCCAAGCAAGGGCAGTGGATGAGATGGGAGGGAGTTGAGAGGAGAAAGTTCTCTTGGAGGGAGCTGATGAGCATGGAAGCATTTCACATCAGCTTCATCTTACTTGCAAAGTACGACGTCCTGCCTTCCCCCTCAAACCTCAACCAGTGGTACGGAGAAGACCCAACGTGCCCCCTCTGTCCATCCCCCGCAAACCTCAAACACATTCTGGTTGGATGCAAGACAAGTTTGTCACAAGGCCGCTATACCTGGCGGCACAACCATGTCCTGAAGTACCTAGCAGCCACCTTGGAGTGCAGACGACAAAAGAACAATGCCCAGCCTCCTCCATCATCCCATCCTTCATATGCAAGGGAGTTCATTCGAGAAGGGGTAAAGACAGCCAAAGGCTATACAACAACAGTTATCGGCCAGCTCGGAAAGGCTCGAGACTGGAAATTGTTGGGATGTTAGTTTAGTTACGTACAAACTAAAACATCATGATGTTTTAATGTTTTTTTATTTATTATATTATTAAAAACAAGCGTATAGCACCTCTTCAGTACAGACTTATTAAAGGCCTCATTGAAGTGCCTTGAAACGCGCAGCATTATTCAATTTGGTGATGTAATTTCCACTGAAACAGGAAGACAGGGCGGGACATATCAAACAGCTCCTCCCCCTTTTTTAAATAGCCAATAGAGTTTCGTTTATGTCATACCTCGGCCACTGCCAGAGC
Organism: Siphateles boraxobius; assembly: GCF_051911475.1. NCBI lineage: Eukaryota > Metazoa > Chordata > Actinopteri > Cypriniformes > Leuciscidae > Siphateles > Siphateles boraxobius. Next base: position 3,537,098 of record NW_027508722.1, on the reverse strand, counting down.
CATTGAGCTCGATAAAGCCACAGTTTCCTCCTAATGTCTAACCGTTACTCTTCCTAATCTCCACCATATCGCTTTAAAATTTAGCATCCTGTGCAGAATTCAAATCCGATATGTTTTCTGATCTGCACTGACTCGCGCATTTTATCCGCTCTGTGCTGTCGTGTCTCTGGACCGGAGCATACTGTGTGCGCGCTGCGGTGGTTCCCGCGACTGAAACGTGAAACCAGACTTCATTCGCTAGAATGGAAAGCATATTTACATATTATAGATAATGTGTGAAGTGAATGAGTGATCGATTTCAGCTGCAGCTTCAGTGTCTATTTATAATGTAGGGGGCAGAGCTTTAAATTCTAGAGAGCATTTGATTGAACAGAAAATATGACGGGAAGCTGAAATGCAGAGTGATGTCATCAAAATCGTTGATCCATATTTGCAGAAGTGAGAGACTGTAAGTTTTGAATGCATATCTTCTAAATGCGAATTTTGTCATTGTTTTAGAGCACACTAGTTTATAGATAACAGCAATGCTAACATATTCACACTAAAAGCCAAAAAACCTCCATTTTTATTTCATGGGGACTTTAAATACATAGTAGGCTACCTTGCCCGTTATGATTATTTACAGTGTCTATGTGTTATATCATAACTATATTTAGTTATTTTAATTAATGTACTCGTGGCGTGTTTATAGTGTTTTATGCCAAGAACGTTTTTATTTACTTGTAGCCTACATTCCCCCTAAAAGAATGTACCACCTGGCTGGAAAACTTCACAACGCTGCTGCTGGTAAACGTGTGTGGTCCTCGACGCCCCCCGTACGCGTGTAATGGTACAGTCCGCTGAATGGCGTTCAGTGTGGATTCAGGGAGCGAGGGGGGAGAATCATTTACCGCGTGCAGCGCGAGCGTTGCGGGACGCTGAGATGACGAGCCCGAGAATAACTCAACAAACGCGGCGAAAACACGTTTATAGATTTGTGGATCTACTGTGCACCTTTTAACATATCAAGACCTTTAATAACAAATCGGGGTTGTTTTGGGCAGGAATCGCTCGTAGGATTGGGCACTACGTTACTTTTGGTGGAACTCATGAAAAGAAGAGAAACATATTTGGAACTTGAAGAAACGTGCGGTTTTGACGGACATGAACTAAACCCATCTCATCTATTTTGCTTTGTACTGGAACTGAGGAGGTAAGGGAGCTCATCCTGAATGAAAGAACAAAGAAAGATGTGAGACTTTACGTTAAACGGCCGTTTGAGAAGCGCGTTCCTTTATTCTCTGGAGAGGATTGCTTTCACGCAGTTTGACTTATATCGCTAGTTCAAAATGTCCAATGTTGGATTATTGCGTTTGCTTCAACTTCAGAGGAAACAAAAGAATATGTGTAACCTGACTCTCTGTGTTTTACTCATCCTGACATGTTCCTGCTCATCTTTATCTTTATGTCCTGCCCATTGCTCGTGCGAAAGCACAGTGGTAAACTGTGTTAGCCAAAACTTGAGCTCCATCCCACAACCCCTTCCAGAAAACGTCACCACACTTAACCTCAGTGGAAACAATATAAGGATTCTGAACAATGAATCTTTCCCCAAGCCTTTGGGACATTTAACACACCTTTATGTGTCTGGAAGCCAAATGGAGCAATTGGACTCTATGGTGTTTAAAAACTTGCCAAGTCTGCGTTTACTTGACCTCAGTAACAACAGGATTTCAGAGTTTAATGTTGAGGCTTTACCTCAAGACAACCAGATTGAGGTTTTAAACCTCAGCAAATCCTTATACAATCACTCCTACATTGGTGTGTTTGCAAATCTTTTCAAACGCAGCCTATCTAAAGTTTCCCATCTTGATTTATCCAATAATAACCTGGTGTTCCTTCCAGAGGGCATATTCACAGATTTATCGGACTTAACGGTTTTGGATTTGAGGAACAACACCCTTGTTTCATTCGGGAATGATACATTTGTGAATCCTGCACTTAAAGAGTTGGACTTAAGAGACAACGCGTTAAAAGTCCTGTCAAACGTGACCCTGGCGGAGCTCAGTTTGATCCCTGATTTACGTGTAAGTCTCTCAGGAAACCCCTGGCGCTGTGATTGCGACATCGAGGACATGTTGATTTGGTTAGAGAGACATGACTTTGTGGTGGACAGATTAAACTTGACCTGTTCTTACCCAAAACAACTGAAAAATGCACCACTTTTACACCTAGAACAACCACATCTCCCGTGCTGGAGCAACAATGGAGATGTGGATCGTGCTCTGGAGCCCTCATATGTGTTTTTGGGGATGGTTCTTGCCCTCATTGGGGTCATTTTCCTTCTGGTCCTTTACCTTAACAGGAAAGGGATCAAGAAGTGGATTTACAATATCCGAGACGCGTGCAGAGATCATATGGAGGGATACCATTACAGATACGAGATCAACTCAGACCCACGGCTAGCCAACCTCAGCCTCAACTCCGATGTGTGATGAGACATTCTTGGAAAACCGGCTTGCACAACTGGCACGCAATGATATGACTCTAGCTTTGCATGAATACATATATAACTGTAGATGTTTGCTGTGACATGCATTCTTTTCTGTCAGATCGGACAGTAACTGGATTCTGCAAGGATCAACCCTGTTATGCTTGCCTTCAGCTCAATCATATATGCTGGTGTGTTGCTATAATGTTGTCCAGTGATGCATGAATCAAGAACATTTACAAATTATATTTCCATTTTTTTTATACAATGGATGGGTTTTGTCTTTTCTGATGAAATCCGAAATTCTGATTACAAAGGAACCGGTAAAATGTCTGAACAAACTGTAATTGTTTAATGTTATTTTTATAGCTTAATTAATTTCTTCTGCAAAAAAATACTGCCATGCATGTATTTAAGTATTTTTTCATTGATGTAAAATTATGGCAATATCCACTTTTTTATAATGTGTTATTTGGTTTTATATTTACATTTGTGTACTCGACTTAGAAGATCAACCTTTTTCTTGGGATGCCCTGTTGAATTAAAGGTCTTGCACTGATCTTTTTTCTCCAGTCCAGTGATTTTTAGGTTTAGAAAGGTGTGTAAAGCTAATGCCACTTCATAACCACTACTTGATTACATTATCTGGTAAACTGATTATAGGTCTATCACATATACCCAGCTTCACATTGAAGACTGTTTTAAAGGATTAACTGTTAAGTATTAATTTAAAGCCAAACTGTTTATCATCCTTCAGGCCGTGAGATCGACCACAGTAAAACAGGACCTTGCATCTACTCAAGGTACTGAAGCTGAAGATTTGCATAACAATCAGAAACATCTGTTTGTGAGAGGCCTGCGGATCCTCGCATAATATTAAAATGACAAACATTATAGACATTCATTCATTTTTATCAGTGTAATCGTTTTGCCATCTCTGAAATAAAATTTTATTCAGCCGACATCACAAAACTATGAAGCCCTATAAAATATATATATATATATATCGTGCTTTTTGGTATCCCCGAGAATCTTTGCGTTCACTCACAAAACCACTGAAATAGTTTTTCATCCCACAAAATTTTCTGGGGGGGAAAAAGGGGAACATTTAGCGAGCGAATGTTTCATCGAACACAAAAGTTTTGCAAAAGAACCCAAAGACATTCATTCATCCTATCTCATTTTTTTTACCGTCACCATGTCCCTCCCCTCGAAACCACTTCACAAAAATTCTCATATAAGCAAATTATGTTGCATTTGCTAAAATGTTGGACTACAGAACTAAAAACAGCATTGCACATTGACTCGAGACACAAGCTATGCTGTTGGAATCATTGGCTTTTCTGTCCATAACATACAGGCAGTGGTTTGTTATTAAACAATAATAAAATATGCTAAAGTATGTGACGCATTAATGTTTGAAATACAACTGAAACTATGTAAACAGAACTAGCCTATAATGTTACAGATGGTGTGATTTCAGTTGATAACACTAGTAGCAGAACCTGAGCTGAGTGCTATATGAGCTACTTGTGTGGCACACACAAATTACAGCAAAAATATACATTTTATTCCCATTCATCATTTTACTCAAACAATTCTCTGCTCTCATTTATCTTTAAAATGATGAGGAAAATGTCATTGTGATGTAGGTTGCCACAAAAAAAAAAATTGTGTTCAATAACATGAAATATTTAATGAGTCCTTGTTTTGTATGTAGTTTTATAGTGATTTGAATTTTAACCATATTCCTGGTTTGGATGTCGTGACATGAACTCTGATCAGTTCCATGAAGTTAACCGTCCATTACACATTTAGCATTCAAGGAATGCAGTGTATCAGTATGTGTTACCTGGCAATTGTGCCATTGACCTTGGTATTGCAATTGGCACTTGATCTATGCAAGCAAACATCGTCCAGATTAAGGTAAAGTTCATCTGTTTCAATGTCACATTTGAAAATAACTCCATCTGAAAGTATGTTACCACCAAACTAAAACAAACAGCATCATGTGCTTCCAATGTGTTGTCCAATATGTGTGCTTGCATAGTATGTTTGATAGCATTAATGACAACACCATCCAACTGTTCGATGGATTGTGGACATTGTTTGTTTGCAGAGCTGAGCAAGAGCTTGATGGCTGTATCAAATGTGACTCTTTGTGTTCAGTTTAATCTGGCAGCCGATGACACTCCAAGGATTCGCCACTCTTTCCCTGGAGGAAAGGGCTTGGTCGCCCCTCTCCAGGGAAGGAACAGGTGCTTGCTATCTCACGTTTCCACGGTGACAATCTCGAACTTATGCAATCTCTGTGCTGCTGGTGACTCTCGGCAGACTTTTAATAACGAGTTTGAGTTACGTAGCTCAGCTATGCTTGGTAGAGCTGGCGTAATTTGGATGGAGCCATAAAAGCTGGTGTACAAGAGAACCTTTGAAGGAAGGGGGGGAGGGCTTTCACTTTGCTATCCTCTTAATGACCCTCTTGTGCGTAATAACCCTGGAATCCAAATAGAAGAAAATAGCATTGCATATGTAAGCGTCTTTTCCCCCCATACTTTGCCTTTTGACACTGCTTTTTGTTTCTCTTTTCTTTCTTTGTCTCTTGTATTATTTCATTCTAGGGTTTGCCTTGGCTCACAAAGCAGGGACATGGCACAGAGTCTGGCCCATTGTGCAACTTATTCACGCCCACTGCAAGAGGACGTCATCTGACTGATAGGGAAAGTCTGGGCCTGCCCAAATACCCACACTTGCGGGCTTGGCCACTTGAGGTCACGTGACCAGAAGTATGTGTCCCAGGTTTGAAAAATGCCAAACACTTAGCGGTACACTTAAAGTCCCCCTGTAGTCAATAATTATATCCTTTAAAACTCATCTTTAATCACCAAAATTACATATTTAAATGTTTTTCTGGGAAAAAAAATCGTCATGCCTTAAAATAGCTTGAATGTAACACCCTTGTCTCATTTAGTATATGTGGGTATATGAATATGCTAATTAACCCTCCACTCACTCACACCAGCTCAGAGATTCACTCTGCCAACTTACTGAAGCAAGCGCTGCTCAATGGTGTCGATCTTTACAACGTCGGCACATAACAGTGAATAATATGATTAGCCTTTTGCTTGGTATCAAACAGCTAATAATGTGTTGCTAATTTTATACAAACTATGTTCCTTTCACTATCTCAGTCTGCCTTTAACAATCATAAGAAACGCTTTTACAAATCAGAATGTCAGTGGAGAAAGGCATATAGTTCATCATAACATCATAATATACCAACATCATACACCCACTATATTACTAAATCTAGGCGATTTTTTGTATCAACAAAAAAATATAGCGGGATAACCTGGCATCTCAAGAATCCCCTGCTAGTTCGCTGTTAATGATATGCTAAAGCCAGTCCGCACGTTGATCTGATTGGTTACAAGGTAGTTTGTGACGTCAGAAACGCCAGCGATTTCAAACCACAGTCTTTTTTTCACTGCAGTTTAAAGGAGAAAATACTCAGCAATGGTGTTGACTTGGTTTGTCTCAAAGCATATTAATAACACCACATAGACATATAAACAGATTAAAAGCTTGATCTTCACCACAGGAGGATTTTAAGACGCACTAAATCCACACTATCTCTAATATCACTCTAGGCGACAACATCCATTAGTCAAAAGTCTTGTGGACACATATTTCAGAAACTTTAAGTTTTAGTTTTTTCAATAATCATGCATAAACAATATTCTCTTAAAAATACAAACATGTACATACATGTTGCTCACATATTATGGCAGCCCTGTTTCTGCTAAACCGAGTGTAATGATACCTTTGCCATTAATATGTTTATAAGCAACTGAAAAAAGCACAAATGTCAGGGCATGTCAAAACGTCAAAATGTAAAAGCGCCTATTTAAGCAAGTTTGTCACTGTATTGTTTTTTGTTGCTGTTGCTGAAAAGTTAGTTCTTGCATTCATGCCTTCAAGACTAGATTACTGTAATGCATTGCTGTCGTGATGTCCTGTAGGCTCCTTAAACAAAATGCAGCTGTTAAACTCCTTAACACATAATTTGATCATATTACCCAAATTTTATCATTGCTTCATTGGCTACCTGTTTTGTTCTGATGAATAATTGTTGTTTTGTTTTGTTTTGTTGATATTTTATTGTTCCTTTACAGGAAATTGCATTGTCACGGCAGCTTCAAACACACACACACACACAAAACACAGCAACACGCATAAGAAACATTTCCGACTCTGTACTGATCTACAATATAAAATTAGCAAGAAATAAGAAATGAGCTCTAACATACTAAGATAAGAATGTGCAAATTATGTTATCAGAGCACATTAATCTATCTGATAGCCGCCGATAGAAAGGACTTCTTGCTGCGCTCAGATTTGCACATTGGTGCGATCAGTGTGTGACTGAAGGTGCTGTTGGTAATCACCCCGAGGGCCTGGAGTGGATGTGAGGAATCGTTCATTATTGATCTCCGCTTAGAGAGTATTCTTCGCTCTTCCACCTGCTGGACCGTGTATTCAGTCTCTACAACAGAGACAGCCTTCTTAATCAGTTTGTTGATTCTGTTTCTTTCTCCCGTACGGGCATCCTCTCCACAGCACTGGCCACCACTGTCTGGTAGACATTAGAGATGGGGTTTTTTTTTGTCAATTTCTCATTTCGATCATTGATAGGTCTCAAAAAACCGAGTACTGGGGGGGGGGGGGGGGGGTGGGGGGATGGGCGTTGGCGTGTCCATCATGAAAATATTATAAGACTGTTACGAAAACTCATGTTGACGAATAAAAATATGACCTGAAAACATGAACGTGTGACTAGAAAATATAACACTGCTAGATTATGAATTATGATGAAATCAATGTTATCGAAAAAAGAAACATCTAAAAGAATTAGCTGCTTGAGGTAAAGCTGAAGAGAAGAGTAAATGATCTCCAGTAAACTGAAGCCTGTTCTATGACACATACTGTGAGATTAATAATCAGATACCCTAGATACTTAACATAAACGTAACTTTACAACTTGCATCTGTAAAAAAGGGTGCGAATGCGCATGTGAACTTGAGCATGCTAGTTTTTTACAATCAATGGTTTGAAAGGGAAACTGGATGTGCTCTTGCCTAACAGCGCTGATACACGGGCAACTAAAGCAGAGAGAATTTACAACATTCTATTACAAACACGACACCAATCGGCACTGATCCTCAACAAACTCGTCTCCGTACGCGCGTCATGACTCCGATCTTCAACTAGAGGAACTGCATAATATAATGTTCCGATCCAATCTGACCTCTGACCTGTAATACTGTCTGAATCATAATCATACACTGTTCGTTCGTTGGCCAGAGGAGAACTGACACCCCCCCCCCTTTCGAAATACGAAAAGGTTCCACTGTCACCTTTTCGTATTTCTTCGCCTCTGTCACCATTGGTTTTTGGCTTGCTTAGTTGTGGACATTTAATTTTATATTTAACAATATTATTACAAAAATATTTTCCTGTTATCTCTGTGAAGCTGCTTTGAAACAATCTGTATTGTAAAAAGCACTATATAAATAAAGGTGACTTGTCTTGACTTGGCTTGACAATCGTGTTCTCATAATAACGCTATGCATATGATAGATTAGCGCTGTACATCTTGGACTAAACTGCAATTCATGATCAAAGTGATTCCAGGCATCACTGCAGTCAGTGTGCGCTTTCAAATCCAGTTTCACTTTATTTTGCGGGTCTGGAAAGCGTGCCGTCTAACACTAACCAATCAGACCTCAGGAACCGCTCCAAATGCTGCAATAAAATCAGAAAAAAAGAGAAATATATTTTTTAAACTCGGGGTGATCATCGTTTTCATGATCGATCATCGCTGTCACGAACGAGTACTCGAGTACTCTTGCCCGTCCCTAGTAGACATTGCACAGTAGGTGGACGACAGATGTTGAATGACCTCAGCCTCCTAAAGATATAAAGTCAGCTATGACCCTTCTTTTACCTCCTAAAATCCACAACCATCTCCAACCGTTTTTGAGATGTTAAGGTGGAGATGGTTGGGTGGTAGCTCCAGACCGCAAACTCCTTAATTGTTCTCCTGTACTCCTCCTCCTCACCTCCCTTAATTAATGATGATAAATGGAATGAATACATTATAAAATACTACTTAGAAAGCACTTAGTAAGTCTAGCTTCTATCACTCCATAATCTGGCTTATTACCGTTGCAAAACCTTGGTGGATCTTCTCTGAAATAACCTGTCTAGAAATGTTTGTTACCCACTCTCACAGTTTATAGTGTAGACTAACAACCATTATATATTTCATAATATCACTCAGGTTCTAGCCTTTACTGATCACTGCCTGCGTCTTTAACTTTAAAGACGTTAAATGAATCATTATCTTTACAATTTAAGCATTGTCATCATATAGCCATCTTTGTTTTGAGGGATTTTGATCTTTTCCCCACAGTTGCATTTGCTTTTCTTGAGGTAGTAGTTGACATGTAGTTTAAAAGTTATAATTATTTTACTACTTATGATTACTACTCAGTTTGTATAATTATTAGAATGTATAAAATGGACTATCGAAATAAAGTGTAATCAGGGATTATTCTTTAAGATGCAGTGAAAATATATTGTGAAAAGCTTTAAAAAATGTAATTGATTTGTCTCAAATGCATATAGTGTCATATATATATACTGAATTATTAATAGAGCATCCCTAACCCTAATTCTAGATCCCATGTCTCTAATTATGACATTAAGGGAAAAGCTCCTCCTGCTTGATATAGAGTTATGATGCATTTAACAGTGTCAGTTCATCCCTCCCTGCTGAGTTTAATTAAATGACCATTACAATAAATGAAGAAAAATATGAGTCGACAGCCATGTCATTCTTTTGAGGCAAGATTCCTGGGCTCCACAGGGATAACAGGAGAACAAAATGAGACATGTGCCTGCAGAAAGGAAAGAATAGCCTTCATTTATTCTGGTAAAACACTGTTCTCAACCCTTAAAATAATATCTTGAAGTTTCCAAGGAAAGGTCAGCCATTACTGTGAACAGAGGAGAACTGAAATTCCAATTTGAATGGGTTTGGGTCATAATTGGAAGGCATACTTACTTTTTCAGTCAAAGTGAGTTGTGTGTCTTTACCATTTCCACTTTCTAGCCTTTTATACCTGCAGAAAATAAATTCTGAGGACCTATTACCACTTAAAGGTACTGTATGTTTTTAAAAAAAAATTTTTTTTTTACTATACTAAAGCATAAAAATACCATATGTTTGCAGATATTTAGGAAACATGCTATTTCGGGGTCAGGTGTAGGTTATTCGTACAAATTCATATGAATTGAGCAACTTGTAAAATATGTAAGATTTAGCAAAAATGTATGAATTTGTGCCAATTTACCCACTAGTATTTCGACACCCCGGGATGCCAGTTGGCGAAAAACACAGCATCAAACTGGGTCAGAGATCACAGATTCTACCTGACCTTTTTTAAAAAGCCTCTGCGTCCATCTAAAAATCTCTAGGAACAGGAGGATACTAATAACACAGCTAAATCAACTTACAGTATGTAAGTCTTCGTGTCTTCCTTTGTCAATTGTGGGGACGGTGGAAACAACCCTCCAATATTTTTGAATTTGGACTGCAGTACCCATTTCAAACGATAGCTGTCAATATTACATAATGCACCTTTAAAGATGTGTTTGGCTGCAAGTCAAAAATATAGAGATATGGAGAGAAAACGTTGAAATTAAGTGTTGCTCTAGATGTTGAAATGAGGTGTTATTTTATGGGGTTTTTTTTAGTAAGTGTTTAGTGTTTATGTGTTTGTGTTTGTGGTTACCATTGTGCTGAAGAATGATCTTGTGGTTAATTTGTGGGTGGTTGTGAGTGCTAAGTGCATACAAGTTAGTGTTAACCTATAAGCAGAGCTGAACTGTTGGCACTAACCCAGCCCAGCCCATCGCACAAGAGCCCTCAACCCACTTTCAAGTACTGTACTGATAGCAACACGCTGCAGCCACACTTCTGGGGGACGTCATGTTATGGTATTAAAGATTTCTATTTTTAATTGAACTCGATTACAAGATGCCTACACGTTAACCTTTAAAGTGTAGTTGTGCAATGCATAAAGTTTCAGGGGAGAAACAGTTTCTTTTGGAGGTGCATTCATACACAATCACTGCGGGACATCTTTAAAGGGGTGGTAAAACACGATTTCACTTTTCCAACTTTAGCTAGTGTGAAATGTTGCGCACAAAAAGTATTCTCGTCGCTTGATAAACTTAAGATTGAGCCACTGTAGTCACTTGGACTATTTTAACGATGTCTTTAATAACTTTTCGGGGCTGACAAGTGTCAATCCCTTAGAAGCCTATGGAGGAGTGATCCAGCTCTCAGATTTAATCAAAAATATCGTAATTTGTGTTCTAAAGATGAACGAAGGTCTTACGGGGTTGGAACAACATGAGGGAGAGTAAATACTGACAGAATTTTAATTTTTGGGTGAACTATCCCTTTAAATGCACATTGGCCCCTCGTTAACGCAAAACATTTATCAATATGGATGTAAGGTCAGGTTTCAGCTCATGTTCGCAAGTTTTTAAGTTAGCGTGGTTGCGTGCAGCATAGTAAATCTGGATAGTTGTAATATGTTAATTTAGATTGTTTTCCTGACCGGCAACTAACGCCTTTTAACCGATCATTATCCGTTAAACAACAAGATTAGAATGTCAAATTAAAATTAAATTAAAATAGAATAGAGGTGTCTGTGACCCGATAAAAATACTCCCCAAAAACTGTTATAAACAACACGCTCCACAAACAAGTTCACAGAAACTGAGAAGGCAGAAAGTGCATTGCATTTGTTTTCTTGATTTCTTTATTTTGTTAAATCCATCTGATCACGCGAGCGCCTCACGCGTGCGCACACAACATATCAGTTCTACCGTTGCTAACTTGACCTTTCAGCGAGTTTATCATCAAACCAAAATGCAGTTAACTAAACATAAAAGTTAGACTGCTCAAATTAAAAGGTAATTGTACAGCGTGCCCAATATTTTGGATGAATTACAAATTTTCAAGGATGATGTTTTATGTGGATATTGGTTAGGACATGACTAAACCATGTGTATGATTGTCAAAGCTACACCCATCACACAAGAAGTCTATATTTGGGGAAAATGTTGCTAATTTTGATTTTGTCCAGTGTAGGCGGTAGAATACTTTAAATTGAATAATTGTATATCGTAAACAGATTGAGGTGGAATGAATCTTATTTGTAATATCTTGCCATGCTTCTTCTGAAAATTGCAAATCAAGTTCACTTTCCCATTGTGGCCATTATATTACATTTTTTAACAGCCCAATCATACATACTATAGAATGGTGCGTAAACAAATTTATAAGGAAAAAACTGTAAATAATAAATCAGCTCATATTGGATTCCAGTGATCAAGGGATTAGTGCGTTTAATTTAAACACATTGCAAGGGTTCTGCCAGTAGTGGGCGCTCGAGCAACGTAAGCAATGATGTACATCCAAGTGAACGAGACATGGGGAAGGTAGCGAGGGAAGGGCATTAAAAATTGGACGTGAATTTTTAGGGCATGATATTAAAAAAATAATATCTTGTTCTTAATGAACCTATGTGTAACTTTTTTTAATTGAAGCACAAGGCACTATGGACAAAAATGTCCATGTCCAAAAACGGTTATAAAAATAACATAGATTTATATTTTTTTCCACTTTCACTGACATGATTCTTTTAACCAGCATCAGCTCCAATCATAATGACATTCATAATGAATTAACATTCATTAATTTTCAGAATTGTAACCCTTTAAATGCTGGTTTGTTTACATAATGCCACTGTTGTTTTTTTATGAAAAAAAGAAAAATAGTAATTATTTTCAATTTAATAAATGCTAAGCAGATTTTTTTTTTCTTTGATTATTACAGCCTTGGATATAACAATGATTCACAAAAACATTCATTTTGATGCATTCATATTTTTTATGCAGTATCAGATTTAAAAAAAAACTAAAAAAACTACCACTCAGGTCCATAAAGGACATAAATGTCCATGTCAAAAAAGTGTCATAAAAATATTATAGAATAATATTTTTTTTTTGAAATTTCACTGACTTAGATTTTTAACCAGCATCAGTTCTAATCATAATTACCAAACATTCATTTATTTTCAGAATTGTAACACTTTAAATGCCAGTTTCTTTACATAATGCCACTCTTGTTTTTTTATAAAAATTATAATAATAATAATAATAATAATTTTCTATATACTAAATTCTAAGTAGAATTTTTTCTTTCTTTAATGCCCCGTTTACATGAAGGGAAGACGCAGATATTTCCCTGCGGTTTGGTTTCTCATTTACACGAAAATATCACAGAAAACAATTATTTTCTAAAAACTCCGGCCAAAGTGGAGATTCGTGATAACGCCGGTTATGTGTTGCCGTGTCAACCGGGAGAAACGGGCTTTTAGGTTCTCAAATGAACAGGAAGTCGCTCGTGTTATTAGTTGTTGTCGATTCTGATTGGCTTGCATTGCTTTATCCTTCTCCCTACACTGCCGCCCAGGTTTGGCATAGTTATGATGGCGCTCAGCGGCGTATTTACGCAGGTTGATGTAAATGACAACTTTTTTGAAAACGATGTTGTGTACACGATGTTATTATTGAAAACAGAGGGAGGGGAATATTAATTTCTCTAAATCCCCGGCTGTGTGTAAATGTGGCCTAAATACTACAGCCTTGGATTTTCTCTTGGTGAAAACAAAACCAAGGTGTTGAGGGGCTTCTGAACTTCTACATCAAAAAAATCAAGCTCACCTTTTACATTTGTACAAAAACAACAACGAATGAAAACGTGCAAACAAGTAATAAGAAATGTGTTCGAATGAAAAAAATCTTCAAAGCTCAGTAACTTTTTGACCTTATTCAGTTTCCACATGGTCACCACTGTGACTCTGCCAAGGGTATGACTCATTTACATGGGGTGGGATTTATGATTTCCAGTACAATATAATTTCTTTCTTTCAAACTGTTCACACACACACGCGCACACACACACACATACAATTTTCAGTACACACATACAAACCACACTCTGACATCCATACCAACACACCCACACAATTATAGCTTCATAATGTATCTAACTGGCTCTATAATATGCATAAGCCGAAAACAGCAGAAAACAACAATATCACCCCTATCTTTTTGAGCAAACTGAGTGTATTTGTGCGGAAGCTTCATTATCTCTGTCTGTCCTACTTAAAAAAAAAAACAGACTAATGTGATTTCAGATAAGCTGTGAACATTTTAGTCTAGCATGGCACTCGGAAGACTGGTAGAAATATAGTGCATGAGTCATATGGACTAATTAAAGTAAATATGGTCTCTTTGGAGTTTGACAGTAAATTAGCATACACTGTCTTTCTATGAAAAAGAGCAGCTTGCGCATTCTGCCTTGAAAAGAACATAATTTGCTATTGGAACAACATGAGGCAGAGTAAATATTAGTTTTGGGGAAACTGTCCTTTTAATTAGTAAATGGGAAGTGAATACACAGCATATCTTTACAGCCAGGGAGTGTCTTTTTTAAGTTTGACATGGATCAGATAGTGTGACTAAGCACGGGTTTGTTATCTGCTATATACAGCCCTATTTGGACAGGACTAGTTTTCCATAAGGAGGTAAATCGCCTACTGTTTTATTGAATTTTTGAATATATTTTTTTCACTTACTCTGAGAAATCTTATCCTCTCCAGATAAGTGTCACGTATGCTCTCCGTCTGCCCATCTTTAATAGTCCAGTCATCTCATAAGAAAATACATTTCCCAGCATCCTTCCGTTCCCTCACTGTTACCCTGGTAAAAAGGAAAGAGACACTGTTATCCTATATTCATCTGCTCATCATTACTCTGACTGCTCCATTACTTAACTGTTTAACCCTTTAGAACCTAAAGCAAACAGAAGATGTTTGCAAAAATGTTCTTTTGCAAGTTCAATGAGTCATTTTTTCTCAAAACAAAACAAATGACGTTCAATAAATTAGTTATTGACAATTACTGTGTGTGGTGAGTTTGTATATAGAATTTAAATAGGCAACATTTTAAAAAACGGGAATCATTTTTCAAATTTTTAATAAAAAAAAAATCAGAAAAATCATGAATGAAAGAATCTAACACTTTAAACTTGGAAAATGTGAATATAATACATGTATACAAGTGTTTTTTTCCATAAACACACACACACACACATAAATTGGCCCCCTTAAATTTGGAATTATATCGTTCCAAACTATTTTCTGAAACTGGGTGTAATGTGCAGTTTTTCCTGTGTTGGTAGTGATGAAAAGAGTAATTTATTGTGCTATAGCCTTTTAAACTCAGCGAAGAGGAATTACTCTGACCAGTGAAGAGAAGCAAAACCACATAAAGAGGCTGCGACATGGGCATAGTAGTGATGGCCGTTCATGAATGATTCGTCACCCTGTCTGCGTTTCGCTCAAGAGTTTTAAAAAGCTGAATATTAAGCATGCACTTGATTATAGCCTACATAAATCAGCTCTCTTAGACAAGTTGTGTTGTGTGTAACTTTACTTCAGCAGTGACAGATCAGATAATTTTACTGACTTGATTTGATGACTGAATTTCCTTTAGCGAAACGAAATGGCTAATCTTTAAGTCATTTCGTTCGTTTGAGCAGAGTTAAAATGCAATTTTTCAATAGCTAATTTCTCGAAACACGTCCTCATACGCAATCTTTGATCATGTTACGAATTATGAAGTCATTTTAATTCAGCCAAAGATAAACTATGACTAACTGTTCATAACCCACCAATATCTTCAGCTACCCGAGAAAATATACAGGTAAAATAAAATATTTAGTCATGTTCACGTGTTGTGAGAAATAATATGAATCTATCCAATTGTACTTATACAGCATTATATGTCTTTTTTTAAACAACACAAAAAACAATTTGCAAACTTTGCGAAAAGGCCGCTATCAGAGAACAGATGTAGGCTACAAAATAACCTAAAATAATGGTTTACTTTTGCTTTTATAAATTGAGCATGCACAAATTGATTTGTGTTAGGCCCATTTGTAAGACGATGCAGCAGATTATTTAGTTTGTTATCAATTTGTTTTGTGTTATATAGTATGTGTCAAGTTTACAGATGCAGAAAAGTACCTATATATTATGAGTGTTTTATGTCATCACTGTTCATTATCACCCTACACCACAAGATTACTTGTCAAATAAATAAATGAACTTGAAATCATTTTAATTCACGTTTATAGTTTGTAGAGTGATACATTACCCCCCAAAATCAGGATTGAGAAAATCCTGAAATAGTTTAAAGGGATAGTTTACCCAACTCCTCATCCTCAAGTTGTTCCAAACCTGTATTAGTTTCTTCTGTTGGCATAAGAAGATATTTTGAAGAATGTTGGTAACCTAACAGTTTTGGTGCCCATTGACGTCAATTGTATGACTGAAAAAACAAAATAAAACAAAACATAAAACAAGCCATATCTCAAAATATCTTCAAGTCATAAAGTCATATTTGGAATGACATGAGGGTGAGTAAATTATGACATTATACATTTTTTTAGGTGAACTATACCTTCAACTAAAAAGGCATGCAGTTTCAAATTATATAAAACTAGTATGTTTGCATAGCGTCCTTCTTAAAATCTTTACACATTTTGACCTATGTGATGTCTGATTTTGTTTATATTTGTCAACACAGTTTTTCACATATTTTGTTTTTCCTCATTTCTATATACAATATGGTACACTTTAATGATCAGTAATGAGTAGTGAAGTTTTGGTAATAAAATAAAACAGCCATCAGTGTGTCTATGGACCCCCCTTTTGTACTTCATGTACCCTTACCGTAAAGTGTTACCAACCGACTGCAGCTTTGATACCTGAATAAAAGTGGAGCATTTTGAGTCATGTGCAGACCACAAGACTGACAGGTGGAAGACAAGAACTGGATCTAAATCATTTAGGCTCTGTTTACACCTGGTACTAAGATGTCTTTTGGTCGAATGACCAAATCAGAATCAGAATCATTTATTGTAAAACAATGTCACAATGAAATTCAAAGTGCTACTCTTGGTGCATAGAAGAATACATTCATACACTCACAAAAATCACAGTACTGGAAAAAGCAAATGCAGTGCAATACAGGCAAGATAATCCTTCATCATGATAAGGTCCTATTTCTGTAAGTGAGTGTTTAGAGATGTGATGGCTGTGGGGAAAAAAGCTGTCCTTGAATCAGGATGTGCGGGTTCTGAGAGACCTGTAACGCCTTCCTGAGGGGAGTAACTGAAAGTGTTTGTGGCCTGGGTGAGAGGAGTCCTTGATTATGTTTTTTTTTCTCTGCTGAGGTAACGGGATGAGGCAATGCTGTCAAGTAAAGCAGTGAGCAGCCAATTATTTTTTCTGCAGAGTGGATGACCCTCTGCAGGGATTTTTTCTGTGCAATAGTGCAGCTTGCATACCACACTGTGATGCAGAACGTCAGTATGCTCTCTATGGCAGAGCAATGAAAGGCCACCAGCAGCGCCTCCCTTAGGTTGTTTCTCTTTAGCAGTCTCAGGAAGTAGAGACGCTGCTGTCCCCTTTTGATGATGGTGGTGGTGTTAACAGTCCATGACAGGTCATTTGTTATATGTGGGTCCATCTGCCGCTTCCTCCTAAAGTCCAGGATCAGCTCTTTGGTCTTCGATGTGTTGAGCTTGAGGTTGTTGTTATGGCACCATGCTGTCAGCCTCTCGATCTCAGCCCTATAGTGTGTCTCTTCACCCTCTACTCTTATAGTGTGTCTCTTCACCCTCTAGATTTTATGTACCTTAGTACCAGTTTCTCCAGGCATTTCATGACAACTGGTCTGTAGCTGTTAAGGTCCTCTGGAACTGTTTTGTTTTTTTTGGCACGGGGATGATGGTGGCTGATTTCAGACAAGATGGAACGGGGCCTGTGACAGGGAGCTGTTGAAGATTCTGGTCAAGACTCCTGCTAGCTGGTCAGCACAGGATTTAAGAACTCTGCCCGGCACTCCGTCAGGTCCAGTTGCCTTTCGTGGGTTGATGGTCTTTATGGTTTGATGGCTGGTGGAGACAGCAGATCTGTTTCAGATCAGTCAGCCTCAAACCTGGCAAAGAAGTTGTTCAGCTCCTCAGCCAGCACGGCGTCAGTGTTAGTGGTACTGGTGACAGTGCTGCCTTTGTAGTTGGTTAATTGTTGATTCCCCTGCCACACTCTGCGCGTATCATTGTCTGCTGTGTGGTCCTCCACCCTCCTCTTATACGCCTCCTTCACCACCTTGATACCCTTCTTCAGGTCAGCTCTAGCAGAGCTATACTGTTGTTTATCCCCTGATCTGAAGGCGATGTTACGTTTTCTCAAGAGTCCCGTGACTTCTCTCATCATCCAGGCTTTCTGATAGGGATATGTCCTGATGCGACGTTCGACCGTGACATAGTCCATACAGAATGTGATGTAATCCAGTACAGGCTCTGTGTCACCATCTAAGTCGCTTTGGAAGAACAGCTCCCATTCAGTGTGTTGGAAACTGTCCTGGAGCTGGGATGGGGCAGTGTCAGGCCAGGTTTTGATAGTCCTTCTACTTGGCTTTATAGCCCTCCTGACAGGGTTGTATGCTGGGACGGACCAGGAGTAGTTGGATGTGATCTGACTGGCCCAGGTGAGGGAGAGGAGCAGTTATGTATGCTTTCTTGATGTAAGAGTATACATGGTCTAATGTGTTTTTCCCTCTAGTAGCACAATCGACATGCTGGAAAAAGCTGGGGAGTACAGTCTTCAAGGACGCCTTTTTAATGTCCCCTGCTCTAAAATGTATTCCCTCTGGGTGAGTTTTAATATGTATTCCCTCTGGGCGTATAAGAAAATGATGCATGTGATTTGTAATTCACATGAAATTAATAACATTTTACAACCTGTTTAGGACAATTACAAAGTGTTCAGATTACTGTATTTACTGTTTTGAGAACAGTGTCCTGAGTTTGGAGAAATGAGTGAAATCGGAAAAACAGTAAATTTATAATTACAGTGTATCAAAGACACCCTAAAATAACCCTAATGAAAGTGTAACCTCAATGCTTGATTATATACAATATAATGTGCTGTGATGCATATGCATCTATGACCTTCCATAACCCTTCATCCAGACAGTAGATTCTACCATTTACAGAGATCCTAATCCCGTCCCAAAGCACTATGGAATAAGGAAATAACTGTACAGCTCAAATGTTGAGTTGTGCTACGACAGCTGTGTTTTGCACAACCTGTCTTACTCCAACACAAGAGTAAGACAGCTATGCTGTTAAATTTGACAATCTGTAGTGACTATGAGCTTGTGGAAAGAGAACATTGTCATCAATCTGTCCACTTACTGCTTGTAAAGGAAGCATCTGAGATAGAAAGCAGATTCAGTAGGAGTATTGGAGGATAGAGTATGTTTTCATTCTAAGGCTCTGATGATTCAAAATCACTCTTAAGGGGCGTCACATACACTTTTCGTTCTATTGACTTTCATTCATACGCATTCATACGAATGCTGGATACCGGAAATGCAGAAGTTTTGCATTTCAGTGCATTCTAAAGTTCAAGTTTGGTGATTCAAGAAATTTCGCCTCCTTAAAGTCTAGTGTGGCTCTGCATTAGATGATAAGGTTCTACATAGAACCTTAAAGGATTCTGTCAGGCGCTTCATGTATGTAGAACCTTTTAGGGGTTTTCCATCATGGGATCATTTTATGGGTTTACTTTGAATTCATATCTTATTTTAATTACATTTTAGGAATTACATGTTTGCTCATAAACCTATTTTATCACTAGAAGAAAAAAAACCTGTTGAACATAAGTATTATGCAGACATTTCTCCTCTTATAGAACCTTTTTTTGTCATAAAGCGTTCTTTAATATTTAGTCAGGAACCCTAGGGGTTCTGTATTGAACCTTTGCCGTCACTTTCTAAGGCCTCATCCTAAATGAAATGAAATTTTGAACACTGCAGTGGCGTCATGCTAAAAGCACTCCTCATGTGAAGTGTACTCGACTCAATTAATTTCAAGAGCATGTTGCTAAGCTAATGATGCAGGACTCTAAGAAGCATAATAATACACAAATATTATGAAAACATGCTGTTTTAATTAGTTACATTCTGGTATCGCCTTTTCTTTGTTTTCTTTGTTTTTGTTTGTTTTTTTTCAAGCTGCTATTCCTTTGGGAACATGTTGGCAGGGGACAGGTCAAGGGAAGAAGAAAGTCTATTTCATGCCTCATTATGCTAACGGCTGATAAACACTGAATATTGCTTTTACCATAAAAGTGGAAATAATCGTACTGAGGAACAACTCTGTGTGAGAGTCCTAAGCCCACATTCACCACCAACCAACTCAAAACACAAAACACAACCCTCACAGAAAACTTTCTGCATTTGTAGATAAAAAAACAAAACATAATTCTGTATAATTTATAAGCTGTTTTCCTCGTGGGGACAACATGAGGAAACTCAAAAAATGTCCCCACAAGAACAAGGGTTTTAGACATTGTCATCTTTGTGGGGACCTTTTCCCCCCCATAACGTAGAGTATACCTGAGCCAGATTGTTGGCAATATAGAAATATATTGTAGCCATGACAAAGTAATGTTAATGGCATTTGCCTCCCTCAGAAGGTTGGCATCTTTGCTCATGGGCATGGCATTAAGTAAATGCCATGCAGTCGCTTTGGATCCACAGCTAAATGACGTCCTGATATGCTAACATAGATTGTCTACATAAGAATGATCCTGCTTAGTAGTGTTTTCCCCTTAGGTCCAGGTTCATTATGTAGCTTTCTATGACCATATTCCACCCTTTCTTTGAATTAAAGTCGGCATGAAATCAAAAATGACCCTGTTTATTTTCCTAATGCATGTTAGTACTACCAGTTAAATAAATGTAGCCATGTTTAGAATGAGTCTTAAAAACTAGTTTGACCAGCTAGTAGTTAATCACATCCTACTTTTCGGATTCATATTATACCAAACTAGTTTTTTTTGTAACCAACTTTTAAAAACTAGAACCAGACTTAAAGAAAAAAACAACAACACATGACTAACTTTTAAGACTAGTCTGTTTATGCAACCGACCCCTGCCGATGGTCTTATAAATCAATAATCTATGCTTTTATATAATTTGTTTTGTTTTTCTTTGAAATCTTGAAATGAATTAAATGAATCAAGTCTTGTCCTGTTTGTATCTTTTTCATTAGCTGTTTTACTGAGAAATCCATCACGATATAGTAGTAAAGTCCATTTCAAGCCGACATTTTGCATTTTTGCATTTAACAGACGCCTTGACGGGTTTTGCCTTTTTGACAAATGTAACCGATCCATCATCAAGTATGTAAGAGAGCACCAATGACCAGCAGCCAATCAGCGCAAGAGGAAAGGGTTTGGGAAGTGGGAACAACAACAACAAAAAGGAAACATCTAACTTCATCTCCCCAAGCAAATTTTTCACCTCTTTTTTTCTAATGGTTTCCTATTCTGTGCAAAAAAACATCCGCAAACCTTTCTTTCCTGTTGTCTGTTGGCATGT
The DNA here is from genome assembly GCF_051911475.1 of Siphateles boraxobius. NCBI lineage: Eukaryota > Metazoa > Chordata > Actinopteri > Cypriniformes > Leuciscidae > Siphateles > Siphateles boraxobius. Next base: position 3,515,962 of record NW_027508722.1, on the reverse strand, counting down.
TGTCAACTCTCACACTGCTGTTTGTGTGAGAATGTATTCGGAAACAGTCAGGGAGAGGAATGATAATAATTGACTATAATTGAATGCACCAAGTCTGGGATTATTTGTGTAGTGTCTGCACCAAAATGACAGATAACAAGAGATTGTGAGTGTATTTATGTGTGCATTGTTATGGAAGTAAAATAATGGCAAATGTTTTTGAAACAAAAAGCATGTTGAATTGTACTACTTGAAAAAAAATCTGCATTGCATTAACCCTGCTGGTATTTTAATGCATTGTATTTTTAGGGCTTGCATTTTTATGGGCTGAAATCAGAGGTGGGTAATCCAGGGGTCAAAGAGTAAAAGTCCTGCCATAAGTTTATTCCACCCATGAACTCAGTCAGCTGATTTCACTTATTAGTTTTATCTCCTGTCTGAATTAGCAAATCCAGGTGATTGGAACAAAATACTGAGGAGGACTTTTACTTTCTGAACCTGGACTTTACACCTCTGGCTGAAATTTAGCATGGCTGAATATTTAAGCTGTGAATATTTAAATTCAAAACATTTCAAACACATTTTCATTAGTAAAATGTCAATACTCCATATTCACCTTTCATATTTCACTTACAAAATATTCAAACTGATTAAAAATACAACCTATAATGTTCAACAGGCGGTTTTCGGTCCATTTTATTTCGCTTTGCAAATTCACTTCCACAAATTCAGTGGTTCAAATTCCACAGTAAATTCAACGTTGACATCCAGGAAAAGCAGTAGATTACTGAGCATAATCTCCATCTCCTGTTAGTCTACCTCACCGAAAACCGCCTGTCGAATATTATAGGTTGTATTTTTAATCAGTTTGAATATTTTGGAAGTGAAATATGAAAGGTGAATATGGATTATTGAAATTTTACTAATGAAAATGTGTTTGAAATGTTTTGAATTTAAATATTCACAGCTTAAATATTCAACCATGCTAAATTTCAGCCCATAAAAATGCAAGCCCTAAAAATACAATGCATTAAAATACAAGCAGGGTTAATGGGTAGTACAATTCTGCATGATTTTTGTTTCAAAAATATTTGGCCTTTATTTTACTTCCATACATAGTCACGGTTCAGGGTGTATCAGCGGCTTCCACTGTTGTCTGTCTGTCGTGTCATGTTCTGCAGCGCGTGGCCTGGGAAATCAACGTTGCCTTAAGCTTCTCTAATGCCTGCTATAGATTGTGCAATTTCAGCAATCCTATAAAATCATTACAGATCACACTGTACGACATGGATCTAATAAACTTGGGTACGTCATGTATGTAGACTGTACGATGATGAGACCTATTGAATCGTAGGATACAACGCAAGTTAGTATAGAAGACTAAAACGTCATCAGGATGCGCTATTGGTGAACAAATAGAGCAAGATGAAACGCACTTTGGCAATTGTGTTTATGTGCGCTGAAAAAAAAAGAGGAGAATATGGACGCAGTCATGGTTAGGGAAAAGAGGCCAACTTGGCATGACAATCTTGCAAATGGAGGCTGAGGTAAGACGTTTTAAGTTTTAGCGCAATGTCGTGTTAATCAGAGACTAGTCAGTAGAAGTAGTTCGTAGCAGCAAACACACTGTGAGATGATCATGCTAAAGATCTGACACTGTCAGAAAATGATCGCAGGCTATCTTTGGGCCGTCTTTGAATCTCTCTCACTGTACGATGTAGGACCACTGTTTATGAGCCACGACCACAGAAATCAACATGATTGGTCATCATATGGGACAGCCGGTTGGGAAAGTGGGGAAACAGCTTCTGGCCAAAGTGTCTAATCTGGAAGAAACGAAACAAATGACTATTGGGCAGATTGTACTTAGCGGACAAAGACAGACCATCAAAACATACAAATCATTCAGCTCGACAAGTCCGTTAACTGACCAGATTCGAAAACCAGGATCAGAGCAAGATGGGGAGAAAAGATGATTATTTAAGATAGGTGTGTGAATAGAAGTTCTGTGTAAACCAAAATGTTTCCTAAACTGGACCCAAATTTTGATAGTGTTAGTGACAATTGGATTAGTTGATATTTTACTGATAGCTAAGGGAAGTTGAAAACAAATAACAGAATACAAAGTGCCTCTCGTTGAGGCAATCTCTGAATGGACCCAAGGGGGGCATTTATCATTGTGGACAGAAATGTTCCAATAAAGAATCTTATTAATGTTACAAGCCCAGTAATATTGTTGAAAGTTGGGAAGTGCAAGTCCTCCTTTAGACTTGGGGAGCTGAAGAACTGATTTCTTGAGTTGCGCCGGTTTGTGTCCCCAGATAAATGAACGCAAAATACCATCAAATTTTGTATAAAAAGACTTGTTAATACAAATTGGAATATGTTGAAAAAGATAAAGGAATTTGGGTAAAATAACCATTTTAACTAGATTAATGCGACCCACAATTAATGCGACATGTCTAACTTGGTTTTATCGACCAGCGGTTGAACATTCTTCTCAAATAGATTGGGTGGCAGTTGTGGCGCAGTGGATTAGACATAGATAAGACACATGCCTTTGGTGTGAGAGACCCGGGTTGTGAGACACCAATGTGTCCCTGAGCAAGACACTTAACCCCTAATCGCTCCAGAGGCGTGCAACCTCTAAAATATGGCAATTGTAAGTCGCTTTGGATAAAAGCGTCAGCTAAATGAATAAATCTAGATGCTTAAACGAATTTTTGAAAGAAACCCCTAAGTATTTAAATCTTCCTGAAGCTATCTTAAAGGGAAAAAGAGAGTATGAGAGCTTACTGGCCTCCGGGTTGACAAAAAATAGTTCACTTTTTTGCAAATTTATCTTGTAACCAGAGACACTGCTGAAATTGTCTAGAATGTCTAAAATTACTGGCAAGGAGGAGACAGGGTTAGAGATATACAGTAAAAGGTCATCAGCATAGAGAGAAAGTTTATGAACTAAGCCATAACGCGATATTCCCTCAAAACCATTGTGGCTACGAAGCCAAATAGCTAGAGGCTCTATAGCGAGGTTAAAAAGTAAAGGGGAGAGGGGGCAGCCCTGACGAGTCCCACGCTGTAGAGAAAAAAGGGGTGAATGCAAGCCATTAGTGTGTACAGAAGCAACAGGTACTTTTTTTTATTAAAAAATAAATAAACCCATTCAACTCTGTCGAATGCCTTCTCGGCATCTAAAGACAGAATTATTTCCGGTGACTCAGATGTGGTAGAACAGAGAATATTAAGAAGCCTCCTATTGAAGAACGAATGTCTCCCTGGTGTAAAACCTGTCTGATCTAGGCAAATTAAAGATGGTAGTACCAATTGAAGACGAGAGGATAAGACTTTAGCTAAAATTTTCAAATCAACATTAAGGAGTGATACTGGTCTATAACTGCCACATGCGGTGGGGTCCTTATCTATCTTAAGAAGCAGGGAAATGGAAGCCTCACATAAGGTTGGAGGGAGGCGGCCTTTCTTAAAAGAATCATTGTATAGCCTTGCTAAGGTAGGAGTTAGTGAGTAGAGAAAAGATGAAGTGAAGCCAGCTGGGCCAGGGGACTTTCCAGATTGCATAGATTTAATCGCCTCTTGTATCTCCAACTCAGTGATTGGACCACCTAAATTGTTGGCATGGTCTTCATCAATTTTCGGAAAAGTTAGTGAACTGAGAAAATCAAAGCTTGCTGAAGAATTTGAGGAGCTCTCAGACATATACAATGTGGCATAGTAGTCTAAAAATATAGAATTAATCCCCTTTTGATCTGATATCAGTTCACCTGTTGTTGATTTGACTTTCGAAATCCACCTAGATTCACTAGTCGTGACAGCTTGGTGAGCCAAAAGCTTCCCCGCTTTGTCACTGTGTTCAAAAAAACGTTGCCTACATTGTCTAAGGTGCCTTGCTGTTATAATTGTCATTAGAAGATCATATTCTGCATGCAGCTGTACCCGTTCAGAGTAAAGGGGAGGGGAGGGGAGGGGGAGGAGGCATAAAGTGCATCTAACTTGTAAAGATCTGCAATAGTAGACAGTCTAGATGTTTCAGTCTTTCTTAAATGCGAAACATAAGAGATTATCTGCCCACGAATAAAAGCCTTGAAAGCTCCCCAAAGAGTGAGACTATTGATATCTGGAGTCTGATTAAGTTCAAAATATAAATTAATCTGAGAAACAACAAAATCTTTACATTTATTGTCTGATAATCTAGAAGAGTAAAATCTCCAAGTAGGAGGTGTGAGTCTACATTTATATTTATTCATTTTTAGCTGACGCTTTTATCCAAAGCGACTTACAATTGCTAGATATGTCAGAGGTCGCACGCCTCTGGAGCAACTAGGAGTTAAGTGTCTTGCTCAGGGACACATTGGTGTCTCACAGTGGATTCGAACACAGGTCTCTCACACCAAAGGCATGTGTCTTATCCATTGCGCCATCACCACCCCTGGTCTACCAGGGGAAATGACTACTGTGTGATATGTACATGTGGTAACAGAGTTTAACAATTTGTTATCCAGGAGAAAGAAATCAATCCTCGAGAATGTGTGATGAACGTGTGAAAAGTTCAAAAAAACTGAGGATGTTTAAGTCTCCAGGGGTCAGAGAGTCCCAACTGAGAGATAAGGTCCATTCTGAAGGAAATGAGGATAAAGAGAATGCAAAAAGAGAGAGCTACGAGAGAGAGAGAAAAAAAGAAAAGAAAAAACCCCAATAAAGAACTTTACTGAGCACTCAGGCTCGACATCTTATACACACTCCTATCTCACTAGGTCATTCTCCCCCGCGTTACCAAAAAATGTGTATAATATAAGTCCAATATAGTATTTATATACATGCAGTAAATGGCCATTGGCCAACTAAAAATGAATAAGTACCAATGCATTAGTTAAAAAAAAAAGAAAAAAATGAGAAAGAAAGAAACAGCCAGCAAAACTGCAAATATCTACGTATGAAACACACATTTAACTTGATATGAAACATGAAATTCAAAGTTATTATGGCCACATATCCAGTGGCCTAGACCAGATCAAGCATTTGGTCCAACATAATATTAGTATACATGCAGTGAATGGCCCACTTTCAAACTAAGTCAGTAAGTCCAAATGTTCTCGTGAAATTGACAAACAAAGCAAACAAGCACAAAAATAAACCATATGAATATAACATATGTGCACCCATATACATACAAGCCAGAACACAATCTATGCAGCCCATGTGTTTGAAATGTGCAACTGACAGTCAGAGGTTAAAGTGAAAAGGAAAAGGATATATGGGACGAATCGCATCACGAAGGAGAGTCAGCTCAGGCAGAAGCCACGTACTCCTCAGCCTCAGTCACCGACGAGAACGACCTCTTACTCCCATCTATGGTCCTGATGGACAGCCTCGCAGGGAAAAGTAGAGTTGGTCTAAACCCCAGGTTATACAGATCCGTCATCACCTGCTGATATTTAGACCGTTGTGCCATCACTTCGGGCGCATAATCCTCATATATAGCAATGGGGTTACCTTGGAACATAAACTTGCCTCTTTTAACTCGAGCTTCGCGAATAATACACTCTTTTTGCTGATAGCGGTGAATCTGATGATGACAGCGCGCGGCTTTTCTCCGGCCTCGGGTTTGTTGACGGGAGCCGTATGGGCCCGATCCATCTCTGGTGGAGAAGGCAAAACATCCTCTCCCATGACGTCAAACAAGAGCTGAGAAAAGTAGGCAGAAGGACGGGGTCCCTCAATCGATTCCGGTTGACCAACTATGCGAATGTTATTACGGCGGCTGCGAGATTCAAGATCCGAAACTTTAGCTAGCAGCTTAGCGTTGCTGCCCGACAGTGCGGTACAAGTCGCTTCCAGAGCGAGCACCCGTTCAACAAGAGCATTAGCACTGGACTCAAGAGAAGCAATCTTGTTGGAATGGTCAGATACCGCTGATTGAACGCAGTCTATCCTGGCCTCGAGTGAGGATATGGACGACTTAAATTCGGACAAGAGGGCCTGGCGATGTTCATCCAACAGCTTAGCAATCCCCGTCATATTTATCTCGCCGGAATCGCCATCAGCGAGGTCCGTTTTGGGTTTCTTTTCTGCTTTGCTTACTCGTTTTGGAGGTCATGTTAACGAAGGCGTATAAATTTCATCCGTGTGAACCATTTAAAACTGAAATAAACGTATAGATTGGCTCAAACGAAACAGTAAAAGCGGGAGGAACATGCAAACACGTCTACTCCATCTGCCTTCCGGAAGTCCTCCCCAATTTTTTTTTTTGTTATTTAAAGAGCGCATTAGTAATGATAGCCTATATGCGGGTCCAGATCGTGCGTACAGTTTGTCCTGTAGATGGTCTGCTTACGCTTTAACCTCAATCACGAGCAGATCTGTTTCCTGATCCGAAGTGTGTAGTCTTTCCGCTTGCCAACTTCGTTATGTAATAGGGTCAACCTTTTTAGACAATGCGCCGGGCGCACCAACCATTTTTCCTGTCGTTAAAATAGCAAAAGTGGATTCGGACACGCTCTCAGTGCACTTGTGCCCTGCGCTTTAGACCATGTGCTTGGATCGTTAAAATAAGGCCCTCTGTGTTTTTGGGCTGATTTGTGTCTTACCTTTTGTTTGCTGATGTGCCCAGAACACTTAGACGAGGAGTTTCTCAGCAGGTCGTTCACTCGCTGCACTCGGTCTTGTCTTTTTCCCCGTCCCGTTGGGCACTGCATCTTGGATGGTCTCAACAAACTGTGTGTCTGCTGGTTGTTGTACAGATAGCACTGGAGCTCCCATACTATCTTTTATATTCTCCATGAGTGTCTGTATAAGTGGGACTACTGTTGTCAACTAATGTTAACAAATGAAACCTTATTGTAAAGTATCATGCTAAAAATACTCTTTTGAACTGTGAAATATATTTCTGAAATTTGTTGTTTTAAGGTAAATTTGATTCCTCGTGATATGAGCCCTTAAAACAAGCCATTTATTATAATGCAAGAAATGTTACTGACCCAGTCGTTTACTGTATTTCCTAGGCAAGTGTTAATTTTGGCCCTGCTTATAATCAGTAACTACTGAGTGTAAAGAACGAATGTTCCGCAATTGAGAAATGAGTGGTGGTTCAATTCATAAAGAAAGGAGGGCTCTGGAGCGTCACGGCACACATTATTAAGCTTCTGCTAATGAGATATGCATCAGTGGTGCATGCGAGACTGAATAATGATTGCAGGCGGCCCCATACAGAGACACACACTGTTATATTACCACTTATATTTCAAGATATGTATTTTCTTCTTATTAAAATACTCAGTGGAGCTTAAAGTGGCAGCGTGACTGAGCTTCCCCAAGATGTGAACAGTGTGTCCTGGTCTCTGTCGTCTCCTCCTGCCCCAGACACACACACACACACACACACACACACACACACACACACACACACACACACACACACACACACACACACACACACACACACACACACACACACACACACACACACACACACACACACACACACACACAGGTTTACACACCCTGACCCTGTCGACAGGGAGATAAAGCAGTGATCTTTGTGATGCACAATATGTGGGAGATACTTAACAAACCGCTTTGAATTACTTAAATGTAACGCTTGCGGTCTTTCCTCAGGAGAAATGAACAAACGAGTTCTGCTGTGACTCTTTAAAGAGAAGCTTGTACGCACATGTATACATGTTTATACTATAGTGAAAGAATACAATGAAATGAACTGATCAGGGGTGTGTTTCCCAAAAGCATTGTTAGCCAACTGCGTACGCCAAATACTGCAACATACTGTTAACATGATTAAAACATGAACAACTTTCTGTAGTTTTTGTAAATTAAATTTTTTAATGTTAAATACTTAATTATTATTTTAAATTACATTAATTATTACTCCATCACCTGCATGTTGTCACATGTGTGATCTGTTTTGTTTTGCTTCCGTTTTCCTGTTTTCCTTAGTTCCTTGTTAATCTCCTTGGTTCTTAATTAGTTAACACCTGTTCTGTTTCAGGTAATTATCTTTATCCTCCTTATCCTCTGTATTTAAGCCCTCAGTTCCCTGTGTTTCATTGTCTGGTATTGTCTAGTGTCTTTTTATTAAATGTGGCTGAATGTAATTCTCCTCCTTCTGAGTTTTAGTTTGTCAAAGTTAAAGACAAAAGCTGTGTACCAATTCAGAGACTTGCATTCTTTGAAAGAATCGGACTTGAGGCTGTATTTTTCAGTGGCCGAGAAGGTTAAATTTTGAGCTTTGTTAAATGGGGAGGTTCTTGTACAGAGGATGGTTGTTGCCTAGCAACTGTGACAGCTGCTGTTGAGGAGTGACAGTAACGTTTGTTCTGGACTTTTTTGAAAGTTATATTAAACTGTCTAAAAACAAAACAGGGTTCACAAACTGTATAAATATGTTCACCATGGTCCATTTCTGTATAATAGAGAGCATAAACTATATAATCGCATCTTAGTAAGATATGTCAACATTTGAACGGCTTAACGTTTTAACTCGGTTTTATACAACATTTAACTGATTCAAAAAGTCAAAAAAGTAGGGTCCCACTTTATATTAGGTGTCTTTAACTACTATGTACTAACATTTATATTAATCCTTTGATACAATGAACTCATTGTGTACATACATGTTTTTACATTTTAATTTAAAAATATAAAAATACCTGCATGTAATTACAGCTGTAATTAATTTCTGTAAATACATGTATAATTACACTGTTGACCTTCCCTTACCTTTTAACCCACCCTTAAACCTACCCAGAATCCCAGACCAATAAACGATTCCCTAACCTTACCCGTATCTTACCTTGTCACGGTAGACACATTCACTGTCCCTTCTAGTCTCGTGTTTATGTTGTTGTATGAGTGCACGTGTGTAGTGGGCGTGAATGTATGTCATTACCTAATCCGCTCCAGCTGATCATCATCACATCACCAGCTGCAGACTATCTCACCACTCTTTATATGCTCACCGCTGTTTTCTCATCCTTGTCAGATCGTTGTTTGATGTTGTCGGTGTTGGTGATCCAGTCTTCGTGTTCCTGCCTCGTGTTCCTGCCTCGTGTTCCTGTTGCCCGTTGTTCTGTGGATTACTCATCGTCTTGTGGATTATTGTCGTCTCACTGTCTTCTCATCTCTGCACTTCTTCACGGACCTGACCATTGAAGTCCCTGCGTCACCCACCACCATCGGCTTGTACTGTTTCCACCATTTGTCCCGTTACTGTGCACTTATTATTAAGAATAAAAGTTGTTACTCGCATTTGCTTCCTGTTCTCTATTTGGGTATCCATGACAGAACGATCTGACCGTGGAATGGAAGCAGCGAGCGCGTCTTCATCGACCCTGGAGGAGTTCATTCACCACAGCATTCGGAGAATGGACTCACAAGAAAGAGAGATCGGCGACACGGGTCGCGCAGTACAAGCCCTGGTGACGCAGGTGTCCGAGCTCACCCAGCAGATCCAACGCCTACGTGGTCCCGCTGCGCCACCCACACCAGCCGTTCCCCCCACACCACCAGAGAACCCCTCCCAGTCAGAACCTCGCCTACCCATCCCAGAAGCCTACTCTGGGGAGCCGGCTCACTGCAGAGCGTTTTTGGCCCGCTGCGACATGCACTTCGCACTGCAACCGCGCACGTTCAACACTGAACCAGCCAAGGTAGCCTTCGTGTTGACTTTGCTGACTGGGAAGGCGGCACTATGGGGAACGGCGGTGTGGGAGAGCCAGCACGCGTGCTGTAACTCGTTCCGGACACTCTCCGCCGAGATGAAACAGGTCTTCGACCGGGCCGTATCAGGACGAGAAGCTGCCAGGGCGTTGGCGGAGTTACGCCAAGGTGAGAAATCCGTTTCCGATTTCTCAATTGAGTTCCGGACCCTGGCGGCGGAGTGTGGATGGAACGAGGAGGCTCAGTGGGACATGTTCCTGCATGGGTTGGCTGACCGCGTCCAAAAGGAGATCTACGCCCTGGATCTTCCCACCACACTGAATGGACTTATCGATCTCGCGCTGCGGGTAGACGCTCGGTTGTCAAGGATCGAGCGTCGAGCTCCGTCCACCCGCACGCTCACAGGATTCAACGATCCACGATCCAGCGGCAGGGACGTGGTCAGCCCAGTTTTCGATCATGAACCCATGCAGGTTGGTCGAGCTCGGCTTTCCCGGGAGGAGAGGGAGAGGCGGAGATCCCAGGGCCTTTGCCTGTACTGCGGAGGAGCTGGACACTATGCATATAACTGCCCAGTAAAAGGCCAAGCCCGATAGTAAATCTGAGGCTACTATCGGGTGGGATCTCCGCCAGGAAGCCCTCACCTACGTCTACATCTACCTCCACCCTCCTTCCGGTAAGACTAAGATGGTCAGTCCACCAGCACGACTGTCAAGCACTTCTGGACTCGGGGGCGGAAGGTAATTTTATGGACCATTCGTTTGCACAGAAATTCATGATTCCCCTCAAACCTCTCACACACAGAATCGCTGTTCACGCACTAAATGGCCAAGAACTCCCCACCATTTCCTTTTCCACTGAAGATATCACCCTCATCACATCCGGCAACCACTCAGAAACTATTTCATTCTATATACTGGACTCACCCCTGGCACCCGTCGTCCTTGGTCACCCTTGGCTCATCCAACACAACCCCCGAGTGGACTGGCATCATAGAGCTGTGCTGGAGTGGAGCAAGGAATGTCATAAGTCTTGTCTTGTTTCTGCTTGTTCGTCCGTGCCTGTTTCTGTGTTTCAGGAGGAGACGGGGGATTTGTCTAACGTGCCTGCGGAGTATCTGGACCTGAAGGAGGTGTTCAGTAAGTCTCGGGCTGCTTCTCTCCCTCCGCATCGTCCCTATGACTGTGCGATAGATTTATTGCCAGGTAAGTCTCCGCCGAAAGGCAAGTTATATTCACTCTCTATTCCTGAGAGGGAGGCTATGGAGAAATATATTTCTGATTCTCTAGCAACCAAGTTCATTCGCCCTTCCTCTTCTCCGGCGGGGGCGGGGTTCTTTTTTGTGGGGAAGAAGGATGGTTCTCTGCGACCTTGCATTGATTACCGAGGGCTGAATAACATCACGGTAAAGAATACTTATCCTTTGCCATTGATGTCTTCAGCTTTCGAGAGGTTACAGGGAGCATCCATCTTCACAAAACTGGATTTGCGTAATGCTTATCATTTGGTCCGCATCAGGGAGGGGGATGAGTGGAGAACTGCGTTTAACACCCCTAGGGGGCACTTTGAATACTTGGTCATGCCGTTTGGGCTGTCCAACTCCCCAGCAGTTTTCCAGGCACTGGTCAATGACGTGTTGCGAGATATGATCGATCAGTTCATATATGTCTACCTGGATGACATATTGATTTTTTCCTCTTCTCTCCAGGAACATGTGCAACACGTCCGACGAGTGCTTCAGAGGTTGCTAGAGAATGGGCTTTTTGTCAAGGCGGAGAAATGCGATTTTCATGCACAGTCTGTTCCTTTCCTAGGGTACATCGTCTCGTCTGAGGGAATGCGGATGGATCCTGAGAAGATTAAGGCTGTGGTGGATTGGCCAAGCCCAGACTCCCGCAAGGCCCTGCAGAGGTTTCTGGGGTTCGCCAATTTCTACCGGCGTTTTATTCGCAACTTCAGCCAACTAGTCGCACCTCTGACTGCCTTGACCTCCCCCAGAACTACGTTCAGGTGGTCAGACACAGCCGAGGCTGTGTTTGCCAAACTTAAAGGCCGCTTCGTTTCGGCCCCCATCCTTGTCGCCCCTGACTCTTCACGTCAGTTCGTGGTGGAGGTCGATGCGTCAGAGGTGGGAGTAGGTGCAGTGTTATCCCAACGCTCTTCCACAGACGACAAGATGCATCCCTGCGCGTTTTTGTCCCATCGTCTATCCCCAGCTGAACGTAATTACGACATTGGTAACAGGGAGTTGTTGGCAGTCAAGTTAGCGTTGGAGGAATGGCGCCACTGGTTAGAAGGGTCGGGGGTACCTTTTATCGTCTGGACCGATCACAAGAACCTAGAATACATTAGGACCGCCAAAAGATTGAACTCCAGGCAGGCTCGGTGGGCACTTTTTTTCGGTCGTTTTGATTTTTCCCTCTCATACCGTCCGGGTTCCAAGAACATCAAGCCCGACGCTTTATCTCGTATATTTGATTTTTCCGAACGCCCGTCCACTCCCGAGTGCATTTTACCCGAAACCCTATTTGTTTCCACACTCACATGGGAGGTCGAATCGAGAGTCGAGAAGGCCTTAGAAGGGGTAACGCCTCCGCCCGGTTGCCCACCGAATCGTTTATTTGTGCCGGAGGGATTACGGTCGGACGTCATCCAGTGGGGTCATAGCTCCAACGTGGCTTGCCATCCAGGAGTCAATCGCACTAGCTTTTTAGTCAAGCAACGGTTCTGGTGGCCACTTATGGCTCGCGACATTCACGATTTAGTTTTGGCTTGTTCGGTCTGTGCCACTGGTAAGACTTCCAATCGACCTCCAGACGGGTTACTTCAGCCGCTGCCGGTTCCTTCGAGACCCTGGTCCCATATCGCCTTTAGATTTTATCACCGCCCTCCCACCCTCCCAGGGTAACACAGTAGTTTTGACTGTGGTGGACCGATTCTCGAAGGCGGCCCATTTTATTCCCTTGCCCAAATTACCCTCAGCCAAGGAGACAGCGGTGACGATCGTAGACCACGTCTTTCGGTTACATGGCCTCCCTAGAGACGTGGTCTCCGACAGGGGACCCCAGTTTGTGTCCAAATTTTGGCGAGAGTTTTGTAGGTTACTGGGGGCGACGGTTAGTCTGTCCTCAGGGTTCCATCCCCAGAGCAATGGCCAGACCGAAAGAGCCAACCAAGATTTGGAGAGGATGTTACGATGTTTGGTCTCCAAGAACCCTTCCTCTTGGAGCCAACAACTGTCTATGGTGGAGTACGCACACAACACGTTACCGGTGTCGGCCATGGGCCTATCCCCGTTTGAATGTAGTGTAGGTTACCAGCCACCTATTTTTCCCAGTCTGGAATCCGAGGTTGCGGTCCCCTCCGCTCACGCCTTCGTCCAGAGGTGTCACCGCACTTGGACTAGAGCCCGTGAGACTCTACTCCAGGTGGGGGCGCGCACCAAGGCCAAGACCGATCGCCACAGGTCAAGGCCTCCCGTATACGTCGTTGGTCAAAAAGTGTGGCTTTCAACCAGGAACATTCCTCTTCGCACTGTCTCTAATAAACTTGCACCCAAATTTATCGGCCCATTTCCTGTCACCAAGATCATTAGTCCGGTGGCAGTCCGCCTCAAGTTACCCCCTGCGTACAGGAGGGTCCATTCCGTTTTTCATGTTTCAAAGATCAAACCCGTGTTTCATTCTCACATTAATCCGCCTACCCCGGTTCCTCCCCCGCCGCGACTCGTAGATGGGGAGACCACATATTCGGTTAACCGCATTCTGGACTCTAGACGGAGGGGACGCGGATTTCAGTACTTGGTGGACTGGGAAGGTTACGGTCCGGAGGAGAGAAGTTGGGTGCCTGCCAGAGACATCCTGGATCACTCCCTTATCGATGATTACAATCGACAGGTAGGGGAGCCTGGGAACGCCAGGAGGCGTTCTTAGGAGGAGGGGTACTGTCACGGTAGACACATTCACTGTCCCTTCTAGTCTCGTGTTTATGTTGTTGTATGAGTGCACGTGTGTAGTGGGCGTGAATGTATGTCATTACCTAATCCGCTCCAGCTGATCATCATCACATCACCAGCTGCAGACTATCTCACCACTCTTTATATGCTCACCGCTGTTTTCTCATCCTTGTCAGATCGTTGTTTGATGTTGTCGGTGTTGGTGATCCAGTCTTCGTGTTCCTGCCTCGTGTTCCTGCCTCGTGTTCCTGTTGCCCGTTGTTCTGTGGATTACTCATCGTCTTGTGGATTATTGTCGTCTCACTGTCTTCTCATCTCTGCACTTCTTCACGGACCTGACCATTGAAGTCCCTGCGTCACCCACCACCATCGGCTTGTACTGTTTCCACCATTTGTCCCGTTACTGTGCACTTATTATTAAGAATAAAAGTTGTTACTCGCATTTGCTTCCTGTTCTCTATTTGGGTATCCATGACATACCTAGGTAGCAGCACAAGTGTTTTGCAATGCAAATATGAACACAATAAGTAAATTTTACTTTTTTATGTAAGTACATAGTAGTTAAAGACACCTAACATAAAGTGTGGCCAAAGGTAGTCCATACTTTTATGTTGTTTTATATTTATTTATTTAATTACTTTTATTCGGTTTTTTGTAGGCTGAAAAGAGATGTTTAATGCATCTTTTTTTTTTTTTAAATCTAAATTTGAGTTTTAGCAGAGCAAGTCCTTTAAAATGATTTCCCAGTAAATTCCCATGTCACACTGATCTAAGAGCCGATTAAAACAATGGGTTCCAAAATGGTTTGCAATATAATCTTGTTAGAATGCTTTTAAGCAGGACCCATGCTGACACTGAAGCATGGTACTGTACGCCTTAGCTGTGGCATTACGACTAATGACTTCTCTCAGAATAAATCATGAGCTGGACTCATTCATTACTTTGCACTTGTTCAAGATTACTGTACTGAGAAAATGGATTTCACTCTCTCAAATCATTGGATCTCATTCACTAACAAGTGTAAGCACGCGTTTGTGTGTGATGTTTGCGTAAGAATGTTTTCACAATCTTCAATAACTTCAATAGAAATTGGTGTAGGATTTACTTCAAAACAATTTTAACTCCAAAATGGTTAGTAAATTTCACATACTGCAAGTAACACAATGAATTAAAAGTGAATTTTCTAGTCGAAAGACTGAAATTGTATTTTCTTCTGGAACTTTCCTAATCTAAAGTTTGAATTTTTTTTTTTTACAGTGTACAATTTATGAAAAATGCACACATAAAAATCACATACTCTTGGTGATAAAACCATAAACTTTAAGATAAACATATTTTACATATGTATTTAATCTAAATCTTTATTAATCTTAAATAGATTACAAGTGGTGGCTCATTTATAATACTCAAATTTCATTAAGGGTACAACAAGGTTAAGAACAAATTCTTAAAAAAATTGTGATGAAAATAATTCAATGAACAAATAGAGTACAATATTGTTATCTTAACCAGTGTTATTTTATTTTTAATTTTTATTAATATTTTTAATTATATTTATATTCATATTTATTTTTTATAATTTTAGTTTTCACGTTAATTTTTAGTAGTTTAATTTTATTCGTTTTTTGTTTTTATTAAATATTGCTATTTAGATTTAATTGACTTTTATTTCAGTTTCAGTTTAGTTTTAGTGTTATTTATTTCCAATTAATACTTTTATTGATTCAATTTCAGTTTTTTGCCACGACAAAATTTCTGATTTTAGTTTAGTTTAAGTTTTTCAACTAATGTTTATATTGTATTCTATTTCAGCTTTATTCAAATTAACTTAAATATTTTATGTTTTTTATCTTTAGTTAACGATAATAACCCGGTTAAAAACAACTAGCATCTTTTGAAATAAATGAGTCTCCATTGTAAATCAGTCATTGGATGTTGTCTGTTTAGACAGCTAGGCGGCTCACTATAGGTTTGAAAAACAGCTCCTGTCTTTTAAAAATAAAAACCTTGACATAACATCTATTCAGACGATAAAACCCTGTCTGTAGTTCCCCGTCCTGTTTGCACTGCTTGACGGGTTGCTCTGTCTTTTGTTCTGGGCCTGTAAGTCTCACAAACGTTTGACATGCATGGGTGAGCAGGTGAGCCACGCCAGACTACTGCTCCATGCAATTTGAGCATGTTTTGATATATTATCAGCCATCATCTGGTTACAATCACACTACCCTGCTGTAAAGTGGCGAGTGCTTCTCTTCAACAAGTGTCTTATAATTTACCTCTGTCTGTGTGGCACAAAACTTAAAATCAGAACTCAAAACTTCCTCGTAAGTACAAAGACAGCCTTTACTGATATGGCTCACTCTGTACTTCTGCACGTTTCCAGTGTTAGAAAACCAAATTCATTGACATACAGTATGATTATTCAATTGTTGTCAACAATCAATTCTCTGAAATTTGGCCCAACCATGGTGAGAAGGAGGATATTAAAAGAGGAATTCACTGCTAGCAAGATGAGCTTTTAATAAAACTTCTATGCAGTAGAAACAATATTGGTGCTACATGACTAGTGTCTAGTCATGAAAAAGAAAAATGGCTGTGTTCTCTTTTGCCAAAAACCTCAACACACATAATTTTGCCGCTGCCACTCTGTTGATCTAAATGTGTGGAAATACAAAAATGTTGATCTGTAAAAGCCCTGGAGCTGTCAAAGGTCTACTGGATGACGCAAAATAACACACTTTTGCTGACAAATACATGGGGATATCTGGGTGCAAGTAGCATGGAGAAAGAGTACACATTGTTTATTTACATATAATTTACATAGCTTTCCTGTAGCTCAAACAGTAGAGTGTTAGTTTGATTCCAAGGGAAAGCAAGAACTGATAAGAATGTAAAATGTGTACCTTGAAATGCAAGTCGCTTTGGATAAAAGCGTCTGCCAAATTTGTTAATGCAAATATACTACCGACTTTTAACTATTAACCCATTTAATACTGCTATCCATTTGATTTGAAAACAAGCTCAGGTGGAAATCCACAATATGAGGACGCATTACAGCTCACAAAGATGGCAGCATCCAGAGACATTAGTTGTGTCCCAAACGACGCACCATACTCTGTGCACTTAAACTATGTAGTATGTACTCTACCTTTGTAACGGAGCTGACATGGGGCAAACGAAGATGATGGTGAAGAGAACAAGTGCAGTTAATTTACTACAACCAGAATCCAAAACAAACTCAATCCTGACATGAAACAAAACATAAACTATGACCTTGACAATAAGCAATGGCCTGGAACATGGAAACAGCATAATGTTATTCAATACATGACAAAGTTACATGGCAAACATAAGGGCTTAAATACAAGCCTATGGGGATCACATGATAAAAACAACCGATGAACAGACAGTACTAATGAAACAAAGGAAGCAATGAAAACAAGACACATACAAAGTTAGAACATCACACATGAAACAAGGAACCATGTGACAATATCACACGAGGGGAACAGGGAATTACATGACATGATAATTCAACAGGAAACATTACTATGACTAAATTTCTAAATAAAAAACATGAATCAAAACCAAACACAGACGTGACCATATACCCCCCTCAAAGGGTGGCCCCAGATGCCCTAACAGAACCCAAAACTTCCAGTCTAGGGGGCATGATGGAGGGCCAGGCAGCATAAAGGGAAACTCGACCTGGATCATAACATGGTGGAGGAAATGGGTCATGAGGCAGAGACAAACCAAGAGACCAAGGCAGATCCGGCAGTTTAGAGAGCCAAGGCTGAGCCGGCAAGGCTTGGCCTAGCAGAGATCCATGGAGGAGTTGGCACTAGGGATGCTAACCGATGACCGTTTGACCGATGGTTGACCGTCTCAACGTTAACCGATCAAAGTTGTCGGTAGTCGGTAAAAAAAAAAAAAGTGATCTCTAAATTAGGCTATTATAGACAGTGGACTAAACGCTACTACAGTTAGCCATCTTATTCGAAGATATTTTTGTGTGAAGTGAACAAATCCCTCACACTCAATTTTTCATAACTCGCCTGTTTGTACTTAATAAACCAATAAAAACATTTGGCGCGAGGTCACAGCGTTTGGGTTCGCGCGCTCACAAGGTTTGCGAAAAGTAAAGGCTACAGGCTAAAACACTGGAGGTTAGAGCAAGGGCAGACGACAGGATGAAGCGTGCAAAGAAACGTAAGGTTAGTGTGTGGGACCATTTCACCAAAAAGAATGATACAGTGGCTGCGTTTACACTTGGCATTAACATGCGACCTGTATCCGGATGTTGTCCACATACACATTGAAAAGACAAGTGTAAACGCACTTCTGATCGGAATGTTATCCGATCAGCGTGTCCAGGTTCGGAGGTAGTCGAGGACGGATTGTGATCTCAGTGTAATGTAAACGCAATCCAGCCATCGTGTCTGCATTCACAGGTGGACGTAATTTAAATCCCGCCCAGTCTCCCCGCGTGGCTGTCAGAAAATAATGGCAAGACGCAGTTTAGACAAGAAATGAAACTTATTTGAACCTTACAATAAACGTCAATCTTTAAAACAGTTTATTTAGACTTACATGATACTATGTGTGTCATTTTTCATTTTAATTTTGCAACATTATCTGAACGAGGCAATCGCCTGTATACAGTCAGTCATGATCTTAATGAAGAGCTGCACGCTGCTTTGCCAGAGGAATATTTTTTTTATGTTTAAATGTTGAATGTGTTTATTGTTTCAGCCTGTTTATCAATCTCCCATTTCTGTCAATATAGTCATTGCACGCTATAAGCTTAAAACCAGATGATCGATGTGACTTTAACATGATCAACCCAGTTATTTTTGTATGATCAACTCTGGAAGTATTCCTTCGTTCAAAAAAATTAATTTGATCTAATTACTGGAGATTGAAAGTAAAGTGAGTGAGTGAAAGCAATTGGGACATTGTTTAATTTGTAGCATCTTTACTCTTAATCTGGTGTCGTGCCACAGACCTAATTTATGCAGGAAACAGGAATCTGATCGGTTATCCAGATACAGAGGCTACTTAATGTGAACAAATATAAACGCACAATGTCCTGATTGTCTAATGATCCGATCTGCTTGATCGGATCACGGTGATCGCATGTTAATGCCAAGTGTTAACGCAGCCAGTAAGTTGCAACTTGTGTGATACAGTGCTTAAATACAGTAGTAATACTGTAGAAATACATTACATCTACATTTCAGTGGTAACAGATAAGGTGATGATGATCATCATTTTTCTTTATTATTGTTAGCACTAACGTTACCTCAAACTAAGCGGAGTCTCTTCGAAGCTGTCATTTTCTTAAATGAGACGCTGCAATGTTTAAAATGAGCTTCTAACGCTAGACCGACGCCTTTATTTTCAACGCGATCACCTTGTACCCAAACCATTTCGAAACTAAGGAGCCATTTGTCCTCCGATTACATACAAGCTCCTCGGCCCCGCGTTTGCGGGACTCATGTTTCGCGCTGTAGGGGATTTTAAAAAAGTGAGGTGAGTGGAAGCGCGGCGCCGGGGCAGTGTGTGTGTGTGTGTGTGTGTGTGTGTGTGTGTGTGTGTGTGTGTGTGTGTGTGTGTGTGTGTGTGTGTGTGAGAGCGGGAGGCAGAGAGAGATGCGACAGAGTTGCGAAATTGCAGGCGCGGCTCGAAATGGCTGTTATTTCAAATAGCGTGGCATATTTTTTAAACTAATCGGTTAACCGGTTTCAACCGGCTAATGAGGCTCGGTGGTCGGTCAAGAAAATTTTTAGTTTTCGCCATCCCTAGTTGGCACAGCAGGTGGCCAGGGCGGAACTGACAGAGCAGGTGGCCACTACGTCGTAGCAGGCAAAGCTGGAAACCACTATAGCTAAGCAGGCAGAGCAGAAGACCACCATGTCTGATCAGGAGACCACCACAACTGAGCAGGCAGAGCTGGAACAGAGAGCATAAAGAGTTATTGAGGCTTGATGGCCTTAATGGCTGCGATAGGGAGCTTAAAGAGTCCAAAACTGGCCTCCATGGGCATAACAGGGAGCACAGAATCTTCACAGGCAGTCTCCGTAGTCGAGACATGGAGCACAGAGTGTTCCAAAAGGGCAGAAA
This sequence comes from Siphateles boraxobius, assembly GCF_051911475.1. Taxonomy (NCBI): domain Eukaryota; kingdom Metazoa; phylum Chordata; class Actinopteri; order Cypriniformes; family Leuciscidae; genus Siphateles; species Siphateles boraxobius. The sequence continues at coordinate 3,496,215 of NW_027508722.1, read as the reverse complement.
CGGCCTCCTTGGCTGGGTTAGGGCAGGCAAAGAGTTCCTAGATAACCTACTTAGCTGGGATAGAGCAGGCAAGGAGTTCCTAGACGACCTCCTTGGCTGTGATAGAGCAGGCAAAGAGTTCCTAGATGACCTACTTGTCTGAGTTAGGGCAGGCAGAGAGTTCCTAGGTGGCCTCCTTGGCTGGGTTAGGGCAGGCAGAAAGTTCCTAGGTGGCCTCCTTGGCTGGGTTAGGGCAGGCAGAGAGTTCCTAGGTGGCCTCCTTGGCTGGGATAGGGCAGGCAAAGAGTTTCTAGATGACCTACTTGGCTGGGTTAGGGCAGGCAAAGAGTTCCTAGATTACCTACTTGGCTGGGTTAGGGCAGGCAAAGAGTTCCTAGATGACCTACTTGGCTGGGTTGGGGCAGGCAAAGAGTTCCTAGATGACCTACTTGGCTGGGATAGGGCAGGCAAAGAGTTCCTAGATGGCCTCCTTGGCTGGGTTAGGGCAGGCAGAGAGTTCCTAGGTGGCCTCCTTGGCTGGGATAGGGCAGGCAGAGAGTTCAGGAAGGGGTGCCGCCATCTCAGGAGGAGCTGTAGCGTGTAGGCCCCAAACACAGAATAGCAGTGGCCAGAGAGATGATCTCTGGGACCAACAGACTTGGACATGCTTAAACCACCAGACTTTGAAGCGCTGAGACCATCGGATTTGAGACCACCAGACGTGACCTGCTCGCTGTTCGCACCAACTTCAGTGGTGGATTCATCACAATAGAGATCTGTCCCAAGTCTGATCTCATAACCAAGGAGATCTGTGGTCCGCATCCGCCAGAACTTGGGATGTATAAAAAAATGTTCAGGGGATTGTTGAGCTGCCGTGACAAGGCTCTAATGACATAACAGAACTAATGAAACATTAAACAAAGGAACCAATGAAAACAAGACACATATACAAAAGAACTACATGACAAGATCTCATGAGGGGAACAGGGAATCACAGAACATGAAAAATTACTATGACTAAATTTCAAAATAAGAAACATGAAAACATGAATGTGAACCAAAAAACACAACCAACCTCTGTATAAATGTTATTTTGTCCACATTTGAGTCTGATAGCTCCTCCCTTTTGGCTACATAAGGAAAGCAGCACAATTGACCTTTTAACAACACTTTGTATTATATGGGGAAAAAAACAAGCTCAACTAAATTAACTATCATTATTTATAACAACACTTCACTTAAGCTTTGTAGCGTTTATACACCCGTATAAATATAACTAATTATTATTCATAACGGATTATCATCAATAACTAATAGTTTAATTATTTTCAGAATTTACTGTAGAAGAATCAATAGTATGATCATTTTATCAGTTCATCCAATGAACGGAAAGCATAAACAATTATTAATTCTAGGAAATTTAATATCTTCCTGGCCAAGAAAGACTAATTCCCAGCTAACAGTTAAATAAGAAATAATTCAAGGGTAAAAGCATAGATAGCTTAGATCGCTGTTCAAGACAATAAATTCGTAAGCACATAACACAAGTAATGCTTCTCTTTTCAAATACAAACAATAGTTTAATGATTATAAGACTAACACATAAAACTAATATCTAACACACACACACACACACACACACATACACACACACATTCATACGAGTTGCAGAAAGAAAGAGAGTGAGGAAGAATGAGTTTTATGAGTCAGATGGTGAGATCCCAAGTTTCTATATGCACTTAAAAGACATGACCTGAACGCACCATCAATCATCGATTTGACCCTTCTATCGTTTCTTAGGCAGGTTATTCAATTTTATATTAAGCACCAGTTCAGTTAAGAGTCTGAAGGCTACTTGCTTGTCTTCGGTTTGCTTTGGGGATTCCCTTTGTCGGTGTAAAGGGGTTTCCCGGGTCCGTTGCTTGGCTGGCGGTCTCCTCGTGCCTGCTAGATCTTGGGCAGCCAATCACGTGGTGTGTTGGCGGATGGATGAAAGTCTTTGAAGTTGGAAGCCCGTTGCAGTCGAAACGTTTAAACGAAACTTTGCAGCAAAACTTAACTTAGAACCGAGACTTTTAATGGAAAAGAAAAAAAAAGGAAAATAAAGGAAAGTGAGACGAGTTAGATGGCTTGGATGAAGCTGTTTTAAACCCTGATCTTGATTTGGGTCATTTGTCTCTATGCGTCTACATGGTTGCTATAACCATCGTCTGCTCCACCCGACTTGTTCTGCCGAGACTTTTTCCGAGAGAGAGCACGAGAGAAGAGAGCAGAGCAGCAGGAGAAGAGAGCGCTTTTTTTTTTTTTTTCGGGTCTAAGATTTTAAACTCAAAGGTTGTCCAACCTCCCGGATGAGTTCTGGCCAATTAGACACTGGCTTAATTTAGGAGGTGGCTCTATTTCCTTCTTATCGTAAATCATGCGTTACCTGTGATCTTGCTCTCCAGCACTAGCAGAGAGAACAAGAGGCCACAGTTTAGCCATTATTACTATTATAAGAATGCAAAACATTTTACCCAGATTTCAATCAAGCCAAGAAGAACATACGATCCTGCCGACAGGAAGCACGACACACTTTCATTCACATACCTAATATTTATAACAGTTATGAATTGTATGGCATCTAAGCATATTAGACAAACACATATATTGTAGAAACAACATAGAATTATGTAGTTGCATGATGTTTGATTATAAGTCCATCGAGAATTGTTCTGGGATGAGTTTTATGGATTTTGATATGTAAAGTGTGTTAGTGTGTAAAGTTTATGGGGTTTAAGCCATTCCAGTCTGGGGTCAGGGATAGTTCCTGCTGAAGTCTGTTTTTTGTTCGTCTCTCATGGGACCTTGGTCCTTAAGAAAGACGTAGTCTGTTAGTCGCAGGGGTCAGGTGACCTCTTGTTAGGGCCTCTTGTTTCACCATTTCTGAACAGATCTGTCTTGCCAAATTATAAAACGTTGACAACGTTCTTCCTTTAGTTAAACAATAAAAATTCTTTTTGGTTACAGACTCTCTGGAGCCTAGGGGTGATTTATGGCTCTGGGTTTGGTGTTTTGAATCTGGAATGTGAAGCCTCTTTTGTGTGATTATGTATGAACAATCTCCTAAAAGCTTCAATTGTGTTTGGTTCATTCTCGTAGTCGCTACAGCTTCCTTACTGCAAAATCTTCTAACCCAATTTCATACTTTTGTTTTATGACCCGAAGTGAAAACATTAATTATTGATGCCTTTACTACCACCATTCATGAATATTAAGAATATTACTGCATCAATTCAGTCTTTCATGTATTCTGTAGCAGATTAATTTGAACCATCAGTATTGGACGCCACAAAGATAAACTGCATCTCATCTCTGTGTTTGTTAGAAGCACATTTTGTGAATAAGAGGCTGTTTTCTGTAGTCTTTAACACACTAGGCTGATATTTAAATGGTTATATAATACATATCTCATTAAAATGTTACTCTTTGGGTCTGTTGACAAATGAATATTTTGTCAAATGGCTGATTGACTGATTCCCCCAACCACCCGCAAACAAAAACATCTTGGTTCTGCAAGCTAAATGACACATTTTGGCTTAAAATGGCAAAATTCACCAAAAAGCGATAACTTTTGGGCACTGTTAATGTTTTACCTACAATAATGGTGAAACTTAACTCAAATATAGAAATATTTATTTTTTTGTGTTTTAAAAATTGCATTTAAAATCTATTTGACTCAAAAATCTGATGGGACATGTACGGGTTTGAATGGGCATATGACGCCTCTGCATGGCAGGGTGTAGGCTACATTAAAGGGGTCCTATTATGCCCTTTTATGGGGTGTACTAGAATATCCTTTTAACGCTTGATTGTTCGTGAACAAACTCCATCGCACACCTGCAGTTGATAGGTGCGTAGGATAATAGGACCAAACAAGTTAGTCGTTTTAGCAGATAAGGAACTCCCGCACACTATCGTAACTTGCCATTCAAAATGAATGTTTATTAACACACAACGTTTCGGTCACACGACCTTCATCAGGAGTATACAAATGTTCAAAATCATCTCTTTTCGGATAAAAAACATGACCAATTACCAGAACTCCATCTGTAAACAATTAAGCTCATTGGAAGTACATAATTAGCACCACATCACAAACAATTACAAATTGTAATAGTTACAACAATCAATAAAGATCACCCTGTAGGTTAACAAGATCATCCAAAACACATAATCAACACGTCATCATCAAACAGCATCAAATTGTAATTCTAAACAGTTGCAACAGTCAGGCTCCTTAGCCACTCAAACTCATTGTAAATACCTAGTAGAAACAACATGTCATTCAAAACAATACAAAATCACTATAACATTACATGAAATAATGCTTCGTCGTTCATACCCCTAGGTGATAAAATTTGAAGAGTGTAAATCCAAAACAATTCACATCTCTGTAAGAGTAATTCAATGTCGCCACCTCTAGGTGGCAAAGTCACTACTATTGGCTACGTGGGAAAAAACGTCACGTCAATTAAAACAAAGAATTAGTGAGCATAAGAGTTCGATCAGAAGAAAAGATATGAATTATCCAGTTGCGGCACATTTTGTAACTTTGAATCACGATGTTACCTCTTTACGGTTTTGTGGGATTGAGAAAGTGACTTTGTCACCTAGAGGTGGCGACATTGAATTACTCCTACAGAGACGTGAATTGTTTTGGATTTACAGATAGTCGTTTTTTGTCGTACAAGTCTTGAACTTTTACGCTACACGCTACCCCGGCTTGGCTACTCTAGTGGGCCATTTTCAATTATGACAGGCACAAAAACTTTAGGAGGGGGGGGGGGGGGGGGGATAAGAGAAATACAGACTTCTATGACTATGAATATTAAAGTTTATACACTGCCAATGTAATTTGTGATAACAGAGACAGGCCCATCCTAAGCTTGCTAATTAAACAGTAGGCTACATGCTGGCATGTAACATGGAAGTGCAATATTGCTAAAGTGCCGTGAAACCTGAGTGGGCAGTATAGATAGCAGATGTGTGGCGCTCAACTGTAACACTTACCTTCATCACGCCGCTGATAGAGCCAATTACGTGTTCTCTGGTTACGCTGACTTTCTGAGTGGGGAGCAATTCTGATAAGAGCTTATTGATGTGTTTACTTATAGTGAGTGATCAGACTCAAATTCAAATACATGAGCCCAATAAAAGCATAAAAGCAGTCGAATCTTGCAGCATTTCCAAATCTACTGAAGTCCTGAGTGAAAAACAGACCCAAATTTAAGTCATTATTCACTGATAGTCTTCCCTTCTTTCAAAGGTCTCAGATATAGCAATGAAAAATGCTAAATTGTGTGACATAATTTTTGGACATAAATTATGAACAGATGCATAAACAATGGAATATTAAATAACTCATCATGTTGTAGTCCTTTTTTTCTTGAGCTTTTTTTTTTTTTTGCATATAAAATAAAACCTCTAGGTAAATTTGTCAGATTTTAACCAAGTTTTGTTCTTCCCTTATTTTTAAAATATTAAAAAATATGTAAAACATTCTCCTCATACTTTGATGGTTTAATCGAATTTTTATGGCTATTAAAAACAAATACACACCTCACTTTTAATGATCACTTTTTCACTCATGACCACTACTTTATGCCACCTCTAAATAGACTGAAAATTCTGTTTGTGTAAACTGTCCTTTTTCAAGAAATATTAAAAATTATTTTTGAAATTATGCATAATTTAGCGATGAAAATACATTTATTTTTATTTCTTTATTTTTCTTCAAATATGGATTTCTTAAAAGCACTAAATGAATCATGGAACCGTAAAAGAACCAGGATCATTACAATTCAAATATCTTTATGTGAAGGAAAAAAAAAACTTTGTTGTGTTTCCCAAAAGTTTTGTGAACCCAAGTTGATCTTGAAGACTATTGCCACCAATGTTCTCTATGATCAACTTAGCTCACAGTGCTTTTGAGAAACACAGCCGTGATTGTTTTAAATGTGGCCTGTCATCCCTGTTCATTGCTCTCACTACTCTCCATTGTGTGGGTTTGCTCTATACCTACAGCAGTTCACTGTGTTAAATGGATACGGACCATTTTACACAAAGACGAGAGAAACAAAACCTTCCGTTGGCAAATGTGGCAGGTGAATGGTCTAATTAGGGAATGCGGCAGAAAGGAAGAGGGGGGAAAGTGAGAGTTACAGAAGCAGCCATAAATTACAGAAGAATGGAGAGTGAGAAAAGCCATATCTGGTGTGTTAAGTGAGATTACATGTTAATTGAACAACATTCAACAACTGAATGCACTCCTGACAATTTCAGGTTGCGACCAGTGTTATTATAGTTAACTAAAACTAAAAACATTAAAAAATGTATTATTCGAAATAAAATAAACATGAACTGAAATAAAATTATTATTTAAATATTTTATTTTATTTCAATAAACATTTTTTATTTTCATTTATTTTAACTGATTGATGTAATAAAATAACTAGAACTAAAAGAAAACTTGACAAATAGAAATGACAAAAACACAACAAAATTGCTAAAACTTTAACTAAAATTAAAATTAAAACCAAAAATTTAAAATATTATTAAACACTATAATAGTAGCCTATCTCAATAATACTAAAATAACACTGGTTGTGGCAACCGCATTGACATTAAATCTGTTATTAATGCAGTGATGTAGTAAGTGTATATGTAAAACTAATGATTATAAACAACTAATTTATTAAAAGGTATGAAACGGAGGTTGCAATAGTGTTTTCTTCTCTATCGTGCTGTTATCCAAGTAAAACAGCTTCTGGAATGAGAAAAAATGTAGAGCGGGACTAGATTTTGTCCTCGGGATTTGATTGGATTGTAGGAAGTTGGGCGTGGCTAACTAAATAAAGGCAGATTTGAATGCCAGTTTGCAGTGAGTTGTGGAGGATGTTTAGTCCCACTCTCCGACACACACACACACACACACACGTCATGAAGAGAACATATGTTGTTTGAGGGGAGGATAACGTGTTTGATTAAAAATTACCAGTGCATATGAATTAGCCTATGAAAAATAATGATGCTCTGATAAATCATTTATAATAAATTAAGAATTATAAAGAATTGTCGATTTTGATTTCATGGTGACTTTAAGAAACATTTCAGGTGTTTCTTCATTTTTTTCTTTCTCTGATAAAAGTAAAAGTTCAACATTTGAAAATACACAGTCTGAGAAAAGCAGAATCTCTCAGTAAAGGCTCGGACTGTGAGTGACCATATAGTGAAGCAGAAGAGAAGCAAAGACAACACTTTCCGTGTTCATTCATTCATGACTTTAAATTTGTTGACCACAGAGCCCACGTACTGGCACAAATGCATAAACATTGGCAGAATTCGACCCCACGGCCACATCCGCTCGATCTTATTTGATTTCATGCGGAGCTCTCATGAAATAATCAAATGCGTGAGATATTGCTGCTGTGTCCTCGGGCTCTGTGCTCTACACACAACACAACACTCATTTATTTCTATAAGAGAAAGAGGAGGGACAATAGAGACAATAATTCAGTGGTGAACTATGAGGACAAACTCATTTTTCTGAAGATATTAAAATCACACACAGCCGCTCACAGAAAGCATTCATGCCCTTAATCATTTCTCTCATTTACTGAATTACAGATCTGCAAGTGAAACGCCGTTCTCTGTGATGTCTGTGGTTCGAAGCAATAAAAAAAGCTCAAAAATTATTTATATCTTTTATTTTCTGCTAGAGAAAAAATTTAATAACCTCAAACAACTGAAAGCCATTGTTGTCATGATGAGTGCCATTCATTCATCCATTCATCAAGCATCAGAAACATCGGAAATTAAAATGTCTGCATTTGCTGGCTTTGCAAGCTGTTCAAGTGTGATTTTGCTCAAGACTGTTTGAATGGACATTGAGATATAATGTGTTTAAGAGTCTTAAGAGATGGTGTTTGATTGTGGTATTACTCTGATTTTCTTGTCTGTGGTGATCTTGGAATGGGCAGAAAGCCATGAGGCAGGACTACTTGACTGCTTTAAATTGGGCTATTTATCTTGTCCGCGTGGTGGCAAACGGATTGGATCCTACCTTACCGCCTTGGAGTAAGTGGACTTCCCTCGGTGGAGGTCAAAACTGCAATTCTGTTGACACCTTGAGTTTTGAAGAGAGCAGGATATTTTTGGAAATTAAGATGCACTATTGCATATCCTACAGGCTTCCTGTCTTATGGAAAATATTACATTAATACAGAGTACATTTCAATAGAGTTATTTACTAGGGATGTCAATTAAACACATTAAAGTGGTCACGGCATGTGTGTGTGTGTGTGTGTGTGTGTGTGTGTGTGTGTGTGTGTGTGTGTGTGTGTGTGTGTGTGTGAAAAATATTTTCAACCCTCATTCTGAGCCTCTGTCTGAAATGATCAGTTTTTTAAGGTGCGGCTTCTTTAAGGCTTGTCAGTAAACGGCCACTGTTATGATTGGCTTATGCCATTGCATAATAAACAGTCTCATCGCTATTGCATGCGAGGAAGTGTTTTGAAAACATTATCCATATAAAACCATAATTTACAAACAAAGCATTATGAAATAATTTACTTGTGATGCAGCTGCTGTCAGATTCAATACAGTTGCTGCTTCATCTTTCAACCAAATTTTGTTGTTTACACTGTGGATCATTTACGAGACAATCTGCAGTCAAATGCTCCGCACAAACATTTAATCCTCTGAAGTTATCCAGGACGCCCTTAAAAACAAAATCATCCACTTCTTCCTGACACTGGGCTTCTTCTGAAATCTGGAGATGAGCTGTTAAACGAACCGTTTAAACAGGATGTCAAGGAAAACGCTCCTTTACGCTCCTATTTACTCTTCCATTCGTCCTCTTGCTGGCAGACTCAAGCGTGTGGAGTAAAATAAACAGACATGTGTATACTGTATCCAGTGTAGACAGCATCAGTGATTATAATGGCTTGTGTTTGCTTTTGACATACGACGCAACGCTCGTATCCGCTGTAGGCAAATGTCAGCAGTTAATCGACTGAATGCCAGTGAGGATGTATAACAGTATATTGTAAAATGTAATTTATTTTTGTGAGCAAAGCTGAATTTTCAGCATCAGTGTTCAGTGTCACATGATCCTTCAGAAATCATTCTAATATGATGATTTGATGCTCAAGAAACATTTCTTATTATTATAAATTTAAAAACAGTTGTGCTGCTTCATTTTTGTGGAAACTGAGATACATTTTTTTTTCAGGTTTCTTTGATGAATAGAAAGTTCAAAAGAGCATAATTTATTTGAAATTTTAATATTTTGCAACATTATAAATGTCTTTACTGTCACTTTTGAATTAGTACCTGTTGAATAAATGTATCCATTCTTTCTTTTTTTTATCTTACTGACCCCAAATCTTTGAATGGCAGTGAATATTGAAAAGGGACAGAAATTGATTTTGAGTCAGTAAAGCCATTAATCGCTTAGCGCTTCACCCTGACTCTCTGAATCTCCAAATTTAAATGTTCATTGCAGAATTCATCAAATGTTAACGATCCTGGAAATTACCTATAAATGAACTATAGACCTGTGACTGTTTTCAGTAAACATTAAGACTGTACATAAGACTGATGGACTTTTAAATGCAATGGATATATGTAATAGAGAGACCATCCAAAGTCTATAATTTAGACTATTTATTAAAGGGGGGCGTAAACCCGCTCAAGTTGTTCAACTAAATGAAAGTATAGGTTCCGGTGAGGTACACGGTTTCTTTATTTCTTTAGAACAAACAACAACATATATAAACATTAATTCAACAAATACCAAACAACATAAACATACACAAAATAAAGGGGCCGCAATAGGAGCCAGATTGATTTACTTAGACAAAGTCTTGGACTGGAAGTAACAGTCTCTGCTAATTTAGTGCAACCCAGGAAAATTGTAACACATGCCAAATGTAATACACAATCCTCAAATCAAGAGATACCACTATCACTGCCTCACACCATCTCCTAATAAGGGAATTATAGTTACATCCAGTAAAGAAAAACCCCTCGCTGGCCAAACAAAATAAAGAAAAAAATAAGGAAAGAAAATTACACTATACAATGGACGAAAATCAACTAAAGAAAAAGAAAACAAATAAACAATACCATATTCACATGAAATTGATGAAACCAACCAGAAACAAATCCAAACAGACACAGTTATAAATAAACCATATACTGGGAAAAACAGTGGTGTAGTGCACCATCAGCTGCCAGATGAATCTGCCAAAACATAATACACATCTGCATTTGTACACTATTAAAATATACAATTAGCATTTGGACCATACATTTCATTACATCTTTCTATAAAATATAAAACAACATAAATCATTTCATTACCTCCACAGTGTGTCCTATCTTATACTGAACACGTATTATGACAAGTCACGAACGCGATGGCAAGCTTGTTAGGTTACTACAACACATACAAAATATACATGCTCAAGAACAACAATAGTTCGCTTTTTGCACATAATAAAATCAAACGACCTACCCGGGAATTGTCCGCAACATGAACAGGGGAAACTGAACGATATGATACGTACAGATCCAAGTGAATGACCGCGTCACAATGCCAGGTTTGTTACTAAAACACATCCAAAACACATACTCAATAACAAACAATACTCTGCTTTTTACACCTAAATCAAACGACCTACCCAAGGATTATTGGCAACATAAACCGGTAAGCGGTACCCCCAGCGTGCAGCAGCTCTTCTCACTCACAGCAAGTCCACGCCAAACAAACATGTGCGTGTCTCCCACACCATTGTGCCACACCCCCCTTTAACTTGCTTAGGCGGAAATGACGCTGGACGCATTCTGCCGAACATTCTGGTCCCCAGGGTCCCTAACACAATCTACCTGACCTCCAGTACAAGGATAGGGATGCGACTGTATTCCTGGTTCAATTGGCCCCTTACTAATTCGACCTAAAGCACTTGGGTGGGAAACCGTGACTTCCACCACCAATCCATCACCTTCCTCAAATTCAATCTCTTCCTCCACTCCTTCACTACTCTGTACTCCTCCCTCCGCCACCGGGGCCATGCTGATATGTGAGGTAGGGACCGGCATTAACTCAGATCTATGAAGGCACTTAGAAGGACCTGTGCCATCTCGACGTCGCACTTCATAAACATTTCCAAGGTCATCCTTGCATTCTACCACTTCAAACAAGTTAGGAGACCATGCATCTTGGATTTTATTGCGCCCCAAAGGGTGACTCCTACAATAAACCAACCTGCCTGGAGCAATTATAAGGGCACCATTTGGTGGCACTATTCCCTGGTACGGGGCCTTCTCCTCCAGACATCTCCGTGCACTATCATAAACTAAAGACAAATGTTCTTTATGTTGGAGAATCCAGTCACTCACACAACCTCCTACCAACTCTTCTTCTGCTACACCCAAGAGGAAATCAATCGGTAACTGAGGCTTCTGGCCAAACATGAGTTCGTAAGGGGAGTGCTGGGTGGACTGATGAATAGTGGTGTTATACGCAAACAACAGTTGAAGAAGGAAGTGTGGCCACTTCCCTTTCTTATCTGGAGGCAAAGTCCTCAACAAATCGTGCAACTTTCGATTAAAACGTTCGCACTGCCCGTTCCCCTGAGGGTGATATGGGGTAGTACGACTCTTCTGGATCCCATAAATGTCATAGAGATGTTTAAACAACTCGCTCTCAAAGCTACGGCCTTGATCAGAATGTATACGCATAGGTACGCCATACACACAAAACCACTTGTCCACCAGTATTTTAGCCACGGTTCTTGCACTCTGATCTGAGATAGCAAAGTCTTGCGTAAACTTGGAGAACACGTCGGTCACCACCGGAACATTCTCTTGGCCGTTGCTAGCTCGTTCCATGAGAGTGAAATCAATTGCGAGAATTTCTAAAGGTCGGGATGCAGTCAGACTTTCCATAAAGGTGCGGAATTTAGGCTGTGTGGCCTTAGCTAGTACACACCGCTCGCAGGCACTACACCACTGTATAACATCCTTCCACATTCCCGGCCAATAGCATCTTTCCCTTAGCAGAGTCATGGTTCGCTCGACACCATGATGGCCATGGTTGTTGTGTACATTGTTAAGAACCTCAGTCCGTAAAGTAATAGGGAGCAATAACTGCAAGACAGTCTTTTCTGCTGGTGGAAGCTGTACTTGTCGATATAAGACTCCTTGATCCTCCCTAATCCGAGGCCACTGCCTAACCAACTCTCTAAGACCTACATGGCTCTGAACTACTTCTCCCTTTGAGGGCGGTGTTCCCCTCCTCCAGTGTCTCAAGAAAGTTCCAATCACCGGATCGGAGGACTGCAGTGCAAATAGATCACATTTCTCTCGCACCGGTAGAGCATTTATAGCTGAGGCTCTAGCATCATAGGGGTTTAACTGGAACTACGGTCCCTGCATTGCTCATCATCTGACTACTCATAGTGGTGGAGGGAAGACGTGACAAGGCGTCTGCATTACGATTAGCCGCCCCAGGTCGATACTGAAGTTCAAAATCAAAAACAGCCAGTTGAGAAGCCCAACGCTGTTCTACGGCTGCCAATTTTGCAGTTTGCAAATAACTCAAAGGGTTATTATCGGTCTAGACAATGAACTTGTTGGCCATCAGGTATTCCCTGAACTTCTCCGTTATTGACCATTTTAAAGCCAAAAGCTCCAATTTCATCAAGCTATAGTTTGACATATTTGTTTCAGGGGGCCGCAAAACCTAGTCTGTCCCCCTTGGTCTTGAGACAAAACTGCTCCGAGACCACGGTTACTCGCGTCAATTTCCAAAATAAAAGGTTTAGAAAAATTGGCATACCCCAACACCGGAGTATGCACCAACTTCTCTTTAAGGGCCACAAAAGCTCTCTCACAATTATCAGTCCAATGTTTTTCAAAGCAGCCTGTAGTTCTACGAGCCGCCCTCTTACCGCCTTGCAGTACTCCCACCAGCTTATGCAAGGGTGCAGCAACTGAAGCAAACCCTTCAAAAAATCGGCAATAATATGAAGCAAAGCCCAAAAAGGAACGCAAATCTGTCACACTACTAGGCCTTCGCCACTGGGCAACAACACTAACCTTTTCAGGGTCAGTAGCCACTCCCTCTGCCTAAATAATGTGCCCCAAATATTTCACCTCAGTCTGGAACAGATGGCATTTTTGTAGCTACAATTTCAAGTGATATTGCTGGAGACGTCCCAGCACCATTTCTTACCTCTCTAAATGCTGCTGGAAAGAAGTTGAAAAGACCACTATATAGTCAAGATATAAAAGCAAAGCATGAAATCGTTGGTCACCATATATCCTTTACGTGAGGCGCTGGAAGGTACTAGGTGCATTGCACAACCCAAAGGGCATCCTAGTAAACTCAAAGAGCCCAAAGGGAGTGCAAAACACAGTCTTCTCTTGATCTTGACTGGCTACGGGAACCTGGTTATATCTGCTCGCTAGATCTAAGGTACTAAACAACCTAGCCCCAGCCAAAGCGTCCAAGTACTCCTCAATCCGTGGGAGAGGGAAGGCGTCCTTACGAGTTCTTGAATTTAGTTGTCTATAGTCTACACACAGCCTAATTGAACCATCCTTCTTTTGTACAACAACAATTGGACATGCATATGGACTGCAACTTTGTTTTACTACCCCTTGATCTACCAGCTCTTGAATATGCCTCTTTACCTGATCTTTACCTGATCGTATTGCGAAGGAGGTAACCTATGATAACGCTGTCGCACTGAAGTCTTGTCCATCAAAGGTATTGTATGCTCAACCAAGGTAGCACAGCCCAAATCACCCTCCCCACGACTAAAGATGTCACTACACCTCTCCAGTAGAGTGCGGGCCTCCAATACTTCCTGAGAAGACAAATTAGGGCAAACTAACTATGAAAAATCCATGGGAAGGAGTTCTTCAACTGCCACAGCTTGAACTACAGCTATCTGTTCTCCAGTGGATCTCTGTGAATTTAGCTCTACTTGTGTTTTTGAATGCATTGAAACTAGATGAAAGTCTCCAAGGACTACCTTAGGCCGAATCCATCTGTCCTGAGTCCCTACATTTACGACCGGAACCTCCAGCCTCCCTTGAGTTACTGGCAGAAGATATTATCAAATCACAGGGTAAGTGACAATTCTCCAAAGGCAAAGGCTCCAGCAAACCTGAATAAAATGTGGATCCGTGTGACAGTGTGACAAATATCAGGAACAAACTTTAAAGTACCAGCTGGAACCAGAACAGCAGGTCCAGGATGAACCCGAACGCGGCCAACCAACCCAGTCTCCAGGGCCCGGTCAAGCTGTCTGCATTCCGCCATTGCCTTCTTCCATTCTTTTCCTGAAGCTTGTACCCCTAGATGTTGAAACAAAGAATCTCCATGCTGTATAAATAACTCTTGATAACACTGATTGATCAGGTTCATTCCTAACAAGCCGGCAATCTGGCCATGCTGCCCCTGACCCGCGCTCCTTCTGGGTTCTTCACTACTAGAATTCCCATACCAGGAAGTAATCTGGCCAATACTTGGACATCCACCTACACGTAGCCCAAATATGGGATGGCGAGACCATTAGCGGCCTTTAACTTTAGCCAGTTGCAAGACTGCAACTCTGTTCCCAAAGCCGGGTGAAGATGTTAAAAAAAAAACTGTTCGATAATCGTGGTCACCATAGAACCGGTGTCTAGCAAGCAAGTTAAAGATAACCCCCCAATCATCATTTCTACTGTAGGACAGTCTCCTATAAGCTTAGTACCATCATGTCCTTTAAAGCCCGAAAACTCCCCTTCCGTTGCCTGGGCAACAGCACCGGAGGGTTCTAGTTTTCCGAATGATCAAGAGTGGCTCTAGATGTAACATTGGACTGACTTGAACTTCGTGGGCCATCCCCTCCAGCAACATTCTGAGATGACTTCAGATCTACTTTGCAAAACCTAGCAATGTGACCTGCTTTATTGCAACGAATACATATAGGTTTACCATCTGGCTGGTAGGGAAAATTATTACCACGTGGTAATTATTATTACTGGTTATTATTACCAGTCCACATCATACCTCTTAGGAAACACTGGTGGTTCAAGGTGTCTCGTGATAGAGTCTAAATGTGCTTGTTGCTTACGCAAGTCAGTTAAATCAGTCAACTCATCTACTGACTGTACTGCAGCTACATTTGTTTGAATCTCCCCTGCCCTGTCCTGAGCACTATAGGAGTAAGCACGGGGCCTTTGACTAGCCAAGCGTTCTCCTTCCTCTACACACTGGATAGCTTCGGTACGAATATCCAAGAAGGAGGCAGAAGGATCCATACGCACCCTTTGCTTTAACTCTCGTCGCAACATGCTATCCTTAACATGCTCAAGAAACTGGTCCCTAAGAACAAAATCAGGATTGGCAAAACATTGTGGATCTCTTCGCTTAACTGCCTCAATAAGGGACATAAGGGCATGAGAATATTCCCTCAGCGATTCTCCCTCCATCTGTTTTCGTTGAAAGAACTGAGTCTGCAGCCCTATGTAAGATTTAGAACAACCATAGGTATCCCGAAGAATGGAAAAAATATTTTCTTGAGTATTTCTTTGTGAAGGGGTCCTAAACTTCATCTCAGCCTTTGCCTCGCCTTCCAGTAAATTAAACACAAAAAAAACTTGTTCATTGTCTGACATATGACGTAAAGTCAAAGAGCTGAGCACCTCCTCTATCCAGTCCTCAACTCCCAACAAATCCTGGGAAGCCTTTCCTGAGAATCGAGGACACTTTCTTTCCCTTGGGACATAAACATATCGGTCGGTTACCACTGGAAGAGATGGTATAGACACAGGAGTTGGTAGAAAATTAGTCAACGGGATAGGCACGGAAGAAGGGCCCTCCAACACATCATTAGCAGGGGCAGCTACTACTCTCTGAGTGGTTTCTTCTCTAAGCCTGGCATTTTCTGACTGCAATTGTTGTACCAATTCAGTTAATGCCTGCACTTGCGCTGCCATTTCCTCTGCCATATTATAATAAAGAAAAAAAAAAGAGAAAAAAATAATAATAATAATACTTTGCATGCGTGTACCACTCAAGAGATGGACAATCTGATGTTCCCAGCCGATGCTCAGAGCCCTTTGACGATTATCCAAATCTTCAACCACTGCTTTTCCCAGTACACAACACCATACAACAAACAGAATAGAAAGGAAAGAAAAACCGTGCACCATAGACCCGCAGCCTCAGTACTAGAACCCTGCCCGACTACGCCAAACAAACATGTGTGTGTCTCCCACACCATTGTGCCAAACCCCCCTTTAACTCGCTTAGGCGGAAATGACGCTGGCCGCATTCTGCCGTGACGTCAGTCACAATAGTAAAAATTATAAACACTGACAACCCACTACATATATATGTAACCCAGTTAGATGTTGTGGGAAGAAAGAGGCGGGAACCGACGAACATTCAAAGACTTTAATGGTGTAAAATAAATCAACAACAAAATGAAAGTAAAGACAGCACCCCCTCACAGATGACTGCTGTCACATATAACAAAACAAAACATCAAATAAAATAGTCCAGGCCTGGTCCTCTCTCTCTCTTCACTGTCGTCGCTCCTCCGTGAGAGATACGAGACCGGTGTGTCGCTTATCAGTAATCACTCTCACGGCCCTTGGCCTCGTCCTGCTCGCCACAATGTATATTCGATGCATGAAATTATTTGTCTTCAGTCTCTATCTACAACTATATGCTTTTTTAGAATGAATGTGATTAATTCAACACAATCATTTTAATGAATTAATCTGAATATTACGTAATTAATTTTCAACTAATCATTTTAATCCTGAGTTATGTCCTCAGGAATTATAAAAGCTTAGCTAACTCTTTAAGATCATATAGGATTTTAAAGCTCTCTCTTGCTCTCATATTCTTTTTAATCAAGTTTATTTGTTTTTTGTAATAAAATTCACACAGAGACTGTGAGTCTGCAGGTGGAAATACATTTGAATTAAGGACACTATTGGACAGGAATGTTTTATTTGCAGTAATGTGCTGCTCACTGCTCTGTTCTTCAGAGGTAGGTTGTAAACATGATCACTTTCAAATGGAGTTTGCCTTCAGTTTGAAGGACTCTTATAATATAACCCGTAATGTAATAATCACTCTTTCTGCAGGACTCTTTTTACACTACTTCAGGGCTAAACTTTTGATGTTTCTTCTTTGACTGCTCTTTTCTTTTCTTTGTTAGCTGTTTTCTCTGGCTGCATCGCAGACACCCGAAAGGCCTTTTAGAGACAGTTCATGAAAAATATATGAAGCACCTGAGCCAAAAAGTTCTGCAAAGCTGATTCGTATTTATTTGCAGAAGTAAAAAAGTGTAAAGTTCTCACTATGTGCTTCTGTGACTCCCCCGATGGCGACACACTGCTTGCACTGCAGGTTTGTTTCATTATGACATCTGTTAAAGAAAAAAAGTTCCTCAAACCGCTCCATAACAAGGTTGCATTGGCCGGCAGACTTTGCCCGCAGGCTTGGCCTTTCTGTAGGTTCAGCGCTGGCAGTCCTAATGAGACACCAGGGACTCGACGCTTAGAACCAGAAACTTCTCCATCGTGAGAGAGAAGGGCTGGAGACTTTCGTACAGGATCTGATTGATGAACAGGACAAGATGGCAATGCAGCTGGAAAGTGCAATGTAAGAAGTCTAAATCTGAGCTATCGTCACCGGAGAACATTCCCGACTCCAGAAGCACTAATCAGGAACACATAAGCTCTACTCCGAAACCTAGTGAGCTGCCTTCCTAGACAGCATATTAAAGCATCACAGACAGACCAAACAAAGCTTGTTGTTCACACTTGTAGTTCGGTTTGCTTGGTTCGCTTGGTCTGGATAAAAAAAAATAAAAAAACATATAGTCCTGGTCCGCTTAATGGTCATTTAAACATATCAAACCTAAAGACATAGGGATACATACACAACCTGATTGGTCGGCTTTTATTACGTATGTTTCACAACGGAACTTACCGAACATCCAAAACAATACTGTGTACTGAGATAAATGTGCTCACTGTATGTGCATGGCTACATTTGATGGTATTCTCTGACCAGCTGAGAACTCGTGAAGGGCTTATTAAATGTGTAAAGGAGTCAAAACAGCGGCAGGAATCCCTCCGTCACACAAACCAAGATCTGCTGTGAGGAGACGCGGTTCTTACGCCTGTACCGAACTGTGATGGGCAACATCGAGACTACGACGAGATGTTGACCCGTTTTTGATTCGATTACATTTCTTTGGTCCGTGTTGTGTTCATATTTCAGTCGAACCGCACCAGAGTTCGTTAGGACTGAGATCCATCTTTTCAGCGTCTTGGTCCGCTTGTTTGGTGGCTCTAAAGTTTAGATGGCAGCGTTCACACTTATTCACATTAACTGCACTAACAGAGCAATCGCACCAGAGTTTGTTTTAATCGAACCAAACATGCCAAGTGTGAACACACTCTAAAAGTTAGATAGAAACCCAGGGACATTCAAAATGTTTACCAATCCAATAGTTTACACTTTATTTCAATGGTCCACTTTAGATGTTCTACTAACTATAAGTAACTTTGCAACTGAATGTCAAGTTAATGTAGTTGCAAAGTTACTTATAGTCAGTAGAATATTTTTTGGGGAGAATCAAAACAAAGTGTTAGCAGATATTAAACAGACAGTCTACTAATACTCTAATGAGAGTTAGTTTACATGTAGTTGCAAAGTTACTTAAAGATTGTATAATGTCTATAGTGGACCATCAAAATAAGTGTAACCCTCACAAAATAACATTCAGAAGTTTTGGGTCGGTAAGATTGTTTAATGTTTTTCAAAGAAGTCACTGATGCTCCCCAATTCTGAAATTATTTGATCAAAAAATTCAAATTCATTTTTTTTTTTTGGCAGGATTCTTTGATGAATAGAAAGCATTTCTTTGTTATAGAAATCTTCGATGACAGTATAAATGTCTTTGCTGAATAAAAGTATTAATTGTTTCATTTATGCTCTTAAAAGTGCAGTAAGTGATTTTTGAGAAAATTATATTTGAAATCACCAACACAAACACGCCCCTACCCAACAGGATTACACCCCTGTCTTGATAGCTCCGCCCCCAAATTCAAGAACACACAATACAACACAGGCATCTTCCGCCACATGAGTGGACATTCCCCTCACCGCTCGGTCCGGTCACATATTGTAACAGTGCTACAACAGTTTTTGCTCCCCACTGAGCTCATTGGATGTTTGCATGATTTTCACATCCCCCCAAAAAAACTTAATTTGAAGAGGCAAATTAATAATCACAACAGGCACATTTTTTTTAATGATCAAACAAGAACAGCAATCTAATCACAACAAAAGTGAAGCAAGACAAGGAAAATCTTACCAGCAAAAAATCTTCCTCTAATATCTTTGAAGGAATGTGAACTAGACGATTCAAATTTTCCACGCAGAGAGCTGATGTAAATGTGAGCAAGCTGGAGGGGAATATTCAGTGTTACTGTACTCCAATTAGTATAAAAATAGTCATAACACACAAACATTCGATACAATTGTCATATTTTTCATTACATGAAACATTTAAATTTCAACTTTTCAGTATTAAGTGAATTATAGGGTATTCACTCATTGCTGGAAAGTATTGATTAAAATATATCAGTGGCAGTAAGCAGTGTGTTAATGTATTGTCACATACATTTCTCCCTTATTTAACTCATTACTAAACTAAATAAGTCAACACAATCACTTACAATCAGATCACCATCAATATCAAAATCAACCCTATAAAGCCCAATGTATCATATTTGATACACTCATTTCTAAAGCCTCTAAATGATCAACATGATCAAAACTTTGCTGAAAAACATCTTGCACACAATCTACTATATGCTTTCTGTCGTCTGATTGATAGCTTAAACTTTTTTTAGGAAGTAAAAGGCCTTTTAGAATCATTGTAAAAACGTCCACCTTCAGCGAGTGTCTTTTTTATGTGAAATATTTACTGATTTTTATCAAGTAAATGGAAGAATAACTGCTATATTGGTAGTATTTCAGTAGTAGTAATCCCAGAGATTTCTGATTCTCTCTGTGAAGATTTTGCAACATACTTCAATGAGCAGATCTCAACGATCAGATCTCAAATGTCGCTGTCTATTTATATGCCACTTGAAATGTTCTTCAACATGGTCTGTCTTTGAACCTGTTTCCCTTGACTCTTTGATTGAGATTTTCAACTTTAAAAACTACTAGCTGTTTTCAAGATGTGATTCCTACTAAGTTTTTTAAGCAGGTTCTATGTGCTATCGGTTCGGATTTGTTGTCATTTATCAACAAATGTCTCTGTACTGGGGTTGTTCCAAACAGCCTGAAACACGCTTCGGTCTTGCCGAAACATAAAAGACCTAGTTTGGATCCATAGATTTTAAGCAACTATCACCCAATTTCAAATTTACACTTTATTTCAAAAAATGTTCAAGTCTTTTTTAACTGATAGTCAGATTTACGAGAAATTTCACTCTGGTTTTAAACTACGTCATAGTACAGAATCTGCACTTCTACGAGTCATGAATGACATTTTGCTCGGTACTGATACAGGGCAATCTGTGGCTCTGGTCCTGTTGGACCTCAGCTCTGCTTTTGACCTGGTCGACCATGATATTTTAATCTCTCGCCTTGAAGCTTATACAGGTTTTAGGGGCATGGCGTTGGAATGGTTCCGCTCATATTTGTTTAACAGAAGCTATTCTGTTCGAATCGGGAAACAGTGCTCATCCAAAATGAAACTTGGGTCCGGCGTTCAGCAGGGCTCTATCCTTGGGCCAGAACTATTTAATCTGTATATGTTACCTCTGGGTTCTATTTTAACTAAACATGGGGTTTCTTTTCACCTGTATGCCGATGATACCCAAATTTACTTGCCACTAAAACGTGATGACAAGTCTGCCTTAAAGCCACTACTGGACTGTATAGATGAACTGAAACTGTGGCTTTATGATAACTTTTTGAGTCTGAATGAAAGCAAGACGGAAATTATCATGTTTGGCCCCAGTGATCGTAGTACACATGCTTGTGACCTTCAAACGTTGTCACCTTACAGTACCACCTGTATTCGGAGTCTGGGGGTCTGGATTGATAACAACATTAACCTTGAAACACAGATAAGTGCTGTGGTAAAATCCTGCTTCTTTCATCTTCGTCTCTCAGCTAAGGTTAAGCCATTTTTGTCTAGTAAACACTTTGAGATAGCTATGCATGCATTTGTAACATCCAAATTGGACTATTGCAATTCTTTATATATTGGAGTCCCCCAGAAACATATCACACGTCTACAATTAGTCCAAAATGCAGCTCCACGCCTCCTCAAAGGAAATCGTACATTTGAACATATTACTCCGGTTCTGATCTCGCTTCACTGGCTACCGATTAAATTTCGAATAGATTTTAAAGTCTTGCTTTTTGTTTTTAAATCTTTACAGAATTTAGCTCCCCAGTACCTATCTGAACTGCTTCACCCAGAATTTAAGTCAAGATCACTAAGATCGGGGGATTCAAACTTACTTTCTGGATTAAAAAATTAGGGGTGATCGTGCTTTCGCAGTTAATGGACCCAAGCTATGGAATAGCCTACCCTCAATATCCATCTGCCCAAACTCTGACAATTTTTAAAACTTCTCTGAAAACGCACCTTTTTTCATTACCTTTCAATGTACCTTGATGTGTCCGTCTTTTCTCTGACGTGTAATTGTTGGTTTCGTGCATGTATTGTCTACCCTTTTTATTGCTTTGTTAAGCACTTTGGTTAACGTCAGTTGTTTTTAAATGTGCTATACAAATACAATTGTATTGTATTGTATTTCAAGATGAAAACTTACTGGACTGAAGCAACCTAGGTTTACGCCTAAGAAAAATCATGACAAAATGTATTGTTCTGGATTTTTAAAAATTACTCATAACTAACATTTATTTTTCTTGCAGGATTCATTTTAATATGCTTTTGAAAACGTAATGTCCCCAACACTGACCAAAGTCAACGTGTGTCTGAATCATGTTCGAATATAACAAAAGGGGAAATTAAACTAGATGGATGTCTAAATATATATAAATTCATGACTTTGAGTAACAAAGTAAAGCTACCTATAGTAACAGAAAGGTGTGCTGGATTATACATATGAAGAACCGATCATATTGTAGAAAAGTGATGTAATCTATGCTCCTATTCTATAAAAACTGTTTTATTCTTTTTGCTGGTGGGATTCTCTCTGAAACTGATCCTCCGGCTGGGATTAAAGTATATTCGAAGGCATTGTCAGGAGTCTGTCTAGTTATTGCTGTGCAGCGGGTTAGAAGAAAACTAGA
Source organism: Siphateles boraxobius (assembly GCF_051911475.1). Classification (NCBI taxonomy): domain Eukaryota; kingdom Metazoa; phylum Chordata; class Actinopteri; order Cypriniformes; family Leuciscidae; genus Siphateles; species Siphateles boraxobius. Next base: position 3,473,822 of record NW_027508722.1, on the reverse strand, counting down.
CCTTATTCCCAAGTGAGAGTGTTCAAAAAGGAACAAGACGTTGTTTGACTGAGAGTGAGACTCTTAGGTGGGGTTAGATACGGTCAGGTAACTATAATTATTTCACTTTATGCGGGCAGAGTAGCTACACTTAGGCGTCATCGAACGCGGTCAGAGGAGAAGTCACCTGAGTATAATACTACAGGTAAACTTCAGTCAGGTGTGTAGGGGAAAATCTTCCACGGTATCAAATATGATCATCAGGCTTTTGAGGAAAGTTTATTTGTTCATCTCTCAATCATCATTTTATTGCATTGCATTATATCTTTGAAACTACAGAGCTTTGATGATAAAACTATTAAATATCATCTTACTAAGACATATTATTGGGAGATTTAGAGTGACAGCTAATATTTATATGATTTTATGTAAAGATCTCATCTTACTTTTTGTATATATATATCTGTATGTACACCAAAATTCAGATTTTCACTCAGTTTGAGCCTCAGAATAAAAGCTAATATGTTTTTCCTCTTCTAGCTCCATATTCTCACTATATCAGATTATATGAGCCATAAAAGCCTGATGTATCAAATATGATACTCAATATGCAAACTTTTTTTTTTTTATCTAAAGGTTAAATAAACTGTTAAATTTCAAAAAATGTGTTTTCTTGTCTCACTAATATACCATAATTCAGGCTTTCCAGGGTTAATGCAGGAGATAAAGGTTTTACACTTCTACATCCAGCCTCTTAGAGAGAGAAAAAGAAAAGATGCACTGTGACTTCTGAGATCATGTGTGCTGTGTTCACACTGGCTGTCGGATTTTCCTCGAAAAAATGGTTTTACACATTAAAAAGACACACTTTGTCAGAAGTGTAACACATGTGGTGGATGCATGAGAAAACTGGTGGAAACGTGTTTCAGGAGCAAACAAACCTCCTGTAGATGCAGTATTTCTATTTATATTCAGGAATTTGTGGATTATAGCAACATATACATTTACAAAAGAATCTCATGAAGCTGCTTGATGAGTGATGATGGATTCTAGACCGAGAAGAAATATTTCATATATTTGGTCACCACATAATCTCCATACCTCAGACATTTAGAACATATTCACACCAAATGATGGCTATTTAGATATGAAGACAATATTCATACTAAATAACCAGTAGGTGTGTCCAAAGTTTTTTTCTGGTAGTGTAAAAAAAACAACAGTATATATAAAATAACACATATTGCAAACTAGTTCCCAAAGCATTTTGCAGGCGTCTGTTGGAAGCTCTATCTTTGTCTCTGGGCTGTTATTTGTCAGAAACACAAGTGCTGTCAGAGAAACAATGCAGTGAGTTTGCTGCCCTAACTCTATTCCTCAGTGGAACTGAACACCCCTGTGACTGATGGAGTTCTTGATGGAGTTCAGCCTGCTGGCAAATTCTGTTTTTCTCTAAATTAGGCTCTGAGTGAAGCGGGTGCAGGACATTATAACAGCGCAGGGAAAAGGCAGAGGTGGCAGTGGTCAACCAAAAATAATGCAAACAGGACTATAAATAAGTTTGAGCATCTTTGTGCCATTCTTCAATTTAAACGAAACCTTCATACTGTACAGTAGAGTGGAAGTCCTTTGGACATGTTTGAACGATGTACAACACCTGGAATATAGGGCACAGTTTTTCTGCTGATTTTGTTATTTTTGGAGCCTGATGTAAATATATGCATCTGTAGTCATTAGATGGAAAAAAAGAGAAGCAGTTCAGACATTCTGGAAAAAGATACGTCATCGTGTTCCAGAAACAGTCTCACAGGTTCTGGAAGGGTAGAAAACAAACCCGTGAAATTTAGAAAAACATGGCAGCAACGTTTTAAGTTTTATGGATTGAACTTAAAAGTACAAAACTGCATATTTTATTACCTGATGGAAAATTAACATTTTATCTAAAGTAATAACTTCTGTTTTGTACATGTGTAATATCTTGATAACCACTATAATAATACATAAGCTAAAGTTAACACTAATATGTACTGAACAAAATTATAAACGCAACACTTTTGTTTTTGCCCCCATTTTTCATGAGCTGAACTCAAAGATCTAAGATCTAAACTTTTTCTATGTATACAAAAGGCCTATTTCTCTCAAATATTATTCACAAATCTTTCTAAATCTGTGTTAGTGAGCACTTCTCCTTTGCTGAGATAATCCATCCACCTCACAGGTGTGGCATATCAAGATGCTGATTAGACAGCATGATTGTTGCACAGGTGTGCCTTAGGCTGGCCACAATAAAAGGCCTCTCTAAAATGTGCAGTTTTATCACACAGCACAATGCCACAGATGTCGTGAGTTTTGAGGGAGCGTGCAATTGGCATGCTGACTGCAGGAATGTCCACCAGAGCTGTTGCTCTTGAATTAAATGTTAATTTCTTTACCATAAGCCATCTCCAAAGGTGTTTCTGAGAATTTGGCACTTCATCCAACCGGCCTCACAACCGCAGACCATGTGTAACCACACCAGCCCAGGACCTCCACATCCAGCACCTTCACCTCCAAGATCGTCTGAGACCAACAGTCGGTTTGCATAACCAAAGAATTTCTGCACAAACTGTCAGAAACCGTCTCAGGGAAGCTCGTCTGCATGCTCGTCGTCCTCATTGGGGTCTAGACCTGACTGCAGTACGTCGTCGTAACCGACTTGAGTGGGCAAAGGCTCACATTCGATGGTGTCTGGCACTTTGGAGAGGTGTTCTCTTCATGAATCTCGGTTTCACTGTACAGGGCAGATGGCAGACAGTGTGTATGGCGTCGTGTGGGTGAGCGGTTTGCTAATGTCAACGTTGTGGATCGAGTGGCCCGTGGTGGGGGTGGGGTTATGGTTTGGGCAGGCATATGTTATGGACCACGAACACAGGTGCATTTTATTGATGGCATTTTGAATGCACAGAGATACCGTGATGAGATCCTGAGGCCCATTGTTGTGCCATTCATCCACGACCATAACCTCATGTTGCAGCATGATAACGCACGACCCCATGTTGCAAAGATATGTACACAATTTCTGGAAGCTAAAAAACATCCCAGTTCTTGCATGGCCAGCATATTCGACATGTCACCCATTAGGCATGTTTGGGATGCTCTTGATCGGCGTATACAACAGCGTGTTCCAGGTCCTGCCAATATCCAGCAACTTCGCACAGCCATTGAAGAAGAGTTGACCAACAATCCACAGGCCACAATCAACAACCTAACCAACTCGCGACTATGCGAAGGAGATGTGAGGCGATGCGATGCAAATCCAGATACCAGATACCGACTGGTTTTTGGACCTAACCCTAACCCCCCAACCCCCCGATGCAGTAAAACTGCACATTTTAGAGTGGCCTTATATTGTGGCCAGCCTAAGGCACACCTGTGCAATAATCATGCTGTCTAATCAGCATCTTGATATGCCACACCTGTGAGGTGGATGGATTATCTTGGCAAAGGAGAAGTGCTCACTAACACAGATTTAGACAGATTTTTTACCATTAATTTTTTTTTTAAATGACAATTTTCATTTAAACCCTCTATCTATCAATCTATCTATCTATCTATCTATCTAGGATGTTAACTTTTTTCCACAGTTTATAGTATGCTAGCGGTACTAATAAAATGTCAAAGATCAGATTGTCATTTTTTCTACAATTAGTGAAGTATTGGTATTCCTAGGTTTGAGAAGGGCCCTGTGACGCTCACTAGGACGTGTGCTTAATTATCTTATTCACCCCTTCAGTGCCCACACCAGCTCTATGCAAAATATCACTTTCACTATTACAGTACTAGCCTCACACAGCACGATTTACCAGAGCAGGACACATTCCTGCATCGTCTTTTATTGGTCCTGGAACAACATTCCCATGAAACACAACAACCTGCACCTCCTCTTATATTGAGATGATAGTGCTCAGATAATCAGAGGGAAATTATGGTCTATAAATCTTCAATCAGCAAAAAATGCTGTTTTTAACCTTATTTTGCAATGCAGAAGAAAGCTATTTTCTATGTACTGTATGTGTATGAACTGTAAAAAATGCTTTTCTTAATTAGTATTTTTTGTCTTGTTTCCAAGAGAAAAAAAAATACTTTCCAAATATCTAAACATTCTTAAATCAAGATGTATATACTTGACAAGTAAAAATACATACGATATTGTTCTTGTTTTTAACAAAACCTCAATTTGGATTTTTTTTTTCATTTTACTTAAATGCATCTTGATTAAATAATTTGTATATATTTGGTATTCGATTTTTTTCAGCATCATTACTCCAGTCTTCAGTGTCACATAATCCTTCAGAAATCATTCTAATATGCTGATTTGATGCTCAAGAATACTTTATCATTATTAATGTTGAAAACATTTGTACTGCTTCATATTTTTGTGGATACATTGATGAATTCTTTCATGATTTTTTGATGAATAGAAAGCTGAAAAGAACCACATTTGAAACAGAAATATTATGTAAAAATTAAAACTTTTTACTGTCACCTTTAATCAATTTAATGTGTCCTTACTAAATAAGTAGTATTAATTACAAAATAATAGCATTAAGCGTATGCCAAACTCATCGCGGTTCTCATGTAGTGTACTTTACTCTTCAAAGTGACCTTCAAACTATTGAAAACTTGGCTTTTTCATGCCAACAGTCAAAGTTTATCCTGTTCAAGTTCCTTAGATCAAATTACACAATTTGCATTATCCTCAAATTTATGTGCAAATGCTTTTATACAGAAATATTATGGTCAGATTAACCCTGTCTGCATGTATCATGGTTGTTTTTATGGCCTGTGGCAAAACCTTTTTTTGATTTTTAACAGTCTATTTGTAACTCTCAGTGAGAGCAACATGAAGGTTTGTGAATTTCAGAGCGTGAGCATTCAGATCAGGGCCTAAAGTTCTTCAGACTGCTTTAAAAATCGTCAATAAATAACATTTTCTGTAGTAAAATGTGAGTGGTGTTTGCTAGTACAAAAATCACTGCCACAGTGCCAGGGTGTTGCTATGTGGTTGCTAAGGCATTCTGAGTGGTTTCTAGGGTGTTGCTATGCAGATGCCAGATAAAGGTGTCATGTGCATTCCACACAAAGCAAAGCACCCTGATGACATGCAGGCGTTTTTTAAGGAAAAGTGTGTTCCCACCTGTCATTAGACATTGGCTAATGTCCAATTATGATGCGTTATTAAGCACAGTGAACTCAAAGCTTATTCAGGACGCTCTATGAATACATTTACTCGGTCACGTCTGGGACCGCAGTGTTTCCAGTCACTCGCTGGACCGCACACTCAAGAACTCTGACACCATTCCTAAGATAGACATTGAGTCAAAGTACCGGTAACATGTTTTAAGAGTGCATGGAATGATATTCATGTCCTTGTAATGAAGCATGATGGGTATTTATACTGGTACAGATTGAATACGACGTCAACAAGATCCCAATTAAAAAGATACACAGGCCACGTGCTTCTCATGTGCAGATCATTCGACTGCAGAACAAAACACAACTTCAAAGGTTTTTATTTAAAAAAAACGTTTTAATATGTAGCATTTCCAGGCTATAAGAGCATGACAGTGCTGATAAACGTGTCCGCTGGGTTCTGAGAAGTGACGGAGCTCAGTACATCACATCCGCATGTAGGCCACCTGAAGAGAGAAACAGACGAGCTTCAGAATACCATACTTGCATACTATTGATATAATACAGTATCAACACAGTGTAAAAAGCATAGTACATACTAAAATGTACATTATAAACTGTATTCTGTATTTATTATCTGAATTGACTACCAACTGCACTAAATTTGATTAAAAATGCAAAATAGTTCCACTCACTGAAGGTTGCAACGCATTGCATTGTTTCACACAGAGAAACTGGTTCACATTTACAACCATACAGAAGTCTGAAGTCGGTCAGAATGTTTTTGAAATAAGGCTGCAAAATGCAGAAAGCAATAATAAAGTGAAATATTACTGCGATTTTAAAATGACTGTTCAATATATTTTGAAAGTAATTATTCCTGTGATCAAAGCTGAATTTTCAGCATCATTACTCATTACACAGTCTTCAGTGTCACATGATCCTTCAGAAATCATTCTAATATGATTTGCTGCTCAAGAAACATTTCTGATTATTATCAATGTTGAAAACAGTTGTGCTGCTGCAGATTTTTGTAGAAACTGTGATGCAGTTTATTTTTCAGTTTTCTTTGACGAATGTAAAGTTCAAAAGAACAGGATTTATTTGAAATAGAAATCTTTTGGAGATTTAAAAATGTATTTACTGTCCCTTTTTATCAATTTAATGTTAAAGGTACTGAATAAAAGTAGATTTAAAAAAAAAAACAATTCTTACTGAGCTGAAACTGTTTTGACCGGTAGTGTATAAGCCAAAAAGTCCTCTATGACTTCTATGATTCATAAGCGGTGATCAACAGCTAGGTGTGCCTTAGGCTGCAAGTTTAATCACTTCAAAAACGACATGACACACGACTAAATCTGGGATCTTTCATTTACATTAAAAATACGAAAACTAAATAGATGACATAAATGGCCATAATGTAAAACACGTGCCAAACAGAAAAGAACGGAAGATGTTGAGGATTTTCCTCATGGCCATCAGTGCTTTACATGCACATCAGAAAACAGACTGTCAAACCAGCAGCCTCTCAATGAAATACAATCTTACATCATAGTAACTCATACACACTATCGTTCAAACATTTGCAGTCAGTAAACAGTAAAGACATTCATAATGCTACAAAACATAATAAATACTGTTCTTTTGAACTTTCGATTCATAAAATAATCCTAAAATTATGCATTTAGTTTTCACAAAAATATGAAGCAGCTCAACTGCATTGATAATTATGAGAAATGTTTCTTGAGCATCAAATCATCATATTAGACTGATTTCTGAAGGATCATGTGACACTGAAGACTGAAATCCTAACATATAACTCCGGGTTCTCTGGATCTGTGATTCTTTCCGATATTAGCTGGATTAACTTCCCTCTGAACACTGGAAAACATCTCTTCATGCAAACTGTTTCCACTCAAAGAGCTTTTTTATCTATATAGGTCAGGTGTTTGTGTGTGTTTGTGTGTGTGTGTGTGTGTGTGTGTGTGTGTGTGTGTGTGTGTGTGTGTGTGTGTGTGTGTGTGTGTGTGTGTGTGTGTGTGTTGAAGGCGTTGAATGAACTGTACACAGCATTCCCAGAGGCACACTTGACGATGTCTGTCTGCCACTTTATCATCACAGCACTACAAAAATTGGCAAGATGAGTGATAGTTTTCCACTTGATGGAGTAAGTTCAATGTCTCCAACAGCTACAGCAGAGAAAACACGTTGCTAGCCAGAGAAACAAGTTGATTATCTGAATTCAGACTAAACCATGGCTACAAAAGTAATCCCACAATGTAGCTTGTTTAATGTAACGCTAAGCTTTAAATCATTGGCTGACACTGAGTTTTTTTATGTAGTTTTCCAAAATCTCCACTTATTAGGTACTATTTAAGTTAGGCTGAGAAGATTGCTGCCTATATAGACAACCCATTCTCACTCCCAACGCATCAAAAGCTGAAGTATGGTCAAACGTGTTTGTTTAGCAATTAAGACGCTGAAGGTCGTCACTATAATCGATGAACTAGGAACTCAATTGCTTTCAATGACAAACCTTTGCTGTCAATATATACACAGACACTAAGGGCATGGGAATTTTATTGACATGAAATTATATAATTTAATTGTATTTACATTACACTATTTAGACATTTTTGAGCGGCTAACATGACCCCTAAACCTAACCATTTGTCAATATAAAATAATATAAAACACAAGCAGATGCAACAACAGCCAATTACAATTATTCCACGTCTTCCAAGACCAAATGATTGATTTGCTTAATAAACAAAGCCAAAACAGATTCACACTTAAATTGCAAACATTCAGATATTGCCGTATGATGAACATTACGCCAGCTTGGCATTCGTGTGTCTAAAGTTTGGATTTATCTTCTGAATGAGATATGACTGTGATCATTTTCACTGATACAAAGATATTGTATGGCTTTAGAAGACTTAGAATGCAACAGAAGTATTTTGTAATACTTTGATTCTGCTCTTTGTTCAGTTTTTGCAATAAATGCATGTGACATCTTCCTGAAGTGGTTAAGTTTAGGGTAGGGATAAGGTGCTCAACGACATCTATAGGTGTAAATATACATATAAAAGAAAATCATTTCTACTTTTACAAATGCATGCAAAGAATTAAATGAGTCTTAAACTGGCGCACGATGCAACCTATTGTTTTGTCATTATAGAGACACCTAAGGGTACTGAAGCGTCTTAATAGTGACGCTAAAGGTGCTTGACCATGCTTCAGCTTTAGACACTTCGAGTAAGAATGGGTTTAGCAAAAAAAAAAAAAAACACAATGTCCAAAACTTCACATGCCCCACATAATTATTACTCATTGAAAATTGGTAGCAGACGTTCCCTCACACTTCTAGTGTTACAGATCCTTCAAAACACCCCATTTCCCAGGAATTCCTGAACACTGCTTGTAAAATTCTCGTCTTTCTCTTCTTTTTTTCTGTCAGAAATATAGACTCTTTTGCAGAATATAAAGCTCCACCTCAGCATCAGCACTATTTTCCTTCATGGGTCAAGCCCTAAAACTCTTCATAGTGAGTGGGGGCGGGGGGGTGGGGGGGCAGATGTTTTGTCTCCTTACTTTGGAGCAAATATGCTGAGGAAACAACAGTAACTGAGGCAAGCATTTTGTAAGCCTGTGTATTGGTCCAATGAGGGTTTCCAATAATACAGGTGAAGGTCTTTGCGTGTTACTGTCTTTTCTCGTGGCAAAGTATTTTTGGTTAAATGCAATACATTTTATCTTATGTATTAACTCGTTTCATCTGACTCCATAAAATGAAAAGGTTTTTCAATGATATCTGTGCATCATTAAATGTGAGCGAATGTTTTACTATTCTTTTAAACTCCAATGAAAATAAAGTCAAAGTCTGTTAGAATAATCAAATGTAACAATTTATTATGTCAGGTAAATGTATCATGCCAATTTCATAATCAATTCAAAGATAATCGATACAAAACATCAAATGCTCTGGAATAGAGAGAAGATGCAAACCCGACTTTAAGAAATACATGAGGCTGAGAGGTCTTCCTCTCAGCCTCACGGACCGATCTGAAGTACAGAAAAGGCCCTGAGCTCTCGCTGCGTTTCATTATATACCCAGACCTCATTTCAAATCTAAACATCATTCACAGTGGAAATTTACCTGTAAGTAACCATTTGCTAGCAGTGGAAAATTAGCATTCAGTCAAATGGTCAGAAGGTGTTAACTCAAAGACACACCCTCCAGTATTGAAGATATCTAAACTTCCTAAGAACTTTATTACCTTTTGGGTTTACTTCTTTGGGAATGAGACATTTGTACCAGTCGTACCGAGACATTTCAAATAATACCAAATATGTATAAAACTAGATTACAATCATTCACATTAAACCATTTAGATTCTTGTGTGAGTTTGGGAGATCTCTGCCAGGATGAAGAATGGGGAAGAGAAATGTAGATTAGGATGAGGGAGGTGAGACCTTCGTCTCAATAGTGCATGAGGGGGAGTTCAAATGTTAATTTCCTTTGTTTTCTCAGAGAGTGGCCCTCTCTTAAAGTCCTTCAAGTTTTTCCAGTCTTACAATTTCAACCAGGATATCTGCCTGATCCCAATGCACGTCTGCTTCAAAGAAATTCCATACTTTGTTTTTATTCATTAGTATTCTTCTTCTCCACTGAAAGGCATTTCAGCTTCAGCAATGTGGACGTGAGGTACTAACGTCAGCTTAGCCGGAGGTGGGCAATTAAAAATGCCATCAACTGAGGTGAAGGGTAACTAAACTTCCACTTATTAGCGGCAAAGATTAAAGAAAAAAATATATGAACAGTCACATGTAGAAGGCAGTAAGAAGAGCTGTGCTATTGTCCCAGAAACTCATCCATAATTATTCTGCTGGATCTGTCTGCTCCCTTTAACACTGAAAATCACCAGGTGCTCAATGAATCTGCATTGTTTACCCTTTTGATCTTTCATCAAAAGAATTTGCAAAAATCTAAACTTTCATTAAAGTGAAAGAATGAAGGGGGAGGGTCGACGGGTGAATCACATTATTGGTGCTTTTCCACTGCATGGTACGGCTCAGCTTGCTTTTCCACTGCAGTTTAATACCTTTAATACCTAATGCTTCAAAGTGGGTGGGATCATAGACTGATCGCTATAGTTTTGGCGCCTCTACTGCCGTGACATCATCGTAAACGCGACACAAACAGACGCACAACACAGGAGCAATGGAGCATATCGATGGAATGGTGTTCTTGATTGTGGATGTTTTTCACTGCAAGATGAAGAAGTTTGTTTGTTCGGGTTTTGGTGTCTTGTGTCGCAAATCCAATGACGCTGGTAGTGACGATTCTCTCTGACGAATCAGTGATCGGTTTCACAGGAGTATAAATGCAGGGCAGCCAACTCTCACGCATTCAGCGTGAGACTCACGCAATTGACCGAATTCTCACGCTCTCACGCCACACCCACTATTTCTCACGCCGAAGTGTCAACCCGGTCGGTCAAATGCCTGAAAGATGAGTTTATCTATATATCTACCTGTTGAGCCACTCGTGATCGAGCTTGTTATACCGCAAATTAGTTAAAATATCCCGTAATCTAGAGCGAGCGTGCATGTGAGACAGATATTGTGCTCCAAACCGCGCGCACGCACGGCAGAGAGGTAAGCGAGCGAGAGACCTTGCGTGTGCAGACCCCGGCTTAGGGGTGTAACCCTGGCATCCTGGCCAAATTCGCCCCTTGGCCTCTGTCCATCATGGCCTCCTAATCATCCCCATATACTGATTGGCTTCATCACTGTCTCCTCTCCACCAGTAAGCTGGTGTGTGGTGGGAGTTCTGGCGCAATATGGCTGCCGTCGCATCATTCAGGTGATGCTGCACATTGGTGGTGGTTGAGGAGATTCTCCCCTTCTATGTAAAGCGCTTTGAGGTCCCAGAAAACGACCTTTTTTCGCTCCTCCCAAAACAAACTCCAGCATATTCAGTTGTCAGACACGACTGGAACTTCAAAAGGGACTGGATCCTATGGTCAAAGTTAGCTGCTTTTTGGCAGCAAACCCACCAGATGTGTTTGGTGCAAACAGGGATAAAAAGTACACACATTTACTATATGTATAAGGTTCATAACTTCATTATAACAATATTTGCACTCCAAAACGTAAGACCTATTGCTTATTTCACATATTCTCAAACTACCATACCACAAATGGCATTCTGGACTGAGCGAGCGGACTGAACGAGCGGGATCTGTAGAAGGTCGCTCTCTGCTCCTGAGGAAATATTACCGCTCTGCTCCGCTCACATGCTCTGCCTCAAAGCAAGATATTTCAGAGTACTTTAGTAGGAAGAGGTGTCTACTGTCTAAGTTACATAAATTAACCACTGGATTACCCCAGGGTTCGGTGTTTAGCCCTTTTCTTTTCTCGATATGCACTACATCAATGCAATTTAACAATTTAACCAGAATTCCTTTACCCAAATCATTTAACAACGAATACAGATCATCACTAAACTCTCTTTATAGAGTGCTGCTGGGATAACGTATTTTTGTAGGCCAAACCCAGAAACGAGTTATCATTAGCACTTCCAGGTCCATCATCCTTAAGTCAATGTTTTTGTTAATGGGTGTTTGGTTAAATACCTGAAATAAGGTCTGTGGGTTAACAGAAGCTCAAGATATTTTGCCCCCTTGTGATTTTTACTTGTCTTGAAACTGCTAACAAGTTGCTAATTGGGACTACAGAGGTTGTTGGACATTAAACGTCATCATGCCGGACAGGTAACTCATCTACACCATAGTTGCTTTCGCAGTTTACAATCACACTCTTGCAAACTATTCTAACTCAAACATTCAGGGAAACTGATTTTTAAATAAAGACTGAAAGAGCTGTCAGAAGCTTAATGGTGGTGACATTGAAATCATGCAAACGTGATGTAGTTCGTTTATTGCCTTTCTTTTTACTTCTGCCAAATAGATTTAGGCTACAAAATTAATAAAAGCTGTGTTCAATTGACCTTTGTCTAAGCCCCGCCCCCCTTAGTTACTGTTGCTACGTCCGTCAAACTTCGTCTGGGCTCTGGTGTTTCCTATCAACATGGCTTATGCTGTGACAGCTCTTCCTGATGAAATTTTATCCAACTTTTATAAATCAGCAAATAAAGTGTCCGATAGAAGTAGGCAAAAGGGGCTGCAATATGCGTTCGAAGGCTATATCCATGACATACAGGTGAAACGCAAGGAACAACAAGGCATCCAAATAGAGGCAAAAGAATACCGGTCACAGTCAAAAAATGAACCACCGCATATCCTACTGATCGAGACGGAGGCTGGGACTAACAATATCAAAGAGCAACACTGTTCATGCAAAGCTGGGTAGGTTTTTATTCACTTCTATAATAGTTATTACAAAGCAAACGGACCAATGTTACGCGAGTATAACGTTGTATCTATTAGCAGCGTGTAGCGTATCAACAATCGGTATGCTACAGTAGATAACGTTAACGTTAGCTGACTAGGTGATGTTTTGGTTATCTCCACAGGGTTTTAATAAAACTGTCTAACTAGTATAACTTCACAGTGAGGTTAAAAGCAAAATTTACCTTAGAGCACACAAAGGTGTGCTTGTCGATCCTCGAGGGGTTTAGCTGACTGTGAGGACATCCACACAGTTTAATCCAAAGACGACAGTTGTCAGGATTTGACTTCGGTTTTGGGAAGGGAAAAAAACGGACACCCCCCTCCAACCTCTCTGGGAAACGCGTATCGGTGTTACAAATGCCCCAGGCACAACGTTTAACCATGTTTTTGATAAAGACGATAATGGCCTGCCGAGATGCTCGCGTTAAAGTCAATGGAGCGCTGTGAAAAAGTGTCGGACCTCTGTCGGAGCTCGTTCTTGGCTGCGCTGTGATTGGTCAATCTACATTCTAGGGCGTGGCTTAGCCAAAGGCGAATTGTTAAGATCATGATGAACAAAACGTGTAAGAATAATAAAGTCTTACAGCTAAAATTAAGCTCTGCGACCTATAAGCCAAAGGAAAAATCCTATTGTTTTTTCCTTCTTCTCCAGAGAACCAGGGTGATGCGAACTTACAGACTTCAAAATACATCAACACTGCAGAGTTCCATTTCATTTATTGTGTCACACACCTACAGTACATTGCTACACTAGTCTGTACTTTTCTAAGCAATTTTGGGACTTTGCATTGTTTTTCTCATTACTGTCTCTTAAGGATGAATAGCTTTTTTGAGAGTCCTCTATTTGATGTCGCTTTGGATAAAAGCATCTGCTAAATGTAATGTAAAGAAGGAGTCCGAGATAATGAACTATAATGACTAAGCAGTCCAGTATGACTAAGTATGTGACCTGATATGAGTTCATGCAGCGCAGGAATGCTGGCAGCCTGAAGGTGCTGGACATCAGAAGCTTCTGGATCTCCTCACATGAGCTCTGAGGGAGGGGGAGAGGGTGAACGCTAATGTCCTTCTCCCAGACATCCACAACACTACAACAAGAGAAAGAAAAACAGATATGAGAGAGAGAGAGAGAGGGAGAAATAGAGAGAGAGAGAGAGAGAGAAAATTAAGCCACACACACACACGTCTCGTATCACTTCTGCCAGAAAAAAAAAGGCAAATGTGTGAGAACATTGGTTGAATCTGAGCTAAATGAAGTCCATTTACATGTATATTGATTTTTAGCAAAAAAGTAAACAGTGGAGTTCACTGGGAAACCACTATTGAAAATGCTTTTATTTTGCATTCTTTTCTAGTTTAATACTTTATTACTTATTATATTATCACTGGAACAATCACAGTAAAAATATCAATATTACTAATTTACTTATATTAAGTTTACATTAACTTTATTTAGTGCATTGTTTCTCAACCGATGCGTAGTGACCCAAAAGTTTGAGTGGGTCATGGAGGGTGTAGTCAAAAAGAGTGAACAACAAACAATGCAAGACTTTTTTTTTGGAAGACGTGCGTGAAAGCTGTTGACTCTTCTGTCATGGGGAGACCGCACTGTGGTAGCAGCCGTTGTGTGTGCTGGCGCGCAAAATACACTGCAGCTATTAACACCAGACAGAAGGAGATTCACATCACCACATGGAAAGAAGCGTAAATGGATGGAGAAGCATAGCTTACTGTAAAGCTACGTCTTAGTTGGTGCTTATCTTGGCGAAAGCCGAATACAAAATAGCATGAAGTTTTAACATCTACTCTCGTGTAATGGAAATCATGAAGATCTGGATACGTCCAGTGACTGCGGTGAATAGTGCTGCTGGCAACAAGGGAAAGACCTTGTGACAGCCTGGAGAGACAGCTGACAGGAGGAAAGAGACCCCAATGGGGCTGGTAAGGGTTAGCTACCCTTGTCGGCAGTATACAGCTCTGTGTTTACAGGATGCTGGAGACACCCGCCAAAGACTTCGAAGAAAAAATACCCCTAGAGTCTGCGAGAGCTGGGGCGGAAGATGACTCAATGTTGGACAACATGGTTAACGACTTTGGAATGGAAACGGATATGAGTATGGAGAGTACTTCACAAAAGACTAGTTCAAGTCATTGAACTCCAAGCTTGTGTCTGTGGCTGGAGCAAGGTGACAACGGTCAGGGTTTTGAAGATTCATCAAGGGAAAACACAGATCTATGCTTTGCATTGGAAAGATTAACTGGTACAGTTGAAAAGAAGCTGGATAAATTTGGGGACATCATTTACGCATATGGAATTGAGAGGTTTGGTGTGGAAAAAAGGAAGGAAAAAGTACAAACTACTCCTGGAATGTCTAGACGGCAGCAGAAAATTGAAGGGTTAGTTAAAGGAGACAGCTGAGGAAGCAATGGAAAAGAGCAATAAAGAGCAGAACAAAGTCAGAAGGAGGGACTCAATCTCTTACAAAGGGCCATAAAAGATAAGCTTGCAACATTACGCAGAGCTGTCAATTCCTTCCCATTTCACTATTAAACGTCGAAGGTACGTTTTTCTTCAGCATTATTGCTCAGAGATTGTCAACCTACCTATTAAAGAATGGCTTCATTGACACTTCAGTTCAAAACGCGGGCATTCCAGGGTTCTCAGGATGCTCAGAACACATCAATGTTATCTGGCAACGAATTCAATCAGCTAAAAAGGAGAAGGAGCTCCATGTGACATTCCTGGATTTGGCTAATGCATATGGTTCAGTGTCACATGAGCTTCTTTGGGCAGCATTTGATTTTTTCAGGGTACCGATGTCGCTAACAAATTTAGTGAAAGCCTATTTTGGAGATTTGCAATTTAGTTCCTCAACTCCAGAATTCAGCACTACATGGCAATATTTAGAGGTTGGAATAATGGCAGGATGCACCATTTATCCACTGGCTTTTACCATGGCAATGGAAGTAATCATTAGGGCATCAAAATGGGTAGTAGGAGGAGAGCGCTTGGCTTCTGGGATGCGATTACCACCAATCAGAGCATACATGGATGACATGACAACCATGACTACAACAATAGCCTGCACTAATCGGTTATTGGGTAAGTTAACCGATAACATTGAATGGGCACGAATGCAATTTAAGCCCTCTAAATCAAGGAGCATCTCGATAATTAAAGACAAGGTAGTAGATAAAACATTCTTCATTAATGGTGAGGCAATACCAACAGTTTCTGAGAAGCCAGTGAAGAGTCTTGGGAGATGGTACGATGGGGATCTAAAGGACACAGTTCGAGTGGGAGAAGTTAGACGACAAGCAGTGGAAGGGTTGAAGAGCATAAACAGCTACGCTCTACCAGGAAAACTAAAACTCTGGTGCTTTCAGTTTGGTCTACTGCCGAGGTTGCTGTGGCCACTGACTGTGTACGAGGTTTCTTTGACAACAGTGGATAAGCTGGAAGGGCTAATAAGTTCATATATCAGGAAATGGTTGGGAGTTCCACGCTGCCTCAGCAGAGTCGGACTTTATAGTAAAGAAGTATTGCAGCTGCCAGTCTCTGCTTTTACCGAGGAGTTTAAGTGCGCCAAGGTCAGACTGGAAATTACCTTAGTAGAGTCACGCGACAAATGTTTAAAGGAGGCAGCACCTGTGTTAAAAACTGGTAGAAAGTGGTTAGTAAAGAAATCTGTGGAAGAGGCAAAGGCTGCCCTTCAAATTGGTGATATCGTAGTACAGATAAAGCATGAAAGAGGGGGTTTTGGGCTCAGTTTAACTCCTCCTAAATGGCACAAGGCAGCCCCAGCTCAAAGGAGGAAGCTAGTAGTCAATGAGGTGCGAAAGCAGGAGGAGAGTATGAGGTGTATAAAGGCCATTTCCCAGGCCAAGCAGGGAGAGTGGATGAGATGGGAGAGTGTGGAACAATGCAAGATGGGCTGGCAAGACCTTTGGTCAATGGAAGAAAGTAGGATCAGTTTCCTTAGTAGGTCAACATATGATGTTCTCCCATCACCACAGAACCTAAACCTCTGGATAGCTAGAGGATCCCTCTTGTCCTTTGTGTTTATCACCTGCCACATTAAGGCACATTTTGACAGGATGTAAGGTGGCTCTTAGCCAAGATCGGTTTACTTGGCGCCATGACCAAGTACTCCGATGTTTGGCTTTAGCATTGGAAGACAAGGGTAACATGACCAATAAGTTGCCACCTGTTCTAGGAAAACAGTACACACAGAAGACAATATTCCTCCGCCTAGGCGAGCAACCACCAAGAAAAGGTGTTAAAACCAATTCTCGCCCAGGACAACTGGAAGCTGCTAGGGACTGGAAATGCTGGCTGATCTTGATCAACGGCTTATTTTTCCACCTAAGATTGCCACCACTAACCTCCGACCAGATATTGTTTTGTGGTCTGGATCAGCACGCATTGTTCAACTGATAGAGTTAACAGTGCCATGGGAGGATGCTGTAGATGAGGCATAAGAGAGGGAAAAACTGCTGTATGCTCAGCTGGCCACTGAAGCAAAACAGCGAGGATGGAGAGTCTAGGTTTATCCAGTGGAAGTGGGTTGTCGAGGATTTGTGGCACACTCCACAACCGGTTCCTCAGAGACGTCGGATTCGGTGGCCAAGAGTTGCGTCGCACAGTAAAGAACTTATCTGAAGCAGCAGAGAGGAGCAGCAACTGGCTGTGGTTTAGATGGAAAGATTCTGGCTGGCTTTGTGCAGGCCGCCACACTACGGTTTCTAAGAATTCTTGAAAAACTTGAAGAGTCTGTTAGTTTATTTGTATAGTTTGCATAGTAATTACAGTTATTATGTTCCTGTGTATTTTGCGTGAATGAGGATTGGTGTTTGAACAGATATTGTGTTTTGGGGTAGTATGCCATACGGAACCGTTGCCACTGACCTGCTTTAACGACGGCAGTGGGGCTCGACAGCCTTAGTCAAACGGTTTGGCGCTTATGGTCGGGTTGAGGAGAGATTGTGAGAGATTGTGGTTAGGTCACATGTGAACTACGAGGAAGGATGTAACCCTCAGCAGCAGGAAGGATGTAAAGTTCAGTAAGCTGGGCTGAGTTGAGTCAGGGATGGAGGGGGGTGACTCTGGGCAGAGTCGACAGAGTTACTGTCGAGCCCTCTTGAGGTGTCTTGGGCTAGTCGACGAAACACTGAGGACGGAAGGTGCCCACTTGAAGACCCTAGAGATGTCCCCTACTCGGCTCAATCCAGACGGTTGTCATGGGGAGACCGCATTGTGGTAGCAGCCGTTGTGTGTGCTGGCGCGCAAAATACATTGCAGCTATTAACACCAGACAGAAGGAGATTCAAATCACCACATGGAAAGAAGCGTAAATGGATGGAGAAGCATAGATTACTGTAAAGCTACGTCTTAGTTGGTGCTTATCTTGGCGAAAGCAGAGTACAAACCAGCATAAGGTTTTAACATCTACTCTTGTGTAATGGAAATTCATGTCAGACGCAGTTTAAGAAAAGAGTACCTGAGAAAAACACGTTGCCTGATTCAGTATCTGCTGTCAGATGAGATGTTTTTAGGCTGTATGTCAGTGTCATTTATTCTAACTTTACTTCCGTAATGAAATAAAAAGTCTCTCACCTCAGAAAAACGAACTTTCCTGTCCTGACGTTAAACTGTGCTCGCGACACGCATTCAATTCTCCATGCAAATGCGGCGGTGTGCGCTGTGTATCACTTTCACTATATAAAAAATTATTTTTATTTTCATGTATTTTGTTATTTTCTATATTTTTGATGACTGTAGTGGCTCATACCAATAAACCACAATACCAAAAACTAGTTTGGGAATACTATTTATTAGCCTTACCATATACTGTTATTCCTCAGTGTTAGTGATATTCTTACAATTTATGCGTATTTAAAGGCGGACAGTACTTGTGTACTCATGTTTTAAGAACCTTGCATCTAAGGACCTTAATGTTTTCAGTTGACAAATTTTGAGAACCAAATTTGCTTGGTTAAAATTTCAAAAAAATGTGTGTCGCGGCTTCATGACAAATTCATGAAAATTTCATGACTTCATGAAAATTATTTGAGAATCCTTTGTTTAGTGATCTAGAACAGGGATTCCCGCTCGGGGTGCTGTGAAAAAATCCTTCAAACATTTTTAAATTGCTAAAATGTGTATAAAGCATTTAACAATCAACAATCTGCGCTGCTCTTGGTTGCACAGGTCATAATGGAAATAAGCTCTTTAATTACATTGTCAGTAGATCACCCACATAACTTATTATTGGATTGCGGTCTCAAATTGGCCCTGTTTAGTAAATCAGACACTTAGTTTTTTATTTTTCTTTGTCAAATGGCTCACAGCATGGGTCTGGTCCATTGAGTGTTTCTGCTCAGGCTGCTGAAGACCGAACAATAAAAATAGGTCTTGCTCAGCTAGAAAGAAAATGAGAAGGAACATTAACTGAAGGTGAGAACAGAAACTGTTACTACCTCTGCGCAATATCTCTGCGCCCGCAGAAGCAGCTGGAATTTAAATTATATTAATCTGACAGATTGAATTTTTAATCATGTCACATCAATCTGTCAATACGCAGCACTGAAGACAGCAGAGAAGCGGAGAGACTTATGTCCTGACACACATTATGGTGATGATCTATTCAGGACATTTCATTGACATTTACCCATCTGTGCTGTAGTTCCACAGGAAGCGCACACACAGCTCTTAAAGTGGAAATGCAGGAGAAGCCCAGAGAGAGACGTGTCATGCAAAACTTCAACCAGGGAACCAAACATGCTTTTTGGTGGAAGTTGCTCAATTACATAACTGTGTTAATCGCGCTAATTGCATTTCATGTTACAAGAGGGTATTTAATTATTTTTTGATATCTGAGAATTTTTATCTAAAGACATTATTTACTATGCAATGGGAAGTCTGACCTAGGACTGTGCTTCAAAGTCAATGCTTCTTTCCTACTCTTGAACAGATATTGTTTTAATTTCTTCAGGACCTTAATGTTTTAAGTCATCTCTGAATTTATACAAAACAACAAACCGAGGTGTTGGATCATAATTCATAGAGGTCTCAGGTCTGTTAGTTGTAAAAAAAAAAAATATTTCTAAATGTGTTTAGACTACTATAACTAAAATTGCAACATCTTCAACTGAAAAAAGTAGACCTCCTGATTCCCTAAACCGATCATTAAAATTTCTGTCAAAATGCCAGTTGATATTTCTGATGGCAATGTTTTCTCCTCTTTTCTTCATCAGTGCCATTTCAAATGTCAAGGCCATCTTGTCATTTGACATTTAACATCCTATAGAGCACTTTAAAGTTTCAGCTGGAATCGAACACACAGACCAGCTTACAGACTTTCTGATGCACGTCATTTCTGATGTTCAGGGTGTACAGGTTGTGACGACAGATCTTTTCTTCCGTATTGTGATGTACATCCGAATGAAATGGATTTTCGAAAAAGATGATTAGATGGAGGCAGATCTGAATGCGAGCTTGACTAAACGAATGGAGAAGTCCTGCATGCGACACCAGACAGAAGTCTGTAGTTCCAATGAAAGATCCAGTAATGAAATTGATAAAAAAGGTCAAAGAAAGAAAGAAAGAAACAAACAAACATGCTCATGAGTTCACAATAAACATGCATTTAAAAAATATATGAATTTTCATTTCGTGCCAACTTTATGTTCCCAGACTGATACAGCAAACAAATGAGCAACTGGTCACTGAATTTGCCAAAGTTTGTATGTTTCAAAGCATTGAATCTTTGACGAATATTCAAGAGTTTAAGAAACTTCAGAAAGAAAATTCTGCTGTTCGGTTTATACTTGCATCTAAGGTTGAATATTTTATATCTAACACAATTTTAAAAATCTGTCACCATTTAGAGAACTTACTCTACAAACTGTCACAGACAATGAGTGGAGACGGCTCTTTTGATTATAATGGGAGTAATTTAGTTTTGTGTAGTTTTGTTGTGTATGTTTGAGTAGAGACAATGTGACTGAAGTTTGTTTGTGGTTGCTGTCCAATGTTTCAACTTGCTTCTCATATGTATAATTCATCTGATGTCCTGCCACACGTATGTATTACATTAATGAACCCAATTCTAAAGAAAGAAAATAAAATGAAATAAAGTACCATTTATTTGTAAAAGATTTAATTTACTGAATTATCAAAAACATTAAAATAGGGGATTATATATGGGATCATACAGAAGTAAACAAGACATTAAAGTAAGCGTTTGTGCATTTATTTATAGTGTGATCTGCCGCTGAAGCGGGCGAATTTGAACGCAGGCAATATAAAAAACAAAGAGATGGATGTGAGAAAAAAAGAAAAGAGATTTTTTTTAAACATTTATGATACGAGCTCTTATGTTTTACTTGTATCGGACTGTCACTGTAATACTTATCAGTTGTGACACATCACTGTCTTTAATGACAACCCTTCGCAACTCTTGATAACTTGTATGTAAAATATTTGAAGTGACTCCCATGAGCGCAGAATAGTGACGAATGTTCTGATATGACTGTTCAGACTGAGGTCGCATTGAAAAACATCTGTCCTGTTTCGGATTTAGTTCCACTTATGGAAGTGGCACGAATCAGAATTGGAAAGATCATATTCCATGTGGTTTGTGCTGGATTTGGGCCACATTGACCTGCAGTCTGAATGTACCTAAGAGAGCAGTTGAAATGTGGACCAGACATCAGTTCCCTCTGATTAGCATAACGGCTCAGGGCCTGTATACGAGCTCCATGAATCATGTTTGATCCCACCACCTCTACACACTCAAACGCATCTCTTAGCGCCGGGTAGGAAAAGAGGCAGAGTTAATGTACACTTGGAAAAAAAAAAGGAGAGCGAGACGAGGTAAGGGTGTAAAGAGTCGTGACGACCTTCTGTCAGAGAGACAATACCGTGCAGAACGCCCACCCACAATTCCTCTGTGATTCACTCGCTGATTCCAGCACATCTTTGGCTCCTCAAGCTCTCACAAAGGGAACATTTACCGTTTTGAAGAAGGATGAGAGTAACTGTGCCGATATTTCTCAGAGCTTGTGGATTTACAGTATATTTATGGCTACTAGCGGTCATATTTTCACAATTTTTAAAGTGGCATGTCCTTTACTTTAGTACTAATTATTTTAAAATTATCAATTGACCACTTCTGATATTGAAATCACAATTATTAATGTTAATAAATAATGCCCTGCAAAGGCAAAACGCAGAAACTGCATATTGTTAAAAACTAGCCTCTTTTTATATTTTTACATTAGAATATTTTAGTATTTATGTGTGCAAATTTACTTTGTAATAATGACATAATAAATGTATTAACATTTATTGGTCAAAGTCAGCATCCAAAATGTTTACTGAAACTACACTACAAAAATATTGTCTCGTCAATCTAGTTAACGTGTTTGCTGTTTGATGTTTCGAACGGTTTCTCTCTGATGCTGAAACTGAGAAGAGCGTCTTAAAAGTTTTAATTTCAATTTTCAATTTAAAATTAGCTTTATTAGCATGACTGTGTATCACATTGTTGCAACAAAAAAACAAACAAAAAAAACAAACAAACATTATGTATAGATCGTGTCATGTTAAAATTTCAGGCACTTTATACATTCACAGAAACAAGGCAGGTATTGGTTGTTGGTTGTTAAACACTGAAAAATCCTTTTCTTAACCCTATAAAGCCCATTGCATTTAAATGATCAACATGATCATGAATGTTGTCGAGAAACCTCATGCACATAATCTACTACATGCCTTCTGTCGTCTGATTGATAGTTTATACTTCTTTAGCAAGTTAAAGGCCTTTTAGTATCATTGTAAAAATGTCCACCTTCAGCCCGTGTCTTTTTGCAGTGAAATATTTACTGTTGTTTTTTTTTAAGTAAATGAAAGAATAACTTTCAAGATGACTGAAGCAACTTAGATAATTTTGAAAAATCATGGTAAAATGTGAGTGTCAAATATAATTTTCGTTGAGTATGAGCTCCGTAAAGCCGGATGTATCGAAAAAAATACATGCAATATTTTTTAAATGAAAAAAGAAACAAAAACAAAACGTTTTGTCTAAAGGTCCATTTCAAAACATTAGATTTTTCTAAAAGAAATTGCATTTCAAGCTTTACAGGTTTAATCAGTATTTTGAATTCCAAACAAAAATATATCTAAACATTTTCACAAGATAAATTCATGTGAGAATTGTGAAGGATTCACAGACTTGTTTTCACAGAATATATCTCGTCTATTTTCCTTTGCATTTAGCAGATTTTTTCTTGTTTTAAAATAAACTAGTTAAGTTTATTTTTCATGCTAATGTTGTTTACCAGGGTTTAAAAGTGCCCTTAACATTGGGTCTAAAGAAGATGCATTTTAAAACAAGATGCTCTCAGAGTTAACAGGGTGCATCCTTTTAAATTACTCAACAAAACACCATATGTCATTTGATCTACATCAGAGATGAGGAGGAATCTGATTAGATTTGGAAATGAATATGAGTAAAATGAACAGATGTCAGGGTGAACGGATGGCTTACTCTTTGAGATTGCTGTCAGAGCAGAGGACGTAGAGCACTTTGACTGCTTGAACAGCCTGGCATGACTGATGTTCTCTGGGATGAACGTCACCTGTGGAGATGAAGCTTTCGCCAGGAAATGAGGCGACCAAAGTGTCCGTGTTCAGAAGCCACAGCTGATAATTAAAACAGAAAGTAATTACCTGAAGGTCGGATATAAAGGGGACATATCATGTCAAAACGTGCTATGCAGACATACTGCGATAACAGACATTTGTAGAAAACTCCAATAAGTTGATGTTTTTGTTGCAAGAAACCATGATTGTCAAATTACATGATTGTAATTTGACTTTAGAGAGAAATCTTTAAACATGGACCAAAATGAACAGTTCTGTACATATACGAGGTTTAACGTCCATACCAGAATCACAGCTGTACTATCTGGCGTTTGGATGGAAAAGCGAAATATACTCTGTGCCGATGACAGCTCGACCAGCCTTGAAGCTACGGTTTGCTCCAAGAACCGCTGCCTGTAGAAAAAAAGCTACATAAACATGATCTACACATACAAACAAAATGAAGAAATCCAATGAACTCACTAACCTTATTGAATCTGACTTGGGCTCCAAACTGAGCCGTGTTATATCACACCCTCCATCTTCACCTGGCTTTACTAATATTTCAGTTATGTAAAACTTCAGCACCTCTGAAACACGAAGAGCAGTGAAATATATTAAACACAGAATATTACACATTATCAACAGCCGGAGGTGTAAGATTAGAAGAGATTACTTCTCATATAACATCTGCACCCTCAACATTTCATAGAAACAACTAGAGTTTTCTTGTCATAAAGAACAAAGTTGAAGTATAATCCAGAGCTCAAGTATTGTTTTCCAGGCCAAATATTAAAAAAATATATTTTTCGAATGCTGCTCTTGTTAGATTCATTGCTGTGTCTGTGTTCTTTAATTTGTGCGTCATCAGTAGATCAAGCACAACAATTTCTGTACAAGTTTGGCACCATAATGCAGAGTTAAAGGGATAGTTCACCAAAAAATGAAAGTTCTGTCATCATTTACTCTCCTTCATGTCGTTCCAAACCTGAATGAAGAAGTGAAAGAAATGAAGATCTTTTTGATGAAATGTCTGTCCCTCCATTGACAGCTACACAACTGCCACTTTGACCCATCAAAAGTTTCATAAAGAGATCGTAAAACTAATCCATATGAATTGAGTGCTTTAGTCCAAATTTTCTGAAGAGACTCGATCATTTTATATGATGAACAGATTTAATTTAGTGTTTTATTCACATTCACTAAATTTCAAGTGTGGAACATGTATACGAAATAAGCAAAGTATTTATCATAATGTACTTTAAATAACATTAACAAATAATGTCAGAAGATATCAGTTCTGGTTTTGTTCATAAATATCAGTAGTGATGTTGTACAATGAGGACGTTGTGACGATTCTTTAGTCTCCCAATGTGTAGTGTTCATTACTGTCCTAACCAGAGCTCGATTTTGTGTACACTATACAGATTCACGACCTAAAAAGCTAGAGAGCTGATTGAGACGCACCGATTATCATTATTAATAGCCTACATACTCTTTTCTCTTCATTCCCTCTTCTCTCCACATTCACTCGTCTCGTCTACAAACAAATATCAATGTGCAATTAATCTACAATGCCAAAATCAATGAACCTGCCTGATGTGGGCACAACTCACATAATCTCTAGTGTGTGAACAGACATCAAATCTGACATCTGAATATGTGCAAGAGCGAACAAGATTTGAGAACTTCATCGGATGGGAAGAACTTCAGTGCATTTCTCATAGAAAGAAACTGTCTACATGAGCATCTGCACCTCCTTTCGTCACACTGAAGACGCAAGTCATTCGGGTTTGTAAAAACATGAGGGTGAGTAAATGATGTCAGTATGTTCGTTGAACTATCCCTTTAAAATAGTAGCAATAAAACACAATCAACAAAAAACTTACAATCGGACTATTTTTGCTTCAAAAGCAGAGCACTTTTATAAATACCCAAGAGTCTGAAAACAATTCAAAGCGTCTCAGGCTGGTGTTGCTTACCGAAAAAATGAATGGCCCATATGCATCAGGGGTTATATATGACATGATGCGGTTATAAATGTAAAAAAAGCACTGGTTTAATTCATTTGCAGTCATGCAGTCATGCTTTGCGTTGCATACCTGCAGAGAGCTCCTCACCCAGCACTGCAGAGCAGCTCGTGCAGGACAGCATCACACGCTTACTGACACCCTTCTGCTGCGGGACACACACATACTGAGGTGACGGGCCAATGTGTTAGGGCTACGTTCATAGGCTGGTTATATGGTCATACAGTACATATTACAGTTTAGTCAGTTCACTCGGCAGCCATATTAATATTCATAACACCCCCAGCTGGAAACAGCAGCAATTCCCAGCCATGCAACTGTAAGTGCTCCGTACCTAAAAAACCTTTCCATTTCCAGCTTCTGGAATATGAAAGGTCTGTCATTAACAAAATGTGTAAAAAAATTAAATAAATAATTGATGGTGTTTACTGGATTTGTCATTTTCAATCATTTAACTATTATTAAAGTTATAGTTAAAAATTATCAAATCAATATTTGTCCTTAATTTACAGAAAATATAAACTACTGTTCAAACTGGGGATAGGTAAAAAAATATATTTAAATGTATTACTTTTCAGCAGGGATACCTTATATTCAAAAGTCACAGTAAAGATATTTATATTGTTACAAAAAGATTTCTATTCCACATTTTTTTTAGAATGTTCTATTCATAAATGAATCCTGAAAAAAAATCACAGTTTCAACAAAAATATGAAGTAGCACCACAACATTGATAATTTTTGAGCCGCAAATCATCATATTATAATGATTTCTGAAGGATCATGTGACACTGAAGACTGGAGCAACAATGCTGAAAATTCTGCTTTATACACAGGAATAAATTACATTTTAAAATATATCACAATAGAAAATATTACAATATTAAAGTTTTTATTCTATTTTTAATCAAATAAATGCAGCCTTGGTGAGAAACAGCTTTCAAAAACACGTTAAAAATTTTTAGTCACACCAAACTTTTTAACTAGAGATGCACATCTATCGGCCCTCAAATCGATATCTGCCAATATACATTAATTTTTAATGTTATCGTTATTGGTCCGATAAGAAGATTTGGCTGATATCTTAAAGCCGATAAATAATGGATTATTTCCTTCAGCTGAGACACTTCAGATGCGCACTGTTTCGCTATAATGCTTTTGAATTGCTTGAAATATGATTAATTTTTTTTCTTTTAGGGAGGGTAAGGAAAGTTGGCCATAGGAACGTAAAATTAATTTAAAACTTACACTGGTTCAAACTAGGCTACTGTACTTTTTTTTTTTGATTTATGTTGAAATGCTTGGGACGTGGCTTTTAATGGTGAGACTTTTGTTTTTCAAATCAAGCTCTCAAAAATTATATACAAATTTTGATTTAGATTTATCGGCCAATATATCGCCTTTCAAAGAATTATCGATTATCGGCTAAAATGTTCATATCTGTGCATCTCTATTTTCAACTGTAGTGCAAGATAATCAATAACTTCAAACCAACATTTGGTGACAAAATAGCTAGCCTGGCTTGTTTTAGGCTACATCTGCAACTTTGGTAACAGGGTTAGAGAATTGCAAACCTCATATAACATGAACAGAAAATAAAAATCTTTTTTTTTTTTTTTACCTTTTCAATAAGCATTTGTTTAAAAGGTGTTTCATACCCCTAATGACACAAATTAAATGAAAACTGCCAGTAATTCTTCAGCTTGTTTCTAAACTTGTGCCTCAACTGTATACTGAAAATATCTATAAAAAAAACATTAAAAAAAACATCATATACGGAAACCAATAAGAAAACAGACTGTGTGCAGAAGTCATTTGGGATTGAAAAAGTGCCTGTAACTGCTTGGCATGGCCACGGGCTACACACAGATTGAGGCTGAGAAAGAGAATCAATCCCTCGTAAAGACATGATGGGCTCTTCTCCACAGCCCGGCCGGCCCTAATGTTCCTGAGAGTGGATTTCCTCTCCGCCTCTTCAGCCTTTATTGTGATGAAAGGAAACCATCCTCTGCCTCCTCTGACAACCCTGAGGCTGTGAGAACCGAGTTACAACCGAGCACTACTTATCACAACTGCACTGTCTTTGTGTGAGCTCAGCTTTCAGAAGAAAGCTTCACCATTTCAGCTCGGAGAAATCAGACTCAAAGCACTTTGTTGCGTTAGTTAGGCGAACTTCATAATTTAATGCCCTATTATGCTATTTTAAAGGTTCCTAATTATGGTCTGGAGGTCTCCTAAAATAGGTTTACATACATCCAAGGTCAAAAAACATATTTACATTTACTCCTAATAAACATTGCAGCATCGCCTCTTTCCTCACAGTGTCCGGTCCACTCTGCTCTGATTGGTCAGATGGCCCAGTCTGCTGTGATTGGTCTACTCTGCTCTGATTGATCAGATGGCCCACTCTGTAGTGATTGGTCTACTCTGCTCTGATTGGTCAGATGGCCCAGTCTGCTGTGATTGGTCTACTCTGCTCTGATTGGTCAGATGGCCCAGTCTGTTGTGATTGGTCTACTCTGCTCTGATTGGTCAGATGGCCCAGTCTGTTGTGATTGGTCTACTCTGCTCTGATTGGTCAGATGGCCCAGTCTGTTGTGATTGGTCTCCTCTGCTCTGATTGGTCAGATGGCCCAGTCTGTTGTGATTGGTCTACTCTGCTCTGATTGGTCAGATGGCCCAGTCTGTTGTGATTGGTCTACTCTGCTCTGATTGGTCAGATGGCCCAGTCTGTTGTGATTGGTCTACTCTGCTCTGATTGGTCAGATGGCCCAGTCTGTTGTGATTGGTCTCCTCTGCTCTGATTGGTCAGATGGCCCAGTCTGTTGTGATTGGTCTCCTCTGCTCTGATTGGTCAGATGGCCCTGTCTGTTGTGATTGGTCTACTCTGCTCTGATTGGTCAGATGGCCCAGTCTGTTGTGATTGGTCTGCTCTGCTCTGATTGGTCAGATGGCCCAGTCTGTTGTGATTGGTCTGGTCTACTCTGCTCTGATTGGTCAGATGGCTCAGTCTGTTGTGATTGGTCTACTCTGCTCTGATTGGTCAGATGGCCCAGTCTGTTGTGATTGGTCTGTCAATTACAGCACGTGTCGGAAACAAAACGTTCATTATCATACCTAAATTTTAGTTTCGGATTTTCCTCAGCATTTGATACACAGTGATACGAACAGTACAATGGCGTCGGTTTTCCCTTATCAATTCAAGTACGAGTCCTCATCCTTTAAAAAGTGCATCAAATTGGATTTACTTTTGCAGAGCAGAAAACACATTCTCTATATTTCAACAACGAAAACCAAACTCTTCCAGTCTCAAATACTACCACCATGTTTGAGGGCGGGGCAAAGTAGATGCTGTTCACCGACAGCCAATGAAAAACAGGCTGGCATTATGCAAATTTGTAACAAACCTACGCATGTTCGTGCAGGAAGTAAGACTGGAATTACTGACGACTCGTTTCAGAAACGTTTTTTACTTTTGGGAGACAATAACTCCATTTGATCTTTAAAACTTATCAGACCTTTTACATTCACAAACACACTGCAGGAAATGTAAAGCATAATAGGGGCACTTTAATCATAAGTCTTTACCTCTGCAGAGGCTTTCTGAGACAAGCTCCCTTCCCGTGTGAGGGTCTGTTCACAGCTGATGTCCCGTGCCAACAGAATAAACGTGTCGCCAAGCAGACAGTCTCCATCTCGTGGGAGCAGCTTCCTGTTTGCGAAGGGATCGGGGTGGCAGCACCAGTCGTCCACTAATGCATTCCAGTTTCCATTGGGCAAAGGAAGAACTCGCCCAAAAGCCCTTTAAGATTAAGAAGATAGTCTCACTTTCAACACTTTGAAATAATGTGTCTGGTTGAACTTTTAACTGTTATTTGATGCATTACTTGACCAAATCAGTAAAACCAGAGGTGATAAAAAAGAAACACTCCTAACCTGTCTTGAAGCACCATGGACCCGCAAGACTGGCACTGGAAGGAATACGACACATTGACCCGCAGTCGTCCAATTACACTGCAAGGAGCTTCTGGGATAAGAAACACAAAATAACCAAAACTAAAGCAGATGTTTTGGGCATAAAGATGATCGTGGTTTATTCATTGTGTTTACATTGTGTATTTATTGTACTATTCATTGTACTATTCAGTGTCAATTGTTTGTAGTTGATAATAGGCACACATCATGGATCCATCCATCCATCCATCCATCCATCCATCCATCCATCCATCCATCCGCCTGTCTGTCTATCATCTAATTATCCACCTATCCTTCCATGATCCATCCATCTATCCATCCATCCATCCATCCATCCGCCTGTCTGTCTATCATCTAATTATCCATCTATCCTTCCATGATCCATCCACCTTTCCATCCATCCATCCATCCATCCATCCGCCTGTCTGTCTATCACCTATATATCCATCTATCCTTCCATGATCCATCCATCCATCCATCCATCCAACCATCCGCCTGTCTGTCTATCACCTATATATCCATCTATCCTTCCATGATCCTTCCATCCATCCATCCATCCATCCGCCTGTCTGTCTATCACCTATATATCCATCTATCCTTCCATGATCCATCCATCCATCCGCCTGTCTGTCTATCATCTAATTATCCATCTATCCTTCCATGATCCATCCATCTATCCATCCATCCATCCATCCGCCTGTCTGTCTATCACCTATATATCCATCTATCCTTCCATGATCCATCCATCTATCCATTAAAGCTGCACGATTAATCG
This sequence comes from Siphateles boraxobius, assembly GCF_051911475.1. NCBI lineage: Eukaryota > Metazoa > Chordata > Actinopteri > Cypriniformes > Leuciscidae > Siphateles > Siphateles boraxobius. The sequence continues at coordinate 3,443,826 of NW_027508722.1, read as the reverse complement.
TTAAAATATTGTCTTTTAACAACACAGTGTCAGTTTCGTTATTTCTGTATTACAAAAATTTTAATTATCACAGAAGTACTGGGATAAAAGATTATATTTGGAATATAAACACGTATGTCTAAGGAAGCGATCAAAATAGCGCAAACCAACTTTAAGTATCTTGACTCTTCAAATCAAGATTGTATTGATTACACCGTTACATCGTAGGTGGCGACAAGTGACTGTTTAAAAAATGTATTTGTCATTAAATAATTCAGTCAAGAGATTCATTCAAAAACGCAGAGGCATCCAGTAATGAAACAAGTGAAGACTTTAAGAGTGAGTCATTGAATCAGTCCTTCAAAAAACATTCTAAAAGCCAAGTGATGATAACCAATTATGAATATGATGATACAGATTAGATGGGGTCAGAAACCACTAGGAAACATCTATTGAGTTACAAAGATTGTCAGAAATAACAAACAGTGTAAATAGCATGCACAATTTAAAAAACAAAAACGAATTTTTTTCAACAAAAAACATTGTATCCGATTAATATTTTCTCTGTAATGATGTGCAAACATTTTCATTCAAGTTTTGCATTTTACCATGTTATTACTACACTTAAATTGTGTTATTGTAAAAAAATATTATTGTAAACCATGTTATTACTACACTTACATATTTTTAATTAATTAAATTCTTTGAAATTTCTAATTACACAAAACTATGGCAAGGCCAGTGTGATGCAAACAACATTTTTATTAATATTAATGAGACATTTCATTTGAATATATTGTTATATAGAATTTAAGAACATAACATTAGAATGACCAGTATAACTCAATTGAAATCTTAATTAAGTAGATTTAAAGGCATAGTCCAAGTCTACCCAAAAATTTAAAGGGGTCATGAAGTGGCTTTTAAAAAAAATGATATTGTTGTCTGAGGTCAACTTATGACGTTCGCTTGGTTTTTACATTCAAAAACATCAAAATGAATAAGTAATAGGCTATTTTCTACCCTAGTTTTGAGCCTAGCTCAAAAACGCTCGGTTTTTATGGTCGTCTCGCATTGAAGACTTGGAAGTAAACGCCCACTGCTGTGAGTGGATAACAGTTTTGCATAATAATGAGTTTCAACTCACTCGTCAGTGCACGTGGGGGAAATTGTTTTGAAAACTTCCAATGTTGTAAAATGGCAACCGGAATGATTCGCCCATACATGTTCGACCCAGAGTCTGATCCCGTATCGCAGGACAATGAACCAACAACACCTCAAATACAACGGATACTTCAGCCTGTGACAGCGTGGTAAGTTATTGTTAATTGTTTATGCTACTTCTAATGTAGGCTATCTTTAATGTTTTTATAGAAATTTTACTCACATAAGTGTGTTGCACCATTCCTGTCGGATCCAATATAGAAGGCACAGCACCGTTTTTCAATCTTAATCGGTCTGCAAATCCTGTCTCGACCTGTGTCTTGTTTACAAAACAGTCCTCGGCGAAATGAAGCGAACAAACGGACAATGTTTTACCCACATCAGCTGGAACCTCATTAAAAATAAATTTTAACCATGCATTCCTATTGGAATCCAGAGGAAGCGTATGCAGCGACTGTCTTCTTCCACAACCAGGCACTGCACAATATTTAGTAAAGGGCATGTTTACTGCTCGGTAGCTCGATCCGGTTTGTCATCACGAGGTAGGCCTATGTTATTTAGCTATGCCTGTAATGCGCGAATCAGTGGGCGGGGCTAAACCGGCCGTGTTGATCTTCTTCTGCGGGGGTGGTGTTTTATCCTCTTTGACGTCATAGTTCCCCAGTTTGAAAAACGAGTCGTTTGCTGAGCCTGGTGTCAATAAAAGCATTTATTGGACTAACAAGGACGTTTTCAGTTCTGAAACTTACAGGATATTCTTATAATATGGTGACCTCTTAGATATCAAAAGCTCAAGGAAAATTTGATGTCTCAGTTCATCACCCCCTTTAAATTAATTTACTCACCTTTGAGTTTTCCTCACCCTGAACAGTTGATGTTTGGTGACCAACATTATTCAAAATATATATTTTTTGTGTGTTTAGGAAAAGAAAGAAATGTATACAGGTTTGAAACAACTTGAGGGTGACTAAATGATGACAGAATTTTCCTTTATGGATTTATTTATCCGTTTAAATTTATTTTAAACTTATAACTAATGACTGGTCAAAAACAGTCAGTTTATAGTGTGCTTTACAAACTCAAAGATGATACAACATTTTTAAATATATTTTGTTAGTCTTGACACATTTAGGTTCCCAAACTAAGAATTTTTCAGAAATCTCTTTTGGGTCAAAACTCCAGAATGCTTTCAGGGGTAAGTTGGGTTGTTCTGAGTCAGCTGACTCTAAGTTGTTCTGACATCAAGTTGAGCTCAGACTTAAGGTCACATTACTGGAGTTTTCTTTGTTCTGCATTAATCTGGTGTGTGTGTGTGTCTGTGTGGACCACACGCTTCTTACTCAAATTCCTCATGGAAATCTAATCAGAATCAAATGAGAGTCAGTCTTTAAAGACTCCCTGACCTCCAGATGCTGGCCAGGGTTCGGTGAGAAAGTGCTCATGGGTAATAATCTGAAAGAGCCAGAGATGACCGATAATCGCTTTTAGCAATATTTGTACCGATATTTAAGCATTTTCCCATATACCGTATCAGTTTTGTAATATCGGATTCACCGATAATGATTTTCACGATAATCAGAATGATAATTAGAATAATTCTTACATGCTATATTCATTACCGGTTTGTTTACCTGATCAAAGATTTCATTTAAAAACACCTTAGTGACAGTGAACTATATATTTTATTTTTAGAGGGTGTTTTGTTTTGTATATAAGAAGGGAGTGAAATTTCAGAAATGACAGTAATTAAAGTCTCCCTGTGGTGAAAATCCAGCTTTTAATGTTGTTTATATGTCTATGTGGTGTTTTTAATATGGTTTAAATTCATAAGTCGACACAATTGCTGAGTATTTTCTCCTTAAAACTGCAGTGAACCAAAGACAAAAAAAACGGTTTGAAATCGCTGGTGTTTCTGACGTCACAAACTACCTTGTAACCAATCAGATCAACGTGTGATCGTCAACGAGTGGATCTCTCAGCTGAGTGAGTGGAGGCGGGGCTCATTTGTATATTCATAGAACTGCGAGATACTAAATGAGGCAAGGGTGTCGAGTTACATTCAAGCTATTTTGAGGCATAAACGTTTTCCAAGGAAAAAAAAACGCTTAAATATGTAATTTTGGCGATCAAAGATGAGTTTTAAGGGACACAATTATTGACTACAGGGATGCTGTTATAATTGTCAAAAACAGAAATAAAACATTAAATAAATATCGGTTTGTTTATTGTGCAAATTAACATGCAAATAATTGGTATTGGTTATAAAAATCCTCAATATCGGTGGAGCTCTAGAAAGAGCTGCTGGTGTACCTGACTCCTGCTCCACCCGGAGACGCAGTCGGAAGAGAGATCCGTGTTCAGAGGATCCTGGGCTTCTCTGGCGTGACGTCTCCACTACACTCACTCCAGGTGTTGAGTTCACCTGATACGACCCGTCAGCTGTCTGGATGTTCAGGAGGGAATCGTGTTTGGACTCGACTTTCACATCCGCACCATCCCCGGCAATGTCACTGCTGTGAGGGTAAAGACAAGACAGAGGAGAAACGTTCGTGACAATAATTACTCAATTTCAAATGCGTTTTCTGTGTACTACATGTTACATAAAAAGCAGTAATACAAAATTGTTACAAATCCTTTGTCAAGGATACCACAATAAAGTTGCATAAACTTATTTCCATTGTGGTCTCTGGTTTTTTTTTTACGAAACATTTTCATGACAACCATACACACACAAAAAAAATATCCCAAAAAAACACGTATATATCCATATTTATTTAGCCATCCGATCTAGAGACAATCTCTTCACACGTATACTAACTATAAAACCAACATTATCTGTTAAAACCTTAATCTCTAATGGCAGCTTATTCCACTCCTGCGCTTCCACCTCTCGTCAATAGGACATAATTCAGGTGTATTCATATCTGTACAAAAACTGTGGACGAGTTACTTGCTGAAAAATAAAATTTCTGGAGGTTTTTGTTCTGCATCTTTCATTTCTGGAATGATAGCGAGTCACATTTTCTCCTAACCGAGGCATATGTAAGTCATTTATGGCAGATTCTTACCGGCACATTTAGAAAAAAGTCCACACGCAAACAAAACTTGATACACAACATGTCGTTCTGATGATGCACGGCATTGTTGCATCAAAATCTTCTCATGCAACTAGAAACCTGTCAATTTTTACAGTCTATGGTCATAACAGTTAGATCAAAGAAAATTACATTTGGGGTGTGTGTGTGTGTGTTCGGTTGTAATGTCAAATTGAATACATTTTAATGGTGTTAAATATATTCAAAATACTTGTCAAAGAAAATGGCACAGAATTTATTTGAACAAAATAAAAGGGTTGAGTTTGTTATCTATTCTGGTCAGGAGCATCACACACACTCACACACTCCAGCTTGTGGTATAAATGTGGTATAACCTGTCCAACCTCAGTTACTTCGACCAATACTGCCATCTAGTGTCAAATGACTGCACTACAGAGTGTTTAAGAGTGAAACTAGTGTCACTAGCCCTGTCAGAAATCATTCACTGTGTATTGTATCCAAACTGCTGAATAACAGGTGTTCCGACAATATGCTACCTATCATGATGTGTTACCATTACCAGCTACAAACCATATTTACATGGTTTTAAGTGTAGGTTCGGAGTACATGAACAGAACGCTGGTAAAACATTCTGATGACAACCTGAAATTTTATTTCGTTAAAATATGCTACATAAATCTCTCTCTCTCTCTCTCTCTCTAATTTTACATAGCTATCTCTCTCTCTCTCTCTCTCTCTCTCTCTCTAATTTTACATAGCTATCTCTCTCTCTCTCTCTCTCTCTCTCTCTAATTTTACATAGCTAGCTATCTCTCTCTCTCTCTCTCTCTCTCTCTCTCTCTCTCTCTCTCTCTCTCTCTCTCTCTCTCTCTCCCTCTCCCTCTCTCTCTTTAAAGCATGTTACCCATGTTTAGGACTGTTAATGTTGTGTTACAATAACTGTTCCAATGATAAATCAATGACTGTAACGTTAGTTCAGTAAACGAGCATCTGTACAGAAAGCTAAAAGCACACTTTACCTAATGAACAAAATGCCACTTTGCAGCTTCCGTCTGAGCTCAAGAAAGACGAGGTCTTGGTTCACAGCGTCTTCCATTTATATTCTTTTACAAAACCGATGAACTCCATGCGGCACACAAAAACAACGCGACAACAAATATCCGCGACACATTCGTGACGTCAGGAAACTGATAACTTCAAATTAAAAGTCCCCGATAAGTAGTTTTCCTCGATACTCTTAAAAAGCACTTTACGGGTTTTTTTCAAATACAAAATTATACACAAATATAACTAGTTACACTTGATATTATTAGGAGAATGATCAGATGTATATTTATATTAAAATAACAAATTACTTAGCATATATATGTGATATATGTTAGTATTTATAATGTCCCTTTGGAATTATTTTTAACACTAGAATGAGTGTAAATAAGATTTTAACGGCACAAACAGTTATATTTTAAATGGATAATTAAATTGTTTAAAATAAAAACAGGGTTCAGAAGAACTTCTCTTCTGTCAAAAAAAAAAATCTGGAACACTTTGATCTGGCAGGACTTTCGCGGCATTGCGCATGCGCACTGTCAGCGCGCGGGCTCAGAGACGTGACGTCAAACATTGTGCAATCGGTGGTGGCGGCTGGCGGGAGATTTTCGAGTGTTGTTTTGTCGGTCTAGTTCGTATCCGGAAGAAAAACATTCGGGAGTAAAATGTGGAACCAAGGTATGTGGTTTATTAATGATTTCGTGTGTAACAATACCTGACTTGATAACACGCTAATCTGAGGTCCGAAAACTCAGTTAAGCAGTGTAAGTGTGATGTAAGTTAGTCATGTTGTCGTCTGTTGCATCGTCATGTCTGTTGCTCGAAATACAGGCATTGGTCACTGTGAGGATGTTGTTCACTGCAACAGTCTTGATAGAAACAGAATATATGTATATTTCTGCAGGTAAATATGGTGAGGCCAGTATGGTCGGATACACGCAGTCTCCAGGAGGATTTGGATCCCCAGCCGCTTCTCAAGGAGGAGACAAGAAAGGGGTTAGTTTGACTCAACTGGCCAATAATCTGTCTGGGATGTGTAAATATATCTGTATACAGCATATATTTGATCATATATATATACAATAAGGTTAACCAACAATGAGCAATATATGTGTTGCAGTGTTTATTAATCTTTGATAACGTTAATTGATGAAGATACAACTGTTCATATTTAGTTAATGTTATCTCAGGTCCATTAAATCATATGAACATGTATAACTTTTGATTTTAATAATGGAAAATGCTGAAATGAACTTAAACCAAGATTAATAAATGTATAATATACATACACCGTATACACAAACGTGTGTGTGCTTAAAAAAGCCTATTTAGGAATAAACTCATTAACTTTATGACAGTTTAGCATATTAAAATCCTCATTTCTCGTTACTGTAATTTGAAAAAAAATAATAATCATTTTTTTATTTTATTTTTTAAAACTATTCATTGCATTGTGGCATTTGCTTTACTCAATAAAATGAAAGGCTTTCAGAGTGATCAAAACAATTTTTTATCACATGTATTAATTATTTCCAGTCTTGAGAAAATAGACCAAAAATATTGATGACACCATCTCTTTCTCTACCAATTTTGCTCACTGTAATGAGAATGTTAAATAATTTATAGTAGGTTATAACAATTTATAATAGTTTAATAGTAAAATAATGTGTACGTTTTCCTATTTTGAATGAATCGAAATGTCTGTTTCAGAGAACGAGAGCGCAGCAGATCGTTCCCTGCACGGTTTCTCAGCTGATGTCTGCAGTGCAAGCGGAAGACATCTTTAAAGTGGGAGAGGTAGAGATCGCACAGGTGAGTCTGAGGTCTCTAATGTCTAAAGGAAGGGACACACCAAACCGACGCCAAAGAACTAGCGCTGGTGAAAGCAGACTGTTGTCGGCTGTGCTTAAACACACTGAAAGAACTACAGCCGACTGTTAGCTAGCACACACGTTCTGCGCCTGCGTGTAAAGGAGCAGGAGCAGCTATATTCGACATTTTAAAAAGGGAAAGCGAAACTAGGACTGCAGATATATAAACCATTAACAAAGCTGCGCTTGCTTATCGTTTTGAATATCAATCATGCTGTTAATGCTGAGGTGAGATGACGTAAAATTAGAACATCTTCGGTCTTGACGACTTTGCTCGCTTTCATCACTTTTGCTTTCTCGTTCCCTGACTCGTTTGCTAAACTGAACAGCCAATCGGAGTTCTCTCCCTCACGACGGCACGTCGCCGACTCTACATGTTGAATATGCCAGAAAAAAAAAACGGACGAAAAACACAACTTGTACACACAGAAAAAACGAAGTCGCTCGACGCTCAAAGTGTGATATTGGCCTCGTTTACTCCTGGTTTTAACATTTTTCATTTCAACTCAAACACACTTTATTACCGATTATTCTGTCAGGCTTTATTTTGTACATCAGCCTGCTTATTACACGGTTACTCATCTAAACAAAAATATGGACGTGAAATATTAAATTAATAAAGGTGTAAGGTTTAAAGAAATAAAATAAAACTATTTTAAAGGTTTTTCTGTGTATTATTGTATAGCTTCTGTTTAGAAAAACAGTCCATTACAATGTACATTCAGCATAGAAACAAGGTTATTAAAGGTGCCATGTGTCAGAATTGAGTTATAAATATACAAAAAATGAGTTACACGGATCAAAAAAATGAGAAGAAATAAGGACGATGATGTCATTTAAAAAATGAAAAGTTATAGTGTTGCAGAGATATCAACCTGAATTAGCATGCTAAATTACTAGCCCCGGCCCGACAGATGTCATAATACCAGTTTCGGCCATGGGAGGCGGTATGCGGGCAACACCAGCCAAACTGCAATACACGAATAACTCGCACGGCTTGTGGGCGTATTTGAACCTGATGTCAGTCGTGTGGAAAGTACAGCCCACTACTACATTTCAGTTCAGGGAAGAGAGTGGAAGAATGGCTGAAGCCCTTGGCAAGAGACCCTTACTACCACCACAACCACCCGCTGCAGGGAATAAACCGCGCTCGGAATCACAAATAAAATCGGATAAAAAAAGGAGCAGAACCAGAATTAACATTGGCACTGCTTTCCATCGTTGGAGACAACTAATGGAAATGAAAGAAATGAGGTTTGACTCCGAACTTGCAACATTTCTTTTGGATTGGTAAGTAAGATGTTAGTATTTCGCTAGAAGTTTGTTTTATATGTTTGTTTAGTTTTTTCGGGAAGTTATAACATAGAAATGTATCGAAGGATGTTCGATATAAGTTCAAAAGTTAGCAATGGCTACATTGAAAGGTGTAATGAGAACTACGTGATAGGGCTGGGCGATATGGACCAAAAGTCATATCCCGATATATTTTGGCTGAATATCGATATACGATATATATCCCGATATTTTTTTCGCAAAGTGAGAGCAAATGTTCAGTCAAAGCCAAATATAGTCTTCACTGTATAAATTATACATTGATTCATATTAAAGCTACTATTAAAGTTCTCAGTCAAGAGCAGTGAGTGATTTCCTCTGTGTTTTTGTTGTTTTATTAACATTAAATAGATAGTTCTCCCAAAATTTTTAATTGTCATCATTTACTCTCTCAAGTTGTTTTAAACCTGAATAAGTTTCTTTGTTCTGTTGAAGTTAATTGGAAGAATGTGGGTAACCAAACAGTTGATGTACCCCAGTGATTTCCATAGTATATTTTCCCTATGGAAGTCAATGGGGACCCACATTCTTCAAAATATCTTATTTTGTGTTCCGCACAAGAAATAAATTAATACAGGTTTGGAACAACATTACAGTGAATAAATAATGACAGAATTTTTATTTTTGGGCGAACTATACCTTTAAGGACAAGCAGCTGCATGTTTACTATTAGGGCTACTGTCTCTTTAAGACCTGTACGCGACGCGTCTAATATACACACATTTGACAAGCAGATTTCTCTCAATTTTCTCGGTTTGCTTTCAGTTTAGACATAACCAACTTTCCTTATGTAAACTTATGTAGCGGAAGAATGGCTGAAGCCCTTGGCAATGCATTAGCAATGGCTACATTGAAAGGTTTAATGAGAACTACGTGAGCTATATTATGTTTACTAAATTGCTTTCCTGAGGTAAATCTGACATATTTGTTCTCCAGCTATGTTATTGACCTCTGCACGCTGATTAAAAAAATGATTGGTCGGTATTATGAACGATGAATACATTTTGGTAAGTTGTAGCATACTGTATCTTTCAACAGTGTTCGTGTGTTTTTACTATTAGCTAGTAGAGATGATCGGTTCACGTGCGCTAGGGATCTGTCGTGTAACGTTAACATTTACAAGCGCCAAAATTGTATTTTTTGTTTGAATTGCGTAATAACATTGACAGAATCGGTGACGGTGAACTCGTGAGAGTTGGCAGCTCTGAATGGCGCTAGCTTGGTCAACAGCAGCGAATGCTGTCTGTAAAATTAATGTAATTTTAAAAATTAATGTAACAATAAAAATGTAATATGAACAAAACGAATATGAACATTCACTGGTGAAGGGGAGTAGCTTGAAGATGTCATTTAAAAATCACTTGACATCAACCAACGTTCCTCTGGACTCAAAACGTCCTCTATTAGGAGTTGGCTCGGCTTCGGCTATGGCTCTAGGGTCGTCGTGAAGGTAGGGGCGGAGCATAGAGACTATGCCGTTTCTCGTTTGTTACTCTAGAGTAGATCAATTCACTTTCTGGAGGTAGACTGCCCCCATCTGGTATGGAATGTGGAGTATGAATTGATTTTTTTTGTGGATATTACACAAGGCACCTTTAAAGGATTAGTTCACTTTTTAAAAAACTTTTGCCAAGGTCCAAATGACAGTTTCAGTGCAGCTTCAAATGGCTTTAAACGACACCAGACGTCATGCAACGAACGCAATGACTCGAAAAAAGATTTGTTCATTTTGATGAACGAGTTCGAACAGGAGAGTCACGAACGCGCATCACAGAACAGAGCAAGGCGAGCATTTGTGCTTATAAAACTTAAACTTTTTTATTTATTTTTGAAATGACCGATCGTTTCGCTAGATTAGACCCTTATTCATCGTCTGGTGTCGTTTAAAGCCCTTTGAAGCTGCACTGAAACTGTCATTTGGACCTTGGACCGTTTGGTTCCCATTGAAGTCCATTATATGGAGAAAAATCCTAGAATGTTTTCATCAAAAACCTTAATTTCTTTTCGACTGAAGAAAGAAAGACATGGACATCATGGATGACATGTAATAATAAGTAGTCCTCTAAGGTCATTGTCACTGTATCCAGTGGTGCCCGTTACAGAATTGACTCGGGCTGCACGATTAATCGACATTAAATCGCGATTTGGCAAAAGCTGCACATTTTTTTTATGCGCAGCTTGTCGGTGAATCACTGCTCTGTGATCAGTACTAAACGCTGCTCCATCTGAAAGCCAGAGAGTGCTCTCGCTAGGCCTAGGTATCGAGTTTGATACTTTTTAGGCACCGACCAAATTGCCTCTACCATTGAGTATCAAAAAATGTCTTGTCATTCATTACCAAATTTCGATACCTAAGGGGTTAATCTCGTCAATGTCAGTGAGCCAATAAGCATCAAGGCAAAAGACCATTAAACATATCTTTCAGTCACCTTTATTTATATTTTATCTTTAAAAATGTAAATCTACTGTATGTGGTTCTTCTTTGTACCTCCTGAGGGCGATCTGTCATATCATGCATCAGAGAACCACTTCTCTAAACAACTACCCTTAAAGTACCACAATGCTGCAGTGTGTGTGTGTGTGTGTGTGTGTGTGTGTGTGTGTGTGTGTGTGTGTGTGTGTGTGTGTGTGTGTGTGTGTGTGTGTGTGTGTGTGTGTGTGTGTGTGTGTGTGAGAGAGAGAGAGAGACCAGATGAAGCATTTATGCTTTTAACAGACTAGAAAAGATAAGAACAAACACACCTCTTTTATTTTATTAAATGTAAGTTTTAATCCGTATCATTTTTTTGACAAGGATTTTTGCATAAATGGTTAAAAGAAATAAGCTGCCAACATGAGATGATATTTAACACATTTAAAATGTATTCAGTTTGACACTACAACTGTTTCATTCTGTGATTTAAAGGGCAGAAATAAGAACACACACACAAATCCATCTTAAAGGTAGATTTATTTCTATAACGGGTATGATATATGTTCAATGTAGGGCTGCACGATTTGGGGAGAATGTCATATTGCGATTATTGAGGTCAATATTGCGATATGCGATTGCTTTGAGTCAACTTGTTTGGTTCTCAAGGACAATACACACACAGATTAGTGATAATGATGAAATGTGTATTTATCAACTCAAACTAGCAACAAATAAATGCACAGTGTTCTCAAATTAAAATACTATTTTGTTATAAAATTCAATAATGACATCTTTGCATTACTGCAAACTTGTTATTGTCTCAATAGTACAATAGTATAAAAAATAGAACAATAAATAAGAACTTTTGTATGCTCATGAAAATTAGATATTTTGAACATTCTGTCCAAGCAAACAGGGATATTTAAGCAGGATGTATAATATGCTACGTATAAACTCAGATCATTTTCTGAAATCTCCCTTTGCTAACGCTGTGTACCAGCTAGCCTCTCCCTATGGAGGATCCCTATACCACTCTACAGATAAAGCGTTGTGGAATTTCTCGGTTCGCGTACCTACCCAAAAAAGACCCAAATTTTATTCCGAAGAGGAATAAAATAAAATTCTGAATCAAAATTTATAGACAAGACAAGTAGTTTGTTTAGGCAATGTTTGTAAGGAATTACAAACCTGCGCACATATATTCAAACGCACATAATTATAGAATCAATTCTTAATGCGAATGTGAACGCCATCAGCGTCTATCACAGGTTCACGTTTAAAGTCTGTTTAGAGAGAACGGTGTCGTCTTAGCGGCCCCTAATTTAATAACAAATGATCATTTAGACTGAAGTGAATCAATCAAAACTAACTTTACCTGGAAAAAACATTTTTCAAGAACCACTATAAAACCAAACCAATCTCTGTTACCTTAAATTATATGTTTATCTCTGTAAAGCTGCTTTGAAACAATCTACATTGTTAAAAGCGCTATATAAATGAGGATGACTTGACATGAGCATCATGTCTCCTGCCAAGCGGTGCGTTAAGGAGTCGCTGATTTCTTTATATCTCTGTGAAGACTTTATATAATTTTTCATTTACATTTTTAAAGGTTTATATTAGTTTATATATTTTATAATGTAATAATTTCACAGCTAATCTCCAAATGAATGTAGAGACAACTTAAAAGTTGTATATTTTAAAGTATATTTTAAATACTTGTTTATTGGTATCTTTTTTATGAATGAAGGTCAGTATCACTGATTCTAATATCTTGTTTTCTTCGTCTCTCTCTCTCTACCAAAGAGACTGGATGACAACTCTCGGTGAGTCCTCTTGTCAGTTGCAAGGTCTTTTGTGTGGGGAGGCCGTGATTGTCAGTCACAGGGTTTCCCATACATTCATTTACTTGTGGCGGCCTGCCACAATAACAACGCTGACCGACACACATTGATTTTCAATTTTTTTTTAGATTTTTTTTTTTACTAGGCCTATTTAAAACCGTATTTGATTGCAGAGCGCCGTAGCGCATTCGCGCAGCACTACCTCTCGCTTGTCCCTCTCTCTCTCTCTCGCGCGCTCTCTCTCCCTCATATGAGGCGCCGTCTAGGGCTTAAATCAAACTTCATTCACGCACACATATATGAAACACTTGCATATACATATACTAAGTAGTCAAACATACATGTATACTGCTGAATATGAGATATACTCATATGAGACGCAAGCACACACACACACACACAAACTAGAGCACACACTCATATGAGATGCATGCTCACACAGTCCATGATGCAAATGATTCTCCATGTGAAAGGAAGTCACACATTGGTATGTGCAATTTTTGTTAACATAGACTGAGAGTCCATTGCTTTTATTGTTTTTGGTTGTTTGTTCATTTATTGCGGATATTTAAAATGTTTTCCGTTTTCAGTGTTAAATAGTCTTTAGAAATAAAAGTTTATTGATCTTTGAAAAGGTGTACCTGCATTATTATGCCATTATCATTATTTTAGATGAAAATGGTCTCAGAACGACAATATTATCGTTTATTATCGTTTATCGCAATAATTTCTTGGACAATTTATCGTCCAGCAAAATTTGTTATGGTGACCGGCCTACTGTTCACTTTGTTCTTTACTGTCAGAAAGCATTATTGGCTGCCGTCCCTTTAAGAGCAGCCGCTGCTGACAGAGACGCGGACTCATTCTCTCACAACTCTTCACGTTCATCACAAGACTGCTGTATTCTGGCGTGCGTCTTTCTGTGTGTCACTGCAGTCAGGACATTCACAGGCAGCGCGCTCTCTTTTGTCTTGTCATGCATAAATGGTTTAAAAGCATTTGCATGAATAAGAGCGGGAACATATAATGTAACACTAGCTAAAGGATGTCAAAAATGAACGGATGCTTTGTTAATTGCGTTAACAGCCCTAATTTTATATTTTATTAATATAAAATCACAGCATTCATATTACGATATTATCAATCGTGCTGCACTAGTTCAATGCCAAAAATGAGAATACACTGCACTGCTAGAGGCATAAAGATTTTATTATCAGGAACTAAATCCACTACATTTGGAAAAGAGAAAATACACTAACTTCGAGTGAAGTTCTTAATGTGAGAAGTCATGTTTATCCCAAAAAGAAGATTGAATATCTCTCTGTGTGTAAGTGTGTTGAGCATTATCATGAACCCCTGTGCTCGTAATGGTGAAACACGGAAATAGTTGCAACGTGTCTAATACACTCATTCATTCATCCATACTTTTTTTAAGGATGTTTTGTCTGACACTTTCTAGGTAACTATTGTTGGTGTTATCAGAAGCACGGATAAATCCACGATCAACATCCAGTATAAGGTGGACGACATGACTGCGGCTCCCATGGACGTCAAGCAGTGGATCGACACAGAGGTGCCTGATGCCTTCGAGCGGGGTTTCTGAGTTGTAATCATATTGAAATGTGATTTCCAGGCCACAGAAATTAGTAAATAAAGTCAGGGAAGATTATATAGCTTGTTACACTGTTATATGAGTTACAAATGTCTGTCTCTATTAAATTATTTTTAAAGTGTCATGAAACCCCCTGTTTTAGCAATGGTTGTTCATACCTCAGATTTGATAAAGACACTCAGAGAAGACATGATGAGGTATGCGTCCATACATGGTGCTGGTTCATGTTTAAAGCACAAGAGTGTATAAAATCTGTCCTTAATATCTTGCTTTGACACATATGTGAACTATGATTTGTGCTGTGAGTGTTGTTAAACATCACAGTTTTCTTTGCTTAAACCGCTCTCTTGATGTGTGGGTTACATATTAAATATTGATAGTCATATTTTCCATATTGGTAGTCAAATCCAGCTCGGACCGCATCGTAGGGGAAATGCAAAGAACACTTTTCTGTTATTATACTGATGAAACACACTTACAACGCAAACGTCTGAAGGAAAACACCACAAAGCTGAACAGCCAGAGGAAAGAAAACGTTTGAATTTCTTCGTGTAATGTGATCTTTCATAAAACAACACAGTGATTGAATTAAGAGAGTTAATTCTTACATATAATGCAGAGAAAAGCTCAGAAACTGATCACCACTCTAAATGAACGCATAAACCTATAATTTTTCGTGAGTTTTGTGGTTTGACGTCCCTTTTTAATCCGGAAGAATTAAATGGCTGTGAAAAAAATAAAAATAATAACCACTTTCCCTTTAATAATAAGCATAATGAGTGCTATCATAATTTTCAGTGATGTACAAACCTGTACATATGTTAACATCTCATAAAAATTTGTTTTAGTGTTTCATGACCCTTTAAAAGTCATTTTTTAGTGGGGAAAAATCATGGAAACTGATCAAAAAGTTAACCTACATATATTTATTCCTAAATCCCTCCAGGACATGGGTGTGGATAACTCTGTCATTCCTCCAAGCACTTACGTCAAGGTCTCCGGCAACCTCCGCTCTTTTCAGGTCAGAACTGAATGTAAATGTGCGTTATAGTGCTTTTACATATGAAAGTGTGGACAGAGTTGTTGTATTTTTGTGTTTTCACCTTCACCAACTGTCAAACTGAATCTTTGGTTGTCGTTACAGAATAACCGGTCTTTGGTTGCGTTTAGCGTGCGAGTGCTGGAGGATATGAATGAAGTCTCTTCACATATGCTGGAGGTTGTGAATGCTCACATGCTGCTGGGCAAACCCCTGAACATGGTGAGACTAACACGTCCTGGCCCACCTTACACTTCTGCTTTTCACTCGCACACAACGAGAGAATATGTAAACGCATGACAAGGATGTAATGACGTATGACGCGCGGAACGAGCTGCAGTTGTTGTTAAGTCTATAATTAATCTTATCGTCTGTGAAGTGGATCCGAACAACGTCCCATCAGTCCTCACTTCATACTCTCAACCACAGACACTTTATTTTGGGCACGGGAAGAGGCGTTTTTACTGTTTGATCAAAATAAATGCTCGGCATAACGGTTCATGTGCTCACCGTCTCCTAATCAGGACCTGAAATAGATTAATATGAAGTCTTCTCTTTAAAACAAAGCAAAGAAGCAATGTAGGAGAATAGTATGTGCAAACAGCAGAAACTGTATTTGTGCAGTGTGTGCATGCACAAAAATCTATTCTGATCAGAAGCTTGTGACATAAACCCGATGCACATCAACCCGATCACTTTATTTTTGGTTCATGTAAACACTATATTCAGATTCATCAATCAGATTGAAACTAAATGTGTGCATTAGTGATGCGCGGATCGCCATTATATCCGCGGATCGGGCGGGTCAAGTAATAAAAATAACATTCTGATTAATTTTGGGTGGGTCGCAGGTGAATATGATGAATCATTATTAACGAAAATACTAACTACATTCTTTAAAATATGAGCATGTCTAAAATGTAATTTTTTCCGCCAGCCAGACAGGCACTAATTTGCAGTCTTTAAGAATATACACTGCGTGGGGGCCGCTTTTTTAGGCAGAAATGGAGCAGGTCCAAGAGTGAAGTAAAAAAGAAGAATTAAAAACATAACAGAAGGAAGGAAAGAAAGAAAAGTACTGTGTGGGAGCGTTTTAGCGAAGTGGTTAACGAGGATGAATCAAGTGCTTTGACTTTTGACTGGGTTTAAAAAGCGGGACCAGATTTCCCCTATTTCACCTTACTGTGAAGTAACTAGGGCTGCAACAACTAATCGATAAAATCGATTATAATCGATTATGAAAATCGTTGTCAACGAATGTCATTATCGATTAGTTGGTCTGCTTACGTCACGGGGAGCGTTTACTGGTACGCACACACACGCAAGGTCTCTCTCCCTCAGGCGCTCTGCCGAGCGCGCGCGCTACACGGTTTGGAGCAGTCTCTTCTGTCTCGCATGCACGCTCTTGCTTGCGCGCCCTAGATTTCGGGAGTTTGAACTAATTCGCGGGCATCAGGGAGCCGCAATCAATATGCGGGAGACTCCCGGGACTTCCGGGATCTTGGGATGTCTGTATTTTGTCTCGAGCATCAGGTTGCGCAATCAGTTCGCTCGCAACGTAAGTGATGGATTAAAATAGCGCTACCACAGAAATAGGTTAAATTAAAACGGTCTTTACAAAGCGAAGGAGATATATCCAGCTGCAGACCCGCAGCACCACCAGTTTCAGAACCCCAGTGCCAGAACCGGAAGTGAGGGAGGGGCGGAATTATTTACAATGACACAAGCATGGTTATTTTTGCAAGTATTTAAAAATATAAAAAATTGTTGCACCTTTTAAATAATATTTAGGGTATGTTTTATTACACAGTGAGTCACTGCTCGTTGTATGAACTATAACTGGTATGTGACAAATAAAGAGCAAGACAGTGCTCGTGTTGTTTGTAGACGTGAGAGTGCGCGCGCGCGGCCGGGGCTCTCTCTCTCTCTGCTCGTTAAGCGCCCTGTCATGCGCAGCAGTCATTCTATTCCGCCAAAAAGCGGACGATCTGACGGGTTTTAGAAGATTTAATACAACCTGAAACTAAAAAACAGACCCGACCTCTATTTGAGAGGTGATTTATGAAATATGACTTATATTTACCCAGACCTGCAGCCACACCAGGCTTGTAAAGAGACAATCGTCTATTTGGGACTCGGCTATTATTTGAAGTACGGTACATTTTTATGGTTTCTTTTAAAACAATGCCGGATTTTCTCTCTCTTTTTAGATTTTTGACATTATTTTACATAAAGAAAAATGCATGCTGCACATGTTCTTGTGAAATAAAGTATATTTTATATAAAATGACCATAAGTTTCAAGCATTATTTTCACGATCAGGAAGTAACTCTCATAATACAATAAAACGGATAACTATATAGAATTATATTACACAAAATCAATGTTTTAAATGCTTATTGTACTATACCTTAATGTATCATTATAATAAGTATAAAGTATGACATTTCGGTGTAATAATGACGTTTCGTGTCTAAGCAAATTACGCTCCAAAACGATAGGTGGCGTTACTCGGTTTAGAATGTAAGCTCCGCCCCTTACTTCCGGTTCTGGCGCTGGGGTTCTGAAACTGGTGGTGCTGCGGGTCTGCAGCTGGATACTATTGGAGAGAAGCACTAAATATAAAGGCAGTTAATAACAGCAGCAGTAAAATATTGTTTTTTAGTCACTGTACTCAGTGGTTTTCAGCGAATGCTTGTGCACTAATGCATAATTTCTCCTGTCCTTTACTCAAGCCTGTTAGCTTGCTGGGTAACGTTACCTCCATTCCGTTCTCTTTTTATAGCATTTGTCTACTAAGTTTTAATTGTTTTTCAAACGCGATCTACTGCGGCTCTACATTCACACAATTGTTTTCAGTCTTTCTATATTTATTTAATCAATTTATCCTTATATTATTCTTTTATATATTATATATAATATATATTATATTCTTTATCCTTATATTCCTTATATATAATTAATTTTAAATAAAAATTAAATGAATTATATATTTTAGATTTTTTTAGTTTGTTTTTAGTTCAGATATTCACATCTGAACAACATGTCTGTGTAAATTTGTTTTAACAAAAATTGTGTTAAAACATAATATGTTGGATATCATTTTTTTAACAATAATCATGTTTGTCAACTTGCCATCAGCAATTATCATTAAAAACAATGCAAATATTGATATTAGTAAAACTCAATGTGTGGCTTTTGCACTTTTTAAAGTACACTTTTACACATAAATACCCTGATTTACGGTTTTATTTAGTTATAATAAAAAAAAATCTAATTTAATTTCTATCCGATTAATCGATTAATCGAAAAAATAATCGTCCGATTAATCGATTATCAAAATAATCGTTAGTTGCAGCCCTAGAAGTAACGTCATTAATATGTTCCTCGTTTTACTTTCTTTGCTATTGACATCCGTGCAAATACAAACCTTTCAGCGAGTGTCTATGAGAAGGGGTCTATGCTCGCTCACAGCGGCTATACAGGCGTAAATATTAAATTAATGCTTAATATTCTGTTAATTAGATGCATTTACTTCATATACATCTTTAATCCCCGATATCTCTGCTTGTTATGTTGTCTGTATTTTTGTCTGAACACAAACACTATACTGTACACACACTTGGTGGTTTTTATTTTTTTGGTATCAGCATTTTTATGAGTACAGGTACATAAGCACAGAATCGGGTCCTGAGACCGAGATTAAGATGCTCTCTTGAATCATTTATAATATTCACATTGGAACTGACAGACATAATATAATATAATATAGTATAATAATTAGGGCCCCATGAAATAATTTTATCGTTTCTTAATTCTGTTTTCAGTTTAAAAAAATTCTGAATTGGGCTTTAATCAACTTAACAAATTATTGATTTATTTCAAATAAAGTCTCAATTTTTCTGAATTTTGTGTTTTATGAGTTAATACAAAATCATTCCCAAAAACGGTGGTAATCAAATTAATTCATAATATTTGAAGTGTAATTAATATTTAATTAATTTTTCATATGTAATCAAATTTCACTAATTAGGTTTTTGGTTTGAAATATGATTTTGGTCACGCTTTAGATTAGGGTCCAATTATCACTATTAACTACGACTTTTTCCTCAGTAAACTCCTAATTACTGCTTATTAGTAGTCAGTTAGGTAGTTGTGATGTTTAGGTATTGGGTGGATTAAGGGATGTAGAATATGGTCATGCAGAATATGCCATTAATATCTGCTTCATAAGTACTAATAAACACAGAATATACTAATAATATGCATGCTAATAACCTACTAGTAAGAATTGCACTCAGGTTTACTGTTTAAATGAAAACATGGTTAAAATGGTCTGGTGGTTCATAAAAAAATGATTATTACTTTGTGAAGTACATTCAAATGTACAGTAATAATATATGTCTGCCACAATTCTTAAACCAAACTTTTATTTTGGTGGGTTTTAGTGAAGGCCTTTGAGTTTCTGTCTATCTAATGTTAGTTTTCTGAAATGAAATGGTGAAATGCTGCTGGAGTGACTCCCAGAGCTGGAGATGAAGTTCCTCAGATACGAGCCGGCAGACGTTAAACACAGCACGAGCATCACACTTGCTTGCGTAGTAGTAGACCAAACTGACAAGCACAACATGCTGACCAGTCTTTTTACGCTGTAATGTTCCCAGACACTAATCTATAATGTGATTTGATTACAGTTAATTCTATCTTTATGACTGGATACCATGATCAACCTGGCCAATATGTATCGCACTATGTCATTAATGGTTTTGTTTAGATTGTGTTTGATAAGAGATGCTCTTTCTTCACAGGGAGGGGGCGGAGGGATGAATACGTTGGCCGTGTCTCATACTAGCATGGCTAGCATAGGGTCTGCAGGAAGCTATTCTGGTGCTAGTATGCTAGTCAATGGTTTGAGCGCCAACCAGAACCAGGTGAGTCAAAATGCCTCATTGTGCAAGAGTTACATTACGTAATGTATTTGAAACAAAAACATGTATTAAATAGTTATCTAGAGGTCATGCATTACATATCAGACATTACATTGTCTTTTTCTTCCACAAAAGATAATTTGATCATATAATTCGATCTTAAATATAACATATATTTTTATATACAGCTCTGCTATTCTTTTTCATTGTCTGTGCCCTTTTTGACTGTGTCATAAGTTTAGAGTTGAGTTTTGCTGATGTTGAGTTTTTGTGCAGGTTTTGGGTCTGATCAAGAGTTGTCATGAGCCTCAAGGCATCAGCATGCAAGACCTCAAGCAGAAGCTGAATAGCATGAGCGTCAATGTTATCAGGTACAAACGTCTCCTCACGAGATGTGGCTCTATAAAGAAAGAGCTTTTGTAGTGGACCTTGTCCCAAAAGAAGAGATTTTACCTTTCTCTTCCTCTTTCTTAGTTTCCGTTTCTCTTCCGTCAACCCGAATGAGCTATGAGAATAGCATTTCCATTTCTCTGAAAGGGCTTCCTCTTTTGCGTGTCATAGGAAGCTTCATATTTTATTTCACACGAACTTGAGCTCCATTTTCTTTGAATGGTATTTCAGGATTTGTCTTTAACAAAATTATAGTATTTTACCAGAGTGATGATTTGTTGAGAGATAGCTACATTTCCAGATTTCCCAGTGATAAGAGCAACACAATTTAAGTTCCGACATTAACAAGTAACACATTAGTTCACCGTTATAAATCAGTCTTGTGAAAGCAATTGTTTAGCGGATAAACCAAAGAGATGTTTCATTATCATTGTGAAAATGTGGTGCAAGGAAAAACATTTTTAGATGTACATACAAATTAGATTTATTCAGTTAAAGACCCGTGTAGTCACTCATTTTATCTCATCTTTGATCATCAAAATGACATATTTAAAGTTGTTTTTCCCTTCAAATTTTTTTTTGTCATGCCTTAAAATAGCTTGAATGTAACTCTACACTCTTGCCTCATTTAGTGTACGCAGTTCTATGAATATACAAATGAGCCCCGCCTCCACTCACTCACTCAGCTGAGAGATCCACTCGTTGACGATCACACGTTGATCTGATTGGTTACAAGGTAGTTTGTGATGTCAGAAACACCAGCGATTTCAAACCATGTCTTTGATTCACTGCATTTTTAAGGAGAAAATACTCAAATTTTCAATAATGTAAATTTACACATGGTTTGTCTTAAAGCATATTAAAAACACCACATAGACATATAAACAACATTAAAAACTTGATTTTCACCACAGGGAGACTTTAAGCATGTTATCAATTGTAAAACCACCCATGTAATTTATAGATTAGAATGTCCTATTTGCAAAGTCTTTTACGTTGGTAAACGGTTACAAGATTGATTGACAGAACACAAATATGCAATTACGAGAGGTAATAAAGATTATACTACAGGTCCGTTGAATGCTTGAATCTGATTGGATGACGAAGGTGTGCAATTATTTCCAGGGAAACGCACGGCTAAAGTAGTTCCAGGCTGGTCTTGACCGCATTACAGCTCCATATCACTTCGCGTAATAACGGAAAATAGGATACAAGAAAAAACATGCAGCCCCAGGCGCTTGATCTGCAATTTTCATTGTCTAACTTTACAATCAATGGAAACATGCAGTTTAATTTTAATAAATAAATATATAGTCCTATCTATAATCATTAGAAAATTAAACTGAATATATAAATAAATTGATAGTCCTGCTGCAAGGGTTTTCATAATTATTGCAGATAATATAACAAATAAATAATTATTGATAGGCCTACGTGTTTCATTTATTAGGCTAGTCTACTGTCAATAACAGAATAAAAGAATGAACGAATTGAATTAATAAATAATAATATTGATTAATAAATAAAACAAATAATAATTAATATTGCACATGCTTTTCTGTCTGATTATTGCAACATATCTCTCTCTCATAACTGCATTAATAACTGCATAAAGCCGGGGACACACTTACTCTTAGGCCGGTTATGAATGTAATACTTATGATACTTATGACTGATCATGCCCAAACGCGTGTTCAGCGCGTTCAGTCTGTGTTCATAGTCGGTGTTTAGGACCTGCTACAGTCGATGGAAACAGTCAGTCTTACAATGTTTCAGCAAGTGTCCCCAGCATTATTCTGCTATCAGTGGCTCAAACCTCCGTTACTAACTCTAACATGACGTTTTGGATTTAGCAACGGAGGCTCGGGATTAGATGCGTAAGAAATTAGTCCTACACATAAGAGCGTTTTAATGACAACAACTTGACAAACGTCTTGAAATACATCATTGAACAATGTTTCGATGTGGTAACTGTAGTATAAGCGGAATAATAGATTCCGGGCCGTTGAATTATTAGGAAAATAATGCACACTCGAGGTGCAACTCCGCTTCGCGTCGTGACCGCATTACCACCTCGGGTGTGCATTATTTTTCTAATAATTCAACGGCCCGGAATCAATTATTCCTTACATGGCTAAACATTTTTTAAATAAAACAATAGCAATCCATCAATCCTTAAAATTCAAGGTATCGATCATATAAGTTAGAAAATCAGGAAAGGAAACAGAACAAAAATGAAACTAAAGTGTTTTTGGATTATAAACTTAAAGCATTGAAATACCCAGGATTAAAAGACAATCTAGACCCTTTTTTTATGCAGTTTTGTAATATTGAGAATATGGAAACTAGATATATAAGTGAATGTTCAATACTTTATAAGAGGTTGATCACATGTCCGCTGTTAACTAATCATGAGACTTACTAAATGAATGTTATGAGA
Organism: Siphateles boraxobius; assembly: GCF_051911475.1. NCBI lineage: Eukaryota > Metazoa > Chordata > Actinopteri > Cypriniformes > Leuciscidae > Siphateles > Siphateles boraxobius. Next base: position 3,420,711 of record NW_027508722.1, on the reverse strand, counting down.
ATGTTTGTTTGTGCTACTCTCCCTGAGGAAGGGAGTCGCCGAAATGCGATTTTATACATTTAAAATGATATGATCATTTGAGAAACAGCACATTGATTGGCATGATCTAAAATAAGCACTGCAACAAATCTATCTGCGCACCCAGAAGGCATCTTTAGGTTATTAACAGAACTGGCTACACAAATAACCTTAAGCACAGATCATCAGGGCACATAATCTAAACAATTACACTGAGTTTTGAATGTTGCTACGAAACTATTATTTATTTTGATGACTAATGATGTTTCTAGCTCGTACCATTTCAAATATCTTTATCTCAAGATAACAGTAGAGAATGCTGTGCAATCATTTCTTCTCTCATTTAAGTCATAATTACATTCATATTAGGAAAATGTATTATTCATTATTACTCCTCTCCAGCATTATTAGGACCCCGGCTGTGTGGATGTTATTTTGATTTAGGACCTCTTAGACAGAAACAGTGGTTACAACAGTTTGCCCGTTAAGAGTTCATTATACTATAAAGATACCCTGTAAGTTTCGAAACTTCCTTGTTATTCCAAAAACTGCTTTTTATTGAAACCAAGGTCAGAAAACGACAGGATCTAAAAAGTGGAGACTTATGACGTCACAGAGCGGTGAAAGACCGCCTTTGCAGAAGAATATCAACGCCTGCGTCTACATCAGCGCGTCTTTAGCGCCGCCCACTGGAGCGTTAGTGAATAGTGAAATGAGAACGAGAAAAGATCGACACCATTCCCTTCCAAACGATCCTAATGCTAGGATATTGTTTTGGGGGTTTTTTTTCTCAACAATGTGAATGTCTCAGCAGTGCATATTTGTTTGTTTTCGGTGCATTTCACTGAACTATTTGGTCAATTTCGGCGCAAGCTTTCCAAACAGACTTCAACGACACAGATCTGCCAGCAAAGCCACAAACGTGCAAGTCATCATGTTTATTTTAATGACTGATCTGTGATCAGTGATTTGTGATGTATAATTCAAGTTCAGACAGGTTATCTTTCAAAATCGTTCAATACTGTTACGATCAATTTCACGTCGTTTCTCTTAGTATCACAGTTTAAACTGAGATTAAATTAGACACAAAGCGATCAAAGAACGATCCCTTTCCAATCGCCCAAGCTGTCAATCACACAGCGCAAGTTTATCTGGACACTTGCCCAAACTCGTTATGAAATTAATAATGCTGTTTCACTGCACAGTGAAGCTCTTACTGTATTTACGTTGTGCTTGCTTTGTTATTTGGTGAAAGCATTCGTGAGAGTGCAGACATTGCGTTGCAATGATGAAATCTCTTCATTCACGCGATCAACAGACCGTCATCTCCTCAATGCTCATCACTGCAACCTTTCATGTGATGGGAATAGATCTAAAAACTTCTCACGATTCGTTAATCTCGATAGCTGCAATAGTAAAAATGTAGTAAATGTTTTCGAGAGAGTTCCACATGTAATACTAGCTATTTCATATGCAAACATGTCAGCCAATCACAGCAGTGGGTGTTTACACTGAAGTCTCACAGCAGCCAATCACAGCAGTGGGTGTTTACACTGAAGTCTCACAGCAGCCAATCACAGAAGTGGGCATTTACACTGAAGTCTCACAGCAGCCAATCACAGAAGTGGGCGTTTACACTGAAGTCTCACAGCAGCCAATCACAGCAGTGGGCATTTACACTGAAGTCTCTCACAGACACGCCCCTTCAAACAGAGCTTTCAAATCAGAGGCTAAAATCAGGCTTGGAAAAATGCCTTTATTTCGAAATTATTAAAAATTTTGATGTAAAAAGCATACAAACATTATAAGCGTACCCAGGTAAACATTGTACAATAATAAAATCATCCAGTTCATGACCCCTTTAATGATCACAAAAGGGAACCCACTATTGATGATTTGTTTGCATGTTCATGGTTGCATTTTTTAAAGTAAGATTTCAAATAAATGCTCATCTCAATGTGCTTAAGCAGAGAAGCGAATGTGCGTATACACGTCTTGCGGTATACAGTATCCGTGCCAGAAAAACGTGTGTGTGAAAAGATTTTTTAGTAAATGTAATGTGGCAAAAACAGAAATAAAAACGTGGTGACATTTTCTTGTACTGAGGTGTTAGATAAGCTGTATGTGAAAAATCACATGAATTTTATCAACCGTTAATAAAGTACAGTTTCATAAAGTATGTGTCTGTAGCAATTTGGACATACTACATTTGCCATTGTTTCCTGTAGTTTACTAATATGAGAAATCCTCACCCTTGGCCTCATAGACGCACTTAAGGATTTGAGCAGATCAGTAGGTCACCTGGGTCTTTGGTTATATGTAGGGCTGCTGCTATCGATTCTTTTTGTAATCGATTAATCTAGCACTTAATCGATCGATTAATCGGATACAATTTTTTGTGTGTTTTTAAACAACCAAAACAAATAATGCATAACAAAAATGATGTGGCTGTAAAATGATCAAGCATTTGGCTTTTATTTCTCACAAAAAAAACAGGTATTTATTCCAACTCCAACATTTGGCTCCAAAACTAAGCCTATTTATTGCAATTTTTACCCATTTAGTGTTAATAAAGGGCCAGTGCCAACAATTATATAACAATACAGTTAACTTACTGTAAAACATGTATAACATGTAAAACTATGAATACAAACTCCCCAAAAGTACGAGTGGATTTGGAGAAGCAGGCTGGGGAGTTTCGTTTTTTGTTGTTGTCTGTAACTATTTGGCAGACAATAGAAACATACATACAAACAAATACAAACACATAGACATACAAACAAGGTTTCGCAAAGAGTGCAAGACCGGTGTATACAGTGAATGCATGCTGAAATTATTGTTGCGTGGCTACATAAAAGTTTAAGCATATGCCGCAATTGGTCTGACTTGTGTGTGTGTGTGTGTGTGTGTGTGTGTGTGTGTGTGTGTGTGTGTGTGTGTGTGTGTGTGTGTGTGTGTGTGTGTGTGTGTGTGTGTGTGTGTGTGTGTGTGTGTGTGTGTGTGTGTGTGTGTGTGTGTGTGTGTGTGTGTGTGAAGGGGTTCCTTTTTTAGGCTATAGCCTACTCTCTAGCAATTGAACGTGAATGCATTTACTACTTAAAAACATCAAAGCTAAACATATCTAGTCAAACCGCATCACGACATCGCTACAAATACAGTATGGAATTAAAATCAGCAAACATCAATGTATAGGCTTAGGCTACGTTACCTTGTTTCAGCGACGCTTGGTGAAACAGCACGGAGTGGAAGTTTTCGTTTCAGATGCTGAATCATTGAAGTCTAACTGTTGTGGTATGCCAGGTCTGCTTTGCAGTAGACACATTGCACCTTGTTGTCCTTTTTAAGTTTGTAAGTTTGACATCTTTACTCTCCGCCATCACGCCAACTAAATTCAAAATGTATCACGCACTATGGTGTGATCCCTGCGCGTATAGTGCGCGTCATAGGAATTTAACGAGGATTCGAGGCAGAGTTTTTGCCTCGAGGAATTTTTGTAATCGAGTTAAACGAGTAACTCGATGAATCGTTTCTGCCCTAGTTATATGTACTGCGTGGGTTTCCAAAAGTACCAGAACTCCTGGAACTGCAGAAAATTGAAGTATCAACGTGGTACCGTAGTAGCGAGCACCAGTGATAGGCGGCTGCTTTCAAACGTGTTTTTGTGTTAGCGATCTGTGAAGAGCTTCAAAGGTTTCTTTTTACAACTTGTTTTACAACGTTGAGCAATGTATCCAGTCACACGCAACAGCCAATCAGATGCGTTTCTTCAGCATGAGCTCTGCTCGCTCTCGAATCACTTCGTTAGCAAACACAATGTAAAGAAGACATTCATTGTGCAGTAAAGACAGATGTTTGATTATAAGATATCATTTGAGAGCTGTAGCACTGGTACCACTTTCTTCAGAAGTAATACAGGTTTGGTAGTGCTGGGGGGAATTTTATTCATAAATGAATTAATAACTTCGTAAAAGTTAATGTAATCGTAAAATTACTGTTATTTTGCATTAATAAGTGCAGTTACTAATAATATTACATGTTTTTTGTTTTTTTTCGGAAATCAGAATGTAAAGCACTGAGCTTGAATTGAGATGCAGATTAAAAAAAACAAAAATAGTGTGCAAATACCCAATTTTTAAGACCCTACTCTTATTAAATATCAAATGTTAAAAGTCAATAAGTGCTCCGTCATCTCCTGGTTATAGTGGTTATTTCATGTCTGTCTGTTTGCAACAAAGTGCTAGTTTTCCTACATCTTCAAACTTTAGTTTTACAAATCATAACATTAAAGCCCCGTTCACACCGCCAGCGACACGCAGCGACAAAGCGACATGATCCCATTTATTTCAATGGAGCGCTGGCGACTTCCGGCGAAATGAGCGACATTGACCGTTGGCGACAGAATGTGGGCGTGTCAAGAGACAAGCGACAAAAGTTGAGAAATTTCAACTTTATGCAAATGAGAAGCGATTTTCGCAAGCGACAACCAATAGGAAAGAAGCCTTTGAGTGAAGCTCACGTCAACGTCTCGACTGCAGGCAAGACAGAAGAGTTCGAGGACAATTTCACTGTTTTATATGATTTGACTGTAACCACATATATGGATATAACAAAATGATGCATGGAAAAGAAACTGTCGACAGTCTCAGTGAGTTTAATTCATACATTTATAGTTCTAGTGTTGTAATTTTATGATGCAAGTTTAGTACTCCTGCAGTTCATTTTACAGTTTCCCCTGCATTATGTTGACTATTAGGGACAAGAAAATTGATTCTTTGTCAAATTCGAATGACGTTTTAGTAATTTATGACAGTATGAGTGAGTTTAATTTGTTGATTGATCGATCGTTAATCTAGTAAGTGCTGGAATAAGTGCACTTGAAATGATTGTATATCATTGGTAATAAAAAGGCAAACTCTATAATACTTTCTCATTTACCGTCAGCATTCAGCAAATATGCTTTTATGTAATTCGTTAAACAAATTGTTGAATATCTAATAATAATTTAATTTCACCAACCTTGCAGACGCGGTTGAATCGAGCTATGAGATCTTCTGAAGTGTGCATTATCCTGCATGAACGTGTGTGTATTCTGTGCCTGACGCCGTGAGAATTGAATGCAAACAGAAGAAGAATTTGCGCACAAACTTTAAACCCTTGAACTATGCTGTGCTATATTAAGGCTGGGCGATATGGCAAAAAATGATCATGACAACATTTTTCATTATCAGTCGATATCAATAATTATCACAATAAATGTCACATTTTTATTTCTTTCAAATTTAAAGGCAGGTTTTTGTTTCTGGGTGAAAGTTGTACAAAACAGAGCATTAATTGTGGTTTTATAACCAGAACATGAGAAACACTCCAGTGCAACCCTAGTTGTAAAATGCATCAAGACTCAAATCCATTTTTTTTTTCACTCTGTGGTCATATTTTAATATTCATGTGTCTGTATAATGAGTGTGTTGCAGGTGTGTTTTATTGGTTGTTGTCTCCCCTCTTCCCGCCCTCTACACTCCCACTTTCCTACAGCTTCACTCGCCCATTATTAGGCCTAATGCTAAATGTCTGTGTGTGTGTGTATGTCTATGTGTATATATATATAAACCATCTTATCACAAATCTGGTTAGAAGGGTTGGAGTCATATACTGATATGCACTGCTCTATATGAAGATATGAGCAGATGTAGCATTACCTTAAACAGCCCTGAGTGCTTTTGGTGTGAACCGCTCCATTGTTTTCATGCGCTGCTCACTTTAAACTGTACAAACTGTAAAATGATGCTATAGTCTGTTTCTTTTTTTTTTTTCAGTCCTATTTTAGAATGCCTTTTCTTTTTTTCTTTTTAATGAATTATTTACTTTTTTACTTACTTACTAAGATCATTAATAGCATTAAAAATGAACTAATATAATTTATTTAATGTTTTTTACTATGGTACCGAAATTGATACCGAGAACCGTGACATTTGACTGGTATTGGTACCGACTACTGAAATGAAGTGCCATGCCAACCCTAGCTTTTATATACCATTTATAGAAGTAGGCTTTTTCAGACACAGGTTTGTTCATTTGTGAACTTTACTCATTTCTCACCAAATGCTTCACAGCTCACAATATGCAAAACACTTGTCAACACCTTTTTTTTGATAACTGAACTAAGACTAAGTCTTGTGCAAAAGCCATCTAAAATAAAATATCACAACCCAAGCCGACATTCAAAGTGAATCGGAACTGAAAAAAGGAGATAAATGAAGTCTCTTATCGGTCTGCTGCACATTCAACTTGTCACAAAAAGTCCTTTTAACTGCTGTTTGATTCTCGCTTCTCTTTACCTGTTTACAGGCAAATTGTGGACTTTCTGAGCAACGAGGGACACATTTTCTCCACCATTGATGAGGACCACTTCAGATCAACAGACAATGAAGCCTAATTACCTTTCTGTCATATCTGTTACCATACCTCAATAAGCCCATTTCTTATCTATGTAGTTTTCAAGGAAAACAGTGCAAAAAATATAACCATATATTTCAGTTCTTTTTGGTGTTTTTTAATAAAAGCATACACATTTACAAACTTAATTCTGTTCTTTACATTTCAGCATGTACTAAAGAGTAAGCCGTACAAATGACTTTTCCTAATTTACATTAAAGTGTATATTTGTTAAACCTTGCATTGGCACAACTTTGAGTATTTAGACACATTGAAAAGTGTTTCATATTTGTGCTGTGGAGACTCCTTAATTGGCTTGTACTAAGTTTGAATTCTTTGAGTTTTTTACACTTCATGTTATGAAGACAGTAGCTGTATTCATTTGTTCACATGAATACAAAGTGTCCTTGTTCTAATAGAAAAGGCTTTCATGCGGGCTTTTAAATGTGTCGTCGATAGACTCATAGTCATGGTCAGAGTCAGAGAGTTTCCTTCCTTTTTTTGGTGGAAGGAAAGAAAAGAACAGAATAAAATCATACATATTTTAGCTCCCTGTTATTGCTGTTCAAAGATGTTAAAAATCATGAAAGTATCAAATATCTTAATGTGAAGATAAACCAACCTGCATTTTGTGCATTCGTGGGTCCTTTCACATACATATTGGGCATACTGATGCTCTCTGCTATTGATGGGTTTTTCCTAGGCAAGATTGGAGGGGGCAGATCTGAAATCTGCGGGAGTTGCACAGGAAAAAAAGAGTCAAGTTTATAAGCTGCTGTGTCAGCTTAACCAATAAGAAAAGAGGAACACAATGCTATTTTTTTCCTTTCAGTATGCATACACACATAGTCACCATACCAGGCTTTATAAGGACTGATTTATGTTTTTACCATCTTAGGAGAAAAATTCATAGTTCACCCAAAAATGAAAACTCATAATTTTCTTACAATGTTGTTCCAAACATGCATTTTTTAATTTCATTATGAATTCCATGCTATAGTTCATACAATGAAAATTAGGAAACAAACTATCTCCAATGACATAAGAGCACCATAAAAGTGGTCAATACAGTTTGTGCAATGCCTAAGCCGTATCTGAACTTTGTCTCCGCTTTAAATGGAATAGTTTAGTGAATTAATCAATGACAAGTCAGTCGCTTGCTTCATTCCTGAATTAATTATTTCCTTTGTAGTTCTTGGAACCAGTTGCAATTTTTTTTTAAAAAAATGTGGCTGTTCTCTGTTTTCCCATCATTTCATATTTTCTAATTAAAATTCTATTTAAAACAACCTCTAGCATTAATCCATGCATTTGTAGTCGCTGTGAAAATGCACCCTTGCCCTCTGAACTGCAATAAATAGTCTGTAAATACATCTAAATGCCACTTCAAATGCAGCTTTTTGCAATGAAAATATGATTTTGTTGATACTGATTTCAATTGACTTATGCCATGTGCTCCTGGGAATCAATTTAAGGGGGCGAATATCAGCCCCTAATGAAAAAGTTCATTTCTGTCACTGACAAAATGTAATTATTAATTGCTTTATTACATGATTCTTTGTGTAGAAATGTCTTTCTTCATCTATAATGCGGTGGAGATGATGCACAGACATGTTCACAATACTACCAAAAATGAATTCACAACATAATTTTCTGTGGACATGTATGAATAAGTAATGAAGAACTAAAGTTTCTAAAAAAAAATAACAACAACAACATATAATCAGGTTTCATTATTGATATTGAAACTGAAAAGAGTGTTGAGACCACTCGAACACTGACAATATATACGGTGCTTTGTCATTTTTGGAGTTTGACAGTGTCCATTCCCAAACACTTTCATTGTAAAGCAAAGAGCATGTTAATAATTCAGCAGAATTTTTGTTTCACAGAAAAATTCATATGGAGTTCACATTTTTGGGTGAACTATTCCTTAAAAAAAATGTGATTACTGTGCTTGTTAACTTGGCCATATAACTTGAGGTGAGCAATCAATTTTTCGATAAACATTAACCATAGAGGGGAATTTGGGAAATGCTGTAATAGATAATCCTGTTGTAGCTTATCCGAGAATGTAACAAAACCACTACTGTTTGATTCCTACATTTCTATATTAGTTGGGTAAATAAAAGTGAGTGCTTACATCATCTGGCGCAGGTGGGGCAGGGGGCCGTTTACCCTTTGTCTGATGAAGCGAGAGGTCGTCCAGTTGTTCGGTCACATTGCTCCTTACGGATGGTAATACATTTTTGGGCTTCGGGGACCTCTTAGGTGCTTTTGAATTGGATGGTTTCCGCTTTGGTGGACGAGGAGGGGGTTCCTCAGTTTTGCTTATGAGTTTGTGATATTCATAGTAGAATTTCTCTGTCACCTCAGTGACCGTCTCTATATGAAGTTCTGGGGTTTCATCACTGGACCACGGCAGATGATCAGAGGTGAAACAGAGAGACATTTGTAACCAACGTACTGGCAACTCAAAACACCATTCTGGTTTATTTGATAGGCTTGCCAATACTACGGCCTCTGTGAAAGTCTCCTCAAGCTTAAGTGCTGTTAATCCCATCAGGGGATCTTTTTCGAGGTCTTTATCCCGAGTCACCACTTTGACATCCAGAGGCAAAGAGCCGCTCATTAAATCAGTTAGCTTATACTTCTTGTTGTCTGAAAGCTTTTCCACAAAGTGACCTGCCATAAACAGTGGCAGAGAGATTTCCTCACTGTCGTCTTCCTCATCTTCTTCATCATCCTCGTCGTCCACTTCCATAGTCCGTTTACAAATTAGACTTTCTACTTTCTGAGCAGCTCTAGATTTATCCTTGAGTCCATCCATCCGTAACACTTCTAGCTGCTCGCCAACGCTGAGCGCAGGAATTCCCTCTTCCTCTTCCGCCTCGCAGTAACGAGTCACGCTAACCTTCAAACCTGGAGACTGAGAGGATGCCAAGTATAGCTCGTACACTGATCCGAATTCCCGGGCCCTTCTTCTCATTCGTCCACCATACCTCTCTGAGATGAAGTAGTACTGTTTTCCCTTCTTTCCCTTTGGAGTCGAGGCTAATATCAATGTTGTTGTGCCACACCCATGCAACACGAGTTGCCTTCCACTTTGCAGTTCTTTGAACCAGCTGCTATTAAAAAACTGATCTCCTTCTGGGCTATCAAGGATCTCTGCCATAGTGGGGAAGGACTCCTTTGACTGACTTGCAACTTCAGTCAGTGATAGCGGATGTATGAACACTAAATCATGGAACTCTTCTGTCACGTCCTGGACATCCACTTCCAGGCTGGAGGGGAACTTGACCACGTTCTTCCTCACTAAATGTAAAATCATTAACAATCATTTATTCCAGGACTGTTTTCATGCATCAAGCCTGTATGACAGGGGTTCCCAAATCTGCTCCTGGAGTGCCAGTGTCTCAGAGTTTAGATCCAACTTAGATTGCATGCCTAAATGTTTCTAGTAATCCTCAAGACCTTGCTTAGCTGGTCCAGGTGTTTCAATTAGGATTGGAGCTAAACTTTGCAGCACAGTGGCCCTCCAGGAGGAGGATTGGACACCCCTGCTCTGAACTTTGTACTCCCTTCCACTCCTGGAGGAGTCCAACTCAACACACCAGCCTGTAGTTTTCAGGTAAAGCCAAAGTCCTTGAGTAGCTGGCTCTAATGTGTTAGATTAGGTAGGCGATGTAAGGTGGACCTCCAGGAGCAGGATTGAGTGACAGCTGATTGCCCTTTTACTCCAACAGGGTGGTTCTCATTAGAGGAGGAGGAACCTTTTCATAGTTCCTAGAACTATTGGCTGAAGTACCAGGATTTTGGCGTTTTCACACCACAGGAACTAGGAACGATTTTAGTCCTAAGAATTCCTTTTGGAGGAACTAATGTAGTTCCTGCTTCAGAGTCGGGTCTAAACACTATAGGAACTACCAGTGACGTTAGTGTACGCTGAGTTACTGAACGCATGCGAAACACAAGCACTCATCATTTTAAAAAAAGTAAGATTATAAGATTAAAGATTAAAACAGATTATAGCCTGTATATTTACTCCAAAAACAAACTCTACGAGCATGGAAAACAGTGATAGATGGGCCTCTTAACCTTTACGCTGAGGAGAAAATCCAACACAACTTTGAGGGGACCAAGAGAAACATGTTTATGTATTTCTGCTGGATCGGATAATCAACCACACGCCAAACACTAATACCTTTTCACATACGGTCTACTTTCTATGTATAACAGTTCTATCTAATAACTTATATAAGACAGGAGTGTTAGACAGATCGTAAACTAATGAACACGAATGCGAGCGCTGTGTGCTCAGGCTCTGGCGTTGTCAGCGCCATCAAAATAAAAGTCATAACAAGTGTGGCTTACATCACTTCTGAGTTCCTACTGGCGGTGCGAATGCAACCAGGTAAATGTTCCTAAGGGTTAGTTCTCGGGGAACCACCCCGGTGTCTAGTTTCTTAAAAGCACCTATTGGTGTTGGACTATTTGCAAACCTCTCTTGGAACCGGCCAATGCTTCCACTAACGTGCCAATCAGTGATTGTACAGGAATTGATCACATTACTACATTTATTATTTGTGCTCATTAGACTTTATGAGTGCTTGAATTTTGAGTACATGTATTAGCCTCAAAAATAATTTAATGAAATGACAAGATGCTTTTGATGCAACGTTGAAAGATATAACTGAAGTAATTGCAACTCATTTTCAGTTCAGACTACTTCATTGATTATAATCAAAGGGAGGGAAGGGGAAGGGAACTTCCTATTTACTTGAATGTGGCAATATCAAAATCTCAAAAATTGCTTGCCAAATCCACATTTAAAGAACATATTGCAAAATCAGCAAAAATAACAACAAAGAAAAATCTGATATGCACTATGCCATAAATATTTATCCTCAATTAGCAAGTTAGTCCAGCCAATGCATATGTGCAGTCCCAATGGCACAACTTTTTCTATGGGAACCAGAGTTTCTTAAAAGATTGGCTCTTTTTTAATGAGATAGAATTTGTGCATGCTGAATTTTCTCCCATTCATATTAATGAGTGAATTATCTTGGTAGTGTTTGTTTTAATGCAAGGAATCTGGTTTATGTAATCTAGTTATTTTTGCTTATATCTTGCTAGAATGAGTTGCGGCTCTTTAGAAAACGTTTAGTGGAGATTTCCAGTCTGAGACACTTGCAGTTCCTTATTTGAGACCAGAAGGTTTTGTGGGTAAGTGTTGGGCCAATTTTTCTGGCCCACAACTACCTTTCCTGTAGTGGGAGGATGACGTAGTTTTGTATGCTAAAACCGGAAAAATTAGTTAGTATTTTGTCACTTTGCCCTGAAGTCAATGAGCTTTTGATTAAATGACTGAAATAAGGTTTGTGGTGAACACAAGTTCGGGATGTTTTCACGTTTTATTCTATGACATTAAATGTATCAGTAATACCTCTTCCTCAGCTTTCACAGACAGGGCTTAGATTAAGCCAGTAGTAGACCTTAGTTCAATTAGGACATTCAAGTATCTTTTATAAATGTGTCACTACACCGGCCTACAGAAATTTGTCAAGACTGCAGCACTCTGTGTTCTGGACAGTTACATATTTGGCTTTGGCACCTGCACCATGTCAGAGGAAAAAGGACTTGACAAAGATTTTGGTCCCACTTTATATTAAGTGGCTTTAAGTACTATGTACTTATTTAAATTAATAATTTGATACAATGGACTTGTGTACATACGTGTTTTTACATTGTACTTATATTTTGAAAATACCTGAATGTAATTACAGCTGTAATTAATTTATGTAATTACATTTGTAATTACACAGTTGACCCTTCCTTTACACCTTAACCCAACCTTAAACCGACCCATACCACCACACCTGACCCTAACTTTACCAGTATCACACCTCAATAGCATACAAAAGTGTTTTTCAATACAAGCTGAACACAAAAAGTACGTTGTACTTATTTTTCGATGTAAGTACATAGTACTTAAAGCCACTTAAAGGGTTCATGACATGAGAAACCAGATTTGCCTTGACCTTTGGTATATTAGAGGTCTTTTTACCATTAAAACTCCCTGCAAGTTTCATAGCTTAAGACGTCCTCCCCATTATAAACGAACAATTTATTTAATCAAGCTCTAAATACAGTTTGTTTGGGATCCATGGTTCAAAGTGACGTCACGGTACGAAGTGACGTTCCAGTCGTTTGCATATGACCGCCTCAAGAGCAAGACGACTACGCCTCATTTCGCATCATCACATGTTTTCGCTCACACATGTTCAGTCGACGTGCAGCGAGTGGGTCTGTTTACAAGGATATCGCGATGCCACGCAGATGTGCTGTTCCTGGCTGTGGACAAACAACATGTTTGAATACGCTGCCGAAAGATCCAGACGTCAGGGAAAAATGGTTGCAGTTTATTTTTTGCGGACGTCCCAGTCACGGCAGTGTTAATTTAAACTGTCTTCTCTACATTTCAAGGATGACTGTTTTGAGAATAAATCGCAGTATGATGCTGGCTTTGCCAGAAAACGTTTGCTTGATCAGACCGTGCCGACTATTCTAGGCCCAAAAACGACGCCGCACACTGTAAGTAATGTATTTCATCTTAAAACTACTTTTTAAAACATTAATTGCAGTTTCATTCATTATGAATAATCACAGTGTTTTTACTTAGTTTACTTGCATATTGTTTTCAGAGTCCGTCATGTTCAGGGCAGGCCCCGTATTAAAATATGTAGGATGTCAAACTGACCGACCCATCCAGACAAATAATGTTCAACTGTTTGCAAATTATAGGATGATTACGCAACAATAACCCGTTTTCAAGTGTCTCGGGTTACAAATGACATATTAATTCAAAATAGTTTCACACTTTCAATGTGGCCACGGGCTGATCCATTCTTAGTTGTTGTGGTGATGGTTAATTTTCTTCTGATTCCTCATCGGATTCCGGCGCAAACATATAGGATTGTATCATTGCAAGAGCCATCGCCTCGCACGCAGCAATCGGCAGCACCCGCTACTAATGTAAACAGTTCCACAGAATCCGTACGTTCTTTTTAGGGCATTAATAATTTATGTGTAAGCACTGACGTTAGCCAATCATAACAGTGGGCGTTAACACTGTTAACAGTGGGCGTTAACACTGTTAACAGTGGACATTAACACTGTTAACAGTGGGCGTTAACACTGTTAGTTACATACTGTTATGTAACTCTAAAGGGGAAACACGCCAAAACAGACTGTTTGAATCAGAGGATGGGAAACAGGGTGGGAAAAGGTCATAAATCACTCAATTTTAAAAGGTTTTTGTCCAAAAAAACTATAGTAATACTATAATTGCACCTGAGGGAACATAATAAAACCAAAAAACAAAACCATGTCATGACCCCTTTAATATAAAGTGGCACCAAGATTTCTAAAGTAAAGTAACACTGTTGTACTTACTATGCATAATGGCGCTAATTTCATACACTGGGCTGAAAACCATCAAGGCTCCACGGTTCTTCATGTTTGTGCTGCGGAAGTGCCGGCAGATCAGCCTGGCTGATGACATGATTTCCTGTAGAGTGAACCCACGGTCACTTTCGTTCTCATAAAACTCTCCTTTGAGGGATAGAGGAAGGAGTATCTCTGCAGACGCCTTGTTCTGCCCCAGCACATGACACCGTGCAAGTCTTTCTCCATTGTCAGCGGCCTCCACTGAAAGCAGGGTCAGCTCTTGTCTTGCGGGGACTGTGAAGTTGTCTATAGTCAACTCCTCTCTGCTTGTGAAGACGAAGGAGCCACAGGCGTCCACTCCAACAGGACACAGACCAACGATTTCCTCTATTGCATTGTACGGGAGGTCCTCAGCGACGAGTCTGAACTGGCCTAGAGAGATTCACATTGTGGGAAATCAATAAACTTGCTCTAGCTTTTGGTTTAGAAATTAATTGTCTATAGGACAACAGCCACCTTGAGCTTAAGTTGAAGAACTAGCATCATGACTTATTCATGGAGAGACTAGTGTGGGTATCTGTAGGTTGGAATAATTGGCGTGCCAAAAGGTCTTACGATTGACCTATTGGTAAGCCCCTCCCCTCGAACACAGATGAGCCAACGGCAGTTGAGTATCAATTGCATGGGGAACTCGGACATCTTTAGGTTTCAGCGCCATAAAGAAACATTTGCAAGATCCAAAGCTATCACCGGTTTGATGGTGTTTATGCTACAAAAATGGTAAAACGATGTGATGTTACTTGTAACACTGATTCCAGGTATCCTGAGAGGATGGGCAATGGGGTTTACTTTATTCCATTTCCTAAACCCAAACAAGACAGAGCAAAATGTCTGCTTTGGATTAAGCTGTGTATTAATCCAATGATGTGGGCGTATTAACCTGGTTCCCTAAGGATTCAACCCCAATCCCAATGAAGACGAAAACATTAATTTTGCATGTCATACTCTAATTAAGTTACAATTAAAGTTAGTGAGTCCATGCTAACGTACAAACCTAAATAGCTAACTGTTCTCAAGTCATGTACATACTGGTCTACAATTCAATGTCTCTCTATATTAAACTGGTTAAATGTAAATTAATTTAATTTTACCCTGCGGTACAGGAACAGTGTTGATCCTGGATGTTGTCATCTACGACCGTAACATGAGGTTTCTTCCGTTTACATTGTGATCTGTATACCCTCACTTCCAAATTAATCTTGTTACCCACCATATCTATTTTAAAATATTTTATATATCCCTCCATGGCATATTTAAACCCCACATGAATGCTGCTCGACCAGAGAGGTGGTCCTTCTGTGTCCATAATTGATCAAAAACATCATGGGACTTTTGGCATGGGGTTTTCACACTGACAGCTTTGCCATTGAATGACAGTTAGCAACTCCATTTGTTTATTCGAGTTCACAACAGTAACTAAGGGGGGCGGGGCTTACCGACAGGTCAATTATTCACCAGAGGTGTAAAGTCCAGGGGTCAGAAAGTAAAAGTCCTGCCATATGTTTATTCCACCCATGAAGTTAGCCGGCTGATTTCACTAACGCTGCGTTCCAGTCCACTTTAAGACACGCACTTGCGAACTTCCCTAAGCAATTCCCCTCGGGGGAATCCCTGCCACCATTTTGAAGTGCGTTCCACTTCGTGAAGTGGACGAGGGAAGTTTATATGGACAGACCCTCGTTCCCTCGATTTTGACCGACTTACACTTTACACTTTACGACTTTACACTTCAGGCAGCTCTATATACCACAATGCAATACGATTGTGACGTCACTGCAGATCTCGTCTAATCACCATCACCTATGATAACAACTCTATGATATATTAATTAGATTTTTTTTATATAAAACAACCCAAACACACATTTGGATGTTGCATTAAACAAATTCTTAAAGGGAAAAAAAATTGTAAATAATAAATCAACTCCATAGCTGATTCCAAATGATCAAGGGCTTAGGACGTTCCAGTTCAGCCCATTGCAGTTTCCGCCAGTAGTGGGCACTCCTGCAACGTAAGCAATGACGCACATCCGCGTGAACGAGTCGAGACGGAGGGAAGTTAGCGAGTGAAGGGCATGACGATTTTGGGCTGGAACGAAGCCCAATTATCTCCTGGCTGAAAAACTGTGCTAATTAGCAAATCCAGGTGATTGGAACAAAATACTGAGGAGGACTTTTACTTTGTGAACCTGGACTTTACACCTCTGCTAATGTAACCATATGTTGAATAATACAGAAAGTTATTTAAATCAACTCTAGTTTGTGTGTATTGCTGTTGTTTAGAGACTAACCTGAATAGTCAGTAGGCAATTCATATGAAGCTCCAGTGTCAATCTCCTCACAAGATACAGACAAGAGCTGTAAGCCAATGATCTTCACCAAATCTCCAGTAGATAAACACACTTCACTTCCGGAAAGCTCATATATAGACCCTGAAAATAACACATCATCATGTCCTATTTGCATAACTATCTGCGTTCATTTTAAAAGTTTATTCCGACAACATTTGACCCTATTAAAACAAAGTCAAACATGGCATAGGAAGTCAGACCGTTTTTTTCATAACATTGAATTCTGAAAGTAAATTCCTTATGTGGTATTGATTTTATTTTATTTTTGAAGGCCTTTGTATGTCATTTTTAATATTGTACGTCGCTCAAATATACATTCTCTTTATTTAAAGCAGTGGATTTAAAATTTTGCAACCCAAAAATCTGTTGCAGCAGGGGAAAACAAACTATTCAAATCAAACAATTCTGTGTATAATTAGGATAGGAAAAAAAACAGGCTTATCATTTTTTAAAAGTGAAGAGAAAACAATAATTTCTAGTTGTTGATGTCAAAGGCGTCTAATCAATCTCAATATTTTAGTGCAAATATATCTGTCACTTTAGAAGCCTATAACAGGCAGATCCCAACCAGGACCGGTCATGAGACATGCCCTCATTCTCAAAACCAAGATTTTAATTTTGGGAATTTAAGGATATTTTTATTTTTGTATAACAAATACATTTGATTTGACAAACAGAAAACAGCTGACAACCACTGATTTAATGCAGGATTTATGCAGTCATGAGCAATCTTCTTTTGTGTGTGTGTGTGTGTGTGTGTGTGTGTGTGTGTGTGTGTGTGTGTGTGTGTGTGTGTGTGTGTGTGTGTGTGTGTGTGTGTGTGTGTGTGTGTGTGTGTGTGTGTGTGTGTGTGTGTGTGTGTGTGTGTGTGTGTGTGAGTCTTTTTGTTCATTTTGATTTGAGTTATTGATTTTTGATGCAATGCAGACAAAAGGCTACTAAACCGAAATCGGTCACATATTAAGTGGTAGTGAAGGCGCATGCTTAAAACACTTTGATAAAGAAAAAAAGGGTCATGTCCTGTTTGTGGTCAAAGGGACCTCACAGCCATTTTTATAACACCAAAACAAAACTTTAGTTTGAAGTGTGAACATAAATGTAAATTGATGGCACAACTGACAAATGTCAAATCACTTCTGAGTGAGATAAAACATGCTGTGAATTCATGGTTTCACATGCAAGGGGACCAAAACTTAAAAACAATCAAATCAATTCCAAAGAACAAGAGTATTAAGACCATTATTGTTCCTTATTTTTACAAAAGGATGATGGTTAAAATATACAAAACTGGAATAATTAACAATTACTATGCAAAATACAATTACGGACATGGAAGCCTTGACAAAACGCTGAACGAAGAACCGAAGGATTTAGTATAGGTATTGCTTGTTTATTTATTTATTTTCCCCCTTTGAAAAAGTGTCACCCAGAATATGCAGATAGGATAAAAGCATGAAACATACCCTGGAAATAAACCCCAGAGCAGACTTGTAGGATGCGGGGCAGAGACTGCTGATCCAGGCAGTTGATAAAGACTCGCAAGGACTGGAGGTCTCCCATCTCTCACGGCGGACAGTCACACACTGCACTGATCTGCTATTTGCACACACTAACACTATAGTCTAAAGAGGAAGTCTCAAAGTGACTCACCCAGAAACCACAAACACCATATAGTGAACTGTGCACACCCTTTTTATATATATATATTATTTTTATTTTTATGTCATGTTTTATTTAAATATTCGATTTAATGTATTTATTATACTTGCATATTTTGTTTCAATACTTATAACTGCATAACATTAAATGTTTATGCGGTTTCACTTATCATCCTGCCTATACAACTGGCAACTATCTCCGGATTTACAAATCCTTTTATGGTGAAGGCTTAGCTCATGAATATTAATTGAGTAATGCTGCTATTGATTGGTTAACCTCCCTAAAAGGGCGTTCACGCCATAGATTTAAAATTCGACCACTCCAGGGCAGGCACGTTAGTGCGTCTGCCATCTTGCAACGGTCAGCATGTGGTCACTCACAGTAACAATTAATAATGCCACAACACTGCACAGTTTCTGGTTGTAAATTCTGATAGATTTAAATTTCCAAAGAAATTGGATAACCTTTTACATTGGTTTGTGTTTTAATATGTAGTAACTCAATATTACAGCTTTTCATACTATGGTAACTCTTTAATGTTGTGTTAGCCGACTCCTTCGTCTTTTGTTTTGTGTTAGTTTACTAAATTAATCTGCTGAGTCTATTGCAGATATTGACCTGTTTAACTACGGCTGCAGACTCCCAGTCATAGGCGCCGATTTATGTTTTCCTCCTTGAGTGCTCATGGGCGCACTCGGTATTTTCCGTGGGTGCTCGAGCCCCGGAGCACCGACGTTATCGGCGCCTATGCCCAGTCTCTCTAGACTCGATGTTTTGACCGTTGCAATATGGCGGACGGATTATAATAACGGTCCATACTGAGGCATCTATGTTTATACATCTATGGTTCACACACGTTCAGTTTCACCACAGAGGGATTCGCTAATTCGCCATTTGACCTGACGCTCACTTACTTACGTATGCTTTTAAGCCAATCAGTTACGACTACCAAAATTCGCGTTACGTCGTTAATATTCATGAGCCGGAAGACGTGCCGTTTTAGCAGCTTACCCAGGATGCTCGGCGTGTCGATAGCATTGAAGAATGTGTGACAATGGCAACAAATACTACAGAGATGAATCCAAATTTCGACTGTCCGTCATGGTAAAAAACAAAAAAAAACACTCCAGTACATGATAGGTTTATTGCATGAAAAAGGCTTATTCTTACCCAGCATTAAAACAATAATCTTACACCGAACTGTTAGCTCTTGCTCTTTAGCAGACATATACCGTCACACTAACGTTAATGGAACTCAAACTTGTTTTACAAAGAGCATTCTTTGTGTAGAAGAGTATATTAATGCTAATAAGTATATTAATAGCAGTAAATGCTAAGACGCCAAATGCTTTATTTATTATCATAATCGATACAGTGTATGATTTGTGGAGTGAGTTCATGAGTTTTTCCTTCCAGGGCAGGAAAGCCTCCAGCAGGGCTGCATCTGGACGTGGTGAAAGGAGACAAACTTGTTGAGGTATTGCACTGATTTTTAAAAATATTGGTTTTATAACCTAAGTGGACTTGTTAATAAGAACTTAACCATCACATATTTTGTAAATTGTTCCAAGTTCTCCACCTTGTGTCGTTTCAAACCTGTAATGCTGTTCTATGGAAGATTCTTGATTCAAGTCTTTTCCATGCGAAGTGTAAAGTGACCCCACCTCCAAAAAGGACAAACATAAGCTATACAGGTGCTGGTCATATAATTAGAATATCATCAAAAAGTTGATTTATTTCAAGAATTCAACTTAACAGGTGAAACTAATATATTATATAGACTCATTGCATGCAAAGTGAGATATTTCAAGCCTTTATTTGTTATAATTTTGATGATTATGGCTTACAGCTTATGAAACCCACAAAATCAAAATCCCAGAAAATTAGAATATTACAAGAAATCACACAGTAATTACACAGGAATACCATGGTCATTGAACCAGGGGTGCTTCTCAATATCCCTCCTCGCTCCTCTGTCCTCCATCCTATGACCCGGAAACCGATCAAGCACAGCCATCTTGGAGTGAGGAGGCTTTCAGAGGAGATATGAGCAAGGATACACAGGAAGTGTTTTATTGACTAAACGTGACGCACGTATACATTCTCCTCCCCCTTCACATCGGTCACAATAATTTGAATTTACACTTTACCCTTGCAGTTTATATAAACCACGCATCTCACATATTTCAACAGGGTATCTTGCTTTATTATTATTCAATATGAGTTTCTTCAATAAACAAACTTCAACAACTTAAGGGCAGATCCTTTGAGCGCTGCTGATGACGCTGTGGAGTGATGCTCGAGTGATCAAGTATTCCCATGTATAAAAAAAGCTTTCATTCGATTCCTCCATCCTCATTTTCTTTCCTTGCGTCCTTCCCTCGCATCCTACAGGGGGAGGAACTGAGATGCTAGGAAAGGAAGCGAGGAAAGGAAACGAGGATGCACAAATAAGAAATGAGAAGCACCCACCGTTTTGGTTCTTTTGGCAGTGGTGGCAGGTGCAAATCCTGCTGGAAAATGAAGGAAGCATGAAGAGCTCTGAAAATGTCCTGGTAGACGGCTGCGTTGACTCTGGATTTAATAAAGCACAGTGGACCAAAGTCCTCTTTTCTGATAAGAGCAAATTTTGCATCTCATTTGGAAACCAAGGTCCCAGAGTCTGGAGGAAAAATGGAGAGGCACACAATCCAAGATGGTTGAAGTCCAGTGTGAAGTTTCCACAGTCTGTGTTGGTTTGGGAAGCCATGTCATCGGCTTGAGTTGGTCCACTGTGCTGTTCACTCAACGCAGCTGTCTACCAGGACATTTCCAGAGCACTTCCTGCTTCCTTCAGCAGACAAGCTTTATGGAGATGCTGACTTCATTTTCCAGCAGGATTTGCACCTGCCCACACTGCCAAAAGAACCAAACCCTGGTTCAATGACCGTGGTATTCCTGTGTAATTACTGTGTGATTTCATGTAATATTCTAATTTTCTGGGATTTTGATTTTGTGGGTTTCATAAGCTGTAAGCCATAATCATCAAAAATTATAACAAATAAAGGCTTGAAATATCTCACTTTGCATGTAATGAGTCTATATAATATATTAGTTTCACCATGAGCATTCCTTTCATTCTTGAAATAAATCAACTTTTTGATGATATTCTAATTATATGACCAGCACCTGTATATAAACAGAACACAGTAGATTATGGTTTTATTTATTTATTTGGGTAAACATTCCTAAAAAAAAAAAAAAAAAAAAAAAGAATGACGCTTGTCCAACATGCGACAGCGATGCACCAGATACTGACCTGACCGCCTGCAGCTCAGTTGAGTTTTTTATCTTTCCCATACTGATGCGTGCATGATGGTGGCTGTCAGGTCCAAAACCGGTGCTAGAGAAACACAAGACCCTGAGATTTAAGCTCTGAGAGAGGAGTCACTCCTCAGGTGTTATAACTCCAGGGCACATTATGACATGCTATGTGTACTTGTGTAGGGCCGGGTCGTATGACAAAATACTGTGATGCTATGAGTAATTTTATATCATGGACACTGAATATATTGCTGTATAGTGGTTTATATACAGTGCCACAAGTGCAAGACACCACAGGTGAATATGGTAACATTTTTAACTAATAAAAATCACCATACTTCCCCAGTTGATTAATCACAGTACATTAAGACTATACATTTTGTACAAGTTTCCTGAAATGTTATGTTTAAATATGAGGCATCATCTAGATAAAAATGCCCTAATATGCATACATTTACAGCACAGAGATCTGGACATAAAGCCAGGTTGAAAAATTTGTTTAATTTGGTTGACATATTAAAGGTTTTTACAGAGGGGATTTCCGATATATCTCTTTATTATGCCATATACATATGAAAATACTGTCAACTGGATAGAAAAGCTTTAACGTTACAGTTTTATAGGAATAAAACAAAAATTTGATGCTGAAGTGGAGATTTATGTCTCGGTGCAGGAGAACAAAAAGTCATTTTGAGAGAACCATCTTTAAAGATATGCATTATAATTTAAATCTACAGACAGGCATATATAAAGTATAATAAAATAAACACTTAGATATATATTTTGGATGTTTTTTCCACTATTCTGAAATATGTTATTGAAGCAAAATAGCCCAAAATTTAGCAGTGCTTGACAGAACAATGGTTTTGACTGTAGTGTTTTGCCTTAATTTCTGGCATTCAAAATCTAATTTAAAGTTGCAGGATTTTGAGAAACAAAGCAACATTATTATATTTCAGAATCTGAAATATTTCATAAAGTAAATCAATAAAAAAATGCAACAATACAAGTTTTTTTCACTAGGCTTATTTCCATTATTTTCCATTATATATATTTTACTTTTCTTGGAACTTGGACACAATCCAAAAGAGAAGGTTATTAAATGGTCAACTCATTTCTACTGTCCTAATTTATATACTGTCATTCTACCCAATTGTATCTGATTGTTTGTGTTGACAAAGTAATTTTGAGCACACAAAAAAACAACCGACTGAACCGCTCTCTCTGCAGAAACTGATCATTGATGAAAAGAAGTATTATTTGTTTGGGAGGAACCCAGACGTCTGTGACTTCACCATCGACCATCAGTCGTGCTCTCGTGTTCATGCGGCCCTCGTCTACCACAGGCATTTGAAACGGGTGTTTCTCATCGACCTCAACAGCAGTAAGTGCATCTAGATGCAGAATGAGAATCATTTATCTGTCAGATTAACAATATACAAGAATCTAAACAAACATATATGTTGACAAAGTGCATCTAGACCAATGAGAAACATCTGTCAGTCAGATTAACAATATACGAGACTCTAAACAAGCATGTATGTTGATGTCATGTAGCACATGGTACGTTCCTGGGACACATTCGCCTGGAGCCCCACAAGCCCCAGCAGGTTCCCATCGACTCAACTATGTCGTTTGGCGCATCCACACGCGTCTACACCATCCGGGAGAAACCTCAGAGTCAGCCGGGCTCTGGCGTCGGGGAAAGTAAAACTGGTGACGACGAGGAGCTGAAGGGACTTCTGGGACTTCCAGAGGAAGAAACTGAACTGGAGGTACGTACAAACAAACGAACACTTATCGCTGCCAATTTCTGTACTAGTCAGCTTTTTCTTTTTAAAGTTTAGTCTTAGTCCTGTGTCAAATTGACTTTTTAGGTTTTATTATATTTTGTTCGCCCTCGTCCACCTCTGCTACGCTCATCCACGAAGACTGTTGAGTTCACGACCTCTTGTGTCTTTCTTTTTTTCTGACGAAAACAGATTTTGGTCATTTTTATTTAACCATTTTAGTCTTGTGTTTTTCTGTCAACGATATTGCATGTTGATAGTCACAGCTATCTTCAGTTATCGTCGTAAAAAAAAAGGTAGTTGACGAATATTTTTCATCATTGATTTCACTAATCTGTACCATAGACAAAACTAAAAAATCTTATTTGAATGAGTTAATTAATAATGCTAAAGATAATTATAAGTAAATAAACATTACAGGACTAGTTCACCCAAAAATGACGATTTTCCGATTATTATTATTACTATGACTTTCTTTCCTTAGCCGAAAAGAAATCGAGGTTTTGGAGGAAAATATTCCAGGATTTTTCTCCGTGTAATGCAAGCGAACAGGGCTCACCTTAGACCAGTTTTTATGGTCCAAAATCCATATTTATGTAGTTTGAAAGGCCTCCAGCTGAAAAATAAGAGTTCTCTAGCAAAACGATCAGTCGTTTTCAGGAAAAAAACCACTACAAATGTTCGTCCTTGTCCACCTCTGCGATGCTCGTCCACAAAGACGGTTGAGCTCACGACCTCTTGTGTGACGTATGCTTGCTGGGAAGGTAACGCTTAATGTAAGTGGCAAGAAACGCCCCATTGTTTACAAGAGGAGTGTGTCGAGCGCCCTTCACACTGCAAAACAGTCCAAAACAACTGTCAAGAAGAAAATGGCATGTAGCCTTTATGTAATTTTCGATTATGTAAAAGTTGACATGTCTTGGTTTGCATTTGCATTTTTGCAAAACTTGATTTACTTTGGCTTTTTTTCCTCTACTTTGCTGTGGTTATCACTATGTCAGTTAAGGCTACTTGATTTCGACAGAAGTCATGTTCACAATTATTTTAGCCAGTATTGTAATCACAATTATTTAACACGTTTAGGCATGGGCGATATGACCAATCTTACATCATGAAATGAGTAATAGCAATTTACAACCCCATTTTCAGAAAAGTTGGGACGTTTTGTAAAATGCAATAAAATTCACAATCTGTGATTTAATTCTCGTGAACCTTTTTTTAACTGACAAAAGTACAATTAAAAGTTTTCTAATGTTTTCACTGACCAACATAATTGTATTTTGTAAATATAAACACATTTTGATATTGATGGCTGTGACACACTACAAAAAAGTTGGGACGGAGGCAAAATAAAAGTGAAAAAATTATAAAGGTTAGATATAGGTTAAACATGTCTCTGTCCCAGCTTTTGTGGAGTGTGTTGCAGCCATCAAAATCAAAACTTGTTTACATTTACAAAATAAAATTAAGCTGGTCAGTGAAAACATTGGAAATATATGCTTTGTACATTTATCAGTTAAATAAAGGTTAAAGAGAATTAACAGATCACATATTCTTGATTTTATTGCATGTCCTAACTAGTCTGGTAACGGGGCTGTATATAATCAAGTATCTAGATGACTTCCTATGATATCAAGATTTAATATACTAGTGAAAATTCACAATTATTTTGCTGTTTTCAGGCTTTTGATTAAACTTGCATATTTTGCAATGAATGGATGTTGCAGTGAATGAACCAATTGTGCCTCTTTTGGCAGAACCTGACTGAGTTCAACACCGCTCATAACAAGCGCATCTCCACCCTCACCATAGAAGAGGGAAACCTGGATATTCAGAGACCCAAGAGGAAGAGGAAGAACTCCAGAGTGTCCTTCAATGAAGAGGATGAGGTCATTAACCCAGGTAGAGTGAGCCGCCATAAAGAAAACCTGAGCCTCAATCCACTACTGAGCCACTTAGCACATAAAAACGCCTTTTTGTGAAGGACTAATTTGTTACGCATCTAATCCCGAGCCTCCGTTGCTAAATCAGGGTGTCCGCGGGTCCTTAAAAAGTCTTAAAGTCTTAAACTAGATTTTAAAAATTTAAGGCCCTAAAAAGTCTTTAAAAGTCTTATTTTTACTTATGAAAGGTCTTAAATTTTCGATGGCATTTTGACTTGGACATATCTAAATGTTTTCCAAATTAAAACTATTAATTAGCGTACTTTTTTATTTATTATTCGTTCTTTGTGGATTTGCTTCTTATTAATTATTTGATTATTCGTTTCGTAACATTTCGTGTCACATTCGCGCCAGCATTACGTCTGTCTCCTGCATGCGAAACAGCAGGAGAGAAGGAGAAGAAAGCTGGTTAATTTCAGTTCAATTGTAAGTTCATTCTTTATGTGCGTAGTGGTGTGCGATGTGTATTGTCTATTATGATATTGTAATCATTGTTTTACTTTAACTATGTACAAGGGCGCACTGCGAGCTGACAGCGCATTTGTCTCTCATGCTTGCTTTCACTTCGTGATGTGTCAGTGCAGTTATAGGTATGTTCCCTAATAGACGTAAAAAGTTTTTGTATTTTATATATCTTGTTATCATTCAATATTACATCAGCAAGAGGGCTGTTTCCCGTGCATAATAGCAAATATGATATTTATTTTATGTAACAGTTAAATGAACATTGTGGGTTTCCTTTTATAAACAATATTGTCAATATTGTTTGTTCCCTTTATTTCGCTGACGAGAATTTCGAAATGAAAGCATAGCAGAGTCTCAATGCAAAAGACAGCGATGATTTCTTGACTGAAATCCGCATTTTGACCGAATCATTTTATCGATTCAATAAACAGCAATTCCTGAATGAATCAGCCGTTTGAACAAATCGGTTGAATGAATGACTCCCTGAGACAGTGACTTGCCGCCGCCTACTGGCGGTTTTAGTTTCACATTTAAAGTACCCTGTAATTAAAATGTTACAATTAGAGATCAGTTCATATCTAAATATTGAATTAAGAATGGAAAGAATTGAAAATCTCATATCTTTATTTATGCAATTTAAAATGGAGTGTAAATCTATTAATGCCAGTTCTGATGCCGCTTCTGTCTCCTCTGCACTGCAAAGATGGATTTTGATGGTTCAGTGGTATTGTGTTATTATTCTAATATAATTTAATTTGATTGTTAGAATTTGACATAAAAGGTGATGCATACCTCGAAGTAAAAAAAAAAAGTCCATATATGGGTGAAAATGCCCCTGGAACTCAATTTGAGGTTGCAAATATTGCCCTTTAATAAAAAATGTTAATTTCTGTCACTGCTGTGAACTGACCACTGCATAGAATATGAAAAATATGAATATCTTTGTGAGTCAGCTGTCAATAACAGGCCTAAACCAGCCATGGTACCAGTACACAAACACAATCAGTAAAATATCATCTAATTATCATCAACAAATTTTGAAAATATTGAAGCATATTTTTGTCAATATTGCACTGCCCTAATGTAAGGTATTAATTTTGATTTCTTCAGGTCTTAAAAAGGTCTTAAAAAGCCTTAAATTTGACTTTAAAAAGTGTGCAGATACCCTGTAAATCCAAAATGTAATTTTAGATCTAGTAATGGAGGTTTGAGCCAC
This sequence comes from Siphateles boraxobius, assembly GCF_051911475.1. Lineage (NCBI taxonomy): Eukaryota > Metazoa > Chordata > Actinopteri > Cypriniformes > Leuciscidae > Siphateles > Siphateles boraxobius. The sequence goes on along the minus strand of NW_027508722.1, from coordinate 3,394,026 downwards.
TGACAGCAGACTTAGTAATTAAAGAGAGATAGAGAGAGAGCAAGAGCGCGATTGCAGTGACACAGAAAAGCATGTGCGAATGTGCTCTAATTCATTCAATCTTTTTTTGTCTATTATTGACAGTAGTCTGGCCTAATAAATGAAACGCAAAGCCCTTTTAACAAGTAGGCCTATCAATATTTATTTATTTATATATTCCGTTTAATTTTTTATTGATTATAGATAGGACTATATACTTTATTTATTACAATTAAACTGCACGTTTCCATTGATTGTGAAGTTAGACATTGAAAATGGCAGATCAAGTGCAATTATCTGTCTTTAAAAAAAAAAAGAATTGTATCCTATCTTCCATTATTGCAGTTAACTACATGAAGTGATATGGAGCTGTAATGCGGTCAAAGACCTGCCTGGAACTACTTTACCCGTGCATTTCCCTGAAAATAATTGCACACCTTAGAAAGTTCGTCAACCAATCAGACTCAAGCATTCAACAGCCCTGTAGTATAACTTCAACTATTCACTATTTAAACACATAAGAGAGATAAAATATGCACTCTTACAACCATCTACAACATATTACTATGTAAACACCATGACATAAACGCTGGCACAATTCATCAACAGCAATAAGCAATCACTTTGCATAAATGCATGGTATTCATTAATTGTGAACTGCTAAACAGTAGAACGCACTACAGTGTCGTGTTTCTGCTTTGGAGTTTGCTCATATTTATTTAATTAAATCATCGGTTATTGACGTTTAGTACCTTCATCCGTGTTGTGACTACTTCCATTTCGTCCACAAATTTAAGACCTCTTAAAATAAGTAAGACTTTTCTCATACCATTTACGATATTTATGGATCCTAAATTTGATCAAACTGAACTCAAGACCTGCAGGTGTCCGAAGTGCCCTTTTTTTTTTTTTCTCGATGGAGAGGAAGATCATCACAAAAATGACTCCAATATTGGTTTGTTCGTCCTACAAAGCTGTTGTTTGATTTCAGAAGACTTGGGTTATAGAATCCCTCACTACTTTTGTGAAGCTTTCTACTACCTTTTTTTAACAGTGTTTGTGTTCGTTCTTTCTAGAGGACATCGACCCCTCTGTTGGGCGTTTCAGAAACATGGTCTCAACAGCTGTCGTTCCTATTAAGGTAACGTATTCATATCTCGAGTCGTTCAGCCAAATGCTAAAAAGGGAGTGTGATTTACATAAACGTCTATGTTGGTTTACTCAACAGAGGAAGAAAATGGGCGGTAGTAATGCGCTGGGAATCGAGGAAAGCGTAACGCGACACATGCACGCGTTTCCCTTGCAAGGTGGACTCTACAGAGACCTTCCTCCTGCCAGTCATGAAGCTCAATCCACAGGAGCTCCCAGCGGAGCCACGATCCTGGGAGGACTGCCGTTACCCCTGCCGAACCCTGCCCCGGACGTAGACCTGGCCCACGAGGCCCCGCCACCCCCGCTCAAGCTCAACCCCACACCTTTAACCGGCCCGTACGTGTCCGAGCTGCTCAATGAACCCCGCAAGAAGAAGTACGCTAAAGAAGCCTGGCCTGGCAAGAAGCCCACTCCGTCTCTGCTTATTTAGTAATGTAGGAAGTGTCCGACTCTTCTATCCTCATGAACTGTATCTCGAAGAAGCTTTGGCTTCCACTGGACTACAAGAATCTGTTTTAATGCAAGAAATTCATATGGACGTTTTCAAGGAATGGTTTTCACAAAAAATGAACATTTGACTCGCACGTCATTCCAGTTTGGTATCATATTCTGAGTTTGATGACAAAAGGCAGAATGTCTTCATTTGCTCAATTCACTTCGATTTAAAAATAGGTGCATTTCACTCTGTTCCTCAAAGTAGATAATCTGATCTTGGCCTTATAAATCATCCATTTTTGTTTTATGTAAAACAGCTGTTTGGATATTGTGCTTTAGAACTTTTGTGCTTCACAGAAAAACAACAGGGTTCGCAGTGACATGAGGGCCAGTTAATGACCGTTTTCATTTTTGGTTGAAATTAAAAAGCCAGTATAATGAAAAGGAAACAAAAGTACATCACCTGACCCAAATAGCATAATGTGTCATAATTAGCTTGAGATTCACGAGGGTGTATCTTTTATAGTGTACTCTCTTTTTTTATATCACTATTTATGTAAAATGTTTACAAGCACAGGCTTTTTATGTACACATTTTGAAACTGTTAGCGGTTTGGCCGAAACACTTCCATTAGCATCATTAATTCCGATGAGATAGATCTTCCACAAACCTGTACTACGCTTTAAAACTGGTGAAAATCTGTAATACTGTAACACTTTACCTTTGTGAAGATTCTTTGACCTTCCACAGCTGTTCCACGCTGTATTATTCCCCTTAATATACAAGCAGAGTGAAGTGTTTAGATGATGGTAATGTTGTTCATCTTTCCCTCCGGACTGTCTTCACTGTTGAAGAAAGAAAAAATATGATGTTTTATACTCATGTTCTGTTTGGTACATTTGTTTGTACATATCACTCACAATAAAACCTTGTGTATTTTTTATATATTTAAACTTTATAAATACCAATTTCAGACTCTCTTTTTTTTGGTGGTGGTTGTATTTTTGCTAATAGAGATGCATGCTGTAAGGATACCTTGCAATCCATTAGTCCAGGCATGACAGGTGCTGATGAACAAAAACAAACATTGCATTTAAAGCATAATTATAATTGTAAATGGCATGAAACAATTCTGGAAATGTTTTTCACCAGGGTTTTGAAAATTAAAGATAAGAAGTTACATTGATTTGATCTGAAAGCTTTGTATATTATATTTCTATGTGGGCAGAACGAATGGTATTTCGACCCTCGTATTTCCTCTGGCACTAACTGGAAATGATTTGTATTTGTGATGCATCGGTGATTGTTCCATAGTGATTGCTCACTTCTGCTTTATACTTCTGCTCTCCATTAATGTAACATCGAGGATTATTAGAAAGCCAAATGTATCATGCTTGTTAACTATAACATTTCACCAGATGACGTTTAGTGGAAAATATGGCCAAACGGTTGGTTTTAACCCAGCATTTTTTAGTGTAATGATGATAAACTCATCTTAAGCATTAAAATCAGCATATTAGGATGTTTTCTGAAGGATCATGTGACTGCAGACTGAGTAATAATGCTGAAAATTCAGCTTTAATCGCAGGAATACATTTGCCAATGTATACACATAGAAAACAGTCATGTTGAAAACAGCTGTCTGATTTTTTCAGGATTATTTGATGAATAGAAACTTTAAAAGAACAGGGCCCGTATTCATAAAGAACCTTAATGCAAAGAGTAGCTCCTAGTGACAAAATTCTAAAAAAATTCTTAGAAATGTGGGCGTTTACTCTTAAAATTAAAGAAAAATTCCTAGTAAAGAAAATGGTAATTCAGAAAGCATCTTAACCCTTAAAAGAGGTCTTAAGGTCAAACTTGTTAGGAGCACGGACGAGGACTTTTAAGAGGCTTAAGAGTTTCTTTAGCAGAGGAGAAAATGGCAGAAAGACGAAGAGGGAGAAGAAATGTGTTGCAGACAATAGATGACAGTGAGTTATTAATAAGACACTATAGATTAGTTCGTGCAGGGATCATGTTTGTGACCGATTTTATTAGAGACACAACATCTCCGACACCGCGCAGGAATGGCGTAGTGCCAGAAATTAAATCACTACTGTACATTAAGATATTTGGCAGCTGGGAAAATGCATCAATGCAGCAGTGATGATTTGGGTCTGTCACAACCTTCTGTAACCAGTGATCACAAACAATTACAGCATTCCAGAACCTCTTATTGTGTCGCAATTCATTTAGTTTCCACTGGACATTCCCACCTTGCAGGCTCAAAAAAATGCATTTATGAATATAGCAGGCTTCCGCACAAGCAGGGGGAATGAACCGTAAATAATTTATTATTAACTGCTATAAGCTCCTACATCTGCTTCTGTGCTGTGACACCCGGCCTGATTTTCCTTTAAGGATGGCCTTGTGTTCATCCACTAACTGGGCTCACAGTAAACACTGTTCCTCTGTCCAGTTGAGCTTTCTTGTCCTTGTTTTTTATTCCATGTTTGCTACATTAAAACCAACATCCAAACCACCACTTAAATAGACAGTGGAACAATTTTTTATCATTCTAATCCAATCAAATACCTTATAGGAAATTAACAGTATGGTAAATAAAAAAGGATTTATACACACAAATATAATGTTTGTGTATATGACAATGGTCAAATAGGAAAAATTACGCATGTAATTTCAAAGTGAATGCTTAGAATAGGCCCTAAAATCACTATTTTTTCCTTCTTGGACAACCAACCAATCACAGTCTTCAAAAGATTGTGTCATACATAGCAATGGGGTCAGCCCCGCCTCCTCTTTTCTTGAGAGGATTCTTAGAATCTTTATGAATACGGGCCCTGTGTGTGTGTGTGCGTGCGTGCGTGCGTGCGTGCGTGCGCGTGCGTGCGTGTGTGTGTGTGTGTGTGTGAATGGTCGAATAGGAAAAATTACGCATGTAATTTCAATGTGAAGGCTTAGAATAGGCCCTATACTTAAAATCAGTCTTTTTTTCCTTTTGGACAACCAACCAATCACAGTCTTCAAAAGATTGTGTCATACATAGCAACGGGGTCAGCCCCGCCTCCTCACTAAGATACAAGTTTTTGTCTTTTCTTTACTCAGAGTTGCTCTCAGATCGGTCTCGAATCGCTCTTAAGCTAAGACTCCTACGTAAAAGATTTTAAGCTAAATTAAGAGTTTTCTGAGAGGATTCTTAGAATCTTTATGAATACGGGCCCTGAACTTTTGTAACATTATAAATGTCTTTAGCTACTGTCAATTGATCAATCTAAAGCATCCTGCTTAATAAAATATAAATGTATTTAAAAAAAGGCTGGACGCCGACGCAAAGCATTATTATTTATGTAATAAATATATTTCTATATTTATTCACTATAACAGCCCCCTCGCTCTACATTATCCCTTACACATATACAACTCGATTGTTGGGTTGACGGCGAGACATTTAGTTAATTTGGTTCATTGCTGTTATAGGCTGCAAGGACCTTTGAAATAACTGAAATAATTTGACGAAATGATAGGGGACTGTATTGCGGTTGACAGACCTGGAACTATCTTAAAATGGCCAATGAGAATCATGCACTCAACATTCCAGTGTTATAATGATGGTGTTAAAAAATAACAAGAACAATCTAAAACTGTGTGAAATGGATTGTCTTTAAGCCTCAGGCCGCTCCGGATCCAGTGCTGCTACCACCCACATGGCTGGTCAGGAGTTTTTGAGGTTAGGCTTTGGTGACCACATTCAGAAAACATTGTCAGAACCAACAGATTGATCTTGCCCAGCCATGGAGTTAAAAGGTGTCTGACTATAACGCTCCTCTGCCTTCTGAGTCTACTAACAGGAAGAGGAAGTGGCTGAGCTCAAAGATGAAGATCCCACTACTTCATACGAGAGACCCATCAAACGCTCTCGTGAAGGTCAGGCTTATTCTTAAAACATTGCTGAATTATTACATGTTTTCCCACTGAAAATGTTCATTCACTGATTGATCTAGACTCAAAGACATTTCTTGTCATCATATGTTGCAAAAGAGTATATAAAGGGCCATTGCTGGGTCAAGGGGGATTTGGTTCTGTCTATGCTGGGATCCGCAGCTCTGATGGATTACCAGTAAGACATTTATTCAACAACCCTTATTCATGACACTTTGGCATAGCCCGTAATCTATACAGAGCATGAGGTTATTGTCAAAATTAGCAGGTGTCATTTACTGTGGTTTATCTGTCTGCAGGTTGCTATCAATGTTGTCTTGTTTGATGTCTTATTGGTTTGCATCCGCATTTAGCCCTCCAGCGATAATATGTCCTCTCTGCCACTCCAGGATGGTCAGGGTCTGAATGCCGCTGGAGGTGGCATTGATGACCCGGGTCAATTCAGCTCCTGCCTGCCCCAAAGTCCTGCCACTCCTGGACTGGTTTGACCATCCTGGCCGCTATGGCATGATCCTGGATCCTTGCCAAGATCTGCACAGATTCTGAGAGGAAAATGGCTGTCTGGATGAGAGCCTGGTCAAGAAAGTGCTGGTGCAGCTCATCAACACTCTCAAACACTGCGAGCCACGAGGTTTACCACCGGGACGTCAAGCCACAAAACCTGCTCATTTGCACAGATTCACACAAGATCAAGCTGCTGGACTTTGGCTGTGGACACCAGCTGAAGGATTCAGAGTACAAATCGTTTGCAGGTGGATGTTCTTATATGTGGATATGTTTGTGATCAACAAATAGGGCTCTCTGTTTTGGACCGTAAACTTTTCAGGTGATTTCTTCCTCTTGGGTTCTCAGCAGAGTATGTGAGCGCAGAGGAGCGGCAACAATGTTCCCTCCGAGCTCCAAGCATTTAATAATCACTCGGACTCCACTCCGGGTTAGCCATTTACCGCTCCCCGCTCCACTCCTAAGTAACTCACTGATATCAGAAACACCCCTCCATCTTCGTTTTCCAAGGAAATTGAAAATAAAGTATTTATAAGTATGCTTTAAAATCTCGCAAAAGTTCTGCACATAATATATAGGCATATTAAATGGAGGGAAAAAAACAATACTAGGAGAATAGTTTTAATGTGGTTTATTGGATAGTGCGGAAACTTTTCCTATGACATGCTAAGCTTATTACATGGTTATCAGCATTAAAATTTAAATATCATTGCTGCTTTTTGCGGTGCACATTTTGTTTGGAAAGAAGAACTACATTTTCATCAGTTATTTTATATACGGGTCGCTATTTCTTACAGTTTTCTGCTCATTCAAAATCAAATACAGACAGCACTGTAAGATTACATTTGTTTGAATGCAATGCATTAATGAGAGAGCAGTTGCGTGTGTGAAGTGTTACCTGTTTAAAATGTGCTTTCACCCGATCCAGCCCGATCTCATGAAAGAGCGTAGCCTATAGCACAAATTTTTTTCACATACCATTTATACAGCAAAAGTTTTGCGTGCATATAATACGCACTTTATGGCGTGTAATACGCATGCACTTCACACCCCTAATCCTAAGGGGTTTAGTGCGTATCATTTGCACACAAAAACTATTTTTGCCATATAAATGGCACGAGAAATAAAATTTGTGCTATAGATACAGACTTTCATGAGATTGTGTTGCCCGATCGTATTCAGTAAGCTTGAGAACTATAACCTCCCGCAGCCACTCATGTCCATCGGCGTCATCATAACCTTGAAATTGTTTTCTGATTTGAGTGATCCATCTGTATCATGCTAGCTAAATGTGTTTAACATGTGAATCCTTACTAAAAATGCAGTTCTATAATGGGCCGTTAGCATGAATTGTAGCCTACTCGTGATGGAGCGGTAGTGGAGTGCTCAAGGAGCGAATGAAAACCACGACGCTCCGACTTTTAAAAAATCCGCTCCGCACTCCATTTCAAAATCACACCACTCGGCTCCCACTCCACTCCGCTCCCACTCCACTCCGCTCACATACTCTGGTTCTCAGGCACTCTGTCATACACCCCTCTTGAGTGGTTTCATTCCCACAGCTATCGTGCAGGACCAGCTACGGTTTGGTTTCTGGGTGTGACGATCTACAACCTCCTGTGCGGTTCTTTACCTTTCAGAAGCACACGGAGGGTTCGCAGACAGCGCTTCTCTAGTCGCCTGCCTGCAGGCAAGAGATAGCAAACATTCAGTTGTTCACAAAGAGGAGACAGAAATCGTGGCCAGAGTGAGAAAATCATGTTGTGTTATTGAAGTCAAGTACTGTGTTTTATGTAACAGATTGCCGTCACTTGATTAGATAGTGTCTTAAAACAGCAGTGGACATCCGTCCCAGCTTACAGGACATTGAGTAGTATCCCTGGTTACTCTGGACAGATGGTCAATCACATCACACCTTTCTGAATGACTATTTGTTCATTGCATTTTACTGTCAGGATTAATGTAGACAATTGGTTGTAATTATTCTCATAGGCTGAGCAGGAGTATAGGGCACAGGAATAGGTGCTGAACCAGAGTCCTGACGCTGGACGAGCTGAACCAGAGTCCCGATGCCGGACGAGGTGAACCAGAGTCCCGACGCTAGACGTGCTGAACCAGAGTCCTGATGCCGGAGGAGCTGAACCAGAGTCCCGAAGCTGGAGGAGCTGAACCAGAGTCCTGATGCCGGAGGAGCTGAACCAGAGTCCTGATGCCGGACGAGCTGAACCAGAGTCTTGATGCCGGAGGAGCTGAACCAGAGTCCTGATGCCGGAGGAGCTGAACCAGTGTCCTGACGCCGGACGAGCTGAACCAGAGTCCTGACGCTGGACGAGCTGAACCAGAGTCCTGACGCTGGACGAGCTGAACCAGAGTCCTGACGCCGGACCAGCTGAACCAGAGTCCTGACGCCGGACCAGCTGAACCAGAGTCCTGATGCCGGACCAGCTGAACCAGAGTCCTGATGCCAGAGGAGCTGAACCAGAGTCCCGACGCTAGACGTGCTGAACCAGAGTCCTGATGCCGGAGGAGCTGAACCAGAGTCCCGAAGCTGGAGGAGCTGAACCAGAGTCCTGACGCTGGACGAGCTGAACCAGAGTCCTGACGCCGGAGGAGCTGAACCAGAGTCCTGACGCCGGAGGAGCTGAACCAGAGCCCTGATGCCGGAGGAGCTGAACCAGAGTCCTGATGCCGGACGAGCTGAACCAGAGTCCTGATGCCGGACGAGCTGAACCTGAGTCCTGATGCCGGACGAGCTGAACCTGAGTCCTGATGCCGGACGAGCTGAACCAGAGTCCTGATGCCGGAAGAGCTGAACCAGAGTCCTGATGCCGGACGAGCTGAACCAGAGTCCTGATGCCGGACGAGCTGAACCAGAGTCTTGATGCCGGAGGAGCTGAACCAGAGTCCTGATGCCGGAGGAGCTGAACCAGTGTCCTGACGCTGGACGAGCTGAACCAGTGTCCTGACGCTGAACCAGTGTCCTGACGCTGGACGAGCTGAACCAGAGTCCTGACGCTGGACGAGCTGAACCAGAGTCCTGATGCCGGACGAGCTGAACCAGAGTCCTGATGCCGGAGGAGGTGAACCAGAGTCCTGATGCCGGAGGAGCTGAACCAGAGTCCTGATGCCGGAGGAGCTGAACCAGAGTCCTGATGCCGGAGGAGCTGAACCAGAGCCCTGATGCTCGAGAGATCCAGTCCCGACTGGAATAAATAAAGTAGAACGACAAAATAAAAGTACTAAAGCATAAGGCATTATTTAAATTAGAAAAGGACAGAGGGAGAAGAATAAGAAAAACTGATTATTTTTAATTGAGAAATTTGTCATGGACAACAAGTTACATATAATAACATATAATAGCATAATAACACTCAACATATGTAATCGCAAGAGGCTGTGTGAATATATACCAAACATTAACATATCCACCATATAGATTCAACCGTCTTACAACATAAAACAGCCTATAATACAATATACTGTAGAGTATCAACATGACACTAGAATTTATAGCTAAAAGCATAAAAAAAGTATGCATAGAAAAGTTTCATATTCAGCAGGAATGGATTAGGGTTGGTCTATATTGGTTGTATATATCTTTTTTCTAGGACCCCTGTACAGTTTATTGTATTGAGCTCCTTCAGTAGAAATTTGGGGACACCCTCTGGGGACCGTAAGTTTTAGAGATGTGTGTTTATTCGCTAACAAACCCGTACAAGTAGGTTATCATAAGTATTGTTGGGGACAGCTAAACACTGTCTAAAACTGGAAAACTGGCTAGCAGCCATATCACCCTGTAGCCCAAGACTGGTTGCCCACTAAAGCTAAGCAGGGTTGAGCCTGGTCAGTACCTGGATGGGAGATGTCTGGGGAAACTAGGATGCTGTTGGAAGAGGTGTTAGTTAGGCCAGCAGGGGGTGCTCACCCTGTGGTCTGTGTGGGTCCTCCTAACGACCCAGTATAGTCATGGAGACACAATGGGCTACAAGCACCATCCTTTGGATGAGACGTGAAGCCGAGGTCCTGACTTTGTGGTCATTCTGGGGTCTAAGGTGTTTTTGGGGTCCTTGAGATGTTTTGACATGCCCTCACATGCCCTGTTTTTTTTCAGTTGCTTATAAACATATTAAAGGCAAAGTGTAATTACACTATTTAGCAAAAACAGGGTTACCATAATATGTGAGCAACATGTATGTTTGTATTTTTGAGAGAATATTGTTTATGCATGATTATTGAAAAAAATCTAACTTAAAGTTTCTGAAATAAGGCCACAAAACACATAATATGTGTCCACAAGACTTTTGACTAATGGATGTCTTCAAAATGATCTGAAAATCATCCTGCTTAATCATTTACTCAAAACAATACATGATTTAAATTTTATAAGACACTTTTTGTCTGGAAAGGCAATATGCGTTGAGGCGTGTTCACACCTGAGAAGGCAATGACCGCACAATGAGCTAAAAACCAGAGAGCAAGGGATTACTCACAAGATTGTGAAATTTTGTAATTTTTTTAAAATTTCTCTGGACTCTGTAATAAATACATGTCTGACCGTTGGAACGAACCAAAACAACTAGAAAATCGCATTCATGACGATTTATGGTGATTTTATTTCCGTTAGACCTTTTCCTACATTGACGCTGATGAGGGGTTCCCCTGTTTCAAGATGGCGACTCTATTGACGCATTCGTTCCAGAACTCCCGTAACCAAGGCGACTACTAGTGTTTATATCTTTACATGCCGAAGAGGTGCTGTGTCGTTTCTGTACCACCAATAAACAAACAAATTATGAATTGAAGTTCTACATCCTTCCTAATAAACACACAGAACCGGAAAGGAGGACAAAATGGCTACAAGCAATAAATAGTAAAGTATTATACTTCTGTGATGTTCTGTAATACCTCTATACTACTTCTATAGTGTATATGTCCCAAATACTATAGTATTCCTAATAGGATTAACGTTACTATAATATTTTGTCCTAAAATACTACAAGATTCCTATAGTTGTTTTTCATAAGGGATGTATCATTCACATCAGCTGAAGGCAATCACTACGTAATGACGCGAGCCGTGAACCTATGGAGTAAGTTAGTTCGAGGTCTAGCAGCTACACTCAATACAGACTGCAGTCTGTGAGTAATGCTTTCTGTACAACTAAAGACTTTGAAAAGATTTAGAAAAGACTTTATAAGATTATCAGCTCAAATCTAAAGACTTGGGTTCACAGTTTTTAGTCTCAGACTAAAGACTTGCGATAATATCAAACATGTTTGATATGAAAGACTAGAGAAAGACTGGCATAAATCGGGTCGCCGACTGCAGATTATCACCTCACATTTAACGATCGAGACGACGGGAGCGCGCCGAGACTCCAGTAAGATTCCTAAAGACTGCCGGTCTTTAGTCTGGGACTGTGAAAATCCTTTGGTGTACGCCCGGCATTAGGGATAACTGTCAGCACAGTCCCTCGGCAACTTCGTACTACTGATCACCGTTTTACAAAAGGATTAATAGTTTGGAGTGAAGATACGTACAATTGGTAAGTGACAAGGTTTTATGGAGTTATAGTATGCAACATATACGAAAGTTGATTGAGTTATAGGCTATGTTGCCGCTACAGCTACCGCGATGTTCCTGGAGATTCAACCAGACAAAATATGTCTGGAAACGACACCTCCGGCCATTTGGTTGGGCCATTGACCCAGTTTTTAATTAAATAAGGGAAATCATAACCTATTGCAGTTAATTTTGCAATGTACCGTTGCCGGTGTTGTGCCAAATTTTGACTCCCTGCCAAATTATTACCCCCCTCGTTGAAATCAGTATCTGATTGCCTAATCCTAACCCCACCCCTAATCCTAACCCCTCCCCCACAACTAATCTTAAACCTACCATACTAGGAGGGTAATAATTTTGCGGGGGTCAGAATTCGGCACCACACCGGTGTTCTGACGATTCATGCTACCCATTGAGATGTGCTACTTACTGGTTATGCGCATGTGCAGACTCATTTTTCTTCTGCTTACCACGCCCATAAATCTATGCATCCTTGCTGTGGAGACTTGTAGGAAACTGACAGTTCAAAGATGAATATTTGATGATAATTTTTACTTTTCACACCGTTTTAAAAATAAAAACAGTACAGTACACTGTACTCATAAATTCGAATTTTATTATAATTGCATTTCATATAATAATGTTATTTTTACTTGTTATATCAAAATTGATAATAGCTTGTTCATTTAAAATATCAAAATATGCTCCCCATACACTTACCCTGATTTAAATGAAATAACAATGTCATAATATTGTGAGATTTACACCATTATGGAAACAATAGAGAATGAATCAACATTCTCTCTGATCGATTCGCGCTTGGGTAGCATTTTTTGAGAAGGCAGCACAAATCGACAGACTCTGCTATCGATTCGCGATACGGAATCATTCAGAACACCGGTCGGCAGGCGTCAATGACTCGTAATACGACATTTTTGTCATTCAAATACACACGATGTTCGCAGTGTTTTCCCCCACGCCGACTCCACCCTCGCCACGCCTCCAACTATGACTAGTTGCCGACTGCATGTATCAAGTATAATGAGCTGAAAAGAAAAAGACTGACATCTTTCTCTTTTCATACAGATTACATAAACTTAGAATATTTGTTTTGTATATAAATTACTTCATTTAAAAGAAGAGAGTTCAAGCTTCATAAAGAAAAATCTCTCGTGCCTGTATGACAAGTATTCGCTGAGTTAAGGTTCTTTTTCAGATGCGTTTCAGAATGGACTTCACTGACAGAGAGGCAAAGTGTCTCGTTTATTTTTCTTTATTTGACAAAAAGCACAACAAAAAACAACAACAAAAAAGCTGTCATTCGATTCCTCCATCCTCATTTTATTCCCTTGCAGCCTTCCCTCGCATCCTACAGGGGCTAAGACACGAGGAAAGGAAGCGAGGAAAGGAAACGAGGATGCACAAATAAGAAATGAAGAGCACCCTAGGATTGTAACCCTGGTTTCCTAGCCAAATTCCCTCCATTGGCCCTTATCAATCATTGCCGCCTAATCAATTCAACTCAATTCAAATTTATTTGTATAGCGCTTTTCACAATGCATTTTGTTTCAAAGCAGCTTTACAGAAAGTGCATTTCAGAAATGTACATAGAACAATACAGTTAGTTAATCATGTATTAAATTAGGGCATAACATACCGCCGGCGTTGATTCTTCTCTTCACAGGCGTCGAGTCGTCTCTTCACAGGCGTTTAGTCATCTCATCGCAGGTGTTGGGGCATCTGAAGTCTCCGTGAGAGGCTGGATACAAACTGGAGCAGACGAACGCTATTTACCTCGGGACTAGCGTCTTAGCATAGCTGCTGTTTATAATATTAATGCATTCGATCTGATTCAACAGTGGTAAAAAAAAGGTAAGCATTATGTGAATGCTTGGCTAAAGAGATGCGTCTTTAATCTAGTTTTAAAGTGGGACAGCGAGTCTGAGTCTCGAACAATATCAGGAAGGCTATTCCAGAGTTTAGGAGCTAAATGTGAGAACGCCCTCCCTCCTTTAGTGGACTTAGATATCCTAGGAATGACCAGAAGCCTCGAATTTAGTGATCTTAAAGAGCGCGATGGATTGTATGGCGATAGAAGGTCTGTTAAATACACAGGAGCTAAACCATTTAGGGCTTTATAGGTCAGTAGTAATACTTTGTAATTGATCCGGAACTTTATAGGTAACCAGTGTAGAGATGATAAAATAGGTGTTATATGATCATATTTTCTTGACCTAGTAAGAACTCTAGCGGCTGCATTTTACACTAACTGTGGCTTGTTTATTGAGTATGCAGGACAGCCAGCTAATAAAGCATTACAGTAATCTAGTCTCGAGGTCATGAATGCATGAACTAACTTTTCTGCATCAGAAACAGATAGCATGTTACGTAGCTTAGCAATGTTTCTTAGGTGGAAAAAGGCTGTTCTAGTAACATATGAAATATGATTTTCGAAAGACAAGTTGTGGTCTAGTATAACACCAAGGTTTTTTACTTTAGTGGATGAAGTAAAAGGACATCCTTCTAAATTAAAGTTGTATTGTACAAGGTTTTGAGGGTAGTTTTTTTGACCAATAAGTAATACCTCCGTTTTATCTGAATTTAATAGCAGGAAATTACACGTCATCCAGCATTTTATATCTTTAAGACACTGTCAATTTAGATAAGTTAGTGTTTTCATCTGGTTGTGATGAAATATATAATTGAGTGTCATCAGCATAACTTTGGAAATTAATTCCATGTTTTCTTATATTACCAAGTGGCAGCATATACCTGTATATTGAGAATAGCAGAGGGCCTAACACCGATCCTTGCGGCACTCCAAAGTCTACTGACGTTATTTTCGATTTTTCCCCATTTAAACAGACCAAAATGATAACGGTCTGATAAGAACGATCTAAACCACCTTAATGCCTGTCCCTGAACACCAGTGTAGTTTTGTAGTCAATCCAAGAGTATTTTATGATCTATAGTGTCGAACGCAGTGCTAAGATCGAGTAGAACTAGTATTGAGATACAGCCTTGGTCAGAAGCTAAAAGTAAATCATTTGTAATTTTAACTAGCGCAGTTTCTGTGCTATGATGCGGTCTGAATCCTGACTGAAACATTTCATAGATATCATTTTCTTGCAAGAAAGAGCACAATTGAGCGGACAACTTTTTCTAGTATTTTAGACATAAATGGAAGATTTGAAATGGGTCTGTAATTTGCTAGGTTATTTGGATCTAATTGTGGTTTCTTAAGGAGAGGTTTTATTACTGCCAGCTTGAATATTCTTGGAACATGACCTAAAAATAAAGACGAGTTAATAATATTGAGAAGAGGCTCTTACACTACAGGTAACACTTCTTTCAGTAGTTTAGTGGGTATTGGATCTAATAAACATGTTGTTGGTTTAGATGCAATAAGTTTATTTAGCCCTTCCTGTCCTATAGTTGTAAAGCGGTGTAGTTGTTCTTGAGGGGTGATAATTGAGGCTGAATCATAAGACACCATAAAAGATTGTACATTTACAATTGTGTTTCTGATGCGTTCTATTTTCTCAGTGAAGAAATTCATAAAATCATTACTACTATACTGTAACGGAATATTTTGCTCTAGTGATGTCTGTTTATTTGTTAGTCTAGCCACGGTGTTGAATAAAAACCTTGGATTATTTTGGTTATTTTCTATTAGTTTGCGGAGATGCTCAGCCCTGGCTGCTTTTAGAGACTTTTAATAACGTGACATACTGTCTTTCCACGCGATTCTAAAGACCTCTAAATTAGTTTGTTTCCATTCACGCTCTAAGTTACGAGTTTCTCTCTTGATAACATGCGTAGCACTGTTGTACCATGGTGACTTAATTTTCTCTCTAACCTTTTTTAATCTAATTGGTGCAACAATTTCTAATGTACTAGAGAAAATGGTGCTCAAACTGCTAGTCATTTCCTCTAGTTCATCTGTTTGTTTGGGTTCACTGAGCAGCTGAGATAGATCAGGTAAGCTATTTGAGAATCTATCTATAATGGTTGGAAGGATTGTTCTGCCTGGTCGATACATGACAAATTTCAGCAGTACGTATTATGCAAGTTACCATGTAATGATCAGTGACATCATCACTTTGCGGTTCAATATCTATATCAGTTGGATTGGTTCCATATGATATAATTAAATCTTGTGTATGATTTAGACGATGAGTTGGACCACTGACGTTTTGCTTGACCCCAAAGGAGTTTAATAGATCTGTAAACGCAGCCCCTAATCTCCAACAATTATTGCTTTATCGACATTGATCAATAGATCTGAGAGAAAGTCTGCAAACTCTTTTAGAGTAATCCCCATCCATTGAATTGGCTCTATCACTCTCTCTCCTCTCCACCTACAGTAGGCTATAGCTGGTGTGTGGTGTGCGTACTGGCACCGTAGTACTGTGGCTGCCGTCGCATTATCCCAGTGGATGCTGCACACTGGTGGTGGTTGAGGAGAGGTCCCCTGATATGATTGAAAAGCGCTTTTCGTGTACAGTAATACATTTGAAAGCGCCATATAAATGCCTCGTTCATTCATTTGATCAAATGCAAGTATTTTCTTTACAGCCATCCTCTTCTGCCTATCACATCTGGAAAACATGGTCTTCCAACGATTAGCCCTTAAAATGTTACAATGGACTTTGTACAAGTGTTGCAAAACCTCAACATGTCATTGCTGTTTATATTTATATACATATTGTGAGGCCCAACCAGTCGGCCCAACAACGGTTTCCAGTAGAGTGTAGAATATATTTTTCCATATCTCACTCATATTTTTAATCTTTCAATTATGTCAGGTAGAGTTCCGAAAGATCTGAAGCTTGCTAGGGTTGTTCCGCTATATAAAAGCGGGAGCAAATTAGAAAAGGGCAATTATTCGTGCTTATTATATTTGACAGACTATTTAAGAAGAGAGATCGATTTGGGTAAACTCTGTGGCATGGTATTGTTAGACCTCTAGAAAGCATTTGAAACCGTTGACCATCAGATCTTGCTGATTAAACTAAAAGTCCAAGGTTATTACAGTATGGCATGTGAACGGATTCTATCATACGTGACTGAGAGGCATCATAGAGTGATATTAACAGCACTCTGGCATCTTATGCATTTATTTTTGTTAATAAATCAAATCAAAAATTACACTCGCAACTCCAGATTCCTATAACTGAGTCCCACAAAACGACTACGGATTGTGTATTGAATCTTCAAGATGGGATGCTGATGCAATAAATTTACAAAACAGTTCAATCTCCTTATTTAAATTTCCTAAAAACGGTAGATTAATTTTGTTTAGAGTCAGCTTGATGGAGAGCTGAGGATCACCACCAACACCTACCTCTGCAGTGAACATTTTACACCAGATAATTTTATAAACCTTTATCGGGGTCAAATGGGATTCACTGATAATCCGCTGTTACTGGTGAATGGGGCCGAACCGATTATCTCCTCCCCCGGCCTTTATCCACCCGTCCCGCCAACATCTGGTGCCATCATCGGCAGTACGTGCCCACCAATTAGTGTAAGTTGCCTTGTGTGCTTATGTTATAATTATAGTAGGTAGTTGACAGTAACTCTACTAAATTTTGCAACCCTCTAACGTGATTTTTTTTTTTTTTATATGCATCAGGTTGTAGCGGTATTTGACGATTGACAGAGGTGGCAGCTTTTGCCCGAAAGCAGACATGGCCCCAGCATTTTAGATCAGATAATACTGCTTATTTTTTAAGATTTTGATGACTGTCAAGTTATCAGGGTTTCTTTGCCTCAGTGTCTGCCCAAAGTTGAAAAAGGCTTCAATCAACTTCAGAAGGTGCATGGAATAACTCAAAACATCTGATTCTTCATCATCTAAGCAATTTATTGAAAATCTTTCAGCAATGACTTGATCTTCTTTTACTTGTTTTCAATGATTATTTCAGATGGTTAGCTTAATAACCTATACAGAAAAAGTCACTACACACATCATTGAGATCAATGTTCATTCAAGGTAATTTAAAGTACAAACAACATTGTTAAAATACTCAGTTTACATAGCAACTTAACAGCAATGTAAAATAAAATGCACTTAGTTCACATGGCTAGTTAGCATGTTAGATGCTAAAACTGCTAGCATCAACAAACAACTTACAAACATGCACAACATCTGTAGTCCTTAAAGAAATGAGTCTTTGTCCTACCAGTAGCATCTCAAAGTTGATGAACACATTGTGGCTTTTCTCAGCAGTCTTTGAATAAACTCAGCATGTGGTTTACTCCAAACTCAATTGTCACAACCGTGCAGGTTAACAATCTTTCTCCTTTGGTTTTATAACCATCAAAAACACCAACTTGGATAGGAAAAGCACATCCACTGCTAACAAAGATCTCTCTGCATGCTGGTAATCACACACACCTGGTTCTATGTGGCATGTGCAGTTCCAATGGCCAATCAGCTTCCTTGTTTCTTCCAGGTTGCACTGTGTGCTCACAACCAATAGGCTGCACTCATTTTGATCTCAAATCTCTTTATTTAACAAAGATGAATATATATTTTTTTCTTTTTCAATTTCAAATTAAGCTTAACAATAACTTATTTTATTTACTTGGCAGCTTTTTATCATTCAAATTTGGCTGGGTGGTTAATAACAAAATGTTCCAGCCCCGGTTCATTCGAAAAACGTACCTGTGGCAACATTTTTGCAAAACGGAAAAGACGATGCATCGTGCTCGTTTCCCTCCCAATGCTCCATCACGTTTTAAAATAACGCACACCTAATATTGCTTTACATGGACTTGAAGAGATACTCAGCTACTGAACATGATTTCAACATGTTCCTGGATCAATATTCCATTCAACCAATCAGACCCCGTTTCGGAGGGCATTTACCCCTTGGGATCCAGGATTGTTAGGTTCTTTAGAACTCAACAGGTCCGTAAGATCAAATCTGATCAGGAGCAGGCTTATTGTAAATTGGATTAGATTGCATATTTTTAAGTGGAGGTGATACTTATTATGATATCATGAAGTAACCTTAGGCTGTTAAAGGGTCAATCAAAGGGTGATGACTGTATTACAAAACGGCAAAACACTTAAAATATCTTCTTTACAGCTTTGGAGAGTAAATAAAATAACTTCAATTTTGGGGTTTTATACTTCTTAGAATCACCACAATTTCAAATGTTTTAAAACTGATTTTTAATTTAAAACGTGTAGTGTTAATGAGAGGAAACTATTCACAATGACCACTAAAATAGTTAACATGCATCAAAAAGTGAAAAAATTCTAAAGCAAGCTAATTAATAAACATTTTCATCTTTTTCACTAGTTAAAAATCACAAGAGTTTATTGGTATTTATTCCATACTAGAGCGTTCTAATTTCAGAATGACTGTAGTAATGTAGCTGAGGCAAAATATTCATTCATTATCAAATTAATTCATATTATTTGAAACTATAACAGACCCCAGGAGGCCCCAAGTGAATGTTCAACAAGAGCTGGTGACTTCGGGTGACACGAGTGACAGCGACCATACCCGTACACAGCAAATGACAAAACTGCTGACGGTGTGAATGCGGCGTAAGTCAAGTCACCTTTATTTATATAGTGCTTTTTACAATACAGATTGTTTCTAAGCAGGTTTACAGTGATACTAGGAAAATAATGCAACAAAGTTTGTTTTGGCTGTACAGCAGCTCTAGAAGAAAGTCATTGTCTGGCTTTATTTTTGTAATTGATTCATTTCCATTGTAAAAATCATTAGTTATTAACTTAGGGGCCGCTTACACAGTTTTACAACTTTAGTGTGTGGAAATTCATTGCAAAAATCATCTTATTCAATAACCATCCAGTTTCCAGGCACCAAATGTGCTGAATAAGGCTGTGCGCAGTGTGCAGTAAATATTTCAATTAAGTCATTGTCATTCTTCTCAGTGCAAATAGATCTCCAGCACGTCAAACAGGCTCAACGTACACGATCTTTTCATGAATCATTTTCCACTAATTTGATCTTGATGTGAATTCCATTGAGTGATCTGAGCACTACTTGCGGGATCATCTTCGGGGTGTGTTTGGGGTCTTTAATGAGGCGATATTTCTTCAGTGTCAGCGCCACTGCTACTTTCATCTCATTCATGGCAAAGTTCTGTCCAATGCAGTTTCTGTAATCAGATATACATCAGAAGCTTTATTAGCTGTTTGTTTATACCATTTCTGTCTTTTAATAAATGCCATATCTTTCTCTATCTGAAGCAATTGCATTAGTACTGAAATGTATAAATTCACAACAATTTGTTTACAAATCAGACAACACTATTTTGGATGTAGTAGCGCAATCTACTGGGCGGTTTTACAGTAGTTTTTTCAATCACAGTCAGAAGTTTAGAAATCATTGTAATTCACATAATATGAAACAGCAGGGACAGTCATCCCAGAGAAACCTGAGATTAGTTATCTAAAAATTAGGTATCTAACATACTGAAGAAATAAAATTCCACCATTGAACAAACATTTTGTGTCAGTGCCAAGAATGCCAGTGTAGGCATATTATTATTTAAAAAAAAGAAAAGAAAAAAAAAGTATACACTTTATCATACTTTTAAAATGAGAACTTATTAGGGAAATATAATAACATTTTCAGACACAGGACAGATTTACTAACAGCTTGTGCCAGCGCAAACCCTCTTTTGGAGTTAACAAAAACAATAAAGAAAAGCAGTGAAGAGTTGACGATGAAATGACGTGGACACAGTTATTTTTGTGGCTGACTTTACCAGTAACGCATTATAAGGAATGTGAGTTATGTAATCAGATTTATTTTTTCAAGTAACTATTAAAGTAACGCATTACTTTTAAATTTAGATTAATTTTTCAATAAGTAACGCAGGTTTCTTTGTTTTCCCATTTATTGACTGGCAGCTCTCCTGTCCCCATGTTGAGAGGAATCGTGAGTTAGTGAAGAGGAGTCATGTGACCTGTGTGAACATGATGCTTATTGTAGTTCTAGACTGAGCATTTACTTATCTCACTTGCACAAAACCAGATTCAGTATTCCTCAATGTAAATAAAAATGCAAACTCTGAATATGATGCAAACCTATAATAATTTAACATGTTAATATAAATATACTTTATGTATGACCTTTGATGATCCAATTCAAGCATAATAATGAGCAAAAATGATGTTACATTTAACATTTGTTTCTTTTTTTTGGCCTTTATTATGAGAAGCCAATAAATATACAATCATGTAAACTTCAGTTTTTATGTTAATGCACTGTTTATACTGTTTTAAAATAATATACAGTACACAATGTTTTGAATTTAAAAAAAGGATATCAATCTGTGTTGTGCTGTGAGGTCAAGTAGTAAACCATGGTAGTAAACAAGTGTCCTTTAGGAATCATCACTGGAGCATGAATGTCACCTAGTGGCCTTTGTTGGTATAGCACTCAGAAAAGGCTAATTTCAGGCTGAAGGTGAACCAATTTTTAAAAAATATATTATTTTAATAAAATATATATATTTTTTATTGGAGCACCTTTTTATTACAATAAACTTAAACAGCTATAACTTTTTTGCAGACACCTGTGCAATAAACTTAAAAGTGTCTTCTTTAAAACAAGACCAGAATGAGGTTTATACTCCAAAGCGTTCCAGAATTACATTAATTTGAATTTTCTTTCCAGGACTACAGTCAAAAATGGGCGTGGCAGTTAACAGGTTAATTACTGAAGATAGGTCCACTTTTAGACACGCACTTGCGAACTTCCCTAAGCACTTCCCCTCGGGGGAATGCCGCCATTTTGAACAGACCCTCGTTCCCTCGATTTTGACCGAGGGAGCGAGTCTACTTCATATGTACACTTCAGGCTGTTCCAAATACCACAATACAACGCGATTTGGCGTTCCAATCCAAAATTGTCATGCCCTTCACTTGCTAACTTCCCTCCGTCTCGTTCACTCGGATGTGCGTCATTGCTTCCTTACGTTGCAAGAGTGCCCACTACTGGCGGAAACTGCAATGGGCTGAACTGGAACGTCCTAAGCCCTTGATCACTTGGAATCAGCTATGAAGTTGATTTATTATTTACATTTGTTTTCCCTTTAAGAATTTCTTTAATGCAGCATCCAAATGTATATAGGTGTGTTTGGGTTGTTTTAAATAAAAAAAATATATAATTAATAGAGTTGTTTGTGGTGGTGGTGATTAGACGAGATCTGCGGTGACGTCACAATCGTGTTGCATTGTGGTATATGGAACTGCCTGAAGTGTACATATGAAGTAGACTCGCTCCCTCAGTCAAAATCGAGGGAACGAGTGTCTGTCCATATAAACTTCCTTCGCCCACTTCACGAAGTGGAACGCACTTCAAAATGGCGGCAGGGATTCCCCCGAGGGGAAGTGGTTAGGGAAGTTTGCAAGTTCGTGTCTAAAAGTGGACTGGAACGCAGCCATAGAGTCTGGCACCGCTCCATTGACAAGCGTTAACTACCTTGTAGGCGGGTACTCTATTGAAGTCTAAAACTATTGGATCTGCCCAGAGTCACTCTGGATCTGGCATAACCAATCGCTAACGTTTGGTCGTGACGTATGTCATGTCGAACCCAAGCGGTAACCTCCCTGTCTCTCTCTTGAAACCAATACGGAAGTGAATTAAACTGCAATTCATCGGCGGGCGTAGTTTCAGCATCCAGGCACCTCAACTCCACCCAAAACCCGCCTTTTTGCGCATTTTCGTTTATCTGGGAGTGATGGGCAGGGATGCGCTGCCAAGATTGCGACGGCCGACTCCACCCACTTTAGGCTTCAAAAACCATAGACAGTAAAAGAAATGGACACAGCGACCCCCTTGATTTCAACGGAGAAAACTGAAGCCCGATTAAAGCACTCACTTCCTGATGGCTGAGCGACTGCGTAGACTCAAACTGAGCGTGACGACAGTCTGACAGTTGTAAATCTTCTAGTAGCTGTGCCAAGACAAATCTGAGTCACCTAATTCCTCAAAAACGTTGTTGAAATATTTTATCCAGTTGCTTTTATGGACTCTCTATCTATGGGCTTCTCCCTTGACTTTATGCCTCTATGTCCCCCCGATTGCCTCATAGACAGTAAAAGATTGCCTGCGAGCTTCTCCTCCTGTCTATATGGTAATTTCTCTATTGTGTGACAGAAAGTCGCGTGTTTATGACGCAATCGTTAGCCTATTTTTACAAAAACGGCTTCTATGGTTACCATAACGTAAGATACAAAGTAATGGAGCCTTTTATACATTTTCTTGTTTCTTTAGAAATAAATAATGGACAAATGAAGTCTTTGGACGCCTCAAATGTAAAGTTATTCGCTGTCAAAGTGTAGGGGATGTCAAAATGAATGGGAGTCAATGGAATGCTAACAGTAGGTGAAGTTCTGCTACAATGGCGGCCCCCGCGAGGCTTCAGTTTCCGGCTGATGGATTACCCGTTTGTCAAAAATGCTCTTCAGAAACCTACGGGTGACGTCATGGACACTATGTCCATATTTGTTTACAATCTATGGTCGAACCCCGTGGGGAGGAGGGCCACAACGTCATGGCCACCAACATAACTAAGCAAAGATTGTTCTTGCTCCGGCTTTAACTTCTTGATATTCGGCAGCGTTGCCACAACGGACCGAATGGCTTCGCTCGCATCTTTCTCCGCTGCCATTACTGAACTACAACTCAAAATAACACACAACATCAACGTCATCGTTCTCAGCCACTCCCTCTGTTCGCTGATTGGCCCGGTAAAATATTGACCGGAGAAAACCAAAGAGTACAGCACAATCCCAGACCTAGTACTGAAGGAAAAGGAAAATTGAGGGGAAGTAAGTAGGAGGGCGGAGCCAGGCTACTTTATATTTGCCAAAAATAGAACTTTTGTTTTTTTGTGTGTTATTAAAAAACAAACAAGCAAGTCCAGCCCAGGTGAGAAATAGTAACACAAAAGTAGCATAATGCATTACTTTCCATAACAAGTAAGGCAATTAGTTACTTTTTAAGGGAGTAACCTGGACCGTACAGCATATGCATTTTTAGGAGTTTCCCTTTCATCTATGTTCATTTGTGCGCTGTCAGTAGATCCTCTCCCATCTGTAATGTTATGGGATTGCAGTCTCTGTAATGTGCCCTGTTTAGTAAATCTGGCCCCTTAATTGCATGTTACTTGCAATTAAATGAAAATGTATTATAACTCAGCTGAACCTTATAGGGCTTTTTGACCCACTTTAATACTAAAGGTCCAATATGAAATTTCATTATTACTACTTTTGTACTTGAAATAAATTTACTGACAAGAATTGATTGTAAACTAAACATATACTTAATTTCTTAATGACATACTTCATGTCATTTGTAAAACGTGCATGTCAGGTATTTAACATAGTCATGAACGTTTACTCTCTTCAAGTACACTTAAGTGGCCTTTTATTTCATCAATATTATCTGTAAGTACTTTTTTTTATGTATACTTTTGAGATTTGACGTACAATTGCACATTCAGTACAATTATTTTTCACAAGTAGCTAAGCCAACTTAGTAAATCTTTTCAAACAAAAGCAATGTCAAACGACCTGCATTATCAGTTGCTTTATTGGTGTTTGCTCTCTGCTCTCATCAGGGTTGAACTGAGGTCAGTTGAAGGAAAGTTCAGTTCTTTATGTAATTCTTTTCCAAACAACAGCAGTTCATAGTGGTGTGTGTCAAGCTGAATGCGCTACAGTCCAATTCCAATATGATAAGTTTTCAGTAGGGACCATAGCAAAAACGTATTAATTAATCTTGCCAACTTCCAATCGCATCTGCGCTCAGATTCCAAAACAGCGTGCTAAGACAGGTTGCTTTTCACAGGACAATACTGATTACAAAACGCTATTGCTTTTTGTAATTGTTTAAACATGCAGAATGGAGAATGAAATTTAAAGGCTGCAGCAGAGGGAAAGATTTTTAAATAAATAATGACTTAAATTTCAGTTTGTTCGTCTACTATATGATAGAGCTGCACCATTACTTGTTAAAAGATCTAATTCAAACACTGATTCAAACACGTGATCTCGATTCAAACACCCACATGATCTTATTTCTAAATGACAATGATTCGGCTGTGTCTACGATCACAGCGAACATTTAAATCTGCGTCTGAGCAGTTGCCATGTATCGGTATGAAACAGCTTCACCAGCAGTATTTTCAACCATACATTATTAATATTCCTGTTACAATAATTCATATGATCACAGAAGTACTGGGATTAAAGTTTAAAGTTTGAGTATACACTGATGTCTATAGTCGTAAGCGAACTTGATGCTTTAAATAAAGATTGCATTGATAACATCATTACACCAGAAGGTGGCGACAAATGACTGTTAAAACAAGCATTTGCCATTGAATTATTCATTCGTGATTTGTTCAAAAGTGCAGATTCATCCAGAAACGAAACAAGTGAAGTCTTTATACGCAAATCGTTGAAGTATTCAGTCAAACCGATTTAAAAAATAAATAATTCAAATGAATGAAATATTTGTTAAATAGACTAGAGCATTTCACATTTTGTCTGATCATATAGTCAATTCCATGTTATTTAGTTTAGTTTTCTATTGAGAATCTTGATCAATATTTTAAACAAATAAATCAATTTATCCAGAATTGTGGAGTTCTACGAGTTCAGAAATCTTGAAATATAGTATTGCGACAGCAAATATAGGCTACTTTTATGGTAATGTTATGTTTTTGTTTGTAACTATGAACTGTCATTGAACAGGAAAGAGCTCCTTGAAGAACCTTTTCTGTTGGATAGGAAAAACAGAGTGCAGGTTTTGAACTTAAATTTTTTTCTTTTTAATTTTCAGCTCTCCTAAAAATCTCATTGCTGTTTGTTCTCATGCGGATTGAAATGGGGTCAGAGAACCAAACTCCAGCTCTATTCTTTGCGAGTGAAATGTGAGTGAATGACCCACTTGCTAAACCGCTCATGTCTCTTCAACACTCGCTGGCTTACAAACCTGGGTCCAGCAGAGAAGGGCACAAAAGCATGAGGTGACCTCTTAGCAGAGTTCTCCGGCAGAAATCTCAATGGATCGAATACCTGTGGACAACATAACATTTTAAATACATGTACAGAATTCTAAAGTATAGTTATATATACAGACTTTAAAAACACATTAAATGTACTTGTTTTGTTCTCTTATTTTTATATTTTCTTTTGATGAAGTAAATATTACAAAGTATAAAATAATTAAAGTTAAAATGTGGTTGTGTTCTGATTGTGGGTATTTTGATTATATTAAATTGGGGTCCAATAGTATGAGACCAAAATCTGTGATGTAAATCTAAAAAGCCTGTCATTGATCATGTGACTCTTTGTACACAAGATGCATCTTAAATCAGGCTGGAGAACATGATCATCAGGTTTTGTTCATATAGCTCCAGTGCTGCTTTCATTAAAGTCCCCGTGTAGTCAATAATTGTATCCCTTAAAACTCATCTTTGATCACCGAAATAAAATTTTTCCTTGAAAATTTTTTTTCATGCCTTAGGGGCTGTTTACA
The DNA here is from genome assembly GCF_051911475.1 of Siphateles boraxobius. Classification (NCBI taxonomy): domain Eukaryota; kingdom Metazoa; phylum Chordata; class Actinopteri; order Cypriniformes; family Leuciscidae; genus Siphateles; species Siphateles boraxobius. The sequence goes on along the minus strand of NW_027508722.1, from coordinate 3,367,864 downwards.
CGACACTGTTTTCAACTAAAAACATAAACGTTTTTATGCATTTTGACCATTCATTTACACGACAACAGCTTTTTGGGTGCCCGAAAATGCAAAGTTTTGAAAACAGGTTTCAAAGTGCAAGTTTTTTAAAACAGTCTCTGTGTAAACAACAAAAACGCAAATCTCTTAATGCACATGCGTATTACGTGTTCAGTCTATAGGGTTTCATAGCCATGTAATGGCCTGGCAGCAGGATACACAGGTTTTATTCGTTTTTGCAGATCAGTGTGAATGAGGATCGTTTTGACAATGCTGTTGTCTGTATGCGGAAAACTCAAAGGAAAAACTTCTAAATTTTAAGCATATCGTTGTTGTGTACAGGTACCCTTAAAATAGCTTGAATGTAACTCGACACCCTTGCCTCATTTAGTATACGAGGTTATATGACTATGCAGTTCACTGCAGTTTTAAGGAGAAAATACTCAGCAATGCTGTCGACTTATGAATTTGCTCAAGGTTTGTCTTAGCATATTAAAAACACCACATAGACATATAAACAACATTAAAAACCTGACTTTCACCACAGGGCGACTTTAAAGCAAAAGACAGGCACACTAGACAGACATTCTCAATTCAATTCTTGTCCTTTTTCAACAAATCAGATTATGCTGGTAAAATCATTTGCATTGAAAAATGTATTAATGTAAAAATGTAAATGTAAAAATAAAAATGCAAATAGAGCACTTCACAATTTGTCTCAATCATTTGGACCCCTTTAAATTTTTCACTCGTTATGTTTTGAAGTGAGCAATGCATTGCATATTTCAGATGTAAAGAAATCACACATACATATGGATTCTCCCACACGGTGGCATTCAAGTGGATCCCATAAATGCTAACTCCAATGGTACAACCTATGGAAGAGTAAAACGGTGTTTTAAGGCATGCATGCTGTATGTATTTAGCCAGTTTGTATGATGAGTTGATAATGTTCAGTGTCATGCTGCATATACCAAGGAACTGAACAACAAGCAGCTAGATTAATGTTTGAACAGATGTTCTCTGAGTTAGAGGTCATTAGTTTAAAGCAGAAGGCAATTTTTCAAACTTCATACTTACTGGTGGCCAAAACAAGCACTTTATTTTACAGTGTCCTTGTTACATATGTTACATGTACTTACCATAGTAACAAATGTACTTACCATCGTAATAAATGTAAATGATGCCTAATTACATGCAACTAACCCTCAACCAAATCCTAATCCTACCCTAACCCTATAGTAAGTACATGTAGTTGCTTAATATAACTCAGTACTTAAATATATAATTACACTGTAACAATGACACCTTAAACTTAAAATAAAGTGTAACCGGCTAAAAATACCTGCATGTAATAACATCACTACACAATTAATTTCTATAATTACATCTATAATTACACATTTGACCCTTCCCTGACACCATCTCACCCTTAAATATACCTAAACCACCTCAATAGCAGCAAAAGTATTTCGCAATACAAGAAGTACTGAACCAAACTCTTTTTATGGACACAAGTACATAGTTAAAGACACCAAATATAAAGTAAAACCAAATATCTTCTTGCAATAAAACTGGGTGTTGACCAAGTGACTGGCATGCTTTAAAGGGACCAAAAAGTACCATAAAATGCCATAAAAGTACTATAAAAGTAGTATATGACTTGTGCACTTGCCTTCTTTAGTCTTCTGATAGCCATTGTGTGAGGAACAGACTGAAACATTGGTCATTATTCATTAAAAATCACAGTACTTGCACACTGCCAGAAAGAATGAGAGGTGCTAAAAACATTGGCTTTCGTGTGCATTGTGAAAGTACCAGGTTTAGATCTGTGGAGGTGAATGAGATATAATGAACACACTAGGAGAGCTGTTATGGCTTTAAAAAACTTGGAATCACAAGTCATATGGACTACTATGAAGATACTTTTATGATATTTGGAGTTTGACAGTCACTGGGTGATCACAGAATTACCTTCAGGTACAGTCCGTCCATCAAAGAAAGTCATGGGTTTAGTCAACTTTCGTGATATTCCCGGAACAGGAGGGCAAAGCCGAAGAGATTCTTTAATACACATTGTGGTATAAGGAATTTTATTGAGGTCTTCCCTGAAACAGAAGGAGAGAGATGCAGTCTCAGAGAAAGAGATGGTGTATACGGCATTTCCAATGAAAGTAACCTATAATGAGGAAATGCATTGAGTTGATTTGCTATGAAAATAGCATAGCTGAGCCAAAGCTGCTAATATCGTATTTGTACTGTAATTTTTTTTAGATTAAAAAGACAAAAATACTAGCAATTCCCCAAACAGCAACATAGTGTCGGCCCACATCTGGTACACTTGGATTCCACACGGCCCAGATGTGGGCCGGGTCTGGACCGACATTATTTTGCTGTCTGGGTCATTGACATATTTTTTACTATGGTCCATATCATACACCAGGCGCAATACAACGCCAACATTGGTCTGAAAAAGAGGTGTGTTCAGGCGCATTGTTGTCGTGCTGCTATTTTGAGGCAACTGAAATGGACTGAGCCATTGACCAAAAAAAAACCTGGTCTAAAGTCAATGGCGCATTTATTTATTTTTTGGTTATTTAAAAAAGCATGTTACTAATGCGCACTCACACTTTGCTTATTACACACACAGGGATACGCAGCAGCACACAAACAGTTTAAAAAATGAAAAATAAAAGGATTACAATGTAAAAAATTAATATTGTGTACATAAAGATATGGAGGGATCCGGCTTGTCCCGTAGATGGTCTGCTTGCACTTTAACCTCGAGCACGAACTGATCCGTTTACTCGCTAGAGAAGCGTTCAGTTTTTCCGCTTGCAAATTCCGTCATGTACGCAGCGAATCCGCCATGGTGCAAGCGAAACTAACAAATATGGTTAGTTTATTTCACCTTACGCCCAAAACACACCCATTCCTCATTAAGAGAATAGGGACGACACTTTTAGACCATGCGCCGCGCGCCGACCATTTTTCCTGTCGTTAAACTAGCAAAAGTGGATTCGGACACGCTCTCAGTGCACTTGTGCCCTGCGCTTTAGACCGTACGCTTAGATCATTAAAATAGGGCCTAATGACTGTTTAATTAAGTGAATTTTTTATTTCAACTTCCAATAATTATGAAAACATAATATGTGAGATAAAACGCCCATTCAGTGAAGACTATGCAGTGTTATATTTTTACATTTCATTACTTCATGTTATTTCTGTTGCAGGCTAGCTGAACATTATACCATTAGATAGACTTACATGAAAAACTTAAAGCATTGTTTATTTCATTTGTGTCATATTGCGTGTAATTTTCTTCTTCGTTTTTAATTGTTATGACTGACTTTTCGTTTGTCTTCAATAACGGAGGACTTTTTTACCTACATTAGTTGTTCTAGAATTAGTTTCTGCTGTGATATAGAAATTGCTATTGGAAATGGGAATTGTGAAATGTTTCTAGCTGCTCGGCTGGCAGTTAGGTTGCTTGTGAGCGTTCCCACTACTGGTTGCCTATTAACTAACGTTTATGAGATAACATTCACAGATGTTACTCAATGTTGTAGACAACAAATCAGTTTTCTTGCGAAAGTCCAGATTTTTGCCAAAATGGAGCAGCTCTTTTGGTTACTGTGACAGACCTACATTTCCTATCATACCACTATTAACAAACCAGGATCCTACTCTTCCTACACTTGACTCAACTGTCCAACACAACGTGACATGAGTTGTGTGATGGCAGTATGACAGTACCACTCCAGCGTGTCTTTTCCATCCAGAGCTTGTAAGATCTCCTCCCTGCATTTCTCCTGGTGCTCAGGGTTACATGCCAGATTGTAGAAGATCCAAGATATTCCACTGGCTGTAGTGTCATGGCCTTCGAACATGAATGTGTCCACTTCAGCCCTGATATCCTCATCTGACAAACCCTGCTGATACTCGTCCTGAAACCGATACACAAAATCACAATCTGTGACAGTAATACTAATACAACGGTACTATGCAATAGATAACAACATATCAGCTATGAAAGATTTTCATAAGGTCAGAATATAATAGTTGTGTAAGTGTTTGGGAATATCATACTCGGGCAGACAGAAGAATATCCAAAAAGTCCAAATATCGTTTGTTTTTAACAATGCCCTGTTCCTTCTCAATCTTCAAGACTTCCTTCCTCTTTCTGATAACTTCCGCTAAAAAAATATGAAGAAATTGAAAGACATTAGAGTATTGCTTGTTAAAGTTCTACATTTACTTTCAAACGTTTAAGGCTGCATTTAATTTGATCGAAAATTCAGTAATATTGTGAAATATTTTTACAATTTAAAATAACTGTTTTGAATTTGAATATATTTGAATTTTCAGCATCATTACTCTAGCTTTTAGTGTCACATAATCCTTCAGAAATCATTCTAATATGATGATTTGCTGCTTAAGAAACATTGTTGATTATTATCAATGTTATAAACAGTTGTGCTGCTTTATATAAATGTGGAAACCGTGGTACTTTTTCAGAATTCTTTGACAACAGAAAGTTCGAAAGAACAGCATTTATTTGAAATATAATCTTTTGTAACATTATAAATGTCTTTTCTGTCACTTTTGATCAATTTAATGCATCCTTGCAGCACAAAAGTATTCATTAAAAAAAAAAACTGTTGTTTGAACGGTAAGGCCCTGATATACTTATATACGAAATCAAAGATCAAACAGGTGAAGTTCTTTTTACCCCAAAGCGATGAAAGAAAAAGAGCTTCGCTGTGAGTATATCGGGGACTGTAGTATATATTTTGGTTTAACTATATAGCAGGTAGGCTTGGGTATCGAGAATCGAGTATCGATTGGAACAGGTGTTGTGCCGAATTTCGACCCCCTGCCAAATTATTACCCCCCTCGTTGAGGTCAGTACCTGATTGCCTAATCCTAACCCCAGTCCTAATCCTAACCCCTCCCTCACAACTAATCCTAAACCTACCAATGCTAGGGGGGTAGTAATTTGGCGGGGGTCAAAATTCGGCACAACGCCGGGACCAGCTTTGCGATTTTCCCAGTATCGTTCAAAAGTTTAAATTTCGATTCCTAGTTTCGATTCACAGTCCGCCGACCGGAAGAAGAAACCGCTGAACACCAACAAAGAAGCGTCCACTGGAAGTGTTGGCATAACCGAGCGAAGCAACTCGAGAGGCGTCCTAATGCTGCTAATAGCGCGTCAAATTCGCGCCTACCGCGTCTAGTTATACGCTTGAACACTTTGAATCCATTTGCGCGTCAAGAGCGAAATTGACGCACGTAAAAAAAGAATATTCGCGTCTATATAAACATAGACATTATACACTGAAAAGCAGGCCTGTCCCCATTCGCGCCGCAGGAATTTTTTACGCGCGTAACGCGTCTTTGCATTGAAATCACTCGCGCCAGACGCTCTATTCGCGTCTGGTGTGAACGCAGCATCAAACCAAGGCATGGATATGTTCCAAAAGTGCTCTCGACGCCGTTCGGAGCACAGGTTATTTCGCTGGTTGCTCTCTCCTCGCTAGATGACGAAGTTTTTACAAGTTGTTTCTTATTGTTTATTTGCTATTCTGCACTAGGTTAGCCCATCAGTGGGAGCACGGTAACATGTTTAAGTACCTGCAGCATCATACATGTGTAAATGTGTTTTCATGAGGTTTTCAAAAATAAAGCTCTCTTGAGGAAAGTGTACCCTACCCCTGTGAAAATATATTCATAATTTATAATATTTATATTCAAGTTCATAGATTTGATATTTATATTGTAGTTGAAAACAACCCTGTGAGAAATTCATAAAAAGTAAAAAGTTCATAGAATTAAAATTGATGGAGAAGGTTAGACTATTTCCTTCAGAAATATCGTTGGTTAGCTAGCTCATTTAAAATATCCTAAACTTTTTTGACCCTGCCTCTTAAAAGAATCGGAATCGAGAATCGTTAGGAACCGGAATTGAAACAAGGAATCGAAATCGGAATCGTTCAAATTCAAACAATACCCACGCAGGTATGGATAAAATAATAGCCCATGAGCAGGTCCAGATATAATCTTTCACAAAATCTGCACAATTCTGAGAACGGGATTTGTTTCAAACAGGTTTTTCTGAACTGGTTTCCCAGTCTTTCATAAGTCAGCCAAACAGATGGACTGGCAAGACTGCTCAAATCAACAAGCAAGAGTCTTGAAGGATGGCTGTAGCACTAAATGTTGAGCCCTATAGTCCATTTGGGTCAGAGAGAAAATGCATGCATTTTAGACAGTAATACAAAGCCGTATTATAAAATTTCCAGAGCCTCATAATATTCAGAGGAGCTCAGTTAATCTAATTGTTTTCAGATTAAAATATGAATATGACATTGCATCTGCTGTGGGGTTCCTGTGGGCCTGCTCATGATTGACATGACTGTGGCTTGTCAAAGAAACAACACCTGTATGATTGTGTGCTATGTCAGCTGCCTTCCTGAATTTGTATCCATGTGGACTGAGATGAAATATGGCCTTGCTGTGGTATGGAAAAACTCTGAACCTGAGGTTCACCAGGTGGCAGAGGTCAAACACTGCCTGGGTGTACGGGTTGGTTCCACTGCAATGAGATCAGGGAGAATTTACTAAAAGGAAATGGATACGTACACACGGACGAGGTAAAAGAGTATTTACTCACCTGTCTGTCTGACAGTTGCTGTTACAGCTGAACGCACATTTCATGATGCTGTCCAGGGTCATGAGACTTACATGCTTAAACAGTTCAAATGACTCTTCTGATTTGGCATAACCTTCCCACTTATCCTAAAAAACAGAAAAAATAATTTAAAGTGTATCATACTATGTCACTAGTATCACCAAACAATAAGGAATTACAAAACTATTGACTGTTTTCAAACAGGTTTCTCAACCTAGCTTACAAAAATATGTTCCAAGAACCATCAAGTTATTTCTGAATGTTCTCTGAATGTTTAAAATGTCCAACATTATGGCAATGCTACTTTTGAGCACAGGGGGAGCACAGGCGAAGCACTGCTACTTGGGCGCAGAGATATCACGCAAGTTAGGTAGCTGTGACACAACTGCGGGCACGCTCATCTTGATCTGACACGTTGAGTCTGGTCATCGATGGCAGTACCTTGTCCCACTCGCCACAGCATAGACACTATTTCAGTTGGCATGGGTTGACATATTCCCCCACACTAACACTAGCAGTTCGTGCTGGCTCTCATCCTCACATCCTCAGGCTGTTGAGCGGTCGCAACCTCCTCCTCCTGTCGGTATATTTCCAAAGCACGCAGCTCCTCTTCTGAAAACTCTGGTTCGTTGAGGTATGGTTCTGGATCTTGACTGTCTGAGAAGTCACCCTCTTCGTCTCTCACAAAATCCGCCATGTTCATCGCCATTCACTATGTCTACCGTAGGAAAAGAATAGCCAGCTAATATTCACGCCGGTATGTTGACGGAAGTTGGGGGATTTCAGGTGTTGCGTGTTATCTCTGCACAGCAGAGCTTCGCCTGTGCTTCACCCCAATATATTCCCAAGTCAATCTATGCCTAGGAAATCGCCTCGTCTTAATCTGCATTGCTGTTTGTACTCGTTGTGAATACACAGGCCACAAGAAGTAATTCTTTTCTTTTTTTGGATCACTTTTACTCACGACATGCTATCCGGCAACAAAGGATTCCATTCATTATGCTAAGCTAAGCTAGCGTCGGCGCTGCCAGACTAAGACAATGCATGCACTGAGACAAAAATGCGTTAGCCCACCTATCTAAGGGTGTACTCACACTAGGCACGGTTGCCATGAACCGGGCCCGAGTACGTTTGTCCCCCCTTCCCACTCCCCCTCTGGCCTGCACTCACATAGGGTTTCAGCATTCGTGCCGGAGCACGCTTAGGTCATTATGGAGGTGACGGTTTCGGGATAGGCCTAAACAAGAAGAGCGGCGCTCTCTGAACACAATGGAGTCCATCGCTCTGTTTTCTTTGTGGATAATTTTGTGTCGTTTGGTCCACGGTGGTCCACAGCCCTCTCACAGCCTGTTGTTAAACAGATGTGTCGCCTTAGTGGCGCGAAAATTTTCACGTAATCGTGCTGCTCGTATGAGGTTTGCAAGGTACCAGCTGAAGTGCAGCAAGGACTTTGCAGCTTTGATTACGGACTACAGTTCCCGTACATCACGCGTCCTGTTCCGTGCTCCAGCACGGTTAGCGCTCACACTGCATGCGAACCGCGCCCGAGTCCAACTGAACCGTGCTCTGGCCCACCTCTTCCAAGCGGGCCAGGGCCGGCTAATCGAGCCGCGCCCGGGCACGGTTCGGAGCACTCACACTAGTCAAACGAACCGCGCTTTGGTGGTCAAACGCACTCGGGCACGGTTCAAACTGGCTAGTGTGAGTACACCCTAAATGTAGGGGAGATGATGAATAACCCCTATTTAAAAAAGAATGGTGGCATGCTCCTTTAAGTTTAAGAGAACCTTGTCAGAACATTAGCCAAAGTTCTGAGAACATTCCCTGTTAGCTGGGGAAAAACCTTGCGCGATTCACCTTCCTCCTATAAATGTTGCATCTGAGGGGAAACTCCTACAAATGCATGTGCAATAAGTCAGCTGCAAAATAACCCTGTCCACGCCTTTTCAGTGCTCATTTTAGAGGTCTGCACTCCCGCGGGAGTCCCGCGGGATCCGCGGGTCCCGACGCAAAACAGTGCGGCGCGGGACAAATTTTTAAAGGTCATTGCGGGAGCGGGCGGGATGATGAGGTGCACTTGCGGGTGCGGGCGGGAGGGATGATACGCTGCACTCCCGCAAATTAAATATGAGTATAAAGTAAAATATATAAATGATTAAAGTAGCGTAGCCTACATAATTTGTAGTTGTGAGGGAGATTCTGATTGGCAGCAATAAAAACGTTTTAAGCAGCCTAAACTTGTGAATGTTGCCGGGTAGGGCGGGGCCTAATCTCACGCACACTTGTTTAGAGACAATTCCTTTCCCGCTGCTCCGAGTTCGAATTCGAAAGCTAGTTCAAGTTCAAAATAGACAGCATGGACGAGGAACAGAGCGCCTCTAGTGCTTCAGATAAAGTACTGTTGTGAATATTATGCTGTTCGTAATATGGGACCAATAAATATGTTACCAAGTATTGGTAAGGAATTTTGTGTGCACGCATTTTTTTCCCCAAGACCTTTCGTCAGACAGAAAGTGCGGGCGGGAGCGGGACATTATATCACAGATGCGGGCGGGAGCGGTACTAAAAATGACAAATCTTTGCGGGAGCGGGCGGGAGCGGGAATGAACACTGCGGGAGCGGGCGGGAGCGGGTCTGAAAATTGTGTCCCGCGCAGACCTCTAGCTCATTTTTCACAGCGTGTCTTTAGTAAATCCTAAAAGTAGTTTTTTAACAGCAAAAGAGAATTTGTGCTGGAGCTGTTAGCAAATCTGTCCGGTTTTAAAGTGTTTTAACATAGAAAAATACACACTCAATAAGTGCCTTAAACATACAAGCATGACTTCGGTTGAATCAGAAATAAGTTTCACATAAGGCTTCAAAACATCATAATGGAAACCAGGAGTGAGTAGTCGTCTGTGCCGAAACCATTTCTGTCCAGCAGACACAAGCAAGCCATCGCCTGAGGAGACAGTGAAGAGTTAAGTGATAACAGGTGTTTCTTTAACTACAGACACTTTTAAGTCCCATGGGTAGATTCTTATTAAAACTGTTTTTACACTACTTTTCAAATGTTGTTTATGTATAGATTTCATTGTTTTACCTTTGTTCCAAACCCAGGGACAAAATGTGAAAAATAATCCGTTTTTTAGTTGAATTACAACTGTCCTACAGATGTCGCAGGATTTTTGACTCAAGTAACATTTGTTTGCTAATAAAGTTTGTTTATTTGTATGCTAAGGAGACAACATTGTCAGTCAAGTGTTTGGTATGGAAAATTTAGTTTTTAAATTGAGTTTTGTCACATTTGACAAAAAGCACAAACATATTATTGAATTGTGTAAATTTAAGATACATTAAATGGTTATAATAGAAAAATACATTTTTAATGAGAATGCCATTTTATTCTAAACCTAAAACAGAGTGTTAATTTACATCAAATGCAAATAGTCAGCTTGGTTGGTAGAGGCTATTTACACTACTGTAAATCCATCCACTATTGTCTGATTAAGCCGGACACAAAGACATCCCGTTGATAGCAGGATTGGGTGGCGCTGGCTTTTGACTCGATCGAACAGAGTTTGAATCTGACTTTTTCCGAACTCTTTCTTCTTGGATTTTCCCATCGCATATCAGCTCTGAAAGACGTTTATTTGAAATAAAAAAAATATTCAAAATGTGGACATAAAGACCTAAATGGATATTTAATAGTGGGATTAAAGTGTTTCAAGATAGGGTTAGGGGTAGCTTTATGGACAGTAATGTCCCAATAAGTCTGTTTATGATTTTAATAAATATAATCATATACACTGAATGTTGTTATTACTGCATACTGTTTTATAAAATACTACAATACACTAACGAGCAAATAGTAGGCCTATCTGACACTATATGCACTTAGTATAAATAGCATATCACAACTATTTACACTGGTATTTTCACTTATATAATAAAAGGTCATGTCTGCCACAGAATTAATGGTGACTTGAGATGGTGAAAATTACATTTGTTTATGACAAAAAAACGGACAAAAACAGAATTCTAACATGGTGTCTGTATAGACTGTTGGACATTGTTAGTCAATAAAGTAAACTAGTAAAATGCAAAGGTGCCCATAATTGAAGAAACACCCTATAATAAACTATTGAACAATGGTCTTTTATGTATATGATATTTTGTGTAATCTTACCTAACCAAGGGATGAAAAACTTATATGCATAGTCATCTTTGGGTTCTGTCAAAAAAGCAAAAACAAGTCATTTTAAAAATGCTTGTTTTGGTTATTAATTAAATCTGAAATGTATCATTCAAACAATCAGTCAAAGATCAGCACCTGTTGTGGTGAGAATGGTCTTCGCATATGATGGGTGGTGGATATTCAAAATGGACAGTGACGGGCCAAACCACAGTGGAAAAGCTAATGGATACTGTTTACTCCACCTGATAATCTTTTCCAAATCATGTCCGTCCTGGTGAAACTAAAAAAAAAAAGTCCATACAACTGTTATCAACATTACCCTCTAAAGTTATTAATTTCACGTGAATTCTTCCAATTCCTGCTAAAGAATGTGAGTGCAATACAAGGCTCTTCTGTTTTTTTCCTTACAATATAACAATGCAATGGTTTAGTGGCAGTGAATAGACAACGGCTCAGGCATGAGGTTACTGACCTCGGAAGATAAGGAGGTCAAATACAGAGGACTTTTTATTCATACATTTTGTAATATTCATGAATTTGCAACAAAAAAACATGTGAAAACTTGCACCAGCTTCACATTTATGTCATGCACATCAGTGAGATATCCAATGGATATCAAAATATAATGATATATAAAATACTATGATATTTGAGTTTTTAGGAGGATAACACTTTATTCAACAAGTATTTGAAACCAACTCCCTAGTAAAAAAGCATGACTGGACTTCAAGCTTAGCTTATAGTCAGCTAACAGGGAACGTTCTCTCTCAAAGTTATGAGCAAACATTAGTAACACGTTCGTTCAAAGTATCTGGTCTTTAATAATTTTATCAACACGTCAGCAACTGTGTGAATTGGACAATTGTTTAACTTTTTCATTCAATAGTAACGTTCTTGAAATGTTTGCAAAATTATAAAATGTAACGTTCCATTAACATTCATATAACCAAGAAAAAACAGTTTTTAAAACTATTAATAAACCGGATTTTTTTGAACGCTCAGAGGACGATCAGAAATAAAGTTCAAAGGAACAAATGAGTAACTCACTACTTTTGAGGTTTTGGATAGCAATGACTTAAGTGTTACTACATCCTTTTAAAGCAATTACTAATGATTTGGATCGTCTAAAGTGAAGATCATGTAACACACTAGGCTACTAATGACTCAAGCCTAAATCCATCAGAAGCAATAACTATCCACAACATTACAAAAACGTCAAAAGCTTACATTCACTTTAGAATACCGTTCCAAATCATTAGTTATTACTTATGAAGAATTTGGTAATACTAACTTGAGTCTATAGCCTACTAATAGGTGACTATGATATTGACATTATAATTAATCACACAAAATGGTTTATTCACATTAATAATGCATCTATAGTTCTTAGTAATGAAAAAAATAGTTGTTAATGATTTGCTAATAATGTGAACTACCTTATTCGACTGAGCAATATTAGGCTACTTACGAATTCGTTAATCAGTTTCTTGTAAATTAATAGTAGTTACTAAAGTGTTAATCCGGTGTGTTACCGACTCGTTTGTTCCGGTGTATGCCTATTCATTAATGACGGAATACGATTGAAAAATGTTCCCAAGATTTCATATCTTAGTAAAACCTTAAAGCATATTTTGATAGCTGGGTAGTTGATGAGATAGCCTATATTCATTCATAGCTGAAGTTGTTTACCTCCTTGACGTGTCCGAAGAGCCAGTGTGCAGGTGGTCCTGGGAAAGGCTCCATAGTTCGCACTCCCCTCCTCCTCATTAACAGTAATCTAACCACTATCACCAAACACAAAAGCAGTGCGAGTGCAAAGACATGATTCATTGAGAGAGCTTCCAAATTCAACGGGAAAATCCAGTAGAGCTGCATGACATGAGCTGTCAGTCAGTCTCGCTCTGGCTCTTCTGTGGACACTGGTCTTGATGTGGGAAAGAGGAAGTGATGAGGAGAGAGGGACGGACTTTCTGCTGCTGGACATAACACACAACCTTTATACAACAAATAAACAATTTCATCAGGTTTTCTGATAGCTAGTTGTTGTAGATAGACCCTACACAGTGAAAAACATTCAGGTAATCAAACAACAACAACAAAACACCCAAACAAAAAAGTGTGTTAGTGTTGTAAAAGCTAAATGGTTCATGATCTGAAAAGGTTAGTGAAAAAATACTGTTCGCGGTCAAAAATGTGCGCATTGGAAACGAATAGGAAACGAATATTATCTAGTGGAAACCTTTGGTACTGCACCCAAGCAAAATCTCACTGAAAGCTCATGTTTTCAGATATCCATGCTCACATTTGGAACACAGCTTGTTTAGATTTATGGCTTTGATTTTGTCACAGTTTTAGGATAAAAATGTTTAAGAAAATATATATTTTAAATACAAATATTATTTTTGTGCATTTTTCACAATAATAAAATTAACCTTTTTTAATTCACTTTATAGCAACCTGCCAAGTTTTGTTTTTAAAAGAGACAAAACTTAAGTCTGTGCTCCAAAGCATTCAAGATTTATGACAGTTTAAGTTGAAAATTTCATTTTCAGGTCTATATATGCTCAAAAAGTGATTAAATAAATGGATAAACTAGTCCATAAATTTAATTTAGTTACAAAAAAAATCCCCTAAAAATGCAAAATATTGAATAAAATTTTAACTAAAATATAGTACATTAATTTCATTGAAATACATTTTTTTTTTAAATCTGTAATTTTTGACAGCCATGCAAGCAGCACCAGAGGGTTAATCCATTAACGATTATCTAATGCTTCTCAGATCAGACCTTCTTATATAATAAAATTGAATGATATTTTATCTCGGTACACATTGTACAATGTTATAATGCTTGTTAATACTACTGATTAAAAAGGCAAAGTGTTATCAGAATGAATTGGCAGGTTGTTTAGTTAGTTCATTCACAGCGGACAGAAGATAAAGATAAAAAGTTTAACAGCGGAGCATAGAGTAATATGTAAAAGTAATATACCATTTTGGCTAATAAAAAAGGCCACTAGGAGTTTGTGGAGTGGTTTCAGTAGGTTCAAACATTTTCTGTAAATGTGTAGGCTAATATTTTAAATACCTGATAAATCATCATTTATGCATGAAAACTTTTGTGCACAGGATGTATACACAATTATGAGTGTACCTGAACATCTCATGTTGTGGTCTATAAGAGAAAGTCATGTTTTAAACGACACTTGAATGTGCCTTTATAATTAAAATGTTAAAAGTATTAGGCCCTCTTTTAATATTTTACATCTTTTGCTGTAACAACTAAATCAGTCCATTTATTTCCTAAAATAACACATTGGGTGATGCATCATCATCGGACACAAGTAAATTTCAAGTCATTATGTTTTAATAATCTTTTGTCATGCTTTAAAAATGACACTTATTTTGATGTGTTGACTAACATACTAAAGCACATTTAAAGTACTTGATTATAAGTTTAATAATATTGATATTATTAAAATTATGTTAATATTACATTTAAAGTGAATACATTTTAAATTTACTACATTGCAACTTCATCTTTACAAATGGGTTTTTACAAATATGAATACATTACATAACGTCACATGCATTTTCTGATTTGCTGTCCCTGTGTTTTGGTTTGACCTATTTCCTTTTTTATCAGTTTTCCCGCTAATTGTTTGTTGTTATGGTTCCTGATTAGTCCTCCTCACCTGTCTGTTGTTCTGTTGATTGCCACCCCTGTGTATTTAAGCCCTCAGGTTTCTTCAGTGCTTTGTCTTGCATTGATGCTGATATTGTTATGCTGGTGTGTTACTCTGTTTCCTTGTTCATAAAAATTCTTTGCATTTCGTCTTTTGGATTATATACACAGTAAGTGTGACACATACACGTTTCAACAGAAATTACATTAAAGTATATTTTAGTTTACCATAAATCCTTGTCAGTACATTCGGCAGTACACTTTACCCGAAAAAAATTGAAGTAATTATGATTAAAATTATATTATTTCAGTAATAATGACTCTTTTTAAAAGTCTCTTGAAGTGTACTTCTTTAAAAGACAGATTTAAAACGGATAACAATTTATTATTCAGCCTTCGAGCATTTCCCCTCCATCTTGTCTGTGCACTGCTCACTGTCTTCATTGCTTGCTCTCTGTTAAGAAAAGGAGAGTGAGTTTGAGCATTATCTGACACACGAAAGCAATTCAGAAACCTCTGAAATATGGCAGATAATTCAGCTGAACCGTTCAGTTGACCGTCCACTCACATGATGTAGCAGCACTGAAGTTATCCTCTCTCCTCTCCTTCCAGCTGATGATTTTCTGGATGTTCTGGCGTCCAGGATTCTCTATGATCATGTGATACGTCTGCATCATGCTGAGTGCACGGGCACAGCCCACACACACCTGAGTCTTCTGCAGCCTGGGCACTGATGCCAGGTTACATGCAATCTCATATGCACGTTCAAAATGTTCACAAGCTCCATCATATTGATTCTATGTACACAAATAAGCACACAGACACACATTTGTTATAAGAATACTAAGATCTCGACACACTACAAACACTCCTAATGTGCACAAAGGCCCTGTACATCTCTCTCGATACGCAGCTCACTAGATTTTAGAGCAGTGTTTATGACTTCTAAAGTCATATGTAGATTTAAGCAATTGCACAATTATTAGTGGAAGTTATCAAGCCTTACTCTAGAGTTGAGGATGGTTCCGAGGCACATGCAGGCTTTCTCTAGGTTTCTGTCCTGTTTGCTGTTTAGAGAAATCTCAGCAAACTTCTCTAAATATTCTGTTGCTTCTGTTAGTTTGCCTTCACTGGAACATACAAACACACTTAAGTCATAGAAAGAAAAGGGGGCTGATTAGTCATTGTAGATTTGTAGATATACACATTCGGCAAGCAACAATTATTTGGGTCCAAGTACCATTAACTGTTTTGAATTGACTAAATACCAGTGACTAACAAGTCAATCTATTAAAACCAAAGTATTTACATTCACCATGCAGTTACATACAGGTTTATCACTGTTATACTGCCATCTTCTGGCTAAAGAAAGGGGGATTGAAAGTAGAAGTTAGAATCAGAAAGTGCCTATGCTGTTGACTGCTAGTATATTTAATGTATGGTCCATATATATACTAGCAGTCAAAAGCATAGGCACTTTCTCACTCTAACTTCTACGTTCAATCCCTCCTCTGTTCCTTCTCTGCTAATGTCTCTACTGCTAAAATGACTAAACTACCACAACAACATGAACAATTCCTCTGATTCTCGCATGCTTTTCAAAACCTCCGCATCTCTTCTTAACCCTCCTCCTCCTCCTCCTCCATCAACCCTAACAGCTGATGACTTTTCCACATTCTTCATAAATAAAACCAATTCTTTCACACCACAATTTGACATGCGCATCTCAAGAAGTCTCAAAACTCATCCTTTATTAATCATATGCTTGTTCTTGTTCTTTCATTTCTTCTTGTACGCACACTCACTCATAACATCAACACCTCTCTTCACACTGGTACTTTTCCCACAGGATTTAAGCAGGCTCGGATAACCCCGCTGCTTAAGAAACCCAATCTAAATCCAGCACATCTAGAAAATTACAGACCAATATCCCTTCTTCCATTCATTGCTAAAACACTTGAACTAGTCGTCTTCAACCAAGTCTCTTCCTTTCTCACACAGAACTACCTCTTGAACAACAACCAGTCTGGTTTCAAAAGCGGTCACTCAACTGAGACTGCCCTGCACTCGCTCGGTTATTGAAGCTCTGAGACTGGCAAGAGCAGCTTCTAAATCATGAGTTCTCATCCTGCTGGATCTGTCTGCTGCGTTTGACACAGTTGACCACCAGATCCTATCCTCCAAAAAACACCTTGCTATGTGTACTGTGTTAGACTAACTGGGACTGGTCACAGCGCATGCATATTGCTGCTCTATTGTTAGTTTGATGGTGTACAACAGTATTGACTTTTCTCAGTACATTTTTACCTACTGTCTGAATCTGTATTTCAAATGCTGTGTGAAACAGAAAAAACGGACATTGTTGTATAGTATAGAAAGCAGTTAGTGTCAACAAAAAAGGAAAGAAAAAAAATGGAAATTTGCGTAACAAATATTTCCATGGTGGGAAAACATCTAAACCTTCTGACCAGTGTGGGTCAGACGATGACAAAAACACTTTTTAGTTTGGTGCCATTGGCATATTTATTGACACAATAAATAGGTTTTGAAGCATGAATTAAAGGGATAGTTCACCCACAAACGAAAATTCTGCCAGTAATTACTCTCCCTCATGTTGTTCCAACCTCGTAAGACCTTCGTTCATCTTCGGAACACATATTAAGATATTTTTGATTAAATCTGAGAGCTGGATCACTCCTCCATAGGCTTCTTCCGGGATTGACACTTGTCAGCCCCTAAAAGTTATTAAAGACCTCGTTAAAATAGTCCAAGTGACTACAGTGGCTCAATCCTAAGTTTATCAAGCGACGAGAATACTTTTTGTGTGCAATAAATAAATAAATAACGACTTTATTTCAACTATTCATTTCCTTCTCTGTGGGCCTCGAGTGAGTTCACTAGTGTAACAGCGCAACACTTCTGTGTGGTACGTCACACGCATCACACACATGACCAGCGTCCACCAATAGTGAGCCCACATGTGACGTAACACTACGCTATTACACTAGTTTAACTGACTAGAGGCCAACAGAGAAGGAAATGAATAGTTGAAATAAAGTAATTATTTTTGTTTGTTTTTGACAAGTGTCAATCCCGGAAGAAGCCTATGGAGGAGTGATCCAGCTCTCAGATTTAATCAAAAATATCTTAATTCGTGTTCTGAAGATGAACGAAGGTCTTACGGGGTTGAACAACATGAGGGAGAGTAAATACTGACAGAATTTTCATTTTTGGGTGAACTATCCCTTTTAATGTTTGGGGCGAGTTACTACATTCAATACTACGTTCTGATGTTCAAGCAAATAGTTGTGACAATTTCACTTATAGTTTAGAGAATGTTAAGACTGTTTTGAAAAATGTGCCAAAGCAATTGAGAAGAAATGTAAAAAAAATACAAAAAAAACCAATTAATTGGCCTGGGGTATTGACCTCATTTTTTTTTGTATTAATTAAATTTATTTATTTAAATCTAATATGATGGACATTATTTTGGATAAGATAGATATGTACAGTAGACTGAGGCATGTCTGTATGCAGGACGCGGCACTTAGGACAAGTTGTAAGGCCGCATTTTCATTACATGGTTCAAGTGACACAATTTAGAGTTTTTTCCTCCCATATGGCACAGATCAGAAATGAATGTGTAAGCAGGAAAAAAGCACATGGTTTCAGGCCTCATTCATATGTGAAAATAAATCTGATATGAATCGGATACGTGCAATGGCGTCTGGCATGTAAGCTCGGATATTCGTCTGTCAATGCGAGTCGTACGTCACTGTTTTATTGACAGTGCGGAAAGCAAAAGCTTGTTTTATCATTTTATCTACATTCATTGCAAATCACGCCATTTTTACTTCCTTTTCAGCCTAAGCTTTTCCGGGTCAGTGCATCTACCTTGGGTTGTTTCGCTAAATGTATAGTGTAAATGCAGATATCAGAGTTGAGTGACTTTTAAAAGAAGATGTCAGCTGGTTAGTCAACTAATCAGAATTGGGCATCAAGACCTGCAGTGTAAATGAAATATAATTACAAAAGTCCACATATCTAATTGTCTGCTCTATCACATTCCTCATTATACCATTTACATCCTTTTATCCATAGCAAATTTAATCCCATTCTATGTATACAGTAATTGCATTGTGCGATTGTGTATATACGACTACATATGAAAGTGTGTGCATCTACCTCTCCAGAGATTTGGCAATGGCTTCATATGCTCTTCCCAGGTTGTCTGTATTTTCAAGTGTTGTGGAGATCTCAAAATACACGCTAAAAAGCTGACACAAGCAACAAAAGCCTCAAAGATCAAATAATTCAGACTGAACAAACAGAGTTTGTGAGTGCTGTAGTCTATACGGACCTGTTTAGCAGTCTTCTGGTCTCCTGTGCTCTGATAGGCCAGGCCCAGTCGATAGGCTGCCTCTCCTTCTGGTCCTCGGTCTCCCGCTAGAAGACAGCAGGAATCGAAACAAAGGGTGTGAGTGAGTAAACTGTGCTTTAAGGGACATGTGCTTTTATTGCTGGAGGTCTGAAGTGACTGTATTGTTGGTTGAAGAGGAAATTAGTGCTGCTGCCCCAACGTTATTCTGGACTGCCCAACTGGCCAAACTTTTGATATAAAACACGTCATTCTAATTTGATAAGTAATCGCTAATTATAAACATTCAGAAGGAGTGAAGTGGGTGTGCATACACTCTTTAGCCATCTCATAGGCCTTGTTGAACATCTTAATGGCGTCTGCATAGTGTTGGTCCTGAAGCAGTGTCTGTGCCAGCAGTGTATACACCCTCTGGAGCTCCTCACATGAGCGTGAGTGATGCATGCGTCCGCTGGTGTCCTGCCATGTCCGGCCCATGGTCAGGTGGTAAAAGGCCTCATAATGCTCTCGTGCCGGCTCAAGCTGACCTGCAACACACATGCACAGCATTGCTACAATTAGTCAGTAAAGCATTTGAGAATCGTCAGTCATGTTTTATATGCCTAGCATTTCCTCTCTTTTTCTTCTGTTTGGATGAATTTTACAAAGAGTGTAATTTTTCTCTCCACAATCAAAAGTAAGACATACAAAATAATATTTAGTCTATCTTAGGATCAGTAAGATTTGTTTGCAGTGTGACTTGTAATATTATGTTTATAACAATTTGGGACATATTTGTCAAGACAAATCTTAAATGTTGGCTTTGAAAGAAGTAAAACAAATTAAAAATAAAACTTGCTTAAAGGATTTAAGCTTGCAGACAGACAGACAGACAGACACATAGATAGATATAACTTGCACTTTGAAACCTTTTTTAAAGTTTGCATTCTAAGGCCATAATCACTGTAAAGCTGCTTTGAAACAATCTGCATTGCATATATAAATAAAGGTGACTTGACTTGACAGCCATATATTGAAGGACTGTTGTGTGTTACCCTTCTCTAAATACATTTGGCCCATGTGTAAGTTGGCCTCAGCCTCTCTTTTGCCAGAGTCCATTTTGAATTTGCGAGCTGAATGGAGGGCCAGCTCAAAGAAATGATGCTTCAACCATGCGTCCTCCGGCTCAGTGAAAAACCTGGCCAAAAACAAGTGGTCCTCATACGCCTCTGCATACTGTCCTAGAGCAGGAAAGACAGAGATGCAGATGATTTAATGTAATATCCATCTATTTTAGGGGAAGAGAGCCAATGTACATTTACTGATTATATATATTTAGATATAAGCATGCTCAAGATGATATCTAATATGATATTTTAGCAAAAGTAACAACTGTTACATACTGTTTAGTTGTTGTAAACTAAAACTACTGTTTTAAAGTTAAGAAAAGAAGATTGAGTAAACTCCCCAGCTGCTAATCAGATTTATTAATTTTTTAGAATAAGTCTACATAAAGTAGGCCAGCATCTGATTGAATATATTACCCCTAAATCAAATGCCTCTTTAAAATTATGCATCACATTAATTTGTACATTAAATGAACTAAAGTGACTGAACAATCAAATCACATAATCAAAGAAACAGGCTACATCTCAAAATATTGACAATACATATAAATTCAGAATGACCACTAAAATATAGGTTATGTTTGCAAAGATGTTTCCATTTTTTATTATTAAATTTAGAAATCCATATTACAAAACAGTAACAACTCGATTCCTGTGCCCACAAATCCCAAACTGAATGTAATATTTGATTGAGTCAACACATAATGTGCATTGATATGTAATTACCGGCTCTTTCTGCGGTCTCAGCCCGGACGAGGTGGTGTTGTATCGTCTGTAGTTTGTGTGGATGTTCCTCCGCTTCCTTCCAGCGCTGCAGAAGTGCAAACAGCTCCGCAAACGAGCGGTGAAAGCCCTCGCGCAGCACCACCACACACACATTCTGACGCAAAGGCTTCCTGAATCTCAAGAGATACGGCAAACGTGAAATCATGAATGAATGTTTATAAAAAATGAGTGAAATTTTACAAAAAAATTTTATTGAAACTTGAAAGGCTTGAATATATATATATATATATATATATATATATATATATATATATATATATATATGTACACTGGAACTATTTATAGGTATATATGGGCTGGGAAAATAATAAGCTTCTGCTTCATCCCGCTCCTTTTCGAACATATTGTAATTATTGTTCAAATACTTTATAGATATCGTTTTTTTTCTTTCGGTATGTTGCATCACACTTATTGTATTGTTATATTTTATTTATTTGTATCTTTTTTGTTGTTAGAAAAGGGAAAAAAAAGAATGTGACTGAAAACATGCAGCCGATTATTACTTCAAACTAAAACAATTATGTTTAGTCAGAACCACTATAAATACTATAAAAAGCCCATTTCTGCCACATAAGAGAGAGAGAGAGAGAGAGAGAGAGAGAGAGAGAGAGAGAGAGAGAGAGAGAGAGAGAGAGAGAGAGAGAGAGAGAGAGAGAAGGCTATAGAGAAGGGCAGATACAGAGAGAGCTGGTTATGCCTGTACTTACTGTAGTGTACAGTTGCACTTTTTAACAATCTGTCCGAACTATAATGAAATTCGAAAACACTTCTTCCCCAAATTTAAAATGATTTGTCCCAACTTCAAAAAGTTGGAAAATAATGCACAAACTCAATATTTACTCGGTGAAAAAAGACATTTCTTTTAGCATTTCACTAGCAGCAAAGTGCAAAGTACATCAATCCCTGCAACAAAAAGAGGGAAGAGTCGACCAAACTGTGATGAGCCCATTTACACACACACACACACACACACACACACACACACACACACACACACACACACACACACACACACACACACACACACACACACAGTGTTTAATGCTATAATTATTACATTTTCAGTACTTTTTTATGTCTTAATTGTGAATATGTCTTAATTGTGAATATGTCTTAATTGTGAAATTGTCATAATTTCAACTTTTCGTCTCATAAATATTACTAAATTGTTTTTTTTTTATTATGAGTCGGAAATGGGCTGCTATAACACACATGTCTTCTTATTTCATATTAGAAATAAGGTAAATAAATATCTTTTAAACTCATTCACCGATTTTATCGAGCTAAACATTAGGCCCTATTTACAAAAAATTAAAAAAGATATATTTAAACTGTACTTTCTGTAATAATTATCACGAAACAACCTTGCATTTATTTTGGCATTGTACTTTTTCTGTTATACTGTGGTGTAAGGTACAGAACTTTATTAATGTATATTCAGTTCAAGACCAGTCTCTCTCTTATGGGAAAATGTACTCTTTGGTTTCATGGATTATCCTGAATAAGATGAAAAATGATTTTATTTAATTAATTAACTTACACTTTTGACCAAATTTTATATTGATAAATGCAAGTTTACCAATCAGGAAGCAATCAGGAGTTTGTTGAGTGAAGTAAGGCTGTATGTAAACAGCATTAGAGACTCTGAATAAGAAAGCTGTCAAAACTTTAAAAATCTGTTAGCTTTACAAAATATTTATTTGATATTTTTATACCTGAATGAACATTTTTCCTAATGTTTATGTTATTATCCAATGGCACCCTTTTCTTTTTCTTTTCTTTTTTATATTGCTTTTTTTGTGTGTGTTTTATGCATAAGGTTTAATACTTGTATTTGTACAAAAGGTATGTTGCTTGAATGAAAACAGAAGAAGAAGAAAAAAGCATGACTTCTTACTGCGCAATCTCGTGCTCGGTGAGGATCTGTGTTTTCTCCTCAGCAGGATCGATGGGATTCTCCTTCATCCATTCCCGGAAGGACCTAAACTTAATAAAAACCGTCTGCATTTCGTTGCAAGTCAAAACGTGTCAAGTCAGTGACGTTTCTGAGTTAATAATCAGAGCTTACTTGGATGTTGGTGATTTCCCGTGTTTATGTGGATTATGAATGTCTGGGAGGAGAGGAGTCCTCGAGCCGCTCGCCACTGTTGAAGACATGCTGCGGGCTACTATTACACGTGTGAAAACACGTTATAATTAATTACATTCCGCCAATGACAGTTAACAACAATTCTGACAACAAATGATTTAAAACAGACACGAGTAAGTTCACTACGAAAAGTTAGCAGCGATTTACCTGTTTGTCAGATTTGTGACTTCTGTAACTTGTTAACGTTAACAGAAAGGAGTTCCGTTGCCATGGTGACCAAACTGACCACTTCCGCTCAACTGCCTGTCTATCATTTTTATTTTGTGAGCAAACATTTAGGACTAAGCATAAATAGAACAATCTATTGACTTGCACTGATTTTGTACGTTGTAGGTCAAGAAACCACAATTTACTTTTAATTTACAAAAGATGAAATGTGTGGTCATTAAAAATGTAAGTGTAAACACAGAAATGTATAGGCTACAATATATTATTTCATAACCGGGGTCAACTTTGTATCCATAAATCTTGAGACTTCTGTTATTATAGAAGTGCATCCACATTTCATGAGCCACATTACAGTTTTTCTGAATTTCTAAAACACAAAACCCCATTCTCTGAACCAAATTCTCAATAGTCTAAACCAATTTGTCGAATAAATCACTCTTTCTGTAAAACATTAAACAAGTTCAGGTAGTTAAAACACTGTTTGCAAATCGCACGCACTCTTTTTTCAAAACTCTAAAAACATTCTCACTCACTAAAACACATTTTGCACTGTGATGCACTTATGTTTCAAAATGCTAAACACAGGTAGGCGAAAGTTAAACACAACTACAACACAGTTGTCATCGTTTACACACAACAACTCAAAATTGTTTACACTTATTTCTAATAATGTGACCAAACCAACTGTACATAATACAAGTCAGTTCCAAAATTTACTCAAAATTTGTCACTGAATATTGATACCTACAATGGATGGAAACAATATACAGTTTTTTCCAATTGCTAACACACTAAACTGACATGCACAGCTCAATTATTTAAACTGACACACAGAGAGCAAAACCTCTTCTCAAGTCTCCAAAAGTCTAAACACATTTTCTGCTTTACATACATTTTGCAATTCAAAATGGCACTTTTGAAATGCACTGAACACGTTTCTCTGCATAAGACACAACAATCTGACATAAAGTCACATGTTTGCCATTCCAAAACACTGCCATTTAAAATGACACTACATGAGCTAATTGGTTAATACATGTGCCAGCTGGCCAAACACCTCAATGGTTAATGGTTAACACTTCAATCAGGATGTAAGTACTATGAAAAGACCACAGGTGAGCACCTTTTTTTTTACAACAACAATGTAAGACGAGGAAGAGGAGGAGGAAGAGAAAGAGGAGGAGGAGGAGGGGGAAGAGAAAGAGGAGGAGGAAGAGGAGGAGGAAAAGAAAGAGGAGGAGGAAGAGGAGGAGGAAGAGAAAGAGGAAAAGGAAGATGAGGAAGAGTAGGAGCCCCTAGAAGAGTTATTTTCAGCATGGCGGTGGAAGGTATACGACCGGCAGCCCTTTGTGCGCATGCCTCTTGTGCAGGCTATGGAAGAGGCATGAGGAGATTGATGTGGGTGTGATTCAGGGATGGATAAGGCACTCAAGGCGCTTCTTCCCTCGATGTCTGGCAAGGGAAGATATTGCCTGTGATGTGGCCTGTGATGTGGCCTGACCCAGCTGTGCGGCAAGATGCTGCCTAATTATTTTTCTTGCCTCTTTTTTTATATATTTATTTTTTCTGCAATTTTGTTTTTCAGTTTACTGTTTTTTGTGATCATAGTTTTGTTCAAGGCAATGTATCTGCTGTGCATATGTTGCACTGACTTGTTTGGTGAAAAATAAATAAATAAATGTTTCAACAGCATGTGTGTGTATCTGCAAATATTTCTGTCATGTGAACAATCTGAAGAATTTTCTACAATTTGAACTATTTTAGTATTATGGCAAAGCATACTAAAGATGAGAGTGCTTTTCATTATGCCCGACAGTGTGTAGTTGGTTAGACAAAAATCTGGTAATATAAATGAAGTGTGTAGCATTTCGTGCAAAAGTTTGATTTTGATAATGCTATATGTAGTTTTGGTTGCAGTGCTTCATTTTGCAGGAGATATGAGGTATTTTGCAGTTTGGGTGTGTGGTTTTGTGAATTGTGTGAATTTGTGTGTTGAGCAATTAGTTTAAAGAAGCTGTGTTTTGACTCAAAACGCGTAGTCCATAATCTAACCAGGGGCCCAAAGCAATGAATCATCTGAGGGTAGTGCTCTAGGTAGTGATGTTTTGGTAAGACACATCCAGGAAACAGTTCAAGGTATTTGTGCCAGTGCTCAGAGATTTTGAAATTTAAAAATGCAAGTGTCTCCTCAGTGTGAACAAGAGCAACTACTGACTCGACAATGTCTTTTAGGACTAAAATGACTTGCCGTGCAAGCTCATCCTCTGGTACGAACAAACCAACCATAAATGGAATTAGTCTCAGCAGGTTCCAATTTTCACGAGCATTTCCGCCTAAATTTTTTTTTTTTGGAGGAAAATGTGCATTGAATAACGTGGTCTATTGGATTTGTCATCCTGCTTGTATGGGGAATTCTGGATTCAGGAATTTAGGGAGTCAAGAGTGTAATGTTTCTTTGAAATAAGAAGCTTTCACAAATTGAAGGGTTTCAGGTAAAAAAAAAAATAAGAAAACATTTTACTCAAATTAGTTACACAAAGTACACTTTTCACACAGCGTTTGTATTTTTTCTTTCCCTCAAATAACAAAATAAATAATTAAAACAAACAGTAAGGAGATTGCTGCTCAAGTTGAGTTCAAGTTTGATTTCACCCACAAAAAAAGAGTAGGCCTACTTGATTCACAAATGTCTTAAAAAGTTTTTTTTTTACCTAGTTTTTCGTATTACATTTCAACCAAAAGAAAGAATGGTAAAAAACAAGAACGAAAAATAAATAATCAAACAAGTGTTTAGCGTGTGTAATGAGTGTGTATGTGTTGACTGCATGAAGCAGTCTGTGTAGCGGCCCACACCACTGCAAATTTAATGCCAGGGAAAGAGTTTGGAGACTTGAGGTGGGGTTAAAAGATGATGGACATCAAGACTAATACCTGAGGCAGGCAAAACAGGCTTGATTATGTTGCACCAGGCAGGCGAAACATGCAGAGCTCAATTCCTCCATCACTTGGTGATCGCACCAGTCAAGCCATACACAGAGACATATCGCCACAAGTTGTCTCAACAATTATTTTTTAGTTCTTCTCAGTACAAATACTTTGGTTAGCCAACGTAAATGTGTACGTTCATGCAATGTTGCAATGATTGTCATATTTGGCTAATAAATATTTTTCTTTTCACAGCAACTGAAACAACAATTACTGTTGTTGAGGTAATTAATTTAGTTATTAATTAGTAATTAGTAATTAATTCATAAAGTTCGTGAATGGAAAAAAATAATTTGTAAAATAAAGTGTCACCACACTATCCTTTTTTATAGTGATTTTACATCCATTTACAAATGACAAACATGGACTTTTATTTTTGGATCACTTTATTTCAGGATCACTTTATTTCAGTTGTAAACATGCAAAACGTCAATGCTTGTTTGTAACCAGCAATAAAATGCAGTATTTTTAGTGTCTTGACAATGTAAAATCTTAACCTTTTCAAAACATTGAATCAACTGGAAACACTGGTCCAATTATGCCCCACAAACAACCATTTGTTTCAAAAAAAAAAAAAAAAAAGGACATGCAAGGTGCGTCCACACTCGAGATTTAGTGCAAACTGTTCTTCTTTGTTGGTGACAAGGTATTGTTCCATTTTCACTTATAGCAGTTTGTTTTTAAGAGAAAGCAAACAATGGGTGCATCCAGCTCCATGAACACAGTCTGAATGGTATTAAAAGTGTGCTTAAGGTTTTTAGGTTAGGAAAAATTGAGGGCATAGAGAAGGCCAAACAGGCATGCCAGAGCAGTTGTGGGATCAGGGAGACCTTCCAGAACAACCTCCTCCTCCAGTACAACAGCAATGTTCTGGATCATTGGTGTGGTTGTTTTGGGTGTTATCTTCCAACACATAGAGAATGCCAACAGAGACCCCTTTTGTCCAATCTACAGTTTCCTGTGACACAAACACAATTAAAAATATATTTTAGTTTAAAATTCAAGTTGTAGCTTTGTAGTGGTAGATAGTTTAATAATGTGAAATCATTAATCAAAGTGAATATTATTTAAAAAAAAACAGACAACACATAAAGAATGGCAAGACCAGCTCTAGAACAAGTAAATAATAAGCAGAAAACACCAAATCTTGAAACGGTTTAAACTACGGGTGTCCAGTCCTGCTCTATGGGTCACTGTGCTGCTGAGTTTAGCTTTAACTTCAATTGAACATATCTGAACCAGATTATCAAGATTACTAGAATCTTCCAGGTAGGTTGGAGCTACACTCTGCAGGACATTGGCCCTACAGGAGCAGGTTTGGACATCCCTGCTTTAAATGGTTATTTACCCAAAAATTACATTTACATTTATTCATTTAGCAGACGCTTTTATCCAAAGCGACTAACGAATGAGAACAATAGAAGCAGTTAAACTAGCAGTCAGACAACAATATGCAAGTGCTATGACCCTTTTCAGTTTTACGCAGTATATGTAATTATATATATATATATATATATATATATATTGTAGCGGGTGCTTGGGGAAAAAGGAGAATAAAACACGTAAGTGGTTAAACCCAGAGGGTGTGTTTTATTTGTTGTGCAATAGTGAGGGCTGTAGGAGTATCGGTGCTCTTGTGCTCCTGTGGTGAGAGTGCTGGAGAAAGTGGATTGAAGACGGCAAACTTCAGCCAGACAGCAGAGAGTTGGCTTGTATGGCAGAGAGTTTGTCAAGGCTTCCAGGTTCCTTCTCATTAGTCACTTTCTGTAAGAAACAAAGTGATAAACAGACGTTAGTGAGTGTCTGGGAGATCACACAACCCACTTGGCCTTTCTTCACTGGTGTTTATATAGCCCCAATGATGAATTGGTCGATGGCCGTCAGGTGTGTGTGTTGATTGATGGCCAGCTGCTGTGTATGTGTTGCCAGCGGCGACTGATGTCGGGATGAAGAGAGATAGCTGTCAGGTGTGTGTGTTGATTGCTGGCCAGCTGCTCTGTGTGTGTTGCCAGCGGCGACTGATGTCGGGATGACAGTAGTCCGCCACATTCCCCCCCCCCCCCTTTTGTGTGGAGCCGGACTTCCTGTAAGTAAGGGCACAAGTTAGTGGAGGGGGGTGGGAACGACCCTTGACAGACCTGACCAGCCCGAGAACATCCTGGACAGACCATCAGCATTCCCGTGAGATATTCCGGCCCGGTGTTTTACCTTAAAGTGGAAGTCCTGGAGTGCTAGGAACCACCTGGTAACCCTTGCGTTGGTATCCTTTGCTTTGGACATCCATTGGAGCGGTGCATGGTCGGTCACTAGGGTAAAAGAGCGCCCTAGGAGGTAGTAGCGTAGCTCCAGCACAGCCCACTTTATAGCCAGTGCTTCTTTTTCGACGGCAGCATACCGGGTCTCTGGAGGGGTGAGCTTTCGACTGATGTATGTCACAGGGTGTTCTTCTCCATTGATAGTCTGGGATAAGACTGCTCCTAACCCAGTATCAGAGGCATCGGTTTGGAGAGTGAAGGGATGAGAGAAGTCTGGGGTGTGCAGCACTGGAGAGGAAGACAAAGCGGCTTTTAGGTTTTGAAACGCCTCCTCTGCTGCGGGACTCCACTGCACCTTGTCAGGTTGGCCTTTCTTTGTTAGGTCTGTGAGCTGAGAGGCCAAAGAGGAAAAACCCGGTATGAAACAGCGATAGTACCCTGCCAACCCCAGAAATGCACGTACCTGTTTCTTGGACATGGGCCGGGAGCATTCATGGATTGCCTTTACCTTGTCTTCCTGTGGTAGGATGAGGCCCCGGCCAATTCGGTACCCCAGGTAACGTGCTTCAGAGAGGCCCAAGTGACATTTCCGGGGGTTGGCGGTGAGTCCAGCTTGACGCAGTGCCGATAGCACCTCCCTCAGCCGAGTGAGATGGTCCTCCCAGCTCTCCGAGTGGATGACCACATCATCCAAATAGGCGGCAGCATATTGTTGGTGGGGCCTTAGAACCACATCCATCAATCTCTGGAACGTAGCGGGAGCCCCGTGCAGGCCGAAAGGAAGGATCCGATATTGCCAGTGCCCTGAGGAGGTGTTAAAAGCAGTCTTCTGCTTGGAATCTGAGCTTAGGGGTACCTGCCAATATCCCTTTGTGAGATCCAGGGTGGAGATGTATCGGGCCCTCCCTAGTCGCTCAATCAGTTCGTCCACTCGGGGTATGGGGTAGCTGTCGAACAAGGAGACGTCATTCAGCTTCCTGTAATCATTACAGAAGCGGAAGGTGCCATCAGGTTTCGGGACTAACACAATCGGGCTAGACCAGGGGCTGTTTGAAGGTTCTATGACCCCCAGCTGGAGCATCTTCTGGACCTCGTCCTCAATGGCTTGTCGACGGGCAGCCGGAACCCTATAGGGCCGCTGTCGGACAATGACACCAGGTGGGGTCCGAATCTCATGGGAGACCACTGTGGTGTGACCTGGAAGATTCGAGAAGACATCTTTGAAGCTGTGAACCAGGGACTCAAGCTCCTTTCGCTGATTGGCCGAAAGCTGGTTCCCGAGCTCCACGACGTGTTCGTCCTTCTCTGCTAACAGGGCCATGGCAGTGGGGGCTGTGACCCACTTTTTTAAGAGGTTAACATGATAGATCTGCTGTGGCCTTCGTCTCCCATGTTGGCGGAGACGGTAGTTCACAGGGCCGATCCGCTCTATGACCGTGTAAGGACCTTTCCAGGAGGCAAGGAACTTGCAGGTAGTGTCAGGAATCAAGACAAGGACCTTGTCCCCAGGTTGAAACTCACGGGGTTGCGCAGGCCGGTCATACAGGCGTTGTTGGACACGCTGGGACTCGAGCAGATGTTCCTTTACCAGAGGCATTACCTTGTCAATTCTCTCCCTCATGTTACGGACATGCTCAATGACGGAGCGATGGGGAGAGGGCTGTTGCTCCCAGGCTTCTTTGGCGACATCGAGTAGTCCCCTGGGCTGGCGTCCAAAGAGTAGTTCAAAGAGGGTGAAACCAGTGGAAGCCTGGGGGACTTCCCTTATTCCAAAAAGCAGGCAGCATCCGGTCCCAGTCACGCCCATCCTCAGAAAACACCCTCTTCAGCATCTACTTTAATGTCTTATTAAATCGCTCCACTAAACCATCAGTCTGGGGGTGGTAGACTGAGGTTCGAAGATGTTTCGCTTTTAGTAATCTGCAGAGGTCGGCCATTATCCGGGAGACAAAGGGAGTCCTTTGGTCAGTCAGGATCTCTGTAGGAATCCCCACCCGGCTACACAACAGGAAGAGTTCTTGGGCGATGACTGCTGACGTTGCTCGTCTGAGGGGGATGGCCTCGGGATAACGAGTGGCATAGTCAACAATTACTAGAATATGCTCGTGACCCCGAGCTGACTTGGGCAGTGGTCCCACGAGGTCCATCCCAATACGTGTGAACGGTACATCAATAACAGGAAGCGGAACCAGGGGGGCCGGGGCTGGCTTCTGAGGGGCAGTTCTTTGGCAGACAGGACAGGCTTGGCAGTACCGTCGCACATCCGCATTGATTCCTGGCCAATGGAAGCGGTCCCTGAGTCTTTGAAGAGTGTTGTCCGCTGCGAGGTGGCCAGCCATTGGGTGTGTGTGAGCCAAAGAAATCACCATATCAGTTTTCCCCCTTGGCAGGACTAGGAGCTCCTTCTCTTCTCCCCTCCGGGTGCCCACGCAATATAACAGGCCGTTCTTTACCACAAAGTGCGGAGAGGGGTGGGGAGGTGGCATATGGTCCTTTCCTTCTAAAACTCTGATCTGTTTCCAGCAGTGTTGGAGTCTGTCATCCTCGCGCTGCTCTCTGGCCAGGGAGCCCCCCGTTGCAACCTGCTGGAATAGATCAGAAAAGACATCCAGGTGGTTATTAGTTGACTCACCCGCTCTCTCACTTTCCGAGGCTAGGTAAGCCTGGTGACCGCGTGGCTTCCTGGGCCCTGGGGGTCCTTTCCGGCGAACAGGCTTCTCTGGTCGTCTTACTAACTGGTCAAGCCCCGGCCAGTCTCTCCCCAACAGCAGAGGAACAGGAAGATCCCTGATGACACCCACCTCAATCGACCAGGTACCTGGCACAGCTGAAACAGAGACAGTGCAGGCAGGGACATACTTAGTATCCCCATGGACACAGGTAATGGGAAGAAGTGCTCGGCCTGGCCTTTCTGGTCCGAGGAGCTGAGGCTGGATCAAGCTCACGCTGCTTCCTGTGTCAAGAACGGCCCAAACACGGCGTCCGTTGATTTGAACTTCTCGCTTGGGGGCACCGTCTGGGACATTGTGGTGAACAATGCAGCCCGCCATCCAGGCTTTTCCCACTGGTGGACCTGGATCCGTGGGCATCGGTTCATCAGGCATACTCCCCCGGGGAGTCGTTAGGCTCACCGGCTTGGGACTGCCACCCACAACACGACGCTCGCCAGCGCCCTTTCGGATAAACGGAACCACTCTCTCCCCGGAGTCTCTGGCGAGGGCCGCCTCTGACAGCTCTGCGGCCTCCACTAAATCATTCAGGGTCCGTGGGTTGGTGAGACCGACGGTGCGGCGATGAGGGCGAGGCAAAGCACGTAACAGCCGGTCCACAGTGACGCGCTCTACCACTTCCTCAGCAGAGGCTTGGCCCGGCAAAAGCCAAAGTTTGACCAGTCGGGCAAGCTGGGCGGCCTGGACACGTACAGGGACCCTGGGTTCGAAGTTCCACTCATGCACTTTCTGGGCTGCGCACACCGGAGACAGTCCTAGCCGGGCAAGGATCTCCTTCTTCAGTGAGTCATAGTCTGCAGCATCCTCAAGCGGGAGGGAATAATACACACGCAAAAGTGTGAAGAAAGGCTTCCACATCATCCTGGTCTGTCATTTTCGGGAGAATTTGCAGTGCAGAAACTCTTGGCTCCAGTGGTGTAAGCCGGGCAGTCTCTGTTCGTAGGCGCAAAAGCTCCCCAGCCACCTGGTTTTGGCCAGCAACCAACTGTTCTGACAGCTGTTGCTGCCCCAACAGAGACCTCAGCAAGGTGGCGGATGACGTCTTCCGCGCTGGGGAGGGAAGCTGCCTCTGGGGGGGCTTCGTGTCATTGATCTCCTGCCTGCATTCTCCACCAGTGTAGCGGGCGCTTGGGGAAAAAGGAGAATAAAACACATAAGTGGTTAAACCCAGAGGGTGTGTTTTATTTGTTGTGCAATAGTGAGGGCTGTAGGAGTATCGGTGCTCTTGTGCTCCTGTGGTGAGAGTGCTGGAGAAAGTGGATTGAAGACGGCAAACTTCAGCCAGACAGCAGAGAGTTGGCTTGTATGGCAGAGAGTTTGTCAAGGCTTCCAGGTTCCTTCTCATTAGTCACTTTCTGTAAGAAACAACGTTAGTGAGTGTCTGGGAGATCACACAACCCACTTGGCCTTTCTTCACTGGTGTTTATATAGCCCCAATGATGAATTGGTCGATGGCCGTCAGGTGTGTGTGTTGATTGATGGCCAGCTGCTGTGTATGTGTTGCCAGTGGCGACTGATGTCGGGATGAAGAGAGATAGCTGTCAGGTGTGTGTGATGATTGCTGGCCAGCTGCTCTGTGTGTGTTGCCAGCGGCGACTGATGTCGGGATGACAGTAGTCCGCCACAATATATATATATATATATTTTTTTTTTTTTATAATAAAAAATAGAAGAGAAGAGAAAGTGTTAGTATTACTGGATCAAGTGCTGCCGAAAAAGATGTGTCTTCAGCTGTTTCTTGAAAGTGGCTACGGACTCAGCAGCTCTGGTTGAGTTAGGCAGATCATTCCACCAGCAGGGAGCAGTCATGGTTAAGGTCAGAGAAAGAGATTTTGTGCCTCTTTGAGATGGTACCACAAGATGACGTTCGCTTGCAGAGCGCAAGTTTCTGGATGGCACATAATTCTAAAGTAATGAGTATAGGTAAAAGGGAGCAGAGCCAGTGGTTGTTCTGTGGGCAAACGTCAGTGACTTGAATTTAATGCGATAGGCAACTGGCAACCAGTGCAATTTTGTGAGGAGAGGAGTGACGTGCTCTCTTCGGCTCATTAACGAACACTCTGGCTGCAGCATCTGGATCAGTTGCAGAGGTTTGACAGAGCAAGCTGGAAGACCAGCCAGGAGAGCATTTCAATAGTCCTGTCTGGATAGAACAAGCGTTTGGACAAGGAGTTGTGTTGCTCTGATATGAAGGGCCTGATCCTCCTAATGTTGTATAAGGCAAATCGTCTCGGGTTACATATGTAACCCTTGTTCCCTGAGAAAGGGAACGAGACACTGCGTCGGTTACGACACTAGAGGAACGCCCTTCAGCGTAGCGCGTCTGAATCCATGAATGAAATCGAATCCAATCCTATTGGCTTAGCGTGATGACGTAGCGAGTGACGGCCTACGCGGATGTGTACAAGAGCACACCGGCACAAGCAAAGTCAGCTCTTTGCTATGAAGCTAGTGCTCCAGGCGGGGTGAGGTGTGGCGAACCGACGCAGTGTCTCGTTCCCTTTCTCAGGGAACAAGGGTTACATACGTAACCCGAGACGTTCCCTTTCGAGGGAACTCGAACTGGGTCGGTTACGACACTAGGGGAACGAGATACCCACTATACCACAACTAACCCCGCTCATCCTAGTGTGAAGCTGTCTTCAGGCACAATCTAGGACGAAAGCACTCGTGCACTGGGTGTAGAGGGAAGGTCCAGACTGTAAAAGCTCATGAATATGTGCGGAGTGGCCCAGCCAGCCGCCTCACATATATCATT
Organism: Siphateles boraxobius; assembly: GCF_051911475.1. NCBI lineage: Eukaryota > Metazoa > Chordata > Actinopteri > Cypriniformes > Leuciscidae > Siphateles > Siphateles boraxobius. The sequence continues at coordinate 3,333,979 of NW_027508722.1, read as the reverse complement.
TATAGAAACCCCTGAAAGGAGGGCTCTAGAGGATGCTATGCCTCTGGTGGAGTGAGCCCTCACGGCCATAGGTGAAGGCAAATTGCGCACCTGATAAGCCAGGGAAATAGTCTGAACGATCCAGTTGCTAATGGTCTGCTTAGAGGCGGGAAGCCCCTTCTTGGGCGACCCGAAACACACCAGAAACTGGTCCGACTTCCGCCACGAGGAGGACCTCTGGATATAACACTGCAGTGCTCTGACGGGGCACAGCAGATGAAGTCTCTCCTCATCCGCCGTCACATGAGGTGGAGGATGAAACGCCTGCAGAACCAAAGGCCGTGCCACATTAGATGGCACCTTGGGCAAATAGCCGGGCCGGGGGTGCAAGATGGCCTTAATGTTGCCTGGAGCAAACTCCAAGCACCCATTGGAAATAGAGAGCGCCTGGAGATCTCCTACCCTCCTCAGAGAAGTAATGGCCAACAAAAAGACCACCTTAAAAGAAAGGTTCTTGGCCTCAGCCGACTCCAATGGTTCGAAGGGGGCCTCGGCCAGCCCTTCGAGAACCACTGCCAGGTCCCAAGAGGGAACCCTGGTGCGAGTCGCAGGTCTTATCCACCTGGCTCCACGGAGGAAACGTATGACCAGGTGATGCCTCCCCAGAGGACCATCACTCAGAGGAGCGTGGAATGCCGCAATGGCAGCCACATAAACCTTGAGTGTGGACGGGGTAAGCCCGGCAGAAAATCGGTCTTGGGGAAACTCCAGCACTGAGCCACTGGGCAGTGAACTGGGTCCAAAACACGCTCTCTGCACCAAATGGAAAAAACATTCCACTTAAGGCCGTATAACTTCCTCGTGGAGGGAGCTCTGGAAGTGAGTATAGTTTCAACCACTTCTGCTGAAGTGGAGAACTGAGCCTCCTGCCTGAGACAACAGGTCCCTCCTAAGAGGGAGTTGCCATGGCGGGCCTGCCAGAAGCAGGATGATGTCCGAAAACCATACTCGGGCTTGCCAAAAGGGGGCTACTAATAGTAGGCTGACCCCATCCCGACGGACCCTTTCCAGAACTGCTGGGAGCAGAGCGATTGGGGAAAGGCGTACAGACGCAGCCTCGGCCACGTCTGCACGATGGCAACCACAGTGGACAGTGTGTCGTCTCTCGAGACGCAAATAGGTCCACTTCCACTGGGCCAAACCTCTTGCATATTAACTCCACCACCTCGGGGTGGAGTTTCCATTCCCCGGGCCTCAGCCCCTGCCTCGACAGTACGTCTGCTCCCTGGTTCTGGTCCCCCGGGACATACATCGCCCTGAGAGACGACAGTCTCCGCTGGGACCACAGGAGGATCTAATGCGCCAGTCTGCACAGAGGGCGCGACATCAGACCCCCCTGACGGTTTAGGTAAGATACCACCGACATGCTGTCGGATCTTACTAGGACATGGCGACCAAGGAGGTCTGGCAGAAAGCTCCTCAGAGCCCGGAACACCGCCAACATTTCTAGGCAATTTATGTGCCAAAAGGAATGATGGTCCTGCCAGAGACCTCTCGTAAAGCAGCCGTCCATGACCGCGCCCCAGCCCGTGAGGGAGGCGTCTGTCGAAATAGATATCCGGCGACATGACGCTCCCAGTCTGGGACCCTGGGACAAGAACCAAGGCTTCTTCCAAATTGATTGGGAACGAAGGCATCCGCACGTAACCCTCATCAAGCGGAATGGATTTCCCCTCGGGGAAAACCCCTTGGCTCTTAACCACCACTGTAGAGCTCTCGTGTGTAGCAGGCCAGAAGGTATCACGCTGGACGCTGCTGCCATGAGACCCAACACTCTCTGAAAGTGTCTGACAGTGATGGCTTGGCCTAGCTTTATCCTGGACACTGAGGTCAGGATGGACTCGATCCGAGCAGGAGACAAATGTGCCTGCATCGTGACTGAATCCCACACCACTCCCAGGAACAAGGTTCTCTGGGCTGGTGCCAACACACTTTTCTTTGTGTTGAGTCTCAACCCCAGGCTTTGGATGTGGGTGAGGACGACAGCTCGATGCCGAATCGCCAGCTTTCGTGACTGTGCAAGTATCAGCCAGTCGTCGATTTAATTGAGCACTCTGATGCCCTCGAGCCTCAGAGGTGCTAGAGCTGCATCCATACATTTGGTAAAGGTGCGAGGGGAGAGAGCTAGGCCGAACGGAAGAACCCGATATTGGTAGGCTTCGCCCCCGAAAGCGAACCTCAGGAACTTCCTGTGAGACGGAAGGATGGAGATGTGAAAGTAAGCGTCTTTTAGATCAATCGTGACAAACCAATCCTCGGACTGGATTTGCAGAGATGGGGGACTCGAGTCACATGACTTGACTCGAGTCAGACTCGAGTCGCAAATTTAAGGACTTGAGACTTGCTTGACTAAATTAAGAAAATGACTCGACTTGACTTTGACTTGAGATCCAATGACTTGAGACTTGACTTGACTTGAACTGTATGACTCGAGAATGACTTGATATACATTTATCATCGCAACATCAATTGATGAACAAAATGAAAGCAACGGAACCATTGACGCCAGTCATCAGATTCTTGACTGGGTCTTGTCAATCAGATTCTTGACTTTCTGCACAAGCCCAGAAAAAACATACATCGAGGTGAGCGCGCTAAATACAAAAACATCTCCCAGCATCGTTTCTTTTTTGATATAAACACTAGAAATTTACTATATTCATACAAGAAGATTTGCTGTACGCATAACTGGCAAGGGATATCTGACGACCATCACAACCTCGAACAGTCGAACTTCATTCACCACGTCTAAAAGGAAGCTATGGCTTGTTTAACATGTTTGTTATAGTTAATTTGACTATCTTTAAATCGAGAATATTGGTCAAAACAGCATGCCTCTTTATACACAATTATGTTTTCAAATGTAGCTTAATGTTGTCAATACTCAAATGATAATTAATGATGTCATATGTTTTGTATAACATTTGCCCCATTTCTTTTTAAATCATGCTTTAAAGCCAAATATGTCGTTCTTTCCAATGACAAAAAACAACATAGAAAACTGGTAATGTTTTGTCGTGTTTTATGTTTCTCTTAAAGCAGGGCTAGATGTTATCAGGGGTTACATCTATTAGATGTTATCAAAATGCCAGCAGAATTAATATTGCACCCGAAATTCAAAATGTGGTGGAAAAAAATGCCCTAGTATGAGTTATTTTCATAATTATAACATATGATATTAAAAAAATATTTCCAGAATATTGACGCGATTGCAAATGTGATAATGATTTTATAAAACAGTTCAGTAAACAAAGAGTGAATATTGTGATGTGACATTTAGACATAGCCTTGTATTACAAATATTTTCTGTTTTTGCTCGATTTCTCCAATGACAATAGTTCCAAACAAGCCACAGAAAGAGTTATGCGTATTTGTGATTCAGTGACCTAGTTGCTTAGTTCCAGAACGAATCTGCCGTTTTGAACATAAGTTAAATGAATGCTTCTATGACTCGTACATTAATACGGTAATTTGGCGCCACCCATTGGCGGTTTTAACTTCATAATTAAAAATATATAACTTGTATTAAGGGGATGCCAGTTTGAAGAATGCCTTTGATCGCATAGGAATTATACTTGAATTGTGAATTGTTTAATACCTTTTAATGGTCTTCTGCAATGTTTGAGGCATATTTATTTTTTCATGCTTTAATGTTGGCCTAATTTCCGTTACATTTAGATTTTTATTGTAGTAACCACTCAGCTATATGTGGAATGCATATATAAAAAAAAATAAAGTTGCAAATAAAACCATAGTCCACAACTTCTGTAGTTTTAACTTATTTTAATATATAAATTCAGTGAAATCGTCAAACGTTTGTATGAATTGCCAGTGACTTGTGACCCAAGCTACGACTTTCCTTGACTTGCTTGACATAAGGCAGTGACTTGACTTGACTTGCCTTTATAAAAAATTTACTTGGACTTGCTTGAGACTCGAAGGTTAAGACTTGAGACTTGCTTGTGACTTTCACATGTGTGACTTACTCCCACCTCTGTGGATTTGACCTACGATAATGGGAATAGTAAGCATCTTAAACCTGAATCTCCTCAGAGATTAGTTCAGATGCCTCAGATCTAAAATAGGACGCAACCCCCCATCCTTCTTTGGAACTATGAAGTACCGGCTGTAGAACCCGGACTCCTTGACTGGTAGGGGAACTGAACCTCCTGTTCAAACACCAGACCCTGCTTTGGGTGAACTGAAGTCCAGACCACCCCGTTGAATCTCGGTGGGCAGACCCGGAACTGGAGTCTGTACCCAGTTTCTACAGTGCGCAGGACCCATGGAGAAATATTTGCGAGGTTTTGCCATGCCCCTCGGGCTTGTGTCCAGTGTTTTGTGCAGGATGTTGACGGTGCCCTGAAGCGGAGGACCGGCAGGGGAGAACCGACAACATCCTACATTGTGCGAACCCGAACACTGGCTGCCTGCAAGATTTTGGGGCAGGCAGACCAGGGTGAGCTCGCTGGGAGCTAGCATGTCCCGAAGCGTCAGAGACGGCGGGATACTGATGCCAACTCCCTGAGGGCCCGACGAGAGAGGGGACCTCAGTCGCTCTCTCTCGGGGAGGGCGGCCCTCTGAGGCCTCAAAGAAGTTAGGACCTCTTTCCCGTAGCCTTCCTAGACTGAATAACGGTCCTCAGATCCGTCTTCTCAGGAGGCTGAGGGTGTGAGCGTCGACCAGAGTCCCAAGCTCTATGAGGGGGAGCTCTGGCAGCGACACTCGCTTTCTGTGCCTGGCGGTAAGAGGAAGATGAGGCCTGCTGTGGCTGTTCCTTAGCAGACGGTCCTCCTAGACCTTGAACGGCACGGGAGATACCGCTTGAAAGCTTCGCCCTGCTTTTTTGCATCCTCAAACCTGTCCACTACAGCATTAACAGCCTCACCAAATAGACCTGAGGCTGAAACGGGTGCATCAAGAAGGAAGGTTCTGTCCTACTTCTTAATGCCCGACAGGTTGATCCACAGATGTCTCTCCGTGGTTACCAGGGCTGACATGGAGCGACCGATGGCACGGGCCGTCTCCTTGGTACCCCGGAGTGACAAGTCTGTGGCTCTGCGAAGCTCGGCAATATCGTCTGGAGATGGACCCTCGCGTCTATATCTCTTAAAAGGTCGGCTTGGTACGCCTGCAAAATGGCCATTGTGTGCAGGCTCGCACCAACTCGACCCGCCGCCACATAAGCCCTGCCCACCAAAGCGGATGTGGTGCGGCAAGGTTTAGAAGGCAACGCCGGTGACTGGGATGATGCAAGGTCGGGTGAAAGGTAGCTGGCTAATGCTTCCTCAACCCGAGGCATCATCCCATATCCCTTATCTCTAACCCCCACTACATCACTGTAATTCAACATCGGGGGGTTAGACAGGCGCGATGAAAATGACCTGTTCCAGGATTTACACAACTCATTGTGTAAATCCGGGAAGAAAGGGAGAGACCGGCGTGAAGGTTGCGTGCGGTGCTGCAGGAAGCGCTCATTAAGTTTGCTTTCCGTACGCGCTTCCTGCCGCTCTTGTGGCCAAGAAATATCAAGCTTGGCCACAGCCCGCGTCAAAACCTCCACTAACTCATTGTAGTTTGGTGCCGGCTGAACAGAATGGTGTGTGATAATATGATCCTCATCCCCAATACTCAGCATGTCTAATTCCTAGGAATTAGACAGCTGTAAGACAGGAACATCATCCCGATCGGGAGAAGCCGCGGAGCGGGCTCCCGAACGGGGAATGGCGGAATCAGACTCATCAGAAGAGGAACGAGAATATGCCTCGGCAGTCTCGCCCTCAACCAGATCTCTTTGCGATCCCCATGATGAAAGCCGCCGCATTGCCTCGGCAGATGCGGGACCCGAACCGCGGGGAGGACGCATTTGGCCATCTTCAGTGAATAAAGCCAGCCGAGAATGCAGCACTCTCACAGAAAGAGACTCACAATGAGCGCAAGCAGCCCCCTCGAGAGCTGCTTGAGCGTGCTGCCTTCCCAAACATGACACACACATTTCAACTGTATCCCCAGCTGTGAGCACTTTTTAAGCTGTTCGTTGTTCATACTGCTTCAAAGCGGACAAACGACATCAAATAAGACTCACAGATACACAGAGCGCTTGCTGAATAGCAAAAAGCTGACTTTGCTTGTGCCGGTGTGCTTTTGTACACATCGGGGTATGCCGTCACTCGCTACGTCATCACGCTAAGCCAATAGGATTGGATTCGATTTCATTCATGGATTCAGACGCGCTACGCTGAAGGGTGTTCCCCTAGTGTCGTAACCGACGCAGTTCGAGTTCCCTCGAAAGGGAACTACATGACATGGCAGTTCTAGCAATGCGGTCTGTGAAGTTCAATTGATCATCAATTACAGCTCCAAGGTTCCTGGCTGACCTTGATGGAGTTATTGATGACGAGACTAGCTGAATGGCGAAGTTGTGGTGTAGTGTTGGGTTGGCCGGGACCACAAGTAGCTCTGTCTTTGCAAGGTTTAGTTGAAGGTGGTGGTCCTTCATCCAGCCGGAAATGTCTGTCAGGCAGGCTGAGATATGAGCATCTACCGTCAGATTGTCAGGCTGGAATGAGAGGTAGAGTTGTGTGTCATCAGCGTAGCAGTAAAATTAAAATTCTGTCATAATTGACTCACCCTCATGTCAATCCAAACCCGTAAGATCTTCGTTCATCTTCAAAACAGAAATGAAGATATTTTAACTGAAATCAGGGCTTTCTGACCCTCCATTGACAGCCTACGCCACTACCACTTTCAAGGCCCAGAAAGGTAGTAAAGACATCATTAAAGTAGCCCATGCTTTTTTTTGCATGGACTGTAAGTATGGCCAAAAGACTCTTCCATGATGTGAAAGTACATGGGCAGTCTGTGTATGTACAAGGATATCTATACTTACGCCCATAATGCACTAATTCCCACTGATATCACAATCTGTGCAGGTCCACATTCACATCTCTACAAAACAAGGAAAAAAAAACAAGTTTTAAAAAACTTTTATACAAATTAAGGAAATATCTAAAATAATTAATAATCTTGAAATCAATGAGTATCAAAACCTGAACACTAAGACTCATTTAGAGTCTTACGGCAGAGTTGTTGTATTGAATAGCATTAAATTGTCAGGTTTAGCTAATGAAGTGATGACTATGTGTAGCCTGCAAATAATTAAGGTCAAAATTCACTACTTACAGCCACTAGGAGATTGCCAAGGTTTTTTATTTGTAGACTGATAGAAAATGCACTGGTCCAAGATATTTTCAGACTGTTGAATGTACGTGCATGCCACATTAGGATTGGGTAGATTTTTTTTATGTCATCTGAGTGGAATCTTTTTTAAAAAGATGGAAATGGAGACTTCAAATATGATTAAATATACAAGTTAAATATTATGCAGTCCAATTTTACATTTTCACTGATGAAAACAATATACAATGCTAGGGCTGGGCGATAAATCGATTTTATCGATTAACTCGAATGTGAAGTTTACATCGACTTGTTAGAATGAAAATCAGTTTTCTCATAACATCCGGCGACGCTCCCCTCTGGGCTCCCGTAGTTCCGAACTATATCCCTTCAAAGTCGACTGACGCTCTAGAGCGTCAAAGTGCGCTCCCCTGACATATCTATTAATAACTTCGGAATGGATCAAGGTATTAACTTACTTTTTTTTTATGAAAAAGCTGACATTCGTCTGCGAAGATTGTGTTGACTTCCGCAAATGATAAGCCTTCCGTATTTTAGTGCAAATCTATAGCATTTTACCGCAAAACAGAGAAATGGTACTTTATCCAATCTATTGATATACAATGCTGTTGGTGTGTGTGAACCAATCACAGACCAAAAACAAAAAATGACGTTGTCAGTTGTCCTAGGAACGAAAAAAAGGGGAGGGGTTTGGATTCAATCCCACGTGGGATTCCCAAAATGTTGGCGTCTTCCCAGACGCCACCTTTTATACACGGTCTTTGGACACAACACATTTGGAGATACACGTATTTGTAAAACAAACTATACACAAACAACATGGAAAATGAACAAGACCGCGGCAGCACAAGCACACCCGCCAAAAACATTTACAAACTGAATCCGCAGGGCTGCCAACTCTCACAAATTCACCATGAGACTCACACAATTGTTTACTTTTTACATGCTCTCACGCCACACATCCATTTTCTCACGCAGAGAAAGTTCGCAAAGCAAAGAGGACACTGACACCAACAGACAAGTCCGAGAAGGTTACTATTGATATGAAACAAATTCTCAGCTCTCAGATTCTGTCAATTTAATTACGAAATTCAAACAATAAACACAGTTTTGGCGCTTGTAAATGTCACGTGACAGATCGCTGACTGGTCTCAGTTCAAGCAGGACGTGAACCGATCATCTGTTACCCTAGGGCTGCAACAACGAATCGATAAAATTCGATTATAAAAAGAGTTGGGATTGTCGCGTGATTGTTACGCCAGTCAATAATTCGCAGATGTTTGAGTATAAATAAAAAAAAGTTGAGTTGAGCGCGGGGCGGTGCAGATCTGGACAAAAGCGAAGCGAACTCCGCATCCGAGAGCGAGCTGAGAGAGACCGAGTGTGTCCGAGATCGCGCGAGAGAGACCGAGTGTGTCTGTGCGCGAGCGACTGTGTGAAAGAGGCCGAGTGTGTCTGCGCGCGAGCGAGACTGAGTGTGTCTGAGCATTAGTAAATTGGTACATACTACATAGTAATAATTACTATATAAGAGGCATGAAAGTTCGATAAATGGACAACAATAGAAATAAAAACAACAATTAAATTCTTCTCACTGAATTAGCAGACTGTGATTTGAATCAGAGACAGAAGATGAAAACACTTTCTTGTCTGTCCCAAGTACCACTACAAGGGGAATATTTTTTCCACAATTTGCAGCACTGAATTTTTCAATCTTTACTCTAAATGACTCAGAGAAACTTCACTATATGCTCGGAAAGGATGAGCTGCAAAATACCTTACACACCATAGGAGGTGGTCAATCCATTGTTTTTGTTTTTTTATATTATTTTATATTGTATTTATATTTTATATACATTGTATTTATAATTAATATTAGGATAGACTAGAGATATTATCTTCTTTGCTTGTCAAATAATGTCAAACATTTTGTTAAAGATTATAACATCTTTGACAAAAAACTAAACCAAACACAACTTTGTGAGTGTGTGCGAGTGTAGTGTAGAGAAAAGGTTCTGACGTTCAAACAAATCCTGTTTTCTGATTTGTTCAAACAAATCCTGTTTTCTGATTTGTATTTTTCTTTATTTTTTATAAATTATTTATTGTTCTGACAGCTCAGGTCCATTTAAACAAAAATATAGGCTACATCTTTTTGTGCACTTTATTTTTAAAAAGCCTATATATTTGACAGATGTAAAGCATACATGTGTATGTTTTTTGTGTTAGTCCATTTTTTTGCACTGGATTTTTTGCACTGTCAGTTCTGTTTTTGAATAAAGGGTTGTAAATTAATGTTTTTTTTTAAAATCCGATTCATCGATTAATAAGAAAAAAATCAACAGATAAAACGATTATTAAAATCATCGTTAGTTGCAACCCTACTCTTTACTACCAGTTAATAGTAAATAAAAACGAATGATCAATAGGTAATTTGAAAGATACAGTTCAACTTACCGAAATGTAATAAAATTGATCGATCAGTGTTTTTCAACCGTGGAAAAAATCCCAAAAATCAGATTTTTTGTGGAACTCATCAGGGATTTGTTTTAGGCCATATCGCCCAGCCCTACACATTGCACACAATTATGGTCTCGTAGAGTTATAGTAGTTGAATAGTTACAAATGCTTTGAAAAAAAAAGGTTAAAAGGTCACAAACTACATTTCCCATAACTCACTGCCCGGACTCATCATCACTGATCACATCCACCTGTATGTCATTACCTTGTTTAGCCCACCCCTTATAAGCCTGGTTCCCTTTCGAACGGTCACTTCGTATTGCGTAGCTATACGCAGTGGGGAAACTCCTTTTCCTCGATTTACTGAAGCCTATATGTAAAACGCATTTGCAGCTGCACAGCTAGCACACTGAGCGTCTGGCACGCTCATAGGCTGTGCTGCAGCAACTGCACATCCAATGGCGCGGGCGACTCTGAGGTGCGACCAATGAGCTAGCCCAACGTCAGAGCCCACCGAGGGGGCGTGGCCTAGCCTATATAGACCCCCGAATTTGCCATTATAGCAGGTTTATACGACTGAAGCGACAACTTCACCAGTTACTATAGTGCGGCCGGCTACGCAATACTCGTTCCCTCTCTCAGGGAACTGAGGTTACGATAGTAACCGAGTAGTTCCCTTTCGATCGGTCACTTTGTATTGCGTAGCTATATGCAGTGGGGACGCCATGCAAAACGCCGCACCCTAAGTAACTGGTTGCCCTGCAACTCAGGACCCCTGAGCTAACAAAATAAGCCAGAACCCAACAAATATATTTATATACATAACAGACCAGACACTGTCAGGCCTGAAAAATATATATGAGTCAGTACAACTGACAGAATATACTAACAAAACCAGACACTGTCGGGATTATTAGCACAATTTTATAACCGGCCTAAGCGGGTTTTATATATATATGTATATGATTATGCACAGTAATCTTTGTAGACAAGACCAGACACCGTCGGGTCTTAATCATACCGAAAGTACCTTCGCCTGCAGGGAAGTCACCTCCATATTATAGAACTTCATAAATGTGGAAGGCGAGGACCAGCCGGCCGCCTCACAAATATCTTGAATTGGAAAACCCGATGGCCAAGCCCATGACGAGGCCATGCCTCTAGTCGAGTGGGCCTTGACACCTATAGGGAAAACCTGACCCACTGATGTATAGGCCATAGAAATGGCATCCACTATCCATCGCCCTTAGATCGGCCACCACAGCAGACAAACAGCTGTTCTGACTGTCTAAAAGACGCAGAACGCTCCAGATAGATTCTCAGCGCCCTGACAGGGCAGAGAAGATTAACCTCCCCATCCTCAGCCGAACGGGGAGGGGTGATAGCGTAATAACTTGTGCTCTAAACGGCGTTGAGAGAACCTTGGGTACGTACCCATGCATGGGTTTGAGAATGACTCTGGAGTCATCCTTCCCAAACTCCAAACATGCAGGACTCACAGAGCCTGCAGATCTCCCACTCGCTTGATAGATGCCAATGCCAACAGGAGAGCAGTCTTTAGCGAGAGTGGCTTTAGATCAACCGACTGGAGCGGCTCGAAAGGCGGTCCCTTCAGGGCCCTAAGGACCGTGGAGAGGTCCCAAGGCGGCACCGAAGGGGGCCTGGAGGGGTTAATCCTCCTAGCGCCTTTCAGAAACCTTACCACCAGGTCATTTCTTCCCAGTGAGGTACCCGTTTAGGGGCCACACATGGAGGGCCCATAAATCGGGTCGGGGATGCCATATCATTCCGTTGGCTTGTGTGAGGAGATCCAAATCCACTATTATGTATCTAGCTGATAATAACTGTCAAAATACCCACATTAAGGCCACAGCTTACCTCATAAATTTGTTTTCCGGTGGTCACCGTAGAAAAATGCTGTGGAAAAAGAGAGAACGCTGTTAGAGTAACTAAGAAAAGCATTAAGCAAAGCTAAAGTTACATTTTTGATGGTGTAGCTAACATGTCTCACAGTTACTAACTTAATACACTAGGTACAATAGGCTCTATTGACACTACAGCCAACGTCTGTTCATTCAAATTTGCGCGCTCAAACCTAGTCACGAGTCTGCTCCAGCTAAGTTACAAAAACATGTACCTACAACTAACGCTAATTTGGTTCATACTTTTAAATAACATGAACAATCATATAAAAAACAGTCATCAAATTGACAAAGTTTGACATTTAAACACTTAACGTTACCGCTGAATCCATTGAATGAGACAACAGAGGAGATCAGGGAGCTCAGATGACGCGTTGCAGCATGAAAAAGAAGGAATTCACAATAGTTTCTTGTAATAGCCTCGCCTGCATTATTTTCACAGTTAAAGTCTAAATACGGTACTATATTGTGAAATATCACAGTTTAAGCCTGTGAAATGGTAATAATGTAATTTACTGTGAAATATTAGTTATAACTTGTGAATTTCTGGAAATATTTTACAGTGTATGATAGGGGATAATAATTTACTTTACAGATCATCACTGACCTATTGCCATTAATTAAAAAATTAACTTGCCTCATCCATTGAGAACAATGCAGGCCATCTCTCTTTCAACTCTTCCACTTCTGATTCCTTTGCCACAATGTCCTGTCTTCGCAGTGAAAAAGTCTTGTCCACTTTGGCCTTTACCACTGCAAGATTGTTTCACTTCTCTACTTCACTTAAAAGTGACGCCAATTTTCCAATATGTCTGGGGTCTCTAAATATTTGTTTTGTGTGAACACCCCTGAAACACACAATCAACTGTTTCACTGTTTTTCAGATGTGCTATATGTTGAAAATAGTCTTTCAGGGTGGAACGTTGATTACAATTGCATAAGAGACATTTAAATTTGGTCAGTTCAGTTTGTGAGTAGGGGGCTGATAGCTTCTTGACAAGTGGCTCAAAAGGGTCTTCCAAGTCTTGCTGGTACAAGGACATTTGAAATAGATGCATGCATAGGAATGGTGGCGTCCATAATGTCTGTTCAAGCTTATAATGTTTATATGGAGCTCAAATCTTCGTGAAACAGAAGTACCACAGTCTTTGCATCTCCACATGCATTGGAAGACTAGGAAATAAAAAAGAATGGTATATTTGCATTTAATTTATAGAAACAGTTGTATGTTGTCAATGTAATGTAAAGTAATGTCTTTTACGTGGCACTGCCTTTGTGCCATAGTTATGTGGAAAGAACCTTGGTTCCTGCCGTGTTGGGAGCTCCTTGTCACGTCATGCTAACGACGGATACATCTCTCACGGGTTGGGGGGCGATCATGAGTGGTCGCCTGTGGTGGGACCATTAACTCTCGTGGCATATAAATAGAAATGTTGGCGGTGTTCCAGGCTCTGAAGCACTACCTCCCAGACTTAAGGGGCTTAAGTCAATGTTCGTTCCGACAACACATTGGTGGTCTCATATATATATAAACCATCAGGGGGGTCTTCGATCGCGCCCCTTATACAAGCTGGCTCACGATATCCTCCCGTGGGCCCTACCGAGGGTGCTCTCTCTGAAGGCAATCTACATCCCAGGGTAGTTAAATCAGGGAGCAGACATCCTGTCGAGGCCCGGGGAATGGAAACTTTGTGCTCGTGTTGGAGCGCCTATGTGAGAACTTCGGTCAAGCTGATGTAGACCTGTTCGCATCCCAAGAGATGACACATTGTGAACTGTGGTTCTCACTCAGCCATCCAGCCCCTCTGGGGTTGGACGCTATGGTACAGACGTGGCCGAGGTCCACCGTTCTGGAAGTTCTGGAGTTCTGGAAAGGGTTCGCCGGGTCAGTCTGCTGCTAGTAGCCCCGTGTAGTTTGCGGACCTAGTGTCTCTCCTCGGCGGCTGCTCACTGGAGATCCTCTGAAGGGGCCCAGCTCATAAGTTTAGGTCTTTCAACCAAGGTTGTTGAGACCATCCTCCACTCCAGAGCTCCGTCCACAAGGAAACCGTATGCCTTGAAGTGGAGATTATTCATTTCCTGGTGTGGAGAGCACCAGCTGGACCCGGTTAACTGCCCGTAGGTGCAGTGCTGGAGTTCCTGCAGGAGCACTTCTCTACGGGGTTATCCCCCTCCACACTGAAGGTGTACGTGGCGGCCTTAGCTGCTTAACAAGTCCTTTTGAGTGGAGTATCTTTGGGGAGACACCCATTAATAACCCATATCCTTCGTGGCACTTTGAGGCTGAGGCCAGCAGTCTGCACGAGGGTGCCGATATGGGACTTGGCCTTTGTACTAGAAGGCCTTTCTCTAGCTCCGTTCGAGCCCATTGAAGAAGTTTCTGAGAAATACCTTGATCTAAATACTATCTTTCTCAAGAGAATTGGAGACATTCAAGCACTTTCGGTATCTCCCTCGTGTCTGGAATTTGCTCCTGGAATGGTAAGGCAAGGCAAGGCAAGGCAAGTTTATTTATATAGCACATTTCATACACAATGGTAATTCAAAGTGCTTTACATAGAATAAATTAAAATAATCAAAAGAAATCAGAATAATTAAAACAGTTTAGAATAAAAGATAAAATACAGAAATAATCAAATGAAATCAGAATAATTAAAACATAAAATAAAATACAGTGCAAACAGTCGGACGAACAGTGGCACAGTGCTCGTTCAGTAAATGCACAGCTAAACAGATGTGTTTTGAGTCTGGATTTGAATGTGACTACTGTAGGAGCACATCTGATCTCTTCTGGAAGCTGGTTCCAGCTGCGGCTGGCATAGTAGCTAAAAGCAGACTCGCCATGCTTAGAGTGAACCCTTGGTATTTCTAGCCGATGTGATCCTAATGATCTGAGTGATCTGTTGGGTTTATATTCACTGAGCATATCTGCAATGTATTGAGGTCCCAGGCCATTGAATGATTTATATACCAGTAATAATACTTTAAAATCAATCCTAAATGTAACTGGCAGCCAGTGTAAAGACCTGAGGACTGGTGTGATGTGTTAATATTTTCTGGTTCTGCTCAGAATCCTAGCAGCAGCATTCTGTATGAGCTGCAACTGTCTTATGGTCTTTTTGGGAAGGCCAGTGAGAAGTCCATTACAATAATCCACCCTACTGGTGATAAAAGCATGCACAAGTTTTTCTAAGTCTTGACTGGAAACAAAGCATCTAATTCTTGCAATATTTTTCAGGTGATAGTATGCTGATTTAGTTATTGCTTTGACTTGACTACTGAAACTAAGGTCTGACTCTAGAGACACACCAAGATTCCTGACTTGATTTTTAGTTGTTTGACCCCTAGACTGAAGGTATGCGTTCACCTTGAGAACTTCATCTTTGTTTCCAAACGCAATGACTTCAGTTTTGTCTTTGTTTAACTGAAGAAAGTTTTGGCACATCCAATTGTTTATTTCATCAATGCATTGGCAAAGGGAGTCAATGGGGCTGTAATCGTTAAGCAATAGAGATAAGTAGAGCTGTGTGTCGTCTGCATAGCTGTGGTAAGCGATTTGTTTTTTTCTCATTATTTGGCTCATTGGGAGCATGTACAGGTTGAATAGGAGTGGCGCAAGAATTGAGCCTTGAGGGACTCCGCATGTCATGGGTGTCCACTCAGACTTATGATCTCCAATACTCACATAACAACCTCTCCCTCCTAAGTATGACCTGAACCATTTTAGGACTATCCCAGAAAGCCCGACCCAGTTTTCCAGCCTGTCAAGAAGTATTTTGTGATCGACAGTGTCAAATGCAGCACTGAGGTCGAGTAGTACCAGCACTGATAATTTGCCTGTATCAGTATTTAAGCGAATATCATTTATTATCTTTATTAGCGCGGTCTCTGTACTGTGGTGCGGTCGGAAACCAGATTGAAAATGGTCAAAGTATCCATTCGAGCTTAAGAATTTGTTCAGCTGATTGAAGACAACTTTTTCAATGATCTTGCCTATGAAAGGAAGATTTGAGATCGGTCTATAGTTGTTTAATATGGTCTTATCCAGATTGCTCTTTTTCAGGAGGGGCTTGACAACAGCAGTTTTCAGGGAGGTCGGAAAACTCCCAGAGAGAAGTGAGGCATTTACCACTTCTAGGAGATCTGCTTCTAAGCTGTGTAACACATTTTTGAAAAAAGATGTGGGAAGTGCGTCAAGGGCGCAGGTTGATGTTTTTAGATGCTGTACGGTTTCTTCCAAAATTTTGCCATCAATTTCTTCGAAATCAGACATAGTGGCTACTTTCTCGTGCTGCTGTCTGATCTGCCTGACCCCAGCGCAACTCAAGGATGAGCTGATCACCTTTCTGATATTATTGATGTTCTCAGAGAAGAAAGAAGCAAACTCTCTGCACTTGCTGTCTGAGAGCATTTCACTGGGAATCTGGCTTGGGGGGTTTGTCAGTCTCTCTACAGTAGCAAAAAGAGTGCGCGTGTCATTTATATTGCTGTTTATAATATTCGAGAAGAAAGTCTGTCTTGCTTTGCTTAGTTCCTTATTGAAAGCATGGATGCTGTCTTTGTAGATGTTATAATGGACTACAAGTTTTGTCTTCCGCCACATGCGCTCTGCTTTTCTGCATTGTCTTTTCATATTTTGCACTGCTGTTGAGTTTCTCCAAGGTGCTTTTTTTTTTTTGGTAAAGGTTTTTCTTCACCCTAAGAACAGGTTACGTTCCTAAGGTTCTTACTAATACTGTAAGTATTGCAGGCCTTCTGTCCTCCTCCGGACGTCAGACCAAGAGAAACTTTATCTGCTCTGCCCAGTTAGGGCCTTAGATGCTTATGTCCACAGAACTGTTTTTTGTCAAACTAATTTTTGTTTTGCGATATATTGTCCCAGAAATAATTGCGATAAACGATATTATTGTCATTTTAAGACATAATAATGCAAGTAGGCCTACACACTTTCAAAAGACAACCTTTTAATTTTTTAGATCAATAGTAAAGAAACATTTTCTTAAAAAAGTGCAAAGTAATAAGTAGAAAAAAAGCCCACTTGCAAAATGCACAAAAGGTACTTATGGAGATTTTCCATTTACAGATTTTTCCCTGACCTTTTTTCAATAAAGGAAGGATGTGCACTATTGCTGAAAACACAAACCCTACTTAGCAGTCAGATGTCCGTAAGAAAAAAGGCACAGATTTTGCCATATCTGCTGCTATAACAATTTTTCTAGACGTGTGTTTTTTTAAAACTTGAACTTCTTTTAACTTGAGCGCCACATGTGTTATGCATGAGATGCAAGCAACGGTCCAACATGTCTGTTTACATAGAAAAACAATGGAAAAACAGTGAAGTGGAATGCAAAAAACGCATTCTCTGTGAAAATGAACTAGACACTCTCAACTGCTGCGTCCCTTGTGAAACGGCCTTAACACTCGCCCTTCTGCGTTGTGACATTTACATGTGCTCTAAAACAGGGGATTGCGTCTTTGAAATCGAGTCCATTTGGACTTATTCTTCCAAACTGTCTGTAGTTGTCAAGAAAACACTATAACGCCTCAAATTATGCCTTTTTTTCACCTGTCAATGACCGGTTCCTTCACCTGTCAATGAACAGTTCCTTCAGTGTATGAAGGAACTGCCCGAGAACCACTTTCGTCTCCGTCACAGAAAACAAACAAGATGACAACACAATCGAGTAAAATGTTGCTGACATTCATTATCATGTAAACATTATGGTTGATATGTTGCATCACAAAAAATCATTGAGGTCATGTACAAATATATTGTGCGATATATCGATATATTGATTATTGTGACAGGCCTACTGTGGAGAAAAGTCTGAACACTGTTCTTTGCTTTGGGGTACCCAGAAAGGGGTGCCTGGTATCTTAGCAGAGGATGAGTCAGTCAGTCAGCCTTCACCTTTTGCTGTACGGGTCCACCCCACTAGTAGTATTGCTGCTTCCAAAGTATTACTGTCAGGAGTTTCCCTCCAAGATGTTTGTGATGCAGCAGGCTTGTTCTCAACCCCAAAAATTCATGAGGCTTTACTACCTTGACTTCGGCTCCAATCTAGGGGCGCAGGTGCTTTCGCCTAGATGTCCGCATTAATTTCACACAAATGGACACTTGCTCTTATGGCGGCGTTGATATTAGCGTTCCCACAGTATTTCAACGCATCTCAAGTTCTCTTGAAAGGAAACGTCTCATTACATACGTCACCCTGCTATTCTCCCAGCATGCCCATGATCAACTTGCTTCAGCCTATCAGAAGCTGTTTGGTTCAGGTGTGCTTTATATTTTCCTGGTCGATGATGTCACATGATGTTACCTCACGCCATTGGACTGATTTCATACGTGCTTCACGACGTAATCACGCAGAGGCGTTCGCACAGCATTTCGACGCAGCGTCTCATTCCCTCTTCAGGGAACCAGGGTTACATACATAACCAAGACGTTTTCTCATCCTAATTTTACAAGTTGCAAGTTACAAAACACATACACAGCACTGACTGACTTATTAGTAAGTCATACGGTATTCTCCGTCGACTTGTGTAGGCTATTACACAGACCTGGGACCCGAAGTAATAGATTGGGACCTGACCTGAACCTGGCTTTCCATTTAAAATATCGATCTGAACCCGTTCGGGTCCCGGGTCCTCCGTGCTGACCTCTAGGCTCATCCTCAGCTGTCACGCCCACAGACTGATGCATAAAGCAGATAAAATTGTAAACATTACAGGAGTTTTGAAGATTAGTTGAATTCTACAGGATTTCTGGGAGACGTGTGTTTCGCGTTCTTTAATGGTCTGCCTGGAAACGAAATCGGTGTGACGCCAAACCCCCCTCCCCAATAGAAGATGTAAGCCGTGTTTACAGCTGTGACAATTAGCGTTTGTTAGGATCAACTAAACACTGGATTTTCAAAATTATGTTAAATATGTGGCTCAATTGTTGCGGTAAACTAGCACAACTTTCTTGAATGAATAATTTAATAGATGCATGCCGGTCTGTAATCATAGCTACATCAACTTAACATTTCCACGCCCCTAAACATAACAGAGAACAAAATGAACTGGGATTGGGTACTTTACATGTCAGTCAGGTGGCCTCTGGGTGGTCCTTGGACAATGAGACAGCGATGGAGTCCATACCTTCTGCCGTCAGTTTGAAGGTCTGGCTAAGGTCGCGAAACGTCTCGGTTACGTATGTAACCCTCGTTCCCTGAGTAGGGAACGGAGACGTTACGTCGGATGACGACGAATGGGGTTTCGCTTAGAACACCTATCGACTTCGAGTATTACAAAACGAGCCAATGGCAAAGAAATGCCATGGGTCTGCGGAATTTGCATAGCGTATCTCCGCCTTACCTCGTGGGTATAAAAGGAGGACGCCACCAACATGCAGATATGTTTCTTCGCTGAGGAGCCGAGACTGAACTCAGGCGATCCCCGCGGCACAGCAGAAAGTGGCAGGAATCCCTACTCAGGGAACGAGGGTTACATACGTAACTGAGACGTTCCCTTTCATTGTCACTGCGAGTTACGTCGGATAACGACGAATGGGGTTACCAGTCTAATCACGCCACCTTCACAGCTGTCTTCCAGTGCCCTGCGTAAATCTGAGATCCCTGTCGTAAGACTAGCAGGGACTCCTATTTAACACAGGAATACCAAGGTACACTGGGGAGCATATCCCATAGTTTAGAGGAAATATGCAAATATTGCCAGCCCAAACGGGGGGGACTTAGAGAATACACATATGACCCGAAGGATGCATATGGAGAACACTGGGGTGTCCAGCCGCAAGTGGAATATTTCAACCCCAGGGGTGGCAAGTTGGCTTGCCAAGGGAAAGACACATGCTCTGAGAGGCCTACAGTGGAAATACACATGTGGGTGTTGCTCACAGGACGGACCATGCACACGGGAGGCACCTAGCCGACACGCAGGCAATAGACACTGGCGCCGACGTCAGGAGTGCTGGAGGAACTCAGGGCTTTCGGAGAAGCTCACCTGAGGAGAATTTTGCACGTATCCAGTCCGTGGAGTGGAATGGCGAGCAAGCGAAGACACCTGAGTGGGTCCAGTACTAGCTGGTTGAAGCGAGTACATGAGAGGACACTGGCTCCACTCGGAGATTGTAGAATCTGGCGAATGTGTTAGGTGTCGCCCAGCCTGCAGCTGTGCAGATGTCTGTTAGCGAGGCGCCATGCGCTAGAGCCCAAGAGGACGCCACACTCCGGGTGGAGTGGGCAGTCACAGCAAGGGGGCACCAGGATTCAATCTCCTCGCTCCTCTCAGGAACCTGATCATCAGGTCGTGCTTCCCAAGGACTTACCTTCTACCAAGTCATGGAGTGTGGCAATAGCGGCAACATAGACTTTGAGGGTGGAGGGAGACAGCCTTCGCTCCAACCCTTCTTGAAGGAAGGAAAGCACAACACCGACCGAGCATCTCCGGGGGTCTTCTCAGCGAGAAGAGCACCAGCTGACGAAGAGGTTCCACTTCAACGCGTAGACGTGTCTCGAGGACGACACTCTAGCGGAAGTGATGGTAGCCACCACCGCAGGTGGTAGGGTACTCAAACCTGTCTGGTCACGCCCAGTAGCCACACGTGGAGGCTCCAAAGAAAGGGAGGAGGGTGCCACGGGGTGCCCCGTCCCTGAGAAAGAAGGTCCTTCCTCAGAGGAATGGGCCAAGGAGGTGCTATCGCAAGGAGTATGAGTTTGGAGAACCAGGTCCGGTTGGGCCAGTAGGGCGCAACCAGAAGGACCTGCTCCTCGACCTCCTTGACTTTGCGCAAAACCTTCGCAAGAATGCTCACTGGGGTAAAGCCTATTTGCGGCCCCGCGGCCAGCTGTGCGCCAGTGCATCCGTGCCGAGCGTGCCCTCGGTCAGGGAATAATACAGGTCGCAATGGGTCGAGTCGTGAGAGGCAAACAGATCTATCTGTGCGTCCCCGAACTGGTCCCAAATCAGCTGAACCGACTGGGGATGGAGTCGCCATTCTCCAGGGAGGGGCTGAAGCCGTGAGAGCTCGTCTAATTAGTAATTACAGTATTGAGGGCGGGGATATTGGCCCGAACGCAGTTTGCGAACTGCATCGAGCCACAGATTTGTCTCTCAGGGTCGCCAAGGAGACGGTTATTTCTAACGGCCAGTCTATGGCAGCCCTGGTGGCCACTGAGAGAAATTTCTGGCTCAATTTGAGCAATATTAAAGAAAAGGAGAAAATATTTTTTATGGATTTTCCTATCTCTTTATCTGGCCTCTTCAGTGAACACGGTCCATTAATACAGTGAACAAGGTCCATTAATACTAGTCCTTTCTCTTACAAAGAAAAGGTTAGAAAGCAAGCTCGAAGGACACGCAGGAGGTTTCAGAAGATTACAGGCAAATGGGGAAACCCAAGTGGATGTCTCCCATGGTGAGTGAGGAACCACACACCCACAGCGTGCGGTCAATGAATTTGATGAGAGGTAGGTTGATATCATCTAACAGCAGTATCTGGGAGAGTGGATCGTCTAACCTGCTCCAGAACTGCTGCTGAAGGAAGTCCTCATCCCAGCCCCTATCCTGGTAAAGGTGAAGGTAAACCTTAGCAAATTCCTCCAAAGTAGAACCGTTCTGGTCGAACATAGTGGATTCGGTGGGGGTGCGGAAGCGCTGTCTTCGGGCAGTGTAGGATCCATAGCGGTATATGGTCAAGGCTTCTGTCAGGAAACAGGCTCGGAGACAGAGGTAAGTGAATCCAAACACAGTTTTATTAAAGGGTTAGTTCACCCAAAAATGAAAATTATGTCATTAATGACTCACCCTCATGTCGTTCCAAGCCCATAAGAGCTACGTTCATCTTCGGAACACAGTTTAAGATATTTTAGATTTAAGTCCGAGAGTTTTCTGTCCCTCCATTGAAAATCTATGTACGGTATACTGTCCTTGTCCAGAAAGGCAATAAAGACATCATCAAAGTAGTACACGTGACCTCAGTGGGTTAGTTAGATTTTTTTGAAGCATCGAAAATACATTTTGTTCCAAAAATAACAAAAACGATGGCTTTATTCAGCATTGTATTCTCTTCCGGTTCTGTTGTCAATCCGCGTTCACGAGGCCAGTGACGCTGCTGACGTAAGACGAGCTGACGTGTTATCTGGTGCGTCCGTGTATTCGGGTTCAAATAAATATGTCTGGTTAAAAAAAATGCAAGTCTTCCCCTGTGTCGAAATCCTTAGACATGTTTGCAAAGATTGTTTTGTTTACAGCGTGCGTCTCCCTCAGACTGTAAACGAAGCTCGGGCGCACCAGATAACACGTCAGCTCGTCTTACGTCAGCGGACTCATGAACGCGGATTGACAACAGAACCGGAAGAGAATATAATGCTGAATAAAGTCGTCGTTTTCGTTATTTTTGGAACAAAATGCATTTTCGATGCTTCAAAAAATTCTAACTAACCCACTGAGGTCATATGGACTACTTTGATGATGTCTTTATTGGCTTTCTGGACAAGGACAATATACCGTACATAGATTTTCAATGGAGGGACAAAAAGCTCTCGGACTGAATCTAAAATATCTTAAACTGTGTTCCGAAGATGAACGGAGGTCTTACGGGCTTGGAACGACACGAGGGTGAGTCATTAATGACATAATTTTCATTTCTGGGTGAACTAACCCTTTAAAGGTGACAAGACTGCAAGGTGGGTATTCAGTGGGTGAAAGTGTTGATTCGGTGATGATCACTCGGTGTGGAACTGGCAGCAGGTAAGCACGTACACTTCAGATATGTTGATTTCAAGCAGTCAAGGTCCATTAATACTTGTCCTTTCTCTTACAGATGCGGTGGTTAGAAAGCAAGCTCGAAGGACACGCTGGAGGTTTCAGAAGATTACAGGCGAATGGGGAAACCCAACTGGAATCCTGGAGATAGCGGAAGTAAGTGAGTATACGTTACGTCTTTGCAAACTGGAAACATCAGAGGCTCCGAGGACAACAGCTAATGATCTGTTCCTGTTGGAGGCTTGACCCTGAACTGGGGTTATGGTGAGTGTTTTATAGTGCTTGTTGATGAGGCTGCTGATGGTGAACAGGTGTGTGTGATTAGTAATCCGGAGAGTAACTGCAGGTGCGCCAAAGAGGATTCTGGGGAATGTAGTGCAGAGATGTGACGGTGAACGTGACACTAGGCCTGTTTAGTCAAAGTCAGTTTTTATCATCGCCCTAAATGTTTTTTTTTTTTTGACTGTACACCTATTCAGACTGATTTCATTATTGTTTTCACATATCTTTTTGATATATCATATATATCACATATCATATCACAAAAAAAAAGTAAACAGAGAGAGGTGTGATGGCCTGTTGGCTGGTCTGTCTTCCTTGTTGTCACTGAGTTTGGGGACGCCTGGGCCCAGGTGTTTCACGCTTTCATAAACCTACCACTCTACTTGTTCCAGTAGAGGCCTTCTCTCTGTGCATTAATTGTTTTTGTTTATGCAACACAATAGTTGTTGTATTGGTGTTTTTTTCTAGTTAATAAATTTCATTTTTGTAGTTTAAAACTGCGTCCTTCTATTTTTGTCATGGCTTTAGAGCCAGGTCATGACAGATGAAAAAGAAGAATTTAAAATAAAAAGGTGTCTCATACTTCAGGCAATAATTTAAGATTCTCAAAAAAGTCGCCCTAAATTTTTTATGGATAAGCTGAATTGTCACATTTAGTTTAATTAGTGGATAATTTAAACTTAGCTGGCTCTCCACCCTTGTCACCCTGGGAGAAAAAAATACGAAATCTGAAAGCATCACTTCCCTTTTTTGTCATTCAGGTTTAATTCCAAACCATGTGATTTATGCAGTTTGGTATGTGTGTTCGAGTGTGAGGGTGGGTTGAAGGCAAAGAGGGCCATGATTTCACCCCTTTGGTCACCTGTGGAGAATGCCCCAGGGTGAGAAAATAAAGACTAGCCGTGGATTGGCTGTGCATTAGTGAACCCACTATGTGACCATTTTCATAAGCTCCACCCATCATGCCACCCTAGAAGGTCTTTCAGTGTGTGAGCTCTGCAGCCATTGAATGGTCTGATGGCTGAATAATGTGGTGAAAAAGAGGATTATCATTGCTTGAATGTGCACCGTTTTGGTTGTAAAATGTATGTAAAGACATGCTTTTAAAGATGAGCATCCCTGACTACATTTAATGCATGTGAAAGGTCTTTATTTTAAGGCAAAGGGTAAATACTGAAAAAATAAATAAATTGTAAATAAAATATTTAATTATCCTTTACAAGAAAACCGTTCACGTTAAATGTCTGAGTGAAAATAGTTTCAAAGTAAATCCTGCACAATTGTGAAATGAGCAAGCCAAGAAAATTTTCATAAAAATGATTTGTATTTCAGGGCATTCTATGGCAAAAAACAAACAATTTATATTAGCAGGAAACTATACAACTACAGCTATAACTTCATAAATACGTGTGTTAAGTTTTTTTCCACCCAAGAAAATATCGACAACCTTAATCATGTTCGAAAGCTATATAGCTTTACAGTACGTTGGTGATTTTAGCTAAATCAGCATAATTAGCAACAACAGTATTTGATACACCACAGAAAAACAATGTTAAAAAGCATTTGTTAGGCATAAAAACACGATCAACAAAATAAATATGTAGTAACAGGACCAAGTGGCAGTACCGTCAACTCTCTATAAACTCTCTCATACTGACCTGGGCCATCCTTATTTTTCGTCCCTGTATTCTCATTAACCGTTCTATCTGCGAAGAATTTGTGTCTGATCTCCCATGATATCTCAGCGCCTCATTACTAATGTATTACAGCATGTACAAAGGCATTTTAGTTCAATGTTTTGGGCTGACCTCGTCTTTGTTTCAGAATCCAGGTGTCACTTCATGAGTGATTCTGGGTGCCCATTTTGTTCAGGGGTTCCAGTGTGTGCCAGGAAGACTGGGTAGATTTCCATAGGCAGCTGACCCACGAGCATGGGGCCCAATACAAAGCAGGATTTATGAGGCCGTGGAGAGGAGACGGGACAGAGCAAGCCCTGGACGAGGGTTCACTGGACATATAGAGGGTTCACTTGCAGATTATTCAAAACAAAAAATAGACAACAAATAAAATTAGGCTTAATCCAGTTTGATTTATAAATTCGTTTATCAGAAAAAATATTAATGCTAAATTGTTCATAAAAACAATATTTTAATGCAAAATAAAACAATAATAAGACTGTATACGTAGTGGTCACCGTGATTTTGCCAAGAACAACATGTTCCTAGATGTTTTGTTGTTCCTGGAACAACATATTTAGTCCTAACCCAACCCTAAATTTAACTTATCCCTAAAAAAAAAAAATTCAGAGGGAAATGATGAATAACATTGATGTACAAGCATCTATCCCTGGTAGTAACCTAATTGTGACATTAACTGTACACTTGTCCCTCAAATCTGATTGGTTGATTGGAATGTAGTTTCAGGACCAAAAAGATGTTGATTCAGGATTTTGTTGTAGCTACTTGGTGATATCACGTTCACCTTGATATAGCATATGTATGAAATTTAAAGTGCACAGTGATCGTAGTTATCTAAATCATCTATTGCTATTATTTTATTTAACAATAACCGGTCTAGTACTATGTGGTAACTAACTTTTAATCTCACTGCCTTTTTAAGCACTAAATCCAACATTGTGCCACAAAAAAAGCATATGAACCAATGATATGTTCCAGCATATACTTAAATAAACAACCAAAATAGAATTAACTATCTAATTTCAATTATGTTTTTCCTTTCAGGACTTTGAACACTGGATGTGCTTTATTGCCTTAATTGATGTTGTAAACCATTAGGGGGAGACATTAGCCTGTTAGATGAAAGAAAGATGGTATAGTCATTTTAAGCTTAAGACCCTAACTTTTACAATACTTTGTATGGTACAGTAAATGTATGGTAAATGTTGTATGGTACAGTGTACATTTTACACTGTAAAGCCATAATTTACCTTTTTATACATTGATATTTTTAAAAGTTAGTTTTATAATTGTAGTTTACAGTGGATCCCACAAAAACTTTACTGCACCTTAAAGAGGTCTGTATTTGATTACATGCAAGAGATACAACTTAGAGTTGTCATGTTCTTATTTCAGCACTGAAAAGAGCTTACAGTTTCTTCCAGCTATTACTGTGGTTTCACATCCTGTATTCACTACAGCTGTACCATTTTACAGCACAAATGCTTGCGTCATCCTCTTCCACATGTGTAAAATTTTACTACAAAGTTCCCCATTAGTAGGCTTTAATATGCTTTTAACCGGTTTTACTCGCATGTCATAACAGCGTATACAGTTGACTCTTAAAAACAAATTAAATTGGTTTGCCGCTAATTAGATTGGTGATTTGTATAATGCCGTTTGTATATATAACATAACGAAATGTTCTCTCTTGTGAACAGTGACAAAGGAATAATATGATCTAGTGTTTCACAATCCTGCTCCTCTGACCCTTCCCATTACAGCTCACAGAAAGCCCAGTGCTGCAGGGCTGCTAATAACAGATCAGATAAAGTCAAATATTTTTTATTTATTCAGTGACACCAAAAAGTGTCTGGACATTTAACCCATCCATGTATAAAAATCATGTGAGAGTGTCTTTGCATTAGATACCGTGTATCCATCCGTAAATGTATCCGTGCACATCATCATTATTATTTTTTAATTCAGGTTCCCTCATAATCTTTAATTAAAATAACTTCCCCTCCCTGTCTCGCAGCAACATCTTCTTTCTCTAAAGACGTGTTTGGCGCGAGGGCCGGGAAACCTGTCAATCACTTGAGATCCACTATAAGTAGTGGTGCAACGGATCACAAAACTCAGGGTTCGGATCACACGCAGTCCCATTTTTGAGTCACAGATCGGATAATTTTTCAGATCAGAAAAAAAGAAGAAGAATACAATAAATAAAAAGACAAATGTAACTTTGCTTCCCATTTAGCCTACATAATGAACACTTTACTTTAATGAAGTACTTTGATGCACAGCAAAAACTCCTAACTACCGGTAATAAAGTTCAAACATTATTAAAGACAAATGAACGGACACAAATAATAACACAAATTAAAACATAGATAAATAAATTAGAACAGTTATAAATAGTTAGGTCTAACAGCAGTCTGCATGCATATGGTTCACTGTAATAATTAAATATAGATAAATCATTGTTAAAGTTGTGTTTTGTTGTTTGACAATTAATGACGTACTAGTAGTTATTTTTAGGCTACAGTCAGTAAATGCATGGAAACAATTAAGCACGAAAGCACAGAACCAATATGACGAAACGCATACGATTTCTTTTTCAACTTTACGGTCAATTAAAGACATGACCGACTGTATAAAAGAAACTTATAGAGACGGATATTTTGAGAGAATTTTGTGAGTGTATGTGTCCATTCAAGCTCAAGGAGTTCGCGAAACAAAGCTCGATTATGTGTTTTGCGTGCCATCTGACAGAAACCCCAGTGAGCATGCGTGCTTTGAGTGTGTGTACAGAAAACAGCGTGCGCTTGCAAATTGATTTCTCCTTTGCCTCTTCTTGCATTTGAATTGTATAAAAACGCTTGATTGTTTTAAATAGGCAAACACAAAAATATTTGTTTTTCCAACAAAAGTGTGTTGAATTTACGCAGTTACATCATAGCTGTATAATTTTTATTATACAAAACAACCAAAAATAGTATAATTTAATCAAAAATATTTCTTGCAAATATAAAAGTATATTGCTAAAAATAAAAAAATGATTTGAGCCCTACAATGTAGGCTACATATAGTTTACCTATAGTTGCATATTATGCTGGGACAGGAAATTGTGTTATAGCAAAAAAAAAAAAAACACCTTAAAATGCAGATATATGAATAGGCCTATACTTGGGTCTGGTTTCACAGACAGGGCTTAGATTAAAGCTGGGTACGCCATGTCAAACTGTACGTCAGTCAAGACGCTTTTAAAACGGACGTGTGCAAGAGGACTCATCTGGAGTTTTAAATCATAAATCTGTGACACGTTCAGTGAGCATTTTCTTGGGGGATAGAAATGGTGGCTAGCAAACAAAAACAGTCTCTAGTGGTAATTTTGATCATGGCTTCGAAAAACACAAAGATGACGAGTGTGAAGCAAGTGGTGGTTTGCTGTTGTCTCACTAATTGTGTCATCAGGTTCGGTGTCCTGTTGTCGTAGGAGAGGCCGCACTGCAGGGCTGTGCATCAAATCTTCTGACACTGCCAGAATATTATGGGAGGTAAAATTTGATCGCAGTGGTCATTAAACGGCTGTTGGTGAACATTTCAAAACAACGATGAAAGACTTTTAGCCTAAGATCCAAGGAATCTTTTAGGATTCACAAAATTTGTCTCAGACGGCTAAAATCTTAGTGTTTACACAAACAAAAGAAAGCAGTTCATTTTAAAATCACTTTGTGCGGTATGTAATTGTAATTCGACTAATTCATTCAGTGATTAGCTTTCTCCAGAATGTACGCTGCTGTAACGATTTGAGAATTTTTTCACTGTTTTTGCTCCCTGTCTTTTTGTTTTATTTGAGGTTTAATTAATCACGGGTTCCCTCATCTAACTCCACAATTCCCATAAGCATTTATGCACATGCGCACTCTTCAAAAACTGTTTGCCAATGTTCGTTGGAGATACAGTTTTGGGGAAATGCCGAATCGTCAAACTGGCGCCTATATCTTGCGAAGTTGGCTAATGATGGCTTTGGGAAACGCACCTACTGGCTAGAAGAATAAAATAAAAGCAATCCACTAGCCCTTTAGAAAGAAAGCAAGACTTTTGACAGAGTTGCACAGATAAATCATTGAGCAAATTGTGAATGTTTGTCAGGGGTGTGATCTATATGAGACTGGTGATTGGACTGTCTGTTGTGACTGACAGTTTCAAGTAGGTGGGTGTTTGCTTGCACAATGGGTTTTGGACTGAAACAATAAACACGTAATGAAGGTTGAGCAACTGCTCAGTAGGCTGTGTTCTCATGAAACTCTGTCCATCATACAGCATTTTAGTTCCTCTGAGATGCCCCCTGCACCCAGTGCTGAGTCATCATCTCTGGTCAGTCCAAGACTATGTCATCACTATGATGTTTTGAAGACTATAACAATAACAGGCTGATCTCTCGATGATTGCACACAGTGGGGTAATTAAAGGTTTGAAGGCTCTTTCATGTTATGGTGATATACTGTAGGGCTTGATGTAGTTTGCACGGCTGTCATGTGAATATTAAAAAGCTGCCTGCTATTGTACAGTAATCATATCTTGTCATGTTGTAAAGATGTGAGTATGTTTTTACACATTTCTATGATCTACTTAGGCTTAAGATGCTTTTAAGATGCAGCCCAGCTTGTACATACAACATTAATAAACTGGAGCACATAATCTAAACATTAAGCATCACTAAACTGCACAAGGTATTTTTTAATCGGATTGAAAACAATTATTGTATAGCGTTACATGCTTATTTTTTTTCCTGAAAATCTGATTTTTTTATGTCTACACCAAGGGGTTTCGATCTGATCGAAATTTCAATCGGATCAATTGAGGGGTTTATAAAAATGCCGTTTGATGCTTCAATCGAATTATAAATGGATAATATTTAGGTGCATGTAAACAGATTCAACCAATTTGTTCAAATGGCTGATTCCAGTGCCATAGAGGAAAGAGTTGCGACACTCCCATAGACCGCCAGAGGAACTTTGGAGTGCGGAAGTAACGCGTGTCGTGGAGCAGCCAATAGTTCCAAACACTGATAGTTCCACCATTGAACCCCATTCATTTTCAGGGTTTCCGAAGTACGCTCGCTGATAAATTAATGAAATTACTGTATTTTTTTACTTTTACACACATTAGCCGACCTCTCGTGAATCTAGTCAGTAGTTATATTTTATGTAGCCAGTTTTAGTTAATGGTTATTGGAAGATAATAGGTGAATTGCAGCTATAGCTTACGTGACACTAACGTTAGCTAACTTACGGTAACCTGATGTGTATAATATATAATATTATTAATAATAATAATAATAATAATAATAATAATAAATATATATAAATATAATATTATATATACACACACACACACACACACACACACACACACACACACACACACACACACACACACACACACACACACACACACACACACGCACACACGCACACACACACACGCACAATTCATTTATTTAAATGGGTTAGGGTTATGTGTGTATATATGCATATTTGTCAAAATGTGTGTTTGTGTAATACATACAGGCCTACATAAATACACATGCATATATAGATGCACAATTAATACAGGTCCTTCTCAAAAAATTAGCATATTGTGATAAAGTTAATTATTTTCCATAATGTAATGATAAAAATTAAACTTTCATATATTTTAGATTCATTGCACACCAACTGAAATATTTCAGGTCTTTTATTGTTTTAATACTGATGATTTTGGCATACAGCTCATGAAAACCCCAAATTCCTGTCTCAAAAAATTAGCATATCATGAAAAGGGTCTCTAAACAAGCTATTAACCTAATCATCTGAATCAACTAATTAATTATAAACACCTGGAAAAGATTCCTGAGGCTTTTAAAAACTCCCAGCCTGTTTCATTACTCAAAACCGCAATCATGGGTAAGACTGCCGACCTGACTGCTGTCCAGAAGGCCATCATTGACACCCTCAAGCAAGAGGGTAAGACACAGAAAGAAATTTCTGAACATATAGGCTGTTCCCAGAGTGCTGTATCAAGGCACCTCAGTGGGAAGTCTGTGGGAAGGAAAAAGTGTGGCAAAAAACGCTGCACAACGAGAAGAGGTGACCGGACCCTGAGAAAGATTCCAGAGAAGGACCGATTTCAGACCTTGGGGGACCTGCGGAAGCAGTGGACTGAGTCTGGAGTAGAAACATCCAGAGCCACCGTGCACAGGCGTGTGCAGGAAATGGGCTACAGGTGCCGCATTCCCCAGCTCAAGCCACTTTTGAACCAGAAACAGCGGCAGAAGCGCCTGACCTGGGCTACAGAGAAGCAGCACTGGACTGTTGCTCAGTTTTGCATGTCATTCGGAAATCAAGGTCCCAGAGTCTGGAGGAAGACTGGGGAGAAGGAAATGCCAAAATGCCTGAAGTCCAGTGTCAAGTACCCACAGTCAGTGATGGTCTGGGGTGCCATGTCAGCTGCTGGTGTTGGTCCACTGGGTTTTATCAAGGGCAGCAATGCAGCTAGCTATCAGGAGATTTTGGAGCACTTCATGCTTCCATCTGCTGAAAAGCTTTATGGAGATGAAGATTTCATTTTTCAGCACGACCTGGCACCTGCTCACAGTGCCAAAACCACTGGTAAATGGTTTACTGACCATGGTATTACTGTGCTCAATTGGCCTGCCAACTCTCCTGACCTGAACCCCATAGAGAATCTGTGGGATATTGTGAAGAGAAAGTTGAGAGACGCAAGACCCAACACTCTGGATGAGCTTAAGGCCGCTATCGAAGCATCCTGGGCCTCCATAACACCTCAGCAGTGCCACAGGCTGATTGCCTCCATGCCACGCCGCATTGAAGCAGTCATTTCTGCAAAAGGATTCCCGACCAAGTATTGACTATTGTGTGCATAACTGAACATAATTATTTGAAGGTTGACTTTTTTTTTTTGTATTAAAAACACTTCTTTTATTGGTCGGATGAAATATGCTAATTCTTTGAGACAGGAATTTTGGGTTTTCATGAGCTGTATGCCAAAATCATCAGTATTAAAACAATAAAACACCTGAAATATTTCAGTTGGTGTGCAATGAATCTAAAATATATGAAAGTTTAATTTTTATCATTACATTATGGAAAATAATGAACTTTATCACAATATGCTAATTTTTTGAGAAGGACCTGTATATTATGTGTATGGGTTAGGGTTAGTTACGTGTGATTGAAATATATATACATACATCGTATACATGTATTTGTGTGTGTTTTCTGACGAAAGGTTTAGTCTATGATTAGGGTAGGATGAAGGGTACATTAGCCATACTGAAATGAATCCCGTTAACAGTTATTTAGCTACGTATTTAGGAACATAGTTAATTCACTCATTAACTATCTCTCCGGTTTCATTTTATGAAGTTAATATTTACCGAACATTGCTGCAAATATAGTCGTTGCTTTCTACGTTATGGGAGCAGTCCATTTCCCTCCTAAATCATTCATTTGTACATGCATAGCGTAATTATTTATATTTTATGTTGGTTGGAATTCTGAACGGACCGCCACTGCAGACTTCTATGCGTGATCACGAAGGTAGGCTAATGGCTGAATCGGAATTTATAAGCAAGATCACGGATCAATAGCCTAATACAGCCCAGTTGTGCTAAAATAAATATCATGAGACGTCCATCATCAGATGAGCCGCTAAAGCCAGTGCTCCTACCCACGCGAACACGAACACTGAGCTTTTCCCTCCAAAAAAACCCTAAAACTTATCTAAGTAATATACATTATTTCGTTGTCACCCTGCCTCTCCAAATGCAAAACGGACATTAACTAAATGCAATAATGCAGTAACAGCTGAAAATGTACTTGGGTGTGAGTTTTATTTTATATTTACCGTTCAATAATGTAATCGCTGCTGTCTGTCCCATAGAAGAACATGACAGCCACCGTATGTTTTGGAACTATTGAGGCTTACATGAACCACGTGACAGCCATAGCGGCGACATCAAAGCGTGTCACAACTCTTTCTCTCAATGGCACTGGCTGATTCTTTTAGGAGCAAAGCAAGTGACTGTCTTTGAGTCATTGAATCATTCACTTAAACTTTTCGTTTAAAAACAGATTCATTCAGTAATAAAACACTGCTGTACATATCGCACACAACTAATGTGTCAGACAGATTTTTTTTTTATAAAAATAAATATTTATATATTAATATAATTTATATAATATTAAGCAGGTCAGGCAAAAATTAGCAAATGCAAACTTGAGTGTATATGATCATGTGTGCACAGAAGAACATCTGCATTTGTTATTCATACAGATGTATTGTACAAAGCTGTTGTACATTTGGTTTACAAAAACACTGCTTAACCACTGGTGTATATTTTCATTCACATGGTGAAGTATAGTAGCCTGGGAAAACCCAGATGAACTTCCTGCAAATTTAGATTTGCTCTGCAAGTTAGTCTGGCGAAGAGCCCAGTCAAACTCATTTCCAATCCTTCCAAAACGAGGCACCAATTACAAACGTTGAGGCGGGCTTTACAAGATGACGATCGATCTTATTGGTTTTAGGTCTATCCAATTGCGCACAGAGGCATGTGAGCAACGTCCGTTGGTGACGCCCTTTTGGAAATGAGCTGTCAATGAACTTTCCCCAGACCCTAACTCAGTTACGACTGAGAAGGGTCTGGTTTTAACCAGGCTAGAAGTATACCTCAGTGCACAACAAATCAATGACATCAGCAATATACCACTCCCCCCACATTCATCAACAGAGCTGATAAGAATGACTGTGCATAATTGATTAGTCCCTGCAGTGCGTGTCCGCACCTACCCGCTCTCCGCACGGAGCTCACATGAAGATGGGGTCAGCTTGTTCTTCTGGGAAGCAGATGTGATGTTCTTTCCTGGGGAGGAGACAGCATGAACTCAGGCAGCACGCCAGGAACACCTCACTGTGTTTCGGTCCCATGTCCCTGCCCTCTGAAAAGTGTCATGGTTATGTTTTAATCTTTACAATTCAAATGCAGAACAAAAATTGCATCTGAAGCAGTGTATATACCACAAAAAGTTGCACGTCAAGTTGTTCAGCTTTGAAAAAAAAAAAAACATCTCTTATACCTGTGTGTTCTTTTTCATTCTGTTGCTGTCTGTCCAGCTGGTTTTGAAAGTGAGAGCATGTTCTGTACAGACAGTCCCTGCTCTCAGTAAGTATGGTTTGTGATGCTGAATGTGACTAGCGGTGGGTGTTTATTGCGGATTTGCAAAATCATGAAAGTATTACTTCCAGCCTGAATTGACATTTTGTATTACACTAAATTCATTCATTTAAAAAAGAAAAAAAAAGCAATTATATTAAATATATTTATGTAACCATAATGAATACTTTTGGATGAATCAAAGGCTCTTTCATTATGGAATG
Organism: Siphateles boraxobius; assembly: GCF_051911475.1. Classification (NCBI taxonomy): domain Eukaryota; kingdom Metazoa; phylum Chordata; class Actinopteri; order Cypriniformes; family Leuciscidae; genus Siphateles; species Siphateles boraxobius. Next base: position 3,300,185 of record NW_027508722.1, on the reverse strand, counting down.
AAATTGCAAATAAACTGTTATTTTTTAGCTTCTTCAAAGTAGCACCTTTTGACTACATTACTAGATTAATCTGGACATTTAAATTAATGAGGTGCATTCTCGGATGCTTTTAAACAGTATTGCAGATCTACTATATTTTGAACACTTGGTTGCTTTTCCTTCACTATCTGCTCCAAAAATAAGTTATGTTATTGTTAAAAATTGTTTTAAATCTAGGCCTGGTTTCACAGACAGGCCTTACATTAAGCCAGGATTAGGCCTTAGTTCAATTAGGACATTTATAAACGTGCCCTAGAAAAAAAACACACACAAAAAAAACACCTTGATGTTTTTTTCTTCCTAGTGTTTTTTTCTGCATCTTGAGACAAAACAATGGCGGTGACATTTTAAGATATGTCAGTGCTAATTGCTTTCAGTTAAAGGTCCCATGACATGCTTCTTTTTGTGAGCTTTGATATAGGCTTTAGTGGTACCTAGTACTGTTCCTGAAATCCTTTTCCCAAAATTCAGCCTTGGTACAGAATTATAGCCACTACAAGCCAGTCCCACAATGAGCTTTCCTTCAGACGTGCTGTTTTGGTGTCTGTAGCTTTAAATGCTAATGAGGAGGAGAAAGGCGGGACAAGGTGTAGGGCGGGTGTGGCCTTGACCAGCTTGCGGCAGCGGTATATTGGATATATTGCAATGGCACGCAGACACGCAGTCGTTCAAGCATTTCAGTTTGACTCAGAATCTGATCCGGATGGAGAAGCAACGGAAGTTGCAACTCAGCGGCTCCAGCAGGAGATCTCCGAATGGTTAGTTTAAAATATTATGTCTGGATACGGTACTTTATTTGGATGGTTTATGTATGCTGTTAGTTATTATCATGTAGCTAACGCTTGCCTACTGTTGCCTTTTCATGTTGCTCTGATTTGCTATCGTTTTAAAGCTGTATTAGCATTTATATCAGTAATATTTGACACAAAAGACTCAAAACCCAAACCGTGACAGTTTCTATATTTTTTAAAAGCACAATATAAATGAAGGTGACTTGACTTAAAAATCACATCTCTTTAACCTGGCATACACAAAGCACATTATCAATTTTTATTATTCAAATCAGTTAAATTATTGTTAGGCTGCATAAATTAGGTCAGCCGGAACCGGGAACACTTCCTATAACACCTGAGGCCATTTCACACAGAGATTCCGGAAAATTCATGGATAAAGTGACCTGGGATTTGACCTCGGGTTCGTTTGACTTTGGTTAATTCACACTGCCAGTGATTTCCCGGAATCATAGGGACCCGTAATCACACACAACCTGTAAAAATACCGTAAAGACACGTGACATCGATGTGACATATAATGTCTCAGCAGCGTCTATAGTTTGCTTATGAGCTGCGATTTCTCTGTGGAGAAACCACGCTTGTGCATTTCTTTTCTCTGATTCGATCATAAACTAGCGCATTACGTACCGTTTCATGCTGGCGAATGATCCCGGCTTCAGCGCCATCATTACGACACGGCATTGATTACAGCTTTTGTTCACACAGCGCGCGTTCCGGGACTGAACACGGCAATGTTACTAGGTCCCGGGTCATGTTTGCGTTCACACAGACGGTGTTCTGGCAATTCTCTGGCAATTTCCCGGGATCAACGCGCTGTGTGAAAGGGGCTCTGATGTGTCTGGGTATCGAGTTAGGTACTTTTTAGGTACCGACCGAATTGCCTCGATACAGCATGATTGGCTGTGGCGGAAAAACACTAGTTTACGCGGTTGCCCAGAGATGTGGCTCGTCGCATGAGAAGCTGTAGTGTATTTGTGTGTAAGCGTCCCAACCCAGATAGATAGAAAATATGTGGAAATGATCAAAAGTGTACGTTGCAATATTTTCGACAAGATAATTTCTGCCAAGACCGGCAACACGATAAATCTGATAAGGCACTTTAAAGAGCACAGATACACTTGAGAGTAGAACGTTTATCCATCTTCGACTGCAAGAACTGGAGCGCGTCACAAATGAACCGAAACTCAGCGTATAGGATACTTGCCTCACAGACATGAGAAATAGTCCTATAGACAGTCAAAATATGTCTACTTTTAAATGAAACAATTAGAAATAAATAGTTTGATTACCTAATCCATATAGGCGTGCGCGCGTGTTCACTACTGCAGAAATGACGAGTCAGCATTGCCATATTCATCTTTGCAGCCAACACACTCAGTAAACACTTGTTTATTAATAAACAATTAAAATTTCTCCTTGCTACTGTTTACTGACACATCCATAATCATTAGGCTACTTTTGCCAGTGCTTTGTGGCAAGCTTCATGTGTGCTGAGCGCAATTGCATATATCCCGCACCCCAGTAGCCTATATTTAATTCAATTCACATTTATTTGTATAGCATTTTTCACAATACATATCGTTTCAAAGGAGCTTTACAGAAAATGCATTTGTCTAAATTACAATTTAGAGTGATCTGTTATCAGAGGTGACTGTGTGTGATGCATTTCAATTAATTTTCATTCAGTTTCATTGTTAAACAATGCATTAAGTTAAGGCAGAAACAATGAGCTCATTGAAGTAAAGAATACATGTTGTTAAATGATTAGGAAACAGAAAACTCAAAATATGAGTGTAAAAAAGTCAACAAACTGAAAAAAAATAAAAGTTTTTTTTTTAGGTAATGTTATATTGTTAAAACTGGTTTCATAAAATTGGTATCGAAAAAAGTATCGTTCAGGAACCTGTATCGAAGTCAAGGTATCGGTATCGAAAATTATGTTACGATACCCAGCCCAACTTGTTACATCATAAGAAGAATGGCATCTACGCTAATATTAGTCTCTCTGTTTATCCCGAGATTTACTGTAGTCAGCCGGATCCGGGCCGTATCCAGATCAGATGGAGGACCTGCGCCTAGACATGACCACAACGAATCCCTGAAGTGTCAGCAGGGATTGTGTCAACTAGACTCTCCCTTTCGAAGTTCTCATCGACACGACGGCCAGTGCCACATATCTTCAACATACCCTTCTCCATTCTGGTATGATGAATCCGATCTTCAACCAGATGGAACTGGATAAATATTTTGAATAAAGATTTTTTTTATAAATAAGCAGTTTTGTGTAGTAGAATATAATATTCTCATGGCTTTATAAGAAACAAATATATATTTTTTGTTTGCAAAATTATTTAAGTGAAGTCTGCTGGGGGGAAACATAGGCAAATAAACAGCATTATTGAGCATTATTATATATTATATAACACAAGTTATGTCAGGTTAAATTAAACAAATAATAGAAAACACAGTATCCAAACTGTAAAATATTAGCCTACCATCCAAACATATTCTGAATTAAAAGTTCTCTGACTTCTGCTCCTGCAGGATGCATTCTACCTTGATGTGGGTTCAAAGGACCATCATCTTCAGAAACCGCATCTTCCTCACCATCGGCTCCAACGGCACCAACTTCCTCCTCAGGAAGCTGGACATTTTCCCTGACTGCAATGTTGTGGAGAATTGCAGGAACCACAATAACAGAACAGCTTTTGGTGGGGTATAGCTTTAGGTCACCACTGGACTTGCTGATGCAGCGAAAACGTTGTTTCCACAGTCCTATAGTCCTCTCCACTATAGAGTGTGTCCTTCCATGGGCCTGATTAAACCTTTCCTCTGCAATGGTGACTGGATGCTGCACAGTTGTCAAGAGGTAGGGGCGAAGAGGATATCCACTGTCTCCCAGGAGCCAGCTATCACCAAAGCCACGTTCTTCAGCCATCTGGCAAATTGCAGAATTGGCCCATGCAAAAGAGTCATGTGTGCTTCCAGGCCATTTTGCCACAATGTCAGTGAAAGTCCCTGGTGATCACACACTACTTGAACATTAATGGCTGGATAGCCCTTCCTGCAAAATGTACAAGGGCTCATTTACCTTAGGGCTTAATACTGGGATGAGGGTGCCATCAATGATGCCAATCACTCTGGGGATGTTGTCAATATCATAGAATTGTTGATTGGCCAGCTGTATTTCCTCAGGAGTTTTGGGGAAAACCAGGATGCTCTTCATCAGCTGTAACAGCAAAGGTGTTACTGTTGTCACAGTTTTGCTGACTGAAGACTTGCTGAGCCCCAGGCCATCACCCATCACCTCCATTAAACTTCCAACAGCAAAATAACGCAGTGTAGCTAACAACTGCACCTCTGGACTTAAGGCGTAGTGTCTTCTTGTTGCCCTCTGAAGGTGTGGTTTCACTATCTGAAATAATTCAAGAATCTTGGTCCTTGGAAGACGGAATTTTCTTAAAATTGCATCATCAGATAGTGAGCCAAGAGGGGTAAAATTTGTCCTTATGTGGGCATTTATATAAACTGATTGACTTCTCAGTCGCCTTCTGTGCTCCAGCTGTAAGATTCTTTGTAAAGCTGCCATTGTTGAGCACTTGGAACACACACGGTTTTATTAGGAGAGGCATTAGTACACCTGCTTTTGATGCACCAGAATTAATAGAAACACCTTAGCTAATAATCATTCTAAATTTATTTAATTACTACAATTAATTATTAACATTTTTGATTTGTTATAGTAATAAGGTACAACATTAATATATTGTATATGTTGATTTGGTTTATAATAGGCTGTTGTCATTCTGTTATTTCATATTTTTCATTCTTCTCTTAAGAATGGTTTAAGTACTTATGAGTGTTTTGTGTTATGTTTGGCTTATATTGTCATTGATGATATTAATGTTGTGAATTAACAAAATTTTCATTTACTTTATGGTTTATGTGATAGTGGCTCACCACTTCAAAATAAAAGTTACATTCCATATGTTTCATTATCAGGCTTGGTCACATTATTCAGGTATTTAATAAATGATGACATGGCATGGTAAACATGCTTCAGCTTCACTCAGTAATGCCTGCATTTTTATGTGGCATTAATATACTACTTTGAGTCAAGTTACAATAGTATGCTCTTTAACTCATATTAAACTGAATGCTCAGTGTATTAGAAAAGCACTTGAAATACATACTACAAAAGAGTATATTTGGCCATAACATTTTTTATTTATTTGTATTTCAGTCCAACTGCTGAAGGGTTTTAACTTCATCACTGAAAAACAAATTGAATGCCATGCACCACACAGCTTCACCAGAACCATGATGGCCAACAATGTAGCCAAAAAAAAAGAAAAAAAAGAGGGTTACATCTGTGGATCTGAAAAAAAAAAGATGACATGACTGTCAGCCACACATGATTTGACTTTCCACACTGAGTAAATAACACAATTTTCACTTACTGTCGGTTGGTAGAAACATGGTTAAAGAGGGCTTGCTGGCTTGTTGTTGCAGGAGTTCCAATTTAGCCCTCCTATAGGCTATAACCTCCTGATGATGTTGGCCTCGCTGCTCCTTCAGGGCTCTCAGTTCTCTCCTGATTCCCTGGAGCTCAGATAATTTCTTCTTCTCCGACTGAAGCGGCTTCTCACTGCAGCCACAACGTCCCCTGTTTCTCCTTTGGCGGGAGATTAATGGCTGGTTTTCTGGAGTGCCAGAACGACGTTGCCCAGCACATGAGGAGGCCTCAGACTGAGGGGAGTCAGGAGAAGGGAGCAATAGCCCAAGACCAGGACTCATTGCTGATGTTACAGGGGCAGGTTGAAGGGGTCCTGATGTTACAGGGGCAGGTTGAAGGGGTTCTGATGTTACAGGGCCAGGGTGGAGGGGGCCTGATGTTCCAGGGCCAGGGTGGAGGGGGCCTGATGTTCCAGGGGCAGGTTGAAGGGGTTCTGATGTTCCAGGGCCAGGGTGGAGGGGGCCTGATGTTCCAGGGCCAGGGTGGAAGGGGCCTGATGTTCCAGGGCTCAACTTTGAATTCAAAGGCCTGGTTGACGCACATGCATCTATGCCTCCAGGGATCCCTTCCAATGCCTCAGGCCCCAGGATGGCCAAAACTTTCTCTTCCTCTGCAGTCAGAGGAGGAACGGAGTTGATACCCCCACCAGTCTTTTTTGATTCCCTTCTATGTGCTGCAGCCCTCCGTTTTGTCACACTTGCGAAGTCCGTCCACTTTTTTCTAACTTCTTCTGGGCTTCGCTCATAACCATAGCCAGCAGCATTTATTTTTTGGGTGATTTCTGCCCAGGATTTTTTTTTTATCAGCATTTGTAACACAATTTTTCAGCTTTGAAAATAGCTGGATTTTATTATTCTCCACCTCCTCCAAAAGAACTGTAACTTAATTTTTCGAAAATTGTGGTTTTCGCCTCATATGAACACATAGCTGTGTGGCAAGGGGACTTAAATAGGTAGGCTAATGATCTTAAGCAAAATATGCAACAGGTGTCCACAATAGTATAACAATCACAGTGTTTTTAAAACCCATAATTTATTTTCATTTTAATTGTGCTGATCTATCAATATTCAATAAGAAATTAATTAATATGAAATTGTGAAATTAATAGTTATAGATTTTGGGATCAGAGAAGACAACATTGTGTTTATATATGTATATATTTTACTGTGCAAAGAATACATGTTGAGTTGTTAACTTAATTACTCCACATCGTCACTAAGAAAGCGCAGTCGAAAAGAGAAAAGAACCAAATCAAGCACCCCTGAGCTGGACGATGACATCACTGTTTTCTCCAGAGCGGCTGTATAGAAATGAACAAAATTAATAACTCTTTTACAACAGAAATCAATCAACACTGTATTTACTTAAGCTGGATTATGACAAACAATCTTCATTGTAAAAAGTGCTATATAAATAAAGGTGACATGACTTAACTTGACTATACTCTCTGAAGGAATGTTTTAGTATTACTTAATAAAGATCTATATAAAGATATACACAACGTATATTACTATCTAGTTACATATGCAAAACAGCATGCTCAAAGACAAGGGGTTGTAAACTTTCCATCCAAAAGTTTAAGTTACCATTGGCTCACTCTGCAGATGCTAAAATGCCACTATCACAGTGACTCTCTTCTTCCTTCTTCTGGTTTCTGTTTGTGTGAAAAGGACTGGAGACATCCAAACAAATCTCCGGCCTTTGCCCCGGGGGGTAGCCCAGTTATAACTTCCCCGGTCTGGAGAGAGGACTCTCAACCAATGTCAATGTCAATTTATTTCTATAGCACTACTAAACACAACACCAGTTGACCAGTGTGCTTTACATCAATACAAGAAGCAATAGATACACAAAAACAACACCAGTGTGCTTTACATCAATACAAGAGGCAATAAAAACACAAAAACAAAACATAATGAAAAACATTTCATCCTTGACCATATGCTAATTTAAAAAAATAAGTTTTTAGCCTAGATTTAAACACAGACAAGGATGGAACAGATCTAATATTAAAAGGTAACGCATTCCACAGTCTGGGAGCAGTCACTGAAAACGCGCAGTCAACCCTACTTTTCAACTTTGATTTCGGAATATGTAGTAATCTCTGATTTGACAACCGCAGAGACATAACTGGCAGATGTTCTATCAGTAGATCTGAAAGGTAAGGAGGGGTCAAACCATTTAAGGATTTAAATACTAAAAGAAGAGTTTTAAAATCAATACGGTATTGTACAGGCAACCAGTGCAAATCACGTAGCACTGGAGTAATATGGTCCCGTTTTCTAGTACCTGTCAGAAGTCTTGCTGCCCTATTTTGTACCATCTATAACTGGGATAAAGCTGATAGGCTGATCCCGTAATACAGTGAATTGCAATAGTCTAGCCTCAATGTTAACAAATGCATGAATTATTCTTGCAAAATTATTAAAATATAAAACAGGTTACTTTAGCTAAAAGACGGAGCTGGAAAAAGCCAGATTTGACCACTGAACTTATCTACTAGTCAAATTTTAGACCATCATCGAAAACAACACCCAAATTCTTTGCCAAAGGCTTTGCAGAAAGTGTTAAATTACTTAGGGTTATTTGACTAAGAGAATCAGATGAGCCAAAAACTATGATTTTTTTTTTTCATTGAAATTGAGAAAATATGTCCTGATCTTGAGGTATACTAGGAATGGGGTCTTAAAGATCATTGGCACAGTTGTCGGTATTAATATACTCAAGGAGCCCAGACTTATCTTGTTGGGGGACACTTCATTATTAGATGAACGGAGGGGTATTAATCTGAGGTTTGTTAGATTAGCTTTCTTAGCAGCAATAAAATGCATAACTCTGAGGTGGAAGGACTCTAAACCACCTACTAGTATGTGGACTACAGAAGTATCATCATATGTACCTCTTGAGAAAATTGCATTTTGTTTGAAGAAACGTGAAGATCTGTTTGTAAAACACTGGGGCAGTTTCCTTTCATATATGGGTATAACAACAACAGGACAAAATACCCTAAATTTAATATGACTTTAAATGCCTTTTTCTTGTTTAATCTGCATGGTTTATTAGTAGCACTGGGGGAGGGAGGTTTGGGGTGTGATATAGGGTTGTGATATGATGAATCAATCAGTTTGTATTTTGTATAGTTTTTTCCCTGTTTTTTTTGTCCTCTTTTTTTTAAAGAAAAGACCCAATAAACACAGTGTTCCAAAAAAAATTTGAGAAAATATAAAGATAACCTAGCTTTCACATCAGATAGGCCTAGATAACATTACTAAGTGTTTCCAGTCCATCAACATTTGGTTTTAGGGGTAAATTAACTTGAGTGTCATCCGAATAGCAGTGGAACGACAACCCATGTTTCCTAAAAATAGACCCTAATGGAAGCATATATAACGAAAAAAGAATGGGAGCTAAAATGGTTCCCTGAGGAACACCATAAGACAGAACAGCAGCCTCCGACAAATATTCCCCAATATTAACACTAAACTTCCTATTTGACAGATAAGAAGTAAACCATTCTAGGGCAGCTCCTTTGATACCAACCCAATGTTCCAGGTGAGCAAGAAGAATAGTATGATCTACCGTATCAAAAGCTGCACTCAGATCTAGCAGTACAAGTACAGTAGAAACGTCTCAGGTTACGTATGTAACCCTCGTTCCCTGAGTAGGGAACGGAGACGTTACGTCGGATGACGACGAATGGGGTTTCGCTTAGAACACCTATCGACTTCGAGTATTACAAAACGAGCCAATGGCAAAGAAATGCCATGGGGCTGCGGAATTTGCATAGCGTAACTCCGCCCCACCTCGTGGGTATAAAAGGAGGAAGCCGGCAACATGTAGATATGTTTCTTCGCTGAGGAGCCAAGACTGAGCTCAGGCGATCCCCGCGGTACAGCGGAAAGTGGCAGGCAGACGTAACGTCTCCGTTCCCTACTCCGAGTTACTTCGGATGACGACGAATTACCAGTCTAATCACGCCACCTTCTCGGCTGTCTTCCAGTGCCCAGCGTAAATCTGAGATCCTTGTCGTGAGACTGGCACGGACGAAGGACTCCTATTTAGCACAGGAATACCAAGGTACACTGGGGAGCATATCCCATAGCTTAGAGGAAATATGCAATTATTGCCAACCCCGAGGGGTGGGGGACTTAGAGAATACACATGTGACCCGGTGGGATGCATATGGAGAACACTGGGGTGTCCAGCTGCAGGTGGAATATTTCAACCCCAGGGGTGGCAAGGTGGCTTGCCAAGGGAAAGACACATGCTCAGAGAGGCTTACAGTGGAAATACACATGTGGGGGTTGCTCAGAGGAGGGACCATGCACACGGGAGGCACCTAGCCGACGCACAGGCAATAGACACTGGCGCCGACGTCAGGAGTGCTGGAGGAACTCAGGGCTTTCGGAGAAGCTCACCTGAGAAGAATATCGCACGTATCCAGTCCGTGGAGTGGAATGGCGAGCAAGCGAAGACACTTGAGCGGATCCAGTACTAGCTGGTTGAAGCGAGTACATGAGAGGACACTGGCTCCACTCGGAGATTGTAGAATCTGGCGAATGTGTTAGGTGTCGCCCAGCTTGCAGCTCTGCAGATGTCTGTTAGCGAGGCGTCATGCGCTAGAGCCCAAGAGGACGCCACACTCCGGGTGGAGTGGGCAGTCGCACCAAGAGGGCACGGTCGGCCTTGCTGCTGGTATGCCAAAGCAATGGCGTCCACTATCCAGTGAGACAACCTTTGCTTGGAGAGAGCCTTTCCCTTCAGCTTCCCACCATAACAGACAAAGAGCTGGTCTGAGGTCCTGAAAGACTCCGTTCTGTCACATAGGCGCGGAGAGCGCGTACTGGACAGAGCAGTGCCAAGGCTGGGTCTGCCTCCTCCAGGGGCAGCGCTTGCAGGTTCACCACATGGTCCCGGAAGGGAGTGGTAGGAACCTTGGGCACATATACAGGCCGGGGTCTCAGGATCACGTGGGAGTAAGCCAGCCCGAGTTCCAGGCACGCTTCGTCAACAGAGAATGCATGCAGGTCCCCTACCCTCTTGATGGAGGCCAGTGCAACCAGGAACGCTGTCTTCATAGACAGGAATTTAAGCTCGACTGATTGCAGGGGCTCAAATGGAGCACTCTTCAGGGCAGTTAGAACCACTGAGAGGTCCCAAGAGGGAACGAGAGGAGGGCGAGGCGGATTTAGTCTCCTCGCTCCTCTCAGGAACCCGATGACCAGGTCGTGCTTCCCCACCGACTTACCTTCGATGAGGTCATTGTGTGCTGCAATGGCGGCAACATAGACCTTCAGGGTGGAGGGAGACAGCCTTCGCTCCAACCCCGGATGAAGGAAGGAAAGCACAACGCTGATCGAGCATCTCCGGGAGTCTTCTCAGTGGGAAGAGCACCAGCTGACGAAGAGGTTCCACTTCAACGCATAGACGTGTCTCGTGGATGACGCCCTAGCGGAAGTGATGGTAGCCACCACCGCTGGTGGTAGGGTACTCAAACCTGCCTCGTCCCATCAAGGAGCCACACGTGGAGGTTCCAGAGATCGGGACGAGGGTGCCATAGGGTGCCCCGTCTCTGAGAAAGAAGGTTCTTCCTCATAGGGATCGGCCAGGGAGGTGCTGTCGCGAGGAGTACTAGTTCGGAGAACCAGGTCCGGCGGGCCAGTACGGCGCGACCAGAATGACCTGCTCCTCGTCCTCCCTGACCTTGCGCAAGGTCTGCGCAAGAAGGCTCACTGGGGGAAACACATACTTGCGGCCCTGCGGCCAGCTGTGCGCCAGAGCATCTGTGCCGAGTGTGCCCTCGGTCAGGGAATAAAACTGGGCGCAATGGGTCGAGTCGTGAGAGGCAAACAGATCTATCTGTGCGTCCCCGAACTTGTCCCAAATCAGCTGAACCAACTGGGGATGGAGTCGCCATTCTCCAGGGAAGGGCTGAAGCCGAGAGAGCTCGTCGGCTGCACAGTTCAGGACTCCGGGAGGAAAATGGCTCGAAGCAACCTCAGATGCTTCTGACTCCATAAGAGGAGGTGGCGGGCGAGTTGCGACATACGGCGCGAGCGTAGACCACCCTGACGGTTGATGTACACTACTGTGGCGGTATTGTCTGATCGGACTAGTACGTGTTGACCCCTGAGCAACGCCCGGAAGCGGTGCAGGGCAAGGCGTACTGCCAGCAACTCGAGGCAATAGACATGCCATACTGCTCAACACTACATGCGAGAATCACTGAGCTTCAGGAGCAACCTTGCTCAACACCTAAGTGTGAAGAAATTCACTGAACTTCAGGAGCATTTCTGCTCAATACCTGGTGTGATAAGTCTCACTGAATTTTTCAGGAGCATTTCTGCTCAACATGAGAGTGTGACAGCATGTCCATTGCGCATGGCGCCCCAGCCCGTGGAGGCATCTGTTGAGACAACAACATGCCAGGAAGCTCGTTCCAGGGGCACTCGGACCCGTAGAAAACTGAGGTTCGACCACGGGGTGAGTACTGACGGCAGGTCGGAGGAACTGGTACTCGGAGGGTGCCGTGTTGCCATGCCCACCTCGGGAGTCGGTCGCGAAGCCAAAGCTGAAGCGGTCTCATATGAAGCAATCTGAGCGGCGTGCCGCGGCTGCAGATGCCATATGCCCCAGGAGCCTCTGAAAAAACTTCAGTGGAACCGCACTCTTGCGCTTGATAGTCTCAGGCAAGTCAGCAATGGCTGAGTGGAGAAGGCGACCAAGTCCATACCAAGAAAAGAGCTCCTCTGCACGGGGCAAAGTTACTCCTTTCCCAGTTGACCTGAAGGCCCAGACGAGCTAGGTGCCGGAGCACTGGGTCCCTGTATTCGCAAACCTGGTCTCAGGAGTGAGCTTCAGACAGCCAGTCACAGAGATAGGAGGAACAAGGGCTGCCTCAACAACCTTGTGAAGGCGCGAGGAGACAGGGCTAGCCCGAATGGGAGAACAGCGTATTGATATGTGCGCGCCCTGACAGCAAACCGTAGGTATGGTCTGAGTCGAAGGAGAACGGAGACATAAAAGTAGGCGTCCTTCAGGTCGATCGCTGCAAACCAATCCTGTGGCCGCACACATCCAGAAATGCGTTTGGCCAGGAGCATCTTGAACGGCAGCCTGTGAAGGGAGCGTTTCAGATGCGTAGGTCCAGGATTGGCCGTAACCCACCAGACTTCTCCGGGACAATGAGGTAGGGGCTGTAAACCCGGACCTCATTTCGGCTGGAGAGACAGTCTCAATCGCACCCTTCGCCAGTAAGGTAGCAACCTCCGCTCTCATGATAGGGGCATAGCCATCGACCAAAGTGGAGCGGACTCCCCTGAAGCGGGGAGGAGACCGTGCGAACTGAATCGCATAGCCGAGCCGATGGTTCGCGCGACCCAGCGGAACAGATAGGGAAGCTCTAGGCAGGCTCCAAACTGTGCCAGCGGCGTCAAGAACCACAGACGTCCCCCCGGTGGTGCAGCGAAGCGGAATGACCGGCCCAGAAGTGGACGGCATAGCGGCCCGGTGTGGGGGCAAGGTCAAAACCGAACCCGGACAGAGGAGGCCAGGGAAGGACCAGCGTTCCACGGGGGCCTGCTCTGTCAGGGGTCTGGCAACAGAGGGGGACAGGGGCGAAGCAGTCCGTGGACGGCACGCCGTGTCAACCGCCTCAGGGACAGAGGGGGACGAGGAGAGCACGGCTTGTGGGCGGCACTCTGTGTCGTCCGAGAACTCTGTATGCTCAGAGACGAGAGAGTCAGCTCTTTCTGAATAAGGATTCTTCCCCAGCCCTCCACCGGGGAAAGGAGTGGCCCTGCTACCAACTCCTGGAAAGAACTGAGTCTCATCTCTGAGCAGCCCATCTCAAAAGTGCCGCTTAACCCGGCGTTTAGCGGGGGGCGGGGCTGTAGAGGGCTGTGGCAGCCCCCCTACGGTCTTCCGGAGCCAGGCCCGGGTGAACGGGCGGGGTTGGAACCGTGGGAGGGTGCCTTCGGCGGTGGGCAGACTGAGGGATCTGAGCGGACGACGGGGCCGTCGGGAAGATTAACCTCAATCTGCTCACGGGCGGTTGAGAACTGTTGGGCAGAAGCACTCAACCGCACCGCCGAAGAGGCCGACCTGGGAGATGGGGGTGTCAAGCAGACGGGTCCGCCCGACATCGTGCACATCAGCCGGTCAGCCCCAGAATGGTGAACATCACCTGACTCCGAGAGCGTACGGCCACTTTCGTTGCTCGGAGAGCAAGGTCAGTGGCGGCGCGCAGCTCACTGAAGAGCCTCGGGTCAGTCCCGCCCTCCTTAATGTCCATGAGCATCTGGGTCAGGTAGACCAGGAGAACGGTCATGGGATGCAGTGAGGCGGCTGCCTGTCCTGTGGCACTAAAGAATTTCGCCACAGATTAGTGTAGACGAAAAGAACTACAGGCTTTGGACGGGTGCTTAGGATTGCGCCGGGAAGCACTCTGAGGACACAGTAGCATGGCAACAGAGCGTTCAACCGGGGGCACCCCAGTGTACCCATGGGCAGCGGCCCCTGAGGGGAGGAAAGGCGGATGAGATCACGGGTCTGCTCGTTGTCACTCCGAGTTACGTCGGACTGACAACGAGCAGACCCGTGATCTCATCCGGGGTCAGGTTTTAAAAAATATCACTCGGCAGCTATTAACACATCGTTTAGAACTTTCAGGAGTGCATTCTCTGTCGAGTGATATTTTTTAAAACCTGATTGAAAAAGTTTAAATACCTTATTTTCATCCAGGAAACTCTGTAATTGTTTTAACACTATCTTCTCTAAAATCTTAGAAACAAAAGGCAAATTTGAAAAAGGTCTGAAATTGGCCATAACATTTAAGTCTAGGTTTGGTTTCTTTAACAATGGCCAAACTATAGCATGTTTTAATGCTTATGGTACCATGGAGGTTTTCAGACATCGATTTTTGATGTTTAAAAGAAAAGGCCCCATGGCATCAAAAACTTGTTTCAAGAGAAATGGAGGGATGGCATCCATAGGGGATCCCGACGGCTTCAACTGACCGACTATTTCTTGCAGATGGGCGAGAGAAATAGGTTCGAATTGCTTAAACTCCGCCGAATAAGCGGCGGTCAAGCTTTTGGTCAAGATAGAAGGATCAAAAGAAGGACAAAATATCCCCAATCTAATGTCATTGATCTTATTCACAAAAAAATGCAAGAAAATCATCACACAAAGTCGAAAAACTGCCTCATACAGCAGGATACTCATAAACAGATGGATTGATAACAGAGTTAAAAACAATAAAAACAGTTCTTGGTCTATGGTAATTTTTGGTGATGAGTTTCGTAAAATAATTGGATCTTGCTGCTCTCAAAGCCTTTTGGTATTTTAACAATGAGTATCTTAATATTTCAAAAGAGGGATGAAGCTTATCCTTCTTCCATCTACGCTCTGCTCTTCAGCAGGACTGCCTCAAGGAGCGCATGTTATCATAAATCCATGGGTCAACTCTTGGCTTAGGTTTTAAGGTCTTTACTGGAGCTACTATGTTTAAAACATTCACACATGTAGAATTGAACTCACACAAAAGCTCATCTGCACTTAATTCATACTGGTTTGCATCCATAGCTTGCATAGTATCGCAAAAAGCTGATGAGAAAACTGTACTAGTATCAGAGTTAATTAATCTGGATTTACGGACTAGCCTTTTGAATTGCAAAGAGTTTGATGATGTAGGAATATAGAGAATATAACACATTTATGATCAGAAAACCCATTTTCCACTATCTTCAGATCATACAAAAAAATACCATATGACAACACAAGATCAAGAGTATGTCCACCATGATGGGTAGTAACATTTACATGCTGATCTAAATCAAAGGCATTTATCAAGGTAATAAACTCTTCAACTAAAGAGTCTGTTCTGCAACACACATGCACACTAAAATCTCCTAAAATTAACAATTTATCATACTTTGGTACAAATTCACCCAAAAAATTTGCAAACTTGTTCAAGAAGTCTGCATTGTGTTTAGGAGGGCGATATAACAAGGCAATCAATAGTGGACTATTCAGTTCAAATACAAAAAGTTGCAGCTCAAAACTTCTGTAGTTGTTTTGTACTATTTGGTGGTAGGAGAATGTGTCTCTTTAAATAGAGAGTAATCCGCCACCCCTGCAAGGCGAATTTAAAAACAAACAGTTTGAAAGTTCCGCCAGAGGGCATGAATCACCAGGTACGGCAGGTTTCCATAATAAATAAGCAGTCCAAATCACGCGAAGTAAAAAAGTAATTTATAATAAAAGTCTTATTTACCACCGATCTCGAATTGAGTAGACCCAGCCTGAACCGAAGCGGACTGTCCGTCATCTCCTCCGACTGCTGCACTTGAGGAAAAGTGCGAAGATGGCTGAAGCACACTCCTCGATGGCAGATACGGGGAGAGCCATACACACCAGAGGTTACCGTGGCTGGGACCAGGGGAGCACTCCACTCATATGACAGATCCAGTAGTCGCCGGCCGAACATCTCCCCTTACGTCCCAAAGGCTGCTCACCAGATTGCAGAGCCAGGTAGGACTTCAGCCTAACAGCACAGCCACCCCGTTTTCTTCATTTCTTCCTCTAGACTCTTCACTGGTAACGAGCATGGTCATCGCCGAAGATAACCAGGTATCGACGATAGAAGAAGAGGAGGGGGATAATATTATGGAATTACATTTGTTTCTAAAAAACTGAACGTAACTTTATAAAACTGAACGTAACTTTTTCAGAAACTATCAAAAATATGCCATTACAAAAGAAGAAAAACTCAAAATCAAAAAAATTAACTTAGTCGCACAAATTTAACAGGCTCTTCAAATATGCTTCATTCTTTGTTAATGTTTTTCAAAGATTCGTTTTCGCAAATCGTGGATTCTGAATACATTGGCACAGATTTCGCTTACGTTTTTCGTTTGCTGTTTTGAGACAAACCTCTCGTGGGGGTGGGCTTAACAGTGATCTACTCTGATTGGATAGTGAGCTTTTGATGGACAGGTGCTCTCTGACCTGGAAGTACAGATGTCACTCAGTGGCTGTGGCACACATATTGGAAAGCTCTCGCGGTGATTGGGATCAATCGGGTTAGCCAATTATTTAATCAGGATCGGTACTTATTTACTTATCAAGAATTTCTATCTCATTATAATATTCCTGTTGCTCCAAAACAGTTTGCCTCTGAATTTGGTGCTATCCCGTAATGGTGTCATATGCTATTTAAGGGCCGTAATAGTTGTTTGACAAGTTCTGAAATGCCTCTCCCAGACCCGGCTGACACATATGTAGGCACTAGGCAGGATATGTTTTAAATTTACATTAAAAAATAATAGAGATATTCGTTTTCTCTTTCCCAATGATTGTGTTTCCACTCCTCTTGTTGCTACAAAATTGATCACATTTGTGGAATATATTTCATGGAAGAAGGTTTGGACTCTCCCTAACAAGTACCTATTGGTAAATAAGGTCAAATAGATTTATTTTAAGCTTATTCTTCGATATTATCCTGTTAAAACGTTCATGGTATTGAATTTTAAATTAAGTATAGATACAAATTGTACTTTGTACTTTCACAACCAGAGACTATCTTACATCTTTTTTGGCATTGTGATCATACAAGAAAACTTTGGCAAGACATTTGCAGGTTCATTGTAAACTATATATATAAAGACTTTGAGCTTTATTTCAAGGATGTTTTATTTGGGTTTTTCATTTTTGAGAAGCAATATGAGAATATTTTTTTCTTTGCAACTTATTAATTATTTTGCTTGCGAAATTTCTCACTTCAAAATGATGTTAAGATCTATATCAAATCCTTATCTACCTCTTGTAACAAAAGGCTACTAAAACGTTTTTGTATAATTATTATTATTATTTTTTTTTACTTTTGTTTGTATTTATTTATTTTTCTCTCTTTCTCTGAATTCAAATGTGATGTAATATCTATCAGTCCCTGAAACTCTGGCTCTCTTTTCTGGCTTATGGATCTTCATTTTTGTATTCTGTAAGTAAATGTTTAATAAATAAAAAAAAGCTCTCACGTGATTTGTATGCAATATGTCGTGCTTTGTATTACTAAATATGTAAATAATATGTCCTTCAAGGCAGCATGAAGTAAGTTGGTGTTACTGAAGTAACGTTAACCAATAACATCGATAAAAGTTTTATTTATGTAGGCCTACAGTGTGCAACAGTTCGTTGCGGGTTATTTATGTCATTCACAAGTTTGCAATGCACAGTGTAAAATAAAGCCAGAAATGTTGCACACTGAACATGAATAAAACTTTTATAGGTTATATTGGTTAATTCTGCAACACAAACTTACTTCTAGCTGCCTTGAAGGACAAGCGGAGGAGGAAGATGATGCCACGCCGTGTCTCTCCTGAGAGCTCATCTTTACAGACTGAGACAATCGAAGGTCAAATAATATTTACATATTTAGTAATACAAAGCACGACGTATTGCATACAAATCACCGCGAGAGCTTTCCAATATGCACGCCACAGCCACTGAGTGATGTCTGTACTTCCAGGTCAGAGAGCACCTGTCCATCAAAAGCTCACTATCCAATCAGAGTAGATCACTGTTAAGCCCACCCCCACGAGAGGTTTGTCTCAAAGCAGCAAACGAAAAAACTGCGAAGCGAAAGCAAAATCTGTGGCAATGCATTCAGAATCCACGATTTGCCAAAACAAATCTTTGAAAAACATTAACAAAGAATTAAGCATATTTGAAGAGCCTGTTAAATTTGTGCGACTGAGTTATAATTTTTTTGATTTTGAGTTTTTCTTCTTTTGTAATGGCATATTTTTGATAGTTTCTGAAAAAGTTACGTTCAGTTTTATAGTTACATTCAGTTTTATAAAGTTACGTTAATTTTTTTTAGAAACAAATGTAATTCCATATAATATGAGCCATTTGAGGCATAGCCCAACAAATTGTTTGCACAGGTCCGCAGACTTAAAATAGTTGACTTGTCATAGAGCAATATCGCGCACTGCGTTACCTTCAAATTAAAACAAACAATACTAATACTAGCCTCCGAGACCGACGGCATGCCATGTTCACGGCACCATCTTGAATCAATGAGTCCACAACTGTCAAATTAACACAGCTGAAGTACATCTGCACTCAACTCTGGATAATTGCAACTTCAACACCATCAAACTACTAAACCATCAAGATTTTCTTCTAAGACGGCATCTGGACGCACGTTCAATGGCGAAAGTATTTAAATTATTTCATACATTTAACTAACTAAACAGAGGTTTAGTGTAAGCTGTATACCACCTATTAACAAGGTGCTTTAAACTAAGAAACTGATGGTTCTGTTCCGGTGGTTATCTGACTTTTTTTCTATAACTTCATTCTCCTGTCTCCGTTTTGACTTCTTTCAGTCACTTTCACTTTCCATTTTCCCCATGTATGCGTGATTTTGTGTATGTATTTGTTTTGTTTTGTTATGTGTTTGTGATGTTGTTAAAACTTTTGTGAACATTCATGTGAGGTTTGATTCTGGTCACTGGTTGTAAATCAAAATCCCTTTAACAATGCAATCACAGCTACATGCTAAGAAGCTTTCTAGGAGTTGATAGACAAACAGGTGAATTGATTGTAATATTAATTCTGCTACATCTAGTTAATTCTATTAACTTATCCAAATATATATAATTAATTATGAGCTATAATTAATTATTCATATTTCCCTTTTGAGCTAATTTGCTACACTGCTTAATATTTTTATGATACATTTTTGATGTTCAAAAGAACAGCATTTATTTGAAATAGAAGTCTTTTGTAACATTATGAATGTCTCTACTGTCACTTTTGCTCAATTTAATGTGTCCTTGCTGAATAAAAGTATTCATTTTCTTTAACAAAAAGAAATCTTGTTTACCTCAAACTTTTGAATGGTAGTGTTTCATGGTTCCCTATCTGTCACTCACTTCTACATTGTTTCAGAGTCCCAAACCTCTGATACTTCAGTAAAGGCTGATGAGAATTGACGAGTGGAATTTGTATACGGGTATAAAAGGAGGCGTTTTGCTCCACTCATTCAGATTTGTTCTTCTGAGCCGAGAAGACGTGTCTGTGATTTTCTCTCCATTCACTTCTGCCATTTCAGCGGTTCTCTCTATCACACGCACCATTAAGTGTAAGAGAGTTCCCCTGAGTGCTCTAGAAAGAGAAATGTCCAAAAGAGAATATTCTCTAGCAAGAGGATCTCTCCATAAAATAGAAAATTTCCTAAAAGAGCAAACATTGCTGAAAACGTCTTTTTAAGAATGCCTTTTCGCCAGTGTATTTCTGAATACAGTCGACACCTGTCTCCTCACAAGGCCCCAATCGTTTGTTAGTTATTTGGGCCATGCTCATGCTGAGGCAGATTTTGTGGATGGTGCAAGCACTCATTGTGAGAGTTTGGCCATGGTAATGTTGCGGTCATGACTTTCCTGTTTTTAAAGCAGAAAATCACCTTATTTGTTCCCCATCCTGGTCCTTCTGCTGCTAGGCATCTTTGCCAGAGCATGCTTTGCAGGTTCTTCCACTCTGATGAGCAAGAACTTGCAGCGCTGCTGGACAAGCTGTCTCCACTCTACATTCCATGGACATGCAAAAGGGTGGTCCCGACCCAGCACATATTTTTGCCTTATGGGCATCGAAGGTCACAGTGCAGGCATTTGGTCTGGCGATGTCCACCTTGGTCGTCCAGGAGCACTACCTATGGTTCAACCTTGCAGAGATGAAGGTGCAGATGCGGAGAAAGGACGCTTTCTTGATGCCCCAAGATAGTTGCCTTTACAGATACAGTGGCTTCTTCAGGACACGAAAACGGTGCAAAACTGTGCAAAAATGTGCATTTCTTTTGTTTATTTACTGTTATCTTTGGCTGTATTTGTTTTTTAAACAATCATCACAATGATTACAGATACAGCATGGAAACCCTATACAACATCGGCAAGTAGAACTTTAGTGAACTTCACCACTGAGAACTTCTACAGTGAACTTCACCATAATCTGGAATTGGCACTGTTAGCAGAGCCAGACAAGCATGGCATTCAACAACCAGCAAGCCCTAGTTCCCCGGCCTTACCTAAGTGGACACATCACTTGAAAAGACAGCAAAAACTGTGTGTACGGAAACAAATGCGGCAAGCACAGAGGCACCCAGCCAAGGCTTAAGACTAACCCCACTAAACCAGCTGTCCCGTTGCAATTCTTAACCAGCGTGAGGTCACTTGACAATAAAATAGTTTTATTAAAGACTCAGACTGAACACCCAACAGGAAATGCTGCTCTCTGATTTTGACTGAGACATGGCTTAATAACAACATTCCTGACTGTGCTGTTCAACTGATCGGACTCATTCGTTTATGTACCGACAGAACCTAAGAGTCTGGGGAGATTAAAGGAGGAGGACTGTGTGTGTATGTGAACACAGGTTGGTGTACGAATACTCAGGGTGTGTTCAAACTTGTAGTTCGGTTCTCTTGGTTCTTTTGGTCTGGACCA
This sequence comes from Siphateles boraxobius, assembly GCF_051911475.1. NCBI lineage: Eukaryota > Metazoa > Chordata > Actinopteri > Cypriniformes > Leuciscidae > Siphateles > Siphateles boraxobius. The sequence continues at coordinate 3,279,326 of NW_027508722.1, read as the reverse complement.
AAAAAAGAAAACAGTATATTCAGTCCTGGTCCGCTTAGCATTGATTTAGTCATTTTTTCACCCAACATAAAGATACAAACAAGGCTTTTATAACGTATATTTTGAGAAGGAATTTGTCTAACATTTGTAAAAATTCTGTGTGATGGGCCAATTGTACATATGATGGTATATGATGGGGCTGACAACTCGTGAAGACCTTATAAAATGTTCAATCATTCTTGGGGATTTTAACAAAGCAAATCTTTCCCGTGAACTACCAAAATACAGACAGCACGTTACATGTCCCACCAGAGACAGTAATATACTGGACCACTGTTACACCACAATAAACAACGCGTATCACTCCGTCCCACGGGCAGCTTTGGGGCTATCTGATCACTGTTTGGTTAATCTCATACCGACCTACAGGCAGAAACTGAAACCAGCTAAACCTGTAATAAGGACTGTAAAAAGATGGACCAATGAAGCTGAGCAGGATCTACAGGCCTGCTTTGATTGCACTGATTGGACTGCTACCAACGATCTGGATGAGCTCACAGATACTGTAACATCATATATAAGTTTCTGTGAGGATACATGAATTCCTACCAGGACATTCTTATCATTTACTTATGATAAACCATGTTTTACTGGGAAACTCAAACACCTTCGTCATGCCAAAGAGGATGCCTACAGAAGTGGGGATACAATCTTGTATAACCAGGCCAGAAACAGACTGACAAAGAAGATCAGAGTTGCTAAAAGAAGCTACTCTGAAAAACTGAAAAAACAGTTTTCAGCCAACGACCCATCATCAATCTGGAATGGCCTGAGGAACATCACCAACTACAAATCACCATCCCCCCGATCTGTGGACAATCAACACCTGGCAGATGATTTAAGCTCATTTTATTGCAGATTTGAAAAGCCCTCATTCACACCACACACCGGCTCAGACCTGCACTTCACACATTCACCATCACCTCCTGCACTTCAGTTCGGCCTTCAATACCATCATGCCTGATCTTCTCACAGCCAAACTGATCCAGCTCTCCATACCATCCTCGATCTGACAGTGGATCACCAGCTTCCTGACGGACCGGCAGCAGCGAGTGAGACTGGGGAAAAACACATCCAAGACTCTCACAATTAGCACTGGTGCCCCCCAAGGGTGCGTTCTCTCCCCACTGCTCTTTTCCCTGTACACTAATGACTGCACTTCTAAAGACCCCACTGTCAAGCTCCTGAAATTTGCAGACGACACCACTGTTATCGGTCTCATCCAAAACGGTGACGAGTCTGCTTACAGACTTGAGGTTGCACAGCTGGCTGTCTGGTGCAGTTATAACAACCTTGAGCTGAACACACTCAAAACAGTGGAGATGATCGTGGACTTCAGGAGGAACAACCCAGCACTCCCACCACTCACCATCATGAACAGCACTGTGGAAGCAGTGGAGTCATTCAGGTTCCTGGGCACTACCATCTCTCAGGACCTGAAGTGGGACAATCACATTGACTCCATTGTGAAAAAAGCCCAGCAGAGACTTTACTTCCTTCGCCAGCTGAGGAAGTTCAACCTGCCACAGGAGCTGCTGATTCAGTTCTACTCAGCCGTCATTGAGTCTGTCTTATGCACATCCATCCCTGTCTGGTTTGGTTCAGCTACCAAATCAGACATCAGGAGACTACAACGGACAGTCCGGACTGCGGAGAGGATCATTGGTGCCCCCCGCCAAACCTCCAGGACCTGTACTCTTCCAGAGTGAGGAAGAGAGCAGGTAAAATCATCACAGACTCTACTCACCCTGGACACCTCCTGTTTGAACTGTTACCGTCAAGACGGCGACTCAGATCTCTGGCCACAAGAAGCTCTCGGCACAGGAACAGTTTCTTCCCACAGGCCATTTCCATCCTGAACAGTTAACACACTTCCCAAGCCATATGCCTTTAAGTGCAGTACTCCCACTGTTTAGTGCAATATCCTACATCTCAGGTGATACTTATATGTAGATTTATTTATTTATAATATTCAAAACACTGTAAATATGTTCATAATCTGTAAATCTGAAAATGTCTATTCTGACTAAACCCAACTGTGATACTTTTATTCTCATATATTTATATTTTTATTTTTTATTCTTATAATTTGTAGTATTATGTTTCTTGTTGTATTTGTATTTGTATATGTCCACTGGAAGCCTCAGTACCAAAACAAATTCCTTGTGTGTGCAAGCACACTTAGCAATAAAGCTCTTTCCGATTCTGATTCTGATTAAAGGAGTCAAAACAGTGGCAGCCTACACAACCATCACCACCCCCACCTCGACCATTCAGATCATATATGAATGAATGAATGAATGAATGAATGAATGAGGCATTTATATAGCGCTTTCATATACTACTGTACACCCAAATTGCTTTTACAAGAAAATCAGGGGATCTATCCTCAACCACCACCAGTATATGTTGTTTTGCTAATCCCCACTTACAATCCATTGAAGAAACGTGAGAAACTATCCTCCAAGAACATCAAAAATGGGCAGAGGGTGTGAGCTTAGCTATTGAAGACTGCTTTGATTGTACCGACTGGAACGTGTTCAAAGAGGATGCTACACACAACGGTCACACTGACCTACAGGAATACGCATCATCCTTCACTGGATACAGTACATTGTTAAGTGTGTAGATGATGTTGTGCTCACTAGGATTATCACTATATGGCCCGACCAAAGGCCCCGGCTAGATGTTAAAGTTCATTAACTGCTCAGAGCCCGTGATGAAGCCTTTAGATCGAGTGACAGCGAGGATCAATCTCAACTGCTGCAAAAAATCATATGCCTCCAAAATTAAAAAAATACAATTCCGTAACAACGTTCCACAGAGAATGTGAAGAGGCATTCAACATGCCACTGACTAGAGGCTGAAAAACCACCTTGCATATTTCAAGGCATGCTGTAAAAAAAATTAGATGCATCCAACACAAGCTAGGGTACTGTATGCAACTTACATGCAGTATCAGAACGCTGGACAGGGCTCGGATGTGTTGGCACATCAACTGCCTCGAGTTGTTGCCAATACTGCTGGCCCTACAGAGGTTTTGTCCCCTGCTCCAGGGCAAGCACGTGATATGTTCCAGATGAACAACACTATGACAATGGCATATATAAATTGCCAGGGCGGCAAACACTGACGTAGCATGTTACAAGTCGCCTGCCATCTCCTCCTTTGGTTTCAGCAATGACTGAAGTCACTACAAGCCACTCACATCCCAGGCAAGCACAATCGTGCAGCAGACGCATTCTCACGATGAGTGACGCTTTGAGGAGAGTGGAGACTCCTTCCCATAAGTAGTTCAGCTAAGTTGATTCGGCAAAGCACAGGGAGATATGTTTGCTTCCCAGGAATCCTCACACTGCCTACTATGTTACTCCCTGACTGAGGCTCTGCTCTGCACGTATGCACTGGCACACAGCTGGAAACAGCTGGCCCTGGGGCCTACGCAAATATAAGTTTCCCTCATTGAGCCTGTTTGCACAGGTTCTGTGCACACAGCTGGATAGTTGGCCCCGGGGCCAATGCAAATATACGTTTTTCCCCCCAGTTAGCCTGTTTGCACAGGTGCTGAGCAAAATCAGGGTAGATGGAGAGCAAGTCTGGCTGGTTGCGCCTTTCTGGCCCAACCAGACTTTGTTTGCTGAGCTCCTTGTGACCAACCCTCACTGTCAAATTCTCCTGAGGAAGGATCTCCTTTCTCAGAGGCAGGGCAAAATCTGGCATGTGAGGTCAGACCTCTTGAACATCCACGTCTGGCCCCAAGGTGGGATGCAGATTAGAGTAGATTATCCCATGCCCATCCTTCTAGGCGGCAGTAGGATTTAAGTGGCGACTTAGCTAGTTGGTTTTCTTTAAAAAAAAACAGCTTGGTGCTTTCCTTTCTGCATGAAAGGTTGGAGAGGCGGTTATCCCCCTCCACTTTTAAGGTGTATGTGCCTGCTATAGCAGCACATCAATGTAGTGGAGAGTAAGTCCTTAGGGAAGCATGACCTGATCATTTGGCTCCTCAGATGCTCAAGGAGGTTAAATCCTCAGAGACCACGCCTAATTCCCACTTGGGACCTCTCCTTGGTGCCGCTAGCCCTTCAGAGAGCCCTGTTTGAGCCCTTGGAGTTAGTCAAGCTTAGTACCCTCTCTTTGAAGAAGGCCCTCCTGACCGCGCTCACCTCCATTAAGAGGGCAAGAGACCTACAAGTGCTAGCTGGTAACGAAACGTGCCTTGAGTCCAGCCTAGCATACTCTCACGTTGTCCTGAGACCCCGGGCCCAGCTATGTGCCCAAGGTACCCACTACCCCTTTTAGGGATCAAGTGGTGAACTTGTAAGTACTCACTCATGTAAAGGCAGACACAGCCATATCCTTGGTGTGTCCAGCACACACCTGGCACATTTATTTGGACTGATTCTCAGGAGAAGCTTTCTGTCTGTTTCAGGTGTATCGCATCCTCCTGGACATCAATGAATGATGCCTCTCTAACAGACATCTGTACAGAGGGAGGCTGGGCTACACCCAATACCTTTGTGAGATTTTACAATCTCTGGGTTTAGCTAGTTTTGTCCTGAGAGTTATCAGATTCGAACAAGTACATTTTTGACAAACTGTCCGGGAGTAGCGTTTTCATACTGCACCTTTCCCCTCCTTGAGGTGATGACGTGCATTTTTCTGCAGAGGAATTCGCTGCCAGGACCATTACTCATTACTTGATTTCAGATGAGGCCTTGTACTTGGGTTAAGTGCTCCATACGTGCTGATTCCCTGATGGTAAACACATATGATGTAGATGTTCGGTTTTGGTTCAGTTTGCCTGTTGGTAAACCCTGTGTCTCCCAGTCACTGTTGGTGTAGAGTTTCTCCCTTCTCTGGCAGAATCCACCACAAAGATTTCTTTCCATGTGTGATACTTCCCATTCGGTTAGTCCATGTGATGTATTGTCGACATACTAACCTCCCTTCAGGGAGGATGTGGTCGCCGTAGGATCCTTTTTTTGTATAGGAAAAAATAATAGTTTCCCAAGCACAAACTCCTGGTCTGCACAGCTGAAAGTTTTTATCCTTTATTTTAAAAAAGGTACGCAGCAGCTTGTCGACATCTGAAGCGCCAAAACATCGAAGTGAGTGCTAGATAGGGAACATCTTAGTTGCTAATGTAACCTCCATTCACTGATGGAGGGAACGAGACATTGAGTCCTGCCACAACACTGAACTACCCACAACAATGGCCGGGACACTGTCTCGGCTCCTCAGCACTGAATGAGTAGAGCAAGCTGCCTCCTTTTATACCCATTTGTCCAGTCGAATGGCATGCAAATTCCAATTGTCACCAATTATAATTGGCCTTTTCTGAAGTTTAAGAGGTGTTTGGGCCTCCCAAGTGCGACCCCTGTTGTCACTACATCAACACAATGTCTCGTTTCATCCATCAGGGAACAAAGCTAACAACAGTAACCAAGACGTTTTCACAACAATAAGCAGCAAAAACATGAAGCAGTTTTCAAAATTGATAATAAGAAAAATTTCTTGAGCAGCAAATCAGCATATTATTATGATTTCTGAAGGATCATGTGACACTGAAGACTGGAGTAATGACGCTGAAAATTCAGATTTGACATCCCAAGAATACATTGCATTTTTAAAAATATTTTTAAAATGTACGCAAAACCCAACACTGAAAAGAAGTCTCAAGATGCCGAGATCTCAGAGCTCAGCTCCAGCAGCTTTCAAGGGACTTTGCTCAACAAGTTGTGACAGCTAGAAGTGCAGGGAATGTTGCAGAGTCTGAAAGAAAGGCTGATCTCGGTGAAGAGGCTAAATAGATGGGCAAATAAACAAGTTATGCAAGCCAAGTGTGATGCAAGTAGTATACTGTTTGGTGAAGACTCGGCCCGCATCACTCATGCAGGGAAGATAAGGTTCAAAGCCCTGCTATCAAAAAGCAGACTGCTCAGAGGAAAAACAGCCCGCAACCTCTCTCCATGCTCTCCAGAGGAAGGCAAACAGCCATCCATAAGGATGTCGAGAGACTTCCTGCTTACCAGAGTTGTGCACCATTTCGTTTTGAATCGAAAATGGCTTTGCAATTCTAAACAGAATTGCAATTCAAATGTAAGGAAGTTGAATTAGAATTAAAAATAAGAAATGTGCTGTGTATGACTAAAATTGTAACTAGAAAAACAAAGTTTGTCAAGACTGAATGTTGGAGTTACAATGTTGTTTGAACATTTTGAAAGCCTTGAAGTTTTAGACCTTAGGGAAAGCTGTTTAAAATCCCACCTTTAGAAATTCGGATTTTACATTTTTGTATCATATTTAATTACATTTTGTGTACCTGAGTGGAAGAACTCTTAATTTCCCACACATTCATTACCTGTGCTGAATTTCTGTGAATTATAATTTAGTAAATTCCTTTTTCTGTCATACTATACCAATTTAAATTTCAAAACAACCACTTTTGTGTTGTGGCCAATTCATTTCAAATTCACTTTCAGTTTAATTGAAAGAGAGACAAGTATTCAATTCTGGATTTTGCACAGCCCTCTGCTTACTGAGAGAAATTTGAAAAGTTTAAATTATCATCTCACTCAATTGTTTTTACTTTTTATTTATTGATGGATGTAAACCAAGAGATAAGGTCAATCCTATCAAATACAAAGTTTGGCACTGGTGCAAAAACAATAGCTTCATATTATGTGAAAGCTAAAACCAAATATTTCATTATGCATCATCTTATGTATGAGCCATGTTACAATGCCGCTATTTAATATCTGGTATACATGCACTTGTGACTATATATTAGATCAGTTTTAGATTAAAGTACATTAAAGGGGGGGTGAAATGCTGTTTTATGCATAGTGAGTTTTTCACACTGTTAAAGAGTTGGATTCCCATGCTAAACATGGACAAAGTTTCAAAAATGAAGTTGTAAGTTTGATGGAGTAATTCTGTTCCAAAAATACTCCTTCCGGTTTGTCACAAGTTTCGGAAAGTTTTTTTCGAATACGGGCCTGTGTGACGTCAGAGTCGCCGGAATTTCCTTATACGGGTCTTAAGGGCACTTCTCCCGGAAGGGCGCGCGCATCTGTAGCCTAGTGCGTGCGAGAGTACGCCTATGCCCATCAGAGCGCTGGGCTCGGCTGCGCTGCAATTAAAAAAATGGCACCAAAAAAGTGTGTTTTTGGTTGCCAGGGCAAGACAACATTGCACAAATTTCCAAAGAACCCAGCGTTAAGGGACCTGTGGATGGATTTTGTTTTTCCAGAGCAGCAACGGAGTTGTGCAAGTGTTTTTGTTTGTTCCCTTCATTTCAACAGTAATAGTTTTATAAACAAGGCCCAGTTCAACGCCGGATTTGCAGATCGCCTAATACTCAAAGATGGAGCAGTCCCAACGATAAAGGTTCACGGTCGTGCGTTGGAACCGCAGGCGGTGAGTAAAACTGCTTCAAATGTCTGTGAGTTGTTAACTATCGGCGTGTAAGCACAGAAAGTAATCAACATGATCACATACAGTTAATGTATCTATGGAGCATGCGATGTATGGTGTGTGTTTAAATACATTTGTTTAGCTGGCCACTGTAGGTGTCAGTTTGTTTATTGTAAAAATAAATCATGTCCTCATAAACCAGTCCGTCTGTTTACAACACACAAATGTTGTAAAACTCGCGCATGATATGGTGTTCTAAAAACACTGCGCTCAAGTTCAAATCATTTCTATTTTTAAAAAAACGCTCGAGACCTTATGTTTTTCACCCATTTCACTGCCCATCTCACGTTTTCACGTTTTCAAAAACGCGTTCTGTATGAACGAGCCCTTATATTGTTTAAGTTATAAGTTATACCGTTCCAGTAGGCCTACACACCACATAGAGACGTCCTGCTGTAGTCGTTGCTGCTGCTGCTGGTCGTCTTCAATCTCAGCCTCGGGATCTGATTCTGGATCAAAAATGTATGGCTGAATCTGATTGTTAGCCATGGTTTATTTTCGGATGTCACTCACAGCTTCCAGACGCTCTCAACGCAAAAGCTTCGCGCGCTCGTGTCGTGATTATTTAGCTCCGCCCACACGGTACGCCTCCACCCGCTCGGGTTTTTCCGGAAAGACTCGGTACAGCCTATCTTTCTTTTATAAATATAATAAAACTAAAGACTTTTTGGAGATATGAAGGATGCAATACTACTCTATAGGTACTCAAGATTAACATGAGATTGAGTGAAACTGAGCATTTCACCCCCCCTTTAATTAAATATCACACTGCATTAAACACTGCATGGAAACACCTACACCAGACAGAAATGGAGTATTGTGATGGTAAAAACTATTACATTTACGTATATAACTGCTTCTATTTCTCTCTTCATTTTTAAGTCGCTTTGGATAAAAGTGTCTGCTAAATTATTACATGTAAATGTAATGTATATGAAACACAATATGCAGATTTTACTATAGTTTTCTGTTTGACAATTACAGATCGAGGGTTGAACAATTTACCAGGTGACACATTTCTAGCATCACACGTTGAATGCTGTCATCTTGCCCGGCCATAGGTTCATTGATGTATGAAAAAAAAAAAAAAAAAAAAATATTGGGACATGCTGGTGTTTGTTGGTAGAATTAACACACATCAAGTTACTATGTGAACCATGACCCATTGGGTGGGTTTGCATGAAAAGACATCTCTCTCCTGTGGTTACACTAATGATTTGTTTAGGCAATGTGAACAAAGAAAATGAAAACAAAATTAAGCTCTATTTAGGGGAAAGATGCCGATACATTTGAAAAGATAAAACAAACCTTGGAAAACATGCAGGCACATGGAAATCAGCTTGACGCATCTTACCAGTGCTGTAGACAATAAAGCCTTGTAGTGGAGCGATCTGCACAAGTGATTTTCCCAAGAGGGCTTCAGAACGTTTTATGTTTTATAAAGTTTAAAAATGCTTTATTTAAAATACATGTTAACAAAAAATCTGGATTACTTATGCCGTAACCTGCTTGTTACTGTTTATCAACTTGTGCTGCGGTGCCACACAGAATCAACGCTCACAGAACTTACAAAGTTCTACACAAACTTCACCCTCTTGCATCTTCATTAATTAAATATTTTGGCTAATTTATTAAACAATTTAATTTCACTATGCTTAAATTAATTCAGCAGATTTGAAACAGATAATATAAACAGATTCCATTTGGCTTGGGTTAAAAGCAATAACATGCTGTTTGCTTGCCTTTCTTTTGCTTCCAACCACAGCTAAAATTGATTCCATTTCTTCCCCAAACATATAAGACAGTAACAGTTTGAGAAGGTGTACACGTTAATGGATAAAGCTACAGTAACATATTCAGCTAGTCAGCTTGAGATCCTTTCCATCTAAACTGTTTATATAATAATACAAAATAAAAATAAAATAATTCATTACATTTAAATAGCGCTTTTCTCGGCACTCAAAGTGCTTTACATGGAAGGGGGGAATCTCCTCAACCACCACAAATGTGCAGCATCACCTGGATGATGCAACGGCGGCCATATTGCGTCAGAACGCCCACCACACACCAGCTTATTGGTGGAGAGGAGACAAAGTGATGAAGTCAATGTATGCCAGGGTTACACCCCTACTCGTTTCGAAAGACATCCTGGGATGACCACAGAGTCATGACCTCATTTTAACGTCTCATCCGAAGGAGCTCTTTGACAGTATAGTGTCCCCATCACTTTACTATGGTGTTAGGACCCACACAGACCACAGGGTGAGCACCCCTTACTGGCCACATTAACACCTCTTCCAGCAGCAAACTGGTTTTCCCAGAAGGTCTCCCATCCAGGTACTGACCAGGCTCAATCCTGCTTAGCCTCAGTGGGCAACTAGTCTTGGGCTACAGGATGATATGGCTGCTGGAAATCTCTTAAACCTTACAATATCTCTTAAGCCTAGCAGTGAATGCTTTTTGAGCAGTAAAATAACCATCATCCGCACAGTCACGGAACACAACCAGAACAATGTTCTTCTGACAGTAAAAATGTATCTATGTATTTTTGGAGCATTAATAATCAGCTGCATTTTTGAAGAGTGTGCATATGCATAGATGCATAATGAAAAACTTAACTCCAGATGCAAACAAACTTTGTTTTGGTCTGATTTTGTTCGAAATAACGTTACACAAGTTCGTCCTCCGGTTTCACTTGAAGTATACCTTTAGGGGCCGTTTACATAGGACAGTGCACTGTGGGAGTGTTACATTTTGGCGGACACTAACCCAGTGGTTAAGGCTCTGGACAGTTTGCAAAATTGAGCTCATGAACAGGAAAGATACTGCTATTTGAAAATGAAAATAATTTGAATTCAGGTTGCTTCATTAGGGTGTCCCTTTTTCAAATGCGTGTTGCATCTACGGTAGCTGTTATGTACCAAAAAGCTTGAGTTTTCCTTCGGGTGAACAGGTTTGTTATTTCAAACAAACTGCAACTTGACACAACGAACAAACGAATGTTACAGTATGAATTACTGACTGACTTGCCGGGGCCGTGACAAGTGCCTCTCACTGCTCTGCTCCTCCGTTTCTGCTGCTTTCAGTTATGTGACGCTGGCTCTGAGCAAAAACTTTTTTACCCTCTCAGCTATTATAGTTTTTCAAGATGGCGGAACTACATGGAAGCCTCCGTGGACCTACCGTCACATGTATATAAAGATAATAAATTCTTCATTTACGAGGATATGTCAGATAATTGGCAAAGGTATTTGTACACCATTGAGGACATATTTATGAATATTGATTTTAGATAATAAAATACCTAAAAAAAACTACACATTGTCCCTTTAATTAAAAACACAAGTTAATGACTGCTTAGAATAAATAACATCGTACATGTCTTATTGTCTAAGATACAATTTCCTTGTTTAACCCCTAGATCTAGTGGATCTTAATGTCATGTTTTGGTTTGTTTTGTTTTTATAGATTAGTGTCATTCAAAAGAGGACTCCCTCCAATAGTTGATACAGCGGCAGAGACAAAACAACTTGCTTTGTGGGTGAGTATTGTCAGGGAGCTTATAAATTATCTAATGCATAAGCCCTGATAACCCACCGGTCTCTTGCGTCATAGCCACTCAATTAAAATAATGGTCATTACACGTGCTTCATAAAGACTTCAACATTACTCATGTCATGCAGTCATCCAAGTTAAATCTTATTAAATCTTAATTATTTTGCTAAATAATTCTACTTATGTTTTTTTAAAGAGCCAGTGACGTAAAACTGCTTATTTTCAGAATGCTCCCATATGAGTACTCTCGAAAGGCTCCAAATGCTTGCTGTAATAAGCTCTGAAAAGTGTAAAACACACAACCCTAGGGTGTTTGAACTGCTGTATATGCTCTGTCGAGTATGAACTGTAAACTAGAACTTCGTTCACTCTAAATGAAGAGTGATAGGCAGTGTAGTGTGGTAATACAATCCAGAACATTTTGCCATAATTCGATGTTAAAGCCATCAACAGTGTTAACAACTGTAGCGAAACTGCACTGATGACGTTTTGCTTCGGGAAAACTCATATCTGCAGGAATTAGGTTTGACAGGAAGAGAACAAAAACACAATGGTAACACTTTACGGTAAGGGTACATGAATTATCATGAATTCTTGTATAAATTCATGTATTAATTCTGCATTCATTCATGCATTAATATCTCATGAATCATCAGGAACTAACACGAGTTCAACGTTTTTCATTCATGATTTCATGGATGAACAACGCCTTAATTAAAACATTAACTAAGATGAGCACATCATCATGAATTATGATTTATTATGCATGATCATTATGTTTTCTTTGTTCTTTGTCTAGGTCACAATCTTGTATATTCTGCATAATTAGATGTTGTTAAATAAACAGTGACAAAACTATACAAATTTCAGGGCTGGACGATATATGACATTGATATAAGTGATCACCTGGGTTTAGACCTAACTATATTGTATTTATATAAAGCGTTCACAGGAAATTTTGCTTTATGCAATTCCCTGGCGTCGAAAAAACAGGCACATATAAATGTCAGGAAAGATTCCTAGATTCCTGGCTGCCTGTCAAAATCCATGGATCACTGGATCTTTGGTAAGTTGTAAGGAACACTATCAAGACCAACCTTTGGTTTAAGCTGATAATCGTTTGTTTTACTCGTGTTTTCGCAGTTTCCCCATTTAAATCCAGTAATGCATCAGGCTCTTTTGCCCCTCAGTCCGGCTGAGGGGGGCGTGTTCCAGCGGGTCAATGCATTCCCACTATATCAAGCACATCCCATTTCTGCTTGTTATCCTCAAAGCTTCACAGTCATTCCCTTTTTGTGGGTTCAACATTTTATTCGCTAACACAAGGCAGTTTTGATTTATATGCTATTGAATGTTTGATGATCACGTTAGCTAACTTGTGCGTTAGCAATTTTGCACTCCTTCTGGTTTATGCAGATGATCTTTTATATAACAGTGATATAATATAACCGTATAAGAGTGAAAACAGGGATTGCCAGGAAAACTCATCAGTGGCAGAGAAGCATTGTGTCATAAATGACAGAATTGGAATTAGATGAAATTTGGAGTGCTTTTTTTGTAGGGCTGGGTTGACGATATTGATTAATCAGTTTTGGACTTCTTTAATCAATATTCTTTTGAGCTTTGTATATTTATGCTTAGAGTATCACCATGTTATCTTTGTAATGTGTTCTAATGCAATGTGTTGTAATGTGATGCTGCCTATGTAGGAAGTAGACAGCAAGACAACTACACTAGGTTTTGGGACAGACATGTGTTGTCTCGCATGATTTATGGTTTAGGCCTAGATGGCCTAAAATGCCCTTTGCTCTGAACCGAGTTACAATTGATCTGATATATACATAGATGCCACCTGGAAAATTCTCTTCATGGTTCTTTATTAGTTATTCCCAGCATTTTATAAAGGTCAAGTTCTTTGATGCAGTTCCCTCCAATTACTCTGGAAAGGGTTTGTCTTCAAAATTATTTTCACCTGTTCTCCAGATGTATCTTAGTATGTATCCTCCCCCACCACTGACACAGACACATCAGCACACAATCAGAATCCTCAAACGATCAAGATGCACAATGCACATCATGAAATTAGATGTTTTATATATCATACCAACATTGTGGACAGACAAAAGAACAAAAATGCATTCACTTCTCCACTGTAATGACTTTATACAGGGCATTGTTGGCAAGCACATTTGAGAGACAGCCATAATGACATGCTCTACGAGGTGAGATTTGATTTGTACTGATGGCAGACACAAAGCTGGGACAGAACAGCTTAGCTGTCACATTGAGGAGGTTTTCACAATCAATATTCGTCATTGTCAAACTAATGAATGGTTTGAGCGGGACAAGGAGACCTGATGTTTGATTGCAGCCCTGATTGAATTTGACACCTCTGGTGCCTAGTAAATAATTGTGGAGGTCTGAAACCATAATTTGACCTGTATTCAAATATATGGAACTCTCTCTCTCTTTTACATCAATGCAATAAATTGTTAAGAAAGCAGTTTTTGTCACGGTGTGGGTTCATGTCTTGTTCCTGTCTGTCTTGTGTTCCCCCATTATTGTGTATTTGGTTTAGTCCCGTCTAGTTTTCCCGCTCCTCGTTTGTGTTCATGTTTACCACCTGTGTTAGTTAATTTACCCAGCTGTGTCTTGTTTCACTCATCCGTTCCCCTGTATTTAAACCGTGTTTTAGTTCAGCCCTTGTGAGTTCAGTCGAGAGTAAAGCGCATGCGCGAACTGACACACATGCTGCGACTGTGCGGGACCTGATTTCGGACGGTGGTTGGCAACACTGGACTGTGACTGGAGCACTGATGGCAGGAAATGACGGTAGCTCTGGTAGCGACCCGGAAATGGAGGATGAATCATGTAGCGGGAGTGTTGGAGGGAATGAATGGAGTAGAATAGCATAGCGGAAAAGAAAGAAAACCTATAGCCAAGGATGATTTACGGATAGTGGAAAGGAGGATCACGTGAGTAGGATTGAGGTGGAAGAATTTAAAGTAATGATGACATTCGGGGAAACCGGAGTAACTTTAAATCCAATTAAACTGACTAAAGCTTTGAAAAGAGTGTTAGGAGAAATAAAGAATGCAAAGACCCTGAGAGATGGAAAGGTGATTATTATGTGTAAAGACGAAAAACAACAAAAGAAGGCGGTGGGTATTAATTCAATGCTTGGATATTTGGTAACAAGCACAATGATGACTAGGAAACCATGGTTAAGAGGTGTCATTTATGGAATCCCAACTGATGTTTCCTGTTGATAAAATTAAAAGCGCCATTGAAGGGAGCAAGGTCGTTGGAGCAAAAAGGCTCCAATATGGTAAAAACAAAGAAAGGAAGGATAGTCTGTCGGTGATGCTTCAGTTTGATGAAGAAAGAATGCCAGAGAGGATTAAAATAGGATATGCAAGTTATCAAGTAAGACCTTACGTTCCTCCCCCACTAAGATGCTTCAAGTGTCAGAAGTATGGACATGTAAGTGCGGTTTGCAGAGGAAATTTATGATGTGCGAGGTGTGGGGGCGGACATGAATATGGTAAATGTGACATAGGAGCGAAGGCAAAATGCTGCAATTGAGGTGATGAGCATAGTGCTGGATTTGGGGGATGCAGGGTACACAAACATGCGGTGAAAATCCAGAATGTGAGAATTACGGAGGGGGTGACTTATGCTGAAGCCGCAAAGAAAGCAAAACGACATGAACAGAGACAGGGAGAGGTGGTTAGTAAGGAGGGCAATGGAATTGATATGGTTCAGGTAAAGACAAATGAGGATAAATTGGTGATTGGAAAAATGGAATTCGTGTCATTTATGGTCGAAGTGATAAATTGTTCGGCTCAAACGGAAAGTGGAACAGAAAGAATTAAAATCATAATAAGGGCAGCAGAGAGATACTTGAATGTAGCCGGAGTAACTTCGGAAAAAATAAATGACACGCTTATGGCTAAATCAAGTGTTCAAACTTCATGTGCAAGTACATAATAATTATGGTTTTAACGGTTTTGCAATGGAATGCTAGAAGTATTATTGCAAATGGACCAGAATTTAAGAGGTATGTAGATCAACAAGATAAGAAACCTAGTATAATTTGCATTCAAGAAACGTGGTTCAAACCTCACCTAAATTTTGTTTTGCAAGGATATAATATAGTAAGGAGAGATAGAGGGGCAGGAAATGGAGGTGGGGTGGCCACTTTTATTAAAAATTATATAGAATATCGAGTCATTAATGACATCGAAGCATATGAGTTGGTGGTGATAGAAGTATTTGCAGGGAATCAAACTATTCGAATAATAAATTATTATAACCTTGTAGTAAACTTAGTAAAGAGTTAGAGAAGGTTATTGGGTCAGGAAATCATAAAGTAATTTGGTGTGGAGATTTTAATGCACATAGCACTTTATGGGGAAGTAGTAGTGATGATTATAATTGGGGGGTAGTAGAAGAAATTTTAGACAGTAATGGGTTAGTATGTTTAAATGACGGGAGAAACGCGAGAATAGATTTGGTTCGTGGAGTTGGGTCAGCAATTGATTTAACATTGGTTTCTGAAGAGATGGCAAATAAATGTATATGGGATGTGTTGGAAGAAAATATTATGGGTAGTGATCACTATATAATTTTAAGTAAGGTAGGGATGAGTGTATTGGAGCATAATGTGTTTTTAGCACCAAGATGGAGATTTAAAAAAGCAAATTGGGAAGTGTATGAGTATTTAAGCGAGGTAGAAATAACAGCATTAGATCTAAATGCGATAGAGGATATAGAGGAGTATAATGAGAAAATATGTAAAGTATTGTTTGAGGTAACAGATAAAGTAATAGGTAAAAAGGGATCATATAAAAAAAGAAAATCTGTTCCGTGGTGGACCGAAGAATGTAGTACAGCAGTTAAAAATAGGAATAAAGCATTTAGGAAAATTAAACAAACTAATTTATTTGTAGATTTTATCTATTATAAGAGAGCACTAGCTGAGGTGAGAAGAAAAGTTAGAATAGCTAAAAAGAAGTACTGGAGAGATTGGTGTAATTCAATAGGAGGAGATGTTAACATAAGCGAAATGTGGGGATCAATTAGAAAAATGGGAGGAATATATAGAAATCAGTTTTAAAAAATGATGTAGGAAAAATGGCTGTGGCAGATAAAGAAAAGGCTGAAATGCTGGCTAAAGTATTTGTTAAAGTCCATAGTGACGATAATGTAACAGAGGATATTAAAAAGAATAGAAATAAGAAGAGTCAGCATCCAGACGTGTTGATGAAAAGGAACCCTACTGGAGACACCTTAGATGCAGATTTTAGTATTTATGAATTAAAGATGGCTTTAGGAGGAGTCAAACATACATCTCCTGGAAGAGACGATATATGTTATGTAATGATTCAACATTTGTCAGATAGATCATTGAAAGTGATTCTAAATTTATTCAATAAGATCTGGAATGCAGGAAAGCTTCCTTCATGGAAACATGGAATAATAATACCCATAGGCAAACCTGGAAAAGATAAATCCAATCCAATTAATTATAGGCCAAATGCACTAACCGCTAATTTATGTAAATTGATGGAAAAAATGATTGTACGTAGATTAAATTATATATTGGAAGTTAAAGGACTTATGTCACCATATCAAAGTGGATTTAGGGCAGGTTGAAATTCTATGGATGCTGTGGTAAGCCTGGAAGCAGATATCAGGAAAGCTCAGGTTAATAAAGAAGTAATGGTAGGGGTGTTATTCGACATCAAGAAAGCTTATGATATGCTTTGGAAAGTGGGACTTTTAATAAAAAATTTATGGGAATTGGAGGAAAGATGTATAATTGGATTATGGACTTTCTTCTTGAAAGAACAATTCAAGTTAGGATAGGAGTAGAGTATTCAGAGATGTATAAGATAGAGAACGGAACTCCTCAAGGAAGTGTATGCAGCCCAGTTTTATTTAATATTATGATAAATGATGTTTTTTGTAATATAAAAGGTGATGTAGGAAGAGCATTATTTGCGGATGACGGGGGCAATTTGAAAAGAGGTCGTAATATTGCATGTGTAACACAAAGTATTCAAAAAGCAGTGGATGAAGTAGAGAGGTGGGCAAATAATTGGAGCTTTAGATTATCTGTGGCTAAAACTCAGGTTATGTTTTACTAATAGGAAAAAAAATACCAGAGGTTAAATTAAAGTTGTATAAGAAGGAAATGGAGCAAGTGCCTGTAGTCAAATATCTTGGTGTATGGATGGATTCCAGGATGACTTTTCTATACATGCTAAAAATCTGATTAAGAAATGTAAAAAAGGAATAAATATATTAAGATGTTTAACAGGGGTGGAATGGGGAGCTTGTAGGTTATCATTGAAAATAATATATAAAGTTTAGATTACGGAAGTATAGTTTACGGATTTGCAAACGAGACTACACTCAAAAAGATTGAAGCAATACAAAATCAAGCTCTAAGAATATGTTGTGGTGCAGTCAGAACATCCCCCATAGCAGCTCTACAGGTAGAAGTTGGTGTTGCTCCGTTAAAACTCCGAAGACATAAAATAAGACTAAATTATTGGGTTAATATAAAAGGTCATAAAAAGAATCATCCAGTGAAGGGGGTACTAGAAGAATGCTGGGAACAAAAACATTAAAAGCTTTGGATGGAGTGTTCAAAAAGAAGCACGAGAAGCGGGTATTGAAGATTGTGATGTAAGCCCTACAGTGATATTATCCAGTATACCACCATGGTTGTTTCCAAGGCCAATAATTGACCTTCAAATTCAAATGAAAATTAAAAATAAGAAAGACATCCTAAAGAATATTATAGCACAGCAGTATTTAGATCAGACATACTCATCATGGGTGCAAATATTTACTGATGGGTCTAAGGATCCTATCCTGGAAGAACAGCAGCTGCTGTATATATTCCTAAGTTTCAAATAAGTATTAAGAAAAGAATAACTGACCATATCTCTGTATTTGCAGCAGAATTAGTTGCCATAATGGTTGCACTCCATTGGGTAGAGGACGTAAAACCGAGAGTAGTAGCCATATGCTCTGATTCGTTCGCAGCAATCACAAGTCTCGTAAGTGGAAAAAAAGTATTAAGGCAAGACATTATATATGAGATACTTGCTAGTTTGTTAAGAATTAGTAGTGTAAGCTTAATAGTGTTTGTATGGGTTCCTGCTCATGTGGGACTGGAGGCAAATGAAGTGGTAGATAGATTAGCAAAGCAAGCAGTAAAACATAATGAGGTAAATGTGCAAGTGACGTTGAGCAAAAATGAAGTTAAAAGTAAAATAAAAGAATTCATAAAAAATAAATGGCAAGAACAATGGAATAATGAGGGGAAGGGAAGAAAGTTGTATAGTATTCAGAAGCAAGTAGGAAATGAAAGAAGTGTTTTTTTGGGAATAGGAAAGAGGATACAATTGTGACTCGTATTAGAATAGGGTACACACGATTAAATCATTCCTTGTTAAAGATAGGAAAACATGATACGGGGAAATGTAAGTATTGTGATCAGGCAGAAACAATTGAACATGTATTAATAAAATGTGTAAAATATGGAAAAGAAAGGTTAGTACTTAAGAGGATAGTAAGGAAATTGGGTGTGGTAGTATTCAGTATGGAAAGTTTATTGGGAAAGCAAGTAGAACAAGTTAAAATATATAGTGCGATAATGAAGTATATCAAAGAAATAGGAATAGATTGGAGAAATTGAAGTATAGGGGAGTTTTTTTTTTGTTTTTTTTTTTATTATTGTTTTCATTTTTAAGCGCTTCACACTCCAGTCCAGTTGGTGGCGGTAATGCACCGAAAGTTGGTTTGCCAACCGCCATAAAACACTAAACGAAGAAGAAGTCCTTATGAGTTCTTAATGTTGTAATGGTTGCTGTTTCTGTGTTCCTGGTCTGAGTGTCTTTTGTTTGTTTTATTAATAAATGTGCTTACAATTGGATTCACTTCTCGCTTCATTCTTCCCGCATCTTTACAGAAGAACTCACCTAAAGCGACGAATCCAGCAGCACTGACTGGACTATCTGAGCCATTCTGGTTAGTCATGCCACTGCACGATCCTCAATGGACTTTAGAGTTTTATATTGATTTGGCCTTGTTACTGTGTGGCTCAACCATTACTGTGGGTTTGGCAGACACGGAGCCCTGCAACCCCACAGTACCCATCAAGCCTGAGCTTCACGTCCAGCCAGAGACCGTCCAGCCAGAGACCGTCCAGCCAGAGACCGTCCAGCCAGAGACCGTCCAGCCAGAGACCGTCCAGCCAGAGACCGTCCAGCCAGAGACCGTCCAGCCAGAGACCGTCCAGCCAGCCACGTCCAGCCAGAGCTTCACGCCAGCCACGTCCAGCCAGAGCTTCACGCCAGCCACGTCCAGCCAGAGCTTCACGCTAGTCCAACCGAACCTGAGACGCTTCACGTCACTTCTGCACGGCCAGAGACGCTTCACTTCACTTCTGGGGGGGGGGGGGAAGCTATGTCACGGTGTGGGTTCATGTCTTGTTCCTGTCTGTCTTGTGTTCCCCCCATTATTGTGTATTTGGTTTAGTCCCGTCTAGTTTTCCCGCTCCTCGTTTGTGTTCATGTTTACCACCTGTGTTAGTTAATTTACCCAGCTGTGTCTTGTTTCACTCATCCGTTCCCCTGTATTTAAACCGTGTTTTAGTTCAGACCTTGTGAGTTCTTAATGTTGTAATGGTTGCTGTTTCCGTGTTCCTGGTCTGAGTGTCTTTTGTTTGTTTTATTAATAAATGTGCTTGCAATTGGATTCACTTCTCGCTTCATTCTTCCCGCATCGTTACAGTTTTACTGTAACATACCGTATATATCCAAACATGTAGGTCTTTTGTTTGCTCTTATTTTGATTTGGATTCATCTAACTTGAGGTTTATTATGAATTGCTAGAATCATAATGAATAATTGTAACATAGTTGTTGGTTGAAAACAACTGTAACGGTTATCAGCTGGAGTGCCCTTGAGAGCCAGCTGAGTGTACTCCACATCAGACTATCATTGTTCACTCACAACTACATTTCCCATAATTCACTGCCGGGACTCATCTCTGATTATCACATTCACCTGTGTCTTATTATATTGTTTAGTTCACCCCATATAAGCCTGGTTCACCTCATCATTACCTGCAAAGTCTTGTACGTTATTCTACTGCATTTCTGAGCGTTTCCTTTGTTTTCTTTGTTCCTGGTTCTTGATCTCTGCCTGTGTCCTGGTTTTCCCATTACTGCCTCACCCTCTGGATTTCTCTGTTTGTTTGGATTGCCTGCCTGTGTATGACCTTTGCCTTGATTCTGATTACGATTTGGATTAACTTTAATAAACTGCATTTGGATCCTCAACCTTCTTGTCTCTGAGCAGTTCATAACAGAAGACTTCGCCAACATGGTTCAGCAGTTTGTCTCTTCCACCTCCGCCAAGGTAACCGTTCAATTGAGGATTTTGTCGATGAGTTTTGTGAGCTTAGCCATGGGGTGAACTTTAAAGATGCTGTCTTAAAGGACATTTTTCGCCATGGACTTTGGCCATGTGTACTGTTGCAATCCAGCAGTTGCACAACAAAGGACTGAGAACGCTTATTACAGTCTGTTAGTCCCCTTGTGCCTGTACACCAACTGCTGCTTTTGTATATAAAATACTTGAATACGTCAATACCTCCATATTTCTTGTATTCTGTCTTCAGTATTTTGTAATTGATGACAGACGTCTGACATATGGCTGTTGTCGTCTTTTTTCAGGGTTTTCTGTCATGAGTGGCACGGTTTAAAACACTGCATGCTAAAAGTTTTAAAAAAGCTTTCAAAATGCTGCTTGAGACCCCTGCACCATGTTCCATTGTGTTGTGCTCTATCCAGCAACTATGGGCCAGTTCACCTGGTCACTTCATGTGTAATCGGTTATTCAGTTACACTTGGCCACATAAATGTGTCTCCGCAAAATAAATATATAAATCCGATCTTCACTATATGCAGATTCAATGGAGTTCATGTCAACGAAAGCAACAGATATGAGTGGCATTTTATTTATTATTTATTACTTGGCTACTCATCTGCAGTGAGCCATATCTGTGGCGATGCATGTTAAACAACTGGACTCCAGGCAGTGAGGCTGATGAGGACGACAATGTTTCTGAGCGCTCGCAGCCCGCCTGCCCCAGCATTATTGGACGTTATGCCGTGTGCGGCGGATAGGTTAGATCTGTTGTGGAAACACGAGAAGCGCGCACCCTCACGCGGCCGTCTCGTTGACTGTTTTTTTTATCTGGGCATAATCCACCAGCTCGTACGAGTCTTCCTATTTTCCCAGATATTTACACTGAGGTGCAGAGATCTTGGAAAAAGCCATATTCCCCAAGGCGGTAGAGTATCTGCACCGCACTGCAGATTTGGCTCTTCATGCCACCAAACAGTCTGCTGTGTCAATCGGTCAAGCTATGGCAGCCATGATGGCGACGGAGAGACATCTCTGGGTGAACCTGGCTGACATCGGGGAGAGGAAGAAATCCTTCCTCCTCGATGCGCACGCTCCGTGGCTCCAAAGTCCTTCATGCCGCGTTCGGTCCAGGGCCACGCCTCAAGCCATGAAGGGGACTGGCTCTTCCCAGTCTGAGGATCGGAGACAACACGAGGGGTAGAACATGGAGGAGGTGTGAGTTTAGAAAGAGGCAAAGTAACATCACGGAAGTGGTCCAGAACAAGCGTCGGCGGGGCTCCAGAGGCTAACTAACATCTGCCTCCTTCCCCCCTTCCATCCCCTGACTGAGGTTAGGTGGGGCTCTGATACGTGTTACAACTGGCCCTGAAGCTGCACCCATGATGTGTTTTTGCAGAACATTAACCCTCTGGGGTCTGAGGTGTTTTCTGGGTCCTGGATGTGTTCTGAAATGCCTTGACATGTGTGCTTATTTCTGTTACTTGTGACATTTTCATGGCTAAAGTCTTAGTACATTGTATTCAGCAAACTCTGCTACAGTAATATGTCAGCAGCATGAATGTAAAAGTTTGGAGTTCAAATTACCTACTATATTTCGCCGAACACCGAGGTCCTTGGATAATATTAGTCCCGTGCGAATCGGCATCTCTGTGATTTGGCCGGATCGTACATAATTTTTTCAAGGTTTTTGTTTCATGTGCGCCTTTTTATCCATCTTTCGGGAAGAATGGAGGCTGGTTTGGAGTGTTTTGATAGTATTTTGGGTGCTGGGTCATATCGTTGTACACAACTACACAATTTGCAGAAAGTGAAAGCTGAAAATCATCAGAAGAGCAAAAAACAAAAAGAATGATTGGATGGAGATGAATGACATGTATTAGCAGCATGCGGTAAGGAACTTTATTCTGTTTATGTCATAATATATCATACAGCTAGACCTATAGCGAAAATAAATTTCCAAGCAATAGCCTATTGACGTCATATCCGGGAGATAAGTCGGTAAATTTGAGTAAAATCACAGGCTTCGGTTATCCCGTGCGAATGCACCGCATGAAATTCAGATGTGGCGGGGTAATTTTTAAATCACACGAGGTCCCTAGATAGTACTAATCCCGTGCGAATAAGGCTAAAGACCCTCCCCTAATGGCCCTATCAGGTGCTACCAGGCCCGATCATTATGAGGAGCCTTGCACAAAGAATGAGGAGAAATTAAAAAAAGTATGGCTTTTAGATTGTCTGGATTTATTTCCAACACAACATAATCCAAAGATACACAACAAAGGACAAAAATCACATTAGTAAACACACTGATCTAAAGACAAAGATTAAACAGTCACACACCTTTGTGCCATTCCTGAAACATAGTAGCCTACATACCTGTCATGTCCAAGGTGTTTGACTTTTCATTTGACCATGTTCATGTACAGAGACTCATGTGAATGTTGAAGTCAGCAGGACTCATCCAGTGGCATCTGGTCCCTTTCTAAAAAATAAATAATAAACACCTGTAAACATGTTGATATCAAGACAAACTATAGGGCTGCACGATTCTGGGAATACATTTTAGATTTTTCACTCACACACACACACACACACACACATATATATATATATATATATATATATACATATATAGTGTCACCACACCCACTATTTTGACCGATAGTTTGACCACACCAACATATATACATAGTGTGTGTGTGTGTGTGTGTGTGTATATATATATATATATATATATATATATATATATATATGCTCAAGAAACATTTTTCATTATCATCAATGTTGAAAACAGTTATTTACATTTTTATTTCAGGATTCTTTGATTAATAGAAAGTTCAAAAGAACAGCATTTATCTGAAAAATAATCTTTTGTAACATTAAACACTACTGTTCAAAATGTTGGGGTCAGAAAGAATTTTTATTTTATTTTTTTGGGGAAATAAATAAAATGGATCAATACTTTTATTCATCAAGGAGGAATTAAATTGATAAAAAGTGACAGTAAAGACATTTATAATGTTACAAAAGATTCTAATTCAAATAAATGCTGTTGTTTTTAACTATGTTCAAATACAAACATTATTGTTACATTATACATCTACGTTTGAGCAGATATCCAAAAATACAGTATATAACAGTAAACACAGGTCTAAACATTAAAATATTCACCATATAGAGATCGCTAAGACATGTGACCAACTGGGCGGCAACGTCATCAGAACGCAAAGAATTATGGGTATGTTTGGCCCGTTTACATGGGCTGGCATAGCAGGCTAGTGTTCTGGCCTATTTTTTTACGTTCTATGGTTCTGGCATGAAAAAAAAAATAGCGTGAAAACAGAATATAATCCTACAAAATGCAGCGGGCTAAAGAAAATTGTCGGACCATACCAGAAAACTGTCGTCCGTTCAAAAGTATGCTAATGTTTTAAGCACCACACTCCTCGCTCTCTCTCATCTATCTGCATGCAGTCAGAATTCATGTCAAGATTGCAATGCATGCTGGAGTGTGTGTGTGTGTGTGTGTGTGTGTGTGTGTGTGTGTGTGTGAGAGAGAGAGAGAGAGAGAGAGAGAGAGAGAGAGAGAGAGAGAGAGAGAGAGAGAGAGAGAGAGAGAGAGAGAGACGCGATCGAACTGTGTGTGTGTGTGAGAGAGAGAGAGACGCGATCGAACTGTGTGTGTGTGTGAGAGAGAGAGAGACGCGATCGAACTGTGTGTGTGTGTGAGAGAGAGAGAGAGGCGCGGGCGCGAATCGCGCGATCGAACAGTGGAAACATAAAAACATACTCCGTTATTTTGTTCATAGAGGTTATCATTAAAACTGCAAAGTGTTTACTTATATCTGTGTAACTTACACTCGCAATAAAACACAACATTGCGCTTTTGTCACACAACTCAAGCTGTAACCTACAACTGTCACCCAACCAAACACATACAGTTTTAAAAGCAACATATTTATCCAACCCCATTTCAAAAAAGTTTGTCATCTTTTGGACATTAATCATATTGCATTGGTTTTCATTTCTTTTCTTCAGAGCAGTAACATATTCTACATTGATTAAAAAAGAAAATCAAATGTGTTTTTAATGGAAGTATTATTTTATACGAAAATCAATTATTTACCATTCAGATGAGAATAAAGTTAGGGTTCATTAAAATTAAGGAAAACAAATATATTGATTCGTTCTTAAAGGATAATTCAGGTATTTAGCATTTTGAGTCTATTTTCTAGTTAGTTTTGGATGAACTAAGTTAGAGTGGTGGGTAGAATTTTGACGATGGTCCTGTCTCGACTTTTTTAATCTTTTAGAATCGCCTCTGCCAGCTTCAGAGTGGCTGTGTACGAGCATACACAAACATGTCCTTAAAACAACCCTTAACGTTCGTTTTCAAAACTGTGCAAGAAGGACTATTGCGGTTTATAACACAGCAGGTAGACGGCATCTTGAACACTGCGTTCTTCCCTCCATGCAATCAAGTCTGGCGCCTTCTGTTTGTGCCGCGGATTCCCAAAATGCTTTGCGTTCACCACTGGTAAAACGTCACGATGACGTCACATTAGCAATCTCTATTAGAATAAACACTCATACTAGCATACTTGTATCTCATTTCATAACATTTTAGGCTGGCACCAGTTTAGTAGCTACAATGTAAAGTTTATGCAACAATAAACCACTTACTATTTTGTCTCTTACCTTAAATTTTTTTCTCATAATCAAAACGTGTCCTTCTGTGGTAAATCCAAGGTAAATCCACAGCACAAACAGTCTTCCAAACTGATGAAAAGTAGAGAACTAATGGAGTCGCTGATTCTTTCTTTCGAGCTGATGAGGGCGTTAACAGCTCTGCGTTCCTTCACGTGGATCATTTGAATGAGAAGAGCTGGCGCGCCTGGGGGTGTGTTCAAATTAAAGTTAATGAGCTCGGGCTGGAGAAACTGTACATGTCGTTGCTTTCATACAGATTTCTTAAACCGAGAATATTTGTTTTTGATTTATTATATTTCATTTAAAAAAAGGAGACTTCAAGCTTTGAAAAGACATTACTTTCATGTGTGGGTGGCAAGTATTGGCTGAGTTACAGATCATTTTCTGACACGTTTCAGAATGAACTTCACATTGAGAGAGAATACATCATGTTTTTTTCTTAATTTTACGAAAAACACAACTTTTTGGTTTTATTATTAGTGTACACAAAAAAAGAAGACATTTAACAGCTAGTTTTTAATGATGTATAACACTTGCCTGCAGGGGCGAAAATTTCATCAAAATGTTGGGGGGGACAATAAACATAACAATTCTCAAGAGCAATTTTTGAAGGGGACACCAATAATACAGGAAAAATTGTACTTGCAAGGATACGTGTACACAGAGGAAAGCCTTACTACTATTATTAGTGTAGCATGGAGATGTTCCATTATCCTTCTTAAAATTTCTTTCTGGATTAATGAAAAAGCGGTCTAAATTGACCAAAAAATTCTTCAAAACCATAATTTTTTTTGTAAATAAGTTGTTTACACAATCAAGCCACCAAAATACAATGGAATTTGAACTTAACTTCAACTTTTATTTATTTATATATCACATTTAATAGCAACGTTGTTGCTTCACAGTTATAATTAAAACACACATAAAAACATTTACCATGCCTAGCAAATGAAGGCATGACTACAGTCTTAGACATATACCCTCACACAACTGTATAGTGAGATCAATATAGATGACAAAGAGGGGGAAAAAATAAATAAAAATAAGTTACTTCAATTAACAAATACCCTTAACTAAAAGCTAAGTTAAAAAGATAAGTTTTCAACTTAAATTTAGAAGTAATGAAAAACTTCAATATTGTGAAAGAGTGTCCCCACTCCCCATATAAAATAAATAAAATGATTTTGTAACGTAAAAATATGATGTTATAGTCACTGCTCTATATTAAGTAATAAAAAATTGCTGTAATTTAAATCAAACTTGCATGACAGGACAGGCACTAAACAAAAGAACCAAATGTATTTTTCCTGGTATCACTGGGCCCCACAAACTCTTGGCATATCTTGTTTATGTTAAGGCTGTCCAGCCTGTCTTTGTGAACATTGCAGACTAACAGACTGTTAAGTCTGTCTTGGCCCATTGTAGCCCTTAGCCACGTCTTCAGTCTCCGCAATGCACTGAAGCTCCGCTCAGCTTCACACGAGGACACTGGCACCACCAACAAAATTCTGACAAGAACCTCAACTTGGTCAAACAACCCCCGTACCTCCACTGGCATTCCCCTGAGGACCTCTGCTGCCTCTCCACTGCTGCTACAGGGGTATTTCTGGCGAAAGAGGGCTAACTGTACTGAGAGAGAACCTCCATGCAACTCAGGGTACTCAACTATCGCATCAGTTAACACCTCGGTCAGAAGGACACTCTCTATATTTTGCAGAGTCTTTAGACTGTTTTGATTGAAACGGTCACCAAACTGAACCTCCACACAATCCAATACTTAAAAGAACTCTCCCCTGTAATGATCCACTGCTCTGCCAGCAAAGCGCCTTGAATTTGTTGTCTCAATAGAGTCAACTGTTTCAGTGGAGTTAACCAATGCTGTAGCTTTCTCATACAGTTCAAGATAGCTCTTGTCATTTCTCTTTCCCTGAAGAGAGGATCGGACACAATCTACTGCAGCCTTCATACCAGAGACAGTCTGGGTCTTCTTCTGCAGTGAAATGTTTAGGCACTCAAGCTCTCCAACAACACCAGAAGCAAGTGTGAGGCCCAACACAGTCTTACCTTTGCTGAAGTGCTCAAATAAGCCACTGGCAGTTGAAGCTGTCCTCGATGTACTTTTTGCCATCTCCTCTAGGCTGCCAAGTACCCGCTCATACTGCCCTAGCACAGCTATTATAGCAGAATTGCGCACAGTCCACCTGGTTGGACATAGCGGTTTCAGTGTAGTGATGGGTACATTTTCAGAGGTAACTATGTTTTCAAACATTCTCTTAAATTTTCCTGACTGACTAAAAAGGATGCCTAACTGGTGGACCCAAGAAAGGCAGTCCCGGATCATTGGGGAGGCTGAGCAGCCAGCCTGTGTGATCAGACTGACACAGTGTGCGCCACAATGCACATAGAGGGCTAATGGCTGCTGTTCTCTCACTATTGCCTGTGCACCGCTGTACTTTCCTGCCATGTTTGAGGCACCGTCGTAACTCTGCCCACGTAAAGCAGACATGGGCAGATTGAGCCTCAACAGCACATCAATTACCATCTTGGCAATGCCCTGGCCTGTTGTCTCTGACAAACTGTATAATCCAATAAATTCCTCATGTGGAACAAGGTCATGGTCCACATAGCGCAGACAGACACTTTCCTGCTCAACACCAGAAATATCCTGGGTACCATCAACTACTACAGAAAACATACTCACAAAAGGGCTGGAGACCTAATCTCACTTGCAATGCCTCGGATTATTGTATTCGCCATAATTTTCAGGATTTCATTCTGTGATTTAGAGCTTGTGTATGCAATGGTGCGATCTGTTAACCATTTCAATAAAATGGGATCATCCTCTTCTGCCCTAAGTTTCAGGAGCTGATACAGGTTCCCACTTTCATCAGTATGGCCTCTTAAAGATTGTCCCTGCCTTGCCACATGCTGTACAGAGCTAACAATTCTCTTCAAGCAATGTCTTGCCACCTCCTGCTGTTTACCCCATGCACTGGACAACTGGTCACTGACTGGGTTTGACTGATGTGCACTCACAGTCACATAATGTCGGTGGGCTTGGGAGGTCTGGTGTGCTGTACATTTTTCAATGGCTTTTTTCCAATTTCTAAAGCCTGTACTAATGAAAGCAGCGTCAGGTCTATGACCTAAAGAGCACTGATTTGAAACACCTTTGCTGCAGTAAAAACACAAGACCCCTCTCACTGATGGACTGTAATGTAGCCATGAAAAGTCTTGGTACCATTTCTCTTGAAATGCCAATGACTTGTTTAGAAGAATTTGTTTTTCAATACACTGGGGATGTGGTTGGTATGGCTTTGTGCAATCACTGAGATCTGAACTAAAAACTGTGCCCCATCCCCTGTGCTGGTGCTGGGAATATCATCTGCTTGTGCTGCTTTCTCTGGCTCTCTCCCTGGTTCTGACCCTTCCGCTACTCTCAGGGTCTCAGGACAGTCTGACTCCTGGAACAGAAGATGTGTTGCACACTCCTAATAACTACCTCATCCAAACCAATAGCAAGACTTCTAAATAAAGACTCTTTTTTGGTGAGCCAGTGGTGCTCATCTGCTGAACTGCCACACCTCCAAAATACATTAACAAAAGCTCAACAGCAACACACTTACCCGAGACTCTAAACCTGACTGTCCCTGGTCTCCCCGTCCCTCAGTACTTTCTGTATCCTTTGCCTGTGACACCGTGACATTAGTATTTCCATAAGCACCCAATCTTATAAAGATGTTTTGCCTGCCTTCATTTTCAACTTACTTTGCGTTTTGGTGCACTGAAAAATGATCTTATGTCCGTTTTTCTTTTCTCTGTCATTTTATCTGGCCAAAAACACAAAGCAATAGTTGTTTAAATAAGTTAGGTTCATAGGTTCACTACGCTGTAATATAATAATGATTCAATTATCTTGCGTCCTTCACAGATATTCAACTGCAGCAAGCCCACTGATTTGACACTTAACATTAGGGGTGTGCGATATTGACAAAAAATTATCTGTCTCTATTTTCTGTGATTTTATCGATAACAGTAATTAAAAACAAAAAAGTTTTTGATATTCTTCAGATTCTGTGTGGCGGTCAGTTCACAGTGACAGAATTTTTTTTTCTAAATCGTTTCAATAGATTTTTACCTTTTATGGGCATTTTTACTTTCATAAATTTATTTTTAAACCTAATTATATGCATGCATGATCTTTTGTGTAAATTTCATAAATGTAATCAAATAAAATTATGAGAAGACACAAAAGGGCCGTTACCAATCAAATTAAATAAGTATCAACAAAATATTTGCAATGGAGAGGAAACACAGAAGCTGCATTTAAAGTAGCATTTAGATGTTTTTACACTGTTTTACATTTGTTTTAAAAATAAAATGTTGAATATTTATATTTGAAATGATTTAAAACATGAAAAAGATACTTTAAATGTGAAATTAAAACCGCCAGTAGGAGGCAGTAAGTCACTGTTAATGAGTGAGTCATTGAAATTCATTCAACTGATTGTTCAAAAAGCTGATTCATTCAGTAAGGAAACACCTCGGTGTGTTTCTCACAGACGCAATTACAGTGCTGTGGCTTAGTTTTCAACTATTTTCGTTGGTAAAATGGAGCTAAAACAGGCAATATGGTGTCTAAAATGTACATCACTTAGGCTAATATTAACTTCTTGTTTATTAAACTTGTATAAAATCACATTTGTTATCATGCTGATATCTGGAGAAAAACTGCACTCTTCGTGTGATATTAGATTAGATTAACTATATTAAATGATATAAACCGACTAAATCACAGTGAAAGCGTTAATATCTAACGTTAAATGCGCACCCGGACTAGTCTAATCTACAAGACTAACGTTACATCACGTAGTGTATGCGTAAGTTACACGGGTGTGATTGAGTGTGGGGATATATATATACTATATACGCTATACTCTACTGTATTAAACAAGCTAGGTAAACACATAGACTGTATTAAACAAGGGTAACGTTATAATCGCTAACATAGCAGACTGCATCAGTGACAAAAGTACACTGGTACACAAATACACAATCATATTTTGTTTTTTGACATGATTTATTAATGACTCAGCATAATCTATATTAAATAGAAAATAATCACTTCATCCAATGTTCAAAGTGAATAAAATAACATTGACTTACAGGAGTTCCACAACTACTCAAAAACTGTGTTCTTCTCGCCCGCCACCGGAATGTGTGTGTGTCGGTGGTGAGGTAAAAGGGGCGGAGGCAGTGGACAAAATCACTGTGAGGCAAGGGAGGGGGGACCTATTTTTTACAGTCTATGGGGTGGACTCAAATGTTTAAAACATTTTTTTGTTGTTGCACCGTTTGCATTTGTATTATTTCTTAAACAATTATTTTAAGAATATATCATTATATTATTTACAATACACATATTTTAATGATATTTTAGGGGTGGGGACAACCCTCAGATAGGGGGGGTCCTGACCCCCCCGACCCCCCGCGATTTCCGCCTATGCTTGCCTGTATGACAAAAATCGGAGTTATTTGAGTTTCCTTTGCACTGATAAGAAAAAAAGCGAGACTATCGTGCCGGCGCGATAGCCGACCCCAGGGGGTTAACCATCTGCCCTACTGATGGTTTGGCACAGAGGCTGGTTAGAACATGGCGTCAGACTCGGCTTGAGGCCTCCCCTCACCTGAGCTCTGCCTCACAGCGTTAAGAGTCGTAGGCTCTGTGAGCCTCCTTGGGGGCTGTCTTAGTGTGAACATGGGTAAGCCTCCCCTCGCTTCGAGAGGCGTTGAGACTTCTGTTCTTAGAGCTCAGAAGCAGCGGTATTGAGTATCAGACCCTGGTACGGGAGCGTCGTTAGGTCTCCGCTATTCTTTGAGCTCTCCGTTCCCCTGAGCTCGACCTATAACTGCGAGCTCAGCCAGGGACTCAGTTGTAGGCCCCTGTGAGCCTCCTCATTTTCTTCACTCATCCAGAGTGTCGTATGGTATCTTCTCACTTTAGAGAGTTGCTTTATAAAAGGGTTCTGTTCCCTACAGCTCCACCCGGATAGCGATATCAAGTAGTTACGCCCTCTCTGAGCCTCCTTGGTAGCTGACCTGGGTGTAGGGCGTAGTTAGGCCTCCTCTCACTTAAGAGAGTCGTTATGCTGAGGCCCCCGTCATCAGAGCCAGGCGCCAGGCTCTCTCTGAGCCTCCCTGGCTATACAGGCCGCCGCTCTTCAGGATAGCAATTAGTTCAAGTAGTTCTTCTTCTGAGGTAAATCCAAGGTAAACTCACAGTGTGTCTTCCAAATTTGATGAAAAGCAGAGAAATAAGTTTGATGCTTTGTTTTGAGGTGATGAGGGCGTTTACAGGTTCGTGTTCCTTTAAGTTGATGATTAGCATGTGAATCGCTTGTGCGCACGTGGGTGTGGTCACA
Source organism: Siphateles boraxobius (assembly GCF_051911475.1). Lineage (NCBI taxonomy): Eukaryota > Metazoa > Chordata > Actinopteri > Cypriniformes > Leuciscidae > Siphateles > Siphateles boraxobius. Next base: position 3,247,672 of record NW_027508722.1, on the reverse strand, counting down.
TTAGATATAATGAGCAGAGGCTTAATAAACTGTACCTCCCATTGGTTTCGTTCGGATTACATAAACAGAGAATATTTGTTTTTGATTTGATTACTTATTTTAAAAATAGACACTTCAAGCTTAAGACATATCTCTCATGTCTGTGTGGCAAGTATTTGCTGAGTCAGAGTTAATTTTCTGTTGCATTTCAGAATGGACTTCACACTAAGAGAGATGGCAGAACGTGCATCATGTTTACTTTCTCTATTTTACGAAAATCACAACATTTGGTTTTTATTATGAGTGCACACAAATAAAAGTAGACATTTAACAGTTTTGAATTATATATAACACTTATATGTATGACACAAATCGACAGTTATTTGAATCTCTTTTGCACTGATAAGAAAAAAATTGAGGCTGTCGCGCCGGCTGACCCCTGGGGGTTAAAGGCCTCCGTCCTCAGGGCTCGGCCTAGGCATGCCAAGTTGTTAGACTTTTTTGTGATCCCCTTGGTTGCCGTGAGCGTCGTTAGGCCTCCTCTCGCTGAGAGAGTTATTTACTGGGGCATCCACTCTTCAAAGCTACGATAGCATTGTAAGTGGTAGGCCTCTGTGAGCCTCCTTGCAAGATGTCCTGAGCGTTGGGTGTTACAGGCCTCCTTTCATTTTTTGAGAATAATCAATACTGAGGCCTCCAATCCTAGAGCACGGCAAGGCACTAAGATAGTATGCTAGGTCGTTAGACTCGCTGGGAGCCTCCTTAGTTACTGACCTCAGTGAGTGTTGCTAGGCCTCCTTTCCTTGTGAGAGTTATCGTATTGAGGCCTCCACTGTGCTGAGCTTTACGGGCCAGCCAGACTGAGTTTAGCTTCTTTCTGAGCTTTCTCTGAACTGCCCTGGAGTTAGTGTTGTAGGCCTCTTGTTGAGGCCTCCACTCTTCAGAGTTGCCTATAAATGTTCTAAGTGTTAGGCTCTCTTGAGCCTCCTTGGACACTGGATTGAATATAAACGTAGTTAGGCTTCTGGTTTAAGCCTCCGTTCTTAAGAAACTCCAGTCTATGACTGTTTAGTCTAAGACTCCTTTAAGTTCTTTGACTTAGTTCAGCCAAAAGGGCTCTCATCCCTTCAGCATGGCAGCGTGGGTATTCCGTTCCCCATAGCCACCCCAAGGGGACCCAGCGCGAGTTCCCTTTCAAAGGGGAACGTCTCAGGTCTTATGCATGTAACCATGGTTCCCTGAGAATAGGGACGCTGCGTCCCTTTGCCATGCTTACGGCATTCCTGCAAACGTCTCCTTCAGACAAGAAGTGGATGACATATTGCACAGGGATGACATATTTTATACTCTCGGGGCCAGATGTACGTACATTTGTGAATCTAGCGTCAATAGCGCCATGGCCAAGATGCAGAAAGCGCTTGATGTGAAACCACAGTGTGCATGTTATGTACCAAACCTGCAGATCATCAGGTATTCAGCGCCTGTCCCCCCCCACTATACATAAATTACGCGTATTTCAACGCGCAATTGCATGGTCTTCCTCCTCTCTTTCCATCATGGATCAGCCACCAAGTCAGGCAAAACAGCGAAAACAAAAATTTAGCGATAACAAGGTTGATCTGCTTATTAATGAGGTAGCAGCAAATTTAAACATACAAGGACGGAATTCCACACCCTCACAAAAGAATGCCATCTGGACAGAAATCACAAAAAAAATCAATGCAATATCCTCGACCCGCAGACAGGTGGAAGAGGTAAAACAGGACTTTAGAGGTGGCAGGACTTCAAACGCCATACCAAAGAAAAAGTTTCATTTAACAGGGCATATGCCAGGGAACCCGCTTCCTAAGTTAAACCTGCTTTTAAGAGGCGGAGAATTTTCAGCGGCGCACTTTCACCGGCTTTTTCTGTACATAACGCGTAATACATAATTAGGCGCAGTTTACGCTTCCCCTCCCATCTCTTTATGTGACGCTCCCACTTTCCCCTTGACCATCCCATGAATGCATATGCATGACACAAAAAGCGCATTTTGCCATTTTCAGTTCCAGCGACAGGCCGTCTGCACTTTCATCTCACTGTGTCCCGTTCGTACATACCTCACCATGGTTTTATGCGCACTTTGCAAAACAAATACGCCTGAAGTGGGCGCAAAAGCGTTAGTACATCTGGCCTCGGTCTCACCTGTAGTGACATCATGGGTTGCTGCCTGCCAATGTCAAATTCATTGTCGTGTTTAGATTTTCACTTCACACACCCGTAACACCTAAGGCATTCCCCATAGCGACCCTGAAGGGGGCGCAGCGTCTCAGTCCCTATTCTCAGGGAACCATGGTTACATGCGTAACCTGAAACATTTTGCCGCATCAATATAAATTATATTGTTTGTTCCCCCCACATATTGTTTGTTCTTTTGCCTATATTTTGCCCATTTTCCCCCCAGCAATCATTCTGCATGTTAAAGTGATTTTAATTTCCAACTCATTTTGGGTTCATTTTATCCCAGCAGTATATTTATTTTATTAATGGTTGACTTAAAAAAAAGCCCAGCATGTTGGGTTAAAATTTACAGCTCAGCGCTGCCATGCCAAAATGTCCTAAATTAGTTTGTTTTTTACCAAGCATTTTTTAGAGTACAGGGTGAATATTCTCCAATGGGGCTGGTAAGGGTTAGCTACCCTTGTCGGCAGTATCCAGCTCTGTGTTTACAGGATGCTGGAGACACCCGCCCAAGGCTTCTGAAAAATTAAAGAGGAAAATACCCCTAGAGTCTGCGAGAGCAGGGGCGGAAGATGACTCAATGGTGGACAACATGGTTAACGACTTTGGAATGGAAACGGATATGAGTATAGAGAGTACTTCACAAAAGACTAGTTCAGGTTCTGCAGTTAGCAAAGCCATTGAACTCCAAGCTTGTGTCTGTGGCTGGAGCAAGGCGACAACGGTCAGGGGTTTGAAGATTCATCAAGGGAAAATGAAATGCTTGAGGGAGAAGGGACAAGGGCCTTGCATTGATCAGTACTTCTTACGAAGTCAGTCAAGTCAGTCGAATGAAATCCAGCGACAGGAAGCAAACCACAGTTCGCAGGATATCAGCACCCCTGTCATAGAGGAGAGGAGGGTTTGCACAGTTAGTGATGAACACATTGATTCTTGTGAACCCGGTCAGACTAACCAGCAAAAGAGAGAAAAGAACCTCAACGGGCATAGGCCTGGAGTTAGATGGCCAAGAGCTTGTGAGAAAACTGCATGGGACACGGTAAACACAGATCTATGCTTTGCATTAGAAAGATTAACTGGTACAGTTGAAAAGAAGCTGGATAAATTTGGGGACATAATTTACGCATATGGAAGTGAGAGGTTTGGTGTGGAAAAAAGGAAGGAAAAAGTACAAACTACTCCTGGATTGTCTAGACGGCAGCAGAAAATTGAAGGGTTAGTTAGAGAAAGGAGACAGCTGAGGAAGCAATGGAAAGGAGCGGAACAAAGTCAGAAGGAGGGACTCAATCTCTTACAAAGGGCCATAAAAGATAAGCTTGCAACATTACGCAGAGCTGAGCGCCTACGGAAACGCTACAAAAAGAAGGAGCGTGCGAGGGCTAATTTCTATAAAGATCCATTCAAATTCGCAAAGAAGTTATTCACCAGTGAGAAGAATGGCACTTTAAAAGCATCTAGGGTTGAGCTAGAGAGATATTTGGAGGAAACACATACAGATGCAAAAAGGCATAAGCCTATGTCTATTCCGTCAGACATCCCACCTGTCAATCCACCAGAATACCAAATGGAGGTCTGTGCACCTAAGTGGAAAGAGATAGAGCAGGTTGTGAGAAAGGCAAGGGCTTCATCATCTCCAGGGCCTAACGGAGTTCCGTACAGAGTGTACAAGAGTGCTTCAGGAGTTCTACGAATTCTGTGGAAATTGATAAAAGTGGCTTGGGAAAAGCAGGTTGTACCTAGAGCATGGCGCAGAGCAGGGGGAGTCTTTATACCCAAAGAAAAAGATGCTACAAGCATCAGTCAGTTTCGCCCTATTTCACTATTAAACGTCGAAGGGAAGATTTTCTTCAGCATTATTGCTCAGAGATTGTCAACCTACCTATTAAAGAATGGCTTCATTGACACTTCAGTTCAAAAAGCGGGCATTCCAGGATTCTCAGGATGCTTAGAACACATCAGTGTTATCTGGCAACGAATTCAATCAGCTAAAAAGGAGAGGAAGGAGCTCCACGTGACATTCCTGGATTTGGCTAATGCATATGGTTCAGTGCCACATGAGCTTCTTTGGGCATCATTTGATTTTTTCAGGGTACCGATGTCGATAACAAATTTGGTGAAAGCCTATTTTGGAGAGTTGCAATTTAGTTTCTCAACTCCAGAATTCAGCACTACATGGCAATGCTTAGAGGTTGGAATAATGGCAGGATGCACCATTTCTCCACTGGCTTTTACCATGGCAATGGAAGTAATCATTAGGGCATCAAAATGGGTAGTAGGAGGAGAGCGCTTGGCTTCTGGGATGCGACTACCACCAATCAGAGCATACATGGATGACATGACAACCATGACTACAACGGTAGCCTGCACTAATCGGTTATTGGGGAAGTTAACAGATAATATTGAATGGGCACGAATGCAATTTAAGCCCTCTAAATCAAGGAGCATCTCCATAATTAAAGGCAAGGTAGTAGATAAAACATTCTTCATTAATGGTGAGGTAATACCAACAGTTTCTCAGAAGCCAGTGAAGAGTCTAGGGAGATGGTACGATGGGGATCTAAAGGACACAGTTCGAGTGGGAGAAGTTAGACGACAAGCAGTGGAAGGGTTGAAGAGCATAAACAGCTGTGCTCTACCAGGCAAACTGAAACTCTGGTGCTTTCAGTTTGGTCTACTGCCAAGGTTGCTGTGGCCACTGACTGTGTATGAGGTTTCTTTGACAACAGTGGATAAGCTGGAAGCGTTAATAAGTTCATACATCAGGAAATGGTTGGGAGTTCCACGCTGCCTCAGCAGAGTGGGACTTTATAGTAAAGGAGTATTGCAGCTGCCAGTCTCTGCTTTAACCGAGGAGTTTAAGTGTGCCAAGGTCAGACTGGAAATGACTTTAGCAGAGTCACGTGACAAATGTGTAAGGGAGACAGCCCCTGTGGTAAAAACTGGTAGAAAGTGGTCAGCAAAGAAATCTGTAGTAGAGGCAAAGGCTGACCTTCAAATTGGGGATATTGTGGGACAGGTACAGCATGGAAGAGGGGGTTTTGGGCTCAGTTTAGCTCCTCCTAAATGGCACAAGGCAGGCCCAGCCCAAAGGAGGAAGCTGGTAGTCAACGAGGTGCGAAAGCAGGAGGAGAGGATGAGATGTATAAAGGCCATTTCCCAGGCCAAGCAGGGAGAGTGGATGAGATGGGAGAGTGTGGAACAACGCAAAATGGGCTGGCAAGACCTTTGGTCAATGGAAGAGAGTAGGATCAGTTTCCTTATTAGGTCAACATATGATGTTCTCCCATCACCGCAGAACCTAAACCTCTGGGTAGGAGAGGATCCATCTTGTCCTTTGTGTTCATCACCTGCCACATTAAGGCACATTTTGACAGGATGTAAGGTGGCTCTTAGCCAGGGTCGGTTTACTTGGCGCCATGACCAAGTATTGCAATGTTTGGCTTTAGCATTGGAAGGCAAGCGTAGTATGACCAATAAATTGCCGCCTGTTCTAGCAAAACATTACACGCAGAAGACAATATTCCTCCGCCCAGGCGAGCAACCACCAAGAAAAGGTGCTAACACCAATTCTCGCCCAGGACAACTGGAAGCTGCTAGGGACTGGAAGATGCTGTTTGATCTTGATCAACGGCTTATTTTTCCACCTGAGATTGCCACCACTAACCTACGGCCAGATATTGTTTTGTGGTCTGGATCAGCACGCATTGTTCAACTGATAGAGTTAACAGTGCCATGGGAGGATGCGGTAGATGAGGCATATGAGAGGAAGAAACTGCGGTATGCTCATCTGGCCACTGAAGCAGAACAGCGAGGATGGAGAGTCCAGGTTTATCCAGTGGAAGTGGGTTGTCGTGGTTTTGTGGCACACTCTACAACCGGTTCCTCAGAGACGTCGGATTCAGTGGCCAAGAGTTGCGTCGTACAGTAAAGAACTTATCTGAAGCAGCAGAAAGGAGCAGCAACTGGCTGTGGTTGAGACGGAAAGATTCTAGCTGGCTGTGTACAGGCCGCCATGCTACGGTTTCGTAGAATTCTTGAAAACTTGAAAGGTCTGTTGGTTTATTTGTATAGGTTGTATAGTATTTACAGTCATTACGTTCCTGTGTGTATTGCGTGAATGACGGGTGGTTGGGCAGATATTGTGTTTTGCGGTAGGTGGTATGCCATACGGAACCGTTGCCACTGAAACTGCATATTAACGCACCAGTGGGGCTCGACAGCCTTAGTCAAACGGGTTGGCGCGTATGTTTGGGTTGCGGAGAGATTGTGAGATTGTGGTTAGGTCTCAGCAGCAACTGTTGGTTTATTTGTATAGGTTGTATAGTATTTACAGTCATTACGGTCCTGTATATATTGCGTGAATGACGGGTGGTTGGGCAGATATTGTGTTTTGTGGTAGGTGGTATGCCATACGGAACCGTTGCCACTGAAACTGCATATTAACGCACCAGTGGGGCTCGACAGCCTTAGTCAAACGGGTTGGCGCGTATGGTTGGGTTGCGGTGAGATTGTGGTTAAGTCTCAGCAGCAACTGTTGGTTTATTTGTATAGGTTGTATAGTTTTTACAGTCATTACGTTCCTGTGCATATTGCGTGAATGACGGGTGGTTGGGCAGATATTGTGTTTTGTGGTAGGTGGTATGCCATACGGAACCGTTGCCACTGAAACTGCATATTAACGCACCGTTCGACAGCCTTAGTCAAACGGGTTGGCGCGTATGGTTGGGTTGCGGAGAGATTGTGAGATTGTGGTTAGGTCTCAGCAGCAAGAGGGAAGTAGAGGTCAGTAAGCTGGGCTGAGTTGACAGGGGGACGGAGGGGGGTGACTCTGGGACGCCAGAGTCACTGTCGAGCCCTCTTGAGGTGTCGTGGGCTAGTCGACGAAACACTGAGGACGGAAGGTGCCCACTTGAAGACCCTAGAGATGTTCCCTACTCCGCTCAATCCAGAGGGTTGTTATGGGGGACCGCACTGTGGTTGCAGCCGTTGTGTGTGCTGACGCGCAATACACTGTATTAACACCAGACAGAAGATTCACGTCACTAGATGGAAAGAAGCGTAAATGGATGGAGAAGCATAGGTTACTGTAAAGCTACGTCTTAGTTGGTGATTATCTTGGCGAAAGCCGAGTACAAATCAGCATGAAGTTTTAACATCTACTCTCGTGTAATGGAAATATTGAAAATTATAAATTAAGTTTTTCATTCTTGAAAACAAAACTTTTCTTGAATAAATCATTATATAGGTTACATGACCTATATGATGTCAGCAAGTGTCATCACTATCTTCCCCATCAGCAATGTACACACAGACTCACATTAGATAATCTCATTGGTCTTGATACAGTGTGTGTGGCATAAGGCACTGATCACAGCTAAACATAAATGAAGGGATGAGATGCTCTCTGTTTCCTAAGTAAAGGCCCTCATGGTAAGGTTATAGCAGCCAGCCTGCAGTACTCAATCTATAACCCGCTGAAGCATAGCAGGCGCTGTGTCTTTAAATATAACAAAAGCAGCACCACACGCAGAGAGAACACTTGAATGCCCCTGTGGCACCAGGTTATACAAGGGGATATTCAAGAGGATTTCAGAGTTTAAACTTGCCAGGTTGGAGCCTTAGGAAACTCAATTCCTCTGTGTGTGTTAAATAATTTAGGATGGATAAGGTCAAGGCTAGAAAATATGATGTAATTAATTGCAGTGTTTCCTGTAGAATTCCATATTCGAAATAGACTAACTGAAGTCTTTTATTTTATTATGTTTAATTCAAACTTCAAGCTCACAGCTTGAGTGAAATTTAATTTACTGAAGTGTGGTAATTTAGCAGAGCTAAATAGAAGTGTAGGAATCACTGAATTGTCAACGTGAGGCCACATTGAAGTTAAGCCGAGAGTAAAAAAAAAAGAGATTATTTTCAATTGAAATCAAAGTATTATTTTGTGAGGATGCTACAATTACCTCATAAAGATTTTTTCCAGACAACTATGTGAACCTTTAATGTTATTGTTCCAAACTAGAGCCTTATTGAACTGTTTGGCTCCAAACTCTGGTAGTTTTGTGTTATCATCGTTAATACCATGAGTATACTAGCAGCAGCAGTTTACTTTTGTAACTATTTCGACCCAGGAGAAGACACCAGTTTGTAGAGGCCACTGTGTTACGGAAGAATTTTACTTTTTAAACGTAAAACAAATATTTACACGCACGGAAGAGATGCAAATAACGTAAGCTGCTCTCTGAAGACAATATATTCATATAACAGTTATGATAAATGCATTTTAGAATCTCATACCTCCTTTCCATGCAGTCTCTTGATTTAGCTAAATCAATTCCACAACCAAACTGTGACATCAGACTGAATCAGTCTTGTTTTCTTTCTCATTTTAAGCATAAGTCTAGCATCATTTGGGGAGGTTAATGCATTACAAAAGTTGATGCAACTAGAAAACTATATGTATGTAATTTGTGCCAATTTGCGCCTATATGTATATGGAATAAATATAAAGCATTTCATTATTATCTTGCATTCTGAAAAAAATACTGATATTTATTTATTTACAGTGCAAATGTAATTTTCTAGGAAACAGGGAAGGAAACTGCAAACGAATGAGACCTTTAGCAGATTCTGACTTTAAAAGGTCAGAAAAAGGATCCACTAGTGAATGAAAGTCTTTGGCTTGGTCTTTGTTTTTTTTTCCGTGTGTAATGTGCAGATGAAAGGTTAGTTTCGTGAAATCTTACACTAAAACACGAACACACACATATACATGTTGTGACAACTGGGGGGATGTCTGTCAGTGTTGAGTGCGACAGAGATATGAGGGTGAGACAGGGCTGAACAAGACTGACAGTCACAAGGGAAAAATGCACATACCAATCACCTCAAACATGCTCCTGCTTTCCGCACACCACTTCTCAATGTGTGATGATGGAGCTCTGCTTCAAGCTACATTATCATCTCCTCCCCCCCCCCCCCTCCGCTTTCTCCAGACATCTGCTGAAAGTAATAATAGCTTTCCTATCTGCAACATGTAGTCTGGTACAGATAACATGGCTTTGCGTAATTGGACCTCGTTTCTCTTTCATCAGGAAACCAAGAGTACTATTGACAAATGATTGCAGAATAAAACTGAGTAAATGCTTGATGTGAATATTGCTCATTGTTGCTTCATAGGCTGACTGCATTTTTACGGCATGTATGTCAACAGCAGACCATTGAGATCTGGGACCTGATGTATTAACTTTGTGCACAAAAATGGCATTGAAATGTGCATACCGACTTTTTCGCATATCGTATTTATAAAAAATAAACGTCCACACAATTTAGACTGGGTGTCCGCACACATTTACTGGAGTCAGAGAATTAATGAAGTAAACTAAATGACTTAAATATTCCTCTCTCATTAATGGAGTTAAGCATTAACATTACATAAAGGCCTGGTTTCACGGACAGAGCTTAGATTAAGCCTGGATTAGGCCTTAGTTCAATTAGGACATTTAAGTATCTTTTATAAACATGCCCTAGAAAAAAAACCCATTACTGGTGTGAATCTTGACACAAAACAATGGCACTGACATATTTTAAGATAGTAGTTTCTTTCATTTAAAAAGCTCAAACATGCATGTTACTGTAGTCTGGGACAACTAGGTTTAAGCCTTGTCTGTGAAACCAGGGGAAAGTCATTATCCAGAAATTCAACAAAAGTTATACGAGTTAAATGAAAGATTTGTAGTGGATGCACTACTTTTGAAGACTTTTCCTGTGGTATGCTACGTTTGAATGTTTTAATGACAGCAAGGAGTGGCGCATGAAAATTCCTCATTAAAATAAATTACAGAGAAAATATTTCTTGCCACAACAATGATCAATGATGTGCACTTTCGTTTGGTGATAGAATGTCCATTGGCCAGGTCTGATGACAGTACTGTACAACCACTGCTGCACGGAGGTGTGCTGTTGATGTCGTGTGCAGGCAGACAGTATCCTAATGATAACTCCTTCTGAGATCTTTTACGAACATTATGAAAAATGCAATTGTATTTGAAGGATAGCATTTAAGAAAATGTGTTTAGATGTTTTGCCAGTGGCACGCTGAGTCAGACAATTGTATTTAAACTGCAAAAAAAATGTGTAAAAATCTGTTTCTAAAAAAAATATGGGTAACGCTTTAGATTACAGCCCTGAAGGTACTGTGTAATTAAGACGAATTTACAGCGTAACTTTAGGTAATAATAGTGTACCTATAAAGTACTTGCATGTAAGTATAAGGGAACAATATGTAAAGTATGGGGAATAAAGGGGTAACAACCAGGAGAATTAAATAAATATTTATACTGTAAGTATTGTAGAACTAAAAGGGATACCTGTTCTACTATTATGATACAACAATCTTACATTTGGGAGCAATTTAGCGAGAACATACACTGCCTACCAATACATACTTACAGTACATGTATAGGCTTTTTAAAAATTACAGTTCTCTTACGAGAGTATCTCTCGTACTGCGTAATATCTTACGCTATGGGGAAAACCTTTTTTCCACAAGATATTGAAGCCAAAAATTATCCTTAATTTTGAATTAATGTAGAACGCTGTGTGGCAGCACGCAGACATAGGCAAGAGGGCTCGCGCGCCTATTTCGTCACGTCCCGCCAGAATAGGCGTGGCCTTGGCCTATAAATACGCTCGAAAGGCTGATACAAACTGGATCGCTGGATCCAGAGTGAGAAGCCACGCCGTCTGATAGTAAGCCTTCAGCGGGACGAGCATTTGAGTCTGAAGCCGCTGGCCTTAACCTCGCCGCCTTCAGCCGCCGTACCTGCTATGCTTTCTGCCGTCAATATCCTTTTACTCTGCTGAGAGTGTGTTCGGCGTTGCGACTCACACTCTCTCTCTCTTTATCTAAAAGAGCAGCGTCTTTTTAAAGATGCTTTGTTCCTGTGGCTCGTGCCGAGCCGCACTCAGCGACGGGGACCACCATTTCATCTGCGTTTCCCGCCTGGTTAAGGATGGTGGCCATGGTGACTCTGAGGACTCGCCTGGCATTTTTTCTCAGAGTCTGCACTCCCGCCCACTGTAGTGCCGTGCTGTAAAGCGCCGTACTCAGCGGGTCCCCGAGCCTTCTCCAGCCCGTGAAAGCTCGCCGGTTCGCCCGCCAGCTTCACCAGCTTCAATCGAGTCGCTCACTGATGCTCTATCCTGGCGTCGGACAGTGAGGATTGGGCAAGCTCTGTGGACCAGCTCTTCTGCCCGCGAGTCGTCAGGGAAACGGGCCAGCATCAAAACCGTGGCTAGCTTTCTTTACGTTATAAGAAAGCTACCCCGCCCCCCGTGGGCGTGCGTCACCGGCAAAATGAGGAAAGAGAGTGTTTTAGTCCCGCTGGGGCCAGACCAATCTCCATTTCTCAAACATTTCTCAGCTCCTCTTAGTTTGAGCGGCTGAAAATGTCAATATTGCAGCAGTGAGCCTGTTGTATAACACGCACGCCTGCAAACAAACGCAGACACACACAGAACTGTGATGACACTCTCTTGTCTGCTCGACGCCCCCCGTGGGCGTGAGTCACCCGCAAAATGAGGAAAGAGTGTGTTTTAGTACCGCCTAGGCCGGACCAATCTCCATTTCTCAAACATTTCTCAGCTCCTCTTAGTTTGAGCATATTGAAAATGTCAATATTGCAGCAATGAGCCTGTTGTATAACACGCACGCCTGCAAGCAAACGCCGACACATACAAAACTGTGATGACGCTCTCTTATCCGCTCGTTCAGTTCCAAGAAAATGCGACTGTTCCAGTGTATTTTGCAGTAAACAAGCCGGTACCATGGCCCGCTTGCCTGCACACAAATGCCGTTTCCACGGCGACCCAGAAAAATCATATAAGCAGTGTACTTTCATGTTCTCCGGCCACAGCCGATGGTGTTATGAGTGTAATAAAAATGCCCACAGCCCAGTGTTCATTTCTACACACAAATACAGCCCGCTACAGTGCAGGGCTCGCACAAATGAGATCGACTCATGTCAATTGTGCATTAAATGTAGTGAATGTGCCCACAACCCAGTGCCGGAGGGAGTGTCAAACACGATCACGCAGGCTAGAGCCCCGTCTACTAGACTAGGCTCTATTCCTCGAAATGGTCAGTGCTCCCTGCCTGGTGTCAAGCTCAGGGCTTTTCACCCGTAGACTGCGGGGTCACGGAAGTGCTCTCCTTCCTTCAGGAGCTGTTGGATAAGGGCAGGACCCCATCCACGCTCAAAGTATATGTGGCGGCCATAGCGGCGTTTGCAAAACCGACGTCTGGCCAGTCACTGGGCAAAAACGACCTGGTCGTGCGATTCCTCAGGGGATCTTGGAGTCCGAATCCACCCAGACCCCCCCTCAGTCCCTGTGTGGGACCTTTCTATGGTTTTGGAAGCCATGAAAGGTGCCCCATTTGAGCCAATCCATTTGTCAGACATGAAACATCTGTCTTTCAAAACGGTGTTTCTTATCGGTCTAGAATTCAGTACTATCTGCCCAGCTGCGCCGGCGAAGAATGCTGAGTTTTGCTTGTGCATCGCTCACTGATTGATAGAACTTATACCCAGTTCGGGCTGAACACGTTCACCCTGTCTGCGTGAAACACTGTTAACATAACTAGCTCCTTTGGGATGCTATTTCATGGGGAATGATGCTTGTAGCCTCCCTTCTCCGACTCTCTGTGAGTCTACGGTGATTATGCACTATATGTGCCCCGGGCTACTGCCCTTGGGACTTTAGTGTCGGATCCCAGTACCCACGGCGTATTGCATTGTGTTCCCCATAGCGTAAGATATTACTTAGTACGAGAGATACTCTCGTAATAGAACGTACTCGGTTACTAACGTAATCTCGGTTCTCTCTAGAGAGGGAAGGAGTACTGCGTATCTTGCCGTGCATACAACAGCGCTGGTTCGCTTCAGTGATGAAAACCAGTTTGTATCAGCCTGACGAGCGTAATTACAGCCCAAGGCCATGCCTGTCACAGTGTTGGGTTTGTGTTCCCCTGATGTCCACTAGATGTCCTCCTTTCCCACAGGTGTCCTTCACTTATTAACTACATTTCCCACGATCCTTTGTCTCATCATTGCACTCAGCTGTTCCTTATCACTGATCATTGCACCCAGCCAATTCCCCATTATCATTGTCGATTCCCTGTGTATATAACCCTGTCTGTTTCAGTATGTGTCACGGAGTCCTTGTTGTTTATCACGCCACTTCTGATACCCGATGTTGCCTGTGTGTTCTTGTATTTGGATTGCCTTATGGATTACGACCTATTGCCTGGACTGGATGTATGATTACGGAGTTGCCCAATAAATATACCGCTATTGGATCTACCTGTTTCATTTGTGTGTGGATCGTGACAGAAGGACTCCGTCACAAACAGATCCAGCGGTATGTTTTGCAACATCTCTTCCCCAGCCACCGAGCGGGAGAGAAGGGAGTTGTTTAAGGGGACCCGGTTGGTAAAGTTCCGTGGGACCCGTGGAGGTCGCTGTAGAGGAGGCGATAGAGAGATGTATCACGTCCCGTTTGCCCAGTCAGAGACTGTTCACGTTCCGTCTGCCCAGTCAGAGACTGTTCACGTCCCGTCTGCCCAGTCAGAGACTGTTTATGTTCCGTCTGCCCAGTCAGAGACTGTTCACGTTCCGTCTGCCAGTCAGAGACTGTTCACGTCCCGTCTGCCCAGTCAGAGACTGTTCACGTCCCGTCTCCCAGTCAGAGACTGTTCACGTCCCGTCTGCCCAGTCAGAGACTGTTCACGTCCCGTCTGCCCAGTCAGAGATTGTTCACGTCACGTCTGTCAAGTCAGAGACTGTTCACGTCGCGTCTGCCCAGCGAGAGACTGTTCACGTCACGTCTGCCCAGCGAGAGACTGTTCACGTCATGTCTGCCCAGCGAAGGACTGTTCACGTTCCGTCCGCCTTCCTGAACCTGGATTATCTGGAGCGTCTGGCTCGGATCCTGGACATGCCCGTGTCTGCTGTTCCAGAGCCGGAACCAGTGTCTGCTGTCCCAGAGCCGGAGCCGGAGGCAGAGCCAATGGCCGTTCCAGAGCCTGAGGCAGAGCCAGTGCCCGTTCCAGAGCCGGAGGCAGAATCATTGCCGGTTCCAGAGCCGGAGGCAGAGCCATTGCCGGTTCCAGAGCCGGAGGCAGAGCCATTGCCGGTTCCAGAGCCGGAGGCAGAACCAATGCCTGTTCCAGAGCCGGAGGCAGAGCCAGTGCCGTCTGCCTTCTTGGGTCTGGACTATCTGGAGCGTCTGGTTCGGATCCTGGACATGCCCATGTCTGCTGTTCCAGAGCCGGAGCTAGTGTCTGCTGTTCCAGAGCCGGAGGCAGAGCCATTGCCCGTTCCAGAGCCGGAGGCAGAGCCAATGCCTGTTCCAGAACCGGAGGAGCCGGAGGCAGAGCCAATGCCTGTTCCAGAGCCGGAGGCAGAGCCAATGCCTGTTCCAGAGCCGGAGGCAGAGCCAATTCCTGTTCCAGAGCCGGAGGCAGAGCCAATGCCTGTTCCAGAGCCGGAGGCTGAGCCAATGCCTGTTCCAGAGCCGGAGGCAGAGCCAATACCTGTTCCAGAGCCAGTGCCTGTTCCAGTGCCAGAGCCAGTGTTTGTTTCTGTGTTTGTGTCTGTTTTTGTGACTGTTACAGTTCTTGTGGCTGTTCCTGAGCCGGTGTCTGCTGTTCCTGAGCCGGTGTCTGCTGTTTCTGAGCCGGTGTCTGCTGTTTCTGAGCCGGTGTCTGCTGTTCCTGAGCCGGTGTCTGCTGTTCCTGAGCCGGTGGAGGCTCAGGAGCCGGTGGCCGCCCGAGGGGTCGTCTGCTTCGCCCTGGCCACCCGATGGACTGTCTTCTCCGCCCTGGCCGCCCGATGGACTGTCTTCTCCGCCCTGGCCGCCCGATGGACTGTCTTCTCCGCCCTGGCCGCCCGATGGACTGTCTTCTCCGCCCTGGCAGCCCGATGGACTGTCTTCTCCGCCCTGGCCGCCCGATGGACTGTCTTCTCCGCCCTGGTCGCCCGATGGACTGTCTGTTCCGCCCTGGCCGCCCGATGGACTGTCTGCTCCGCCCTGGCCGCCCGATGGACTTTGCGTCTCGTCCTGGTCTCCCGATGAACTGTGCGTCTCGCCGTGGCCTCCCGATGGACTTTGTGTTTTCCCCTGGATGCCCGATAGATTTTTTGTTTTGCCCTGGTCCCCGGTTAAACCCTCACCCCATTTTCCTGTCTCCCTTCATGGACCTAGCCCACCTTCCCTCCCCCTGATCCTACACCGTTCCACCTCCCACCTGAACCTCTTGTATTGTGTTGTGTTTTCTGTGTTTTTTGTTGTTTTCGTGGAGCGTCTGGTAGCCGCTCCGTAGAGGGGGGGGGGGGGGGGGGGCATTATGTCACAGTGTTGGGTTTGTGTTCCCCTGATGTCCACTAGATGTCCTCCTTTCCCACAGGTGTCCTTCACTTATTAACTACATTTCCCACGATCCTTTGTCTCATCATTGCACTCAGCTGTTCCTTATCACTGATCATTGCACCCAGCCAATTCCCCATTATCATTGTCGATTCCCTGTGTATATAACCCTGTCTGTTTCAGTATGTGTCACGGAGTCCTTGTTGTTTATCACGCCACTTCTGATACCCGATGTTGCCTGTGTGTTCTTGTATTTGGATTGCCTCATGGATTACGACCTATTGCCTGGACTGGATGTATGATTACGGAGTTGCCCAATAAATATACCGCTATTGGATCTACCTGTTTCATTTGTGTGTGGATCGTGACAATGCCTATTCTGGCGGGACGTCACGAAATGGGCGCAAAGCGCCCCCATTGGGTATCACGTCACGCAGGGCCTCTCTCGATAGGCTGCTGCTGTTGCCGCAGGGAAGCCAATAGGCGCGCAAGCCGTCTTGCCTATGTCTGCGTGCTGCCGCACTGCGTTTTACATTAATTCAAAATTAAGGATAAGTTTTAGCTTCAATATCTCGTGGAAAAGAGGTTTTCCCCATAGCGTAAGATATTACGCAGTACTCATTTCCTCTCTAGAGAGAACCGAGGTTACGTTAGTAACCGAGTACGTTTTGGATAGTTTTGAATAGATTATAAAGTTTTTACTGTAAAATAGACTATTGCCACATCAATTAAGCTTTTGTTCGCCAATTACTGCTCATATTTTAAATATATAGAATGGGATGTTCTGTCAAAAATAAAGTAGGTATATTGAATTATCAACTAAGATGTTATTATAGTGTTTGTTCCAATGTACGTATATTCAGACTAATGAATCCTTAACTTTAAAATACGTATGATTTTCAGATCATTTTGAAGCAAAAACATCCATTAGTCAAAAGTTTTGTGGACACATATTTAGTATGTGTTTTGTGGGCTCATTTCGAAAACTTTAATTTTTAGTTTTTTCATTAACCATGCATTAACAATATGCTCACATATTATGGTAGCCCTGTTTGTGCTGAATAGAGTGTAATGCCACCTTTGCCACCTTTCAGCAACTAAAAAAAGCACAAATGTCAGGGCATGTCAAAACATCTCAACGACCCCAAAAACACGTTGGACCCCTAAGGGTTAACTGTAGTGTTCTTTCAGCATATGCTTCATTCTTCTTCCTCCAGACATACCGCTGATATAGGGACAAAAGTTTTGTTTCATCACTCCAAAGAACAGAACCCAAAAACTTCTGTAGCTTATTTATATGATTTTGAGCAAATTGGAGCCGACTTTGCTTGTGCTTTTGGGTCAGTAGTGGAGTTCTGGCATTTGAAAAATGTATGCATTTTGTACGCACCTTACTTTGCAAGCTGAAACCTCAGTGCCCGTTGCCACCAAGTCTTGTTGCAGGTCTTTTGCAGTCACTCAAGGGTTTTTCTGAATCTGCCACCTCAGGAATCTGGTTGCAGCCATTGATAGCTTCTTTTTCTGCCCTATCCATTTAGTGTAACCACTGTTCTTTTAACTTTGAACTTGCAAACTATGCTTCCAACGGTGTCTCAAGGATTTAGTCAAGTCAAGATACCTTCATTTCTATAGCGCTTTTTACAATACAGAGTGTTTCAAAGCAGCTTCACAGTGATAATAGGAAATTAATGCAACGTGATTGTTTTGGCTATACAGCAGCTCTAGAAGAAAGTCATTGCCTAGCTTAAGTAAGTTTTTAATTAATTAATTTCCATTGTAAAAATCTATAGTTATTAACTAAGGGGTCGCTTACATGACAACGTTTTCAACTGAAAAGAAAAAACTTTGAATGCATCTGGCCGTTAATTTACACAACAACGGCGAGGCATTTTGGTGACATTAGAATGCTAACTTTGAAATAAGTTTCAAAGTGCAAGTTTTTGAAAATGTGTTTTTAAAGCGATACCGTTATCATCTCCGTGTAAACTTCAAAAACATGGTGATGGCATTCACATGCATTACATGTTTAGTCTGTAGGCATGCACATTTGAATGCATATGTGCGCGGGTGCGTAGTTTTGGTATACAAAGTGACATTATCAATTAATTGTCTGGGATGCATTATACACTGTTTATAGTCGTTTCTGTGGTTCCGTGCGAACGGAAATCATTTTGATAACGTTTTCGTCTGTACAGAGGAAAAACACGTGCCTTTGCTATCTTTTTGTATCCTGTTCCTTGTTTGTGAAGGGCGATGATATCTTCTCTTAACTTTTTGGTCCATTCTTTTGACTTATTCTATTGACTTATTATTTCTAACATGCAGTCAAATGTGACACTCAATAAACCTAGCCAGTTCAGATATATCATGTGTTCTATCTCAAGCACACCTGGTGAAACTAATGAAACCTTTGATTAGTTGCATCAGGTGCGCTTGAGACAACATCTGTTTTGCAGATTTGTGCTGTTGTGAGGGATTCAGGGGGTTGAACCATTTTGAGACTGCAGAAGTCATTAAAAGTTGCATTTTCAGTTGAATTTGGGGAAACCACTTGAAACATTTGTTTTGTTGAGCTATTTCAGTAACTTTTGTTTGATTTGATCAACAGCTGAACATCTGTAAATTCTGCCAATAAACCTGATTTGCAATGGGAGTTTAAAGAGTTTAAAGAGAATAATTTGAAAAACTGTGGATATATATATATCAGTAGCAATATCTATAATTGTTGTGAAATTGCTGTATTTATTTTGCACCGGCAGTTATAGGGTTAATGCGGTGAGTTCGAAAAAGGCCGGTAGAGAGAAACAAGCGAGTGAGTTCGGCGTTTGCGTTAGTGTTCAGTTGTTCTTGCGTTCTGATAATAAGTTCATAAATGGAGCCTCCCTTGTCCTGTCCTTCATGGGTTACAATAGTTTGAATGTTTGAAAAAAAAATTAGATCTTACATTTACAAGAAAAATTATGAAGAAAATCCTATTCACCACGGAAAAAACGGGGACAAAAAAAGCATTATACTCACCAAAACTACTGATTATGTTTTACACAAAATCCATCCTAATTTCTTTCCTTAATTAGACTTCAAATACTCTGGTGTACAGGTTATCTGTATCGAATAGAGTTCCGTGACTCTGCGTTAAGCTCAGGGATTTTTTCCGGTAGCCTAATATTGAACCTGCTGGGGGTCGAGGAGGGAAAGAAACATTAATTTGTGGGTTGAAAAACTATTGAATCTACAGGAATGTATTTTAGTTTCTGTAGTTCGCTGCAGATGCGGCTAGCTCAGCCTCTGACCACCAGTAAAAGTACGCGCTCTTTCATTTCCATTCATTTTAAGCTACAGGCGCCCGCACTGTCGATTCTGAAGGCCTCAAGGCAGATTTAGTTTACCCTGGCAACACATGATGGCTGAAATATAATTGGATAAAAGCGCTAAAATAAATATACAATACTGGAAGCAGCTGAACCAAGAGAAAAGCTGTGAGCTTATAAGAGAATGGACTATTGGGAATAATTAAATACTCATTCATGGAAAATATATATTAAAGTGTAAGTCAGTGATTCTGATAGTGTTTAGGCCAGCAGAGAAGGCCTTGCTGGCCCTGACGGCCCACCACTGATATATATATATATATATATATATATATATATATATATTTATATATATATATATATATTGTTAAAATCAGTTAAACTTTTAAAAAACGTTGTCTAGAGACCTTGAATTTTTTTCCCCATTCCACTGCCAGTGTCTAGAGTTTTACAAAGGAAAAACACGCTGTGTGAATGACCCCTTATCTGGTAGAATGCGTGCTCAGCACCGTCACTACGAAGTAGCCTACGTGCGATCATAAATTTGAAAGTGAAAGTAAACGCAAGCTCCCTTATGTGCACAAATTATGCTGCATACAATAACCTGTCTCCCAATATCAACATATATTTGGACTGTGTAGTTGTGGCTCTGGTCTCTGTTTTGGTCTCTGTTTGCACTATGAATACTGATAGAGTACTCTGATTATGGAACTTGCACTTATTGTTTGCACTTAATAAGTGTTAAATGTAAGTGTAATAAGTGTTAAGTGTTAAAATGTTATTTTTATTTTTGTTATATAATTCATGTACAGTACGGTCTGAAGAGACTCATGTGAAATCATACAGGAGAGAAGCCAGTCAGTTAGTTTGTCGCAAAACCTTTTACAGTGCTTGTATATCGTTGATTTTCAATTCATTAGGTAATTCATACTCATAAAGTTGAACTAGCTCCAGTCTATGATCACTGCTGGTGTTGACCATAGGGATGAGTACTCCTTTGAGTCTTTTGCTCATTGAGCAATTGAGCTCTTGACAATAGAGCACTCATCCCTTCAGCATGGCAACGTGGGTACAGAACCGAACCAACACTGAGTGGGGGCGCCAGGCAAAATTAATCAATGAGGCCCGTTTTTTTTATGTAAACATTATGTGCTTATTTTTTAAATTAATCTTTATCTTTATAACAGAAGATACAATACAATGAAACAATCTTCAAGATACAGTAAATCTTCAAATGTGTACCAGATTGTCACCTTAAAACAGTCATTTGCATGGTGGAACAATAAATATGTATAGTTAGCATCTTAATTTAATCTTTGTTTTATTATTTTCATTAACTAATTTTTAACTCAACTCATTTAATGTAAAGAGCTGGATACTACTTACTAATTAAATAATGTCAACTAGAGTAAATGTATTGATTCGAATTGCCATAGACTAGAGATATTTCTAGTCGACTAGTAATCATTCATTTAAGCAATTAGTCGACTAATCGCACGTTAATATTAATTTCTGCTTAAATACTGGGTGCATGGAGGAATATAGCCTATATTCAAGCGCATGCATAAGAGCAGGCTAATGTTAATAAATGTGTCTTAAAAAAAATAAAGATTTTAATTGTTTATTAATAAAGTAGTGTTTTCTAGATCAGTGTTGGCTGCAAACATTTCTCCATACAGCTCCGCTGTAAAGGGGATGCGCCTTTAGAAAGAAATGCATCTTTTATACGGATTACATAATCAGATGATATTTGCTTTCGATTTGAATTTTTTTCATTTAAAAGTGGACATTTCAAGCTTTATATAGATATATACTCACCTAAAGTATTATTAGGAACACCATACTAATACTGTGTTTGACCCCCTTTCGCCTTCAGAACTGCCTTAATTCTACATGGCATTGATTCAACAAGGTGCTGAAAGCATTCTTTAGAAATGTTGGCCCATATTGATAGGATAGCATCTTGCAGTTGATGGAGATTTGTGGGATGCACATCCAGGGCACGAAGCTCCCGTTCCACCACATCCCAAAGATGCTCTATTGGGTTGAGATCTGGTGACTGTGGGGGCCATTTTAGTACAGTGAACTCATTGTCATGTTCAAGAAACCAATTTGAAATGATTCAAGCTTTGTGACATGGTGCATTATCCTGCTGGAAGTAGCCATCAGAGGATGGGTACATAGTGGCCATAAAGGGATGGACATGGTCAGAAACAATGCTCAGGTAGGCCGTGGCATTTAAACGATGCCCAGTTGGCACTAAGGGGCCTAAAGTGTGCCAAGAAAACATCCCCCACACCATTACGCCACCACCAGAAGCCTGCACAGTGGTAACAAGGCATGATGGAGCCATGTTCTCATTCTGTTTACGCCAAATTCTGACTCTACCATCTGAATGTCTCAACAGAAATCAAGACTCATCAGACCAGGCAAAGTTTTTCCAGTCTTCAACTGTACAATTTTGGTGAGCTCTTGAAAATTGCAGCCTCTTTTTCCTATTTGTAGTGGAGATGAGTGGTACCCGGTGGGGTCTTCTGCTGTTATAGCCCATCCGCCTCAAGGTTGTGCGTATTGTGGCTTCACAAATGCTTTGCTGCATACCTCGGTTGTAACGAGTGGTTATTTCAGTCAAAGTTGCTCTTCTATCAGCTTGAATCAGTCGGCCCATTCTCCTCTGACCTCTAGCATCAACCAGTTCCGAGTCCCATGATGTGCTGGTCCCGTCCAGTTCCGAGTCCCATGATGTGCAGGTCCCGTCCAGTCCTGCACCAGAGCCCGTTGATCCTGCGCCAGAGCCCTGTTGATCTTGCGCCAGAGCCCGTTGATCCTGCGCCAGAGCCCGTTGATCCTGCGCCAGAGCCCGCTGATCCCGCACCAGATGCACCAGAGCCCACTGATCCTGCACCAGAGCTCACTGATCCTGCTCCAGTCCTGTCCAGCCCAGAGTTTCCTTTGCTGCTGGTCCTGCTTAGCTCAAAGCCCTCTTCACCGCTGGTCCTGCCCAGCCCAAGACCCTCTTTGCTGCCGGATCCCCCCTTTCCTGTCAATTTCCCCATTACAATTTTGGGGGGGCGCCCACCCGAAGGGTCCTCACCACCATGGCCACCCGAAGGGTCCTCACCGCCAGGGCCACCCGAAGGATCCTCACCGGCATGGCCACCCGAAGGGTCCTCACCGCCATGGCCACCCGAAGGGTCCTCACCGTCATGGCCACCCGAAGGGTCTTTACCACCACGGCCACCCGAAGGGTCCTCACCGCGGACGCCCGAGGGTTCGACAGCTCCGCCCTGGACGCCCGAGGGTCCGACAGCTCCGCCCTGGACGCCCGAGGGTCCGACAGCTCCGCCCTGGACGCCCTAGGGTCCGACTGCTCTACCCTGGACGCCCGAGGGTCCGACTGCTCCACCGTGGCCATGCCCACGGCCTGCTCCGCCCTGGCCACGCCCACAGCCTGCTCCGCCCTGGCCACGCCCACAGCCTGCTCCGCCCTGGCCACGCCCACAGACTGCTCTGCCCTGGTCACGCCCACAGCCTGTTCCACCGTGGCTACGCCCACAGCCTGCTCCGCCCTGGTCCCCTGACCAGCCTGCTCCGACTGGACCGTTCTGCAGTCCAGGATGCCCACCCTCCCACCCCTTTGGATGTTATACGGCGTGAGGACGCGCCTTCGGGGAGGGGGGAGGTACTGTCAAGTTTCAATGTGTTTGAGTTCTATTTTGTGATCTTGGTTTCCCCTGTCTTTGTGATTTTGGTTTAGTCCTGTTATTAGTTCAGTTTTGAGATCTTGTTTCCCCCCGTCTTTGTGATTTTGGTTCAGTCCTGTTAGTTTTCCCGCTCCTCGTTTGTGTTCAGTTTCTTCACCTGTGTTCAGTTAATTATCCCATTAGTCCCAGTTCTTTTAAGCCCTGTGTTTTCCCTCAGTGTTTGTTGGTCGTCGTCCTTGTATGGTTGTTTTCTGAAGTCCTGGAGTTTTGTTCTTTTGTTCCTGTTTATTCCTGTAAGTGGAAGATTGTAAATAAATTAACTATACTGCTATTCCTGTGTCCTCGTCTTCAGCTACCTGCACACAACCTGACAATAATCCTTTAGGTGAGTGTATTTCTCTTGTATGTGAGGCTAGTATATGCTGTGTTTCTGTTTATTTTTGAGACGTGCTCCAGTTCACGGAGACCATGAAAGCGCACATTGATTGTTTTATTTTATTTTACAAAAGCACAACGTTTTCTTGTTATTGTGAGTTTACACAAATAAAATTAAAATTGCGACTGATACATTATTCTTTTCCTTATGGCCAGAAATTATAGAGTATTTTAAGTTCTTTCCACTGTTTATTGGAAAATGCAAGTAGCCTAATCGTGCTCCACACTCCGCATAAACACTTGGATATGCGCCTAATAACAGCGAACAATTATCTAGGTTAATGTTATAGCGAGCGGCCATACCAGACTGATATGTCCTTTTCATGTTTAACAAATCAAATCATGAATTTTCTACGTACCGCGAGTAAGTGCTGCTCCAGTTTGAAAAAGGCTGCTGAGGCTAGACGGTAAAAGCATAACCAGCTCAACGAGAAAGGGGCCCCACTAAGGGGAAGGCAGAGATGTTGCTGCGACTTTATATTAACATTCCTGATTGTTTGAATGATCAGCCCTCGGGGGCCCACTTAAAATGCGGGCCCCAGGCAATTGCCTGGCTTGCCTGCACTATTGCGATGCCTCTGTGTGGGTATTCCGTTCCCCATAGCAACCCCTAGGGGATGCAGCGTTGCGTTCCTTATTCTCAGGGAACCATGGTTACATGCGTAACCTGAGATTTTCCCTTTCGAAAGGGAACTCGTGCTGCATCCCCTAGGGGATAGTCAAATATTCTTCCTGTAATTGTTATTTGAAAAATAAAAATTCTATTCGAATTTTACTACGTTGCTTTACTGGCCGTAAATGTTGTGAATCCATGATAAATTCCAAGCACTAAAACTCGCAGTTATAATTAAATACACTGTGTAGCATTGCGGAGCATGTTTAACAGGTTTATTGTATTTGATCACAGTGTCGTCGTCTGCCTCTCGAAGTTTGGAATTACTTGGATGAAAATTATCATACTAAATGATCTTACACTCGAATGAGGAAAGACAGCTGTCCATCATGCATTCACGACAGGTAAGCGCAGCTGTACCCCCAGTGATCCGAGATGATAACTTATCAGATAGCAAAATGATTTTGAGACATAAAATTCCTTTAAGTTTCGTAAAGGGAGACCGATGTAAGAACAGAAAACACAAAGTGTTGTTAGGAACTTTGCTTAGCACACAGTTATCTGTGTCTCTGCAACGTCTGTAAAAGTTCCATTATAATCAATGAAGATGTCTAAAATGCGAAGGCTCTTGTTCAGTTACTAACTTAACCTCAGTTCCTGAGATTACAGGAACGAGCATTGCATCAGTTTTTTACTGATGCTATGGGGAAACTCAGTTTCACCGAATACTGAAGCCTGATTGGATCACGTCTGTGCACCTGCACAGTTCCTTCAAGAAGAACATTGGGCAGTGGGAGTTCTCTTTCAAAGCAGAGAGGTCTACTTCCGCTTGCACAAAGATACTCCTAATCATCTGCACCGTTTGGGGGTGGAGCCTCCATTTCCCAGGAGAAGGTCCTTTCCAGGACAGCATGTCCGCTCCCTTCCTCAGAGAGCCTGGCACATGCATTGCTTTCACTGAGTGGAGGTTGTGCTGAGCCCATAGGAGGAGGCAACTCGCCAGCCTGTTCAGCAGACCTGATTTATAAAGGCCACCACTGTCATATTGTCCAATCGGACCAGGACATGGTGCCTGTTGTCCTGCTGTCGCACAGGGCACCCCAACCCGATTTGGAGGTATCCGTCATGACTATCTTCCTTCTAGAAACCAAGCCCAGATCCACATGAAGCCATGAAGCCATGCCATGAAGCCCAGCAGTTTCTGAAATGTTTTGAAGGGAAGAGAGAGCCCAACTTTGAATGATGCCATGACGCTCTGAATTTATAAGAGCAACTCTGCGAAGCCAGGCCTGCATCTGGACCGAGTCGAAAACTGCGAAAACTTGACCAGGAGCGGGGACCTGTGCGCACATAGCTCTTGTCTCGACCGGGCCAAGACTAGCCAGTCGTTGAGATAGGTCAGGATCTTTATACCTCTCTGTCTCAGGCGGGTGAAGGCGCATCTACACACTGCATAAAAGTGCGCGGAGCCACAAACAGTCCGAAAGGCAGGGCTGTATATTGACAAGCCACCCCTTCAAACGTGGATCTCAAAAATGGTCTGTGATGGGGGGCAATCTGATTGTAAAACTACGCGTCTTTCAGAACCACTGACAAAAACGAATCCCCATGGTAAATCTGAAAGATGATTTGTTTCAGCATTAGATATATTTTTTGTGAAGGTGTTTTATTTATTTTTTTATTTTTTTATTTTTTTGGCTCACTATAACAGTGGTTAGGAGCTTGGGTTTGCACACTCTTGTGGGGCGGACCCAGCATTGGTAACAAACACAATGCCCCCAACGCCCGGATCTGAACAGGGTTTGGTAGGTGAACACATGGTCTCTTGGGAGGCGGTCCAGCCTTCTCCTCTTCATGCCTGATACATCAGGGCTGCTTAGGCTGTTGCTCAGGGTTCTGCACTATCTTAGGACGGGATCCCTGGCACCTCAGAAAAGGGTAGTGCTTAGCACTGCTGGGTCGCTGCCGATCTCATGTTCTGCCTTGGGCTGTGCAGGCTAAGATGGTGTGCTGCTGAGTCGGCTGTGGCATGGACATGAAGCAGCAGCAGAACTAGCTCTCTTTGGAAGGAAGTGGCCCATGGCCTGCGATGATTTCTGGGCCCCTGTAAAAAGCTCAGAAAAGCCATCGACAGCAGAACCATTACCGTGTAATGTATACTTAACTTTTCATTGTTAAATCAGCATTTTGTGTATTCAATAATAACCAACTGCAGAGCCCCAGAGCCATACCTCACAGCAGTCTGAGGACAGGAGCACCAGGCCAACAGCATCAGACGTGCAATCTGCAGTGACGTTTGGTTCTGCGGTTCTGCAGTTAGATATATCTTGATGTTGTAAGGAACTCAGCTTTTTGGAAATATTAATAATCAATAATATCTTGTTATTATTAATTATAAATATTTGAGTCAGTTAATTGGATTAACTTGATGTGGCTGAATTAATATTACAATCAATTAATCAGTTCTTCCAACGAACTCTTTTAATTATTAATTTATTCTAAGAAAAGGGTATCTTCCATGGCCACAGAAGAATAATTTTTTCTTCGCCTACTTTGAGCCAGTAGCAAAAACCGTGATCGTAAAGTGACTTGTATTGCAAACAAAACAGAACCAAATACATATTATGTACAAGTTTTATTAACTAAATATAGATATTTATATGAATATAAATAAACTAAACAACATACACACATGAATACATAAATAGGTTAGTGATAGGATGAAATTGGAAACCGGAAGAGGGTCTATAAGGGAACCATCAGAATTTCATTTTCACATTTCATTGAATTGAATACTTGCATTTGTAATGGGAACAATTCTTGAAGTTGTTGAAAATTGAAGTCGTTGATGGTTCCGGCAGTGTCAAGTGGAAGTTGGTTGAGCGTTCTCTTTCTCCAGGAACGCATGACTGGTTTGGTCAAGGCCTGGGACTCTGTTGAGGCCACGCCGAGCACCCAGGAGAAGTGAGGAAGTCGGAAGGATGGGTGATTGGAGTCGTTGTTGGTTGAAGTCTTTGTTCCAAAACTCTTGAGATTGTCCTTGGTTCTTTGTGAGAGAGTCATCTCTCTCCTGCCTGAGCCCATATCTGGTTGGAATCGAGGCCTGCTGGGCCCTGGGGCCCCCGTGGAGGGGGAGGGGGCTCCCCAGTATCACCAGAACAGTGTTGCGGCTGGATGAAAGAACTAAGAGAGGGAGGTCACATATGGACTGTCTCTAATAAGGCCTGGAAAAGATCCTCCCCTAAGGGTTGAACTCGACCAATCAGAAAGGGGACATGTCTGAGAGGGAAAGTGGCTCTTAGTTGATTTACGGATCTTTGTCCCTAGCATGATTATACCTTCATTAATGCTCAAATACCTATAAAACATCCACACTGCATTCTAGAAGAAGGTGATGTACATCAAAGTGTGAGTCATTAAATGAGGATTAATTAGGTAGGAGGCATGATACAGGTGAGGTTACATTGATCGTTAGTTGGTTGTATACCAGGATACATACCACACGAGACAGTAAACCATTTACACTGTTTCTTTCACAGTTTTATGCATGTTCATTTATAGATCAGTTAGTCTATGATTAATGCAGCAAAGTCTGTTTTAAAGAGGGTTTCTGTTTCATAGTCTCTCTCTTGAGTATGTGGCCACATTCCTCGGAGGTCGTAAAATCTCCTTATCATGCCCTGTAACATGACACTGTTTCTGCCCTTGTGTTTGTTCATTTGGGCTGTGTGAGGAGTTTCATAAACCTTTGTATATAATGAATAATTAGTATGTGTCTGATTGGTCCATACCCTACAATGTATTACGCTCTGTGCAGAGTGTATGGTGTAGGGCCTCCTTTTTTGGCCTGCACTGTGGCCAGAAGGATTTTTGAGCCATTCCTTTTGCAAAA
Source organism: Siphateles boraxobius (assembly GCF_051911475.1). Taxonomy (NCBI): domain Eukaryota; kingdom Metazoa; phylum Chordata; class Actinopteri; order Cypriniformes; family Leuciscidae; genus Siphateles; species Siphateles boraxobius. Next base: position 3,220,096 of record NW_027508722.1, on the reverse strand, counting down.
CAGTGCCCAGGTAGTTCCATGATGCTGGTGGAGGAAAACGTTCCCGCATTCTCGCCTCCAAAACACCTCAAAGTAGCTCAATAATATTCAGATCTGGTCACTGTGCAGGCCATGTGAGATGTTCAATTTCAATATTATGTTCATCAAACCACTCTGTCACCAATCTTGCTGTGTGCAATATTATCTTGATACATGCCACCACCTTGTAAAATAGATTTCTTTTTTTTTCAGAAAATAAAAAACATTCTGCAATCTTATAGATGGAGAACACAAAAAATGTGGTTTCTTAACCAACGTTATGTCAATGTAACAAATGTTTGTACATTTTATTATGTAGACATGGTGCCCAAAGTACCTATATGATTAATTGGCCCTGCCAATATAAACCATAAAATAGGGACATAGTTAAATGACAGTGAGAAATGCTGCTGTATTTTGTTTTTCTATCTATCGACGGTAGAGTGTAAAAGAGAATAATGTCACTTTGTTTTGTACGTTTGTTCTGTACATTTCATGTTTTAAATGAGGCCAATCAATTGATTGTGTATAGAGAAATCAATTCTGGATAATATCTTAATATTTACAGACGCTTCCTCGATTTGGGTTTTAAAAATGATTTGCTTGTTTCTAAATCTGCAGAACGTTTGCCTGCGTGTAGCATCTCTTGTGCAAAAGAGTCTAAGTAGGAATAGTACATAATTAATTTGCACCGTAGAGCTCTTTCCCAATGCATTGCAGTCTGTCTGATCCTGGCCATAGTTACTGTGCATGACGCACAAAGAGATGAAATCCTGCCCCAGGCCCAATTGACGCTTTAAGTGGATGATGGTTGCACAATCTGGGGAAGTGCTGGCTTTTGTTAAGTTGCCTTTTCAAAATCCTGCTGGCCCTTTCTCCATGCAGAGTAAGAATAGATGTATCGGTGCATACATCAGATAGAGATTGGCATCTTAAGCTGGCATGTTTTAGCTGTGGATGTTGAAGCGCTTTAAAGCAGGGCTCCAACAGTCACATTTATCTCCGTCCTGTAGACAGCCAGCACAATATTGTAAAAGGCAGAGCCGGGTATTTTGTCCACATGACACAAGGCTGCAGCTCCGTGGCATGTTTTCTCATGATTGAAACTTAATAACCTTGTGAGCAGTACACAAGAAACGGCCATACTGACATGCACTAGACAAATATAAAGATGTTTGCCTATTGCTATAGGGTCACATTTGCTATATGCAGAAGTTGTAGCAGGAACGTTATTTTCTTTCTTTAAGAAAGGGATGTGATAGTATATTTTTTGTTTGAATAAAAAGTTGCTCATTGCTGTTTAATCACCAAAATAATTAGCATGTCTCTCTAATGAAAATTATGGATATGTCTGAACTAGGGGGTGTTGCAATATACTAGTAATGACGATAACTGTGATATTAAAAAAATTAAAAATTGATATTCCATTAATATCACACATACAACAATATCGTAAATAATTCAGTGCTACTGTAGCTTGTTGACACTCCAAAATAGTAGGTGATGGTATTGCACCTTAATGCTGGTTGCCACACGTCAGAAAAAAGGAAAGAATAGACAGATATAGTGTGTAGCTACTGCTGCCACACAAAATCATGTCAGAGGCAAAAGCGAGACATTCTACCAGCACACCGAAAAAAGATGAGGACCCCAGTCTGTAGTAAGTGCCGATCACATTTTTCTTTTAAAAACTCTCTCTGCTTCCCTGAACTCATATTTTATCGTTATCATGACTTTTTTGGCCATGGAAATTGTGGAATTAAAGTCTTATATCGTGACAGCCCTTACCTACCTACAGTTTTAGGTATCATAAGCTCAAGCCTCTTGGCTGGTTCATAAAATAAATTCTATTGACAATATGTAAAGTTGTAATTAAAATGATTAGCCTCCATTTCAAATCAGGTTTATTGGCAAAATTTACAGACTTTCAGCTGTTTGCAATGAACAAAACAAACAAAAGTAATTAAAATAGTCACCTTCATTTATATAGCGCTTTTAATAATATAGATTGTTTCAAAGCAGCTTTACAGTGATAATAGGAAATTAAAGTAACAGAGATTGTTTTGACTTTACAGAAGCTCTAGAATAAAGTTATTGTCCAGCTAAAGTTAGTTTTGATTGATTCACTTCCGTCACGGTCATTAGTTATTAACTTAGGGGCCGCTAACACGACACGTCACGACACGACACGTTCTAACAGCAAACCCTTAATGCGATCTGGCGGTTCATTTGCACAAAACAGTGCCTGGTGGCTCAGGAATGTAAATCATGAAATAGGTTCTAAGGTACAAGCCTTGAAAAATGTATAATACAGAATTTTTTATCGCTTCCGAGTAGCCACGTGAACTGGAATTATCCCGACAACGTTTAAAATAGCTCAACACAACAAATGTTTCAAGTGTGTTCCCCAAATTTAACTGAAAATGCAACTTTTACTGACTTCTGCAGTCTCAAAATTATTCAACCCCCTGAATAAAATCCCTCACAACAGTACAAATCTGCAAAACAGGTGTTGTCTCAAGCACACCTGATGCATCTAATCAAGGGCTTCTTTAGTTGCACCAGGTGTGCTAGAGCTAGAACACATGAAATATCTGAACTGGCTTGGTTTGGCTTGGAGTGTCACGTTTGACTGCATGTTAGAAATATGGCAAAGTCAAAAGAATGGTCCAAAAAGTTAAGAGAAGATATCATCGCCCTTCACAAATAAGGAACAGGATACTAAATGTTCCTAGAAACACGGTTGAAAGCATAGTTCGCAAGTTCAAATTTAAAGAAACAGTGTTTAGACTACTTGGATGGGGCAGAAAAAGGAAGCTTTCAATGGCTGCAACCAGATTTCTGAGCAGGCAGAGACTTGGTGGCAACAGCCACTGAGATTTCAGGTTGCACAGTAAGACGCATACTAAACGCATGCGGTTTCCATGGCATAACTCCAAGAGGTACACCACTACTGACCCAAAGTGCTTGTGTACTGACACAAGAAAAATGCTCAAAATCATATAAAAAAGACAGAAGTTTTGGGATTCTGTTCTGTGGAGCGATGAAACAAAACTGTAACTTTTTGGCAAAATTTGGAAAAAGTATGGCACTCAGAGAAGTATATTCTATGCAATCGTGTAAAGACACGAGATACATTTCTAGTTTCGACATTATTTGTTGTTTAGATATTCCTCTTTAAAAGAAACAAATATCAACTATGACCCACATTTGGTTTTTGACCACTAAAAAATTGTACAATTGACCAATTTACTCATGGAGCCACATTAAGATCTCCAAATCTCTGGGATTGTACCATGTAGGACCTTTAAAATGAAAACACCAAAATAAATGTTTGTTAAAGACCATAATCTAAAAGGATATTAAGATGTTTTTAATACTTCTTGAGTTACAGTCATGCAAACTTGGGGCAAAAAAGCACAAGAAGTGCCTTTTTCCATTTTTGAACTTTTCCTGTTGGCATATAAAGATTGCTAAAGTCAACAGATTTAACTAATAGACCTACCATTCTCTGTGGCTCCAATTCAGGTGAAAACTGTCATTTGACCCCCTCTACAAAATAGTGGATTATTCAGTAAATATACATGCATGACATTTAATATTTTGGCTTTCTTCTTTATTTCTTTCACCAGACAAAAAATTATCAAATCATTTTTATAGCCGGGAACCTCTGGTTGAGTTGACACAGAATGACCCTGGTGGGATTTGAAGAAGGCGGTTGCAGCAATCAAAGAATATTACAGAACTGGAGGCTCTGTTTGCTCTCCATTGCTCATGAGGAATGGGCTAAGATTCCTCGGAAACGCTGCCAGAAGCTGGTGTCTGGTTATACATCTCGTTTGCAGCTGGTCATAGCAGTAAAATGGTGTTTTTACTAAGTACTAAATATGCTTGCCATGAAGGGGTCGGATAATTTTGAGACTGCAGAAGTCATTAAAGCAGTTTCAGTTGAATTTGGGGAAACCACTTAAAACATCTGTTGTGTTGAACTATTTTAATTGCTTTTGTTTTATTTGTCCATTGATTGAAAGTCTGTACATTTTGCCAATAACCCTGATTTGTATTGGGGGTTGAATAATTTTGATTACAACTGTATAAGTGGCTGTTAATATGAAATAAATAAATACTGCCAATGAAGAGCATCTTACATCAGTATAATTGTCATTTGCTGTAATTATGTTATGAAGAGCTTTTGAGAAACTGGCATTGTATAGTTTTGTTTATTTGTTTAGTTTATGCAATATTAATTCACTGAAAAAAGTTTTATAACTTCCAATTAACATTCTATTTATATTTTAGGCAGAATGTTAAAACTACTCTTTTCAATAAATTAACAAAGAGGATCAAGAAAACCAGGAATATGAAGATTAGTAGCCAGGAACAGGTGAAGGCTTGACAAACAAGAGAAAACGTCCCGGGTTACGTATGTAACCCTAGTTCCCCGAAGGGACGGACGCTGCGTGAAATCGCAGTGGGAACGCCCTCAGCGTGACGCGTCTGAAGCATGAATGAAATCAGTCAATGGAGAGAATGAGCGTACGGCGAGTGACGTCATCGACCAGGAAGCTATAAATATCCCCTGAGTACACAACACGCCAGCTTAAAAGTTACTGAAGCAGCGACCCAAGGGGATGCCGAGAGTATGGCAGGACACGCAGCGTCCGTCCCTTCGGGGAACTAGGGTTACATACGTAACCCGGGACGTTCCCCTTCAGGGACTACCGCTGCGTGAAATCGCAGTGGGAACGCAATACCCACATCCCCATACGACCAAATCCCCGTCGTGTGTCATTAGGAGACACAAACCGACGAGAGAACCTGAGCCCCGGGAGTGGAGCTAAGATCGAGGGAATAAAATCTAACGAAAGTGTGCGGTGAGGACCAGCCTGCCGCATCACAAACGTCCTGAAGAGAAGCTCCTGAAAGAAGAGCTGTAGAAGCAGCCATACTCCGGGTGGAATGAGCCCTTACAGCCAAAGTGAAGGCTGATGGGCCGAGCCATAAGCAAGTGGGATGGCCTCGACCACCCACTTGCTCATCCTTTTTCTAGATGCAGGACATCCTTTCTTAGGTGACCCAAACAGACGAACATTTGTTCCGATCTCCTCCACAGGGCAGCTCTGTGGACGTAAGCATCAAAACCCAAACTGGGCACAGCAAATTAATTTTCTCCTGGTCTGACGTCAGAAAAGGCGGAGGACAGAAAACCTGCAGAACTATAGGTCTAACTGAAACAGTTGGAACCTTAGGAACATAACCTGGTCTCGGAAAGAGAAAGGCCTTAACCAACCAGGAGCAAATTCCAGGCACGAGGGAGCCACCGAAAGTGCTTGAATATCTCCAATTCTTTTTAGAGATGAGAAAGCGAGAAGAAGGATAGTCTTTAGAGTAAGAAACTTTTCCGAAACTTCCTCGATGGGCTCGAAAGGAGCAAGGGAGAGACCTTCTAAGATGACGGCCAGATCCCAAGCTGGTACCCTTGTGCGAACTGCAGGCCTCAGCCTCAAGGTGACACGAAGGAAGCGAGACATAAGCGGGTGTTTCCCGAGGGAACCTCCACTTGAAGGGTTGTGGTAAGCAGCTAAGGCCGCCACATACACCTTCAGTGTGGAGTGGGATAACCCTGTGGAGAGACGGTCCTGCAGGAAATCCAGGACTGTACCAACCGGGCAGTTAACTGGGTCCTGCTGGCGCTCTCCACACCAAGAGGTGAAAAGTTTCCACCTCGCGGCATATAACTTCCTCGTGGAGGGAGCTCTGGATCGGAGGATGGTCTCAACGACCTCAGCCGAGAGACCAGAATCTATGAGCTGGGCCCCCTCAGAGGCCAAGCCCACAGCCTCCATAGCTCTAGACGGGGGTGAAAGATCGACCCACTCGCCTGAGAGAGCAGATCTCTCCTGATCGGTATCTCTAGGGGAGAGCCGTTGAGGAGAGACACTAGGTCCGCAAACCATACCTGGGCCGACCAGAACGGGGCTATTAGCAGGAGACTGAGCCCGTCCCGGCGAACCCTCTCCAGAACTCCTGGGAGCAGAGCGATCGGGGGAAAAGCGTACAAGCGTGACCTCGGCCGCGGATGTACCATCGCATCCAACCCCAGCGGGGCTGGATGGCTGAGAGAGAACCACAGCGGGCAGTGTGATGTTTCTCGAGAAGCAAATAGGTCTACCTCGGCAAGACCGAAATGTTTCCATAGGAGTTCCAACACCTCGGGGTGAAGACTCCATTCCCCGGGCCTCGGCCCCTGTCTTAACAGGATGTCTGCCCCCTGATTTAAATACCCCGGGAGATAAAAGCTCTCAGAGAAAGAATTTTCCCCTGGGACCATAGAAGGATCTGACGTGCCAGTTTGTAAAGCGGGCGAGAACGCAAACCCCCCTGATGGTTGATATAAGAAACCACCGATGTGTTGTCTGTCTGGACAAGAACATGGTGGCCCCTTAGGTCTGGGAGGAAGTGTTTCAGAGCCTGAAACACCGCCAACATCTCTAGGCAGTTTAAGTGCCACAGACGATGATGGTCCTCCCACAGACCCTGAGCCCACTCGTGAGAGAGGCATCTGTCATTAGCATAACGCGACGACAAGGAGCTCCTAACACAGGGCCTTGGGACAGAAACCAAGGATCTTTCCACATGATCAGGGCGTGATGACACCGTCGCAAACTCACGATCATGCGAAGCGGATTTCCCCTCAGGGAGAATCCCTTGGTCCTGAGCCACCACTGTAACAGTCTCATGTGCAAGAGGCCAAGAGGTATCACGTTGGACGCAGCTGCCATGAGACCTAGCAGTCTCTGGAACTGTTTTACAGTGGATGACTGGCCTAGCTTGACCTGATCTACTGCAGCGAGAATCAAAGCAATACGAGCAGGTGACAATCGTGCCTGCATCGTCGTTGAATCCCACACTACACCTAGAAAAGTGGTTCTCTGTAATGGAGAAAGAACACTCTTTTTGGCGTTGAGCCTCAGCCCCAGTCACTTGATATGAGCAAGAACGACATCTCGGTGCCGAACCGCCTGTTGTTCCGATTGAGCTAGAATCAAGCAATCGTCTATATAGTACAGAAAGCGGATGCCCTATAACCTCAGTGGGGCTATAGCAGCATCCGTACACTTCGTGAATGTTCGGGGTGACAGTGCTAGGCCGAACGGAAGAACCCGATATTGGTACGCTTCGCCCCCGAAAGCGAACCTCAGGAACTTCCTGTGTTGAGGGAGGATAGATACATGGAAGTAAACGTCCTTTAGATCTATCATGACAAACCAGTCCTCGGATCTGATTTGAACATCCCCAGTGACAGACACAGCGCCCTGTAACGTACTGGCAGGGAACAGCTGGTCTGGGCACTCCACAACCCTCCTCGGAGGGGGCGAGCGTCCCTCGGGAAATCGCTCGCCGAGTCTCTCTACGCCCTGTGAAGGCAGGGTTAGTAGAGCAGACCACTGAGGGCATCGGAAAAGACAGGGCACCGTGTTCTTGTGCAGTGAACTCAGGTCTTTCACGATAGGGACCACCCTCAGAACCCTGACGTTCAGCACGTCAGGATTTTTTTTTTTCGATGAAGTAGTATCCTAACTCCCTGCTGGGTGGGGGACCCATTCCGCCAGGAACTCTACTAAGGGAACCAGCCTCTCGAGGCTGGCCTCCGGATGAACATCCCGAGTGACAGACACAGCGCCCTGTAACATACTGGCAGGAAACAGCTGGTCTGAGCACTCCACAACCCTCCTTGGAGGGGGCGAGCGTCCCTCGGGAAATCGCTCGCCGAGTCTCTCTACGCCCTGTATAGGCAGGGTTAGTAGAACAGACCCCTGAGGGCATCGAGAAAGACAGGGCACCGTGTTTTTGTGCGGTGAACTCAAGTTTTTCCCGATGGGGACCACCCTCAGAGTCCTGACGTTCAGCCCGTCAGGACTTTTTCGACGCGGCCTTTCTGGCGACAATGACTGTCCTCAGATCAGTCCTGCCCCGAGAAGGCCGCGCCGGAGAGCACCCCGCCTCGTCCCTCCAGTTTCTCTGCAGGGGGGCACGAGACGTGACACTCCGCTTCTGCTGTGCTCTTTTTGAAGACGAACTCGACGAAAGACTTTGCTCTGGTTGAACATTCTGCGTGACAGACACAGTGCCCTGTAACGGCGCACCGGCAGGGAACGACTGGTCTGAACACACTAGAACCCTCCTTAGAGGCGGCGAGCGTCCCTCGGGAAAGCACTCGCCAGACCCTTCTACGCCCTGTTTCGGCAGGGTTAGTAGGACGGGCCCCCGAGGGCGCCGGGAGAGACAGGGCACCCTTAAGGGAGGTGAACGCAAGTCTCTCTCGGCGGGGACCCCCCTCAGATTTCCTTTGAGCAGGTTGGCCTGAAAAGCCTGCATAAAAGTCATCGTATGCAAACATGCAGCCGCCTGCCGAGCCACCGAGTAAGCCTTCCCCACCAGCACAGAGGTATATATATTTATTTATTTATTTATTTTTTGGTGGAAGAGCCGGTGCTTTAAGTGAAGACGATGAAGCAGGAGAGAGATAGCTCGCAAGCGTCTCCTCCGCCTACAGTATCGTCACATAACCAGCAGATTTAGCACCAACAATGTTACCATAAGCATTGGACTGATTTGTGTAAATTCTGCTTGAAACCGGTCTAACCCAGGTCTTTGAAAACTCAGCATGAAGATCTGGGAAGAACGGTAAGCACCGGCTAGAAGGTTGAGGTCGTGCAGACAGAAATCTATCATCTAGATTGCTTTTAATTCTAGAAACCTGTCTATCAGCTGGCCACTCGATACTGTTATTTTATTATTATTATTTTTTTAGCTTTTCAACAGCCCGAGATAATACATCCATCAAACCTTCTTCATTTGCAGTATAATGTGATAAACTAGTTTTCTCTGATAATAAACTTTCGACATCCAGCTCCTCAGAACTGGAAAATCTCAATTCAACATCATCATGTGCCTCCACCCGGGCAGAAGTAACCGCCGCAGCGCGTGCTTCCAGAGCCGGGTGAGAGGCACTAGATCTCGTCGGAGATAGCTGAGATAGGGCGGAGCCCGTCTCAACGTCGCCAGCGAGATCCATCTGCGAGCCCCAAGACAAGCGCCGCCGCTCTGCCTCAACAGAAGCGGGACCCGAGCCTCGGGGAGCTCGCAGCAAATCACTCTCCTCGAAGAGCGATCGCCGCGAGCGCAGAGTTCTCAAGGGAAAACGCTCGCAATGCTGACAATCGACTCCCTCGAGAGCTGACTGGGCATTGCTGCACTCCCAAACAAGCCACACTTAGCTCGTGTGAATCCCCACCCGTGATGTGCCGAGTACAGGGGGGAACACACTTCTTATACTGCTCGCTCATATTGGTTTTTTTATATAAAATATATATAGTGAAAACTCCTGACAAAACAGACAAACACAATCGACAGATTCAGACACACACAGAGCTGCTGAAGTAACTAAAGCTGGCGTGTTGTGTACTCAGGGGATATTTATAGCTTCCTGGTCGATGACGTCACTCGCCGTACGCTCATTCTCTCCATTGACTGATTTCATTCATGCTTCAGACGCGTCACGCTGAGGGCGTTCCCACTGCGATTTCACGCAGCGGTAGTCCCTGAAGGGGAACAGATATCTCTCTGCAAAGGATAGACAGTTATCTGACAATCATAATTCATTCAGAAGCCAATGGCAGGTAGGAAAGACAGTGTGTACTGGGCTTGTGCTGGCTCTTGGACTGAGAATACCCGTATTGAGTTTCTTGGTTGTGCAGACTTCCAGTTTTTAGCCGTTAAGACAACAGGTACTGTAATATAGGGTAAACGTCTCGGGTTATGACTATAACCCTTGTTCCCTGAGAAGGGAACGAGACACTGCGTCGAGAATCGACTCTTTGGGGACGCTCCCTTAGCGTGCGCCTCTGAAGTATGAATGAAACTATTCCAATCCTGATTGGTGTTGCGTCATGACGTAACATGTGACGGCATAACCGGATGCATAAAAGCGACGCCGGCACACACACACACTAGCCTAGCGATGAAGCAAGACGCTCTAAGGCCTCGAGGGGCTTGGCAGGACGACGCAGTGTCTCGTTCCCTTCTCAGGGAACTAGGGTTATAGTCATAACCCGAGACGTTCCCTTTCGAGGGAATTCAACACTGCGTAGAGAATCGACTCTTTGGGGAACGAATGCCCACTAGGCCACGCACCGAAGACAGGCCTGCCCAGGAGTGAAACTGATTCAGGCACTCAGCAGGACGAGAGCACACGTGCGCCAGGCGTACTGGGGAGGTGCAGACTATAGAACCTAATAAAAGTGTGTGGGGTAGCCCAACCGGCTGCCTCACAGATCTCCTGGAGGGGAACTCCCGAGAGGAGGGCCCTAGAGGACGCCATGCCTCTAGTAGAATGAGCCCTTATGGCCAGAGGTGAAGGCAAATTGCGCACCTCATAAGCCAAGGCAATAGCCTGCACAATCCAATTACTAATGGTTTGCTTGGATGCCGGGAGCCCTCTCATAGGTGACCCGAAACACACTAACAGTTGGTCCGACCTCCTCCAAGAAGAGGACCTCTCGAGATAAATACTCAAAGCTCTGACGGGGCAGAGCAAATGAAGCTTCTCTTCTTCTGCCGACACATGAGGTGGAGGATGGAAAGCCTGAAGGGTCGTAGACCTAGCAGTATTAGCAGGCACTTTAGGCACATAGCCCGGTCTCGGGTGCAAAAAGGCCTTAACCTTGCCAGGGGCAAACTCCAAGCAAGCTGGTGTCACTGCCAGGGCAGCCACCGGGCAGTTAACACGGGGGGCTAAATTATGTTCTCTACACCAAGTAACGAAAACAATCCACTTGAGGCCATATAATCTCCTAATAGACAGAGCCCTAGAGCTAAGTATGGTTTCAACCACCCCGGCTGATAGACCAGAGTTTAGGTACTGAACCCCCTCAGAGGCCAGGCCCACAGTTTCCACAGCTCTGGTTGAGGGTGGAAGATTGTGCCCTCCACCTGAGACAATAGATCCCTCCTCAGAGGAATCTGCCATGGCTGAGCTATCAGGAGCGAAATTATATTTGAAAACCATACTCGGGTCGGCCACATTGGGGCAACCAGAAGTAGACTGATGCCCTCCTGACGGACCCTCTCCAGGACTGCCGGAAGCAGAGCGGTTGGGTGGAAATGCGTACAGGCGAAGACGGCCAGGCCTGTACCATGGCATCCAACCCCAGTGGGGCTGGATGTGAGAGGGAGAACCAAAGTGGGCAGTGGGACGTCTCTCGAGACGCGAATAAATCCACTTCCATGGGCCCAAACCTCTCCCATATCAACTTCACCACATCTGGATGAAGTCTCCATTCCCCGGGCCTCAGCCCCTGCCTCGACAGGATGTCTGCTCCCTGATTCTGAACCCCCGGAATATACATAGCTCTGATAGACAGTATTTTCCCTTGGGACCAGAGAATAACCTGATGCGCCAGTCTGCACAGAGGGCGCGATCTGAGTCCCCCTTGTCGGTTTAGATAAGCTACCACTGATGTATTGTCCGATCGTACTAGGACATGGTAACCCTTGATGTCTAGAAGGAAGCTCCTCAGAGCCCTGAACACAGCCAACATCTCTAGACAATTTATGTGCCAAGAATGATGATGGTCCTGCCACAGACCCCTGGCAAAGCGGCCGTCCATGACCGCGCCCCAGCCAGTGAGGGAGGCGTCTGTCGAAACGGTTTTCCGGCGACATGACGCTCCTAACACTGGCCCTTGGGACAGGAACCAAGGTTTCTTCCATATTATTAGAGAACGAAGGCATCTGCGCGTTACTCTGATCATACGAAATGGATTCCCCTTGGGGGAAAACCCCTTGGCTTTCAGCCACCACTGAAGGGGCCTCATGTGTAGAAGGCCCAAAGGTATAATGTTGGATGCCGCTGCCATGAGGCCCAGCAGTCTTTGGAATTGCTTTACAGTAGTGGCCTGGCCTAGCTTTAACTTGGACACCATCGCCAGAATGGACTCGATACGCGCCGGAGACAAGCGTGCCTGCATCGTAGTCGAGTTCCACACAACGCCTAGAAACGTTGTGGACTGGGACGGTTCTAACACACTCTTCTTTGTGTTGAGTCTCCACCCCAATTTTTGAATGTGGCCAAGGACGATATCTCGATGCCGAACTGCCATTTCTCGAGACTGGGCCAGAATGAGCCAATCGTTGATATAATTCAGTATGCGGATGCCCTGAAGTCTCAGTGGAGCAAGTGCTGCATCCATACATTTGGTGAATGTGCGGGGAGAGAGTGCTAGGCCGAACGGAATAACCCGATATTTGTAAGCTTCGCCCCCGAAAGCGAACCTCAGGAACCTCCTGTGACATGGAAGGATGGATACGTGAAAATAGGCGTCTTTTAGATCTATCGTGACAAACCAGTCCTCGGATCTGATTTGACTCACGATGACAGGAATAGTGAGCATTTTGAACCTGAGCTTCATCAGAGACAGGTTCAAAACCCTGAGATCTAGAATTGGCCTCAACCCCCCATCCTTCTTTGGAACTATAAAGTGCCGGCTGTAAAATCCGGACTCCCTGTCTGAATGAGGAACACGTTCTATGGCCTCCTTTAGCAGCAGAGATTGCACTTCTTGTTCCATCACCTGAGCCTGCTCTGGAACCACTGTAGTCTGCACCACCCCAGAAAATTTGGGGGGGGCGGTGCCCGAACTGCAGTCTGTACCCTGACTTTATTATATGCAGGACCCATGCAGATATGTTGGGAAGATGATACCATGCCTCTACAAAATCTACTAAGGGAACCAGCCTCTCGAGACTGGCCTCTGGTGTTTTTCGAGCACCCTTCTCGACCCCCTGAAGCGGAAGACCGGCAGGGTGTAGTCGATACGGTTTTCGTGACCATAACTGATGCTCGTTTTTTATTTTTCGAGAAAAACGACACAGTGCGTTCGCTGGAATATGATGCGGCCCGAAGCGTCACCGACGGCGGGCAACTCACATCGTTTCCTAGAGGGCTCCGCTGTGAGAACAACCTCGGTTGTTCTACAACGGAGGGGACAGCCCTCAGAGGTCCCACCACTCTGGCTAGGACCTCTTTCCTGAAGCCCTCCTAGCCTGAAGGACATCCCTTAAATCGCCCTTCTGGCTGGGGGGCTTCTGCTGGGAGCGTTTCCTCCGTTGCCAAGCTCCCGGAGGAGGGGCTCTAGAGGAAACGCTCTCCCTTTGCTCTGCCCGGTGTGAGGAGCTGGTTGATGGCTGGGGCTGATGTTCTTGCCCCACCCTACTCGATTTGGACTTCGATTTTCGGGGGAGGAACTGCTGGAACGCCGCAGATTGCATCTTCGCCTCCTGAAACCTGTCGACGACCGATTTAACGGCGTCGCCGAACAGGCCAGAAGGCGAAAGCGGCGCATCCAGCAGAACAGATTTATCTTTCTCCTTTAGACCAGATAAATTGAGCCACAGATGCCTCTCCGTGGCCACCATAGCTGCCATAGAGCGGCCAATAGCGCGGGCCGTCTCTTTAGTGGCCCGGAGAGACAAATCTGTGGCTTTGCGCAACTCTGAAATATCTTCAGGAGTTGGCCCCTCCCCCTCGTCCAAATCTTTCAGGAGATCGGCCTGGTATGCCTGCAAGATAGCCATAGAGTGCAGACATGAACCAGCCCGACCTGCCGCCATGTAAGCCCTGCCTATTAAAGCAGATGTATCTCTGCAGGGCTTACTAGGCAGCGCAGGGGTTTTAAGGGAAGATGCCGACTCAGGAGATAGATAACCGGCTAGAGCTTCTTCGACTTTAGGCATCTTCCCATAACCCATATCCCGTGCCCCCACAACATTGCTATAATAATATAATTATTGATTATATTGATTACTATAATATTGATTTCTCTGATCTACATATGTGCATTTTAAGATGTTTTGAAGGCCAAAAAAAATTGGATAACAGCTTTAAAACCATGTCAGTGGGCAGCTGATTATTTGTCTCTCCTCATCAGCATCACACTCTTTTTCTCTTTGTTTTTATCTTGCCCTGTCTCTTCTCCTCCTAAAGCTGAGCTTTGACTGATATAGGCTTTTCATTTTTGTCTGTCAGTGAAGAAAGTAAACATAGGGTCAACTGATAGGTTGCATTCACAATATGTAGGCTACACATTCATTATTGATCTTGCGCCTAATACAGGGCCGTAGACAGGGCTTTATAATCAAAGAGGTCCTAAATTTGAGGTTGGTAGGGGGTTCAAATTTTTTATTTCTCTGATATGTGCATTTCAAGACGTTTTTAAGACCAAAAAAATAAAAGCTAAGAAATAGTTTTAAAACCACGTCAGTGGGCAGTAGATTATTTGTCAATACCTGCTCTCTCCTCAACTCCATCACTCTTTCTTTTTTTCTCAGTCTCTTCATCCCTTTCTCTTCCCCTCCTAAAGCTGAGCTTTTTTAATTTACTAAAGGCTACAATTTGTATTATTCTCAATATGTACACATTCATTATTAATCTTGTGCCTAACATGATGAAAACGGCTTTGTTAATGTTTCTTGTTCCCTAACGATGACAGTAAACTAATTATTACATTATTAAATTGATTTGATTGGTCATCTCAAATATTCTGACATTGACGAGCAGTGACAGACCAATGAGGCTCAGATGAACACACACACACACACACACACACACACACACACACACACACACACACACACACACACACACACACACACACACACACACACACACACACACACACACACACACACACACACACACACACACACACACACACACACACACACACAGACACACACACCCTGTCCTCTGTTTCTGACGTGCTCTCTGCTCGGCGCCGCTGCGGATTGGAGATGAAGAACGCACTGAATCTGATTATAACAAGACTAAAGCGAACACGAATTTGTGTAGCCTAAATTATTCACAAATTTTTAGGGTGGCTAGGCAAAAGTTTAGGGTGACTGAAGCCCCCCTAAAAAGGGCCTAGCGAGGCCCCTGCTCATAACACATTATATTCATGGCAAATGTTTGACTGAATACTGGATAAGCACTGTTTTGTGACATGCAGTGTCTTAAGATTAACACAATGAACCATTTTAAGAATTTAAGAATCTCATGAAACATAAAACCAAGAAATGGACAGGACTCTGAATCAACTTTTGCATTTAGGTGTGTTTCTACATATAACCTGTATTTTATATTTATTTGAAAATTTCAGTGATGTTTAATCGTGTATTGACTTTTGCACATTGCTTTGCCTATTTTTTGATGTTTTTGTTTTGTTGTTGCACAAATCAAACATTTAAGCCCATTTGGCTAAGAATTTTGAAAAAGATCCAAAAATGGCAATCAGTCACACTTTACATCATACTATACATTCATATACATTTCAACCTAAAATATTGATTTTGGAAAAAAGAAAAGTTCATGTACGTGTTATTTATGATTTACAGTGTGCTTTTGCTTAAAAATAAAAAAAACAACTTGTCAAGTTCTGGTTCTATAGGTGTTTGTATGTTATGACACCGGTGGGGACCCATTTTCATGAATTTGCCCAGCGCCCCGCAAACCCATGGACTGGCCCTGAATATGGGAAAGTAAATAAAACAGAAGGGCTTTTGTAAAGTACTTTCCCAAATAGCATAACAAATCAGACTGTCAAGTCAATAAAACGACATTTTGTTTAAATTAAAAAATAAATGAGCACATTTGGAAGATAATTTGTTTTTGAAACAGTGGCCAAGAGTTGGCCTGATATTGAAATTCAGTTACTGACAAAACATTTCTGGAGAGCATGTAAACAAGTAAGGTTGCTTTGATATGCACAGACCCAGATGTTTCAGTATTAAAGGTAATGATATATCCTAGAATGCTAACGATTTACGTAAGATGTTTATATAACAGTTTGATTGTAATTCATTAAGTGGATATAATCATTCACAATCATTGATCAACATCATTCAGATGCTGTCTGAAATTTGAAGCCGCTTGGAATCATGTGGTTTTGCGATTGACAGTGGAGTATTGGAAACATTGCCAGTTACTAATGGGCTGATCCTCTCCTTGTCCGTGACTTTCATGAGTATGTTTAGGAACAACCTCGAGCTGGATACAGAAAACATTCTTAAGAATAAAGAATTTTTAACTTAATCATAAAGTTGAGAATCATTTTGTTCCTTGAAGATTGTTCTAAGAAAAAAATTAAGAAAAAATTTAATTCCTATGAAGAATATTCTTTAAAAAAATCCTCATAAATAACCTCATGTGATAATAACCTCTAACTTGTCTTTACAGTTTTTTACAATCGCTTTGACAATTTTTTCAATACTTTTAACAAATTTCCTAAACTCTTAACACAGTTAGCACTACATCCATCTGTGTAATACTATTAACTAGTGGTGGGCCGTTATCGGCGTTAACGTGCTGCGTTAACGTGAGACTCTTATCGGGCGATAAAAAAAATATCGCCGTTAATCTATTCACAAAGTTGTTTTGGGATCATAAAATAGCTTTTTCGAATATCGTTATATTTTCGCGCAAATCGTGCAGCAGGGTATTTTCCTGTCAGGGACACAAGGTGTATACTTTTACATGTTACGTTGATCGTTCCTCTCGTTACTTTACATGTTGTTAAATGAGTTTATTCCAAGCGCGCTGTGGCCTATCTTTTTTATGGGCATGAGAGATGCTCAATTTACAAATGAATCAGAGATGGGTCGATTCTGTTCAAAGACTTCATCAAACAAGTTGGCAGATCTGTCTAAATCGGTTCGCGAATCAGTTCTGTTCAGTTCCTCACGCACTGAATCGTCTGAACTCTGAAGCGCGTTCAATCACACTCGACACGGAGTCGTAACAGGAAGATTTAAGAACATCAAGAGCTACAGTTTAGTCTAGTGAAAGCAAATCTGCAAATGCATCATATTTTTGCCAGGGATGAAGATCTTTATTAGTTGAACATCTTCGTAAGCTGTCTGTGAATGAATGATTCCACAGGACGATACATTCGATTTCATTTCATTCAGGTAATACATTTTACAACCAAACAGATCATTACGTCGCGATAGCACTACTAAAAAGTATGACATTATCCGTTGGACATATACATTAATTTATAGGCTACAAAATAAATAAGCTACCATTGTGTACAGTTTATGAAATGAACACCCGCCATCCCGCGGTAATGTGTGTGTATTGCCCAGGGGCATAGTCACACGAATAGTTTACGTTGATTGAAACTAATTTGTTTAAAAAGGATGAGGCTATTGCCGGTAAAGGCAGGTTCACATAAAATCATTATGACATATGACATTATTTTTTGATCTAACGAGCATCTGGTTTGGCGATGCAAAAACGTCTCGGTTACGTATGTAACCCTAGTTCCCTGATAGGGAACGAGACACTGCGTCAAACGCTGTGGGAACGCCCCTGCGTTGTGCGTCATGAAGCACGTATGGAATCAGCCCAATGGAGAGATGGAACGTCATAGGCGGGTGACGTCATCGACCAGGAAACTATAAAGCACCCCATAAACAAAAGTGCAACAGCTTCTGATAGGCCTGAAGGAAGCGCTAGCGGGAATGCCGGGAGTATGGTGGAATGACGCAGCGTCTCGTTCCCTATCAGGGAACTAGGGTTACATACGTAACCGAGACGTTCCCTTTCAAGGGAACTCGAGCTGCGTCAAATGCTGTGGGAACGCTAATACCCACGTCGCCATAGGACCAAGTGACCGCCATGTGAGAACTAGCGCACAGAGGACGAGAGCACCTGTGCCCCAGGGGTAGAACTTAAGTCTAGGTCGTAGAACTTAATGAAAGTATGCGGTGAAGACCATCCAGCCGCATCACAAACGTCACTGAGGGAAACTCCTGACAGTAAGGCTTTAGAAGCCGCCATACTCCTGGTAGAGTGGGCTCGGACAGCCAAAGGTGAAGGCTGACCAGCCAACTCATAGGCAAGTGAGATAGCCTCGACCACCCACTTGCTCATTCTCTGTTTAGACGCGGGACACCCCTTCTTGGGTGGCCCAAAGCACACAAATAGTTGTTCTGACTTCCTCCACAGGGCAGTTCTGTGGACATAGGCGTCTAACGCCCTAACAGGGCAGAGTAAATTAAGTTTCTCCTGGTCAGACGACAGAAATGGAGGAGGATAAAAGGCTTGCAGAACTGTAGGTCTAACAACATTAGTAGTGACCTTGGGAACGTAACCTGGTCTAGGATGCAGAAAAGCCTTAACCATGCCAGGCGAAAATTCCAGGCACGAGGGTGAAACCGACAGAGCCTGCAAATCTCCGATTCTCTTTAGTGAGGAGATAGCAAGAAGAAAGATAGTCTTAAACGTGAGAAACTTCTCAGGAACTTCTTCGATATGTTCAAGAGGAGCTAGGGAAAGACCTTCTAATACGATGGCCAGATCCCAGGGCGGCACCCTCGTACGAACTGCTGGCCTCAGCCTCAGTGTGCCACGAAGGAAACGAGTTATAAGCGGGTGTCTCCCAAGAGAAACTCCACTGAAAGGGACGTGGTAAGCAGCCAGTGCCGTCACATACACCTTTAGTGTGGAGGGGGATAGCCCTGAGGAAAAGCGCTCCGGCAGGAATTCCAGCACTGCACCCACTGGGCAGTTAACTGGGTCCTGCAGGTGCTCTCCACACCAAGAAGTGAAGAGTTTCCACTTCAAGGCATAAAGCTTCCTCGTGGATGGAGCTCTGGAGTGAAGAATGGTCTCAACAACCTCGGTTGAGAGGCCAGAGTTCATGAGCTGGGCCCCCTCAGAGGCCAAGCCCACAATACTGGGCGGGGGTGAAATATCATGCCGCCCGCCTGAGAGAGTAGATCCCTCCTGACCGGGAGCTCGAAGGGAGAGCCGTCCAGGAGAGAAATCAGGTCCGCAAACCATACTCGGGCCGGCCAGAACGGGGCTACTAATAGTAGGCTGACCCGTCCCGGCGAACCCTCTCCAGAACTCCAGGTAGCAGAGCAATCAGGGGAAAGGCGAACAGACGTGACCTCGGCCACGGCTGCACCATAGCGTCCAACCCCAGAGGGGCTTATATAACCCGGTCTCGGGTAGAGAAATACCTTCACCATACCAGGTGCAAATTCCAGACATGAAGGAGCAACCGACAGGGCATGCAAATCACCAATTCTCTTGATAGAAGAAATAGCATAGAGAAATACGTTTTTTAAAGTGAGGAATTTTTCAGAAACCTCTTTGATGGGCTCGAAGGGAGCCAAAGCCAGACCCTCAAGTACAATGGCCAAATCCCAAGCTGGTGCTCTAGAGTGCAGTGCAGGTCTCAACCTCAGTGTACCACGGAGAAAACGAGTAATTAAAGGATCTCTCCCGATAGAAGTACCCCCCAGAGGGGTGTGGTAGGCTGATATAGCCGCCACGTAAACCTTTAAGGTGGAAGGAGATAATCTGGCAGAGAAACGATCTTGCAGGAAATCAAGAACTGAACCAACAGGGCAGTTAACAGGATCTAAGTGACCTTCACCACACCAGGTAGTGAATAATTTCCATTTCAATGCATAAAGTCTTCTCATGGAAGGAGCTCTGGATTGGAGAATGGTCTCCACAACATCCGTCGAGAGACCGGATTGCCTGAGCCGTGCCCCCTCAGAGGCCAGGCCCACAGTTTCCACAACTCCGACAGAGGGTGAACTATCATGCCCCCTGCCTGGGACAGCAGGTCCCTCCTGAGTGGAATCTCCCTGGGAGAGCCGTCCAGAAGAGACACTAAGTCCGAGAACCAAACTCGGGTCGGTCAGTAAGGGGCTACTAATAGCAGACGAGCCCCCTCCCGGCGAACCCTCTCCAGAACCCCCGAAAGCATAGATATCGGGGGAAATGCGTACAGGTGCAGCCTCGGCCACACCTGGACCATCGCATCCAGACCGAGAGGAGCTGGATATGTGAGGGAGAACCATAGCGGACAATGGGTGTATCGTATGATGCGAAAAGGTCTACTTGAGCCTGACCGAACTCCTCCCAAAGGAGCTCCACTTCCTCGGGGTAAAGTCTCCACTCCCCGGGCCTCAGCCCCTGTCTCCACAGAATATCTGCTCCTACATTCTGACGCCCTGGAATATATACTGCCCTGAGTGACAGCAATTTCCCCTGGGCCCATAAGAGGATCTGATGGGCCTGTTTGCAAAGGTGACGTGACCTCAGACCCCCCTGATGGTTGATATAAGAGACCACCGATGTGTTGTCTGTGTGGACCAACACATGATGGCCTCTCAGGTCTGGCAGGAAATATTTGAGCGCTCGAAATACCCCCATCATCTCCAAACGATTTATGTGCCAGGAACATTGATGGTCCTAACAAAGACCTTGCGCCGAACGGCCAGTCGTGACCGCCCCCCATCCCGTGAGGGAAGCATCCGTCGAAAGCGTGACGCGTCGACAAGAAGCCCCCAGCACTGGGCCCTGGGCGAGAAACCAAGGTTTCTTCCATGTGACCAAGGCACGAAGGCATTGCCGTGTGACCTTGATCTTGCGGAATGGATTTCCCCTCGGAGAAAACCCCTTGGTCCTGAGCCACCACAGCAGGGGTGTCATGTACAGAAGGCCAAAAGTAATTACGTTGGACGCAGCTGCCATGAGACCCAACAGTCTCTGAAACTGTTTTACAGTGAGTGACTGGCCTAGTTTCACATTCTTTGCGGCTATGAGAATCGCAGAAATACGTGCAGGAGACAGATGCGCCTGCATTGTGGTCGAATCCCAAATTACACCTAGAAAAGTGGTCCTCTGAGCAGGGAGGAGCACACTCTTTTTGGTGTTGAGCCGCAACCCCAAACTCTTTATGTGGGACAGAACGACATCTCGATGCCGAACTGCCAACTGCTCTGACTGAGCTAAAATCAACCAATCGTCGATGTAATTTAATACGCGAATGCCCTGGAGTCTCAAAGGAGCCAGAGCTGCATCCACGCATTTTGTAAAGGTGAGGGGGGATAAACCTAGGCCAAATGGAAGAAGCCGATACTGGTATGCTTCGCCCCCAAAAGCGAACCTCAGGAACTTCCTGTGATGAGGATGGATGGATACATGCAACCGCCACTCAGGAACCCCGGATTGAGGAGGCGCCCGAGCGGCGACGCTTTGTTTTTGCTGGAATCTGTGTGCGGAGCTTGTAGACGGACGAGACTGCTCAGGCTTTATGTTACGAGCAGCCTCGGGGACATTGGACCGGCAAGGAAGGAACCTCTAAAACACAGCTGCTTGTTTTTTGTTTTCTTGAAACCTATCGACAACACAATTTATAGCGTCGCCGAACAGACCTGTAGGTGAAAGCGGTGCGTCCAGAAGAACAGACCTATCTTTATCTTTTATCTCTGATAGATTTAGCCATAAATGACGCTCCGTGGCCACCAGGGCTGCCATAGAACGGCCCACAGATTTGGCCTGCTCTTTGGTGGCCCGGTGAGAGAGATCTGTCGTGCGATGCAATTCTCGAATTGCATCAGCACTAACTTCCTCACAATCGTCCATGTCCCTCAGCAGGTCAGCCTGGTATGCTAGGAGAATTGACATAGTATGTAAGCATGCCGCGGCCTGACCTGCTGCCGAATACGCTTTACCCACCAACCAAGAAGTATTTTTTAAAGGTCTGTTGGGTAACGTCTGGGCTTTCAGAGAAGATGATGACTCGGGGGAGAGATAGCTCGCAAGCGTGTCCTCAGCATGAGGCATAGTCAGGTAACCTAGTGATCAATCCCTTGAACCTTACTATAATTACTAGTCTGTGGATTATGCACTCTGAAAGACGCAGGTTTAATCCACTATCTCGAGACCTCGGTGTGGAGATCGGGAAAAAACGGGAGTTCCCGACGAGGAGGTCGTGATCTAGATGGTTGATAGCGCTCATCTAAAAGACTCTTTCTCGATTCAACATCAAAATCATCGGCTGGCCACTCAATATTTAATTTAGTAACAGCACGAGATAAAACCTCCAAAAGCTCCTCATCAGTAGGGTATGAGCTGGCGAACACTCAGAATCCCCCATATCAACGACATCCAGATCCTCACAACTGGATAGCCGTAATATTGGTGCCTCAGCCTGGGAAGGAGAAGCCGCAGCGCGGGCTCCTTCCTGGGCAAAGACACCGGATCCAGCAGGTAAGGGCTGAGAAAGGGCAGGGCCCGTCTCAAACCCCGCTACTAGATCCATCTGTGAACCCCAAGATGAAAGACGTTGCTGTGCCTCGGCAGCAGCGGGACCCGCACCTCAGGGAACGCGAACCGAACCGTCCTCCTCAAGGAACGCCCGGCGAGAGCGGAGAGTTTTCATAGACAAACTCATGCAATGCTCACAATCAGCCCCCTCGAGGACTGACTGGGCATGCTCCACTCAAGCAACACAAAGCTGATGTGTGTCCCCACCCATGATATAACGAGGGCAGGGAACAACACAACATTTATAAGATTGCTTGCTCGCTATACTGATTGATAATATATATATATATATATATATATATATATATATATATATAGGGCTTGACAGACAACAATAAATAGACAAGGACAGATATACAGAGAGCGCTTGCTGAAGGTACAGAAGCTGTCGCGGTCTGAATTCAGGGGTGCTTTATAGTTTCCTGGTCTATGACGTCACCGATGTCGTTCAGGGCTTCCATTGGACTGATTTTACACGTGCTTCACGACGTAATCACGCAGAGCGTTCCACCGCGTCTCAAACGCAGCTCGAGTTCCCTTGAAAGGGAACAGCTGTTTATACACAAATATATCCCCTGTATTTTATTCAATTGTTACTGAGAAAACAGCTGATTGAATTATGCAAATTTATAAATTTATATTTATTTATTTTCTTTATTGCAGCAATTCTGTCTCTCTCTTTGTTTTTTCATTACAGTAACAGTACATTCTATAAAGCCCTCTGAGATGGGTCTTTTTTTATTGAATTTCTGCAGCAAAAGACCTAAACCCAACAAAATAACAATGTAGAGAGGCTTCAAAAGAAACTGCAGTGCAAAACACTGTGCAAAAAGAAAATGTGACTGTTCCAGTGTATTTTGCAGTAAACAAGCCGGTACCATGGCCCGCTTGCCTGCACACAAATGCCGTTTCCACGGCGACCCAGAAAAATCATATAAGCAATGTATTTTCTGGTATTCCGGCCACAGCCGATGGTGTTATGAGTGTAATAAAAATGCCCACAGCCCAGTGTTCATTTCTACACACAAACACAGCCCGCCACAGTGCAGGGCTCGCACATATGAAATCGACTCATGTCAATTGTGCATTAAATGTAGTGAATGTGCCCACAACCCAATGCCTACAAACACTACACACTGCATGTGCCACGTTTTCTGTAAAACGAAACCAACACACATACAGTCAGCTAAGACCCACGGTGTTTAAGTCTCGCCGCGGCCAGACTCCACCGAAACCTCTCGCTCGTTCAGTTCCAGACAATGTGACTGTTCCAGTGTATTTCGCAGTAAACAAGCCGGTACCACAGCCCGCATGCCTGCACATTAACGCCATTTTTACGGCGACCCAGATAAATCCAATAAAGAGTGTATTTTCTGGTGTCCCGGCCATAGCCGATGGTGTTATGAGTGTTGTAAGAATGCCCACGTCACAGTGCCCATTCCCACACGCAGACACAGCCCGCCACAGTTCAGGGCTAGCACAAATAAAATCGACTCATGTCGATTGTGCAAACGTAGTGAATGTGCCCACGACACAGTGCCCACAAACACTACACAGTGCGTGTCCCACGGTTTCTGTAAAAACGAAACCAACACATATTCAGTCAGCGCAAGCCGACGGTGTTTTCACTGCAGCAAATGTGCCCGCTGTCTCGCGCCCACATTCACTCACAGACACGCTGAACCCTACGGGGTTTGTCCCGCTCGTTCTCTCTCCACAATTTGTCATAGAGAAAGCGAGTGCGAACAGGCTGCCCGCCGTGATCGGCGCGCCCCCCGCCTCGCACACTTTAAACATAGTGTTCATGTCTCAGCACACCGAAGCTCTGCAGCCGCCGCTGTGCCGCGGCCAGAGCCCGGATATCATTCTGCCTCTAGCTATCCACGCGAATGCATGGGCAATGCTTCCCGGGGTATCAGAATGGGTGTTGAACACTATAAAGAGAGGCTATTCGCTACAGTTCGCTCGACGTCCCCGCCGTTACACGGCGCGTGTCGAAACCACGGTGGACAACGAAGTGTCTCATCTACTTCGAACCGAAATAGCGAAACTACTGAGCAAAGGGGCCATAGAACCTTTATCTCAGGCTCAGAGCGAAGGGGGTGTATACAGCAGATATTTTCTGGTACCGAAAAAAGACGGGGGTCTCAGACCCATTCTAGATCTGCGACAATTGAACAAAGCGCTTCTGAAACACAAGTTCAAAATGCTGACAACCAGCAAAATCCTTGCGCACGTGCGCCAGGGAGACTGGTTCATGTCAATAGATCTGAAAGACGCCTATTTCCAAATACAGATTGCGTCACGTCACAGGCGATTCTTGAGATTCGCCTTCGAGGGCCAGGCATATCAATACACAGTCCTACCGTTCGGCCTGTCCCCAGCACCCCGTATATTCACGAAGTGCATGGACGCGGCTCTCGCACCCCTGAGACTTCAGGGCATGCGAATTTTGAACTACTTGGACGACTGGTTAATTCTAGCTCGATCACGATCAGAGCTCATAGAACACAAGACCGCATTACTCGAGCATCTCGAGAATTTGGGTCTCACAGTCAATTGGGCGAAGAGTTCGCTGTCTCCCAGCCAGAAAATCTCTTTTCTGGGAACAGTGATGGACTTGCTGTCTATGACAGCACGTCTGTCGCCGGAGCGAGGACTGAACATTCAGCGCGCCGTGAAATCCTTCCGCCGCGGCTCTATAGTCCCGCTCAAACGGTTTCAGATAATGCTGGGCCTCATGGCCTCAGCATCCTCAGTACTTCAGCTGGGCCTGCTTCGCATGCGCCCACTGCAGTTATGGCTGAAAGCACGAGTTCCGCCCGGGGCTTGGGCCGCTGGTCTGTTTCGCCTCAGGGTCGACAGGAAATGCGTCTCGGCTCTGAAACCTTGGAAAAAAGCCGACTGGTACCAGTCAGGCGTGAGTCTGGGGACTCCCTCGAGTGTGATGGTGGTGTCCACGGACGCCTCCACCTCGGGATGGGGAGCGCTGCTCGAGGGCAGACCGTTCTTTGGCCAGTGGTCAGAATGGGAGAAGCTCCTACACATAAACTGTCTAGAAATGCTGGCAGTAGACAATGCGCTAAGGCGCTTTTGTCCCCAGATAAAAGGCCGCCGCGTCTTAGTCCGGTCGGACAACATGTCAGTGGTGGCGTACATAAATCACCAGGGCGGCGTCAGGTCCCGAAGCCTTTACAGGCTGACGAAACGCCTCCTGGACTGGGCTCAGCACAACCTGCTTTCAATGAAAGCAGCGCATGTGCCTGGTCACCTGAATCTGGGACCAGACAGACTGTCCAGAAACAATGTCCCAGCAGGGGAATGGTCGCTGCACCCGCAGGCGATCCAACTGCTGTGGGAGACATTCGGCAGAGCGCAGGTGGACCTGTTCGCGTCCCAGGAAAACGCTCACTGTCCGAACTTTTTCTCCAAGAGCAGGGATGCGCTGGCCCACGTATGGCCCCGACGCCCACTCTATGCTTTTCCCCCTGTCTCGCTCCTGCCTCAAGTGCTGGAACGAATCAGGGAAAATGGATGCCCAGTGCTGCTCGTGGCTCCGCTATGGACGAACCAAACCTGGTTCCCAGTCCTGATGCAGCTGACCAGCACTGCCCCATGGCCGATACCGGTGAGGAGAGACCTCCTCTCTCAGGCAAAGGGCTCGATTTGGCATCCTCGCCCGGAGTTATGGTCCCTACATGTGTGGGCCATCAACGGGTACCCGCTAACCTCCCGGAGGGAGTGTTAAACACGATCACGCAGGCTAGGGCCCCGTCTACTAGACTGCTCTACTCCTCGAAATGGTCAGTGTTCTCTACCTGGTGTCAAGCTCAGGGCTTTTCACCCGTAGACTGCGGGGTTACGGAAGTGCTCTCCTTCCTTCAGGAGCTGCTGGATAAGGGTAGAACCCCGTCCACGCTCAAAGTATACGTGGCGGCCATAACGGCGTTTGCAAAACTGACGTCTGGCCAGTCATTGGGGAAAAACGACCTCGTCGTGCGATTCCTCAGGGGAGCTCGGAGGCTGAATCCTTCCAGACCTCCCTCAGTCCCTATGTGGGACCTTTCTACGGTTCTGGAAGCCCTGAAAGGTGCCCCATTTGAGCCAATCCATTTGTCAGACATGAAGCACCTGTCTTTCAAAACGGTATTTCTTGTGGCTCTTGCTTCAATGAAGCGCGTAAGGGACTTACAAGCGCTTTCAGTAAGCGCGTCCTGTATGGAGTTTGGGCCTAATGACTCAAAAGTCATACTCAAACCAAGGCACGGGTACGTGCCAAAAACCATCAACACACCGTTCAGGGCCCGGGTTATTTCCCTGTGCGCCCTCCTGGTGAACAATGAGGAGGCGGATGCTAATCTCCTTTGCCCCGCCAGGGCGCTGAGAGCTTATGTGTCCCGCTCGTCTGTCTTCAGGCAGACCGAGCAGCTCTTTGTTTTGTTTGGCGGACACTCCAAGGGACTGGCTGCATCAAAACAGAGCCTATCCAGATGGATAGTCGATGCCATAGCGCTGGCTTACACTTCTAAGGGCCTGCAGTGTCCTTTGGGTGTCAGAGCGCACTCCACGAGAGGCGTGGCCTCTTCGTGGGCGTGGTCTAGTGGGATTTCCTTGCATGATATCTGTATGGCGGCGGGGTGGGCCTCGCCGTCTACATTTATAAGGTTCTATAACCTAGAGGTTCCCGCCTTACAGGCCAAGCTGCTGTCGGTCTAGAATTCAGTACTATCTGTCCCGCTAACGTAACCTCGGTTCTCTCTAGAGATGGAACGAGTACTGCGTATCTTGCCGTGCATACAACAGCGCTGGTTCGCTTCAGCGATGAAAACCAGTTTGTATCAGCCTGTCGAGCGTATTTATAGGCCAAGGCCACGCCTATTCTGGCGGGACGCGACGAAATGGGCGCGAAGCACCCCCATTGGATGTCACGTCACGCAGGGCCTCTCTCTATAGGCTTGCTGCTGTTGCCGCAGGGCAGCCAATAGGCGCGCGAGCCGTCTTGCCTATGTCTGCACGCTGCCGCACAGCGTTTTACATTAATCAAAATTAAAGGATAATTTTTGGCTTCAATATCTCGTGGAAAAGAGGTTTTCCCAAAAGCGTAAGATATTACGCAGTACTCGTTCCCTCTCTAGAGAGAACCAAGGTTACGTTAGTAACCGAGTACGGTTTGATGGTGCGTTACATTTTTTTACAATCGCTAGGACAATTTTTTCAATACTTTTAACAAATTTCCTAAACTCTTAACGCACCAACACACCTACAACACACAATTGGCAAAACAGTTAATTTCATGTTCAAAATCCCACATTGTAAACTAAACTCCAACACTAATTTTCAAAATTCAATAATACACTAGCAACAATCATCTCCCAGTGCTTTCAAACCCATCTCAGAGTGCTTTATAGAATGTACGGTTACTGTAATGAAAAAACGAAGACAGAGACAGAATTGCTGAAATAAAGAAAAATAAATTTATATATTTGCATAATTCAATCAGCTGTTTCTCAGTAACAATAGAATAAAATACAGGGGACATATTTGTTTCAATTCACAATATAAAAGCTGTTTACTTGACTTTAGCCTGGGTTAGGACTAGAACGTGGTGTTTTCTGTTCTGACATACAGTGTTAAAGCATTGGTAAATTTGCCAGTAAAAATCCTATGTTTTGGTCTTGTTTGAGCTTGTGTGTAAAAGAAGTTCAAGCATTTTAAATGTGTGTTAATTGTATGCATTTTGTGTTAAAGCAACAAGAAATGTGTTAATAGTATAGCTTACACAGATGGATGTAGTGCTAACTGTGTTAAGAGTTTAGGAAATTTGTTGTAAAAACTGTAAAATATAAAATATTTCAGAACTTCTTAAGAATTCATTTGAAATTTTAATTATATGTAAGAATGACACTTTGGATCATTCTTCAAACATCTTTATCTTAAGAAATGTTTTCTTTCTTATGAAGATTTTTGGGATTCTGGCCCCTGATTTGTACTTTTTTTTCTTTATTGTTGTAGAGTCATCATTTAACCTACTCATCCTTGGTTGACCTGTTTCTTGTGGTCCTTTGTGTCACGATACCACACACAGGAAACAGGGGTAGATCCAATAGCAGTTTATTCGGGTAATCCAAAATCATAAAACCAGTCCAGGCAGGGGTCAAAACCAAAAGGCAATCCATAAACAAGAATCAAAACAATAAAAGGCAAGAACACAGACCTCCAAAGTGGTGTGACGAATAACAACGACTCCGTGACAAACACTAAAACAGACAGGGTATATATACACTCAAACTAACAAGGTGATGGGAAACAGCTGAGTGCAATGAACTGATGAGTGACAGACAGAATGCTGGGAAATGAAGTCAAACGTGAAAGACACCGTGAGAACGAGGACCTCTAGTGGCAACCCAGGGAACACAAACCAGACACTGTGACATAACCCCCCCTCTACGGAGCGGCTACCAGACGCTCCAAGACCCACAAAAAACAAACAAAACAAGAGACCAGGAGGGAGGTGGAACGGTGGAGGATCAGGGGGAGGGATGGGGGGCCAGGTCCATGGAAGGGAACAGAAACAGGGGGTGATGGTTTAGCCGGCGGCCAGGGCGAAGCAGACGGTCCATCGGGCGGCCAGGGCGAAGCAGACAGTCCATCGGGCGGCCAGGTCAAAGCAGACAGTCCATCGGGCGGCCAGGTCGAAGCAGACAGTCCATCGGGCGGCCAGGGCGAAGCTGACAGTCCATCGGGCGGCCAGGGCGAAGCTGACAGTCCATCGGGCGGCCAGGGCGAAGCTGACAGTCCATCGGGCGGCCAGGGCGAAGCTGACAGTCCATCGGGCGGCCAGGGCGAAGCTGACAGTCCATCGGGCGGCCAGGGCGAAGCTGACAGTCCATCGGGCGGCCAGGGCGAAGCTGACAGTCCATCGGGCGGCCAGGGCGAAGCTGACAGTCCATCGGGCGGCCAGGGCGAAGCTGACAGTCCATCGGGCGGCCAGGGCGAAGCTGACAGTCCATCGGGCGGCCAGGGCGAAGCTGACAGTCCATCGTGCGGCCAGGGCGAAGCAGACAGTCCATCGTGCGGCCCCGGCTCAGGAACAGACACTGGCTCCGGCTCAGGAGCAGACACTGGCTCCGGCTCAGGAGCAGACACTGGCTCCGGCTCAGGAGCAGACACTGGCTCCGGCTCAGGAGCAGACACTGGCTCCGGCTCAGGAGCAGACACTGGCTCCGGCTCAGGAGCAGACACTGGCTCCGGCTCAGGAGCAGACACTGGCTCCGGCTCAGGAGCAGACACTGGCTCCGGCTCAGGAGCAGACACTGGCTCCGGCTCAGGAGCAGACACTGGCTCCGGCTCAGGAGCAGACACTGGCTCCGGCTCAGGAGCAGACACTGGCTCCGGCTCAGGAGCAGACACTGGCTCCGGCTCAGGAGCAGACACTGGCTCCGGCTCAGGAGCAGACACTGGCTCCGGCTCAGGAACAGACACTGGCTCCGGCTCAGGAACAGACACTGGCTCCGGCTCAGGAACAGACACTGGCTCCGGCTCAGGAACAGACACTGGCTCCGGCTCAGGAACAGACACTGGCTCCGGCTCAGGAACAGACACTGGCTCCGGCTCAGGAACAGACACTGGCTCCGGCTCAGGAACAGACACTGGCTCCGGCTCAGGAACACACACTGGCTCCGGCTCAGGAACACACACTGGCTCCGGCTCAGGAACACACACTGGCTCCGGCTCAGGAACACACACTGGCTCCGGCTCAGGAACAGACACCAAAACTGTAACAGCCACAAGAACAGACACAAACACAGAAACAAACACTGGTTCAGGAACAGGCGCTGGCTCTGGCTCAGGTACAGCAGACACAGGCTCCGGCTCTGGAACAGGCATTGGCTCTGGCTCCGGCTCAGGTACAGCAGACACAGGCTCCGGCTCTGGAACAGGCACTGGCTCTGGCTCTGGAACAGCAGACACTGGCTCCGGCTCTGGAACAGCAGACACTGGCTCAGGCTCAGGAACAGCAGACACTTGACTCGGGACCACTGGACTCGGGACCACCGGCACTGGGACCACCGGAACTGAGACCACCGGACTCGGGACCACCGGGTTGTTGGGGAGATACGAGGCCCTTCTCCTCCTCCTCCGTCCTTGATGGCGAGCTGCAGCCTCAGTACTAGACGGGACCAGGGGCGAGGACTTTGGACTGGACAGGACCAGTGGTGAGGAGGACCTTGGGCTGGACGAAACCAGTGGCGAGGGCTTTAAGATGGACGGGACCAGCGGCGAAGATCTTGTGCTGGGCGGAACCAGCGGCGAGGATCTTGAGTTGGACGGGACCAGTGGTGAGGACCTTGTGGTAGATGAGCCCCACGATGATGACTTTGTGCGGGGTGGAACCAGCGGTGAGAATCTTGTACTGGACCAGTCCGGCGGCTCCGGATCAGAAGAATGGAAAGGCGGAGGATGGTGTCGTGGAATTTGTCGACCACCTCCTCCCCTGCAACCTCCCCGAGTTCCGGAGAACTTTGCCAGACGAGTCCCCAGAAACGACTCACCATCTCTGATGGACGAGTTCGCTGAAGCCTTAGCCGCCGCTGCTTCTTCAGTCTGCTGGGCCCATAAGCCAAAACATTGAAAAATGTTTAGTCGAGGCGCTTCCTCCCCGACCTGCGAACCTCCTCTCTGTGGTCCCCTTCCTTCCCCATACACAGGAGAAGGGTTATGGAATCCCGAACTGCTGGATCTATTCATCGTGACGGAGTCGTTCTGTCACGATACCACACACAGGAAACAGGGGTAGATCCAATAGCAGTTTATTCGGGTAATCCAAAATCATAAAACCAGTCCAGGCAGGGGTCAAAACCAAAAGGCAATCCATAAACAAGAATCAAAACAATAAAAGGCAAGAACACAGACCTCCAAAGTGGTGTGACGAATAACAACGACTCCGTGACAAACACTAAAACAGACAGGGTATATATACACTCAAACTAACAAGGTGATGGGAAACAGCTGAGTGCAATGAACTGATGAGTGACAGACAGAATGCTGGGAAATGAAGTCAAACGTGAAAGACACCGTGAGAACGAGGACCTCTAGTGGCAACCCAGGGAACACAAACCAGACACTGTGACACTTTGAGGATGGGCTATAGTTGAACATAATCCATGAAATAAAAATGTTTTTGAACAGCTACTAGGTCCATTTACACTCCTGAGAAACAAGGGTCATTCAAAATTTGTGACATTATGCTGTTCACTTTTATAATAAAACATCTTTGGGTTTCATCTCTCGACACGCATTTGATATAGGACATAATGTGCATCAAATATCAAGGCATATATTTCCCCTAAAGACCCTCAAATATGATCCCTGATTGTAGGGGTTTGCCTTAAAACGTAATTGTTTATCTGAAATGTAGATCGCTTTGAGTTTCTTTTGCCATGCCATATGTTCATACACAACTTTTGCCCTCTTTGAAGAAATTGTGCCTGATTCATTAATCCCCAAACAGATAGGCCCTCTTTTCATATGCTGACGTAAAACTAATGAGTTTTCTGTGTTAAGGAGATAAAACGTATCAACCTTGAGTGGGTAGTGAAAGCTGAGCCAAGTAGGCCATGCAGTTCAACCATAATGGGGGTGGCAAAGCCTTTTTTAATTAACAAACTCCAAGTTTAGAGAGTAAACAATGAAATGCAAAAAACAGCATTGCCCCAGAGACAAGGCACACATTGTTCTTATGTTCCATTATCAGAATCCCAAAAAACAAGACATCCAAAACATAGTGGCACACCACCATAGGTTGCATTTTAAACCATCAGAGATATGCTCCAGACATGAAGGCTGTTTGAAAAGTTAGGTAACTTAATAATGCTGCCTACATCACCTATATTACATATATAATGGAATTAATTATAATAAGACACACTTTCTCCAAAGTCGGTCCCACTTTATATTAAGTGGCTTTAAGTATAATGTTCTTACATTGAAAACATGTTTGCATGTTGTATTGTAAAACACTTTTCCTGCTATTGAGGTGTGATACGAGTAAAGTTAGGGTCAGGTGTGGTGGTATGGGTAGGTATAAGGTTGGGTTAAGGTGTAAGGGAAGTGTCAACAGTGTAATTACAAATGCAATTACATACATTAATTACAGCTGTAATTACATGCAGGTATTTTCAAAATATAAGTACAATGTCAGGTTGTCAGTGTATTACAAAGGTACAAAACAGATGTTAGTACTTCAGTAGATTGGTAAATTAACATATCAGCTAACGAAAAACGTTTTTGTTTTTTTTAATGCAAATTTAAGTTAAATCTGTAAAACCTAAAATGTTGCTACCATTTTTTCCCGATGACTGACATCACAGAATTTACTGGTATTTTGGTGCTGATGTGTGAATGATCTCTTAACAGTAAAAAGCCATAATGCCGTAGCTTGTGTGAACAGAATTTTTGTGTATTTACTGGTAAAGTCATTCTGGTAATTTTACAGTATTTACTGGGATTACTGTGTGAAAGGGGCAATTGTAATTAGTCGTAAAGGCCCCAATATACTTTAATCTAAATTGAAGAACAAACTGATGTGATTTCATTTCGAACAAAAAATTTAATGACTTTGTTTAGGAAGTTCTAAACAGCGTGCAAAAGCTCTGGCTGGTAAACACATTCGAACTACCATTGGTCTGTGGCAATTACATAATAGGTAGATGTGGCTCTGAGGCTCCACCTTCTTTGATGTGGAAATCTTCTCTGGTTTATTTCTTCTTTTTTTTCAGTCCATCAAGGTCAGATGTCCACGACGAGTAAAACATGAACTCACTGGAAAGTAGCTTTATAGTAGAAAGTGCCGTTGTAGTTCTAGCTAAAAGCAATACTGACTTTGTTTTTCATGTAAAGTGGCTTGCTTTTAATCAATCTATTGGGTAAATGCTATATAAATAAACGTGGTGTGACTTGACTGGAGTGGCAAATTGCAGAGCGGGTGCAAACATATTCACATTGCTATGATCAGATGCTTTCTGAACTGCTGTTTTCTCGCTGCTGTCAATTTTGTTGTGTGTTCATTTTGTTATTGAGAGGAGATCATGCAACAAATGTTCACATATTCATCTAAACACTGCTCTCAGCAGTGTGGGCGGCATCAGGATGTTTGCTAAAAGTATACCTCCAAAAAGTATTTTTACCCCGTAGCAAAGAACGAAAAACAACTAATATATTGTGAGTATATTAGGGTCTTAAGCCAAGTCTACCGTGTTTCAATTCCTGCCTGTGTAGAGTTTTAAATCAGTATCTTATAATATTAATTGTTCTATTAAGATGCTGCCAAAAAAGGCAGCTGCTTATGTTGTCAGTAGACTGTGAGGGAGCTCACTACGTTTTGGAACAGAGCTATAGTGTCTGGCCATCTTCTCATTGGGCTTTGATATTCAAATGGCACTGCGCTACCAAAAGTCCAATGTCATGGGCATTAGCAGAATTAGATGGAGTTTGGGTTAGCTGAAAAGAGATTCCTTGGCATTTCACAGCAAGCCATGCAGAACAATGGGACAATGTTTTAATGTCAGGGTAAGAAAGAAATGGGGGAGAACCTTTCACCCCAGTCTTTATAGTATCACGCCATCAGAAAAACAAATAGTGAGTTAGATGGTATTAGATTAATGTGCTTAAATATAGAAAATACACGTAAAACTCAACCCTTTTCCAAAAGAAACTCCTGTAAGAGGTTTACACAACAAGAAGGCCAGCAGTCAAGAGACCTAAAGAGGCCTCTGTTACATGACCCTAAAAAAGGATGTCAAGGCTTGTCCCACCAGGACTGATTCAACATAACTGGCTACATGCACATTTATCCTAAAGCAGAAACTTACCATAGATTTTGGTGAATGAGAGACCCCCAGCGTAGAGCAAAGACAAAGCAACTCAGACTAATGGCTGCCTACATTTGTGAAATGAAAACTAGAGGAAGTTTTTGATCCTTTTCACTCAAATTATAATTACTGGGGCAGAATATTGATTGAGTTTCTTGCAAAATACCATGTTATGACCTCAAAATATTTGATTTTATAAACTAATGCATTTTGACATTTGCATCACATAACTAGCTCCATGTGTATGGCTTTTCTGATGCAGTAAACTTGCTCGCTATCTCACCTAGAACAGGTACGAGTCCGGTAAAACAGGAGTCACAACACTCCACAAAAAAGCTCAAAGAAGGAAGCTTGAACAGCATGGTTGTTTTAGCAACCAAATTTTTATTTTTTTCCCAAGTTTGCTCTTGATAAAACTATAAGTTTAGTGTAGGTGGTTTGTTACTTTCAAACGTGATAGAGTTATAACCTTTTAGCACCACTCACTGGATATTTCATTTCCAAACTTCTGTGATATGTACAACAACCAACGTAATTAAAACACTGACACAATCACATTTAACTGTTTTGTAGAAACTTGAACATGCTATTTAGCAAATCACTGGACATTTCAGTTGGAAACTGCTGTGAAACCTGCTGCAAGCAAAGCAATATAATTTTGTAGCCACAGGCACGTTTTTTAATGACACTGGGCCGTTTAATAAACCCGCATTTGCAGTGGGGAAAATTATATCGCTTGTAGTGCCTGTTATGGATGTGCCACCTGAAAAGTGCAGCAAAATGTACCCAGAGAAACATATTTCAGGTTTTGCAGAAATGTAGGCAGAATCACATATTTCCAATGAGCCTGGTTTGAGACAAAGGTCCAGTTTACACCTAAGATCCATCTCTGGTGTCCTGCATGACGCATCTCAAACGTGTCTCCTGTGAAATCTTTCGAGGGATACTCTTAGCCAGGACTGTTTAGTGTCCTTCTGATGCTAACTCTGTCAATTGTAAAGGTGTCATGCTGGCAATGTCCATTTTTAGTTATTCCCTTTAAAGACACAGTGGTTCCATTACCTCGAGATGCATTAAAAGGCTCTGTCACTATCAAGGAGACAAAATAGCTGCACTGAAGGACACTCAACTCATGTGGAACGAAGTGGGGAATACATTAAAGCCAAGTACAAGAATTTATAAACCAGAAAAGACCATTGCAATGGACTTTCTTAATCAACTTGAAGTTCCCAACCCAGGGTAAGACTGAATGATTACATTCATATTGGGAACAATGAACATTCTTGCCCTTCTATGACACGGTGTGGGGTGGCCGCTGTACGCGAGTGCCGGGAGAGTTTGCCAGGACCACTCACTCCCATCCACTCTCTCCCTGAGACTGGGGTGTACGTGCCGACTGGCAGCATCTCCTCTGGAGCCCCCCTCCTTTTTCCTCCATCTCTTATTCTTCCCTCTCTAACTCTCTCTTGATCCTTTCTGAACAAGTGTTTGTATCCCACACTATGCCTCTCCCTGTTACCCTGTGAGCCAGCATCACCCCATAGTAACTGCCTGATGCCTTTGTTTTCTGCCTCTTGTTCACAAACACAAATGTACAACCGCGCAGATGCACACATAGCTCCCTTTATCTTTGCCCAAGAAGGGGACAGAAAACCAATGAGGGCGAGAGAGAGGTTTGTGTTAATTGCATGCATGATGCATCACTATTCGCATAATGAATCTACGGCCACCCATTCAGCAGCGTTTGACAACATTCCCGCGTTATTGGTCACGTGATGTTGTGGCATACCTGAGTTCCACGCAAACTCTGCGTATTTGAAGCCGGTTACATTTTCTGTCGACCACTATCAGCCTTTTAAAAGACAAAGTAGGTGTAGACTAGCTTAGGTTTTTGCCGTCCCTGACTCTGGCAGCAGCTTGTGTTCCTCTTTTCAGGCCAGCAGTTCTGTTCAAATGAATAATTACCAGCAGAATGAATGAAATGGGAACGTTCTGGAAACCACGTCAGAATTATCATGCTGAGGGGCTTTGGAGGTTAGGCTGACTCTCTTCTGCATGGTCAATACTTTCTGCACTCTCACGCAATCTAGCCATCAACCGTCAAAGTCATTTGTGTGGCAGTTGTGCGTCACAACTCAGTCGATATACATGTCCTCTCACACATAGTTAAACGCATAACAAACAATTTATGAGGCTCATAGGTTTATTGCCTAGAGTGGAAAAGTGAAAAACAAATATACTCAAATGTATTTGAAATACATTTATTTTATGTTTAGTTTACTCCAAATAAATTTAAATATTTATGTACTTAATATAAATACCCTGAAATTGTACTTTTGATTTACTAAATTGGTATCCTTAAAGTCTGCTAAATTGGACACATTTTTTCCCTATTAATAGTGATATTAAACACATTTTAGGCTTAAAATTTAAATGCAAAATGATATTGTGATATTGTGGCGAACAGGACAGCGAGGGACATGAGAGAACGGCGCGAGGCCGGTGGTGCGATTGCTAATGAGCAACACCTGTGAAGCACACCGGTCTCCCATCTCTCACGGAGGAGCGGAAGCATAAAGGAGGAGCGACGACGTTGATGATCGAGAGAGGAACAGGCCTGGTTTTACGTTGTGTTTTGGTTTTTGTATTTGTATTTTATTTTAGCCAGCAGTCGTCTGCGAGGGGCTGCTGGCAATTCCTTTTATGTTTATTTTCGGCAGCCAGCAGTCCACAAGGGGCTGCTGGCGGTATTTTGGTTTGATTATTTTATTCTAAATGAAGTTTGTGGAATGTTCGCCGGTTCCCGCCTCCTTCTTCCCTGAACATTGCTACACTGCTGCCGAAACCCAGGAACAGGGAGGAACGCACTGTCAGAGAGTCCTCGCCGCTGTGGGGAATCCGCGGTGCCATCGAGCATGGTGCCCGAGTCGCCGCCGCTCGCCGTGGGCCGGAGCCTGCTGCCATCCGCCGAACGAGGGGAGGAGCAGGGAGCGGGGGAGGAGCGGCCATGGACGCTCGAGGCGGTTCGCTGGAGTGAGTTGCCGGTGGGACGGTCGAGCTCGCTGCCGGCCGCCTGGGTATTGGAGGGGCGGGTGCCATCCGGGAGGGAGAGGAGGAGTTGCCGCCGCTCGCCCTGGGCCGGAGCCTGCTGCCGTCCACCAATGAAGGGGAGGAGCAGGAAGCGGGGGACTCCTGCCGTCTGCCCAAGGCACCCGAGGAGCCGTCGCCGTCCACCGGGCAGCGGAGGAGCGTCGAGCCGTCCACCGTGGGCCATCGAGCGTCGCCGCCAGGCACCGCGGAGGAGATCGCCCAGCTGGTGGGGGAACACATGGCAGCGCGTTGTGGGAACCGGACCAAGTTTTTTGTTTTTTTTCTCCCCTCTCTCGATCTGTCGCATCTCATGCTTCCGTCTCCATTTCCCTCGGCTCGTCGGTCCATACACCCCAGGGATCGCCCCCGCTTGGGTAAAAAAGAAACAAAGAAACAAATTAGACAATTGTTGACATAGAGAACTGTAAAATGAATCTGAATAACAGCTCAGATCAATTAGTCTTGGGAAATGTGACGATAAATGCTGTGTTCATATTGAAATAATACATTTTTGTTTGCAGACTTTCTTAATACTTTTTAAACATTTAAAGCTGCTGATGACGATGCAACGCTCGCTTGTAATAAACAACGTTATTGTGCGTTGATGGATTCTAATATAGTTATTGTTATAGTTATTGCTCTTGGTGTGAACCGGACCTTAAGAGTCAGTGTGCTGTTAGTTGCATGTTCATGTTCACTATTAGCAATATGGTGGATTAAAGAATAATTTCATATTAATGGAAAAAAGCCCTTGACAAAGTGTGTGAGTATTACGCCTGTCACTTTTGTGAAAAATTCAGTTCTATACATAAGTGTTTATTGAATTGATTGTAAAAATGTCTAAAGACGTTTCCATTTTCAACGCCAAATATAGGCCAATCCACGGACAACTAACAGGCATTAGGACTAACGTAAAGATGGCGCTTGAGACACACAAGTCAGCAATATTTCTGATGA
Organism: Siphateles boraxobius; assembly: GCF_051911475.1. NCBI lineage: Eukaryota > Metazoa > Chordata > Actinopteri > Cypriniformes > Leuciscidae > Siphateles > Siphateles boraxobius. The sequence continues at coordinate 3,181,969 of NW_027508722.1, read as the reverse complement.
TTTATCAGCGTGAAGTTTCGTGCACAATGACAAACAGGAGTGCAATATTCTCGAAAAACATTGAACGTGAAGTTCGTGTAGAATAAACACGCAGGGCCGCTTCATTCTCCAAAACTGTTAAAAAATGAAACTTTAAATGGACTTACTTGAGAACAGGCAATGTGTTTTTTTTTATTAATTGTAACCGTCCAAAACCCGAAGTGCTTCCATATCGAACTCCTCAAGTTATTAGTGGTTATCACTCGTCTCTCAGAGCCACAGGTTGATCACTGTTGTCCTCCATTTTTTTGGTAAAACACCAGCAGTGGCCAATTGAAACCGATTGAAACTATAGGTGCGTTAAATTGGTGGGAATTTTCTTTTTAGCTTTCGCAACGCCTACTGCACTTTCGGAATTCTTTATTTTCTTTTTCTGCTTTTTTGTGAGTTTTATTACATCTATCTTTTTTATTTGTTGAATTTGTTTAAAATTAATGTATATATTTGGTTAAAATCGATTCCCTATTTTCCTTTTCGAAACTTGTGTTGGTTGGTCTGATCGATTGTGTAATCAATTTTCGAACATAAAGTCACAGCCCTAGTGAGTATTGACCTTGTAGTACTGTTTTCACTCAGCAGAACACATATTACAAGGCTACAAGTTACAAGGCTATTAGGCCAATATTACGCGCAGGCTACAGGCCTTAAATGAGGCATCCAGAACCCTTTGAAATTGTATCTGTTTTTATATGCTCTGATAATAAATACTCTGTGTTCTGTCAAGGCAAAATGTTAGTTTTGGTCCTCAGGCTTCCTTTTCTCTACTCTGGAGGAAGGAGGAGATAAATTATGTAACTTAAGTATTGCATGATGGATGGAATAATTGAAACGAATGAAGAAGCTTTCATCACTGAACAGATATCATCTCACTAATCCCCATCACACTATGTGGATTTATTGAAGACCGTGTGCTAAGTGAAAATGAGAAGTTTGCCAGATGAAGTGGACTGTCAACCTCGCATCCATCTTAATGATAAACCATATAATTTTTCTACACGAATAAGGCCTTGGAATGGACACCAGATGTGTGACTTGCACACGCACACACAGAGCAAGTTAAGTGTCCTTGCATGCTGTGGCTAAGGGAATAAGTGTGCAGGAATATGCAGGGTGGAGCTGATGGACATTCTTCAGTGCTTTTATGGCTGCCGCGTTCCACCTATGAGGAAATGAACATGAATGCAAACAGCTGCTTCATGTCCATTGGATTTCAATTGAATCTCATCATGTTCAGCACATCCCAGAGCGGCAGTCTGTCTTCTTCAATTCCTTTAGTTGAAAAGTAGTCATAAATGACCAACTAAACTCTGACCCTGTTTTTGCAGACCAGGAGGAACAAACCACTTGTAGCCTCAAGAGGAGAACCATAGAAAGATTATGATATCATAAAGAGACCAGTGGAAAGGAATCCATGTCTATGAGTTAGCGGGTGATTGAGAGACAATTCAGAGATTGAGCAATAGCTATATAATTATGAGACCCTTGGGTGCCGTTGAGCAGTAATGCAGAAGGGGGCAGTCTCATCTCAGACACAATGACTCTGCAGAAGACATTGCAATGCGGTAACTGGCAACCATAATCTTTTTCATGTAAGGGTTGCAAGACCCCAGTCAAGAAACTTGTAATTTCTACTTCTAGGGAACATGCCATAACCCTGCCATTTAATTCAGAGGGTTGAGCCCGTTGCTTCCTCCCAAACTTGACTCAACTCTAATGTTTATAGATGATAATTATATGATGATTTATACAAAATATGCATTTTAATGCTGTATGGACATTTAATTTCTTCCCCAAATTTTCCATTTGGCTGAATTTTTCTAGATTTATGATTTAATAATTCCACGACCCTATGGTTTGTGTCTTTTGTGGTTTGAGTCTTTCTTTTTGCTTCTGTTGTTTTTTGAGTGTCTGTGTGTGTCTGTCTATGAATGTCGTCTGATTGGTTCCTGCAGGCTGATTGATGCTATATGTTGATTGGTGCACAGTACTTTAAAAAGCACATCATCACTTCCTCTTGAGACATTTTGTGTTCTGACCAGATAAAGTTCGGATTGTGTAGTGCAGTGTGTGTGTGTGTGTGTGTGTGTGTGTGTGTGTGTGTGTGTGCGTGCGTGCGTGCGTGCGTGCGTGCGTGTGCGTGTGTGTCTGTGTGTCTGTGTGTCTTTGTCTGCCTGTCTGTCTGTCTCTGTCAAGAGTATTAGAAACTGTGAATATTGCTTGTTTGTTTAAATTGAATAGTGTTTGTATCTGAGGAACTTTGTCGGTGTGTTTGACCCCTTTGCCTGTTTTCTGATGCTGATTTTGGACTGCCCTTTAAATTTTTGATATTTTGGCCCATTCAGCTCCTAAATCGGAGTCCCAAATTAAGACAAGAAATTCATCATTGTATATTCATGTTGCACACTTTTCCCTAGATGGGGCGTAACAATTCTCAAAAACGGTGGCAATTACAATTGTCATGTTCTATTGGTGTTTAGTTTCATTTGCTTGTCGTCAGTGGAATTATTTGTGTTTTGTTTAATAAAAACTTTTTGTTATTGGAAACTTTTTGGATACTTTTATCATCTTCCTTGGATCTGAACACGACAAATAAGGATATAAATAATGTAATAATAAAAATGTGATAATTTTTTTTTTTTTTTTTTTTTTTTTTTTGTGCTGCACAACCAAGGTTTACTGTTTTATGAGTTCCTGCTAACATATATTTTGATAGCTATTTAGGGTTGGGTTAGTAGAGAGTATGCAAATTTGCTGTGATGTCAGAGACGAGGGCTCCAAGCTCAGAACTGGCTCAAACCAAGATTACTCCCCCATATCCCTGAATGGGATTGGAATAATCGAGAGTGAGGGGCTGGGATGTTGGAGTAGAGGTGAGTCGGCTATATATATATATATATATATATATATATATAGGCCTCCTCGCACGGATTGGGTAGATTATCTGAAATAATCCTCCAGAAACTTTAATAAAACATCATTAAAATTAAAACATGAAATCAAAATTGTGATATTTCTTAAAGTTTTAAGAATTTTATCTTGGTTATTATTACTTTGAAAGTACATTCTACTGAATAAAAGTAATATATTTCTGACGCAGAAATAAATTTCTTTAAGACGCAGACTTTTTGCACTACTTTTGTAGATATCTAGCAGTCATGCTTTTCGTACAGATGCAAACTTGCACACTAAAAGAACTGATGTTATATGCTCCAGATTTTGCCTGGAAGCTCTAACTCTCTTTTTTTCTGGTTCCTGCACGTGTTATTAATGTGACATCCTGTGACTTTATATGGTAGTTAGTGAATGCCCAACATATTTTCCCCTTAGTTATCCAGATATCACTTGCTGTAGCATTTGATGCTTTACAAGCATCAGATAAACAGCTGTTGTCTGGTGTAATGTGATATGTGATATGATCCCTGTAAAATGAAATCAGAAACACTCCTTGGATGTGCAGGCTCACAGAAATAGACATCTCATCCTATAACATGGCTAGAAGTAATTTGGCTTTTGAATGGTAAAGTTGGCCCTGTTGGTTAAAACCATGTTTGATAGGGAAATCTATAAGCTCAGAATGTCTACAGTATTGCACACCACCCAAAGAGGATCTTCATTGACTGTAAATCACAGTTGCATGTCTCCAGGGGCTCAGATCACATTTCAATGACTTGATGCCCCTCACTGTCCTCATCCAGAAGCAAAGTATCACCCACCTTCTTTCCTTTGCCAGAGAAGAGACGAGAGAGAGGATCTATCCTGCTGGTTGTGTTTGATGTGGAAGGGAGGCATTGTGGAAAGTGCAGTGACCCCAGACTTAGGCTGACAGGATGAGGAAACCCGCATGAAAGTGTTTGAGTGATAGACATAACAGCAAAGAAGCCTGAGCCGACAGGGCCTCTCAGCTCTCACAGAACTTTAATAGTTATGATCGTGAGCTGGCCATGTGCGCTCCATCCAGCACAACAAGAAGAACATCAAAGGACTCAGCTTGCTCCACTTTTATATGAGATCATGCAAGCACTTTTCTTTATTGTATGCAGCTTCACAGCTGTAGTAGATGTGGTGGGAAGACAAGTGGTTTTGGAAATCGTTCTCATCTCGCAGGATCTCCTTGATGTGTACATTTTGCCCCTAGTCAGCTGGTAAATCGAACATCTTTGTTGAAGCATCACTGCCACAACATATAACAGGTAAATGCTGAAGTCAGTGGCCAGTACTTATCCATGCCATGGTGTTGCTGCATAATCTTAAAGGAAGAGTTCCTGTTTTATATTTTTCTAAAGGTTGCTGCTAGTTTGTCCACCACCTGTGTATTGTTGGTCACACCACATTGATTTTGAGTTTGCTGTTGGTTTTTTAGCATGAAATAAAAATTCATCCAATATTTTGTTATCTCCAATGTTATTGTGAACGATTCATCTATAGGTTTCTTTTTTCCAAATCTTGTAATGTTTCATCGAAATGTCCTAACTGGATCTTCTGGTGAAAACAGTTCTGTCGCTTCTTTTCTTTCATCACGTTAATATAGAGGGTTTTGTTAAAAAAAAAATTTCTAAGAAATAATAAAAGTTTATTATAAAGTATACTTCATACTTAAAGGTATAGCGGATGATTTTCTTTTTCCGGGTGGGTAGCCTATACTATTGGTCCAACTAAGTGTCAATCATTCTGGTGATATGTTTACGTAAGGCCGTCGTACGTGCTCGTCCCTATGTAGTTTTCGCGTTCTGCGCATGCACACTTTCAGGTGTATTATGTGTGATGAGTTACGGTTTCAGCCATTCCTTTGAAAATGGCTGAGGGTCGAAAGAGAAAAAATTTATACGAAGTGTGTGATAAGAAGAGAAAGGCCGCAGAATATAGAAACAAGACCAGAGTGATTTTGGGTGAATATTTCAGACGCTGGCGTGCGCTAAAAGCACAGGTTGGGCTTCCCACTGATGCCGCAGTCGCGAACATTCTACTAGACAGGTAAAGTTTGTCATGCTATTTGGAGAAGTCCATTTAAAATCACTGCTAGTAAAAGTTAATGTAAGCTATGATTAGCGATGCTTGCCCTGGCACAAGTCATGCACCGCGTAGACAAGGTAAACATCTCAATTTGTCTAAAGTAGCCTAATTACCAAATGGTAAATGGTATCACGCTGAAATATTCTAAAACCTTGTGTGTTCATTTTCGATAATTACAATGTGTTCACCATAGTATTTATTACACAAATGCAACAAGCTACTTCTCCATTGCATATCATGTCTTGAGTCCTCGGTCACTCAACACGTTTAATAGGCGTTCCCTCTCGGGAGCAAATAGATTGTTGCGCATGTGCATTTTTAAAAAAATTGGAGAGGGCTGGTCTTCTCTAAAATTCAGAAAGATCCTCCGGTATACCTTTATGTAAAGTTATGTTAAAAAAATCATCAGCTAACTAAAATAACTGACTGTTTTTACATTAATTAATTCTTTCTTTATTTTATAATGACAACACACATTAGTCAACATTTCTGTAAATGTGCCAGTGTTAGCCAGCTGACTAATTTTCAACTGCAGTCCTTTGGGAAGATGTTTTTGAAACCTTCAAAATAATAAAAAGTACATTACGAGGATCTCATAACTCCATAAAGACAGCAATAATATCAAAAGAAGAATTTTCAGCACATTACACAAGCCACAAGCCATGAAAAGCAACAATGAACGGCAAAACATCAGCACATTAATTCATTAACAGAAATCAGCATTTCCACACAAATAGCCATACAACCATACAAAGAGACAACACAGGAATAAACATATGTAAAACACAGCCAACAGTATATTAATCTTAATAAAATATTAGAGATACAGTTAATAAAATGGTAACATGCATCTAAGTTATAAAATAGCACTATATAAGAACATACCAAACTGTTAATAAAATAAAATACATGGAACATAAGCCCCGCTGCTGGACGACTGGCAATGAGCAAAGGACAATATAACATATTAGCAGCAGGTTAAATAACAAACACAGTAATAGTTAAATAAGCATTGAACTACAGAGATTAAAAATGATCACATCTGATTTTCTAGAAGCCAGGCTTTAAGTATTTATGTACAGGAGTGAAAGGAGGTGGACCTGAAAGGGATTACACAGTCCCCTCTCTGTGCTAATCTTGTAGATTGGTTGTTAGAATTTAATTTTTAATAAAAGCTTTTCCATTTAGGATCTTAAACATCAAACAGGTGTCAGTGTATTTTGTCAGATTAAGGATGTCATATTTGCCCAAAATATCACAGTGGTGGTAAGTATTGGATTTTCTCTCTAACTCTTGTAATGTCAATCTGCGTTCCCCTGTCATTTCTTGTTTCAGCAGTTCCCCATTTTGTCTATTAGTCTTCCCAGGTGTCCCCGATTAACCACGCCTCCTCGTTATCTTGTTTAGCTTGTTTGCCGTTGTATTTAAGGCTTGTGTTTCAGTCCAGTGTTTGTGAGTTCTTGTTTTGTTTTGAAGCTGTAATGTTGAGGTTAGTTGTTTGTTCCCGAGTCTTGTTCCTAGCCTGAGCCTTTGTCTAGTTTTCAGTTTATTTATTAAAGTGTGTGCTGCATTTGGATCCTGCTTCTTCCCTGCTTCAACCTCTTAATAACACTAACACTTTATAGGCCTGCTTATACAAGGAGAGAATGGGCTTCAAAGTTGTACATTTAGCTAGAGACCAACTTGTCATACAGTACATATGTTAAGTGAGGGATAATCATTGCGTTTAACTATAATTTTGCTGCTGTGGTTGTTGGACAGTTTCTTATACCGAAAATTAGCCTAATTGTATTTAGCTATTTGCAATACTTTATTCACTTGTAATTTCGCATCATAAAGTGTTTAGAGATGAACCGCTTACACGGAGTCACACACAACTAACTGCAGAAAGTTTCCTTCAGAACGAACAATAAATTGTTTTTTGAATTAATACTGCATTCCAAACTGCAAAAATTATGCCTTCCTATAGCATTTGGAAGGAAAAACACTGAAATACCGGCAGGTGAAAACGCACATTACTCACAGCATATATCGTGTGCAATAAAGCACCAAGTTCTGACGTTTGTCCAATCTTCTACTCTCTGGTTTTAGAGAGTTTGTGCTCAGTTTAGTTTCCTCTTCTGAGTTCAGGTGAAACCCATGTGTTGTAACACATAGTTCCCTTTCAAGGGAACTCGAGCTGTGTTTGAGACGCGGTGGGAACGCTCTGCGTGATTACGTCGTGAAGCACGTGTAAAATCAGTCCAATGGAAGCCCGCTACGACATAGGTGACGTCATAGACCAGGAAACTATAAAGCAACCCTGAAATCAGACCGCGACAGCTTCTGCACCTTCAGCAAGCGCTCTCTGTATATCTGTCCTTGTCTATTTATTGTTGTCTGTCAAGCCCAATATATCTATCATTATTATGGCGAGCAAGCAAGATTATAGACGGTGTGTTGTTCCCTGCCCTCGTTATATACGGGTGGGGACACACACATCAGCTTTGTGTTGCTTGTTTGGGAGTGGAGCATGCTCAGTCAGTCCTCGAGGGGGCTGATTGTGAGCATTGTATGAGTCTATCTATGAAGACGCTCCGCTCTCGCCGATCGTTCTTTGAGGAGGACGGTACGGTTTGCGCTCCCCGCGCGGGTCCCGCTGTTGCCTAGACACGGCGGCGACTCGCATTTTGGGGTTCGAAATCGGATCTGACGGGCCCCGCCCTATCTCAGCTTTCACTTGCAGATCCAGTGTGCTGCGATTTCCAGTTCTGAGGAATTGGTATCGTTAGTGTTTTGTAAAGAAAAAGTGAACAAAACAAATAAAAATATTAAGAAAAAGGCAGATGTTTGATTTTTCAATAAATAGGCAGCTCATAAATGACAGTGCCTTGGATTATAGAGACGCTTGCGAGCTTTCTCTCTCCCGAGTCGGCGTCATCATTTTTAACCCCGACGTTACCCACCAGCCATCTTTAATAATAAATAAATTTTATTAGGCAGTACTGGTGGGTAAAGTATTTAAGGACATAGATGTATGTGAGGATGTCAGCATTGACTCTATTCGAGAATATATATATATATATATATATATATATATATATATATGTTTATATGTATACGTTTTTCTGATATAAAAATAAAGAAAAAGAAAGATGAAAATGTCTGTTCTTCTGGACGCTCCGCTTTCAAGAAAACTAAACCTTTCAGCGGCGTTCCAGAGGTTTCTTCCTCACCAATCTATGTTCCTGAAATTGGCATAGAGTACAAAGAAGAAGACCTGATGCCGAGGCTATCAGGCTTCTAAGGGTGGTCCCCTCCGGGGTAGGGACGGTTTTGAGAAATCGTTTCTCCTCTGCGCCCTCTGGGGTGCGACTTTCTGAGGAGGGTCGCAGCGCTTCCAGTTCGGTTGTTCCCTGCCGGTTCGCCGTTCAGGGCACCGAGGTGTCAGCGTCCCCATACGATCCTCCGAGGAGGGTCGTAGAGCAGTCAGTTCGGTCTCCCTGCCGGTTCGCCGTTTCAGGGTGCCGAGGTGCCTGCTTTTTCCTAGGATCCTCCGAGGAGGGTCGTAGGAACTAAGCTAGTTAGAGGTAGGCAAGATCTGAGGACTGTCGTCATCTCTATAAAGCTTAGACAAGAAGTCCTGTCGAATGAAAAAAAAAAAAAAGAGGGACGGTTTTGAGAAATCGTTTCTCCTAACGGCGCCCTCTATATGCGACTCTCTGAGGAGGGTCGCAGCGCTGCCAGTTCGGTTGTTCCCTGCCGGTTCGCCGCTTCAGGGCGCCGAGGTGTCAGCGTCCCCGTGCAATCCTCTGAGGAGGGTTGTAGAATGGTCAGTTCGGTTGTTCCCTGCCGGTTCGCCGCTTTAGGGCACCGAAATGGTTGTTCAATCAAATCCAGAGGCCAGTCTCGAGAGACTGGTTCCCTTATCGGAATTTCTGGCAGCGTGGAAACTTCTGCCAAATATTTCTCTATGGGTCCTGCACATAATAGAAAAGGGTTACAGAATTCAGCTCGGTTCTCGTCCGCCCAGATTTCAAGGAGTCCTCCCCACGGTGGTGGACTCACAGCAGGCTCTGGTAATGGAGCAAGAATACAGACACTTCTTCGAAAGGGAGCTATAGAAAGGGTTTCTCCTCCCAGCAGAGAGTCAGGGTTCTACAGCCGTTACTTCATTGTTCCAAAGAAGGATGGAGGGCTGCGTCCTATTCTAGACCTGCGCCAGTTAAACAGCAGGGTTCAGAAACTCAAGTTCAGAATGCTTACACTCAAAAAGATTGTATCACAGATTCAGTCCGAGGACTGGTTTGTCACAATAGACTTGAAGGACGCGTACTTCCATGTATCTATCCATCCTCATCACAGGAGGTTCCTGAGGTTCGCTTTCGGGGGCGAAGCATACCAATATCGGGTTCTTCCATTTGGCCTAGGTTTATCTCCCCGCACTTTTACAAAATGCGTGGATGCAGCTCTGGCTCCGTTGAGACTCCAGGGCATCCGCGTATTAAATTAGTATTAGCTCAGTCAGAGCAGGTGGCAGTTCAGCATCGAGATGCTGTTCTGTCCCACATAAAGAGTTTGGGGTTGCGGCTAAACACCAAAAAGAGTGTGCTCCTCCCTGCTCAGAGGACCACTTTTCTAGGTGTAATTTGGGATTCGACCACAATGCAGGCACGCCTGTCTCCTGCTCGTATTTCTGCGATTCTCACAGCCGCAAAGAATGTGAAACTAGGCCAGTCACTCACTTTGAAACAGTTTCAGAGACTGTTGGGTCTCATGGCAGCTGCGTCCAACGTTATTACTTTTGGCCTTCTGTACATGAGGCCCCTGCAGTAGTGGCTCAGGACCAAGGGGTTTTCTCCGAGGGGAAATCCGTTCCGCAAGATCAAGGTCACGCGGCTATGCCTTCGTGCCTTGGCCTTGTGGAAGAAACCTTGGTTCCTCGCCCAGGGCCCAGTGTTGGGGGCTCCTTGTCGACGCGTCACGCTTTCGACGGATGCTTCCCTCACGGGATGGGGGGCGGTCATGAGTGGCCGCTCGGCGCAAGGTCTGTGGCAGGACCATCAATGTTCCTGGCACATAAATTGTTTAGAGTTGATGGCGGTATTTCTAGCACTCAAATATTTCCTGCCAGACCTGAGAGGCCATCACGTGTTGGTCCTCACAGACAACACTTCGGTGGTCTCCTATATCAACCATCAGGGGGGTCTGAGGTCACCTCACCTTTGCAAATTGGCCCATCAGATCCTCCTATGGGCCCAGGGGAAGTTACTGTCGCTCAAGGCGGTATATATTCCGGGGCGTCAGAATGTGGGAGCAGATATTCTGTCGAGACAGGGGCTGAGGCCCGGGGAGTGGAGACTTCACCCAGAAGTGGTGGAGTTCCTGTGGGAAAAGTTTGGTCGTGCTCAGGTAGACCTTTTCGCATCATCAGATTCAACCCATTGTCCCATGTGGTTCTCTCTAACGCACCCAGCTCCTCTCGGTCTGGATGCTATGGTGCAGGTGTGGCCGAGGCCGCACCTGTACCTCTTTCCCCCGATATCTTTGCTTCCGGGGGTTCTGGAGAGGGTTCGCCGAGAAGGGGCTCGTCTGCTTCTAGTAGCCCCTTATTGGCCGACCCGAGTTTGGTTCTCGGACTTGGTGTCTCTTCTGGACGGCTCCCCCTTGGAGATCCCAATCAGGGTGGACCTCCTGTCTCAGGCCGGGGGCACGATATTTCACCCTCGGCCGGAGTTGTGGAAACTGTGGGCCTGGCCTCTGAGGGGGCCAGGCTCAGGGAGACCGGTCTTTCGACCGATGTTGTAGAAACCATTCTTCAATCCAGAGCTCCTTCCACGAGAAGGCTGTATGCGCTAAAATGGAAACTTTTCACCACGTGGTGTGTTGAACGTCAGTTAGATCCTGTTAACTGCCCTGTTGGTTCAGTTCTTGATTTTCTGCAAGACCGTTTCTCGGCCAGGTTATCTCCTTCCACCCTAAAGGTTTACGTGGCGGCTATATCTGCCTACCACACCCCTCTGGGGGGTACTTCTATTGGGAGAAACCCTCTAATTACTCGCTTTCTCCGTGGTACATTGAGGTTGAGACCTGCACTGCACGCTAGAGCACCGGCTTGGGACTTGGCCATTGTACTCAAGGGTCTGGCTTTAGCTCCCTTCGAGCCCATCGAGGAGGTTTCTGAAAAGTTCCTCACTCTAAAGACTTTATTTTTCCTTGCTATCTCATCTATCAAGAGAATTGGTGATTTACATGCTTTGTCGGTTGCTCCTTCATGTCTGGAATTCGCACCTGGTATGGTGAAGGCATTTCTCTACCACAGGCCGGGTTATATTCCTAAGGTCCCACTGAATGTTGGGGGCCCAATAGTGCTGCAGGCCTTCTATCCTCCACCCTTTAATACCCCTGACCAGGAACAGCTTAACCTGTTATGTCCAGTCCGGGCTTTAGATGCCTACGTTCACAGAGCTGCCCTGTGGCGTAAATCTGAGCAACTATTTGTTTGTTTTGGGTCACTCAAGAGAGGATGCCCTGCATCTAAGCAGGTTATGAGTAAATGGATAGTCGAGGCTATTTCATTGGCTTATGAAGCGGCCGGACAGCCTTCACCCATTCTACTCGGAGTATGGCGGCCTCTATGGCCTTAATTTCGGGAGTTTCCCTTCTTGACGTGTGTAATGCGGCAGGATTGTCCTCTCCGCATACATTTGTCAGGTTTTATGACCTTGACCTCTCCACTCCTGGGGCGAGGTTGCTTGCTTCTTAGTGTGCGCAGGACCTCACACAGAACGGGCATTTGTCACTATGGCGTAGTGGGTATAGGGTTCCCACCGCGTCTCAAACGCAGCTCGAGTTCCCTTGAAAGGGAACGTCTCAGGTTACGTATGTAACCCATGTTCCCTGATAGGGAACGAGACGCTGCGTTTGCCTGCCATACTTCCTGCATGCCCTGATCGACTTGCTTCAGGTTTTTCAGAAGCTGTCGCGGTCTGATTTCAGGGTTGCTTTATAGTTTCCTGGTCTATGACGTCACCTATGTCGTAGCGGGCTTCCATTGGACTGATTTTACACGTGCTTCACGACGTAATCACGCAGAGCGTTCCCACCGCGTCTCAAACGCAGCGCCTCGTTCCCTAGACGAGGCCAATCCTCCTCTGGCATTTCTCACCAACAAGGTGTTTACACCAACAGAACTGCCACTCCCTGAATGTTTGTTGTCTTTTACACCATTTTCACTAAACTGTTGAGACTGTTGAAAGTGAAAATCCCAGGAGATCAACAATTTCTTTCACATTCTTAATCTTATGTTGGCTTTGAACAAAAACAGGCACGTCGACAGGTCCACATGTACTTTTTATATAACCTGGCCCAGGTTATATAATGAGGCCCAGATGCTGGACTTTCGCCATAAATTTAAATCAAAATGGGTAATATCAGTTGAGAGCGCTTTCTGTTTAAATTTTTACAAGAATGCAGATTTATTGATCAATAAATCAGCCACTACAAGTCAATAATGTTATATATATATATATATATATATATATATATATTAAGATTGATAAAGTAAGCATAGGAAACCAGTAGTTAGTATTTGGAGTCCATTAAAAGGTCAATTTTCCAGCTTAAAAGCTTTTGCAAACTTTGTCACACAATTCTAAGGCCCTGTCCCAAATGGCACACTTCATGTGCACTTGTGGTCTTGTGGACTAACAATGGCCACCGCATGTCAGTTAAGTCCATAAGACCATAGGGTGTCCCATTTGTCATTTTAGGTTTCAGAAGAGTGAGCGCCCACTTTGTGGCTGATATGTGCCCTCGATTTGCATTTTTGCCAAGCCCGTGATTTCCGCAGCAGACTTTACATCATGAAAGTGTGGGCTTGGAGGAAGATCACTAGGGCCTAGGGTTCCATTTAGGACTCATATTATGTAGAAGCATTTCAGAAATCTGTTTTACTTTGCTTGATTTGTGTTCAACAGTCATGCTTTGTAATGAAGTGGTTTGCATAATAAGGATAAGTGATAGCATTTTATCCATTGAACTGCTTGTTTGTAAACTTGAATGTTTACGTCCAATACTTTTTTTTACTCATAAGTTGTCAAAACTCTGCAGATCATGGGAAATAGCCATTTAGACGTAAGAGTTTTTGTTGACTTATAGTTTCCCTGCAGCTGTGTCTACGTCCGCATAAACATGAGGGGAGCTTTGCTGTTGTGCGTCAAATGTGATGTGTGTGAATTGGGGAGAGATCTCTGGAGACCTTCAAGTCATGTGATTCTTCCTGTGCTGATCTGCCTCTCCCTCTGTCTCTATCTCCTCAAAGGTCTTGTTCCCACAGTACACTCCTTTCTTGCTTCAGGACATATAGCAGTATGAACAGCTGCAGTTGATCCGTCTGATATCAGAAGACATCAGATTATTTTATTTTTTCTTTCTCCAAACTTCTTATCCTTTTTATTTTGAGAAAGCTTCTTTAATTAGATTACTGGGGTATTCTAGTTTGCACAGTCCACTGTGTCATACTAAGGGAACCACTCACACCCTTACACACCTGGCTCTTGTCCCGCTGTGAACCGCACAGAGAGGAAAGCCCACCTACCTTGAACTCGGCTCTACTCGTTTAGCCCCTGAACCGGGCCTGGCTGGTGTGTTCACTCACTTTCTTCCCATATCTCTTCAAACCTACATCTGGCAGAGTTTAGGTGTGACAAGGTCCATTGAGCAAGGTCTCTATTTTGTGAATGTGTGTGTAATTGAGAAAAAGTGAAGGTAAAAAAAGAAAATGTGTCGAGTCGACTATAAAGATAATTACCAAACCAAACACATTTCAGATGTGTTGGTCATGGATCACTGATTAACCGTATTTTTTTCAATTCACAATATGATGTCTTGGAGTGCCTCGTATGTCAAGAGAACCGAGACGCTGAAAAGATGAGTCTCGATCCAAATGAAATCTGGTGCAGTTTGGAAGAAATATGAACACAACATGGACCAAAGACATGTAAATGAACCAAAAACAGGACATGATGTCACAACATGTGACCCTCAAAAGGACAGAATGTTCAACCATTTCTGTTTTTTCTCATCATCGTCGTGATGTTGCCCGTCAAGAGTTCAGTACAGTTCAGTCAGAACCGCGTCTCTTCACAGCAGATCTTGGTTTGTGTGACAGAGGGATTCTTGCCACTTTTTTGACTCCTTTACACATTTTGTAAGCCCTTCACTAGTTCTTAGTTGGTCATAATACCTTCATATGTAGGATACGCACATACAACGAGCACATGTATCCCAATACACAGCATTGTTTTGGATGTTCGGTAAAATTACATTGTGAAATAGAAATAATAAAATCAGGTTGTGTCCAATCAGATTGTGAACATATCCCTCTGCCTTTAGGTTCGGTGTTAAAATGCCAATGTGAACGTTAAGCAGGCCAGGACAAAATGTTTGTTTTTTTATTCCGGACCAAGTGAACCAAACTGCTTAAAATATGAGTACAGGAGCAGATTATCATTTATAAAGACTTATGTTCACACTGTTACTTCAAAATACAATATTATGAGCTCAAAAGACTTTTACCATAGTGCAAGATTTGTATACTAATGCATTTTGACGTTTCCATCACAAAACCAGCTCCATATGTTTGGCTTTTCTGATGTAGAAAACTTGCTCGGTATCTCGCCTGGTACTGGATACCATGATTGAACTCAAATATGTGTAGAAGCAAGCTAAAATGACACGGTTGCTTCAGCAAATGTGGTTTAAGCTCACCTTTGCTTTTTTTAACACTATTGGTTAGGTTTAGTGCAGGGTTAGTATACACGTAACCCTCTGGAGTCTAAGGTGTTTTTGGGGTCCTTGAGTTGTTTTGACATCCCCTGACATTTGTGCTTTTTCAGTTGCTTATAAACATATTAATGTCAAAGTTGTCATTACACTCTATTTAGCACAAACAGGGCTACCCTAATATCTGAGCAACATGTATGTACATGTTTGTATTTTTGAGAGAATATTGTTTATGCATGGTTATTGAAAAAACTAAAACTTAAAGTTTCTGAAATAAGGCCACAAAACTAACTAATAAAAAAACAGTAATACATAATTTAATGAGAAGGCTTATATTCACTTATTAAGATGTTGCTTACATCTACCTTGTAAATAGGGTATATTTTTTTTGCTATTTTATTAAAAAGTGTTCACATGTAAATCTACAACAATTACAATTTTAACAATATTCTTTCTCAATTAATGTAATCTTTCTTTTTTTAAGTATACATTTATCATACATATTTCAAAGTTAAGGAATCAAACACTATAATAACATCTTAGTTGATGAGTTTATTTTTGACAAAACATTTTCTGGATTTTGAGTTTAACCGCGACACATCTGGCTGCCATTTTGGAGTAAGTGCCCTAACTCCACTTGGCGTGGAGAACCGTGTCTTCCTTCCCGGGCCTGTAAGTACTCGTCGGACCTGACCGGCAAGGTTTACAAGGCCTGTGGGGAAGCTGCCTCTGCCATGCACGCTATGGTGTTGTTGCAGGTTCATCAGGCCAAGGCACTGAAGGACCTGCACGAGGGTGGTCATGATCCACAAGTTCTCCAAGAACTTCGTACCGCAACTGACCTCGCGCTTCGTGCGACGAAGGTCTCTGCGCGGTCAGTGGGTCGTGCGATGTCCACACTAGTGGTCCAGGAATGCCACCTCTGGCTGTGTCTGGCTGATATGCGGGAGACCGACAAGATCAGGTTCCTTAACTCCCCCGTGTCCCAGACCGGCCTCTTCGGCGACGCGGTCGAGAACTTCGGCCAGCAGTTCTCGGCTGTACAGAAGCAGACTGAGGCCATTAAACACATCCTGCCGCGGCGGTCAGCTGCTGCCTCCACCCCACCGCCCACGGCGACGAGCAGACCGAGGAGTCCGCCTGCGTCTGCCCCTGCTCCCGCGCCACAGCAGCAGCCTCCATCCAAGCGGCACCGTGGAGCCAGTCGCAGGCAGGCCGCCCCGCCCGTCCAGGCCCCCGCCAAGAGGGGCGGCAAAGCCAAAGGTAAGCGGCCCTAGGACGGGCGACCCAGAGGTGGAAGGGACTGCTCTCCAGGAGATGATGACTGCATCGCTCCCTCCCCCGGAAGAGGGCCGGGTGGAAGATCCTTTGTTTCGTTTTGTTTGTGTTCCGCCGCTGGCCTTAAAACCAGCGGTAACCAAATTTTCAATAAAAGAGCAGTTTCTATCATCTCTGGGTCCGAAGAGGGCCCGGAGAGCAGTGGGGGGTCGGAATCCTTACCACTCTCATCCGCCTCTTCTATCGCCAGCCGGCAGCTGCGTACGGTCCGAGAACGCCACCGAGCCGCCTCCCGCACCTCCTGCCCCGTGGAACCAGGTAAGTGCTGCACAGCACACTCAGACCCCGCTACGGGCCGCCTCCCAAAGAGAGCCTCCCGAGCCGCGTCCCTGTGTTCCCCCTCGCTGCCCCACTCCGGGTACGCCTACGGTTCCTTTGGTCCCACTTGTACAGTCTCTGCGAGCCTGGTTAGCGCTCCCCAGGCCGTCTCGCTGGCTCATTCGAACCATCAGGCTCGGCTTTGCGATTCAGTTCGCCCGGCGTCCCCCCAAGTTTCCACTCCACTACAGTGAGAGCAGCCGATGCCCATGTCTTGCGTGCGGAGATCGCAGTCCCACTGGCGAAGGATGCGATAGAGCCGGTCCCTCCAGCCGAAATGAGGTCAGGGCACTACAGTCCCTACTTCATTGTACCCAAGAAAGGTGGTGGGTTACGACCGATCTTGGATCTGCGAGTTTTGAATCGGAGCCTCCACAAGCTACCGTTCAAAATGCTCACGCAGAGACGCATTTTCGAATGCATCCGTCCCCAAGATTGGTTTGCAGCGATCAACCTGAAGGACGCGTACTTTCATGTCTCGATTCTTCCTCGACACAGGCCATTTCTGCGCTTTGCGTTCGAGGGTCGAGCATATCAGTACAAAGTCCTACCCTTCGGGCTGTCCATGTCCCCCCGTGTCTTCACGAAAGTCACGGAGGGGGCCCTTGTTCCCATGAGAGAACAGGGCGTTCGCATCCTCAACTATCTCGACGACTGGCTCATACTAGCACACTCTCGAGATCAGCTATGCGAACACAGGGACCTAGTGCTTCACAGATGCCTCTGCCACCGGCTGGGGTGCCACGTACAACGGGCATGCAGTGTCAGGGGTGTGGACGGACCCTCAACTGCATTGGCACATCAACTGCCTCGAGTTGCTGGCAGTACATCTCGCCACAGGGCAGGGACGTGCTGGTCCGTACGGACAACACTGCGACCGTTGCGTACATCAACCGTCAAGGTGGTCTACGCTCCCGTCGCATGCCGCTACTCGCCCGCCATCTCCTCCTCTGGAGTCAGAAGCATCTGAGGTCGCTTCGAGCCATGTATGTCCCCGGCTTGCTCAACCGTGTGGCCGACGAGCTATCACGAGCTGTGCTCCCGGGAGAATGGCGACTCCACCCCTAGGCGGTTCAGCTGATCTGGAGAGAGTTCGGGGAGGCTCAGGTAGACCTGTTTGCCTCCTCAGAGACCTCCCACTACCAGCTGTTTTACTCCCCGACCGAGGGAACACTCGGCACGGACGCACTGGCACACAGCTGGGCCCGGGGCCTTCGCAAATATGCGTTTCCCCCAGTGAGCCTACTTGCGCAGACACTGTGCAAAGTCAGGGAGGACGAGGAGCAGGTCCTTCTGGTGGCTCCCTATTGGCCCACCCGGACTTGGTTCCCAGAACTCATGCTCCTTGTGACAGTCCCTCCCTGGCCCATTCCTCTGAGGAAGGACCTTCTTACTCAGAGGCGGGGCACCCTATGGCACCCGCGTCCAGACCTCTGGAAACTCCATGTCTGGTCCCTGGACGGGACGCGGAGGTTTTAGGTGACTTACCCCCTGAGGTACTTAACACCATCACTTCAGCACGGGCGCCGTCCACGAGACGTGTTTACGCCCTGAAGTGGAACCTGTTCGTCGAGTGGTGTTCTTCTCGCCGAGAAGACCCCCGAAGATGTCCGATAGGGTCTGTGCTTTCCTTCTTGCAGCAGGGGTTGGAGCGTAGACTGTCTCCCTCCACCCTCAAAGTACATGCTGCCGCTATTTCAGCTTATCACGACCACATAGATGGCAAAGCAGTTGGAAAGCACGACCTGGTCGTCAGGTTTCTTAGGGGGGCGAGACGATTAACTCCTCCTCGACCCCCCTCCATACCCTCTTGGGATCTTTCCCTGGTGCTTCGAGCACTTCAGGATGTTCCCTTTGAGCCTCTGCAGTCAGTAGACTCAAAGCTTCTTTCCATGAAGACTTTGCTGCTGGTTGCACTGGCCTCTGTCAAGAGGGTAGGAGACCTACACGCATTTTCAGTCGACGAATCGTGCCTAGAGTTCGGGCCGGGTGACAGCCACGTGGTACTAAGACCCCGGCCTGGCTATGTGCCCAAGGTTCCTACCACTCCCTTCAAAGACCAGGTAGTGAACCTGCAAGCGCTGCCTTTGGAGGAGGCAGACCCAGCCCTGGCTTTGCTCTGTCCCGTTCGCGCTCTGTGTATGTCGGGGACAGAACTCAAAGCGTCAGGACCTCAGACCAGCTCTTTGTCTGTTACGGAGGCCAGCAGAAGGGAAAGGCTGTCTCCAAGCAGAGGATGGCCCACTGGATAGTGGATGCCATCGCCTTGGCTTACCAAGCACAACGCGTGCCCTGCCCCCTCAGGTTGCATGCACACTCCACGAGAGGCGTTACATCCTCCTGGGCACTGGCACGTGGCTCCTCGCTAACAGATATCTGTAGAGCTGCGGGCTGGGCGACACCTAACACGTTCGCTAGATACTATAGCCTACGTGTAGAGCCGGTCTCCTCCCGTGTTCTCACCCTAGACGGGTAGAAGCACTGAGAGGTCTGGCTCTGTCGGCTTGCTGCACCCTACTGTGCACCCTTATTGCTCCAGAGTAAAACCTGTCGAGTCCTCCTTAACCCCTCGGCCCGGACTTGGCGGAGCGTCCGGCGCCAGGCCCTTATCCGCTGAATCCTTGAGAACCGGATCTGGGCTGGGTTCCATATGTATGACCCTACGGGGATCCCATATGTGTATATTCCACGGCTGCTCCTATCGGAAGCCCGTGTCTTTCCCTTGGGCTAAGTCACCCATTATTTCATATGCAGTACAGCCTTCGGGCTAGTCCATATGCATTTCCACATAACTCTTTGAAGAAGTGGCTTCCGCAGCGTTCCTTCCTAAACAGAAAGGGCACGCTTTCCCAGTGTTATCCAATATCTCACTGTATGGGTTATCACGGAACAACAGTGTCAGACTCACTCTGTGTAAGCCTCCGCCTATCGTCCTTCCAGGCAAGAAGGTGTAGAGGCTTGCATGGGGGCGCTGGATGGGGTGCAGCAGCTGTGGCGCTTTGGTAGGGATTCCTATTGGTCAGTCATGACCTATGTTGTAGTGACTGACCGATGGGGAAGTCTCGGTTACATATGGTAACCCTCGTTCCCTGAGGGAGGGAACGGAGACGTAGGTCCTGTCGCCACATCTGCTGCCGCCCGCCGGGGCGGCCAGCTTTTTCAGGCTTGGCTCCTCAGCAAAAAACTAGTGTGCAATCGCACCAGCTGCTTGTTAAATACCCGCGCTGCGAGGCTGCACAGCTGTTTCAAATGATTGCACGCCAATGTGTATTGGCTTGTTTTAGTTTCACTCGAAGTAGATTGGCCTCTCTAGCGAGATTCCTATTGGTCAGTCATGACCTACGTCTCCGTTCCCTACCTCAGGGAACGAGGGTTACCATATGTAACCGAGACGATTGCAGGTGTTCACCAAGACGGGGTTCGAATCCAGCTAAAGACAACTTTTTGTAATATTTATTATTTGAATAAATAATCATTGTTTTTGAATGCATACTGTTCCCGTGTTAATAAAATATACATATTTAATTTTTTTGGTGTGTTTTCTGATATTATATCATGAAACATAATTATTATGCAACGAACAAAGATGCAACCCATTAAATAGTAACTAATATGAAGAATGTCATATTATATCTGTCACAAGAATAACAAAATGAACAAATTATCTTTTTAAATACAAATGTTATATTGGTCCAGTGTACTGATGAAAATTGTGTTAAATGAAAGTAAATGTAAATAAGCAAATTCTTTTTGAATGCATACTGTTCCAGTGTTAATAAAATATACATATGTAATTTGTTTGTTGTGTTTCTTTGATATTCTTTCATAAAAATATATAATTGCCAATGGAACAGTGTTATTATTTAGTAGTTGATCTGTTGGGTGATTAGTAATAGAATAATCAATATTATTATTGATCTGATTAAGTATTTTTTTTAGGTTACATTCAAACAAGAGACTTGCAAATCTGTTATTTGTAATGAACAAAGATGCAACCCATTAAATAGTAACTAATATGCTGAAAATGTCAATCAAAAGATGACAAAATGTATAAATTTTTTATACAAAAGTTATATTGATGCAGTGTTCTGATGAACTAGTGTTATATGAAAGTCAAAGTCAAAAAGAAATCACTTGCCAATTTGTTTTTATTTTCCAATCATGCCAACAGAACAGTAATGAATATTAAAATGATAAATACTGGTAACATGTTTTAAAATTAAATAAATAAAATGAAAAGTTAAATAGGTTTTCAAAAACAAGAAAACCAAAAAGTTAAAATGTTAAATAACGTTAATTAAAAAAAATAAAATAATATTCAACACAAGTATTAACTATTTAAACAACTGTTCACAGTATATACATGATGCTATATACATGAAAATATATACATTATTTGGAAATGGTTCTCCGCATTTCCTCTAACCACACCTCTTTTGTAACAGTCTCAGTCTGTGGGCAGTACACCCTGCCCCTGTACTGGCTATGTCCTGTTGCACTTGTTTTAAATTGCCCACATTTTTTGCAAGTGTTGGCCTCTACGGTTCTCCTGTAGGGTCTCTTGGGCATGGCGTCTGGATTGGCAGCTGGTGAAGAGGGTAAGCGGGTGCCCTGTACAGCTGTTGGCTGTAACAGTGGCTGTACCATTTGCATCCCCTGGACCATTGGGATGCCCTGGATCATTTGCACTCCCTGAAACATTGGCACACCCTGGAACATTGGCACACCCAGAAACATTGGCACACCCTGGATACCTGGTGCTGATGGTATAAGTATATTTGGTACCATCTGCATTGATGCTCCAGGTGCTGATGGTGTCAGCAACGTCTGACTCTGCGCTGGTGCCTTGGGTCTGAGAGGGGGTCGCCCAACAGAAGTCTGCCTCTGCTTTGCCTGACCAGCTGTGCTCTCTGGTAGCTTGTACTGGTGCTGCTCATTGGTTGTTCTGGCTCAGTCCGTAGATGTTTGGCTACCTGGAGAGGCTCATGAGCTTCAGGGAGGGGCTGAGGCAACTGAATGCCCTGAAGCAGCACAGACAGCTCTTGCTTTTTCTGTCTTTTGTTGTACCACTGAATCAGGGTGTTCTGGTTAACCTCCACCAGCTGCATGGATGTTCCTCCCATCACCAAGCTGTTGCCCAGTACAAGCTGCCTTATCCTGCGATAGTCTTGCAGGATCAGAGACCATCTTGACAGGGCTCCCTTGCCTTTTCTTTTGGGGCTTGGGTGGATAGTGCAAAGTCTGATGAAGATGGTCTCCACCAGACGGCAACAGTCAGGCCACTGAGCAGGTGCGCTGCTTACACCCAGCACACATCTGGTGGTGCTCTCTACACCAGGGTAAGTGGGCTTCTTTGGGACCTTGAAGCGTCCACTAAGCAGTCTCTTTCGGCATCGACTGTCATACACCACCCGTTCCTTGTCCCGGTCATCCAGGTTCTGCCAAAGAGCAATTATGGTGTTGGCTTCCTGGTTGGTCAGGCTGAGGGCTGTGTGGGCCCGGAGATCCACCAGATATTCTGCCACCTGGTCCACATGTTGATAACCCGGGACATTTTGGTAGTCAACAGCCTATTAAAAAACACAAACATGCAAAACAATTATTACATCACATCTGTCTAATGCATAATTCCATAACTGATTGTGTTATTTCCCTGTTTATCACCGTAAAGCACTGTATAGTACAAAGCAGAGAGCGCCATTCTTGATATTTTCTCAACATGTTCTTTACAAAGCACCAAATACATAAAGATGACTTGACTTGATGTATATTTGCAGCTTACAAATTAATTAAGGCTGTACTTTTAAATGTAAAATTTGTGGAAAGTCTGGATTTAAAGCACTGGATGTTAATTCATCATAATTATTCTAGTTAATTTGAAAGACATACAAAGGAGTAGTATTTACCGTCTCTTCTTCATCATCATCCTGACCAGCATCCTCTGGCTCTGAGGGGAGAGTTGAAACAGATGTTTCAGAGGGAACAGGTGATGAAGGAGACTGTGTGAGGACAAGTTTGGGGTCAGGGACCAGAGAAGGGGATGTGGAGCCCAGTACAGGTGTGGCACTGCTGGTGACCAGGGTGGAAGAACCCAGTGCCAGTGTGGAAGAGGGTGGTGACAGAACAGCCTCCGGATCTGCTATCGTGTGATCCTCGCTGATGTCACAGAAGCCCTCATCTTCATCTCGCTCTTCCACACTGAGGTCCTCAATGAGCTCTGCTGTCTGCTCAGAGTCAGGATTCATGTCCTGCAGTGCCTGACCAGTCTGCTGGAACAGATACTGCACTCCAATGAGCTCACCTGAAATAAAAACAATAAACAAACAGAAATTAAATAGAATGTTGTGTATCATATTTGATACATTAGGCTTTTGTAGTAGCTCATATACTGTGAGAATGTAGAGCTTATAGTCAAGGAGAAAAAACCCAAAACAGTTTTATTCAGAGGCCCAATACGTTTATTTATGGGAGCAAAACATGAAATGAAATGCAATACAATGATGATTGAGAGAAAAGTCTGATGATCATTTTGATATTTACATGTAACATGATTTTCTAATCAAGTGAACCCAAGCTGTTTCAGTCTAGCAACTAGTCATTACATTACTAACAATATAAAAGTTATTCTTACAATTACTTTATAAAAATCAGTAAAGGTTTCACAGTGAAAAGAAACGTGAAGCACAAGATGAAGGTGGACACTTTTACAATTATACTTAAAGACTATAATCAATCAGACGACAGAGGGCATGTTTCCTGAAAAGTTTTGATCATGTTGATAATTTAGAGGCCTTTAGAAACTTGCATATCAATTATGATACAATCGATTCTATAGGGTTAAATCTGACATATAGACGGAGGTTACACAGAAATTGCAAGTTGATAAAATAAAAAATATATAAAATAATTCTCACCAGTGTAACATGCAGGGGGACAAAACGTGGGGACCACTTTCCTGCCAAACAGCTTTTCATAATTGCCGTTTACACAGTGAACACGTTCTCCTGTGTAGCTGCGCAAAGCTGATGGCTCCGATGACAGGGAAGCAGCCTCCCAGTCCTGGTTCCACCGGTGTAGACCCTCGAGCAGATAAATCTGAAAATTTAAATAGACACAACAGTGTTTAGGGGGTGTTAAAGAAACACACAAAAACACTTAATGCTCTTTCTTTACACATGCACAGTGTGTGTGTGACAAAGACAATACATGGGATGAAACGGTTCAGTTGTAAATGAAAGGACTCGAGAGAAGTGGAGCCTCTGGCACATCTGTAGGTCTTCAGAAGCACGCCTCCCTTGTTTAGGCTCCCTGTCTCTGTATAGAGCACAACACCAGGGGGGTCTTGAATGCATTTCACATGCTTCTTCTGGACATTCCAGATGTGCTCCATCCTTTCTCGGTACAGCAGAGGAACACCTAGGGAGTCTTTACCCTTGCTGCTCAGGAGCTCTGTAAGCAGCCGCTCAAGGAGAAGGAT
Source organism: Siphateles boraxobius (assembly GCF_051911475.1). Taxonomy (NCBI): domain Eukaryota; kingdom Metazoa; phylum Chordata; class Actinopteri; order Cypriniformes; family Leuciscidae; genus Siphateles; species Siphateles boraxobius. The sequence continues at coordinate 3,158,022 of NW_027508722.1, read as the reverse complement.
GGTAGTCTCCTCCTCCGGCAATGGAGTGCCAGCTCATCCCTGGTAAGATGCTTGTTGACCTCTTCATCTGTCAGCGCAGGCCAACCCTGGGATTTCAACAGCTCTCTCTTTGCTTTGCGAAGCATAGAAACATCAGCCACATCCCACTCAAAAATAAACGCTGACAGCCGTGACATGAAGATAAGATACAGCTGATGGGCATCAGTTGTACACCCCATGGCAATCCTGCGCATATAATGCCAGATGTCCAAGCGAATCATGAGATCAGGCCAACCTCTGAATCTGGTTTTCAGCTTGGTCTCACCCACATCAGTTCAGCAGCCAAAGTCCACGTACAAAACAGCAGGTGGATCCACACTAGCCGGCTGGTACCTTTTCACCAGACCATCGACCATCATGTCCAGTCCTGCTCCTTCCTGTGCTGTCAGCACACTCATGAGCACCTGACCAAACTCATTGCCAACAGAGGTAAGCCAGAGTCCCGTTCCCCTTGCCGTCCCAGCCAGCTTCTTAGTGATCTGCAGTAGATGACAGGAAGCATTCAATGTAATGAAACATCACACCATGTAGAATATGATACTCATGCTCTGATAATGATATAACAGTAAACACCATAAATGAACAAAAATCCCCTGCTAACCTTTTTAGTGGAATCCATCTTCAAGACTGAACCATACGTGGATGTTATCCTTGCATGGATTTCAGCCAGCCTTGTCAGGATGTCTTGGCTGTACACGGTGAGCAGCCACTTGCAGCTTGGCACCACTGTAGGCTCTGGGGGTTCCTGGAATTGTATTTGCAACACCCCGGGTCGTTTGAGGAAGTCCACACATTGGGTGGTGTACCGGGCCATACGCTGGAGCCACTCCTCGCTGTGGTCCTCACGCAGCTGTTTGATGACCCGCGTGGGACTGTTGCCTAGGCCAAGCTCACGCAGGAGCCGAATGACTCTCATATCACAGGCATACCTTAGGAAAAGCAAAATCCACACATTCATATATTTTACATATTTAATTTCTAAAGTATTTACAAACATATGTGATGATGAGCTATCAACTGGATGTGGAATTAAAGTGTACTTACTTCCGCGTGAGGATGACCCGAAATTCAGAGCGATGGCCCAGATCCAGCTGTTGCAGGACAGTCTGACTCCAGGACACATGCGAGGCTTTACACTTGGTACAGATAAGGGTTTCTGTGACCATGTTGTACATCCTTTTATCCAAAGCAGATGGAGCTTGCAATGACGCCCCGGAAGGAGCAGTCTGTGAAGGAAAAAGAAAAAAACATTTAGTCTAGCAGGTCATTTATTTAATTAGTGCTTTATCTATCCAAGACTACCCTCACATAAAATAGAAAATATTGGATGTCAAATACGTACTTAAGGTAATAGAATATAATTGGTACATTTGTTCCACATGTTTTCAGAATTGTGTCAGCTGCTAGCGCTATTTTGTGCGACTCTAGTGAGTTGTGACAGTTAATATGCAAAATCAATTATTTTAGACCATTGGAATTTGAAATTGCTTACCGAGACAATACTGCAAGACTCAGGACTGGTCCCATCTGCAGTGGTTCTGGGGACAGAGGCTGGAACTCCAGGATCTTGTGTCTGTAAAATCATGCAGTGAAATATAATAGATTTTGCATACATAACAAGAGAAACAGTCAAACATACCTGTCCAATAATTGTAACTCATCCTGGATGGAATTATACAATGCTGTTCAAAAGTCTGGGGTCAGTAAGTTTATTTTATGTTTTTGAAAGAAGATTAAAATACAGTCAAAAACAGTTATACCGGGAAATAATATTGCTGCTTATTTAAATGTATTTTCAAATGTATTTATTAATGTGTCATTGCTGAAAAGAAGTCTGAATTTACTGACCACACCAACTTTTGAACAGTACTGTATATCAAATATATTTAATTCCAAGAGTATAAATTACTGTTATTACTTCATTATGGTAAGATTTCCTGGAATACAAGATATGTGTGCACAGGAAAGTGGACAGGAATGGAATGTGTATTCATGGAATGCAATGTGGATTATGCCAGTACTTACAGAGACAGTGGTGCTTGGTGTAGGGGCACTGGACACTGTTGCGCTTGGTTGGTCATCAACCTGAGATGGTCTCCTAGCCACACTGAGATTTGGCTTTGCAGCAGAAATGTGGGACCCACCAAATCTTGGGTTGGTAAACTAAAATAGGGCAAAACAATTTCAACTAAATGACAAAATAAGCTGTAACAGCACAGTGGCAAAAAATAATTATATTTTTGTTAAATGAGAAAATATCTGTTGGTTCAATATTTTTAATATAACTAAATGAACTGCTTTCTTGCTGTACATTTTTTGTTAATTTCTTTCATGTATCACCACCCTCTGCTACTTTAGATTACTATAGATTGAAGTAAGCACAGTTAGAATAGAAAAATGAGTGGGGAGGCATTGCTAGAATGTGAGTATTATTTCAATTCAACAGGTACCTTTTGAAAAAAATGACATTGATTCAAAACTAGTTTGCACATAGCTTGTAAGATAAAGTGTTTATTAACAGTATTTAAGGTTATACTTGAAAGTAGATGCATGATGACTGAATTAATAATACATGTATTAATAAAAATGTTATTACCATTGACAAACTTGGTATTATCCTAGATGTCACAGATGCAGTAGGCCGTGACTGGGGCAAATTCAATTATTTTAGAACAATAAAATTTGAAATTACTTACAGAGACAACATGCAATGAAATATAATATATGTTGCATATATAACAAGAGAAAGAAACAGTCATAACTGTCCAATAATTTTAACTAATCCTAGATGGAATACAATACTGTTTAAAGGTCTATGTTCAGTAAGATTATTTTTGTTTTTGAAATATGATTAAAATACAGTCAAAAACAGTAATAGTGTGAAAAAATATTACAATTTAGGATCGCCCCTTATTTGAATCTGTTTTCAAATGTATTTACAGTAATGCATCATTGCTTCATTAAAGTATCAATTTCTTTATACACAAAAACTGACACCACCAACTTTTGAACAGTAGTGTATATACAATCTATTTCATTCAAACATTATATAGTACTGCATAGTATTCCTCTTAATTCATTATGATAAGATTTCCTGCATACAAAATACGTTTCTAAAAAGTGCACAGATGTGGAATGTGTCTTAGAATGCAATGTGGATTATGCCAGTACTTACAGAGACAGTGGTGCTTGGTGTAGGGGCACTGGACACTGCTGCGCTGGGTTGGTCAACAACCAGAGATGGTCTCCTCGCCACACTGAGATTTGGCTTTGCAGCAGCAATGTGGGACCCACCAAATCTTGGGTTGGTAAACTAAAATAGGGCAAAACAATTTCAATGAAAAGACAAATTGAATTGAAACAGCACATTGGCAAAAAATATAATAAAATGTAAAATGAGAAAATATCTATTGATCGTAGAATTCATTATATAACTAAAGGACCTGCTTTCTTTCTTTAACTTATTTTTTTGTCTGTGTATTACCACACTCTACTACTTATACAGATTGAAATAAGCACAGTTAGAATAGAAAAATGTGTGGGAAGGTATTGCTATAATGTGAGTATATAGTAATTCAATAAGTAACTTTTAAAAATGACTTAAAATCAAAACTAGTTTGCACATAGTTTGTAAGAGAAAGCATTTATTAACAGTAATGAAGGTTACACTTGAAATGGCTACAAAGCAGATTCATGATAACTTAATTAATAATACGTGTATAATTAATTGTGCATAAGTGGAATGTTACCTGAGAAATACAGAATGAAAGACGTAGCTTCAATAGCCAGTTGAAAAAGATCAAGAGAGATGCCTTGAAGGACGTGAGGGTCCTTTAACCCATAATGGCAAAGCCCAATTAGAGAGGAAGAGGAGAATACAAGAGCAGAGCCCAGAGAAGAAAGTGAGATCACATAGGTTACATTGTTCTTTCACCATTTAACTTGATCTAAACCCACCTGAGACAGTGAAACTGACCAATAAGCAGACTACAGCCGCCCCTGTACAAGGTGTGAAAGCTGGCAGGTACTTGGTATTATTTTAGAAGTAGGCTGGGGTGGGAGCTGATGCTGAGTCTCAGAATCAGAATCAGAATCAGAAAGAGCTTTATTGCCAAGTGTGCTTGCACACACAAGGAATTTGTTTTGGTACTGAGGCTTCCAGTGGACATATACAAATACAGATACAACAAGAACATAATACTACAAATTATAAGAATAAAAAATAGAAATAGAAATATATGAGAATAAAAGTATCACAGTTGGGTTTAGTCAGAATAGTCGACATTTACAGATTTACAGATTATGAACATATTTACACTGTTTTGCATATTATAAATAAATAAATCTACATATAAGTATCGCCTGAGTTGTAGGGTATTGCACTAAACAGTGGGAGTATTGCACTTAAGGCATATGCCTTGGGAGGAGTGTTAACTGTTCAGGAGGGAAATGGCCTGTGGGAAGAAACTGTTCCTGTGCCTAGATGTTCTAGTGGCCAGTGATCTGAGTCACCGTCTTGACGGTAACAGTTCAAACAGCTGGAGTCCAGGGTGAGTGGAGTCTGTGATGATTTTACCTGCTCTCTTACTCACTCTGGAAGAGTACAGGTCCTGGAGGTTTGGCAGGGGGGCACCAATAATCCTCTCCGCAGTCCGGACTGTCCGTTGTAGTCTCCTGATGTCTGATTTGGTAGCTGAACCAAACCAGCCAGTGATGGAAGTGCATAAGACAGACTCAATGACGGCTGAGTAGAACTGAATCAGCAGCTCCTGTGGCAAGTTGAACTTCCTCAGCTGGTGAAGGAAGTACAGTCTCTACTGGGCTTTTTTCACAATGGAGTCAATGTGATTATCCCACTTCAGGTCCTGAGAGATGATAGTGCCCAGGAACCTGAATGACTCCACCGCTTCCACAGTGCTGTTCATGATGGTGAGTGGGGGGAGTGCTGGGCTGTCCCTCCTGAAGTCCACGATCATCTCCACTGTTTTGAGCGTGTTCAGCTCAAGGTTGTTATAACTGCACCAGACAGCCAGCTGTTCAACCTCCAGTCTGTAAGCAGACTCGTCACCGTTTTGGATGAGACCGATGACAGTGGTGTCGTCTGCAAATTTCAGGAGCTTGACAGTGGGGTCTTTAGAAGTGCAGTCATTAGTGTACAGGGAGAAGAGCAGTGGGGAGAGAACGCACCCTTGGTGTGCGCCAGTGCTGGTGGTGAGAGTCCTGGATGTGTGTTTCCCCAGTCTCACTCGCTGCTGCCGGTCAGTCAGGAAGCTGGAGATCCATTGACAGATCGAGGATGGTATGGAGAGCTGGGTCAGTTTGGCTGTGAGAAGATCAGGCATGATGGTATTGAAGGCCGAACTGAAGTCCACAAAGAGGATCCTTGCATAAGCCCCAGGTCTGTCGAGATGTTGCAGGATATAATGCAGTCCCATGTTGACTGCATCATCCACAGACCTGTTTGCTCTGTAAGCAAACTGAAAGGGATCCAGCAGGGGTCCAGTGATGTCCTTCAGGTGGGCCAACACCAGTCTTTCAAACGACTTCATGACCACAGACGTGAGAGCGACAGGTCTGTAGTCATTAAGTCCAGTGATTTGGGTTTTTTTGGGGACCGGAATAATAGTGGAGTGCTTGAAGCAGCAGGGAACTTCACACTGCTCCAATGATCTGTTGAAGATCTGTGTGAAGACCGGGGCCAGATGGTCAGCACAGGCTTTTAAACAAGCAGATGAGATGCCGTCTGGGCCTGAGGCTTTCCTAGTCTTCTGTTTTTTAAAGACTCTGCTCACGTCCTCCACACAGACCTTAAGCTCAGGTTGGATGGCAGGAGGGGGGAGTGGGAGTGCAGGAGGCGATGGTGAATGTGTGAAGTGCAGATGAGACCGAGTGTGTGGTGTGAATGAGGGCTTTTCAAATCTGCAATAAAATGAGTTTAAATCATCAGCCAGGTGTTGATTGTCAACAGATTGGGGGGATGGTGACATTGTAGTTGTTGATGTTCCTCAGGCCATTCCAGACTGATGATGGGTCGTTGGCTGAAAACTGGTTTATCAGTTTTCCAGAGTAGCTTCTTTTAGCAACTCGGATCTCCTTTGTCAGTCTGTTTCTGGCCTGGTTATACAAGATTTTATCCCCACTTCTGTAAGCATCCTCTTTGGCATGACGAAGATGTTTGAGTTTCCCAGTAAACCATGGTTTATCATTAGTAAATGATAAGAATGTCCTGGTAGGAATGCATGTATCCTCACAGAAACTTATATATGATGTTACAGTATCTGTGAGCTCATCCAGATCGTTGGTAGCAGCTTCAAAAAAAGTCCAATCAGTGCAATCAAAGCAGGCCTGTAGATCCTGCTCTGCTTCATTAGTCCATCTTTTTACAGTCCTTATTACAGGTTTAGCTGATTTCAGTTTCTGCCTGTAGGTCGGTATGAGATGAACCAAACAGTGATCAGATAGCCCCAAAGCTGCTCGTGAGACGGAGTGATACGCATTTTTTATTGTGGTGTAACAGTGGTCCAGTATATTACTGTCTCTTGTGGGACATGTAACGTGCTGTCTGTATTTTGGTAGTTCACGGGAAAGATTTGCTTTATTAAAATCCCCAAGAATGATTAAAAGAGAGTCAGGATACCTTTGTTCCGTACAACAATTATTGACTCTGCGCCATGAAATAATGACTTTGCGCCATGACCTGCAAATAATGACAACAAATAATGTCATTATTTGACTCTGCGCCATGACAACAAATAATGACTCTGCGCCATGACCTCCTGTGCTGGTCCAGTAGCGGCAGACTGTTGTTCATCAACCCTTGGTGCTTGTCCACTAGAGGTTGTGGCCTGCTTAAGACAACCACACAAATACATAGGCTACAATAATTGTTGAACGAGAAGAATTTGTTCAGTAAATTATAAAAAAAACCAAAAAAAAATACAAGTTACATCTTTACATTGTTACCTTTTGAGTGTGAAAACCACACACGCACTTTGGGACCGCTCCGAGCAAGGTTGTCTGGCCGCGAGACTGCATCGGACATCTTTCAATCTGTAAATATTATCACACATATAATATAGAATACATGGATTTCTAACCCTTTGGCAGCTGGGCGTGGGTTCGAATCCAACCGCTGCCAGCAGAGGTTTTAATGAGGGACAGACTCCTAAAGTGTTCTCTGAAAAGGCGCGAAATCAGCTGGAAAATATCCACCCTCTTGAATCAGGGACAACAATAACTTGCAATTATTATAATGACACTTCAAAAATGAATTTAAATATAATAGTAATGTATAGCACACAGGGGTGCCCAATCCTGCTCCTGCCGATCGACTGTCCTGCACAGTTCATCTCCAACCCTAATCAAACACACCTGCCTTTGATTTCAAGTTATCCTTAGGACCTTAATAGGTTGCTTCAGGTGTGTTTGATTAGGGTTGGAGATTAACTGTGCAGGACAGTCGATCGGCAGGGGCAGGATTGGGCAACCCTGCTCTATAATAATGGAGTTTGCAAATTTGACGCATTGAGAGTTTTTGGTGACTGACAGCTACCTCTTGTTTTTGAGTTTAACTGTGACACATCTGGCTGCCATTTTGGAGTATGGCCCAAAGGCTTTGATTTGGTAATTCAGTTGTGTTTGATTAGAGATGGAATTGCAATCTGCAGGGAGGGGGGCCTCCAGGAGTATAACTGCGTCCCCCCTCTACTTAGTAGGCCTTTCTACCTGTCGAGGAGCTCCTTCAATGCACAAAGGATTTCAACTGATTTAACTATGGGGAAGTGAGACACTAAAAGAAAAAATTGGCAAAAATGGCCCACGGAGGTATTCGCACAAGGTAGCGTGGCTGAGCGGTCTAAGGTGCTGGATTAAGGCTCCAGTCTCCTCATGGGTTCAAATCCCACCGCTGCCAAGTCTGCATTTTAGAAGGCACTTGTGGCTGCTGTGCCTAAGCGAAACGACTGGAGAAGTGACACTGCTTGCTCCCAGTCCATCCAAACTCAGCCGCTTTCGCTTTCCTTGGCCGAACTCGGCGGGCTTCAGAGCCTGACGATTCAATTCAATTCAATTCAAATTTATTTGCATAGCGCTTTTCACAATACATATTGTTTCAAAGCAGCTTTACAGAAAGTGCATTTCAGAAATGTACATAGAAAAAATACAATTAGTTAATCATGTAGTAATTTTGGGCATAACATATCGCCGGCGTTGAGTCGTCTCTTCACAGGCGTCGAGTCGTCTCTTCACAGGCGTTTAGTCATCTCATCGCAGGTGTTGGGGGATCTGAAGTCTCCGTGAGAGGCTGGATACAAACTGGAGCTGACGAACGCTATTTACCTCGGGACTAGCGTCCCGAGATAACAGCAGTAAAGCAGATGGGAAATAATTAGCATAGCTGCTGTTCATAATATTAATGCATTCGATCTTATTCAACGGTGGTATAAAAGGTAAGCATTATGTGAATGCTTGGCTAAAGAGATGCGTCTTTAATCTAGTATATTAGTGGGACAGCGAGTCTGAGCCTCGAACAATATCAGGAAGGCTGTTCCAGAGTTTAGGAGCTAAATGCGAGAACGCCCTCCCTCCTTTAGTGGACTTAGATATCCTAGGAATGACCAGAAGCCTCGAATTTAGTGATCTTATAGAACGTGATGGATTGTAGGGCGATAGAAGGTCCATTAAATACACAGGAGCTATACCATTTAGGGCTTTATAGGTCAGTAGTATTACTTTGTAATTGATACGGAACTTAATAGGTAACCAGTGTAGAGATGATAAAATGGGTGTGTATGATCATATTTTCTTGACCTAGTAAGAACTCTAGCAGCTGCATTTTGCACTAACTGTAGCTTGTTTATTGAGGATGCAGGACAGCCAGCTAATAAAGCATTACAGTAATCTAGTCTTGAGGTCATGAATGCATGAACTAACTTTTCTGCATCAGAAACAGATAGCATGTTACATAGCTTAGCAATGTTTCTAAGGTGGAAAAAGGCTGTTCTTGTAACATATGAAATATGATTTTCGAAAGACAAGTTGCGGTCTAGTATAACACCCAGGTCTTTTACTGTAGTGGATAAAGTAACAGGACATTCTTCTAAATTAAAGTTGTATTGTACAAGGTTTTGTGGGTAGTTTTTTGGACCAATGAGTAATACCTCCGTTTTATCTGAATTTAATAGCAGGAAATTACATGTCATCCAGCATTTAATATCTTTGAGACACTCTGTCAATTTAGATGAGTTAGTGTTTTCATCTGGTCGTGATGAAATATATAATTTAGTGTCATCAGCATAACAGTGGCAATTAATTCCATGTTTTCTTATAATATTACCAAGTGGCAGCATATATATTGAGAATAGCAGAGGGCCTAACACCGATCCTTACGGCACTCCATAGTCTACTGACGTTATTTTCGATTTTTCCCCATTTAAACAGACAGAATGATAACGGTCTGATAAGTACGATCTAAACCAGCTTAATGCCTGTCCCTGAACACCAGTGTAGTTTTGCAGTCGATCCAAGAGTATTTTATAATCTATAGTGTCGAACGCAGTGCTAAGATCGAGTGGAACTAGTATTGAGATACAGCCTTGGTCCGAAGCTAAAAGTAAATCATTTGTTAATTTAAACTAGCGCAGTTTCTGTGCTATGATGCGGTCTGAATCCTGACTGAAATTTTCCATACATATCATTTTCTTGCAAGAAAGAGCACAATTTAGCGGACACAACTTTTTCTAGAATTTTAGACATAAATGGAAGATTTGAAATGGGTCTGTAATTTGCTAGGATATTTGGATCTAATTGCGGTTTCTTAATGAGAGGTTTTATTACTGCCAGTTTGAATATTCTTGGAACATGACCAAACAATAAAGATGAGTTAATAATATTGAGAAGAGGCTCTTCCACTACAGGTAACACTTCTTTCAGTAGTTTAGTGGGTATTGAATCTAATAAACATGTTGTTGGTTTAGATGCAATGATAAGTTTATTTAGCTCTTCCTGTCCTATAGTTGTAAAGCGGTGTAGTTGTTCTTGAGGGGTGATAATTGAGGCTGAATCATAAGACACCATAAAAGATTGTACATTTACAATTGTGTTTCTGATGCTTTCTATTTTCTCATTGAAGAAATTCATAAAATCATTACTACTATACTGTAACGGAATATTTTGCTCTGGTGATGTTTGTTTATTTGTTAGTCTAGCTATGGTGTTGAATAAAAACCTTGGATTATTTTGGTTATTTTCTATTAGTTTGCGGAGATGCTCAGCCTTGGCTGCTTTTAGAACCTTTTTATAACGTGACATACTGTCTTTCCACGCGATTCTAAAGACCTCTAAATTAGTTCGTTTCCATTTACGCTCTAAGTTACGAGTTTCTCTCTTGATAACATGCGTAGCACTGTTGTGCCATGGTGCTTTAGTTTTCTCTCTAACCTTTTTTAATCTAATTGGTGCAACAATTTCTAGTTTACTAGAGAAAATGGTGCTCAACCTGCTAGTAATTTCCTCTAGTTCATCTGTTTGTTTGGGTTCACTGAGCAGCTGAGATAGATCAGGTAAGCTATTTGAGAATCTATCTATAGTGGTTGGAAGGATTGTTCTGCCTGGTTGATAACGTGGCGCAACATGACAAATTTCAGAAGTACGTATTATGCAAGTTATCATGTAATGATCAGTGACATCATCACTTTGCGGTACAATATCTATATCGGTTGGATTGGTTCCATATGATATAATTAAATCTAGTGTATGATTTAGACGATGAGTGGGACCACTGACGTTTTGCATGACCCCAAAGGAGTTTAATAAATCTGTAAATGCAGCCCCTAACACATCATTTGTGTTACCTACGTGTATGTTAAAATCTCCAACAATTATTGCTTTATTGACATTGACCAATAGATCTGAGAGAAAGTCTGCAAACTCTTTTAGGAAATCAGCACAGGGCCCTGGAGGTCTATATACAGTAGCCAAGGCTAGAGATAATAGGGATATTTTTCTTACATCTAAGAGCGTAACATTTAGAACAAGTACTTCAAATGAATTAAACCTGTGACCTGTTTTCTGAGTAACATTTAGAATATCTCTATAGATTGTTGCAACACCGCCGCCACGTCGATCAGACGGGGCTCATGCTTATAACAGCATCCCGGTGGAGTGGACTCATTTAGACCGAAATAATCATTTGGTTTAAGCCAGGTTTCAGTAAGGCAAAATACATCGAAACTATTATCTGTGACCATTTCATTTACAATAACCGCCTTAGGTGTGAGCGATCTAATGTTTAGAAGACCTAGCTTTAGAAATTGTTTTTGTTCACTGATATTGAGATTTTCTGGTTTAATTACAATAAGATTTTTCCTAGATCCTACAGTTGATTTATTGTTTGGCCTCACTAAACGAGGAATAGACACAGTTTCTATATAATGTTCTACACTACTTATATCAATTAAGTTGGGACAGCAAAGACTGTGATTTGGACTTTGACTTACTAGTCATATAGTGTGTAACGTCTTGGAGATGTTGTCCGACAGAACAGCCGCTCCGATTCTGTTGGGGTGTAGGCCATCAGCACGGTAGAGCCTAGGTCGCTCCCAGAACAGATTTCAATTATTTACAAAGAGTAGTTTCTTTTCATTACACAATGACATTAACCATTCATTTAGTGCAAATAATCTACTGAGCCTTTCCTGTCCTTGTCGGTACGTGGGAAGCGGTCCAGACACGATGATCGTTGCTTCAGGCGACGTGCTGCGTACCGTCTCGATCAGGCTCCTGTAGTCCTTCTTCAGAACCTCCGTCTGCCGCAGCCTGATGTCGTTCACTCCCGCGTGCAGCACAACAGCTCCGACGCGCTCGTCACCGTTCAGGATCTTGGGAACATGTGCAGCGACATCTAGAACACGAGCACTAGGAAAGCAGTGATTGCGCACCTTACCTTTACCTGAGGTAGCACGGACATGACGGACGATGGAACTGCTGATGATCACGGCGTCGTCCCGTACCGACTCGCGAAGAGGGGAGAAGCGGTTCCGGGTGAAGATCTCGAAGACCGGGAGAGGCGGAGAGGTTCTTGGTCTGGTCCTGGCTCGTGTCTTCCGCTGAGGAATCACCCAGGGCCCATGGTGTTGTGTCGGTGCCGGAGTGAATGAAGCCAGAGATGATCGCGTTCTGGGTGCTTGCGTACTATGCAGAGAAGCACACAGAGTAGACGAGGTTGGAGTCACAAAGTTACTAACCACTGACTTGTGAGCATCGGCGCGTGATGTTTCAAGCGCTGATCTCCGGTCTCGCAGCTCGGCTTGCCTCTCTAGCAGACCACGGATCTGCTTCTCCACGGACTCCAGCTCCAACTGCACCGAATGCAGCTCGAATGTGTCCTCACCTGCACTCAGAGGTAACGTTAGACACACATTCGATATATTTGCCATTATAACAGATGAACAGTAAATTAGTAGTGATACTACCAATATCACTACTAATTTGACAGGACTGAAATCCTGGATATAACCCGTATCCTTTCAGTGAAACGGGTGTAAATGAGACGATCAATAGCCGAGAGGCCACGCGTGCGATGCTAGCGGGCTAAAGGCTAGTAGCGAAGATTCGAAAAGTTGGATCTAAGTAGCGAAATCAAAGCAATCCGATTGTTTTTTATAAGGAAAAGTATCGAAGATAAGTTCATATGCTATAAAATAGAAAGTGCTTGTTTATAAATGAGGGGTAAAGAAGAAAATCAAGGATTTAAGGATCAATTCAACGGAGCTCCAAACACAAACCGCACGCGCAATTGTCTGAAGGTCCGCACCCAACGATTTCTCTATTTCTGAAGTTTAATGGCCAGAAAATGGCCCACAAAGGAGCCAAACTCAGCCGCTTTTGCTTTCCTAAAGTGTGCTCTGAAAAGGTGCACCCTTTAGGCTCCAGTCTCTTTGGGGGCGTTGGTTCGAATCCCACCGCTGCCAGCAGAGGTTTTAATGAGGGACAGACTCCTAAAGTGTGCTCTGAAAAGGCGCAAAATCAGCTGGGAAATATGCACCCTCTTGAATCAGTGACAACAATAACTTGCAATTATTATAATGACACTTCAAAAATGAATTTAAATATAAAAATAATGTATAGCACACAGGGGTGCCCAATCCTGCTCCTGCCGATCGACTGTCCTGCACAGTTCATCTCCAACCCTAATCAAACACACCTGCCTATGATTTCAAGTGATCCTTAGGACCTTAATTGGTTGCTTCAGGTGTGTTTGATTAGGGTTGGAGATGAACTGTGCAGGAAAGTCGATCGGCAGGAGCAGGATTGGGCAACCCTGCTCTATAATAATGGAGTTTGCAAATTTGACTCATTGAGAGTTTTTGGTGAACTGACAGCTCCCTCTTTGATTTTGAGTTTAACTGCCATTTTGGAGTATGGCCCAAAGGCTTTGATTAGGTAATTCAGTTGTGTTTGATTAGAGATGGAATTGCAATCTGCAGGGAGGGGGGCCTCCAGGAGTATAACTGCGTCTCCCCTCTACTTAGTAGGCCTTTCTGCCTGTCGAGGAGCTCCTTCAAGGCACAAAAAATTGCAACTGATTTAACTATGGAGAAGTGAGACACTAAAAGAAAAAAATTGGCGAAAATGGCCCACAGAGGTATTATAACAAGGTAGCGTGGCCGAGCGGTCTAAGGCGCTGGATTAAGGCTCCAGTCTCTTCGGGAGTGTGGGTTCAAATCCCACCGCTGCCAAGTCTGCATTTTAGAAGGCACTTGTGGCTGCTGTGCCTAAGCAAAATGACTGGAGAAGTGACACTGCTTGCTCTCAGTCTCATCCAAACTCAGCCGCTTTTGCTTTCCTTGGCCGAACTCGGCGGGCTTCAGAGCCTGACGATGAATGTCCGCACCCAACGATTTCTCTATTTCTGAAGTTTAATGGCCAGAAAATAGCCCACGAAAGGAGCCAAGCTGGGGTAGCGTGGCCGAGGGGTCTAAGGCGCAGGATTTAGGCTCCAGTCTCTTTGGGGGCGTTGGTTCGAATCCCACCGCTGCCAGCAGAGGTTTTAATGAGGGACAGACTCCTAAAGTGTGCTCTGAAAAGGCGCAAAATCAGCTGGGAAATATGCACCCTCTTGAATCAGTGACAACAATAACTTGCAATTATTATAATGACACTTCAAAAATGAATTTAAATATAATAATAATGTATAGCACACAGGGATGCCCAATCCTGCTCCTGCCGATCGACTGTCCTGCACAGTTAATCTCCAACCCTAATCAAACACACCTGCCTATGATTTCAAGTGATCCTTAGGACCTTAATTGGTTGCTTCAGGTGTGTTTGATTAGGGTTGATGATGAACTGTGCAGACAAGTGAGACACTAAAAGAAATAATTGGCGAAAATGGCCCACGGAGGAATTCGTACAAGGTAGTGTGGCCGAGTGGTCTAAGGCGCTGGATTAAGGCTCCAGTCTCTTAGGGGGCGTGGGTGCCCAATCCTGCTCCTGCCGATGGACTGTCCTGCACAGTTCATCTCCAACCCTAATCAAACACACCTGCCTATGATTTCAAGTGATCCTTAAGACCTTAATTGGTTGTGTAGCCATAATCAGATGATCAGCGCAATCATGTGGTTTTAATCAACTAGATTCTAATTAAGTAAACACTCCTCCACTCTTCAGATTGTGACAAAAACAGATGTCATGGGACTTTTTAAGTTACCAATTCACACACGAAGCAAATGGTGCTGGGACTTAATTAAATTACCGACGCCAGAAGTGCCCCGCGGCGTTTCTCTCTGATAAGTAATCACAGGATCCTCTGTCTTACCAGGGGCGCCTCTCTGGCCGGAGATCCCGTGGTGTCCCCTCTGCACGACACCTCACCAACACAGACAACCTTGTGTAATCGAACCACACTGGTCATTGTTATCCAGACTTAAAACTCATCAAATCCGAAGGACGCACACACATACACGGAACTGAAGACGATCAGGAGTCCAACGCGTGACTGACCACGCGACGAACTCTGAATACACACACACACACACACACACACACACAAAGAGACAATCATTGTGAACCACGTGTAGTTAAACGTAACGTTTCAAATGTACAAATGTTTTCTGGTTGTTTTCAGGATTCCCTTGTGACTTAATTGATATAACTGTAAGCTTTTATGATATGTGAGCAGTCTGACATTCGTTTAATCACGAAAAATCACGTATCTGCATTTTACTAGCCCTAGGAATGCCGCGAGTGGAATGATTGGAATCAGAGAAATCAAATAAAATCGAATCACTAACCCAAAATGCAGTATGAGGCATACTTTATTAAATCCTAGTTTAGAAGTGTATTATTACTAAATTTGTGGTCTCTATGCACATGACCCAGAAGGCGTGTACTTCGCGAACCACGAGGTTTGCCGACACGCCTCCTCCCAAACGATTGGATCAGACGCGTACGAAAGGCGTGTCTCGAGCGCCTTCAAAACCAGGAGCGCCATGTCTCCTCTGTGCTAGCAGTCCTACGCCAGAGAGAGGTTCCCTTCTTCAACAAGAACTCCAACCGGAGCTCTTCGTTTGCTTTCTAAATTTCGTTTTAATCTAAGTTTTCTTTCCGTTATCTACCTCAGTTGATAGTTTTCCTTCGTTCAGTGCACTCACGAACGAAACGAATTTAAGATTAAGCATCCGTCGTACGAGCTGAAGAGATCGCAACATCTACCTCCGTCCGAACGAAACTTCGGACATTCAGCCTACGTTTCCTTTCAAACCAGCTGCACAAAAGGGGCCATATCAATGCAAGTATAATCTAAAATAGAATGCTGTTTTAAGGTTGTCTAGAACTTCCTAAAAAGCCTTTGGGTCTCATTTTGAAGTAACTGTTTGAACTGTTCTGTGCTGAGAAGATTTCTCTCTCTCTCTCTCTCTCTCTCTCTCTCTCTCTCTCTCACCCTCTAACTTTCTCTCTCCAATATTTCGTATTGCCATCATTTTCTGTTTCGTTGTAATTGTTTGTTTTGCTATGCATATTTACTCCTGCGTGATTTTAAGTAGTTTATGTAATCCTTAGTCTTGTTTTATTAAATTCCATAATCCTTTGAATAGAATCTGTCTCATGGTTCCATACTTGAAGTCCCTGAAAATGTCGATATAAGCTCCAAGCTCTATTTGGTTTAACTATTGAAGTATCAAAAGTGCCTGACACGAAAATATCCTTCCTTGTGGCCACAGGAAAGTGTGTTTTCGTTGGGTACCGGCTAGTAAATTGTGATAAAGGAAGTCTTCTCCTCCACGTCCGCTGGACGGACAGGTTGTGTGATAACTGAACTTGAATCATATCAAAATTTATTCGCATAATTTATATGAATTTACCGACCTATATTAATAATTAATACGAACAATCGTGTTAATTGTTCATATACGGTGAGGTTTAGTCTATTCCCTATTTGGGATAATTTAATGTATGTAGACAATGAATATTCATGATCTGATGAATATTATTCCCCATTTAAGCTAATAATTTCCCCAAAACAAGTCATTGTCGCTACAGTTGCTTCAGCTGTGTTTGATTAGACTGTCCTGTCGTGGACCTTAATTGGTTGCTTCAGGTGTGTTTGATAGGGCTGGAGATGAACTGTGCAGGACAGTCGATCGGCAGGAGCAGGATTGGGCAACCCTGCTCTATAATAATGGAGTTTGCAAATTTGACTCATTGAGAGTTTTTGGTGAACTGACGGCTACCTCTTGATTTTGAGTTTAACTGCGACACATCTGGCTGCCATTTTGGAGTATGGCCCAAAGGCTATGATTAGGTATTTCTGTTGTGTTTGAGTAGCGAATGGCGCACGGAGGTATTTGCACAAGGTAGCGTGGCCGAGCGGTCCAAGGTGCTGGATTAAGGCTCCAGCCACTTCGGGGGTGTGGGTTCAAATCCCACCACTGCCAAGCCTGCATAATAGAAGGCACTTGTGGCTGCTGTGCCTAAGCGAAACAACTGGAGAGCCTGATGATGAAGGCCTGCACCCAACGATTTCTCTATTTCTGAAGTTTAATGGCCAGAAAATGGCCCACGAAAGGATCCACGCTGGGGTAGCGTGGCCAAGGTGTCCATGGCACTGGATTTAGGCTCCAGTCTAGGCGCGGATTCGAATCCCAATGCTGCCAGCAGAGGTTTTAATGAGGGACAGACTCCTAAAGTGTGCTCTGAAAAGACGCAAAATCAGCTGGAAAATATGAACCCTCTTGAATCAGGGACAACAATAACTTGCAATTATTATAATGACACTTCAAAAATGAATTTAAATATAATAATAATGTACAGCACACAGGGATGCCCAATCCTGCTCCTGCCGATAGACTGTCCTGCACAGTTCATCTCCAACCCTAATCAAACACACCTGCCTATGATTTCAAGTGATCCTTAGGACCTTAATTGGTTGCTTCAGGTGTGTTTGATTAGGGTTGATGATGAACTGTGCAGACAAGTGAGACACTAAAAGAAATAATTGGCGAAAATGGCCCACGGAGGAATTCGTACAAGGTAGTGTGGCCGAGCGGTCTAAGGCTGCCATTTTGGAGTATGGCCCAAAGGCTATGATTAGGTAATTCTGTTGTGTTTGATTAGAGATGGAATTGCAATCTGCAATCTGTAACTGCGTCCCCCCTCTACTTAGTAGGCCTTTCCACCTGTTGAGGAGCTCCTTCAAGGCACGAAGAATTTCAACTGATTTAACTATGGAGAAGTGAGACACTAAAATAAAAAATTGGCGAAAATGGCCCACAGATGTATTCGTATAAGGTAGCGTGGCCGAGCGGTCTAAGGCGCTGGATTAAGGCTCCAGTCTCTTCGGGGGCGTGGGTTCAAATCTCACCGCTGCCAAGTCTGCATTTTAGAAGGCACTTGTGGGCACTGTGCCTAAGCGAAACAACTGGAGAAGTGACACTGCTTGCACCCAGGCTGCGTTCCAGTCCAAAATTGTCAAGCCCTTCACTCGCTAACTCCCCTCCGTCTCGTTCACTCGGATGTGCGTCATTGCTTACGTTGCACGAGTGTCCACTTCTGGCGGAAACTGCAATGGGCTGAACTGGACGTTCACGAAGTGGAACGCACTTCAAAATGGCAGCAGGGATTTCCCCGAGGGGAAGTGCTTAGGGAAGTTTGCAAGTGCGTGTCTAAAAGTGGACTGAAACGCAGCAATAGACTCATCCAAACTCAGCCGCTTTTGCTTTCCTTGGCCGAACTCGGCGGGCTTCAGAGCCTGACGATGAAGGTCCGCACCCAACGATTTCTCTATTTCTGAAGTTTAATGGCGAGAAAATGGCCCACGAAAGGAGCCAAGCTGGGGTAGCGTGGCTGAGGGGTCTAAGGCGCTGGATTTATGCTCCAGTCTCTTCGGGGGCGTGGGTTCGAATCCCACTGCTGCCAGCAGAGGTTTTAATGAGGGACAGACTCCTAAAGTGTGCTCTGAAAAGGTGCAAAATCAGCTGGGAAATATGCACCCTCTTGAATCAGGGACAGCATAACTTGCAATTATTATAATGACAGTTCAAAAATGAATTTTAATATAAAAATAATGTATAGCACACAGGGGTGCCCAATCCTGCTCCTGCACAGTTCATCTCCAACCCTAATCAAACACACCTGCCTATGATTTCAAGTGATCTTTAGGACCTTAATTGGTTGCTTCAGGTGTGTTTGATAGGGTTGGAGATGAACTGTGCAGGACAGTCGATCGGCAGGAGCAGGATTGGGCAACCCTGCTCTATAATAATGGAGTTTGCTCCCATTAATGGAGTGGCTCCCAGGCTGCGTTCCAGTCCAAAATTGTCAAGCCCTTCACTCGCTAACTTCCCTCCGTCTCGTTCACTCGGATGTGCGTCATTGCTTACGTTGCACGAGTGTCCACTTCTGGCGGAAACTGCAATGGGCTGAACTGGAACGTCCTAAGCCCTTGATCACTTGGAATCAGCTATGGAGTTGATTTATTATTTACAATTTTTTTCCCTTTAAGAATTTGTTTAATGCAGCATCCAAATGTATATAGGTTTGTTTGGGTTGTTTTACATTAAAAAAATCTAATTAATATATAATAGAGTTGTTTGTGGTGGTGGTGATTAGACGAGATCGGTGGTGACGTCACAATCGTGTTGCATTGTGGTAAATGGAACTGCCTGAAGTGTACATATGAAGTAGACTCGCTCCCTCGGTCAAAATCGAGGGAACAAGTGTCTGTCCATATAAACTTCCCTCGTCCACTTCACGAAGTGGAACACACTTCAAAATGGCGGCAGGGATTCCCCCGAGGGGAAGTGCTTAGGGAAGTTTGCAAGTGCGTGTCTAAAAGTGGACTGAAACGCAGCAATAGTCTCATCCAAACTCAGCCGCTTTTGCTTTCCTTGGCCGAACTCGGCGGGCTTCAGAGCCTGACTATGAAGGTCCGCACCCAACGAATTCTCTATTTCTGAAGTTTAATGGCCAGAAAATAGCCCACGAAAGGAGCCAAGCTGGGGTAGCGTGGCCGAGGGGTCTAAGGCGCTGCATTTAGGGGTCTCTTTGGGGGCGTCGGTTCGAATCCCACCGCTGCCAGCAGAGGTTTTAATGAGGGACAGACTCCTAAAGTGTGCTCTGAAAAGGCGCAAAATCAGCTGTGAAATATGCACCCTCTTGAATCAGGGACAACATTAACACCTGCCGATGATTTCAAGTGATCCTTAGGACCTTAATTGGTTGCTTCAGCTGTGTTTGATTAGACTGTCCTGCACAGTTCATCTCCAACCCTAATCAAACACACCTGCCTATGATTTCAAGTGATCCTTAGGACCTTAACTGGTTGCTTCAGGTGTGATTGATAGAGTTGGAGATGAACTGTGCAGGACAGGCGATCGGCAGGAGCAGGATTGGGCAACCCTGCTCTATAATAATGGAGTTTGCAAATTTGACTCATTGAGAGTTTTTGGTGAACTGACAGCTACCTCTTGATTTTGAGTTTAACTGCGACACATCTGGCTGCCATTTTGGAGTATGGCCCAAAGGCTATGATTAGGTAATTCTGTTGTGATTGATTAGAGATGGAATTGCAATCTACAGGGAGGGGGGCCTCCAGGAGTGTAAATGCGTCCCCCCTCTACTTAGTAGGTCTTTCCATCTGTCGAGGAGCTCCTTCAAGTCATGAACAATTTCAACTGAGCCTCTATTTCTGAAGTTTAATGGCCAGAAAATGGCCCACGAAAGGAGCCGAGCTTCTTCAGGGGCGTGGGTTCGAATCCCACCGCTGCCAGCAGAGGTTTTAATGAGGGACAGACTCCTAAAGTGTGCTCTGAAAAGGTGCAAAATCAGCTGGAAAATATGCACCCTCTTGAATCAGGGACAACAATAACTTGCAATTATTATAATGACACTTCAAAAATGAATTTAAATATAATAATAATGAATAGCACACAGGGATGCCCAATCCTGCTCCTGCCGATGGACTGTCCTGCACAGTTCATCTCCAACCCTAATCAAACACACCTGCCTATTATTTCAAGTGATCCTTAGGACCTTAATTGGTTGCTTCAGCTGTGTTTGATTAGACTGTCCTGCCGATCGACTGCCCTGCACGTTCATCTCCAACCCTAATCAAACCCACCTGCCCTATGATTTCAAGTGATCCTTAGGACCTTAATTGGTTGCTTCAGGTGTGTTTGATAGGGTTAGAGACGAACTGTGCAGGACAGTCGTTCGGCAGGAGCAGGATTGGGCAACCCTGCTCTATAATAATGGAGTTTGCAAATTTGACTCATTATGAGTTTTTGGTGAACTGACAGCTACCTCTTGATTTTGAATTTAACTGCGACACATCTGGCTGCCATTTTGGAGTATGGCCCAAAGGCTATGATTAGGTAATTCTGTTGTGTTTGATTAGAGATGGAATTGCAATCTACAGGGAGGGGGGCCTCCAGGAGTGTAAATGCGTCCCCCCTCTACTTAGTAGGCCTATCCATCTGTCGAGGAGCTCCTTCAAGGCATGAACAATTTTAACTGAGCCTCTATTTCTGAAGTTTAATGGCCAGAAAATGGCCCACGAAAGGAGCCGAGCTTCTTCAGGGGCGTGGGTTCGAATCCCACCGCTGCCAGCAGAGGTTTTAATGAGGGACAGACTCCTAAAGTGTGCTCTGAAAAGGCGCAAAATCAGCTGGAAAATATGCACCCTCTTGAATCAGGGACAACAATAACTTGCAATTATTATAATGACAGTTCAAAAATGAATTTAAATATAATAATAATGTATAGCACACAGGGATGCCCAATCCTGCTCCTGCAGATCGACTGTCCTGCGCAGTTCATCTCCAACCCTAATCAAACACACCTGCCTATGATTTCAAGTGATCCTCAGGACCTTAATTGGTTGCTTCAGGTGTGTTTGATTAGGGTTGATGATGAACTGTGCAGACAAGTGAGACACTAAAAGAAATAATTGGCGAAAATGGTCCACGGAGGAATTCGTACAAGGTAGTGTGGCCGAGCTGTCTAAGGCTGCCATTTTGGAGTATGGCCCAAAGGCTATGATTAGGTAATTCTGTTGTGTTTGATTAGAGATGGAATTGCAATCTGCAGTGAGGGGGGCCTCCAGGAGTGTAACTGCGTCCCCCCTCTACTTAGTAGGCCTTTCCACCTGTCGAGGAGCTCCTTCAAGGCACGAAGAATTTCAACTGATTTAACTATGGAGATGTGAGACACTAAAAGATAAAATTGGCGAAAATGGCCCACGGTGGTATTCTCATAAGGTAGCGTGGCCGAGCGGTCTAAGGCGCTGGATTAAGGCTCCAGTCTCTTCGGGGGCGTGGGTTCAAATCCCACCGCTGCCAAGTCTGCATTTTAGAAGGCACTTGTGGGCACTGTGCCTAAGCGAAACAACTGGAGAAGTGACACTGCTTGCACCCAGGCTGCGTTCCAGTCCAAAATTGTCAAGCCCTTCACTCGCTAACTACCCTCCGTCTCGTTCACTCGGATGTGCGTCATTGCTTACGTTGCACGAGTGTCCACTTCTGGCGGAAACTGCAATGGGCTGAACTGGAACGTCCTAAGCCCTTGATCACTTGGAATCAGCTATGGAGTTGATTTATTATTTACAATTTTTTTCCCTTTAAGAATTTGTTTAATGCAGCATCCAAATGTATATAGGTGTGTTTGGGTTGTTTTACATTAAAAAAATCGAATTAATATATAATAGAGTTGTTTGTGGTGGTGGTGATTAGACGAGATCGGCGGTGACGTCACAATCGTGTTGCATTGTGGTATATGGAACTGCCTGAAGTGTACATATGAAGTAGACTCGCTCCCTGGGTCAAGATCGAGGGAACGAGTGTCTGTCCATATAAATTTTCCTCGTCCACTTCACGAAGTGGAACGCACTTCAAAATGGCAGCAGGGATTTCCCCGAGGGGAAGTGCTTAGGGAAGTTTGCAAGTGCGTGTCTAAAAGTGGACTGAAACGCAGCAATAGTCTCATCCAAACTCAGCCGCTTTTGCTTTCCTTGGCCGAACTCGGCGGGCTTCAGAGCCTGACGATGAAGGTCCGCACCCAACGATTTCTCTATTTCTGAAGTTTAATGGCCAGAAAATAGCCCACGAAAGGAGCCAAGCTGGGTTAGCGTGGCAGAGGGGTCTAAGGCGCTGGATTTAGGCTCCAGTTTCTTTGGGGGCGTGGGTTCGAATCCCACACTGCCAGCAGAGGTTTTAATGAGGGACAGACTCCTAAGGTGTGCTCTGAAAAGGCGCAAAATCAGCTGGGAAATATGCACCCTCTTGAATCAGGGACAACATAACTTGCAATTATTATAATGACAGTTCAAAAATGAATTTAAATAAAAAAATAATGTATAGCACACAGGGGTGCCCAATCCTGCTCCTGCCGATCGACTGTCCTGCACAGTTCATCTCCAACCCTAATCAAACACACCTGCCTATGATTTCAAGTGATCCTTAGGACCTTAATTGGTTGCTTCAGGTGTGTTTGATAGGGTTGGAGATGAACTGTGCAGGACAGTCGATCGGCAGGAGCAGGATTGGGCAACCCTGCTCTATAATAATGGAGTTTGCAAATTTGACTCATTGAGAGTTTTTGGTGAACTGTCAGCTACCTCTTGATTTTGAGTTTAACTGCGACACATCTGGCTGCCATTTTGGAGTATGGCCCAAAGGCTATGATTAGGTATTTCGGTTCTGTTTGATTAGCAAATGGCCCACGGAGGTACACTCACAAGGTAGTGGGGCCGAGCGGTCTAAGGCGCTGGATTAAGGCTCCAGTCCCTTCGGGGGTGTGGGTTCAAATCCCACCACTGCCAAGTCTGCATTTTAGAAGGCACTTGTGGCTGCTGTGCCTAAGCGAAACAACTGGAGAAGTGACACTGCTTGCTTCCAGTCTCATCCAAACTCAGCCGCTCTTGTTTTTCTTGGCCGAACTCGGCGGGCTTCAGAGCCTGACGATGAAGGTCTGCACCCAACGATTTCTCTATCTCTGAAGTTTAATTGCCAGAAAATAGCCCACGAAAAGAGCCAAGCTGGGGTAGCGTGGCCAAGGGGTCTAATGCGCTGGATTTAGGCTCCAGTCTCTTGGGGGCGTGGGTTCGAATCCCACCGCTGCCAGCAGAGGTTTTAATGAGGGACAGACTCCTAAAGTGTGCTCTGAAAAGGCGCAAAATCAGCTGGGAAATATGCACCCTCTTGAATCAGGGACAACATAACTTGCAATTATTATAATGACAGTTCAAAAATGAATTTGAATATAAAAATAATGTATAGCACACAGGGGTGCCCAATCCTGCTCCTGCCGATCGACTGTCCTGCACAGTTCATCTCCAACCCTAATCAAACACACCTGCCTATGATTTCAAGTGATCTTTAGGACCTTAATTGGTTGCTTCAGGTGTGTTTGATTAGGGTTGGAGATGAACTGTGCAGGACAGTCGATAGGCAGGAGCAGGATTGGGCAACCCTGCTCTATAATAATGGAGTTTGCAAATTTGACTCATTGAGAGTTTTTGGTGAACTGGCAGCTACCTCTTGATTTTGAGTTTAACTGCGACACATCTGGCTGCCATTTTGGAGTATGGCCCAAAGGCTTTGATTAGGTAATTCAGGTGTGTTTGATTAGAGATGGAATTGCAATCTGCAGGGAGGGGGGCCTACAGGAGTATAACTGCGTCCCCCCTCTACTTGGTAGGCCTTTCCACCTGTCGAGGAGCTCCTTCAAGGCACAAAGAATTTCAACTGATTTAAATATGGAGACGTGAGAAGAAAAAAGAAAAAAGAAAAAATTGGTGAAAATGGTCCACGGCGGTATTCTCACAAGGTAGCGTGGCCGAGCGGTCTAAGGTGTTGGATTAATGCTGGGGAACAATAGTCCAACAAAGGTGGAGAAGAAGGGAAGAAAAGGAGGGAGGAAAAAAAAGAAGGGGAAGAAGAGAAAGAAAAAACGAAGTAAAGAAAGGCTGAAATTTGATGTCCAAAGAGATGCCTTCATTAGCATAGGTCTTATGATACATTTTCCGTTTTTTTCGTGTGTGAAAATGCATTTATATGAAATATTGTGTTATATGAAAGTAAAAGTAAATAAGCAAATTATTTTTGAATGCATACTGTTCCAGTGTTAATAAAATATACGTATATAATTTGTTTGTTGTGTTTCTTTGATATTCTTTCATAAAAATATATAATTGCCAATGGAACAGTGTTATTATTTAGTAGTTGTTGTATTATTACTGATCTGATTAAGTATGTTTTTAGGTTACATTCAAACAAGACACTTGCAAATCTGTTATTTGTAATGAACAAAGATGCAACCTATTAAATAGTAACTAATATGCTGGAAATGTCAAACACAAGAATAACAAAATGTATACATTTTTTATACAAAAGTTATATTGTTGCAGTGTTCTGATGAACTAGTGTTATATGAAAGTCAAAGTCAAAAAGAAATCACTAGAAATCATGTCAACAGAACAGTAATGAATATTAAAATTTTAAATACTGGTAACATGTTTTAAAAATAAATAAATAAAATGAAAAGTTAAATAGGTTTTCAAAAACAAGAAATAAAATGTTAAAATGTTAAATAATGTTATTAAAAAAATTTAATAATATTCAACACAAGTATTAACTATTTAAACAACTGTTCACACTATATACATGATGCTATACAGGAAAATATATACATCATTTGGAAATGGTTCCCCGCATTTCCTCTAACCACACCTCTTTTGCAAACAGTCTCAGTCTGTGGGCAGTACACCCTGCCCCTGTACTGTTGCACTTGTTTTAAATTGCCCACATTTTTTGCAAGTGTTGGCCTCTACGGTTCTCCTGTAGGGTCTCTTGGGCATGGCGTCTGGATTGGCAGCTGGTGAAGCGGGTAAGCGGGTGCCCTGTACAGCTGTTGGCTGTAACAGTGGGTGTACCATTTGCATCCCCTGGACCATTGGGATGCCCTGGATCATGTGCACTCCCTGAAACATTGGCACACCCTGGAACATTGGCACACCCTGAAACATTGGCACACCCTGGAAACCTGGTGCTGATGGTATAAGTATATTTGGTACCATCTGCATTGATGCTCCAGGTGCTGATGGTGTCAGCAATGTCTGACTCTGCGCTGGTGCCTTGGGTCTGAGAGGGGGTCGCCCAACAGAAGTCTGCCTCTGCTTTGCCTGACCAGCTGTGCTCTCTGGTAGCTTGTACTGGTGCTGCTCCCCTGGTTGTTCTTGCTCAGTCCGTAGACTTTTGGCTACCTGGAGAGGCTCATGAGCTTCAGGGAGGGGCTGAGGCAACTGAATGCCCTGAAGCAGCACAGACAGCTCTTGCTTTTTCTGTCTTTTGTTGTACCACTGAATCAGGGTGTTCTGGTTAACCTCCACCAGCTGCATGGATGTTCCTCCCATCACCAAGCTGTTGCCCAGTACAAGCTGCCTTATCCTGCGATAGTCTTGCAGGATCAGAGACCATCTTAACAGAGCTCCCTTGCCTTTTCTTTAAGGGCTTGGGTGGATAGTACAAAGTCTGATGAAGATGGTCTCCACCAGATGGCAACAGTCAGGCCACTGAGCAGGTGCGCTGCTTGCACCCAGCACACATCTGGTGGTGCTCTCTACACCAGGGTGAGTGGGCTTCTTCGGGACCTTGAAGCGTCCACTCAGCAGTCTCTTTCGGCATCGACTGTCATACACCACCCGTTCCTTGTCCTTGTCATCCAGGTTCTGCCAAAGAGCAATTATGGTGTTGGCTTCCTGGTTGGTAAGGCTGAGGGCTGTGTGGGCCCGGAGATCCAACAGATATTCTGCCAGCTGATCCACATGTTGATAACCCGGGACATTTTGATAGTCAACAGCCTATTAAAAAACACAAACATGCAATACAATTATTGCATCACATCTGTCTAATGCATAATTCCATAACTGATTGTGTTATTTTCCTGTTTATCACCGTAAGCACTGTATAGTACAAAGCAGAGAGCGCCATTCTTGACATTTTCTCAACATGTTCTTTACAAAGCACCAAATAAATAAAGATGACTTGACTTGATGTGTATTTGCAGCTTACAAATGAATTTAGGCTGTACTTTTAAATGTAAAATATGTGGAAAGTCTGGATTTAAAGCACTGGATGTTAATTCATCATAATTATTCTAGTTAATTTGAAAGACATACAAAGGAGTAGTATTTAGGGGACCAGAGAAGGGGATGTGGAGCCCAGTACAGGTGTGGTACTGCTGGTGACCAGGGTGGAAGAACCCAGTGTCAGTGTGGAAGAGGGTGGTGACAGAACAGCCTCCGGATCTGCTATTGTGCGATCCTCGCTGATGTCACAGAAGCCCTCATCTTCATCTTGCTCCTCCACACTGAGATCCTTATTGAGCTCTGCCGTCTGCTCAGAGTCTGGATTCATGTCCTGCAGTGCCTAACCAGTCTGCTGGAACAGATACTGCACTCCAATGAGCTCACCTGAAATAAAAACAATAAACAAACAGAAATTAAATAGAATGTTGTGTATCATATATGATACATTAGGCTTTTGTAGTAGCTCATATAGTGTGAGAATGTAGAGCTCATCGTCAAGGAGAAAAAACCCACAACAGTTTTATTCAGAGGCCCAACACGTTTAATTATGGGAGCAAAACATGAAATGAAATGCAATACAATGATGATTGAGAGAAAAGTCTGATGATCATTTTGATATTTACATGTAACATGATTTTCTAATCAAGTGAACCCAAGCTGTTTCAGTCTAGCAACTAGTCATTACATATTACTAACAATATAAAAGTTATTCTTACAATTACTTTATAAAAATCAGTAAAAGGTTTCACAGTGAAAAGAAACGTGAAGCACAAGCTGAAGGTGGACACTTTTAAAATTATACTAAAAGACTATAATCAATCAGGCAACAGAGGGCATGTTACCTGAAAAGTTTTGATCATGTTGATCATTTAGAGGCCTTTAGAAACTTGCACATCAATTATGATACAATCGACTCTATAGGGTTAAATCTGACATTTAGACGGAGGTTACACAGAAATTGCAAGTTGATAAAATAAAAAATATATAAAATAATTCTCACCGGTGTAACATGCAGGGGCACAAAACGTGGGGACCACTTTCATGCCAAACAGCTTTTCATAATTGCCGTTTAAACAGTGAACAAGTTCTCCTGTGTAGCTAATGGCTCCGATGACAGGGAAGCAGCCTCCCGGTCCTGGTTCCACCGGTGTAGACCCTTCAGCAGATAAATCTGAAAATTTAGACTGTTTGCACTGGTCCCTTTAAATAGACACAACAGTGTTTAGGGGGTGTTAAAGAAACACACAAAAACACTTAATGCTCTTTCTTTACACATGCACAGTGTGTGTGACAAAGACAATACATGGGATGAAACGGTTCAGGTATAAATGAAAGGACTCGAGAGAAGTGGAGCCTCTGGCACATCTGTAGGTCTTCAGAAGCACGCCTCCCTTGTTTAGGCTCCCTGTCTCTGTATAGAGCACAACACCAGGGGGGTCTTGAATGCATTTCACATGCTTCTTCTGGACATTCCAGATGTGCTCCATCCTTTCTCGGTCCAGCAGAGGAACACCTAGGGAGTGTTTACCCTTGCTGCTCAGGAGCTCTGTAAGCAGCCGCTCAAGGAGAAGGATGGTAGTCTCCTCTCTGCAGGTCCTCCTCCGGCAATGGAGTGCCAGCTCATCCCTGGTAAGATACTTGTTGACATCTTCATCTGTCAGCGCAGGCCAACCCTGGGATATCAACAGCTCTCTCTTTGCTTTGCGAAGCATAGAAACATCAGCCGCATCCCACTCAAAAATGCACGCTGACAGCCGTGACATGAAGATAGGATACAGCTGATGGGCATCAGTTGTACACCCCATGGCAATCCTGTGCATATAATGCCAGATGTAGAAGCGAATCATGAGATCAGGCCAACCTCTGAATCTGGTTTTCAGCTTGGTCTCACCCACATCAGTGCAGCAGCCACAGTCCACGTACAAAACAGCAGGTGGATCCACACTAGTCTGCTGGTACCTTTTCACCAGACCATCGACCATCATGTCCAGTCCTGCTCCTTCCTGTGCTGTCAGCACACTCATGAGCACCTGACCAAACTCATTGCCAACAGAGGTAAGCCACAGTACCGTTCCCCTTGCCGTCCCAGCCAGCGTCTTAGTGATCTGCAGTAGATGACAGGAAGCATGCAATGTAATGAAACATCATACCATGTAGAATATAATACTCATGCTCTGATAATGATATAACAGTAAACACCATAAATTAACAAAAATCCCCTGCTAACCTTTTTAGTGGAATCCATCTTCAAGACTGAACCATACGTGGATGTTATCCTTGCATGGATTTCATCCAGCCTTGTCAGGTATCTTGGCTATACACGGTGAGCAGCCACTTGCAGCTTGGCACCACTGTAGGCTCTGGGGGTTCCTGGAATTGTATTTGCAACACCCCGGGTCGTTTGAGGAAGTCCCCGCATTGGGTGGTGTACTGGGCCATACGCTGGAGCCACTCCTCGCTGTGGTTCTCACGCAGCTGTTTGATGACCCGCGTGGGACTGTTGCCTAGGCCACGCTCACGCAGGAGCCGAATGACTCTCATATCACAGGCATACCTTAGGAAAAGCAAAATCCACACATTCATATATTTTACATCTTTGATTTGTAAAGTATTTGCAAACATATGTGATGATGAGCTATCAACTGGATGTGGAATTAAAGTGTACTTACTTCCGCGTGAGGATGACCCGAAATTCAGAGCGATGGCCCAGATCCAGCTGTTGCAGGACAGTCTGACTCCAGGACACATGCGAGGCTTTACACTTGGTACAGATGAGGGTTTCTGTGACCATGTTGTACATCCTATCGATGTCCAGAACCTGCCGTGCCCTTTTGTGCAGACCGCCTCCTGTCAGCTGATGCTGCCCGCAGGCAGAATTGGGACAGAGAGCCTTGATCTTCCACAGCTTGTACGGCATCCACAGCAACAGAGCATGACAAAAAAATCTGTCTGGAGATGGAGCCTGGTTGTAAATAAGTGCTGGCTGTGGTGGGTAATACCAGAGCTGTAGGTTGTCTCGAAGCTCTGGTTTTCCCTTGGGCCCCATTTTAAAAAGCCTGCTGGCAATCCACCTGTGATCCTCTGGCGGCAAGGTCTCCGACCACAAGCGATGCAGTCGAACTGCAGATGGAACTTGCAATGACGCCCCGGAAGGAGCAGTCTGTGAAGGTGCAGTCTGTGAAGGAAAAAGAAAAAAACATATAGTCTAGCAGGTCATTTATTTAATTAGCGCTTTATCTATCCAAGACTACCCTCACATAAAATAGAAAATATTGGATGTCAAATACGTACTTAAGGTAATAGAATATAATTGGTACATTTTTTCCAAATGTTTTCAGAATTGTGTCAGCTGCTAGCGCTATTTTGTGCAACTCTAGTGAGTTGTGACAGTTAATATGCAAAATCAATTATTTTAGACCAATAGAATTTGAAATTGCTTACCGAGACAATACCGCAAGACTGGTCCCATCTGCAGTGGTTCTGGGGACAGAGGCTGGAACTCCAGGATCTTGTGTCTGTAAAATCATGCAGTGAAATATAATAGATTTTGTATATATAACAAGAGAAACAGTCAAACATACCTGTCCAATAATTATAACTCATCCTGAATGGAATTATACAATGCTGTTCAAAAGTCTGGGGTCAGTAAGTTTATTTTATGTTTTTGAAAGAAGATTAAAATACAGTCAAAAAACAGTTATACTGGGAAATAATATTGCTGCTTATTTTAATGTATTCATTAATGTGTCATTGCTGAAAAAAGTCTCAATTTACTGACCACACCAACTTTTGAACAGTACTGTATATAAAATATATTTAATTCAAAGAGTATATAGTACTGTTACTACTTCATTATGGTAAGATTTCCTGGAATACAAGATATGTGTGCACAGGAAAGTGGACAGGAGTGGAATGTGTATTCATGGAATGCAATGTTGATTAAGCCAGTACTTACAGAGACAGTGGTGCTTGGTGTAGGGGCACTGGACAATGCTGCGCTCGGTTGGTCATCAACCTGAGATGGTCTCCTAGCCACACTGAGATTTGGCTTTGCGGCAGAAATGTGGGACCCACCAAATCTTGGGTTGGTAAACTAAAATAGGGCAAAACCATTTCAACTAAATGACAAAATAAGCTGTAACAGCACAGTGGCAAAAAATAAAATTACATTTTTGTTAAATGAGAAAATATCTGTTGTTTCAATATGTCATATAACTAAATGAACTGCTTTCTTGCTGTACATGTTTCGTTAATTTATTTCATGTATTACCACCCTCTGCTACTTTAGATTACTATAGATTGAAGTAAGCACAGTTAGAATAGAAAAATGAGTGGGAAGGCATTGGTAGAATGTGAGTATTATTGTAATTCAACAGGTACCTTTTGAAAAAAATGACATTGATTCAAAACTAGTTTGCACATAGCTTGTAAGATAAAGTGTTTATTAACAGTAATTAAGGTTATACTTGAAAGTAGATGCATGATGACTGAATTAATAATACATGTATTAATAAAAATGTTGTTACCATTGACAAACTTGGTATTATCCTAGATGTCACAGATGCAGTAGGCCGTGGCTGGGGCAATTTCAATTATTTTAGACCAATAAAATTTGAAATTTCTTACCGAGACAACATGCAATGAAATATGATATATGTTGCATATAATATGA
Organism: Siphateles boraxobius; assembly: GCF_051911475.1. Lineage (NCBI taxonomy): Eukaryota > Metazoa > Chordata > Actinopteri > Cypriniformes > Leuciscidae > Siphateles > Siphateles boraxobius. Next base: position 3,126,730 of record NW_027508722.1, on the reverse strand, counting down.
TATATGTTGTCCAATAATTTTAACTAATCCTAGATAGGCATACGATACTGTTTAAAGGTCTATGTTCAGTAAGATTCTTTTTGTTTTTGAAATATGATTAAAATACAGTCAAAAACAGTAACAGTGGGAAAAAATATTACAATTTAGGATCGCCCCTTATTTGAATCTGTTTTCAAATGTATTTACAGTTTTTTTCAATCGCTAACAAGCGCTTACCCATACTTCAGATACTTTTTCTAAACTCTTAACACAGACTCACACCTACAAAACACAACTGGCCAAATGGATAATTTTCTTCTCAAAAACACATTTTGGTGTAACTCTTCATTTCAAAATAGAACACATCTTTCTCTGCACACACTAACTTTACCAAAACACTGGAAACCTTACTTGGTTTCAAAATACTGGCTATTGTTGACATTACAAAAACTTTATAGACTTTTGTGTTTCAGTTTTACAGGTATTTGCATGCAAAACATGCAATCCACCGTTTTTACACTAAATTTCTTGGTTAGGAACTGTATGTCCACATGTACAGTAATGTTCACATTCAAAAGCATTCCTGTAAAAGCTAATCAGTTTTTTTCCCTTTACTGTTTACCAGCCTCTCTTAGTGAAAGACCATGGTTGATTACATGGTCAATGACTGTGGCACGAATTTCATCACTGACTACTGTTCTTGCAGCCCTTGTTGTTCTTGCCACCACCACGCATTCTTACACCTCTACCTTGCCCTCTCCTTGGCCCTGTTCCTGTCACTGCACCTCTCACTGCACCACTCTCACTGCATCTCTCACTGCACATCTCTCACTGCACCTCTCACTGCATCTCTCTCACTGCACCTCTCACTGCACCTCTCACTGCACATCTCTCACTGCATCTCTCACTGCATCTCTCACTGCACCTCTCACTGCACCTCTCACTGCATCTCTCACTGCACCTCTCACTGCATCTCTCACTGCATCTCTCACTGCACCTCTCACTGCACCTCTCACTGCATCTCTCACTGCATCTCTCACTGCACCTCTCACTGCATCTCTCAGTGCATCTCTCACTGCATCTCTCAGTGCATCTCTCACTGCATCTCTCACTGCACCTCTCACTGCATCTCTCACTGCACCTCTCACTGCATCTCTCAGTGCATCTCTCACTGCATCTCTCACTGCACATCTCTCACTGCATCTCTCACAGCACCCCTCACTGCATCTCTCAGTGCATCTCTAACTGCATCTCTCACTGCATCTCTCACCAATCTCTCACTGCATCTCTCACTGTATCTCTCACTGCACCTCTCTCACTGCATCTCTCACTGCATCTCTCACTGCACCTCTCACTGCATCTCTCAGTGCATCTCTCACTGCAACTCTCACTGCACATCTCTCACTGCATCTCTCACAGCACCCCTCACTGCATCTCTCAGTGCATCTCTAACTACATCTCTCACTGCATCTCTCACCAATCTCTCACTGCATCTCTCACTGCATCTCTCACTGCACCTCTCTCACTGCATCTCTCACTGCACCTCTCACTGCACATCTCTCACTGCACCTCTCACTGCATCTCTCACTGCATCTCTCACTGCACCTCTCACTGCACCTCTCTCATTGCATCTCTCACTGCATCTCTCACCAATCTCTCACTGCATCTCTCACTGCACCTCTCTCACTGCATCTCTCACCAATCTCTCACTGCATCTCTCACTGCACCTCTCTCACTGCATCTCTCAGTGCATCTCTCAGTGCACCTCTCTCACTGCACCTCTCTCACTGCATCTCTCACTGCGTCTCTCACTGCACCTCTCTCACTGCACCTCTCTCACTGCACCTCTCACTGCACCTCTCACTACATCTCACACTGCATCTCTCACTGCATCTCTCACTGGGCCTGCTCTTCTCCCTGGGCCCCTTGCTCTTACTCTTCCTCGTCCAGACCAAAAAACATCACTCTCAATGTCCTCTTTTACTGTATAAGTGTCAATGTAATAGAAAAAAATAACCCCTGCCACTGAGTCTAAGCCAGACTGGAATCAGCTATGGTTGGCCCAATTTACCCAACATAAATCAGCTGTGTGTCAATTATTCAATTATTTGTTTATTATCAGCTGATATATATTGTTTTTGAACTGATATCATTGCAGAAGCAGAGGTTTTTATACTGTATCTAAGGTTTGGAATATTGTTTTTGCTATTGTGGGATGGTGCGTGTTAACATTTGTAAATACTATAAAAAAGCCCCACCAACTTTTGAACAGTAGTGTATATACAATCTATTTCATTCAAACATTATTTAGTACTGTATAGTATTCCTCTTAATTCATTATGATAAGATTTCCTGCATACAAAATACGTTTCTAAAAAGTGCCAAGATGTGGAATGTGTCTTAGAATCCAATATGGATTATGCCAGTACTTACAGAGACAGTGGTGCTTGGTGTAGGGGCACTGGACACTGCTGCGCTGGGTTGGTCAACAACCTGAGATGGTCTCCTCGCCACACTGAGATTTGGCTTTGCAGCAGAAATGTGGGACCCACCAAATCTTGGCTTGGTAAACTAAAAAAGGGCAAAACAATTTCAATCAAAAGACTAATTGAATTGTAACAGCACATTGGCAAAAGGCACATTGGGAAGGTATTGCTAGAATGTGAGTATATAGTAATGCAACAAGTAACTTTTAAAAATGACTTAAAATCAAAACTAGTTTGCACATAGTTTGTAAGAGAAAGCATTTATTAACAGTAATGAAGGTTACACTTGAAATGGCTACAAAGCAGATTCATGATAACTTAATTAATAATACGTGTATAATTTATTGTGCATAAGTGGAATGTTACCTGAGAAATACAGAATGAAAGTTGTAGCTTCAATAGCCAGTTGAAAAAGATCAAGAGAGATGCCTTGAAGGACGTGAGTGTCCTTTAACCCATAATGGCAAAGCCCAATTAGAGAGGAAGAGGAGAATACAAGAGCAGAGCCCAGAGAAGAAAGTGAGATCACATAGGTTACATTGTTCTTTCACCATTTAACTTGCTCTAAAACCCACCTGAGACAGTGAAACTGACCAATAAGCAGACTACAGCCGCCCCTGTTCAAGGTGTCACAGCTGGCAGGTAGATGTAAAAACATACCAGCCATTTCCACTGAACTTAAACCTTTATACTAAACGTATATTAAAATTGCAATTATTTAAAAAAAAAATTATTACCTTTGACAAACTTGGTATTATTTGAAAAGTAAGCTGGGGTGGGAGCTGATGCTGACTCTGCGCCATGACCTCCTGTTCTGGTCCAGTAGCGGCAGACTGTTGTTCATCAACCCTTGGTGCTTGTCCACTAGAGGTTGTGTCCTGCTTAAGACAACCACAAAGATACATAGGCTACAATAATTGTTGAACGAGAAGAATTTGTTCAGTAAATTATAAAAAAAATAAAAAAAAATACAAGTTACATCTTTACATTGTTACCTTTTGAGTGTGAAAACCACACACGCACTTTGGGACCGCTCCGAGCAAGGTTGTCTGGCCGCGAGACTGCATCGGACATCTTTCAATCTGTAAATATTATCACACATATAATATAGAATACATGGATTTCTAACTTATCAGGATGAATGGCAAATTATTTTATTGTAATTTTCCAGGAAGTGTGCCATTTATTTGTATTCATGTTCTTTGAAGGGGAGATACAAACTGTAAAATTAGAGATAAAGAGTGAGTAAAGTTTGTATCCTCCTTTAAAAGAACAAGAGAGGAACATGTCACACCTTCAAAACATCGGTTCACTCAACATCCCCACCCCCACTGCCTAAAATCTCTGAATCTCCCAGTGCAAAAAAAAATGTTTTGTTTACATAAATAAACATAAATCTCAAATACCTGCAACATTATCTACATACATATCTATAAATAATGATGACATTGAATTAAATGATTAGTATTAGAATTATTACATCATGCAAAGGTGACAAAAGCACACTCACCCTTTGATACACGTCATGCCACTTTTTCTGTCGAGGAGCTGGCCTGTTACCCTCATTTGATGGCCAAACTCCTGTGCTGGCAAACTTTTTTAGCCTTGCAATCCAGTCAGTATCTGACATGGCTTTATGGGATTTTTTGCCAGACATTTTTTTGTTGGGGGGCTAACGGTTAGGTTATATCGTTTTGAACAAAGCTACTATCAATAATTAGTATTTCTTTAAAAAAAAGCACACACGATATTTACAATTATAATAAATACAATTATATACAAATATAAAATGACATTGTCCGAAAATACTGTTAAAGTTACCGAAAAATAAGTTTTGCAGTCCTCCGTAAAATGATGCTGCCTCACCTCCGTGACTGTGATACTCGACGTCTGAACTTTTTGACCTCTGACACGCCCCTCAGGATATGTCATTACTTTGTACACCTTCGGCTCATTTCGGCTCATTCCTCGGTCCATTTTGACGGACTATCCTTTGGCAGCTGGCGTTCAGGCTCCAGTCTCTTCGGGGGTGTGGGTTCGAATCCCACAGCTGCCAGCAGAGGTTTTAATGAGGGACAGACTCCTAAAGTGTTCTCTGAAAAGGCGCAAAATCAGCTGGAAAATATGCACCCTCTTGAATCAGGGACAACAATAACTTGCAATTATTATAATGACACTTCAAAAATGAATTTAAATATATTAATAATGTATAGCACACAGGGATGCCCAATCCTGCTCCTGCCGATCGACTGTCCTGCATAGTTCATCTCCAATCCATATCAAACACACCTGCCTTAAAACATTTTTCAGTGTAGCTGGTTATTTTCAAATGCAATAGAGCATTAACCCTTTAGCACCACTCACCGGACATTTAATTTCTGAATGATTTGTTCAACCACTTACGTAATAAAGCATAGCTAAATTTATGTTCATCTTTTTGGGATAAAACTGATTGTGCTTTTAGCACCACTTTCCGGATATTTCACTTTGAAATCATCACGAATTGTGCAAAAAAACAACATAATAACAATTTTGCAGAAATGCTACACAGGCAGGTTTTCAAAAAATACACTAGTGAAAAGTGTAATATTTTCGAGATTTACCAAAAAAGCCCATACAAATCTTTGAAAGGTCACAATTAATTCAAGCCCATGTAAGAATATGTCAATCAACTATACCACTTTATGATTAGCATGTTTTACTGACAATCTCGTGGAAATCTCCCCTTCATTCTTACAGAAATTATTGAATGTATTAAAAGCACAAAAGAGACTATATAACTATAACTATAACAATGTCTCTTTCTTTGACTTGTGTCTCTGCATCTCTCTAGCTCTTTAAAGATGGACTGTCTGGTTAGCCGTTTCACTGAAATCAGAGATGCCTATGTCAGTGCTCGACATGGCCTCTGAAAATCTCCAGAAAGCACACACCAGGGGGATTTACAAAGCAGGAACTCCACTTCAGGAGGTATTAAGCTGTCCCGCATAAAGAAGTTAATGGTGGGACAGCTAGTGCCATAACGTTAGCCTCCATTGAGCTCAAAAGACAACATAAAATAAGCGGTAGATTAGCTCTTACCCACACACAGACAGTCCGTACCAGTTACCATACATGCCCTCTGTGCTTAACTAAACACTTAGAGCCCAAGATAAATAGAGAGCATACCAAGTTGAGATGTTGTAGTGGCCAGACTTTGAGTTTTAAGGTCATTTTAAGAGGCTGAATCTCATCCTGTCCTTTTTTTTTTAAAGTCACTTCTAACACACAAACATACACACATACGCACGCACACACACACACACACTAAGACACACACACACCTGTTTATTAAGCAACGCATATTATCATTGTCTTAATCACACTACTGGTGGATTTGTAAATCTAGTAATTTAATCACTATCATATATGCACTTTTCCACTCTTTAAACGTTTTATACATAAAGCAATTATTGTTTAAATGTTAAAAATGAAAGCCTAGTAAAAGCTGCTATATTTACAGTTTTTTACAATCACTTTGTTACTATTTTCAGAACCTTGATGTTAATTTTCACAACTCTAGACACAAAACTCATAACCAATGATCAAAATGCACATTTTTCAAAACTCAAAACATTTTCTCAATTGCTTGGATACAATACACATTAAACTTAAAGCATTTGTTCATTCAACAAAAATCACCTGTTCAATATGACACAACATCAAAGTACTACTATTTCAAAAGGCAATTAACACATTACATTTCAAATGAGTGTCTATTCATTTCCTTACAATGATCTAACTATCAATTGATACAACTGCCAAAAATGATAAGTAACTATTGCGTTACTCTTAATGCATAGTTGTGTGGAAACAGACAAACAATCTTCCATGTTTACAGGAAATCATGAAAGTTTCAAGATAACGAGATTCATTGTCACCATTAGCGTGGAGCATGAACCAATTAGACAACAATATCCATGGATCTAGCCTAAGGCCCTGTCCACACGGAGACGCGTTTAGTTGTATACGTACAAATTTTTTATCGGATCGGCGTTTCGTCCAGACGGATCCGGCGTTTCGTCCAGACGGATCCGGCGTTTTGGGAGACTGAAACCGCTATTTTTTGAAACCGGGTCCCAGGGTGGATAAATCTGAAAACGACACCCTTGCGTCTTCGTGTGTACGGCCAATCCGTATATTTTGTGAAACGATGATGTCACCACCCCACGTGTCGACTAGTCAGACACGATAAATCAGTAGGCTAACAGCAACAACAACTGTGACTACTTGCTTGAGTTCATGCTTCAGAAGCTACTGAGCCTCTTTTGTTTCTTTATTTATTATTTAGTCCTACTTTAATGTATTTTTATTTTATTTCTTTATTTTACTTCTTTATTTGTTTATATTTCTTTCTTATGCTATGATGCTTGTATTTTGTCTGATTAAGACATTTCATATTTTGTAGGGATGGGCATTTCAAGCAAAAATAATATTCGTCGAATTATTTGATTATTAGGCCTATTCAAAAAACGCACCTCTGCCCCTCATGCTCACCGGTAACACGGCGTTCGCTCCGACATTATATTTCTCTGTACTGTAGGCCTACATGTTGTAGCCATTAAAGAAAAGTTAGTTTCATATTTATGTTTAAATAATATGTCATTTTTTCCATTTCATATATGTTGATTATATGAAAATTGAACAGCGTGAGTAGCCTAATCATAAGATGCGCAATATCGAGACATCATTTTGACCACTTCATTAAGTTTTGTTTTATATAAAGCCTTTCTTTAAAGTGAATTTCGTTTTGTATAAAATTGTATCTTAATTTTAATCAATGTTTCATCAACCAATTGCCTGGATTTAATAAATAAGAAGCAAATATAGCAGCCTATAATCAGGACATGGAGGTGCCGACGCGATATAACTTGCATTGCACGTGAACTGGAGCTTGTCTCATAAATGAACAGAAACTCAGAAATATATCTAAGCTTGAAATGTCTGCTTTTAAACAAAACAATTCAAAACGAAAAGAAACAGACAACTCTCTTACAATCCGTATGAAGTGTGCATTTATCTCTATAAGCACCTTCACCTACTGCGAAGGTGGCGAGTCAGCATCGTCACAGAAAACATTTATTAATAAATAATTAAAATGTCTCCTTGCTATATTTGACATATTCATAATGATTAGGCTATTTGCCGGCTCTTTGTGGCAAGTTTTATGCGTCTGCTTACTAATCGAATATCGTGACTCATTCCTATTTTGTGCAGGCCATTTATGGTTTTTCATATTGTTCAATAAAGTTCTTGGTTAAAAAGAAAGAAAAAAAAGAAGCTACTGTTCCTAATATTATTGTATACAGCGCGCAAGGTTTATGCGCAAGTCTTCTGCTCTGTTTTTAGTGTACCTGTTTCAGAAATACAGCGCCTCATACTGGTCTGGCATGTATACTACATCGGTTTGAGCCGGTTTCAGTGGTTTCGTGTGTACGCAGATATTTCTTGAGACGGCGCAGTGTTTACGGAATTTTTTTTTTTAGACCGAGGAAAAAAAAGATCGGATAGGGAAAGCTCTGGCTTGTTGTGGACGTGGCCTAATATTTTATCATACTGTAATGCTTCATCAGACACTGGGCCCTATCTCGCACCCAGCGCAATTGACTTTGTACACCGACGCATGTATCATTCGTATTTTTCACCCGCGCAAAGCGGACTTTTCCCTCCACAGACACACGGCGACAAACTATGGAATGAACTTGCGCTCCCTGGGCGGTTCAGCGCAAAAAAGGAGGCGTCTTCCAGCGCAAACAATCCCTGGTGCTATTGTGCACTTCCAGAAAACAATTGCGCCACTGACCAGAAAAAACCTAGTCTAAAGTCAGTGGCGCGTTGTGCCTACATTCAGATGCTATTTTAAGCGTGAATGCTTGGCCATAATACAAAGTGTGAACAGCGCGCATACACTGTAGATGATTCTCTCATCTACACAGATGCATTTTCCTTTTTGCAAATGATACATTATTATAAGGAAAAATATTAAAACACGAGGGAAATCTTTTTTCCAAGATGTTTGGCTAATGAAAACATCCATTGTGATGTAGATGGTGAACCTGTGGCCAAATCCACAACACAGAGTTGATGACAATGTAGAAGTACAGTAATCACTCCTGTTATTTTTCTTACTGTACAAGCAAGCAAGTTGAGGAACACTGCATTTGATGTTTTACAGTACTTTCTTTTCTATTTCATAGCTAATTATCTTTGCTTTGATTTAAATAAACCTATGTTGTGATTGTGCTGTAGTGTTTTGCATCAATATATTACAAACATTGTTTTGTTTTCTCTCTACTACTGCAGTACTTTTACAGAGATGTATTTACTGTACATGTAGTACCATAATGAAACCTGTATCACCTATTTTGTTCTACAATATTTAATGATAGTACGAACAATGACAGTGAAACTATGGGTTGCTTGTGTGTGGGTGATCTATCGTTATGTGTCAATGGTATTTCACAGTAAATTTGTTTTTTGAACCAATGATTGTGCAAGTGCAAGATTTCTTTAAAGATGTGAATGCACAATGCAATGCTTTGAACATTAGACAGCCTGTGTTACAAGTGATAACCAATTTGTGTCTGGAGTTTTGAAAAATTACATCAAGGTTCTGAAAATAGTAGCAAAGTGATTGTAAAAAACTGTAACATGCTCACCTCATATGGCCTGACATAAGATCACACAAATCAGCAACCAGTTTTTTATCTTAGCAACTCCAGTTATTGGACTGTTAATCAGCAATGGATTGAAAGTCATGGTTTACAAAAAATTACAGTGCTAAAACTTTTGAGTGAGGCTTCATCCATACCAATAGTTAGTATGTCAGTGTGATGCACAAAACCACTGTCATATCCACCATATTTTTCCAAATCAGAAGTAAGCTATATCCTTTGAATGTACCAGACTTCTGATTCATTGGCTGCTATAGGTAAATAACTAAACAACAAAACTATTTGTGATATAAACCAGTGTGTTTATTATTACAATAATACATGCAAATAATATTACAGCAAATACCAGTTTGCAATATCAAGCAGCATAACAGGTGGATTGGTCAGTACAATATGAAAAACTTCTGAGTGCACCTTTAAATCTTAAAACCGAAACTAGACAATTTGAAATTGATTCCAGTGTGTATGATTGATTTCAGTGTGTATGATTGTCTTGGCAGTTTATCAGATGAAGTTTTTATCTGGTGATACTCTTAAATAGGGCACCCACACTGTAGAGCAAATTAATATTGAATGGCATGTTTTGGCAGACAGGGGGCACTACTGCTCTCCTCAAGACTTGCCATTGGTGCTGAGTAAAGGTGGCAGAGTGAAGACATGCTGAGTATCTGGGGCCTCATTTATAAAACTGTGCGTAGAATCCTTACTAAAAGTGTACGTGCGCCCGAAAGTCAAAAATGGCGTACGCAAACAAAAATTGAGACTTATAAAACCGTGCGTACGCCAGAATCTGCGCTGAATTCACTTTATAAATCCCAGTCATCGTAACATTGTGCGCACATGCGTCTCCACCCCGAAATAACCATATATGGAGCTTACCACACCTAGTTTTACTATGCATATCCTCATCCTCATTATTCATCCACGTGATAACATGTTTAACGGTTCCAGACATTTCGAAAATATGGAATACGGATGTCATTAGTAAAAATTATTTAATAGCCTATCCTTGCCTTGTTTTTCAATAAATCAAATAGTGTAAAATACAATTCAGATAAAGGTTTTCTCAATCTTTTCCACTGGCCAAATAGTATTTTTAATTGATTTATATTTTTAATGGAAAAAGACAGACCTTGTTGTGCATTATTTGCACAAAATTATTTTCTCAGCTAATCTGCTATTATCATGATAAGCAATTAATCTCTGTAGTTAAAACATTAAAACATAGCATGCCAGAGGAAAAGTGTTCAAAAGCATTGCATTCACAACAAATATTTATATTTATTGAATATACACATGTTGTAACTTCTCAGTAATGATTTCATGTAGTTTAAGTGTTTAACACCATTAATGAGATTGGCATATTTAATCTAAATGTTTATATCAGAAGTAAAACATAGTTTGAATCATTCTTTTATTTATTTAAACTGTTATTGTGAACATGCACTGCATTTATGATTAGGACTTATAATGAAGATTTACGGTTTTAGATAGGCTGCGTCAGTTTCACTAAACGGCCCAACGCGCCCGCTGGCGCGGACATTTAAGAAGGGTTGGATGTTTGCTTCATGTGATAGGCTTGGTGAGTGAAATTATGTTTGTATTATCTTTTCTGTATATGTATAATTGTCTTTAGATTTTCTGTCTAAAAGTGACCAAAAAGGCATTTAACTCCAGTTCACCATCGGTGTCGCCAAACTGCTCCATCTCCAAAACGTTTGTACGCATGGGTCAGAGTTTGCGTGCAGGTGCGCACATTTTCCCATCAAGTTTGTTATTATAAATCACAACTTATGCTTCGGAAGTAGCGAACGCATCTTTCAGGGCCTGTTTTGTCCGTGCGCAACGGTTATAAATGAGGCCCCTGGTCTCTAGACGCCACTCGTTGTAACAAGCCATGAGACCCAAATGCTGAGCATTTCTGTATGCAGCTGTATATTTGTGTCTACTTTATTGGGCATTTATCTTCATTACATGCAGGTTTTTTTTTTTTTTTTTTTTAAATTACACGATTTTTGGCGAGCGCCAGGCGGAGTTTCAAGTGGAGCTGGTAATTGGATGAGAGCAGTTGACCAATGTAAGCTGTCCGGCCGGACAGCTTACATTGGTCAACTTCTCTGCGGCTGTACAGCCAATAGAGTGAATGGATTTTTTAAATTATTTTTTCTATTCATATTGTTAGGATTGTACTATATAACAATAACCAGCATCTAAACGAGGATATTAATAATGAACAATCTTTGAAATCGTATACCATAGCTTTAAAACACAGCGGAAGAAACATAAACAAGTGATAGAAGCATGCTTATGAACATGTAAATAAACTAGGGCCGGGACTCGATTAAAACAATTAATCTAATTAATTAGAGGCTTTGTAATTAATCAATCGAAATTAATCGCATTTTAATTGCATAAATATTTGACCTGAGAACAGTGAGAAGTAATTTTTTTCACATGGATTTTTAGTATACCATTGAATAATGACTGATTACATAAGCTTAAGCAACAAAATATTGTTTATTTTTGTTCAACCAAGTCCAGCAGACCAGTGCAATTTTTGCCATTAAGTGTAGCAATAGCATATTTAGAAATATAGTACATTTCAGAAATTCAGGTAGCCTATAGGTCCACGCTAGCTGCTCTATGTTTTGCGTTGAGGTGATACTTGAGGCCCGATGTGCTGCGGTGATATGCGAATTCCTTGTTGCATAACTTGCACACAACCATGCTCTTATCGTCATTTCCAACCACGGGGCCAACCAAAGCGGTCTCGTCAGCTTCTTCGTTCATGTTCACTGTAGGTGTTTCTCAGTGTCAAGGAAGGATCCTCGGAAGCCGTTATTTTGAGGATGCTACGTCATCGAAGGACTGTTCCAATGTCGAGGATCCTCAGAATTTCAACCAAGGACTGAGTCCTTCGTTCGAAAATATCCCATACACAGGAAAGGATGCATATGTGTAGCCTTCGCGGTCTCAAATCACCCACAATCCTATGCGCCAGCTTTGCTATCTTGTTCAAAAAAAAAAAAAATGTCGGACGTTAGCGGAGTCGGAGCAATAACGGGGCAATATGCTTTTAAATGTAAGTATATTTACGTTACCATACATTTGTTATAACCGTAGTACATATAAGTACAGTTTAACGTTAAAATGCCAGTACAAATTACTACCATATTGATATTACAAATTCTACAAATATATACAAATTACATTATTGATGGCTAACTGAACCGGACCTGTCATTTAACAGTTTGGTTGCCGTCACCGGCATTACTTTTACAAATAACTAGTTAAGTTGTACAAAGTAATTTAACATGGTTAGCAGAAGAGAATTCTTTTAAAAGCATTTAAAATCATACTGATCCCAATCTTTTGAAAGCTAGTGTACATCACAACTTTTTGTTCTTTTTAAATTTTTGCAGTGCCAAAAGCGGACCTTTTCACTGACGTAATGACGTGCACTTGCTAGCCTGTTCCATTTACGTGTTCTCTGAATGCTAAAGAGGAGCCTCGCCTAGCCTCTGAAGGAAATGACTTGGAAGGATCAATCCTGCCAAGGAAGTATCCTTGACATTGAGAAACACCTTTAGGTTTATTGTTGTCTGAAGTCATGAACGCTAGTTGGTGCTACAGTATAATCGGTCCGCCGAAACTCATCCAGTGAGAAACGTTCCGGGGTCCGGAAAAATGTTGAAAAATGTTTAACGCGTTTAATCTTAATTAACGCGTTAAGAGTCTGTAATTAATTCATCTTAATTAACACGTTAAAGTCCCGGCCCTAAAATAAACACGATCATCAAAAATTAAACCGCATATAAATAAAAACTGCCTAACGGTACAGAATGAAATGTCGACCCAAGAAGTGGTCTAGGACTGTGAAGTGCTGGGGGTTTTGACTGAAGCGATCTACTCCGTCTATGTTTTGATCATCATTGTGAATCTGACCCGGGCGTAGTCTTTGACAAGTCATGTTTTTCTCAGCTTTTTGTTATAAAATTTGCTTTTGTTTTAAACTTACCAACTTACTTAAAAAAAGAATGCATGAAGCTATAATATATAAATATATTTTGTATTAAAGTAGAGGTATTCAGATATTCATAAAAAAATATATATTCTGGGGGCTTTACGAAGTTTTATGAAAGTGATGAAAAATGCTGGTAACTTGAATGTTTGTTGCATTATATTAGTGTCACATGTGTTTCTGTAACTTTCACAGATTTATTTTTTACATTGGAGAAATGAAGACTAAGAACAGAACAGCAGGAAAGAGAAGAAATCTGGAAAACACTAAGTTTCTCTGTACTGCACTAAAGCAGCTAAGCCTTTGCTAATCTATAGCACACCCCCACCTCCACCCGCCCCTTTTCCCAGATCAAAGCCACCTTCTACCTTGGGATTTGGCTCCTCAATTAGACGGATTAGTATCAAATCGAGTTTTGATTTGCTTCCCATTGTTACATTCTCGGTGGGGTAGCAGGGCAGAGAATAGGAGCACGTGAGTGACCCAGAAATGCTGGATGCAGTCCTGCAGAAAGAGGGGCTCCAATGGGAAGGGGCCCCCTGTTTTTGGAGGCCCCGGAAACATGCGTTAATGGCCAGTCAGAGACGTTTGTGTGGAACAAAAGGCAGCAGCTTTCCTGCTTCCCCTTTGCTTCAGAGCCTCTAGATGTGGGTGAGAGTGCTTGCCAAGTGACTTTACATGAGAATATTTATTTGGTAATTAAGGCAAAGCTTGAATGAAGAGGGTTTCTCTAATGCTGAAGTGTCCGGCCACATGTATGTGTATGTGCTTGGATGAGTATTGTCTTCAAAGTGCACGCAGTTGTGAATCTACACAAGGGATGGGCAGGTTATGTGGTGAGGTAAATTAAATATTTTATTTGAGAAGCCCTGAATTGCTGGAAATCTGCTGACAGCACACATTGTTTCTGTTTCATTTCAAGCGTGAGTGTTGAGGACCAAAATAATCCACGCTGAGAAAGGAACACAAACTCAATGTGTCTTTTAATTCAGTCCAGTGCATTGTGCAATGTATAATATGTGAGATACATTCTGGTAACAGGGTTGAATTGTTTGGTGTATGAAGGGTTTGAATCATGTAATTTCCTTGGTGCCAATTTTATGGAATGTTTCCGGTTTTCAGTACAACAAAAAATCCTGTGGTAACATGATGTGAGCTAATAGAGGTTAAATAGAAGCTTTTGATCATAACTATCAGTTAATAATAGGTTAAAAGGTGTTATTGTTGGTCCAGTGCCTGGTATGGATGAGCTTTCTATTTTTGAGACATAAAGGGCACATGAGGAGAATACAGCCAAACAACAGAGTAACCAGAAAGAATGCTGTGTCACCGTCTCAATTCACTCAACCCGACACACCCTTCTCTTTGTTCATTTTATGCTCTGTAATCTACCTTTCTTGCTCACTACTATGCCAGCAACTAAACTATTACCCAGGATCTGAATTCAAGTAAAATAATTTTCCTCATGCATTCTGGCCCTGAGAGATCCATATTTTTATGTCTGGCTACTAAAAAAAACAGATGTTGCATACAGTGGGGTCCATTTATCATTATATTTAAAAATGCAAAAACACCATAAAAATATCATAAATGTATAATTTATACCAGATTGCTTCTGATGGTATTGTCCAAGTCTAAAGTCATGACATAAAACCTGGTAATCGTGTTCTCCTGCATGATTTCATCATCTTAAGCTTCATTGCAAGAAGAAAATCTGACCGTCTGTTCAAACACTCACATGATCAGTCACTCATTTACTTGCAATTGATTATTGACCTATATTTCTTTATTTTACATCATGTTTTAAAGTCGGTATAAAATGAAAGTTGCGATGGTCTTTTCTTCCCTATTGTGACGTATGTGAAACTGCTTTTAGAACAAGAATAAATGTAGAGCGGGGCTTGATTTTGTCCATGGGGAATTGATTGGATGGTTAGATGGTTTGCTATTGGTGGATCTCTTGTGATTGACAGGTTATCCCACCCTCGCGCCTGTAAACACATCATAAGAGAAGAGAAGAGATGTCACTGCAAGAGGGAGAAGTTGTTTTGATTCAAGATTACAAGGCGCTTGAGTTTAACAAATAATGTGCACTGATAAATCATTTATAATAAATACCGCAATATTCCGTTAAAAAAACAATAGTTGTCTATTTTGATTTCATGGTGACTTTAAAGGGGTCATATAATGCTTTTTACTGTTTTCTGCTTTCTTTAGAGTAATGTATCTGTTTATACGATCAGCAAAGTTACACAGCTCATAGTCTTATACAAAGGGATTTATTGCATCTAACAGAGAACACTGATCCAGACCTGCCAAAACACCTCGATCCAAGTCCAGATATTACTTCCTCAAGCGTCTTCCTCACAATGTGAAATATGAGCACAATGCCCACTTACAGACATACCGTAAAACTTCAAATAATAGCCCAGGCTTTTATTTTCCCAAATCGTTGAACTGCACCGGCTTGTATTTGAGATAGGCATCTATATGAGACAGGCCTTTATAATTAAGTGTTGAGATGTTGTTCATTGAGATGTTGTTCCTAGAGTCTCTAATCTCTAAAAGCTCTAAATGCAATTGATTTTGATTAATATGCGCGAGGGAGAGAGAGTAAGACAGCGCTCGTGTTGTTTGAAGACGTGAGAGTGCGCGCCCTGTCAAGCGCAGCAGTCATTCTATTCTACATCACTCATCGATAAAAAAGGCTTTGGCGGGGGGGGCCCAGGGGCGGCAAGCACTGTCATCTGAGAAATCTGTGTGCTCAGAGACGGGAGAGTCAGTTCTTTCTAAGAATAAGGATTCGCCACCGGCCCTCCACCGGAGACAGGAGTGGCCCTGCTACCAGCTCCTGGAAAGAACTGAGTCCCATCTGAGCAGCCCGTCTCAGGAGCGCCGCTTAGCCTGGCGCATAGCGGGGGGCGGCGCTGGAGAGGGCTGTAGTGTCCTCCAGAGCCAGCCCGGGTGAACGGGCGGGGTGGGAGCCGCGGGAGGGTGCACTCGGTGTTGGGTGCACCCTCGGACGGGTGCTTAGGATTGCGCCGAGAAGAAGCACTCTGAGGACACAGTAGCATCGCAATGGAGCGTTCAATCGGGGGGACCCCAGTGTACCCATGGGCAGCGGCACCGTCGAGAGGAGGAAAGGCGGAGGAGATCAACGAGGGATCCCGGGAAGACATTGGGGTCTTCGAGGATTTTTGAGATCTCCTGATGTACATCTGGGAAGAAATGTATTGGGGTTGGACGCTGACAGTTGTCAGCGGTCGCACCAAAAAACCAATCGTCCAGCAGCAAGCACTCAGGACAGGGTGGAAGGTTCCACTCTAGTCCGATGCTCTCAGTCTGAAGAAGCGGCCAAGACGTGCCGCATGCAAGCTCTTTTGTGAGAGAAAAAAATCTGCGTATGTTGAAGCGAGCAGGGAGAAAACACTCGCTGGCAGATACTGCACAGATCAGCAGGCAATGTGAACTCGCTGGAGATTGCCGTCACACCAACACAGGAGAGTCGCTTGTCTTGTAGAGTGAAGTCAGAAATGGCTGTAGAGTGAAGAGACACTCTTGGCACCGAAGCGAAAACATATCTGCATGTTGCCAGCGTCTTCCTTTTATACCCACGAGGTGGGGCGGAGTTGCGCCATGCAAATTCCGCAGACCCATGGCATTTCTTTGCCATTGGCTCGGGACTTTATAGAAATCAGCGTGCTTCCGACAGACTGTGAAGAGGTACTGCAATTATGTACAGAATGTGAAACATAATGAGGTTTTTAGCATTAAAGTATGTTAACTTATTCTTTTCCACCCAATAAACAAAATAATGAACTTTTAAAATAGCATCATGACCATTTTAAATGGTGCAAAAACGTCTCAGGTTACGTATGTAACCCTGGTTCCCTGATAGGGAACGAGACGCTGCGTTTGAGACGCGGTGGGGACGCTCTGCGTGATACGTCGTGAAGCACGTGTAAAATCAGTCCAATGGAAGCCCGCTACAACATAGGTGACGTCATTGACCAGGAAACTATAAAGCACCCTTGAAATCAGACCGCGACAGCTTCTGAAAGGCCTGAAGCAAGTCGATCAGGGCATGCAGGAAGTATGGCAGGCAAACGCAGTGTCTCGTTCCCTATCAGGGAACCAGGGTTACATACGTAACCTGAGACGTTCCCTTTCAAGGGAACTCGAGCTGCGTTTGAGACGCGGTGGGAACCCCATCCCCACTATGCCATAATGACAAATGCCCGTTCTGTGTGAAGTCCTGCGCACACTAAGAAGCAAGCAACCTCGCCCCAGGAGTGGAGAGGTCAATACTCCGAGTAGAATGGGCCCGCACAGCCATAGGTGAAGGCTGTCCGGCCGCTTCATAAGCCAATGAAATAGCCTCGACTATCCATTTACTCATCACCTGTTTAGATGCAGGGCATCCTCTCTTGAGTGACCCAAAATAAACAAATAATTGCTCAGATTTACGCCACAGAGCAGCTCTGTGAACGTAGGCATCTAAAGCCCGGACTGGACATAACAGGTTAAGCTGTTCCTGATCTGGGGTATTAAAGGGTGGAGGATAAAAGGCCTGCCGCACTATTGGGCCCCCAACATTTAGTGGGACCTTAGGAATATAACCCGGTCTAGGGTAGAAGAATGCTTTCACCATACCAGGTGCAAATTCCAGACATGAAGGAGCAACCGACAGAGCATGTAAATCAACATTTCTCTTGATAGATGAAATAGCAAGGAGAAATATAGTCTTTAGAGTGAGGAATTTTTCTGAAACCTCCTAGATGGGCTCGAAGGGAGCCAAGGCCAGACCCTCAAGTACAATGGCCAAATCTCAAGCCGGTGCTCTAGATTGCAGTGCAGGCCTGAGCCTCAATGTACCACGGAGAAAACAAATAATAAGAGGATCTCTCCCAAGAGAAGAAGCCCCGAGAGGGGTGATAAGCAGATATAGCCGCTACGTACACCTTTAAGGTGGAGGGAGATAATCCAGCAGAAAAACGGTCTTGTAGGAAATCGAGAACTGTACCAACCGGGCAGTTAACAAGATTAAAAAACGTTCTCCACGCCATGTAGAGAACAGTTTCCATTTCAATGTACATAGTTTTCTCGTGGAAGGAGCTCTGGATTGAAGGACGGTCTCAACGACCTCAGTCGAGAGACCGGATTCTATGAGCTGGGCCCCCTCAGAGGCCAAGCCCACCGTTTCCACAACTCCGTTTAACCCTTTTCTATTATGTGCAGGACCCATAGAGAAATATTTGGCAGAAGTTTCCACGCTGCCAGAAATTCCGATAAGGGCACCAGTCTCTTGAGACTGGCCTCTGGATTTGATTGAACAATCATTTCGGTGCCCTGAAGCGGCGAACCGGCAGGGAACAACCGAACAGACCGTTCTACAACCCTCCTCAGAGGATTGCACGGGGACGCTGACACCTCGGCGCCCTGAAGCGGCGAACCGGCAGGGAACAACCGAACTGGCAGCGCTGCGACCCTCCTCAGAGAGTCGCACCCCAGAGAGCGCCGTTAGGAGAAACGATTTCTCAAAACCGTCCCTCTTTTTTCTTTTTTTCATTCGACAGGACTTCTTGTCTAAGCTTTATCAGAGATGACGACAGTCCTCAGATCTTGCCTACCTCTAACTAGCTTAGTTCCTACGACCCTCCTTGGAGGATCCTAGGAAAAAGCAGGCACCTCGGCACCCTGAAACGGCGAACCGGCAGGGAGACCGAACTGACTGCTCTACGACCCTCCTCGGAGGATCGTATGGGGACGCTGACACCTCGGTGCCCTGAACAGGGAACCGGCAGGGAACAACCGAACTGGCAGCGCTGCGACCCTCCTCAGAGAGTCGCACCCCAGAGGGCGCCGAGGAGAAACGATTTCTCAAAACCGTCCCTACCCCGGAGGGGACCACCCTTAGAAGCCTGATAGCCTCGGCATCAGGTCTTCTTCTTTGCACTCTATGCCAGTTTCAGGAACATAGATTGGTGAGGAAGAAACCTCTGGAACGCCGCTGAAAGGTTTAGTTTTCTTGAAAGCGGAGCGTCCAGAAGAACAGTCATTTTTATCTTTCTTTTTCTTTATTTTTATATTAGAAAAACGTATACATATAAACACACACATATATATATATATATATATATATATATATATATATATATATATTCTCGAATAGAGTCAATGCTGACATCCTCACATTCATCTATGTCCTTAAATACTTTACCCACCAGTACTAGCTAATACAATTTATTTATTATTAAAGATGGCTGATGGGTAACGTCGGGGTTAAAAATGATGACGCCGACTCAGGAGAGAGAAAGCTCGCAAGCGTCTCTATAATCCAAGGCACTGTCATACCATGATACTTAATACCCATAACATTACTCTAGTTAGACGTTTGGGTATTAAACAAATAAAATAGAAACCGGTTTATTCCACGATCTCGACACCTAAGTGTGGAGATAGGGAAAAACCAGTAGTCCCCGACGAGGAGGCTGAGATACAGAGTTTTCCTGTTCTTTTTTTTTTTTTTTTGATGTATTTCATCTAATAAACTCTTTTTATTTTCACTCTCATAATGTTCAGCTGTCCAGTAAATATTTAACGAGCAACAGCATTAGAAAAACCTCCTTTTAAAAGCTCCTCTTTATTCAACAGAGTTATGAGCTTCCTATTTATTGAAAAATCAAACATCTGCCTTTTTCTTAATATTTTTATTTGTTTTGTTCACTTTTTCTTAACAAAACACTAACGATACCAATTCCTCAGAACTGGAAATCGCAGCACACTGGATCTGCAGGTGAAAGCTGAAATAGGGCGGGGCCCGTCCCAACCCACGCTGTCAGATCCGTTTTCGAACCCCAAAATGCGAGTCGCCGCCGTGTCTAGGCAACAGCGGGACCCGTGCGGGGAGCACAAACCGTACCGCCCTCCTCAAAGAACGATCGGCGAGAGCGGAGCGTCTTCATAGATAGACTCATACAATGCTCACAATCAGCCCCCTCGAGGACTGACTGAGCATGCTCCACTCCCAAACAAGCAACACGAAGCTGATGTGTGTGTCCCCACCCGTATAAAACGAGGGCAGGGAACAACACACCGTCTATAATCTTGCTTGCTCGCCATAATAATGATAGATATATTGGGCTTGACAGACAACAATAAATAGACAAGGACAGATATACAGAGAGCGCTTGCTGAAGGTGCAGAAGCTGTCGCGGTCTGATTTCAAGGGTGCTTTATAGTTTCCTGGTCAATGACGTCACCTATGTCGTAGCGGGCTTCCATTAGACTGATTTTACACGTGCTTCACGACATATCACGCAGAGCGTCCCCACCGCGTCTCAAACGCAGCTCGAGTTCCCTTGAAAGGGAACCCTAAAACTTTCTCTTTAAATTAGATTTGAATCCCAGATTTTAAATGTGGTCTGAGACTTTTGGACTGCACTGTGTGAGGATTTAGCCAAATATTCACTAAACCCCAAAGAGGAAATGACACCTCTGCATCCTATCTTTGTCATGCTTTCATCAGAGGTGCAGTGATGTAACGTCCTGCTCTGAGTAAAAGTGAAGCTGGAAAATGAGACTTGCCTGAGTGCTTGGAAGCACGTGTACATATGGCAGACGAGACTGAAAGACATCACTGTGTAAACAGAGGAGGACTCATCCAGTGCGTGCGTGTGGCCGCAGTGCATTACTGCAATGAGTCATCATCTACATCTGGAAAATGCAACTGCTCACGAATGGTGTGCATACGAGAGGAAGAACACATAGCTCCTCTCCCCGGCCCCAACCCAATGGACTACATGCACTTTATGACGTACTTGGGATTTGAAATAACGCGTCTAGCTAGTTATGTGTGCCTACTATGTCGTAGTCACTTAATTCCCAAAATGTCATTTAAAACTAATTTATGCAAGAACATTTTAAAATCCAGACTTGTTCAGAGGCAAAAGAAGTAATCTGTGTACAGTGTCTACTAAGTACATTAGCATGTAGAGCATCTTAACGGAGGTTGCGAAGACTTTAATCCAAGTTGAACTGAGAAAGCAGTGGTTGCTGGAAAACATACACTACTTCACCACAGATCAGTTTGAAGCGCAAATCACAGAGGGTTAGTGACTACTGAAGGGTCTAAGTGTCAGTGCTCTAAACAACTACAGCCTATAAACACTGTGTTTCAGTGTGTGTGAGAGACGAGAGGGAAACCCGATGAACCCATGGTGCTTCTAAAAGATCTAATAATAAGATGTGAACAAACTCACCTTTTTAAGATGTTTATTAATCTCTATGCTGTGTCATTGTTTTTTAATAATTATTTCAGGTAACACTTTTTTTCGATGGCCCACTTTGGATATTCTAGTAGCTATTAGTAACTTTGCAACTCCATGTCAGCTAACTTAGAGTATTAGACTGTCTGATTAATATTCTAACTCTTTATTTTGATGCTCCCAACAGACATTCAACTGACTATAAGTAACTTTGCAAGTACTTGTCAACTTATTCTACTACACACGTTAGTACACAACTGTGCGTTAGTTGACATTGAGTTGCAAAGTTAAATAAAAATATTTTTTAAGATTACAAATGACTTTACTAAATATCCCATAAAAAAAAGAAAACAATGGATGGTAAAGTCAAGATTCGCATAAATTCTAAAAATTGTGCATAAAATATGTATGGGCGAAAATTGGATTGTAGATATATTTTTATCTGATAAGAAAACATATGCATAAACTACGATGGAAACATATTTACCAAAAAAATGACTCGATGGGCATCAAAAAAGGTCATGTGACTTTGCACGATGGGACGGCATAAATGGACAAACCAGCACACTGATCTTATTGCACAGCATCTTAAATGCTGTTTTGGTCATACTGAAATTCTTTAGCCAAAGTCTGGTTTGACATAATTACCTTCCAGAAATGTCTTAAACGACTGTGTTCTCCAACAGTAGGCATCCGCCTCAGAAAGAAAACTAACATGACATTGTTTGTTGTGTTTTATCTGCATGCTCTAAAACGCAAGTCATTATATATATATATATATATATATATATATATATATATATGAAAAAAGACCCACAGTGGCTTCTCCTACTGCAGTAACTTCCATTTTTCTTAGTGATATTTGGCGCCAATTTATCAGGATGTGACCATTTTGTTCTCTTCAACTCCCTGGATGGAAACGCTGCTTTATTCACAAATGTTTTGTTTAACTTTGGATGGAAACATAGCTACTATCACTTTTCATCAATTTATTTTTATTTAAAAAAATTAATTCCTTTAAAAAAAAAAATGCTGTATAGATTCCATTGCAGAATGTAATTTTGTACTGGAAGAAATCTACTGCTCCTCTCGCACTTTCATCTGGAACTCTGTGGGAGTAGTGATGTAGTCATGAGGTCAGGACTGTGGCGAGACACATGCCTGATCGCCTTAATAATGTATTCTACCTCAGTTGAGCGTAAAGCAGCTGTGCTTAGAAATTATGTGTGTCATATACTTCATACGAAGGGTAGGATGTAAAAGAGCAAACAGAAAACGATCACTGTTTAAGATAAAATCTTAGTAATGTTGATGAAGCGATTGACTCATCGGTTAGCTTCAGTAGCATCAGTATCCTGTTTAGTGTGTAACAGAATCCACCCTATTGAGAAGTGGAAGAGGAACCATGTTCCCTTGCACGGATGACAGGTGTCTGGCCCAGCTGAAGTTTCTCAGCTATCAGCCGCATAAAGGAAGACAAATATTCATCTACCCTTATCACATCCTGCCTGTATTTGTCTAAGGATTTGTCTAAAGACATTGAGAGAAACATTGAATGTTTGTAAAAGAAAGAAAGAAAGAAAGAAAGAAACAAAGAAAGAAAGAAAGAAACAAAGAAAGAAAGACATGATTCTTCTTCAAAAATCATTATAATATGCTGATTTGCTGCTCAAGAAATATTAAAGAATTTTAATTATTCCAAGAGTTTGACCGGCATAGTGTGTGTATATAAACTGTGAAGTTTATTGAAGGAAATGTAAATGAATTTGTGAATGTATCAATATGTGGTTTGTCCTTTTCTTTAATGACATCAGCACTCAGGCTTGATTTTTGATTAAACAATGACTGACATTTTTTTTTTGTTCAAAATTTTCCAAAAGCCTGCAACTTTATTTCCAGGATTTAATTAATTATTTATATTTGAATCCCAGATTTTCAATGTTCTTCAGACTTTTGGACCCCATTGTGTTTATATATTTCTTTATACTGTATATTTGTAGTTCGTTCACATTCATACCGTTAATATTCAGTTAATCTGTCAGCGAAACATTGTGTGATTTTACTGAAATGTCATTTTTGGTGGCTTTTTAAAGTTAGTAATGTGGCTGCAGTTATGGAAAAAAGGCTTCCTAGATACTTCTGATGATATTTGTTCTTCACTGCGGTTAAAAGTTGTTAGAACACAGAGCAGTCACTGTTTTGTTCCTTACTACACTGTTTGTATCTCTGATTCCCTTTCAAAAGCTACTCTCAATGCTGTTCAATGTGCTACGGGAAAACATCTTTGTTTGACCGGTTGTGAAGTATGTGTGGCAAACACACCAAGAACTTGACTTTAAATAACCTCTGATGATGACGTCACAAGAATGCACTCTCGTGAAAGGCTATAAATAGACGTGAAACAGGTGCGCCTTCAGGTTTCTCTGTCTTCAGAGACCGCATTTTGTGTGTGTGTGTGTGTGTGTGTGTGTGTGTGTGTGTGTGTGTGTGTGTGTGTGTGTGTGTGTGTGCGTGCGTGTGTGTGTGTGTGTGTGTGTGTGTGTGTGCGTGTGTGAAAATTACCTCTCTATCTGTTCACTTTGTAGGAGTTAAGAGTTCCAGTTGTCAGTGTGCAGAATCTTTCTCAGTGTGAAAAAATAGAAAAAGAGAACATCATGTCACAAACAATTAGGAAATGCGTGCCGCCCTGTTCACGGCCCATCCCTGGTACCAAACTCATGACACACATGAGTTTGGTTTTGAGTGTTTTAGGGAAGAACATGCGGCCCTTGCGTTCAAGCATGGCATGTGTGAGCACTGTGAGTTGTTTTCTATGAAAGTGCTTTCTGCTCGTCTAACATCTTTTGAAGGGCAAGCTCCCACAATGAGATTGTCGGGCTCGCAAGTCGATCTGGCTGAGGAGCTAGAGATGGTTTCGCTCTTTCGCTCGCTCTCTCTTCAGATCAGAATGTCCTAGCGACCGATTCCAAAGCATGGTACGGCGGGAAAAGAAAGTTAATGAAGTTGTGCATTAAACAATTACATATCAGTTTGTGTCGTATATTGTGATCTCACATAGAAGAATATTTTAGTCCAAAGACATGTGACGCATATATAACAAATACATGGATGCTGACAGTTTTGACACAGCTTTAATTGCCTTTTTTTATTATTTCATGAGAACTACGGCTACAGCACACCACATTTGCACGTGATGTGAATACTGCGAGCACAGTAAAACGGCAGACAGGTCAGAAATGATAGTTTTTCTGAGTTTTAATGACATTTGGCCTGGCAACATCTCATCTTACTGCAGATAGCCTACTGAATAAGGAGAACACTTTTTTCTCAGCATCTGACAAAAGTGTCACCAGCTTTCACACATATCTTTCAAAATAAAAGTGGAATCAGAAAAACAGAGAATTACATTGGTTGTTGTTTCTTTGACTGCACATTATGCGTCTCACTCAAAACTGTTGACTCTATATTTACTATTCGCCATTCACAGTTGTTCTGCTGAAGCTCATTCAGCACCTGTACATTTCCGCACTGGTTCGACTTGTGCCTGGTGCTGAGGTGAAGTTTGAGTGTGCGTCTGAAAAGTCTCACGTTTTTTCTGGACTTAAAGAGCGTTTTAAAAAACGCAATTCTTGTCGATAAAAAAAGAGACAGAAGGGTCCCTGCTTGATGCCCCAGTTTCGCCTTCTTGACTGTTTGGGGACTCAGTAAACACTTTCGTCAGCAGATTCCGGGAGGCAAAGGGCATAAGGAGGCTTCATCAAGTTTCTTTCCTGCCGTACTCAAACAAGACCAAGTATCAGAATTAGTACCCCTTTCAGAGAAGTTGGCAGCGTGGGAACTACTGCCAAATATCTCTCCTTTGGTCCTAAAAACAGTAAAAATGTTTACAGAATACAATTTGCACACTGCTCTCCGCATTTCAACGGCCTGATCTCCAGTACCGTGGAACCAGAGAAGACGCATTTGCTGTCACAAAATGGGGGTTGCGTTCGATTTGAGATCTTCACGGTCTAAAGCATTCTCTCCGAACATACAAGTTCAAGATGATTGTGTCGCAAATCCAACACAAAGATTGGTTTGTCACAGGCATTCTCAAGTACACATGTTTTCATATAGAAAATATTATATAATATTATGTAGCGCTTTAACAGAACCATGGCCACCAAAGAGCTTTACATAATGCCTCACATTCACCCATGGAGGTGTCAGCCATGCAAGGCACCATCCAGCTTGTCAGGAGCAGCCGGGGTTAGGTGTCTTGCTCATGGCACCTCAACACTTGGTCAGGTGGAACCGGGGATTGAACCACCAACCTTCCGGTTTGTAGACAACATACATGAGCAACTGATCCACTGCCACCCCTGCCCAGAAAACACAGGAAGATCCTGAGGTTCGCTTTCAGGGGCAAAGCTTACCAATATCAGGTTCTTCCATTCGACCTAGCTTTGTCACCCTGCACATATACAAAATGTATTGATGCAGCTCTGGCTACACGGCAACTGGCTAACAGCATCAACTGGCATATTGAATTACATAGACGACTGGCTCATCCTGGCCTTGTCTTAAGAGCTTGAGCTTCCACATCGGGATGTCATCCTTACTATCTTGTATCTCTGGGGTTCAGACTCAATGACAAGAAAAAAGCAGTCTCTCTCCTGCCCAGAGGACCGTTCTTAAGGGTTGTATGGGACTCGGTCACCATGCGGGCAAAACGGTCTCCCGCATGTGTCAAGACCATCTCAAACAATTCAAAGAATGGCAGCTGCATCCACGGTGATACCTATGGGCCTTCTGCAGGTGTGGCTCAAAGCCAGGGGATTTCAGGGGACACCATTTCCTCACCTTGGGTCCCATTCTAGGTGCATGTTGTAGTCGCATGATGCTAACAACAGATGTTTCCTGTACGGGCTGGGGAGAGGTCTTAGATGTCCATCCAGCCCAGGTTCTCATCCTGATAAGTACTGAAGTACTCTGGCTCTGAAGTACTTCCTCCAGCAATTAAGGGGCTACCATGCAGATTTATTATCCAGACAGGCTGTGACACACAGGGATTGGAAACTCCACCCCGAGATAATCAAACAGATTTGGAAAAGATTTTACAAAGCAGAAGGGGACCTCTTCGCCTCTCAATAGACAATGCAATGTCCCCTCTACTTCTCTCTGAGTCACTCAGCCCCCCTGGGTCTGGATGCTATTGCGTATATACAGTTCAGAATGTGCCTGTATGCATTTCCACCGATCACTCTGCTCCCAAAAGTCCTGGCCAATGTCCATCAAAAAGGGTCTTGCCTCTTATTGATAGCACCTCGGCGGCCAACCGAAATAATATCCCTCCTTGACAGCTCACCCTCGGCAATTACGAACAGGTGGGACCTTCTGTCTCAGGCACAGGGGACAATATTTCATCTCCTGCCCGAGCTTCAGAACCTTCACATTTGGCCCCTGGGGGGGACCAACTGAGAGATGCTGAGCTTCCAGCTGATGTTGTACAAACTATTCTGAGTACTAGAGGTCCCTCGACAAGAAGAATCTATTCCACTAAATGGGGTGTCTTTGAAAGGTAGTGTACTGCACGCTGTGTAGACCCAGTTAATTGCCAGATTGTTTCAGTGCTAGAATTTCTGCAGGAAAAGATATCAGCTGGCACATGAGCTATATTGCACTCTCACCCTGACTATCTAGCTAAAGTTCCATCTACCATTTTCGATCGTGCATCCGGTCATTCTTGAAGCTTTCAGTCCTCTGTCTTTTAGTACACTGGAGCAGTAGAAACTTCAATGACTGTGTCCAGTTCGTGCTCCATAGACTTACGTCCACTGCACTAGTCAGTATTCCCGTAGCATTGAGAGGAGCTTTTGAAAAGGAACGTCTCTGGTTACTTGACTCTAACCCTGTTCACTGAAAAAACAAGATGTTGTGCTACATTGCCACACAGGGGACATGTCCAGACGTCTCTACTGACAAAGTAATAGGGGAGAGCCGGGACGGTTGAAACACTTTTCAGATAAACATCGTTTTCTAAGATAAGGTTACAGATAGATTTTTTTGTGTGTGTGTGATCAACAACTCACATATGTGTTCTCTTAGTATCATGTGTTATTCGGTAGAAACATAGAATGATTTAAGTAAAAATTTACTTTGAATGGGAGTTGGGTTTTGTTTCAATCGTCCCTCCACAGCGGGACGATTTAAACACAGGGGTGGGACGGATGAAACATAACAGTTTAAACGGTAACGTCCTGGTTGCGTATGCAACCCACCGTTCCCTGAAGGAGGGAACGGAGGACGTAGTCGACGCGACTGAAATGGGATCACGCTAGGGAGCCTATCATCTTCGATTACTATTGAACGAGCCAATGGAATTTGGCGTGCGTGATTTGCATCACACACTCCGCCCCCGCGGCGCGGGTATAAATACGGAAGTGGATGCACGCACTAGTTGCTTTTCGCTGAGGAGCCGAGAGTAACCCGGGGTCAGCGGTGGTCCAGCGGTAGTGGCAAGGGGACTACGTCCTCCGTTCCCTCATTCAGGGAACGGTGGGTTGCATACGCAACCAGGACGTTCCCTTTCAGTCGATAACGTTGGACGTAGTCGACGCGACTGAAATGGGATCAACCATTGAACACGCCACTAACGCTGCCACCTTCCAGTGCCTAAACCAAAGCCTCCTGATGCCCCCGCAAACTTAAGGCGGGGAAGGACAGGGCTTAGGCCAGGGAAGTCACTGCTGTTCCTACAGGACCACTGGGAAAGCGTTCCCCGTACGTTGGAAGGAAGGGACGCTGCGGAAGCCACATCCAACCCGAGGGAGGTAACGTGGAGAATACACATATGAACTGGGCGGAAACCGGGCAGTCTAACATATGGAATGTCACTGGGGTGGCTCCAGCCTAAGACGGGGGGAGACACACCGGACAGTGACGGCAGAGAGACTCTGCCGAGAGAAGACACGGGCTCACCGCAGGGAGCCGTATCGTGGAAGAATACACATATGGGGTCACCGAAGGGACCGCAACCTATGGACCCAGCCTAACACAGGTTCCACACTGCTTACGAGTGGTAGGCCTAACACCAGACGTTCCGCACGTCCGACGTCGGAGGGGTGTGGAGGAACTCAACAGGGTTCAATTTTAAGGGAACTCAACTGGAGTAGAAAGGCGCCCGTATCCAGTCCATAGGAGGGGAATGGCGCAGCAAGCCGACACTTGAACCGGGCTCACGGTGAAACTGGCTTCATGAGAAGGGAGCCCACGGGAAGCAGCGGTTCAACTAGGTGTCGTCCAGCCCCCAACTCTAGAATCTGTTTAGCAAAGTATATCGTCAACGCCCAGGCGGAGCCCTTTACACTCATCATAGAGGAGCTCAACACCTAAGTGGACATGTTGCATCTCGGATCTTTGCCGAAATGAAGGCAAGCACTAAGTGCAACTTCGCATGGAAACAGCCTTCCCTCTCTGCTGAATTCCAACAGATACTTGAAGAGCTGGTCTGAGGTCTATGACTTGCATTCTGTACACGTCCAAGCGAACGGACAGAGAAGCCGGGGCTGGATCTGCCTCCTCCAGGGCAGCGCTTGCAGGCTCACCACCTGCTCCTATTACGGGAGAGGTAGGAACCTTGGGCACAATCCGAGCCGGGGTCTCAGCTTGTGAGAGTTAGCCGGCCCAGACTCCAGGCACAATACGTTGACCGAAAGCGAGCAAGTCCCTGCCCTCTAGTAGAGACCACGCGAGCAGGAGAACTGATATAACAGAATTTTTAACTCACTGCCTGCAGTGGCTCAGGGGCGGTCTCTGCAGTGCAGTCGCACCAGGGACAAGGCCCAAGAGGATAAAGAGGGACACAAGGATTTACAAGACCTTGCTCCTCAGGAACCTGACGATCAGAACGTGCTTCTGCATACTTCTGCAACACGATGAGCGTCGTTTAAACATTGAGGCAACATCATTTTGAGGGTGAAGGAAAACAGCCTACTGCAACCCATTTTGCAGGAAAGAGAGCACTGAAGTGATCGAAAGCTTTCAGGATCTCCTCTGGAGAGAAGACACACTCAACGACTAGGTTCCACTTCTAAAGGCGTAAGCACGCTACCCCATTCTAGGGGGTGCTCGCAGAAGTGATGGTAACTATCACACATTCTTGTGATAGCCACCTGAACCTCCGCGTTCAGATGTAAGACCACCCGGAATCCCCGGGGGAAGAACGCGTGTGCCCTCGTGCCCCGCCCCTGAAGAGTTTTCCGGGGAAGTCAGGAAGGCTGTTGATGGGAGCCAGGTCTAGTTGGGCCAATAAGGGGCAACTATGAAGACCTGTTCCTCTCCTGACTTGGCACGTAGGTGCAAGTGACGGGTGCAAAAGACAGGAGCATTGCTCAACACAACATGTGAAGATCACTGGGCTTCAGGAGCATTTTCTGCTCAGCACTTGGGTGTGACAAGTTCACTGAGCTTCAGGAGCATTCCTGCTCAACACCTGAGTGTGATAAACTCACCGAGCTTCAGGAGCATTTCTGCTCAACACTTGAGCACGAAGAACCTCATTGAGCGACAGGAGCATTTCTGCTCAGCACTTGAGTGTGACAAGTTCACTGAACTTCAGGAGCATTCCCTCACTGAGCTTCAGGAGCATTTCTGCTCAACACTTGAGTGCGAAGAATTTCACTGAACGACAGGAGCATTTCTGCTCAGCACTTGAGTGTGACAAGTTCACTGAGCTTCAGGAGCATTACTGCTCAACACCTGAGTGTGATAAACTCACTGAGCTTCAGGAGCATTACTGCTCAACACTTGAGTGCGAGGAACTTCACTGAGCACCAGGAGCATTTCTGCTCAGCACTGCGTGTGATGAATTCACTGCGCTACCTGTGATGGACTCACTGAGCTACAGGAGCATTGCTGCTCAACACCTGAGTGCGATGAACATCACTGAGTTTCAGGAGCAACTCTGCTCAACATGAAGTGTGATGATCTCACTGACTTGAGCAGCGCAAGGCGACCCTGAGTCGCCGTCACTTCTTAGAAGGCTCACTGGGGTTAAACGTATTCTGCGGGCCCCTGGGACAGCTGGGACCCAGTGTTTGTCCAAGGGTAGTCCGCTCGGTTTACTCAAACACTGGCGGAAAAATAAAACCGGGGGGGGCAATTGAGCGGCCCCGGAATGGTCAAGACCCAGCGGACCCAGGGGATGGAGTCTCCACTTGCCCTGGCTATAACTGTCGTGAGGCTCGATGGCGGCACGATTGAGTAAGCGGGAGGGGTGGAACAAGGCGCCCTCAGAAGCGTCTGACTCCAAGGAGGAGGTGACGGGAGAGTTTGTGACACCCGCAATGTCTAACAACTCGAGGCACGAATGCCCGTGTAGTCGGGGGTCGCCCAGGCCCCCGTTAAAACACGCCCTTTGTACATGGCCCCTCTGTTGAGGAGGGTTTGGCACAGACCGGGATGAACTATAGTCACACAGGGTGAGCTGCTCTGCCATGGTCACCTCGGGACTCGATCGTAAAGCTAGCGCTGAAGCGGTCACATACGGAGGAAGCCAACTTAGGCTGTCGCTATCGTATACCCCAGGAGCCTCTGAATCTTTTCATTGGGACCCTTTCTCACTTCAACACCAGCTGAACACATTCTCACTGGAGAGACGTGTTGGACCGAGTACCTCTCCAAAACTGAAAAAGAGATACTCAGCCCGTGGGCAAGATTACTCTCTTCCAGTTGACCTGAAGACCCAACGGGCTCTGGAGCACTCGAGGGGAAGGACACCACGTGTCCTTCAGGCCAAAGCTGCAGACCAATCTTGGGCCAAGATGGTCACAACCCACCACCTAGTAGCACGAAGAACGAGTTTACAACTGGCCTTCGTACCGGCTGGAGGAGCGGCTATATCAAATCCTTCGCCAGCAGGATAAGATAAGCACGCACAAGTCAGGAGCACTGCTCAACACTTGGTGTGAAGAATATCACTGAATTTTCAGGAGCACGTCTGCTCAACACCTAATGTGATGTTACTATCACTGACCTGAGCGGGGTAGCCGAGCCTGAGGTGGGGCAGCAAAGTAGAGATAGTGGTGTTAGTGTGCAGTGCAACACTTACCTGTCTCCACTAGCGGCAGGGGACGTGAGAAGGCGGATGACCGGGTCCTCGAACGCCCCAAGCTGCCTGTTGGCGACCAAGGGAAGATGGGGCATGTAAGGCTATTATACAGGGTCACATCCGCCATACTGGCCCACTTGGGACTCAGGAATAGAAAAATTGCTCTTTTTCTGAATATTCCGTTTTTATAGGGGCCAGCGGCGGAACAGACACACACATAACAAAAAAACTCCAGCCGGCCCTCCAACCAGCCAGAGGGAGTGGATCGGCGACCACTCCACAAGCAACTCCTCCATCCCTGAGAGCCCGTCCAGGTTCAGCGTTTTCTTTTGCGCTGGAACTTACCACCTGGCTTGGCAGCGCCTGGAGCGGGCTGGGCGCCCCTTCCGCGGCCGGCTCCGCGCCGGAACCTGGGTGAAGGCTGCTGCGGTGGTTCGGCGGGAGCTGAGGCGGCTGCAGGCGGACGCCCTCGGCGACGAGCAGGCGGAGGATCTGACCTCGGGGGGCGGGTGAAGGCAGCAGCGTCCCTCCGAGGCAGGATGTGCCGGATGGCCTCCGTCTGCTTCTGAGCTGTAGAGAACTGTTGGGCAAAGTTCTCCACAGCGTCGCCGAATAACCCAACCTGGGAAATGGGAGAGTCCAGGAACCGAACCTTGTCCGCATCTCTCATATCGGCCAGGTTGAGCCAGAGATGGCGCTCCTGGACCACTAGTGTGGACATCGCCGAACCCACCGCGCGAGCTGCAACCTTCGCCGCCCGGAGGGCGAGGTCAGTTGCAGTGCGGAGCTCACCCATGAGCTCAGGGTCCGAACTACCCTCATGCATGTTCATGAGTGCCTGGGCCTGGTGGACCTGGAGCAACGCCATGGCATGCAAGGAGGAAGCGGCTTGCCCACAAGCTTTGTAAGCCTTGCCCGTAAGAGCGGACGAGAACTTACAGGCTTTAGAGGGGTGACGAGGATCACCTCTCCAGGAAGCGGCCGCCGTTGGGCATAACTGCATCGCAATGGCCCGCTCCACCGGAGGGATAGCCTCGTAACCCTTCACCGCTCCCCCATCAAGGGTAGTGAGAGGGGAGGAGCTACTCAGGCGGTTTCTGGCAGAGAAAGGTGCCATCCATGCCCTCGTAAGCTCCTCATGCACTTCAGGAAAGAAAGGAACCGGGGCGGCGGACTGAGAACCAGTACGGCCCGCCCCGATATACCAATCATCCAACCGAGACGGCTCGGGACACGGTGGAGGGTTCCACACGAGCCCTACCGCCTCTGCGGCCTTTTTCAGCATAGCTGACATCTCTGGATCTGGCTCGGGCAACACTGGTCTCCCGGAGGGAGGCAGTGCAGCCGAGTCATCATCTCCAGAGTTCAGCTCCCCCTCCGATGCTGCGATTGACAACGTATCCCCTGGAGGGGCCCCAAATGACACGGCTGGCCCGTCCATTACAGAGGGACCAGCGGGATCAATGGGGAGCTCCACCGGTTGCGGTGTGAAAGAGGAGTGAGGGACCCACGGGGCGTGGCCGGGCGGATTACCCCTCACTGTGATCCTCAGATCACCCAGCTTGGACGGCACCCCAGTCCTCCTCTGGGAAGGTAACCCAGAGGAAGAACAGGGGCGGGGCCCAGAGGTGGGGACTGCGCCAACGCTTTTAACGAAGGCGAGTCTAGATCTCAACACCGAGATGGACATGTTCCCGCAGTGAGAACATGCCTCATCCACGAAAGCTGCCTCAGCATGCTGTAAGCCCAAACATGCGACACAACTTTCGTGACCGTCAGAAGGGGATAGTGCCAGACCGCACCCAGAAACGCACGGATGGAATGGCATCTTGAAAAAGACGCACTCACACCCGTGTTACTCTTTTAGGAAATGGGACCGTCACCAGTGCCGGAGCACACAGGGAATGACCGCGGCAAACACTGAATAGTCTTTCAACTAACAGTGAAGCACTCACTTCTCGCCCTCTAACCAACCGTCAACACACAAACAAACAGTAAAAATTTGATGCTGTTAAAACAGCAGTTGAGAGCTGAGAAACTCGCGATCACCGCTGCACCACGCTGTAGAACACCAACACTGGAGAGGTCTTCCCGCAAGAACACCGACACACTCGCTCGCTGAACACAACAGCACTCTTCAGAGACATCAAAGACGAACGGCTCCGAAGCGAAAGGCAACTAGTGCGTGCATCCACTTCCGTATTTATACCCGCGCCGCGGGGGCGGAGTGTGTGATGCAAATCACGCACGCCAAATTCCATTGGCTCGTTCAATAGTAATCGAAGATGATAGGCTCCCTAGCGTGATCCCATTTCAGTCGCGTCGACTACGTCCGACGTTATCGACTGAAAGGGAACTATTCATCTAATTCTTGTTTTTATGAACAATACCTGACAAGTAACTTATGTGCATATTGTTACAAACATATTTTGTCATTTATTTTCATTTTAAGGTTCGCATTAACATTTTTGTTCTGTCGCCCAATAAACAATCGGCGATAAGCCTTTGTGCATTTTGCGTAATCTTTCTAATAGGCTATTTTGAAGAAGACAGACAAATCCGTTTACAATTAATTCTTACATTTATTCCTTGAGTCATATTGAGTGATTTAGTCATATTGAGTGTTTTCCTATGACCAGGTTTAACTGGCACGAGTCGCTGTTTCAACCGTCCCGACAGCGCCTCCAGCCATTTAAACCTGTTTTGTCCGTAAACTAAAAAACTCTGATATTATACACTTAAGGGTGTGATGCAGTACTAATACACCTGCCATATTATTATTACAATGGCACATGAAACAATAAATACAACTTGTCAGTCAAAAAAAAGTACCGCATAAAGATTTCACTAACCACACTCAAAAACAGCTTTCCGGCTCTAACTTTAAAACGGCAAGACGTAAAGAACAAATGTTTTCGCGGGTCTGATAGGCATTGCGTGCTGTACGTGCTGACGAAATTTGACGAACATAACGATAGTGGTTTTCAAGGAAATCTCAATGTTTCATCCGTCCAGCGTTTCAATCGTCCTGGTTCTCCCCTACTTGAAGTCAAACAAAGACGGTTTCTTTGCATGTGTTGCTTATGTCAGAAAAAACAAACAAAAAAATTATAAACCATTCATGAATGTCCTAATACAAAGTTAATTTAATTTTAAGTACATTTTGTAGTATT
The DNA here is from genome assembly GCF_051911475.1 of Siphateles boraxobius. Lineage (NCBI taxonomy): Eukaryota > Metazoa > Chordata > Actinopteri > Cypriniformes > Leuciscidae > Siphateles > Siphateles boraxobius. The sequence goes on along the minus strand of NW_027508722.1, from coordinate 3,092,001 downwards.
AGCTCACCAAAAAATCACTTGTCATTGTTCCAAATCTGATATTCATTCTTCTGTTAAACGCAAAAGAAGTTCAATTGTAATTGTTATTCGCTGGATTTCTTATATTTCAACACAACTCTAAAACCACTGTTATTTTAGTATCATTTTGGTAGTAGTTTTTTTATATTTTGAATTTTTTTTTATTTTTTTTTTTATTTTACTTCAAGTATCTTGTATTTCTTTTTAGAAATTTTGTAGTTCTTTTTATTAATATATCTATATAGTTCTTATTTTTTATTTCAGTATTAGGTTTAGTTATTTTAGTTCATCAAGTTAAACTAAATGAAAATGAGGAATGCTGTGGCAACTAGCTGAAATAAAACAAGATTTTCTTGATATTATATTTCAGTTCCGTTACCATTTTTTTTTTTTATTGTTTTAGTTTTAGTTAACTATACTGCCATACAAAGCAAAAAGTATGGCAAAAAAAAAAAATACTTTAAAGTTATCCTGTCATCCAGCCTAAGTACTGTTACTGTACAAACGACTACCATTTTTCTCCAAAACGACACACATTTGAGATAAGATGTTTTGTCACATTACAAAGGATGCCTTGAATGTCCTGAAAATGACAACTCATTTTTGACAGTAAATGCAGTTACTGCCTTTTTGTTTTGTAGGGCAGTATAACCCTGTCTTAAACAACCCAAACCTTTGGTCAATACTGTATGGGTTCTTTTGTCATTTTTCAAGAAAGTCCTGTTGAGGTCATTGGAAGAAAGAACTACTTACGGGTTTGGAACAACATGAGGGTGAGTAAACGATCACTGGGGAAAAATATTTTTGGGTAGACTATCATTTGGAACTGGTTGGTAATGTTGAATACATTGTCATTTGACCATTAACTAGTTAAAATGAACCATTAATTTCGCACGTTATCTGTTTTTTCCCTTTTAGCTTAAATAGTTACACTGGGTTCTGTCACAGAGGGCAAAGCTTTGAAGGCACCCCTTCAAGACATGAGCTCATTGACTTCCTTTCCCACCCATTTCCACATACACTGCCAGTAAAATAATGTCATTATTGTACTCCTTGCCCAACGACATCAAAGACTCATTAAATAATGGGATTATTACCTCATTGGCAAGTGAGAAAAGGTGAGGTATATAGCAGACTTTGGTGACTGAAGGAAGCATTAATGAACACAAAATAATTTGTTGGTGCTTCCAGGCCTGCTGGTACATAAATGTTTATAGAGCTGAGAATGAGCCTCATAGAGAGAATAAAAGAAGCCTGTAAACAACAGAGGCCGGGAAGAGCCTGGCACACCTCTCAGCGCTTCACCTTTACAAGAAAATGTGACCATGGCTTTATACTCCGCAACTCATCCAAGCTCAGCATGTTGATGTGAAGTGAGATCAGTAGGAAATGTGCACAATGTGAGGTCAATAGTTGTGCATCTCAACTGGAGGGTTACAACCTGAAAATGTTTCACATTCTTTTCAGGGGAAAAGTAAAATACAATTAGTCAAATAACTCTGAATAGGTGTCAGGGTTCTGTAACTTCTGTCTGGTTATATTCTTGGTTTGGTGACAGAGCTTTGACACTCCCGGTTTGTCATGTGTTTGTGTTATAGTCCTGTTTGTTATGAGCACATGGCTTGTCATGGATTTCCTTGTGCCATGTGTGTGATTTTTTTTCCCAAACCACTTCAGCGGAAATCCCGCCCTGCAGCCGATTTCATTGGTTTAGGTTACAGTTGTAACGAACGAAACTGTGTATTTACATGCATCACATTATAGTGTGGTGTGCCCCTTTAAGAGACTGATCACGTCATTCATGACGTGCGCTATGCGTGATGACGCTGTTGAGTTGAGTGTGATCCACCATAGATGCTAAGCGTGCTCTACATCTTTATATACTTTTGTTTCACTAGTTTTATTTTGTGACGCTGAAAGAGTAATCTCTCATGTGTGAGAGGATCGTGTTGCCTGTGTTACCTGCCATTAAATGTTCGTGATACAGCCTTTACGCCTCTAAACTCTTTCTTCTATTGACTTTGTGAGAGCTATCCTGGTCAAAGCGTTACACAGTGACGGGTAGCTTTAGGGATCAGTGTTCGGTATAGGCAATCAGTACAGTAATTGACATGACCAATGAAAACTTTACAATCGGCTGCAGGGCGGGATTTCCACTGAAGTGGTTTGGGAAAAAAATCACGCGTGCCATGTGCTCTCCTGTCAATTGTCTAGACCCTCCCATCTTGTTATTGATTAATTTGCCCCACCTCCTTTCCTCGTTACCCTCTTTTGTTTTCTTTCCTATTTGTCTCCCTGTGTTTGCAGTCCTGGGCTGGTTCGTTGTCTATGTTCCTAGTATTTCCTGTTCCTGCCAGATGTCTGTCTTATTTCCCCCCACAGGGAGTTTTTGGTTGTAGTTTTGTTTAGTTTTGTATTACTTAATAAATATCCTTATTTCTGCACATGCATCCTCGCTTCACTGTTTCACCATTCCGTGTCAATAGGTAGTGGTTGGCAGATCGAGGCTTCGTGAAACACACTGAAACAGTTGAATCAAATGTGCCATATTGTTTGCCAATTGAATCAATTGTTTATTAATAAACTAGTGTTTTCTGTCAGTTTTTGGTATGAGACGCCCACGCTCCAGTTCACGTGCCGGCGCCTCCGTGTCCTCGGAGGACTTTGCTTCTTATTTATTAATCCAGGCAATTTGTTGATGAAACATTGATTAAAATTAAGATACAATTTATACAAAGCGAAATTCACTTTAAAGAAAGGCTTTCAACAAAACTTAATAAGTGAATAAAATTATGTCTGACCCATTCCAAATGTTTTCGATATATTGGGCATCTTATGATCCTATCTTACTCATCTCATGCGGTTCCCTTTTCATATAGCTAATCAACATAGATTAAATAAAAACATTATATTATTTAAACATATGAAACGGATGTTTAAGTTTTTTAACTTATATTTAAGCGTCACCCCGCTCCGCTTTACTCACATGCTCTGGTGTGTGGCCTATACATGCATGCAAAAATAATATGAAACGCACATGAATGTTGAAAATATTCAAAATCGATTATTTCCCTCCTAGTCAAAAAAAATTATAAATCATCAGCACGCACTTCATCAACTCACCGGAGACACCAACTATCCCAGCTATTTTATCCCATGCCTCGTTCTTTTGTAACTGGTCCCTATAAGCAAATAAATGCTCATAAATGATAGGGTATGCGTGCATTGAGATGTGGAATAGGCAATATAAAAATGCTGTCATTATAAAAGGTTTCTAGTTTCAATGTATTGCTTTTTTTTAGTTTACATTTCATGTTGTGACACTTCTCTTCTCTCGCACATAATGCTGCTACGTCAGAGCGGCCAAAGCGTCAACAAGCTTCACCTTTGTTTCCTTGTACGTGATTGGCTGAAGCCTTTTCTGTCGCCGCAAAAGTAAAAAAAAAATCGACATCGAAGCGAAAAAAATAAAAGTCGTTTTTTCGCCGCAGCACATTTGCGTTCGGTGTGGAAGCACTCATTACACAAACAGCTGATCAAAAAATAAAACTATTGCGCGAATTATTCGTGCGTCAAAATCGCGTCCAGTGTGAAAGGACCTTAAATGCAACAAAAATCTGGGTCAAACATGCATAAAAACACCTTTTACAGTCTATTGCAAATTTTATACTGAAATTAAAATCTTTCAAATGCAATTATATAATCATTTAATAAGATTATCGTGTAGACGTGTTCTTTTATCAATTGTTAGGGTTTGTTTTGTTTGTCCTATGAATGGCTCAGCTAAACAGGCCAATAAGACTATTAACTACCTCATTCTAATTATACTAATGTCTAATTAAAACGTCTACAAATGTATAAAACTGATTAGAGATCAGGTTAAACCCACAGACACTTGTTTATTGGTTCTCAGTGACTCATGATTCATGGGTTGACAGAGATCATCGCCCCCAATGGCGAACCATTACAATTTCTAAGTGTGAAACAGTTATGATGTAATGAATCCTCGTTTACTGAAATCACATGACTCTGGCAGTTTGATACACGCTCTGGCCCATTGATTTGGAGCAAAAGATTCAAAAAGGCTTCGAAGCTTCATGAAGCAGTGTTTTGAAATTGCCATCACTAACAATAGGTTGGACATCAAAATATAAATAGACTCATGGACTGAACTCTTTGCCCGTCAGTGTTTTGTAAAAAAGTTGTCAGCCAGCTCCAGCATTTTTGATCATTTTCACAAAAATTTCGTGGCCACCAGAATATTTTGTTGAATGAATATCTGAACATGCAATATCACAAGAAAAAAACAGAGCCTCTGCTTTTAAACGACAACAACAACAGAACATTTTATTCTAGCTTCATGCATTATTTTTTATCAACACTTGAATGATGACATAGATGGAGTAGATCGAGTCCATCAACACCTCCAAAGCTTCACAATCATTAACCCTTGCTAGGTCGACATTTCATTCAGTAATGTTGGGCAGTTTTGATTTACATGTTTAATGTTGATGATCACCTTTTTTTAATTTACATATGCTATCGCTTTGTTAGGTAGTTAAAAGGATTCTGCTCTAAGGTGGTTCTAATGTCTCTAGCCTTCTTGGTGTGTCGATCAGAACACAGGAATGGATCAGGGCAGTCTGATTCAATCAAAGGGGTCTATTGAACACTGAGAAATCGTTGGTCTGTGTGAGGTACTGTATGTGTGTGGTTCTACAATAAAACATACATAAAGTAATAATCAGCATAACATGACTTGACTGTTATATTAAAATAAATCACACTATAAATCACATCGCATTACAATATACAATGTTATAATATACATAACTCAACTTTCTCTGGACCAATACAATGCAATTTGGCACTGTCATTGTTTCACGAGTTCACACTTACATACAATTAGAGGGGGTAAAGTATAATGCGTATTTGGCGTGCTGTCCGGGGGGAGGGCTCCGAGCTCGGAGTTCGGCCCGAACCCAGAGTACTGCCCCCCGTATGTAAATTATTTTAAAAAATAATTAAGTTAGAATCATCTTTCTTTCTTTTTTTTACACAAGCAACATACACATCTCTGCAACAAATGAACACGTAAAGTTTTTTTCTAGGACCTACCATTTTCGTACAGTTGCACTGAAAGTGACAGAAGTGCAAATGTTACAAATTACCCCATATGCAGGGTTAAAGGACAAGTTCGGTATTTTACACTTAAAGCCCTGTTTTAAGATCGTTTCTGATGAAACAGAACGGTTAAGATTGAAATTTGGACAAATGCTGCTGTCCCGAGAATTTTCGGTTTCTGTGGTAGCACCCCACCACCTACACAATGGTTTCATGGGGCACTGGAAAAATCATTCATAAAACGCATTAAACTTTAGTTTACAAAGACGTGAAACTCACCGAGTGGTCTGGGGTGTTCACTGATATGCTCACACAAAAATCACTGCAAAAGATGCTTTCCAACAGGTTTTATCGTAGTTTTTGCCTCACCGTACCTCACAGAACATCCAATACAAGTCAATGGACACAAACTACGATAAAACCTGTTGGAAAGCATCTTTTGCAGCGATTTTTGTGTGAGCATATCAGTGAACACCCCAGACCACTCGGTGAGTTTCACGTCTTTGTAAACTAAATTTTAATGCGTTTTATGAATGATTGTTCCAGTGCCCCTATGAAACCATTGCATTTGTCCAAATTTCAATCTTAATTGTTCCATTTAATCAGAAACGATCTTAAAACAGGGCTTTAAGTGTAAAATACCGAACTTGTACTTTAATTGTAGAGTCAAGTCAAGTCAAGTCATCCTCATTTATATAGGGCTTTTAACAATGTAGATTTTTTCAGAGCAGCTTTACAGAGATAAACAGATAATTTAAGGTAACAGAGATTGGTTTGGTTTTATAGTGGTTCTTGAAAAATGTTTTTTCCAGCTAAAGTTAGTTTTGAGTGATTCACTTCAGTCTAAATTATCATTTGTTATTAAATTACGGGCCGCTAAGACGACACCGTTCTCTCTAAACAGACTTTAAACGTGAACCTGTGATAGACGCTGATGGCGTTCACATGCCCATTAAGAATTGATTCTATAATTATGTGCGTTTGAATATATGTGCGCAGGTTTGTAATTCCTTACAAACCATGCCTATACAAACTACTTTTCTATAAATTTTGATGCAGAATTTTATTTCATCTTATCACTTTGGGTAGGTACGCGAACCGAGAAATTCCACAACGCTTTATCTGTAGAGTGGTATAGGGATCCTCCATAGGGAGAGGCTAGTTGGCACTTCAGCACTGCATTGTCATCAGGTCCAGGCGAAAGTCCTTCGTCAGATCTGGAAACGGCCTGGATCCGGCAGGCTGCGGGAAAACCTCGGGATAAACAAAGACACTAAAATTAGCGTAGATGCCATTCTTCTTATGATGTAACAAGTACATCAGGATATGAGGGAAGTGTTCCCAGTTCCGGCTGACCTAATCTAAGCAGCCTAATATTGAATTATAGAAGTCTATAGAGTGTTATGTGAATGCTAGGTCAAAGAGATGTTAAAAAGCCTGTTTTTCATGCAATAAGCCCTTCGCAAATGAGATTTTGAGCTTGTTTTTTATTATTGTTATTGTTATTATTAATAATAATAATTTTGCATGCAGCTGTACTGAATAACTGAATTGTACTGAATTGTAACAGACAGAGGGGGTTAGTTGTAATACTTGTGTGAAACACATAATTCAGTAGTATTTTATCTGTATAATTTGATATTGTTTGTACACCTGTATAGATTGATATCCATATATCCATCCCTCATCCAATCATGATTCTATTATGGATCAATATCATGGATAGAGATATATGAGAGGGCTGCACAGTTTTACAGTAAATAAATAAATAATATCATCAAATATTGTAATTGCTATTGAATTATATTTGTGTGTGGCAGCGGCATGCTAAATTATTATTATTAATAATAACAGTAACAATAATAAAAAAAAAGCTCAAATCACATTTCGAAGGGCTTATTGCATGAAAAACAGGCTTTTTAACAAGTGATCAATGCATAGTTAACAAATGTGAAAAAAATCATACTTTGACATTTAAATGCCAACACTGTTTGTAAAAGTCCAACAAAGTTAAATGTGGCAAAATGAATTTATAACTAAATAAATATTCAAACCTGAAAAGTTGTGTGGCTCCCTGTTTTTTCATTTCATCATCCTTGTACACTTTGTGGCTTAGTTGTAACACTGTGCTACAACTAACCCCGCTGTGGAAAACATATTTTAAGCCTAGCTAACAATTGCTAGGAGTTGCTGATACAGTATGTTTCAAAATGGTGCTATGTTTTAAGCAAGGCAAGGCAAAGCAAGTTTATTTATATAGCGCATTTCATACACGGTTTCATACACATATATATATATATATATACAATGCTGTTTTAAACAATTTCTTAAGGGAAAAAAATAAATAATAAATCAACCCCATAGTGGATTCTAAGTGATCAAGGGCTTAAGCACGTTCCAATTCAGCCTATTGCAATGGTTCCGCCAGTAGTGGGCACTCAGCAACGTAAGCAATGACGTAAATCCGAGTGAACGAGATGGAGGGAAGTTAGCGAGTGAAGGGCATGACAATTTTGGACTGGAACGCAGCCCAAGTCTCTCTCTCTTGCTTCATGCAGCTGCCTCAGGGCGATGATTGACAGGTGCGCTAAGCCCCGCCTTTCCAATATGCTTGTTTCTGCTTCTTTTTCACCTGTGCTTAGATGCAGAGATTCTGTACCCTTTTAGAAGATGTGTCATAGCGATGTATAATTGTAAAAACATGGAAAACCGAGTATATTTTGTTGTTAAAGTCAAAGGCCGTGCATCCGATAAAACTCTACAGCATTTGGCCACAAATTCATCTGTCACTTGGTAGAAGCCAAAGTAGACATATGCCAACACTGACAGTTTGCGTGCAGGCCCTCATCGTCTAAAACCCATGAACAAATCTCCACGAGGTAAAAGAAAACACAACCCAGACAACTTTAAATACAGGTTTACAAAGAGGATAAACACAGTTTGTGCTGACATTTGTGCTTTGTGCAGTGAGTTATTGTTTGCTGAGAGCACAAAACCTTTGGATTTCTAGTGATATTTACAAACCAAAAACTCTGCAGTTCATGGTATTATTAAAGTGCCCTATTATGCTATTTTAAAGGATCCTAATTTTGCAGCTTCAACAGCAGATTTCGGCCGATGCTCCTTTGCCCAAACCTGAAGCTCAGGGGACAGCATTCTCAAGTATTGTTCCATGATCAGGATTTCACTAATTTCATGAAGTGTTTTACCTTGCGGTTGGATCCACTTTACAAACAGCTCTTTAAGCCTCACATACAGCTCCTTGGGGCTTTCCTCAGGTTCCACATAGAGAGATCTGAACCTCTGCCTGTAGGTCTCAGGGTTAATATCATATTTTTTTCAGAATTGTTGTTTTCACGTTATCATATTCATGAGCATCGTCTATATCCATATGCACATAGGCTCCTCAGGCCTTACCCGCCAGCAGTGGGAGGAGATGAAAAACCGAGTCCATCGTTGGCCACTGACATGCTACTGCAATTCTCTCAAAAGTAATTAGAAAATGTTCCACATCATCATTTTTTGTTAATTTTTCCAGTCTAGGCTAATGAGAAGATCGAGACTGACCTGCTGCAGACATGGTGGGGTGGATCTTCTCTATAGAGGGTGAGGCTTGGACCTTTGGATGACTCACGTTCAAATCATAGTCCTCAGAGGGATCTGGCACTGTGGAAGCAGGCTCTGGTACTGGAGATGTGCGAACCTCCACCTCCTGCTGCAGAAGGCGAAACTGACGCTGTAGTGCTTTGAGTTGGTACTCCTGGTGGTTAGCCTCTCTCAATTTTGCTTCCCTGGTCTCCTGTTGACCCATAAATGACCGCATGATCCCAGCCAGGTCACTCAGCGTTGGCTCTCTGCCATCATCCTCCCCACTTGGTGCTCCATTTAGTGCTTCACCTTCCATTGCGTCCTCACCTTCCGCCCGGTGTCCTCTCTCTATATGGGTTGACTCAGTCTTCTTAGTCTCTGTCCGGCCGGCCGCCTCTTGTCGCTCTCCCTCCTCGCATACTTCCCCAAAATGGAGGAGAAAAAAAACTAAGATGGCGGAGAGGAGAAAAAACAAACAAACCCTGTACTCCTCAACTGGCTAGTTCCACCGCTGCCACCATATGTGAGGGACCAAGCAGTTAAGCAAGAGGAGTCACAAGGGAAGTTCAAAAGTAAGGGTTTTTATTTCCAAAAAATTATTACAACAAAATAAAAATAAAGTTTTGGGCCCGTGTTACGGTTCGTGTCTCGTGTTTCCCTCTACTTATGATGACGTCATGACACTCTGTGCTTCTTTTGTGTGTCTGAGATACTGATGGGTCTGCACCTGTGTATCTTTATACACCTGCGCCTCGTTGGAGTCGTTGCTGATCCAATATAAGACGGACGCTGACGCGGAGTATGGGAGGAGAGAGGAGAACCAGCAAACAAGCATTTCTTTCGTGTTTCATTTCTTTTATTTACTTTACTTGGTTGATCGTCTTGTTAATGTTTGTTGCCTTCATATTGTTTGAAGTTTATTAGTTATATTTATTTGTGATACGTGTTTCTTGAGTTTTTGCGTGTTTGTAAGAAATAAATGTCAATGCAGCGCACTTGAGTTTCACGTGTCCTCCTTTATGTTGTGAAACCCTTACGTAGCCAGCTTTTTTAAAAAAGGGTTCGTAACATAAATTGGGGGCTCGTCGAGATTTCGGATTACTTTAATTTTGTTTGATGAGCAGATAAAGATAGTGGTGCTGGGCGATCTCCGGGTAGGTAGAGTAAACCAGGGGGGCCGTGCGTAGCGCCGGTTCTCATTACGGTTTACTATTTATTGTTTTCTTTATTATTTTAGTTTGTTGTGTTTGGAGGTACTCCGGGGGGGAGGCTTGCCTCTCAACTGGTACCCTCTGAAGACTAGAGAGGTTTTAGTTAGTCTTGGTTAGGTAGGCTTAGGTCCGGAGTCGTTCGTAGCCTACTGATTTATTATGTTTGTGTTTTTGCTCATCAATTTATTATGGCGTTATTTGTTTTAAAGGAGTTTATAAGTCAACCTAGTGTTGCAGTCTTAGAAACATGTAGAAAGGACGATTTGTTCCTTATTGCTCGACATTTTGAAATACCTGTTTCGAAAACATTGCTTAAGAAAGACTTGAAAGCTTGTTTGTTAACTGGTTTAATTAATGTTGGGGTGTTGCCTTTGTTGGAGGATGTTCCTGAATCAGCAGAATCAGTTGCAGCTGTTATGGATGACGAGGAACAACCTCCGCTGCATTCTTCGACTTCATTGTGTCCTCTCGCTGGCAATCCAATTACGCCGGATGCCGGTGGTGGGGCGAAGGTAGGACCACCTTTTTCTTTGCCTAAGTTTGAGCCTTTATCCCTCTCTACCGAAGAATCGCCTGTAGATCAGGGAGGTGTGCGCTTGAAAGTACGTTTAGCTCGCTTACAGCTTGAGACGCAAGACAGAGCTCAAGCACGGAAGGATGAGTTGCACCATCAGCTTGAATTGCACCGTATCGATGCGGAGATGAAAGTTAAAATGCGCCAATTAGAGTTACAGTCTGTTCGAGATGATTCAAAAAGATTTAACAAATTTGCACGTGAAGATGGACCTAGTTCGGAGGTTGAAGCTGCTGTACTCGTGTCAAATATTCCTGTGATACCTACAGTTAACTCTTTACCTGTGGTAACGGATTCTCTTGATCATTCGACTTCATTTAATGTAGCGAAAAATATTGTAATTGTTCCACCTTTTCGGGAGAAAGAGGTTGAAGCTTATTTTCAGGCATTTGAAAGAATAGCATCTGCGTTGAAGTGGCTAACAGAGGTCTGGTCATTAATGTTACAATGTAAGTTAACAGGGAAAGCGCAAGAAATTTGTGCATCTCTTCCGTTGGAGGAAAGTGTTCAATATGAGACCGTAAAAAATGCGATTCTCCGTGCTTATGAGTTAGTACCTGAACATTATCTGCAACGTTTTCGCGCAACGAAAAAATCCGCTTCTCAGACATATGTCGAATTTGCCCGTGAGAAGGGTGTACTTTTTGATCGATGGATAAAGGCGTGTAAAGTCGCGGATTATCAATCTTTGTGTGAACTTTTGCTCATTGAAGAGTTTAGAAATTGTGTTCCTGAGCGTACTGCTTTATATTTAAACGAACAAAAGGTTACTACTGTGCAGCAAGCAGCTGTTTTAGCAGATGAGTATGCACTTATTCATAAACCTGTGTTTTTAAAGCGTGCGAGTGAATCAGGTTACGCTCCGCATAGAGAGAATGAAGTTAATTCTTCTGATTTTAAAGTCAGGCCTGGTCCATCTAGCCCGAAAATGCGTAAAGAGTGTGGCTATTGTCACAAGGTTGGACACATAATTGCTGAGTGTCGAATTTTAAAACGAAGGCATGAACGTCAGGATTTTCCCGCTCAACCTCGCGGTTCAGTTTTAGTGAAAACTGTGTCTCCACAGACCATGATTTCAGTAGCTCCTGATGAGTGTTTTCAGCCTTTCGTGTTTGACGGTTAGGTATCACTGACTGGTCGTGTTGAGGACCAGAAGGCTGTGAAGATCTTACGTGATACGGGAGGATCTCAGTCTTTTATACTGTCTGACACTTTGCCTTTCTGTGCAGACTCCGAATGTGATACAAGCACTATCGTGCAGGGCATAGAAATGGGTTTCATCACTGTACCTATTCATCACGTCTGGGTGACGTCTGAATTAGTTTCTGGATGTTTTAATGTAGCGGCTCGTTCTTCCCTACCTGTGAAAGGTATTAATTCTATCATGGGAAATGATCTTGCTGGAGGGAAAGTAATGCCAGTTGTACATGTTACTAATATTCCAGTTACTGATCAACAACCAGATGTACTCGCCCAACATTTTCCGAATGTTTTTGCTTCTAGTGCAGTTACGACGCGTGCTCAGACGAAAAATCTCGTTAAGGAGAATGAAGTGAGTCTAGGTGAGTCTATTTTTGCAGAGATGTTTGAGAAAAATGCCTTGACAGAGCAGATGGATGTTAATTTGTCCCAAGAATCTGTTTGTCCCGATCCTGACGTATTTTTGCCTATTTCGTGCGATGTTCTCACTGCGGCTCAGCAAAGTGATCATACGTTAGAGAAATGTCGTTTATGTGCTGACAGTAAAATGTCACCTTTGTACAACCATCAGTTCTATTGGAACAACACTGTGTTGATGCGTAGCTGGAATGCTCGGTTATCGAATGACAAAGATTCGGATGACTGGAACGTGGTCCATCAGATTGTGGTGCCCTTGAAGTTTCGACAGCATATTTTAAGCTTGGCACATGATCATCCTTGGTCTGGGCATCTCGGTATAAATAAAACTTACCATCGGGTGCTCCAGCATTTCTTTTGGCCTGGGTTGAAGGCTGATGTGTCTCGATATTGTAGGTCTTGTCATACCTGTCAAGTAGTAGGAAAGCCCAATCAGATCGTGCCACCTGCTCCACTTCACCCTATTCCGGCTGTAGGAGAACCGTTTGAACGTGTCTTGGTAGATTGCGTCGGGCCGTTGCCGCGAACTAAATCCGGTTCTCAGTATATTTTAACGATTATGTGTGCTGTCACACGATTTCCAGAAGCAATTCCGTTACGGAATATAACTGCCAAAAGTGTCACCAAAGCTCTAATAAAGTTTTTCACCACATTCGGATTGCCGAGAACTGTTCAAACAGATCAAGGTACTAATTTTGTGTCTAAAATCTTCTGAAATGTGCTGAAAGGTTTGAGTGTGTCACATGTCACATCCAGTGCCTACCATCCTGAATCGCAGGGAGCACTGGAGAGGTGGCACCAGACGTTGAAATCTAGTCTGCGAAAATATTGCCTCGAGGCAGGGAATGAGTGGGATGAGGGAGTCCCTTTGGTTTTGTTTGCATTGCGTGAAGCGCGACAAGAGTCACTTGGGTTTAGTCCGTCGGAATTGGTCTTTGGACATAATGTACGGGGTCCTTTAAAAGTACTAAAAGATGAGTTTCTCTCTACTGGTACGACTGAGAAACGTAATGTGCTTGATTTCGTTACTCGTACCCGCGAACGATTGCGAAGTGCTTGTGCAGTCGCGAAAGAAGCTCTTTCTCTTTCGCAAAAGAAAATGAAGCGTTGTTTTGATAAACGCGCGGTTGTGCGTAATTTTACGCCTGGAGAAAAAGTATTAGTGTTGCTTCCTTTGCCCAGTTCTGCTTTAGCTGCGCGATTTGCAGCTCCGTATGTGATTAAGAGCAAGCTAAGTGACACTGATTATATAATCCATACACCAGAACGACGACGAAAGACACGTTTGTGTCATGTAAATATGCTGAAAAAATATGTAGCCCGAATTGGGAAGACTGATGAGGTGAATAGTTTGTCCCAGAGTGAGGCACAGCCGGTGTTAAATGTAGAACGAGTATCTCTGCTGTCCAGTACCATGGGTGCTGAGGATGTAGATGATGGGTTGAAAATGTCTATGGAGATGTTCAGCGGTGGTCATCTAAAGAATTCAGAGATTTTAAGAGTTTTACCATCTCGTTTGTCTTACTTATCTCGCGAAGAGCGTCAGGATGTGATTGACTTAGTAGAAACTTATCCTAACTTGTTTAGTGATGTTCCGTCTGGTACCTCTGTCATCCAGCATGATATTGAGGTGGGTAATGCAGGTCCAATAAAACAGCATGCGTATCGTTGTCCAGTAGGTAAACGAGAAATCATGAAATGTGAAGTGAATTATCTGGTTCAAAATGGTTTTGCCAAAAAGAGTAATAGCCCGTGGAGTTCACCGTGCATTTTAGTCCCTAAAGCGGACGGTTCGTTCCGTTTTTGTACTGATTTCCGCAAGGTGAATTCTGTTACTGTGCCGGATGCATTTCCGTTGCCTCGAGTAGAGGATTGTATTGACAATCTTGGCACTGCTCGGTACATTACGAAATAAGATCTTTTAAAAGGCTACTGGCAGGTGCCATTAACTGAACGTGCTTCTGAGGTCTCCGCCTTTGTGACTCCCGACTCTTTCTTTCAATATACGCGTATGGCGTTCGGTCTTCGAAACGCGCCTGCTACCTTTCAAAGGTTAATGTCTGCAGTTTTAGGTGATGTTCCGAACTGTAACATTTATCTTGATGATGTCGTTATTTTTTCTTCCACATGGACAGATCACATCTCTACTTTGCACAATGTTTTTAGCCGACTAGCCGATGCCTCGTTAACTTTAAATCTGACTAAGTGCGATTTTGCGAAAGCCTCCGTTACGTACTTGGGGAAACAGGTTGGAAACGGTCAAGTACGTCCGCTCGACGCAAAAGTGACCGCTATTCTTGCATACCCTGTGCCCACTACTAGGAGAGAGTTGCGACGATTTTTAGGCATGGCTGGCTATTACAGGTGTTTTTGTAAAAATTTCTCGACTGTTGTCGCTCCCTTAACGAAGATGTGTAGCTCTAAAATTGTTTTTAATTGGACTGATGAATGTCAAACTGCATTTTTGTGTGCAAAGTCTCTTCTTTACAGTGCTCCGGTGTTGTCTGCTCCTGACCTGGCTCGTCCGTTTAAGCTTGAAATAGACGCCAGCGCGACCGGAGTTGGAGCTGTCCTGCTTCAGAATGGTGGTGATGGAATATCCCATCCAGTATCTTATTTCTCAGCTAAATTTAATCGTCACCAGTTGAATTATTCAACTATCGAAAAAGAGACTCTAGCTATGTTGCTTGCTTTGCAGCACTTCGATGTGTATGTGGGATACAGCTCTACTCCCGTCATCCTCTACACGGACCATAATCCGTTGGTTTTTTAAAATAAAATGTACAATCATAACCAACGTTTGATGCGCTGGGCGCTTATAGCTCAATGTTATAATCTTGAGATCCACCACAAGAAAGGAACGGACAACGTCGTCGCAGATGCCCTTTCTCGGGGCTAGGTAAATGTATTTACTTTATGTGTGTTCTGTCATTTTTTGTTGTTGTTGTGATGTTCTTGTTTGCTTTTACTGTTCGTTTCGTCCAGAACCTGTCTAAGAAGACTGGTTCTTTCTTTAAGTGGGGGAGTGTTACGGTTCGTGTCTCGTGTTTCCCTCTACTTATGATGACGTCATGACTCTGTGCTTTTTTTGTGTGTCTGAGATACTGATGGGTCTGCACCTGTGTATCATTATACACCTGCGCCTCGTTGGAGTCGTTGCTGATCCACTATAAGACGGACGCTGACACGGAGTATGGCAGGAGAGAGGAGAACCAGCAAACAAGCATTTCTTTCGTGTTTCATTTCTTTTATTTACTTTACTTGGTTGATCGTCTTGTTAATGTTTGTTGCCTTCATATTGTTTGAAGTTTATTAGTTATATTTATTTGTGATACGTGTTTCTTGAGTTTTTGCGTGTTTGTAAGAAATAAATGTCAAGAGTTTCATGTGTCCTCCTTTATGTTGTGAAACCCTTACGTAGCCAGCTTTTTTCAAAAATGGTTCGTAACAGCCCGTAAAAGAGGTCAAATTAACAGACAGTGACTAAAGCTCTGAACATAAGAAACTCAAAAATACAACTGACCTTCAACAAAAGAAACAAAGGAGACTTATATATTGGCTGATCAAACCGATTTTGACACACAAGGGAAGACTAACAACAACACTACTACATATACCACAAATAACAGCAAAACCTACCTAAAAACTTATTCCAAAAAGAAACGTATTTTTACTTAACCTTAAATCAACAACAAAAAATATTATAATATAAATCTAAACCCAAAATATTATAATATAAATCTAAACCCCAAAATATCTAAGGAACAAATAAAGCTTTGTTAAGCTTATAAATAAAGCTTAGTTAAGCAAATAAAGCTGTGGACATCACACCATCTAAACTAGTTGACAACCACTGTTTTATAGCTCATCCGGTGGTCAGTAAGCTGTCATCAGTGTCTTGATGCACATATGGACACTTTTAAAATGTGTGACCTGATTTAAGGTCTACAGAGGCTCATGAGCATTTGTCACTCAGCAACCCGCATCTTATGATGTTTGGCCAATGACCTACAATTTTTCCTGCTACTTGTTTGACATAAAAACCTTAAAAACTTTTTTATAGAGCTGCTTCGAATTTTAAATCATATGTTATACTTTATAACATTTCTCGTGTGGGTTGTCAATATTTAGCATTTCCTGAACCTTTCGGCTTGCACCAGATCCTTCACATTAAATTTGCAATTCAACTAAAAAAATGTGTGACGTCATGAGAGCAGACAAAACCGAGGAGGTTATAATCTAGGTGGAACCTACCCCCAAAACACGACCACGCCACCCTGGGAATTTCACCCAGAGAATGATTTTACTTCTTAATTACAATGTTATAGATTTGATTAAGGACACACAGGTACGTATACAATTCAGCTAGAGACGAGGTTCAATTTTAATAGAATCACCACCTTTTATTTAAATAATTTTAAAACAATTTCAGACACATTCATACTTTGGGGAGGGGAACAGAAAAAAAAGAGGCTTACCAGTGGAGGAGAAGGGAGTCACGAGGGCAGTGAGGAATCCCAGGGAGAGTCCCCCGTGAACACACACAAACACACAACGGTGAACACAGCAAAGAAAATGGGGTAAACAGCACACTGGAAGGGGACACCACCACCCAGACACCAACACCACCACCTTCGGCTCTCAGCAACTGAAAAAAGGACAAAAAATGACACACACACACACACACACACACACACACACACACACACACACACACACACACACACACACACACACACACACACACACACACACACACACACACACACACACACACACACACACAAACAAACACAAACACACACACAAACAATTAACAGGGATTCCCCCAAAAGAAAGAAACCGATATATGGTATTTGAATGAAAAGATCAAACTGAAATCACAATATAAACACAATATAAACTGCCAGAACCAACAGTGGTTCCAAAAAGGCAGTGAGAGAAAAATAAAATAAAGGGTTAAGGCCATTGCACACTGAGTCCGAAATACGCATCCGAAATTTTCGCACGTTAAAAAAAAAAATCAACCTCATGTTATGTCAATCACGCTTGCACACTGAATACGACACTTTCGTCCGTCATAAAAAAATTGGATCGTGTTCGATTTTCTTCGGTTTTCGCATCCGTAGCAAGCAGTTTGAATGGTGTTTGTTTGACAATTCAGAGCCACCGAATACGAAAAAACGCATACGAAAATTTCAGACTCAGTGTGCAATGGCCTTTACACTTTATTTTAAGGTTTCATTGTTACAGTGTAATTAAATATTTAAGTACAGTGTAATATTAATTAACTACATGTACTTACTATAGG
The DNA here is from genome assembly GCF_051911475.1 of Siphateles boraxobius. NCBI lineage: Eukaryota > Metazoa > Chordata > Actinopteri > Cypriniformes > Leuciscidae > Siphateles > Siphateles boraxobius. The sequence goes on along the minus strand of NW_027508722.1, from coordinate 3,074,558 downwards.
GTTAGGGTAGGATTAGGATTTGGTTGAGGGTTAATTGCATGTAATTAGGCATGATTTACTGTTATTACTATGGTAAATACATGTAACAAATGTAACAAGGACACTGTAAAATAAAGTGTTACCAAAAAATAAAATAAATTCAAAAGGAAAACGCTTATCAATAAACCAAGAAAACCAGATACTAAGTATGATTAAAAAATAATTAGAATGTAACCAAAAAAATCTAAATTCAGTAATAAGAAAGAATCAAGCAAAACATAAATACAACTTAACTAAATATACATTCAACTACTATTTAACTTCAACTACATTTAAACATTTTAAAACACTGGCCCACATAAACCAGGTGGCTCACACATTTGACCGTATGGCCGTAGTTACCCAGTGGCCAACAGGACAGGACGGGCACACTGCAATCTGTTAAAGTTGCTAGTACGATATTCAAAACATGCACTTTAAAGCAAACAGCAGCCCAGGCAAAACAGCAGCCAGTGGGTAAACACTATGTGGCTGAAGACGATCTCCAGCTGAACCAGCCCGGTTCCGATCAAGCAGCGTTTGTGTCAACCCAAAGGAGGCAGCTCAAAGCATGCAAACAGCAAGTCAAGTCAAGTCAAGTCAATTTATTTATAGAGCACAACATAAACACAACATTAGTTGATCCAAAGTGCTTTACAGACGGTCAAAAATAAAAATTAAAAATTAATAAAGAAAACTATTAATAATAATAAACGAATAAAAGAACATTTCTACGTACATTTACACAGTGTACCATACACAGCGTCACTCAAATGCAAGAGTATAAAAATGAGTCTTTAGGCTAGATTTAAAAGCATTGAGCGATGGAGAGGCCCTGATATTAAAGGGTAAGCTGTTCCAAAGTTTAGGTGCAGCAACCGCGAAAGCTCTGTCGCCTTTTGATTTGCAACGTGAACGAGGAACTGATAAAAGAAGCTGGTTACAGGATCTTAATGACCTAGAGGTTGTATGTGGCTGGATAAGTTCATAGAGATAATCCGGGGTTGATTTTTGGAGAGCCTTATATACAAAAAGAAGGACCTTAAAATCAACTCTAAACTTGACAGGGAGCCAGTGCAATGAAACAAGAACAGGAGTAATATGCTCCCGTTTTTTTGTTCCTGTCAGCAGTCTGGCTGCCGCATTTTGGACCATCTGAAGCCGAGATAGAGTGCTTTGTGGAAGACCGACATATAGAGAATTACAATAGTCCAGTCTAGAAGAGATTAGTGCATGGATGACAATTTCAAGATCTTTTTGAGAAAGAAAATGTTTTACCTTCGCAACAGATCTGAGGTGGAAGAAGCTACTCTTTACAACCGTGTTCACCTGTTTGTCGAATTGTAGTGAAGGGTCAAAATAGACCCCTAGATTTTTTACATAGGGTTGTAAGCTATCACTGAGGGAGCCTAACCTACTTGTCAGAGTAGTATTGAGTGCAGTGGGGCCTAGCAGAAGCACCTCAGTTTTGTCAGTGTTTAGTTGCAGGAAATTGTTCGCCATCCAAATTTTCACTTCATCAAGACATGATAAAAGGAGTTGTATAGAGAAATCATTTTCAAGTTTGATTGGAAGGTAAAGTTGTAGGTCATCGGCGTAGCAGTGATAGTTTATGCCATGTTTCTGGAGAATGGAGCCCAGGGGAAGCATGTAGAGTGAAAACAACAAAGGGCCAAGAATAGAACCCTGGGGAACACCATAAGTGACGGGTGCAGTAGGTGAGGTAAACGACCCGATATTTACTGAAAACGTCCTACCCTTTAAATAAGAGTTGAACCATTGTAATGCCGTGCCTTGAACCCCTACTGTATATTGAAGTCGTTTCAAGAGGATGTCATGGTCAATCGTGTCAAAAGCTGCACTCAGATCTAGCAGTAACAGAATGACAGATGAGCACAGGTAACTATTGGTAAGATCCGCTTTTGAATGCGTTTAACGGCGGGGCAGAGACCTGGCCCACTAACCTGAGATCTACAAGCGTTTAACACATAGTAAATATAACGGCAGCTAACAACACACGGAGTGAGCGACCCGGAAGTACGACGCACTTTCTTTTTACTCAAAATCTTTTTTATTATTATTATTGTAACAGACTTTGTTGGATTGTACATGACAGAATCCAACAAAGTATGTTACTATAATACCGGTAATGATGTACTGGCGCTCGATGTGTGTGTGTATGCAATCTATTTTTCCCCTCGGGGCTTGCCGTAGATAGGAATGGGTCGTGCGCACTTGGTACTGGAGTGTGGCGGGTTTTTGGAGTTAGTGATCTGATGTGTGGTATAATAAAGTGGAGAAGAGTTCAAACTGCTATGTTTATTATTTATTCAAACTGCTACCCTTACACCTAGAAGGTTAAGTTCCCCTGCGGCTATTTTCTCCAACTTAAACCGATACCGTGACTATGCGCAGTTGCGCACGAATTGTCTATGCACTCGCGAGGTGTCTAGATTATGTGCATGATTTAAACGTTAGCAGACACAGCAGCAGATGTTGGCAGGTATATTGATCATGAAATCAGAATTTTCTTGTCTTGAATTATTCATTCATTCATTCATTCATATTCATTCATTCATTTATGTCACTTGTTTGTCATCTAAAAAATAATAATAATAATTTTTAAACTCGATTGGGGGGCCATCTCTATGCCGAGCCACTACCTGCTCCGATTGAGCTTGAATAAGCCAATTGTCTACATAGTTCAACACGCGGATGCCCTTAAGCCACAGTGGAGCCAAAGCCGCATCCACGGATTTTTTGAAAAGTGCGGGGTAATAAAGCTAGACTTGAGGGGAGAACCCGATACTGGTATAAATCATGGTGGTCGAGAACCAAACAGGATTCTGTAGCCTTTTTACAGTCTGCAGGACCCATTGAGATACGTTTAGCAGAAGCCTCTACCCTGCCAGATGATCTACTAAGGGAATCAGCCTCTCAATGCTGGCCTCTGGTGTACTCAAAGTAGCCACTTCGGGACCCTGAAGTGAAATGAGAGGGAACAATCGACCTGACTGCTTTATTAACCTCCTCGGAGGGTGTAAGTGTCCCAGTGAAGTAACGTCTTGTGGAGGGCACTGAGAAATATGCTCGCTAGAAACCGCTGCGCCCCAAGGCAAAGAGGATTGGCGGGGTTGCCAGAACAGCCTCCTGAAGGCACAGAGGTGGAGTGGGCAACGTATAATAAGGTTTACACCACTCCATCCCCTTTAGAAGTCTGACGCCGTTTTTCGTGAAATGGTTTACTTGAAAAGTGTGTGCTGTCTTTGTTTACCGTAAATAAGACTTGGTTTAATATAGCCTATGTAATGCAATGACATTCAGAAATTTTTAATTGTGTCTTAAGTCTCCGCATACATTTTTGGGCCACTTCATAACATAAAAGGAAACCTGATCTTCATAAGGACAACACTAATTGTGCTTCAATATTCAAAATGGGTCATTTAATGTTAACTATCATCAGTGTTTTCATCCAGTTTTCTATTCACTCCACCTTGAAACTATCAAATGTGCGTTTAGCATATGCTAGATATCTATGTCATGAAGTTATTATGTAGGTATTGATATTGTGTGTGTTTTCATTGCGGCTCACTTGGCCTCCTTGTAAAACAGATCAAGTTGAGTGTTATGTTCTTAAAATTTCCCGGCCTCTCCCTAAATGACAGTCTTACAAGGCTTTGGTGTAAACAAGACCCCTAATTACTGTTTAACCAGGCTGCAGGCATTAGTTACTATCTAGTCATATGGTTCCACTTTATTTTGATAGTCCACTTTAGACATTCAAATAACTATAAGTAACTTTGCAACTACATGTCAACTAACTATAATTAGAGTATTAGTAGACTGCAGTAGACTGTCAGTAGGCTGTTAGGTTAGGGTAAGGTGTTAGGGTTCGGGTTAGTAGAATGAGTTGACTTGTAATTGCAAAGTTACTTATAGTCAGTAGAATGTCTGTTGGGGGACCAACAAAAGAAACTGTTAGCAAATATTTAGTAGACAGTCTACTAATACTCTAATGAGAGTTATTTGACATGTAGCTGCAAAGTTACTTATAGTTAGTAAAATGTCTAAAGTGGACTATCGAAATAAAGTGTTACCACATTTTTTTTTTTCATGGTTATGTTTTATTAATGAAAAGCAGCAGTTAATGTTTTACAGAAAAATATTTTTTTGCGACAGATTATGATCCATCAAATGTTCATCATATGTATTTTTAAGGTACCTGAAAAGGGTGAAAGAAATCCATTTAAAGGGAGTCCATTTAATTCTGACCAAAATCATGCACATCACGTCGCAATTATAACTTCTGAACCAGTAAAGAGGAACTTCCCTGGAGGACTTTTAGGCAGAATTCTCATGCTCTTGTGTTACATCATTTAAGCCTTGCTGCCAGTGAGTAAAAACTCTTGGCAATTCTGTAAGACTTTGGCTGCCAACTCTTGTCAGTCTTAATGTTTCGATCAACACTTCAATTTATGGTGCTTCTTACATATAGAAAGCTATCTCTTAATTCATGTTTAACCTGACATTTCCCATGTGCAGTCTTCTTTCCCCATGTCCCCAGGCTAACAACAAAAGAGGGAGAAAGGGGTCTAAATCTGTTGGCCAGCTGTGGTGAGGCTAAGGCTGTAAGGCTAAACTCAATTCAGAGATCAGGAAGCAGGGTGCACCCATCTGTACTGGCAGTGAGTTTGCTCACTGCAGGGACAGCAGCACCTCAGGAAGCCAAGCCTGGCCTCAGCACTCCAGGGGCAGGGATGTGGCATGTTTACACACCTGGTATATTTATGGACCTGACATGGGGAGACACTGAACGAGAGGGATCCGACTCTTTACAATGGGCCACTCTCGTTCCCTCGAGACCCCGTTTACATTATGCTGTGTTCAGAGCAACCATTTACAAGAAGCCTCTTCTGTGAAGAAAGACAGAATGAGGAGAATGATTACTATAGATTGCTCAGTAATTGTATGCATGCGCTAGATGTCAAACTGTTACTGTATGAACTTGCAAAGTGAAGATTTTTATTTTAGTATCATTGATTTAATATTGTAGTTTTTCTTAATCTTTTAAATTATAAATTATTTCTTGTTTTTCATTTTAATTTGAGATGTATTTTAATTTTATTTTGTTGTGTATTTTTGCTGTTTTTATTCGTTTAAAAAAAATCATACAGTTTTTATTAAGTTTCAGTTTTTAGTTTATTTAGTACTTCAATTTAAACTAAACGGAAATCAGAAATGTTTCCTTGGCAACTAGCTGAAATAAAATTTTCATATTGATTTTTTTTCAGTTAAAGGCACACTATGCAGGAATTCTGTTCTTGTCAAACAGAGACCCCTAGAGTCGCTGTAGAGTACTTGTATTTAACGTTACTGTAGTAAATACCACTCATGCAGAGCGTCTCTGCACTCACGGCCTCTGCACTTTATAATAATAAAGTAGCCTAACGTTTGATGGCTTATAAAGTGTTTACATGACTGCAGCTAAATTACAAGTAAATAGCCTATAGCCTAGGCCTACTGTATAATTTCATTTGTGTTTTTTGAGTGTAATGTAAACATTACAAAATGCCAGATGACATCAATAAAGTTGCAAGTACGTCACATTATTTCATAACAATGTCCGTTATGGTGGGTGAGACGGCCACAAATCAACCTGAAAAAAGTCATATGATTTACATAGTTCCCCTTTAATGTTAACTTTACTTCAAGTAACGATTTTTTATGGTTTTAGTTTCAAAATTTATGTGTGCTTGTGTAACTGTTATTTTCTAAACAGAAGGAGGTCAATTGGCCTAACCCTAACCCACATGAAGAATTGGCCCATGACAGAGCCTGGCTGAACACCTAGAAATAATGTGTCTAAGAAACTTCTTGGTTACGTATGTAACCTCATGTACAGGAGTAGGGAACGGAGACGTTCCGTTGTAACGACCAATGGGGTTTCGCTTAGAACGCCTATCAACTTCAACTATTACAAAATGAGCCAATGGCAAAGAAATGCCATGGGTCTGCTGAATTTGCATGGCGTAACTCCGCTCCACATAGTGGGTATAAAAGGAGGATGCCGGCAACATGCAAATATGTTTCTTCGCTGAGGAGCCGAGACTGAACTCAGGCATTACCAGCGGTATATCAGAAGTGGCAGGAAGACAGAACGGGTTACATACGTAACCGAGACATTCCCTTTCGTAGTCACTACAAGTTCCGTTGTGATGACAAATGGGGTTCCAGTCTAATCATGCCATCTTCTGGGCTGTCTTCCAGTGTCCTGCGTAAGTCTGAGCTCCCTGTCGTGAGACTAGCACGGACAAAGGAGTCCTACTTAACACAGGAATACCAATGTACACTTGGAAGCATATCTCAGTGGAAATATGCAGTCAGTGCCAACCCGAAGTGGAGGGGACTTAAGAATACACATATGACCCGGGAGGGGGCTGCAAAAGGAAAAACACTGGGGTGTCCAGCCCGCAGGGTGGAATGTTTCAACCACAGGGATGGCAAGGTGGCTTGCCAAGGGAAAGACACATGCTCAGAGAGGCTTACAGTGAAAATTCACATGTGGGGGTCGCCCAGAGGGGGAACCATGCACATGGCGGCACCTGGCCAATGCGAAAGCTGCCGGTGTCATAACTCTGGCGTTGACGTAAGCAGTGCTGGAGGAACTCAGGGCTTGTCGGAGAAGCTCACCTGAGGAAAATATCACACGTATCCAGTCCGTGGAGTGGAATAGCGAGCAAGCAAAGACACCAGAGGAGATCCTAGTACCGGCTGGTTGAAGCGAGTACATGAGAGGACACTGGATCCACTCGGAGATTGTAGAATCTGGCAAATGTGTTGGGTGTCGCCCAGCCTGCAGCTCTACAGATGTCTGTTAGGAAGGCGCCATGCGCTAGAGCCCAAGAGGAAGCCACACACCGGGTGGAGTGAGCCTTCACACCAAGGGGGTATGGTCGACCTTGCTGCTGGTATGTCAAAGCAATGGCCTCCACTATCCAGTGAGACAACCTTTGCTTGGAGAGAGCCTTTCCCTTCAGCTTCCCATCATAACAGACAAAGAGCTGGTCAGAGCTCCTCACTCCTCTCAGGAACCTGATGATCAGGTCGTGCTTTCCCATGGACTTACCTTCGACGGCGTCATAATGTGCGGTGATAGTGGCAACATACACTTTCAGGGTGGAGGGAGACAGCCTTCGCTCCAACCCGTCTTGCAGGAAGGAAAGCACGACACTGACCGGGCATTTTCTGGGGTCTTCTCGGTGAGAAGAGCACCAGTTGACAAAGAGGTTCCACTTCAACGCATAGAGATGTCACGTGGACGATGTTCTAGCGGAAGTGATGGTAGTCACCACCGCTGGTGGTAGGGTACTCAAACCTGTCTCGTCCCGTCCAAGAGCCACACGTGGAGTTTCCAAAGATTGGGACGGTGGTTCCATAGAGTGCCCCGTCTCTGAGAGAGAAAGCTTGCGGTGGCCCGGGTAAGCATGGCCGTCACCTCGGGATCTGACTCGGGCAATGCTGGGACACCCGAATGTGGCAGCACAGCCAAATCTCCACTTCCCGAAGACTCATGCCCACCTTGTGATGCTTTGATGGACAGCATCTTCTTCTGGAGCACCAAAGGACACTCGCGGGGCATTCGAAGATGGGCCCGCCAGTGGCAATTGAATGCTTATGGGTTGCAACACTGAAGAGGGGGGGTGTGGGTAGATGACGAATCGTCTGCGATTTGTTCCACACCGTCACCCTCAGGTCACCCTGGCCACCAGCCGAAGTACCACCTCTCATGGAGGGGGTAGATCGGGGTGTGGATGAGGGAACTCTCCCTCTTACGAGGTCATTGAGTCTCGACCGTAGTGTCGTGATGTCGAGTCATCCATGCAAAGCAGTGATTGTGCCCATCAGAATCAGACACAGTCCGACCACAACCAGAAGTGCACGGGTGAGGCATCTTTAAAAAAACGCGCCGCGTGCAAGCTCTTTTGTGAGAGGAAAAACTCTGCGGATGCTGAAGCGAGCAGGGAGAAACACATTCACTGGCAGACCTCTGCACAGATCAGCAGGCAATGTGAACTCGCTGGACTCGCCGTCACACCAACACCGGAGAGTCGCTCGTCTCGTAGAGGAAGTTGAGAGAATACTCAGAATTTGTTGTGGAGTGAAGAATAAACTTGACTCCAAAGTGAAAACATATCTGCATGTTGCCAGTGCCTTCATTTTATACCCACAAGGTGGGGTGGAGTTACGCCGTGCAAATTCCGCAGACCCATGGCATTTCTTTGCCATTGGCTCGTTTTGTAATACTCAAAGTTGATAGGCTTTCTAAGCAAAACCCCATTCGTCGTCACAACAGAGCTCGTAGTGACTACGAAAGGGAACTGTCTATCTTTGCTCTAAAAATTGAGAAGGCTGGTGGAGGAGGCAAAAAACAAGTAATATAGACCTTATAAGACGTACAGTCCATTTGATTTTCCAGCAGATTAAACATTGCTATGAAATTTGATCTAAGACCTTAACTGTATACCTTTCTCTCCCAGCCTAGTTTTTATTTGCATCAAAATAATTATGGCATCTACCCTGACTAAGGTCCATACAGATGGCTTGTAAAAAAGTATAGCAACACATTGATTTAAACACTTAAATGTGTGCTGGTACACAATGTGCTGCTTTTGAAGAGTTAAATAAACTGGACATCATCTTCAAAGCATCTCCACCCATTTCCATCCAAGCAAATGCTTCATTGCCTATGGGTGGACTGAGCTAAGCTCAAAGGACATGTATTGGAGCATTACAACGGTACGGGACAACTTTCATCTGGAGGTTTTTGACCGCAAACGGGTTTGGTTTAATTTAAACTGAATTACAAGACATGAATAAGAAAGGCTGATTAAGTTGTGCAATAAATGTAATTTGTTTTAGGCTCATTTTTATAAAAGGGAGTTCAATGTGTTCTTGTCTGTGAGTGCAAAAACCTATAAATTATGACTACTGAGGGAAATGTTGATGCTAACGAGGCCACTGACTATGCAAAAAAAAATGTGGATGAGTATGAATATGATGGTATTGTACAGGAAGTTTGAAAAAGCCACACATGTCCTTCCACTACAAATCACTGAATCTACAGACACTTCTATGATCTCACACTAGTTGTCATTGGAATTTCCACAAATACTTGTGCATGAATGCTCCAGACAAGTTATCATCCACTGGATGGAAACCTTTATGGATATCCATTGCATTAAATTCTTCGGAGGACATCCATTTGACTTTTGGTTACACAGCCCAAGCTGTTCTACCAGCCTAAACAGCAGAGAAGTGCCCCAAGCACCTTTAAAACCATCAAAACATTCCAGCCTATCCAGCTGGAAGAGCAGACCAGCTAACCAACTTGGGCTGGTTTAAGCAGCTGGGAGCAGATTAAAATAATTAAAATACAAATATTGGCAAAAATGCTGAAATTCTGGATCAATCAAAAATGTTTTGCTGTTTACCAATCCAGTGGTCCCTGGATTCATGTATTGACAATGCATGGTGACTGACGGTATCTAGCCTAAAAAATGATGCAAAATTACCATAAAAATGACTGGTGTGCTACATCCCAAGTCTCATCCCAATATATTTAAATAATAATATCTTCCTGTCCAGTGTTTTATGATACATAATGTTGATTTTGCATAATTTTTGACATCTTCAACCACCATTATGATACTATATTAATTGCATGGAAAAACAGACATTCTCTCATGTGGAAGTAGGATGAACCCAATCGCAGACAGCAAATAATACAAATGGGTTTATTAATGACAAAAACAGAAAACAAAACCCACGATGGGGCAAAACAAGACAGGATAGGATAGACTAGACTACACTAAGACTCAGACAATAAACTAACAACTAAGACATTTTGTAGTCGATCAAAGAGTTTTATAATCTATAGTGTCGAACGCAGCACTAAGATCAAGTAAAATTTGTATTGAGATAAAGCCTTGGTCAGAAGCTGTAAGTAAGTCATTTGTCATTTTAATGAGCGCAGTTTCTGTACTATGATGGGGCCTAAATCCAGACTGATTTTTTTCATACATATAATTATTTTGCAAAAAAAAAGAGCACAATTGAGCAGACACAACTTGTTCTGGTATTTTAGACATAGATGGAAGATTTGAAATGGGTCTGTAATTTACTAATACATTTGGGTCTAATTGTGATTTCTTTATCAGAGGCTTATGTGGCGAAAGGCTGGTATTACAGGTAAAGAAATTTTCGACTACGCCACCCGGGGACTTGCGCCCCGGGAAAATATGGACAACACTCAAATTATTATTCTTAGGTCCCTCAGGTTCATGTCCCTAATAAAAGGTAGGCAGAGACTTGGATATGTAAACTGTACAAAAGTTTTATTAATACAACATTTAATTTAAAGCAGCAGAATAAGTCACATTTAAAAAGAGGCGACTTGAGCATCACTGGCAAGGTTTTCAGTAACAAACACACATTCAAATAAACAAGGACATACACATTGAAATAAATGAAAAGACACACAAACTGGCAGGGCTGAGGTAGACCACAGGAAGAGGAATCACTAAACTAATTCACCGAAAGCACACTCACAACACCCCAAAGACTTCAAAAGTGTCACTGCAAACATTCGGAGAAAACACCACCACCAAAAGAGATCCTCAACCCATGGAACCTCAGCACCTGAAATGAGATCACAAAAAGAAAAGAAAAACACAATTAATGACAAACTTCACAAATACTAACTGCAATAAACCACAGTTGGATGGTATTTATGGTACAATAGTGAGCAGATATTAATACTATCAATCAGACAATCACAAATATCATACAAAGGTTTAGATAACGAAAAGGAAACAAATAGATAACTCAATGCCCGCAATGGGCTCACAAGCAGATGGCAGTGCTCCGATTTGAGCACTAATAACGTTAAGCGTCCGCCTCCAAAGTGCAGCACACAAAGTAGCGTTAGCTCAATATATGAAGTAAAACCAGACAGCAACGATCCCCTTCGTCACTGGGGTGACACGATCTTCTCACAAACGGCACGATGAAGCAACAAGTTGTTAATGTAAACTGTAGCAACAGCAGAAAAGGCAAAAGCCAGAACCGATAATAGCACCAGCAGGCAAAACAAATCGCCCGGACGAGAGGGAAAATCCTAAGCCAATGCAGAGAAAAACATCACTAAGATTTATGCCTCAATTGTTACATTTTCAGCTCGTAACTACAGTTGTATGCACAACAACACTTATCGGAAGGGGATGATGCGTTCACATAATGTGTTTGTCCTTTCACAGGCACGGATACTCAAAAATCATGCAATCCGCTGTTCAGCTGGACTACAGGGACACTGCACATAACTCAAAACAATCAGCCGATCCTAAACACCCGAATGAAAACAAACAATATGCTTTCCACAAACAGTTCGCACATACCTGAAAGACGAGCAGCCAGCGAATGCACCCATCGCAACAAGCCGAGGGAAACTGGAGAGGAAAGACAGGCTAAACAACACTAATCGTCAGTCCCATACATACGAGAAACTAAAGACAAAAAGTACTATATACTAACGCACATACCTACAGACAGCTACTGTCCACAACAGAAGGGGAGGAGCCGGACGTGACGCATCCCAGGCCATAACCAACCATCTCTCAAATAGTGGATACTCCTTTCTGAATGGTGCTCACAACCGTCAATCAAAACCACTCATCTCATTCATTCGGTTACAATCAGTAAAGAAAAACGTTCTCGGTTACTAACGTAACCTCGGTTCTCTCTAGATGAGGGAACGAGTGTTGCGTAAGCTAGCTTACGCTACAGGAAAAGCCCCTTTTCTCGAGAATACTAAAGCCAAAAATTATCTCTAATTTTGCATTAGTTTAAAACGCATTGCTGCACAGAGTAGACCTAGGCGAAGCAGCTCGCGCGCCTATTGGTTGCTCTGTGGCAACTGCTGCAGCCTATCGATGGACTGTTCGTGACGTAAGCACCAATGAGGTCGCAGGCGCCCTCGCGCGTCACGTCCCGCCAGAATGGGTGTGGCTTATGTCTATATAAGCCGAGACCAGATAGGATGTTCCTTGGTTTTTCGCACTGAAGCGAAACCAGAATGTAGCAGAAGCATGGCAGGGTTACGCAACACTCGTTCCCTCATCTAGAGAGAACCTAGGTTACGTTAGTAACTGAGAGCGTTCTCTTACGAGAGTACTCTCGTGTTGTGTGAGCTAGCGTACGCTACGGGAACCCAATGTAAAACGCTGTGCGTGCTGAAGTGTCCACCCATGGCCTCAAGGGATTTGTACCCGGGGAACCATACTTGTGAACCATACTAGCGAGTGATCGACATATATCCTCATATATCCGCTCGACATATCCTCAATGCCCTGACCGGTCAGAGGAGATTAATGTCATTTTAAAGGCCTGTGATGGGACGATATATGAATCTGAAAATAGGCATCTTTCAGATCTACTGAAATAAACCAGTCCCTCGGGCGAACTTGCGCGAGGATTTGTCTGGTCATGAGCATTTTGAATGATCTCCGCCAGAGGGCTCTGTTCAGGCGTCTGAGATCTAGAATGTGTCTGAGACCGCCATCCTTCTTGGGAACAAGGAAATATCTGCTGTAGAAACCTGAAGCGCTCTGTGTCAGAGGGACGGTTTCTATAGCTCCTTTCCCCAGCAGTTTCGCTATTTTGGCACAAAGTAGATGTGCTACTTCATTTCTCACCGTAGTTTCGACCCTGGCCCGAAAGCACAGGGGTCTGTAAGCGAACTGCAGCGAATAGCCTCTCTTTATTGTGTTCAGTACCCATTGTGACACGCCCGGAATCATTTCCCATGCTTTTAAACTCAAAATCAGGGGAAAAATGACATCTGGGCTCTGGCCGCTGCGTGTGTGTGACATAATCTAGTGGTGTTTGCATGTAAGCCCTCGCTCTGAGAGAGGCGTGTAGAGGGCTCAATCTGAGTGCATGTGAGTCACAGAGTGAGCTGTACTTATGTGTAGGGGTGAGCACTGGGTAGTGGGCACCACTTCTACACTTATAACATCCGCGGCGTGAGCCGGGCAGTGTGTCGTTTGTGGGTAGGAGTGAACACTGTACAGTGGGCACAAAACCTACGTTTATAACGTGTGGTATGAGCCAATTTTAATTGGGTGGGCCGTGAAAGAGTGTGTGACACTGGACGGGCCGTGCTTATGTGTAGGGGTGAACACTGGGAAGTGGGCACATTTCCTACACTCATAGTCTCTGTGGCGTGAGCCGGACACAGAGAGAAAATGCTCTTTTTGAGATTTATGTGGGTAGCCGTGAAAACGGCTTTTGGATACAGGCGAGCGTGTCGAGTGACGGGACTGTAGAGTGTACTTCTCCAGTAGGTTCTGTTGAGGGGACTGGGAGAACGAGACATGGTTTCTTTGATGGTGGTCCGGCCGCGGCGGGACTCAGCCTTATTCATCTTCCCTGACTGGTCAGGAAAACTTTGAGGGCTAGGGCTTCAGTGCTATCTTAGGCCGTGGTCTCCGGGGGGTAGGCGGGGGGGCTGTACTGCGGCTAGGCGGCTGCTATTTAGAGCGACCTGTCGCGGAGCTGGAGCGCCTTGGAATGATGTGTCGCATGTCCTGCGACGTCTTCTACACCTCCGAGATACGTTCGACGAAGTCCTTGACCGCTGGGCCTAAGAGGCCGGACGGAGAGATGGGCGTGTCAAGGAAAGTGGCTCTGTCGGACTCCTTCATGTCGGTCAGAGTCAACCACAAGTGCCTCTCAGTCACAGTGAGGGCCGCCATGTTCCTCCTGATGGCCTGTGCAGCAGACTTGGTGGCTCGTAGAGCTAAGTCCGTCGCACTTCTGAGATCTGTAAAGTTCTCAGGATTCGGCCCGCCTCGTCCATAGTGCGGAGAAGGTTGGCCTGGTAAATCTGAAGCACCGCCATCGAGTGAAGGGCCGACATGGCCTGACCGGCGGCGGCATATGCGCGACCGATGAGAGCCGAAGTGGTCCTGCAGGCTTTCGAGGGAAGAGTGGGCTTGGCCTGCCATCCAGCGGAGGGCGGGCACAAGTGTGTGACTACAGCTTCCTCGACCGGAGGAATGGCGAGGTAGCCTTTATCCTTCACGCCGTCAACAATTGAGAGCGTCGAAGAGATAGAAGACCGTAGCCTGGCAGAAAATGGTGCCTTCCAGCTCTTAGATAGCTCCTCGAGCAGCTCTGGCAGGAAAGGAGCGGGCCTCGTCTGAGGCGTCGAGCGGTGGCCGGGCAGGAAACAGCCATCCAGCCTGCTGGGTGCGGGTTTTTCGGGCTGCGGCCAATTGAAGCTGAGGTCGTCTACGGCCTTGGTGATAAGGCAAAGTAGTTCTTCGTCGACGCTGGCCCGCACGCTGCTCGACTCTTGCAGGGAAGGGGTGGGGTCCAGATTGGAGCCTGACCATCGTTCACTCAGCGACGCGGCAATAGAACAGCTGTCCTCATCCGCGTTTTCCCCCTCAGACTCGATGTGCACGACAGCAGCAGATGGAGGCTGGGCGGCCGTAATCGAGGCAGACGAACGGTGTGCATGCGCTCACTGCGGTAGCTTCCGGAGCTCTCTGCGAGCGGCGCTTTTTACGGAGCAGCCAAGACAGAAGAGACGGAGGAGTGGGATCCACGTCAAACGTGGCAAGGTGAGCCCGCAGGGTCGACATAGCCATGTCTTCGCATTCCGGGCAGCCACCTTGGGAAAGCGCAAGGTTAGGCATGGGTCTGTCCCAGGCAGGAAACGCACAGGATGTGGCGGTCCCCGTCGCTGAGAGGGGCTCTGCAAGAGCCACACTTAGTGAAACGAGGCATTTGAAACAACGCCTCAGCTCTTTTAGAAAGTGAGTTTGAGGGCGAACACACAGCAAGTAGGAAAAGGATATAGGCGCCGGAAAGCGCAGCAGGTACGGGCGTAGAAGCGGCTAGGATGGCCATCTCCTGTTCTGCGAAGCAGATGCTCATCCCGCTAAAGGCTTTGTCAACGGCGCAAGCTTCTCCAGAGATTCAGCGATGTGGAGTCTTCGCTGAAGAGGTGAAAAATCAAAGAACATCCTATCTGGACTCGGCTTATATAGACATAAGCCACGGCCATTCTGGTGGGACGTGACGCGCAAGGGGGGCCCGCGCCCTCATTGTTGCTTACGTCACGAACAGTCCATCGATAGGCTGCAGCAGTTACCGCAGAGCAACCAATAGGCGCGCGAGCTGCTTTGCCTAGGTCTGCTCTGTGCAGCAATGCGTTTTAACCTATTGCAAAATGAAGGATAATTTATGGCTTCAGTATTCTCGAGAAAAGGGGCGTTTCTCGTAGCGTAAGCTTGCTTATGCAACACGAGAGTACTCTCGTAAGAGAACTGTTGGTTTGGAACTCACAAGAGTGAGTAAACGATGACAGCATTATAATTTTTGAGTGAACAACTGTATTAATTTAAGGCACAAAACCTCACCCCTTACGTCACTTGAACTAAAGTTAATATTGCTACTCAAATGAGTTTAACAGGTTGGTGTCCACAAAACATTAGACTGATGAAGTTTTTTCTCTTTTGAGAGAGGTGTATGAAGACACTCAGCAGGGACCCAGACCACACTGACCCACGCAACCTGGAAACAAAGGCATTTCCTCTTCAAACCTCATTATTTTTTAAATGGGTATTAAATACTAAGCCGCTTGTACTTATCAAATACTTGCTTTTCTTAATTTTAATTAAAATAAATATATTTCAGTTTATGCTGTGTACACTTGGTATTTGGAGTCTTGCACATTTTGGTATTTATATTAGCGCTTACGTTACATTTAATGATAATAAAATAATAAAATGTATGAATTCTCACATCCCTGTTTGAGACCATCGTAAATTTTTCTCTTCACCTCACTCTGTGCAAATATGTGCTGTCTCAATTCCACATCCTTCTCATCCAGAGAGAAAATTGTTCAGCTTACACTTAAAATGTCTCAACTTACCCTTGCTTTTCTGGCTGTTTGTGTATCGCTCTGTCGACTGTCTATCCATTAGGGTCATTCAGATTTGTAATTTTTACATTTCAATTCAATACCTGAATTTTTATTGATGTATGAAATAGAAACACAAACTAAAATTTGAATTTGAAGAAGTAAAATGATTTAAAATGCAAAGAAATGTACATAACCCTGTCATGTTGACAAGAAAATGGGAAGATTGCAAAAAACATTTCCCCGAATTACATCATTGCTTTGTGAATATTGACTATTAAAATCCACTGACTTTAATTCCAATTTAAATGAAAAAGGTGCTATCCTATCTAGAGTTGCCTTTGTTTCTGTGTAGAGCGAGTACATGTCCAGGTCAGCATCTGTCCAAGTTAGATGAATAATGAATGTAAAAACAGCACGGGAATATGAATCATACATCATACCCCCTATCATGATGCTTTGTTGATGAATCTGGTTTGGTGAACCCTGATCTTGTAGCCTTCAATTCACCCCAGGGATGTTTACAATGATATCTTTGCTGAAAACACAACTCTATAACAGCCCAAAGCACTAGGCCAGAGGCAACTAGAAGAGAGGTGCATGTTTACCCCTCAGATTTGCAGAACTACAGATTTTCATAATCACATAGTTTGTGGATTGTTTGAATGATTTGTTAATCATTGCCCTGTGTAATTAATAATTAGGCTGCGTTTAAGTAAATAATATTTTTTTGCCCTTCCATTGCGTTCACTTAGATGTACGTTATTGTTTACATTGCATTGTGCCCACTACTGGCGAAACCCTTGCAATGCGTTTAAACGGAACGTACTAGGTCCTTGATCACTTGCAACCTGCAATGGACCTGAATTTTTATTAAAAAAATTATTTTCCCTATTAATTTTTTTACACACCAATTTGTTTTATGCACCAGGCCTGTATGCTTGCTTGGGCTGTTAAAAAAAAAATATATAAACAAGTTTTAATTATAAATAAATGTATATTCAATATAAATAATTACCGTAGTCCCAAAATGACAACACATGACGTTAAATTCGCAGCTGTTCATGTCCTCGGACTGGGAATTATATATTTCTATGGCACCACTATCAAGGCCTAAATGAGTCTAA
The DNA here is from genome assembly GCF_051911475.1 of Siphateles boraxobius. Lineage (NCBI taxonomy): Eukaryota > Metazoa > Chordata > Actinopteri > Cypriniformes > Leuciscidae > Siphateles > Siphateles boraxobius. Next base: position 3,057,425 of record NW_027508722.1, on the reverse strand, counting down.
AGCAGTCCCATGGTACTGAGCTCTCAGACAATTCCCATTTTACAAGCTGTAGTTACAAGCTCTACAAGGACATGAACTCTTTTTATTTAAAAACATGTAATTGCGGTAATTACGACATGGAGTGAACGTGCCTTAATCTCGACCTGCTGTGACGTCACAATCATGTTGCATTGTGGTTTATGGATCTGCCCCATGTGTAGATGTTGAGTAGACTCGCTCCCTCGGTCAAAATCGAGTGGTTGAGGGTCTGTCCAAATAAACTTCCCTCGTCCACTTAACGAAGTTGAACGCACTTCAAAATGGCGGTGGGGATTCCCCAGAGGGGAAATGCTTAGGGAAGTTCATGAGTGTATGTCTAAAAGTGGAGTTAAACGCAGCCCTGATTGAAGGTCAAGCTCACTTCATACTGATCAAACAAGGACGTGTTCTTGGTTGCGCAACAGAATGCAGCATTTTCTAAAAGTTGAATTCTATTCTGAACTGGAGACTCAAAATTCAACACGCATGCATAAGACGTGGGAAAACCGCATGAGACCATCACAAAACGGACAAAAAAGTCCATCAGCAAGTGTACAAGAACCAACATTTAACAGCACAGATAAAATCTAAGCCAGAGTAACTGACAAATTGATTGCACAACAATTTTATTGCACAATACAATCTCTGTCAGCCAAAAAATAGGAGAAAAAAAGAAGTTGATCTGCAGATTATTTCAAAACTTACACTTAATCACACACTGTTAAAATCCACATAAAGAAGTTTGAAACACATCTATTAGAAATATATATATATATATATATATATATATATATATATATATATATATATAAAATGTAATAATGTATATAAACTAGTCAACATCAGTGATCAGTAGTAGACCATTAAAAAATCATGCTATAAAAGTAATTTTATATTATATATTGTGCACATGTGATGGTCTGACTGGACGTCATACTTTTTTTAAATGCTTGACAAGCTTAAACTAATGTGTGATGTGTCAAAACGTCTCAGGTTACGTATGTAACCCTGGTTCCCTGAGAGGGAACGAGACGCTGCGTTGAGACGCGGTGGGAACGCTCTGCGTGATTGCGTCGTGAAGCACGTGTATAATCAGTCCAATGGAAGAGCAAGATGTCATAGGCGGTGACGTCATAGACCAGGAAGCTATAAAGCACACCAGAAAACAGACCGCGACAGCTTCTGAAAAAGCCTGAAGCAAGTCGATCAGGGCATGCAGGAAGTATGGCAGGAGAACGCAGCGTCTCGTTCCCTCTCAGGGAACCAGGGTTACATACGTAACCTGAGACGTTCCCTTTCAAGGGAACTCGAGCTGCGTTGAGACGCGGTGGGAACCCCATACCCACTACGCCATAAGAAAAATGCCCGTTCTGTGTGAAGTCCTTGCGCACACTAGAAGCAAGCAACCTAGCCCCGGGAGTGGAGAGGTGTAGGTCATAAAATCTGACAAATGTATGAGGTGAGGACCAGCCTGCCGCATTACGAATATCCTGAAGGGAAACACCCGAAATTAAAGCCTAGAGGCAGCCATACTCCTTGTAGAATGGGCCTGAACAGCCACAGGTGAACGCTGTCCGGCCGCTTCATAAGCAAGTGAGATAGCCTCAACTACCCACTTGCTCATTATCTGTTTAGATGAAGGGCAACCTATCTTAGGTTACCCGAAGCAGACAAATAATTGTTCTGATAAACGCCACTGAGCAGCTCTGTGGACCTAAGCATCCAAAGCCCGGACAGGGCATAACAGATTTAAGATTTTCCTGATCTGGGGTATTAAAGGTGGAGGACAGAAGGCCTGGAGCACAAATGACCGCACATTTAGTAGGGACCTAGAAATACAACCCGATCTGGGATGAAGAAATACTACCACCAACCAAGTGCAAATCCAAGTACGTGCAGCCCTCAGCCTCATGTACCACGGAGAAGACGAAATTAAGGATCTCTCCTCAGAGATAGCCCAGCAAAGAAACATTCATTACAGAAATCAAGTACTGTACCAACAGGGCAGAAACGAGATTCAGAAGGTATTCTCTGCACCAGGCAGAGAACAGTATATTAGTCTTCTCGTGGAGGGAGCTCTAGACTGGAGTATGGTCTCCACGACCTCGGTCGAGAAACCTGAATCTATGAGCTGGGCCCCCTCAGAGGCCGAGCCCACAGTATCCACAACTCCAGAGCTCCCAGGAGCAAAGATATCGGGAAAAGCGTATAGGTGTAGCGGCAACCACACCTATTACATTACATCAGGTCCAAGCGGAGCTGGATGCGTGAGGGAGAACCACAAGGGCAATGCATTGTACAAGCGATGCGAAAGGTCGACTTGTAGTTTGACCAAAGTTCTCCCTAAGAAGCTCCACCACCTCGGGGTGAAGTCTCCATTCCCCGGGCCACAGCCCCTGCCTCAACAGGATATCTGCTCTTATATAAGAGACCATCAGTGTGTTGTCCGGACCCTTCGCCGACCAACCACTCATGATTGTCCCCGACTTGTGAGGGAAACATCCGTCGATAGCATTATGCGTCGACAAGAAGCCCCCAACACTGGGCCTGGGCGAGGAACCAAGGTTCTTCCACATGACCGAGGCACGAAGGCATAGCCGCGTGACCTTGATCATGCGAAAACGGATTTCCCCTCGGAGAAAACCCCTTGGTCCCGAGCCACCACTGCAGGGGTCTCATGTACAGAAGGCCAAAAGTAACTACGTTGGATGCAACTGCCATGAGCCCCAGCCAAAGACCTTTCACCGAGCGGCCACTCATGACCGCCCCCCATCCTGTGAGGGAAGCATCCGTCGATAGCGTGACGCGTCGACAAGAAGCACCCAGCACTGGGCCCTGGGCGAGGAACCAAGGTTTCTTCCACATGACCGAGGCACGAAGGCATACCCGCGTGACCTTGATCATGCGAAAACGGATTTCCCCTCGGAGAAAACCCCTTGGTCCTGAGCCACCACTGCAGGGGTCGCATGTACAGAAGGCCAAAAGTAACTACGTTAGACGCAACTACCATGAGCCCCAACTGTCTCAGAGACTGTTTGCAGTGAGTGACTGACCTAGTTTTACATTCTTTACGGCTGTGAGAAATCGCAGAAATACGTGCAGGAGACAGACGTGCTTGCATTGTTGTCGAATCCCATAATACACCTAGAAAGTGGTCCTCTGAGCTGGGAGGAGTACACTCTTTTTGGTGTTGAGCCGCAACCCCAACCTCCTTATGTGGGACAGAACGACATCTCGATGTTGAACTGCCAAAATCTCGGACTGAGCTAAAATCAACCAATCGTCGATATAATTTAATACGCGAATGCCCTGGAATCTCAGAGGAGCCAGAGCTGCATCCACGCATATTGTAAAAGGTGTGGGGTGATAACCTAGGCCGAATGGAAGAACCCGATACTGGTATGCTTCGCCCCTGAAAGCAAACCTCAGGAACCTCCTGTGATGAGGATGGATAGATAAGTAAGCGTCCTTTAAGTCTATTGTGACAAACCAGTCCTCGGACTGAATCTGTGACACAATCATATTTAGCGTAAGCATACTTTGAACTTAAGATTCTGAAACCTGCTGTTTAATTGACGCAGGTCTAGAGAAGGACGCAACCCCTCATCCTCTTTCGGAACAATGAAGTAATGGCAGTAAAACTCTGACTGTCTGCCGGGAGGAGGAACCCCCTCTACAGCTCCTTTTGCAGAAGTGTCAGTACTTCCTGCTCCATAACCAAAGCCTGCTCGGATTCCACCACAGTGGGGAGGACCCCTAGAAATCTGGGCGGACAAGAACCGAATTCTGAACCCTTTTCTATAGTGTGCAGGACCCACCGAGAAATATGTGGCAGTAGTTTCCACGCTGCCAGAAATTCTACTAGGGGAACCAGTCTCTCAAGACTGGCCTCTGGATTTGGTTGAACAGTCACTACGGTGCCCTGAAGCGGCGAACCGGCAGGGAACAACCGAACTGACCGTTCTACGACCCTCCTCGGAGGATCGTATGGGGACGCTGACACCTCGGTGCCCTGAACGGCGAACCGGCAGGGATCAACCGAACTGGCAGCGCTGCGACCCTCCTCAGAGAGTCGCACCCCAGAGGGCGCCGAGGAGAAACGATTTCTCAAAACTGCCCTCAGAAGCTTTATTAGAGATGACGACAGTCCTCAGATCTTGCCTCCCTTTAAATAACTTAGTTCCAACGACCCTCCTCGGAGGATCATTGGAAAAAGCAGGCACCTCGGCACCCTGAAACGGCGAACCGGCAGGGAAACCGAACTGACTGCTCTACGACCCCCCTCGGAGGATCGTTTGGGGACACTGACACCTTGGTGTCCTGAACGGCGAACCGGCAGGAAAACCGAACTGGCAGCGCTGCGACCCTCCTCAGAAAGTCGCACCCCAGAGAACGCCGAGGAGAAACGATTTTCTCAAAACCATCCCTACCCCGGAGGGGACCACCCTTTAGAAGCCTGAAAGCCTCGGCGTCAGGGCTTCCTATTGTCCAAGCTTTTTTAGAGATAAAATAGTCCTCAGATCTTGCATATCTCTAACTGGCTAGACTGCTACCGCCACCCAAGTCCCCTTCGATTGTGGAGGAGCCCAAATGGCGATGCTCGTTCTTGCACTCTGTGCTGCGAGGAGCTTAGTAGACTGAGACTGTTCCGCCCAGCAGTCTCAGGAACATTAGATTGGTGAGGAAGAAACCTCTGGAACGCCGCTGAACGTTTTATTGTTAGTTTTTTTTTTTTTTTTGGAAAGCGGAGCGTCCAGAAGAACAGACATAATTTTATCTTATTTTTCTTTATTTTTAAATCAGAAAAACGTATATATATATATATCACTCCATGGCCACCAGCAGGAAAACAACCGAACTGGCCGTGCTGCGACCCTCCTCAGAGAGTCGCCACCCAGAGGACGCAGAGGAGAAACGATTTCTCGAAACCGTCCCTCCCCAGTATAGTTTATCTGTTTTTGCACGACGCAATTCTCGAATAGCGTCAGTGCTGACAACCTCACATTCATCCATGTCTTTATAATTTACCCACCAGCGTTGCCTAATAAAAATTTTTATTTAGATGGCTGGTGGGTAACGTCGGGGTTAAAAATGATGACGCCGACTCGGGAGAGAGAAAGCTAGCAAGCGTCTCTTTAACCCGAGGCACTGTCTTACCATGATACTTAATACCCATAGCATTACTATAGTTAGACGTTGGGCATTAAACACATAAAATAGAAACCGACTATTCCACGATCTCGACACCTCAGTGTGGTGTGGAGATAGGGAAAAAACGGCAGTCCCCGACGAGGAGGCTGAGATACAGAGTTTTTCTGTTTTTAGATTTATTTCATCTAATAAACTCTTTTTATTTTCACTCTCATAATGTTCAGCTGGCCAGAAAATATTTAACTAGCAACAGCACTAGATAAACCTCCTTTTAAAGCTCCTCTTTATTCAACAGAGTTATGAGCTGACTTATTTATTCATTTATTGAAAACTCAAACATCTGCCTTTTCTTAATATCTTTATTTGTTTTGTTCTCTTTTTCTAAACAAAACACTAACGATACCAATTCCTCGGAACTGGAAATCGCCAGCACTGGATCTGGCAGGTGAAAGCTGAGATAGGGCGGGGCCCGTCCCAACCCCCGCTGACAGATCCGTTTGCGAACCCCAAAATGCGAGTCGCCGCCGTGCATCGGCAACAGCGGGACCCGCGCGGGGAGCGCGAACCGAACCGTCCTCCTCGAAGAACGCCCGGCGGGAGCGGAGCGTCCTCACGGACAGCTTCTCGCAATGCTCACAGTCAGCCTCCTCGAGAACTGACTGTGGCATGCTCCACTCCCAAATAGTAACAAAAAGCTGATGTGTGTGTGTCCACCCGTGATATAACGTGGGCAGGGAACAACACAAAAGCTGCTTGCTCTCTTTTGCCATAATATATATATATATATATATTGCAACTTGACAGACAACAATAAATATGACAAGGACAGAATACACAGATCGCTTGCTGAAGGCAACAGAAGCTGTCGCGGTCTGTTTCCTGGTGTGCTTTATAGCTTCCTGGTCTATGACGTCACCGCCTATGACGTCTTGCTCTTCCATTGGACTGATTATACACATGCTTCACGACGCAATCACGCAGAGCGTTCCCACCGCGTCTCAACGCAGCTCGAGTTCCCTTGAAAGGGAACTAAATGGCTCCTATATTGTCATATTTTTGACATGGGCATACCAAGATATAGAAGAATCTCTAATGTTAGCACATTTATTTCTTCAAAACGCATATACTGTACATTCCTACCTACTAATTCTGATCCATCACTAGTCTTGAACAAGATCTGTCTTGAAAATGTCTGAAAGATTACCTTTGTGAAAATAAGTGTACTTAATGGTACTAAATGTGAACTTGTAGTGTTCTACAAATCTTAAAAGTATAATGCCTACTTAACTGTACTTACACTTTCATGACACACACTTTTAAAAAGTGCACTTTAACTTTAAATTACATTTTAAATAATTGTTTTAATAAACTTTTGTCATGCTTTTGTTTTTTCTTCATAACATTTTATATTTTATATATATATTAAACTGTAACTTATATAAACGTATATAAAAACGTATATAAACATGACATACAAATATCAATAGAAATGACATTAAAGTATATTTTATTTGACCATAAATTATGTCAGTGCATTCAGCAGTACATTTTGACATAATACCAAAGACAACATCATTATTAAATTACAAATAAAGATATACTTGAGTCAAAAAAAACTTTAAAGTGCATTTAATAGCAATTTAAACTATAATACAATTTCAAATAACATGGAATTAAGTGTCTGAAAATATTACATTCAGTTCACTCATATTTCCGTAATAAGCACTCTTTTTAAAAGTATGCTGAAGTTTACTTATTTTTCACAAGGGTATAGCATTCGTTTTATTAATGTGTTAAAAAAAATCCAGAGGAAAAGTCCAAAAAGAAATGACAGGCTTCAGCTTTCATCTCTGCACAGTAATTCCCACAGCGATTTTACAGACAGGAAGTGAGAAAGGAGCTTTGGGATTGGAATGGTTCCCCTATGTGAGGAACGCTCTCCTGCTCAGGCGCCACACTAATACCAGATGCTGTTGTAGAGTTTCCATTACTGGCTGAAGGCCCACTCAAGGGGGGACCCGGCTTGGCAGAGAAACAGCAGGGAAAGTGTGTATCCCCTCAGCTGTGACTCACCATGTCTCAGACGCAGCTCATACGTCACACGCAATAATCAGGAACTGCTGTGCAATTATGCAATATGTAAAAACGTGTGTATGTGTGTGAGGCAGTGCATTTGGGGAGGGGTGTGTATAGGTACCATTACCGTTCAGGGTGGATGTAGTGCAGATGCAGTGTGTTTTATCAGATCCAGTCAACCTAATGAGTGTGAAGTAAGTTATTCATCATACAACAATAGCACACATCTCTGAATTGACTATGCTGTTTGCTCAGTTTAAACATGGAAAGGGAAGATACTGTTTACAGTGGCTTTATAGTGCAGGTCTGACTCCTATGTAGGGCTTCACAAAACAATCGTAAACACCTAAACCAAAATATATATTGTTTGCATGTGGTGCAAACCTTGAGGGTTTGCACCCCCATCTGGGATTGCTTGTCTCTTAAAATCTGAAGTGCATAACGTGCATTGCAAATCTGCCAGGTTCTCTTTAGCACGCTTTAAAACATTTGTGGGGAAAAAAGCAGCAATAATAATAATAATTGTATAAAATATTTATGTGTACTGTGTTCCAAATAAGTAACAAAGTAACTAAACATGAAGTTAAAGCTGTAGAGAGAGAGATAGAGAGACAAAAGTAAAAGTTATTTAAGTCCAACAGTGTGACAGATAAGTGGGTTCTTTCTCATTCATTTCACTCTTTGGTGGAATCAAAGAGGTTCTGAGCAATTTTATTGTGACAATACTAAATGGAAACTAAAATGGAAACATACTTCTATGGAGTGCACCATTGTCCAGCCCACCCACTTTTTCAGTGGATTTTGTTCTATTTTTCCCATTCAAATCTTAGAGATTTTAATAAAGTCTTCGTTAAAGACTTGTAAGCCATGAACCAAACCAACCAACTACCCAGTGTATCATAACAAACTTTAATTTGAAGCAAAAAAGTATTACAAATCAGAAAAAAATACAAAGGTTCAAGACTATGTGCTTAATGGCTTTAATGAGGGAAAGAACTACGATCCCATAAAACATTGTGAATGATATCGTGGCAAATTGTGAAGCCCCACTCTGGATATTGTGTAACTACAGAGTTGCAGCACCATGCTTGGTGACATTGATTTGAATGATCTATCCAATAATCTAATAAAACATGATCCCAGTGACAATCCCAGAGGAGCTGTGTGTAAAAACAATAACCACAACATCTAGACCCGCCTAGCTCCTCATGGGCCAAGGAAACTAGCTATTTCACTTGCTCCTTAAACGCTTGCTGGCATCGCTGTACCTAATTTATTGTACTTGTTCTAGTTACCAGGGAATAAATTCAGTGGTAAAAGCTTTGTGTGATTGTTAGTACATCCTGTCACTGGACATCAATAAATCACACAGTAACTTGAATGAGGTACGTTTGTTCTAGTAATCTGAACTTGTGTTTAAAGTAGTTAGACTCACTTAACCAATATTTATGGTTTGCACAAAAGTATACATATAGTCAAAATCAAAGCTTCATTATAATGTAATGAAAGAAGTCTTGAAGCCTTTAAAACAAGTCTCTTCTGCTCACCAAGGCTGCATTTATTAGATAAAAATACAGGAAAAACTGTAATATTGTGAAATGATTAAATTTTGAAATGTATTCCGGTGATTAAAGCTGAATTTTCAGCATCATGACTCCAGTCTTCAGTGTCACATGATCCTTCAGAAATCATTCTAATATGCAAATGTGCTGCTCAAAAAAACTTTTATGATTATCAATGTTGAAAAGAGTTGTGCTGCTTCATATTTTTGTGGAAACCGTGATACCATTTTTTTTTTCAGGATTCTTTGATTAATATCAAATTTAAAATAACAAAATTTATTTGAAATAGAAACCTTTTGTAACATTTACATTTTTTGTGTCATTTTTGATCAGTTAAATTAATTATTGCGGATTAAAATTATTATTTTTTTTAATTAAATTTTTGATAGGATTGTTTAATATGGTTTTCTTTCTTCAGTTGAACACAAAAAGAGAAACTGAAGAAAGTGTTTTTGTTGTTCTTTTTCATAAATGTAAGCAAACAGTGACCAGTATTGTTGTAGCGTTTTAAATTGATTCCACTGGTGTGTTCTGGACAGTGGGATTATTGTAAAAATGGTTAATTGTTTCATGTTAGTAATTGAGACAAGCTCAAAAATCATTGAAAAGTAAAGGAAGAATTTCAGTATATTAGTGGCTTCACACTCTTAAAATAAAGGTTGGAAAACGTCTCGGTTACGTATGTAACCCTAGTTCCCTGATAGGGAACGAGACGTTGCGTCAAACGCTGTGGGAACGCCCCTGCGTTGTGCGTCATGAAGCACGTATGGAATCAGCCCAATGGAGAGATGGAACGTCATAGGCGGGTGACATCATCGACCAGGAAACTATAAAGCACCCCATAAACACAAGCGCAACAGCTTCTGATAGGCCTGAAGGAAGCGCTAGCGGGAATGCCGGGAGTATGGTGGAATGACGCAGCGTCTCGTTCCCTATCAGGGAACTAGTGTTACATCCGTAACCGAGACGTTCCCTTTCAAGGGAACTCGAGCTGCGTCAAACGCTGTGGGAACGCTAATACCCACATCGCCATAGGACCAAGTGACCGCCATGTGAGAACTAGCGCACAGAGGACGAGAGCACCTGTGCCCCAGGGGTAGAACTTAAGTCTAGGTCGTAGAACTTAATGAAAGTATGCGGTGAAGACCATCCAGCCGCATCACAAACGTCACTGAGGGAAACTCCTGACAGTAAGGCTTTAGAAGCCGCCATACTCCTGGTAGAGTGGGCTCGTACAGCAAAAGGTGAAGGCTGACCAGCCGACTCATAGGCAAGTGAGATAGCCTCGACCACCCACTTGCACATTCTCTGTTTAGACGCGGGACACCCCTTCTTGGGTGGCCCAAAGCACACAAATAGTTGTTCTGACTTCCTCCAAAGGGCAGTTCTGTGGACATAGGCGTCTAACGCCCTAACAGGGCAGAGTAAATTAAGTTTCTCCTGGTCAGACGACAGAAATTGAGGAGGATAAAAGGCCTGCAGAACTGTAGGTCTAACAACATTAGTAGGGACCTTGGGAACGTAACCTGGTCTAGGATGCAGAAAAGCCTTAACCATGCCAGGCGAAAATTCCAGGCACGAGGGTGAAACCGACAGAGCCTGCAAATCTCCGATTCTCTTTAGTGAGGAGATAGCAAGAAGAAAGATAGTCTTAAACGTGAGAAACTTCTCAGGAACTTCTTCGATAGGTTCAAGAGGAGCTAGGGAAAGACCTTCTAATACGATGGCCAGATCCCAGGCCGGCACCCTCGTACGAACTGCTGGCCTCAGCCTCAGTGTGCCACGAAGGAAACGAGTTATAAGCGGGAGTCTCCCAAGAGAAACTCCACTGAAAGGGACGTGGTAAGCAGCCAGTGCTGCCACATACACCTTTAGTGTGGAGGGGGATAGCCCTGTGGAGAAGCGCTCCTGCAGGAATTCCAGCACTGCGCCCACTGGGCAGTTAACTGGGTCCTGCAGGTGCTCTCCACACCAAGAAGTGAAGAGTTTCCACTTCAAGGCATAAAGCTTCCTCGTGGATGGAGCTCTGGAGTGAAGAATGGTCTCAACAACCTCGGTTGAGAGACCAGAGTTCATGAGCTGGGCCCCCTCATGGGGCCAAGCCCACAATACTGGGCGGGGTTGAAATATCATGCTACCCGCCTGAGAGAGTAGATCCCTCCTGACCGGGAGCTCCAAGGGAGAGCCGTCCAGGAGAGAAATCAGGTCCGCAAACCATACTCGGGCCGGCCAGAACGGGGCTACTAATAGTAGGCTGACCCCGTCCCGGCGAACCCTCTCCAGAACTCCAGGTAGCAGAGCAATCGGGGGAAAGGTGAACAGACGTGACCTCGGCCACGGCTGCACCATAGCGTCCAACCCCAGAGGGGCTGGATGGCTGATGGAAAACCATGCATGACAATGCGTGGTCTCCTTGGAAGCGAATAGGTCCACCTCGGCGCGACCGAAACTCAACCAAAGGAGCTCCACCACCTTGGGATGGAGTCTCCAATCCCCCGGCCTCGGCCCCTGTCTCGACAGGGAGTCTGCTACCACATTCAAATACCCAGGAAGATACATTGCTCTCAGAAATAGTAACCTCCCTTGGGACCACAGGAGGATCTGACGGGCCAACTTGTAAAGCCGGCGAAACCGCAGGCCCCCCTGATGATTTATATAAGAGACCACCGACGTGTTGTCTGACTGAACTAACACATGATGACCTCTCAGGTCTGCTAGGAAGTGTTTCAGAGCCTGGAACACCGCCAACATCTCTAGACAATTTATAAGCCGTGATAGATGATGGTCCTGCGACAGCCCTTGGGCTGGACGACCACTCGTGACCGCCCCCCACCCTGTGAGGGAAGCATCCGTCGTTAGCGTTACGAAACGACAAAGAGCCCCCAACACAGGCCCTTTGAATAGGAACCAAGTTTCTTTCCACATGACCAGAGCACGAAGGCAGCGCCGCGTGACTTTGACCATGCGGAGCGGATTTCCCCTCGGGGAGAATCCCTTGGTCCTGAGCCACCACTGTAGCGATCTCATGTACAACAGGCCGCAAGGTATAACGTCAGACGCTGCTGCCATCATACCCGACAGTCTCTAAAACTGTTTTACAGTAAGTAGCTGGCCTAGCTTTACTTGTTTCACAGCTGAGAGAATCGAAGATGCGGGGCTGAGCGAGTCGCGCCTGTATCGAAACCGAAACCCAAACGACGCCCAGAAAAGTGGTCTTCTGAGGAGATAATACACTTTTCTTTGCGTTCAGCCTCAACCCCAACTTTCTGATATGAATGAGAACGACATCTCAATGTCGAACCGCCATCTGCTCTGTCTGAGCTAAAATCAACCAATCGTTGATGTAATTGAGGACACAAACACCCTGAAGCCTCAGGGGCACTAGTGCTGCGTCCATGCATTTCGTGACAGTGCGGGGAGATAAAGCTAGGTCAAACGGAAGAACCCTGTGCTGGTACACCTAGCCCCCGAAGGCGAATCTCAGGAACTTCCTGTGTTGTGGAAGGATGGAAATGTGGAAGTACGCGTCCCTTAGATCTATCGTGACAGACCAGTCCTCGGATCTGATTTGTGACACGATCTGCTTGATAGAGAGCATCTTGAATTTTGGCTTCCCTACCGAGCGATTCAATAGGCGCAGGTCTAAAATTGGACACAACCCCCCATCCTATTTTGGAACGATGAAATATCGGCTGTGATAGCCTGACTCCACACTGGGAGGAGGAACCCGTTCTATAGCCTCCTTTTGAAGGAGTGCTTTCACCTCTTGTTCCATAACCAGAGCCTGCCTGGGGCCCACCACTGTAGGCAGAACCCCTCTGAATCTTGGTGGACGACTCCTGAATTGGATAGCATATTCCCTTTCTATTGTCAGCAGGACCCAATGAGATATTTTTGGAAGGCTTTTCCACTCTGCCAGAAATTCTACTAAGGGTACCAGTCTCTCGAGACTCTGGTGTAACTTGAGCAGCAAACGCAGCGCCCTGTAACGGCACACCGGCAGGGAACAACTGGACTAACCGCTCTGAAACCCTCCTCAGAGGGAGCGAGCGTCCCTCGGGAAATCGCTCGCTGGGACCGTCTGCGCCCCGGCATGAAGGCGGGGTTGGCAGAACGGGCCCCTGAGGGCACCGAGGAAGAATGGGCACCGTAGAAAGAGGTGAACACCTTTCCGCCTCGGTGGGGACCACCCTCAGTGTCCTGCGCGCCGTGGTGCCAGGACTTCTTCTTAGCCGAAGCCTTCTTAGCTAATATAACTGTCCTCGAATCAGTTCTATTACTGGGAGATTTCGGCTGAGAGTGCCGCGGCTGAGCCCACTGTCCAGCAGGGGGAGCACGAGACGCGACACTCTGCTTCAGCGCCCTATATGATGAGCTCGCTTACGGCCGGGGCTGCTCCCGCTCAGCAGCCCCAGGGACATGAATTTTTAAAGGGAGAAATTTCTTAAAAGCTGTTGTTTGCTTTTCCTTCTCCTGGAATTTATCGATGACAGAATTTACAGCATCGCCAAATAAACCCAGGGGGGGGGGGGGAGAGGAGTGTCTAAAAGGAAAGCTTTTTCTTTTTCTTTTATATTTGTCTGATTTAACCACAGATGTCTTTCTGCGGCCACCAGAGCTGCCATAGATCGACCCACTAGCTTAGCCGACTCTCTGGTTGCGCGCAGGGATAAATCAGCAGCCTGACGCAGTTCGCGAACCACGTCAGCACTGACCTCCTCACTCTCACTCACGTCCCTCAGCAGGTCAGCCTGGTATGCCTGCATAATAGACATAGTATGCAGACATGACGCAGCCTGACCCGCCGCCGAATACGCTTTACCCACAAAAACCGAAATATTTCTAAGAGGCTTGGTGGGTAATGCCGGTGCCTTAACAGATGACGCAGCCTCGAGGGAGAGAAAACTCGCAAGCGTCTCTTCCACGCGAGGCACAGCCGAATAACCATATGATTTTGCCGACACAATATTAGAATATGTTGAAGTCTGGGGACTAAACACTCTATATGACACCGGTTTTTTCCACGATTTCGACACCTCAGTGTGGAGATCGGGAAAAAACGGCAAGCACCGGCGTGGAGGTTGCACTCGTGACGGCAAAAATCTCTCATCTAATTTTAATTTAGAAACAGACTCCTGTCTAGTCACTGGCCATACAATGCTGAGTTTTTCTACAGCTCTTGTTAATACCTCCACTAGCTCATCACTTTCGAGGAGTGTAAGGTGGCGAATCCTCCACATCTCCCTCATTTATAACTGGTGCCTCAGCCCGAGCGGAAGAAACCACAGCGAGTGCTTCCGAACACGGGACTGAGGCACTGGATCTCACAGGTGAAGGGAGAGATAAGGCAGAGCCCGTCTCTAACCCCGCTGAGAGATCCATCTGCGATCCCCACGATACGCGTCGTCGCTCTGCCTCGGCAAGAGCGGGACCCGAACCGCGGGGAGCGCGCACCGAACCGCTCTCCTCGAAGAGCGCCCGGTGGGAGTGGAGCGTCCTTAATGGGAGACGCTCGCAATGCTCACAATCAGCTCCCTCGAGAGCTGACTGGGCATGCTGCACTCCCAAACAAACAACACAAAGAACGTGTGTATCCCAACTCGTAAAATAACACGAGCAGGGAGGGACACACTTCCTAAACTGCTGTTCGTTCGCCATATCTCTCTTAATATATATATATATATAAATTGTTTGTGTGGTGCAGAGTATGTAAAGACAGACAATATTCACACAGGGACAGATTCACATATAGCGCGACTGAAGGCACAGAAAGCTGTTGCGCTTGTGTTTATGGGGTGCTTTATAGTTTCCTGGTCGATGACGTCACCCGCCTTTGACGTTCCATCTCTCCATTGGGCTGATTCCATACGTGCTTCATGACGCACAACGCAGGGGCGTTCCCACAGCGTTTGACGCAGCTCGAGTTCCCTTGAAAGGGAAAGGGGGTTTCGCAGTGATGCCACTGAAGAACCTTTCAATGAACAGTTCTTAAAATAACCTTTTTTTTCTTAGTGTGTAATATTTTAATAATCTAGAGAACTTTTCCACTATAAAGAACCTTTTGTGCATTTGAAAGGTTCCATGGATGTTAAAAGTTCTTCATAAAACCATGGATGTCAATATATAAGTTTTAAGAGTGGCACTGTAATTAAAGTGTAACAAAAGATATTCCCAAGCCATAGATATTCTCAAGCATACCGCCCTTTGCATCTCTTTAACTCAAGCTATCTCAATCCAGTCAATCATGACTTCATTGTTTGTTAACACATTCTTTAGCACAACTTTTCTTCTTTGCACGGAGATGCCAGTGCAACTGCAGTCATTGTTCATGAATGGACAGTTGTGCTAGTTTTGAGTAAGACCAGGGCCTTGTTCACACACAGCATGTTCTGGTCGTGTTAGCTCAGCTGAGGTGAAACACTGAACACATGTTACGATTCGGACTGTTAGTTTGTCTGAGGGTGATTGATACTGCCGAGATGGCCCACCCCAAACACAGCCTCAGAAACAAGCCAACACACACACACACACACACACACACACACACACACACACACACACACACACACACACACACACACACACACACACACACACACACACACACACACACACACACACACACAGATATGGCAGAGGGCACCAGACCATTTCTCTGACATTAACCACATCCCCCTCACACCAAATACACTGCACTTACATGCCGTAGGAGCATGTCCTGATAAAGGGCTGGGCGGACGGTTGAAAGGTGTGCTTGGTTAAGATTTACTATATCGTTTACATGTCAGAGTGAAAAATAAAAATGCTCAGTTGTTGAAAATAAAGAGAGGGAAGTGGTCCAAAGCCAGTTTAAGGAATAGTGAAGTAAAGAGAATTTTAGCCATTTATGGTTGTCGAGAAATGTAACAGCATGGCAGATTAATACAGAATTTACAGAATAATACAGATTTACATAATATACTACAGAACTTGTGTGCTGTTACAGGTGTGAGTATATTGATTTACTACAGCTTTGCAAGTGGCTCATCCAATCAGAATTCAGAGTCTAAACATTTTTAAATTATATTTGTTTTGAATATTTTGCTTTATTTTGTTTTATAATGTGAAGCTGCTTTTGTACTCATGCCAAAGTAATTAATTTGACTTGAATAATAATGTGTTCATCCATCAAGTTCCGTTAAAAAGAGAAAACAACTAATTGAGATGAAGCACCTTTCGAATCATTTCTTTCAACGATATATTCAAAAATAGGCATTATCACATGCATTTTTATATACTATTGTTTGTGGTCAGACTTTAAACAAACATCATTAAAATCCAGTGTCAGTAATAAAGTTTCAAATAAAGTGTCAGTAAAGATATTTATAATGTTGCAAAAGATTCAAATAAATGCTGTTCTTTTGAACTGTCTATTCGTCAAATAATACTGAAATATAATATTTTGTTTCCACAAAAGTATTAGGCAACACAACTGTGCAACACTGATAATAATCAGAAAAGTTTCTTGAGCAGCAAATAAGGATATTAGAATGATTTCTGAATGATCATGTGACACTGAAGACTCGAGTAATAATGCTGAAAATTCACAAGATTAAATTTAATTTTAAAATATGTTACAATAAAAAAGCTATATTGTGATACACCATTATATTGACTTTAATTATATTTATTTAATCAGAATTGCATGCGATAGAATTTTGTCCCTACAAAAAGGAAAAAAGTTGGCCAGTGGGTTAAGAAAAGTTAACAATTCAAGATGTATCCTTTGAAAACAAACCTATCTTGTGTAGTTTTGCTTCTGAAGTAGTTTTGTTTTGTTATTTTTACTTAACTATTTTGCAGCGAAAAAAACTTCTACTGTGAAATAAGACTTTGGCCTAACCAGTCCTGACCTCAACATTTGCTTATATTTCAAAAGATCGGCTGGATTCTGAGAGTATTTATTTGACTCCAATAACAACGTAGTTTTTTTTTCTTTCTTCATTTCCGACATGGTGGATATCTCTATTGGACGTTCTCATAACTTCCCTACATATTTTCCGTAATCCCCTTCCCCTGTCTGTGGTCAGAGGGGAGGATATAGGCTGTCATATAATTAGCTGTAGCAGGCATGCCCTCTCCTGACCCCTGCCCTTTTGACCCTGTCAGTGACGGGTGGCCCGGTCTGGTCTGGTGAAAACACATCTATAGAGGTCTGGTTCTATGACTGCCCCAAAAACCCACTGAGCTGCTAATCACAACCTCAAGAGCTCCCCCTCATCTTTACAAAGCCCTCACATTCTCTATTTACTTTCTTTCACACCTCATAGATGTCGTAAGGCTTCATGTGCCCGCCTCTTTGTCTTCACAAAAGCACAAAGGCTCACATTAAATTGATTTACCTCATTAGTCAGCACACATTCAGCCTCACGGTCTAGGTCTTACAATCGACTAACACACCACAAATACGGCATCATAAACTCTCCGTGGTGGAAATCTGGCATAAATCTAATCGCAAACCTTGACAGTTTAACAAAGTTGAACTAACAATTTTCAAGTGGTTATTGTGCCTATTAGTTCCCGGATGTAGAATTAGTTGTTAAAATAAGTGTTTATTATTAAATGCATCTTATATGTCATCTTTCAATGATCATATCAGCCACCTTTCGTATAAAAATCTACTTCTTTGTTGTTATTTTGGTGATGTTGTTCGACTATAGAGATGCAACTAATCTCTTAAGTAAAAACGCATCTACAACACTATACAACTACAATACATCTACAAAACTTCTTACACTACATTGTTAGTTAATGACTTTCCAGAGGGTTCAGGGTGAACTTCAATGACATCAATCTAAACACAGACTCCCACTTCCCCAAATAAGCCCTGAGATGAGCTCTGACAGCTTCTCAAAACTCAATCTGGCAAGATCAGCATGTCTAAACAACATTTAATCAAAATGGAACAGAGTGCCACTGTTCCTGCTCACTTTTTCAACAGCACTGGTTCCGGAAGTATTTTTTCAATTCGTTCTTCACATAGGGGTTTCAAAAAAGTCTTTGTTAAAGTGTTACAAGCCAGGAACCACGCAACTAGCTATGGCTGTAAAATAATTGGGTTTAGCTTCCAGTAAAACACTGATTTGAGGGGGAAAGACGTTTACAAAGACACGTTTACTGAAGATATTCAGACAGACTTGCTCAAATGACATCCTCACACATTACACACAAACCACACTGAGTAGGAGGTTGGGTAAGATGTGCCACCTTTTCCTTAAGTTTTCTTCCAGGCAGGGACAATGAAAAGGCATACAGGTTTGGAAAGGCATGAGCTGAGTAAATGATGACAGATTTCTGCTTTAACTGTGACACTGTTTACCCACAGACTCATCTTACCCAACTCTACACTATTTGACCAAATCTGACGTTATTGCAATTATTTACTGACCAGTTGCAAAATTTCAAAAAAAACCAAGACTCATGCTGACAAATGCAGAGTCATGCTTTCCCCTGTGAAACATAAGTACTTTATATGTCTCAATTCACTTTCATTGTGAATGCAGATGATTACTGTACTCCATGCTTGTTTAATAAGATTTGTGCTCACACAGGAACTAAGACTTTTCTCTGCTTATTTTTTGTCCTGAGCAGAGACCACCAACAAAGCTGTGACATGCTATAAAACTTGAGTGTTTTCCAATTCAAGACAAATGAGTGTAATTCACACATTGTCTCTTGGCATACACATCTTCTCTATGCCAGATCAAATGAGCACATGATCATGGAAAACGGATGCCCATTACGCATCACAGAACATCCATCCCATTAATCATCTGTAAGATGTGTCTCAAGTGTCTCTCTTAATAAAAAATCAATTAAAATGTCTTACAATAATAAGTAACGCCTATTCTCAGCAGATTTCAGTGTTTTGAAATAGTAGTGAGTGTGCGGTCCATGGACCATGACACATCTGTGTGATACTCTTGATTCGGTTTTCACCTCTGATGTGGAATAGGCCAGTCCTTTGGTGAATGGTCTGGAGTCTTTCTTACGGTAAAACAGCAGGATGACCAATTGCCTCAAATGAGCTTTAAACTGTTGGAAATTACATTTCTTTTGGAGGGCAATGAGAATATTTTAGATTTGTTGTAGTTGGCCTCTTTTCCTCTGAGTTATACTGAATAGAGTGCAGAGGAGGATAGTAAATCCCCATACACCGGTACATTATATGTCAATGAGAACAAATATGGTTTGTGTCAACCACAATTTGTTTTATTCAGTGAATATATTGGCTGCTGCGAGCAATAATCAATCAAAATTCTGATATTTAGACATGTTTTACCAAAACACTCCAACTCTGTCATATGACATGTTTCTACTTATTGATTATGTGGTTCATGGTAATAATAATACATGTCTGACATTTTTGATTACTTTGTACTATTTGTATTTTGCTATTTTGTTGGGTCACCTCTTGTCCAATGTAAAATTTGAAGCAACACCAATGTTTTAGAGAATATATTAATTTTGTATTTGATAAGTTGGATATTTGTATATTTATTTATTTATACATTTATTGTATTATTTATTTAAATGTATTGCATTTTAGTGATTTACTACTAGAGGTGTTTTCTGTCGTACTGTATGCGCTGTAAGAAAAAAAAAATCCATAGAAAACGGAAAAGGTAATTTTCTGCACTGACATTTTCTGTTTAGTTTACAGACATTTCCTTTAACCCTAAAACACAAAAACACAATGCAACGTGTAGTTCGAAATATGGGTAAAATACCTGTGAAAAATCGACTGGGGAAATTCCTTCACATTAACAGTACCTTGGGCCCTGCTTTTATGGACTTTTCTTAGAGTATGTGCTTAGATGTAGTCTAAATATAAGCCTGGCAGAAGTGAGTGAACGTGTGCAGGAGTGTTGAAATGAAGTGGAACATTTGCACAGTCATGCATGTCAGGAACATACACATCCTGACAAACCCACAAACACGCACACATCTCTCCATCACAACACTTCAACAAGATCTCACCATGTACTAAAAAGTGTTTGGGAAGCAGAACTTGGTGTACCTAGAAGCTGTGGTTTGCCCTGCTACGTGTAACCAAAAAGTTACTATGGAAATAATATACTACTTTGAACTGAATATTTTTAAACACTTAATTGCTTGTTATTTGTAATTAAATGAAAAATTATTACAGAATACATTTATATGAAATGTAATTAGTGTAACACTGTAGTTTTTTTGACCCACTTATGTAAGGCCTATACAAATATTTTTGCATATGAGCACAGGGATGACTTGGTACGGCACTAATTGTTAGAGTTATGTTTAGTTCCCTTTCGAGGGAACTCACGCTGCGTCGAGAATCGACACATTGGGGAACGCCTTCAGCGTGACGCGTCTGAGGCCTGTATGGAACTAGTCCAATCTTGATTGGTGTTGCGTCATGACGTCAGCAGTGACGTCGCATGTGACGGTGAGCAGAAGCTATAAAAGGGAACCGGATCATAACAATGGCAGCTTTCTGTTCTTCAGCAAGCGTTCTATGTCAAACTGTGTGTCTTATTTGGTGTTGTTTGTTCAGTAAGGTAATAGTGATGGAAAAGACTAAAAAATTCAGGCAGTGTGCGTCCCCTTGTCCGCGCTATTTAAGCGAGGGTGACACTCACCTGCTTTGTGTTGTTTGTCTTGGAGCGGAGCATGCACGGGCATCGCTCGAGGGCGCTGTCTGTGTGAACTGTGAACAAATGCCCATGAGAACGCTCCACTCCCGCCTTGGTCTGTTAGATGAATCAGGCCAGGCACGCGCTCCCCATGGATCAGGTCCCGCGTCTGTCGAGGCGGTGCGGCGCTTGCATTCATGGGGATCGCAAAGGGATCTGGCTGAGGATGTTGAGACGCTTCGGCCCTTTCTCAACATTCATCGGCCAGTTCCCACGGTCTCGCTCGCGAGGTGGAAGCCCGCCCAGCGGGTTCTTCCGCCCGAGAGAGGGACCCAATGTTTGAGCTATCTGGTTCTGAGGGATCAGATAGTTTGAACATCGAGGCAGGTTGATGTGAGACTCCATCATCACATTCACCTGCCTTTGAGGAGTTGCTGGAGGTTGTGACCCGGGCTGTGGGTAAATTAAAAATCGAATGGCCCCTAGATAAGAAGGTCGTGGATCGTGGGACAAGATCGTGGGACAAGCCCTTCTCCTCTCGTCTCTCTAGCCCCAATGTCCATATATTTTCTAATGTAATGGGGTCGAGGGAGAAGGGCTATGGGACGATGCCTCGGGTCGAAGAGAATTTTGCAACCCATCTCTCGCCCGATGCTGCATCGTCCCTGAGGCCTCCGACGCTTCCCTCCAAGCCCTGCCGTACCACCTCGGCGCTTGTTGGGAAGGCATATATGGCAGCAGGTCGGGCTGGTGTGTGCCTGCACACTATGGGGCTTCTCCAGTCGAACCAGGCCGACCTCCTTAAGGAGGTGGACGACAGCGGGGAGGTCTCGTTCGACGACATCCGAGAAATGCGTCGATCGGTCGACCTGTCTCTCCGTGTTACCAAGGAGACGGCCCGCGCCATTGGCCGCTCTATGGCAGCACTGGTAGCCACGGAGAGACACCTGTGGCTGAATCTGTCGGGCACCGGGGAGAAGGACAGGGCTTTCCTCCTCGATGCCCCGATTTCGTCTTCTGGCCTCTTCTGCGACGCAGGTCGTCGAGAGGTTTCAGGAGACAAAACGACAGTCAGCCGCACTCAAACATTTCATCCCCCGCTGTCGTTCCAAGTCTCATGGGCCCCCCCCCCCTGTGATCGAGCAACAACATCTCGCTCCTTCGCGGAGCCCTCAGGAAATCGATATGTGCTTCCCGCCGCTACGTGCGCTTCGGGACACATCGGTTTTCAACGAACGCAAATCGCAGTGTCCGCCCGAAAACATTGCGGCCCTGTCGACTGCGTTCCCTCTCACGAGGCCTGTAGAAAAATGATTATTTCGGTTAGTTCCTGCCAATAAAGTGCTTCAGGTCACCGATATCTCAAACACAACACTCGAGGTCAGTCTCGAGAGGCTGATCCCCCTAGTAGATTATCTAGATGCCTGGAAGGGTCTTCGAAATATATCTCAGTGGGTCCTGCACACAGTGGAAAAGGGGTACAGAATTCAGTTCGAATATCGTCCACCAAAATTCAGTGGGGTGGTCCACACACTGGTCAGTCCAGAGCAGGGTCAGGTTATGGAGCAAGAAGTTCAGTCCCTCTTGGCAAAGGAGGCCATAGAACAGGTGCCTCCCCAAGAAAGGGAAGCCGGGTTCTACAGTCGGTACTTCATAGTTCCCAAAAAGGATGGAGGGTTACGACCTATAATAGATCTAAGGGTATTGAGGTCTCTGAGGAGATACAGGTTCAAAATGTTGACTATACCTCTTATCGTGAGTCAGATCAGGTCCGAGCACTGGTTTGTCACAATAGATCTGAAAGATGCTTACTTCCACATTTCCATCCTTCCCCAACACAGGAAGTTCCTAAGATTCTCTTTCGGGGGAAAAGCGTATCAATACAGAGTTCTTCCGTTTGGCCTAGCACTGTCGCCTCGCACCTTCACAAAATGCATGGATGCTGCCCTTGCCCCTCTGAGGCTTCAAGGCATTCGCATCCTCAATTATATCGACAACTGGCTCATTTTGGCACAGTCAAGGGAGAGGGCGGTTCAACATCGAGATCTTGTTCTAAGCCATCTAAGGTGCTTAGGTTTAAGACTCAATGTCAAGAAAAGTTCTTTAATTCCTCTACAGAGAACCACTTTCCTGGGGGTAGTGTGGGATTCTGTCACGATGCGGGCACAGATGTCTCCTGCTTGTGTAGACACCATCTTGGACACAGTCACGAGTCTCAAACTAGGCCACACCATCACTGTCAAACACTTCCAGAGGGTGCTGGGCCTTATGGCAGCGGCATCCAACGTAATTCCTTTTGGTCTGCTGTACATGAGGGCCCTGCAGTGGTGGCTCAGAACCAGAGGGTTTTCCCCGAGGGGCAACCCTTTTCGCACGATCAAGGTAACGCGCAGATGCCTTCGTTCTTTGGTCATGTGGAAGAAACCAGGGTTCCTGTCCCTAGGCCCTGTGTTGGGGGCACGGTGTCAGAGAAGAATTCTGACCATGGATGCATCCCTCACGAGCTGGGGTGCGGTTATGGAAGGCCGCTACACCATGGGTACTTGGAGGGACCATCACCTTTCATGGCACATCAATTGCCTGGAGATGATGGCAGTATTTCTGGCCCTCAGACATTTCCTTCCGGGCTTCAGAGGCCATCATGTTCTAGTGCGAACAGAGAATACGTCGGTGGTTTCATATATAAATCGACAGGGGGGCCTGAGATCGCGCCCTCTGTGCAGACTGGGGCATCAGGTTCGCCTGTGGTCCCAGGGAAAACGTCTTTCGCTCAGAGCCATGTATATCCCTGGGGACAGCAATGTGGGAGCAGACATCCTGTCGAGGCAGGGGCTGAGGCCCGGGGAATGGAGACTCCACCCCGAGGTGGTGGAGTCAATATGGAGGGAGTTCGGTCTGGCGGAAGTGGACCTGTTTGCCTCTCAAGAAAACACCCACTGTCCGCTCTGGTACTCCCTCACGCATCCAGCTCCTCTGGGACTGGATGCTATGGTGCAGACGTGGCCGAGGCAACGTCTGTACGCATTTCCCCTGATCGCTCTGCTCCCAGGGGTTCTAGAGAGAGTTCGGCGGTACGGGATCAGCTTACTCCTAGTAGCCCCGTACTGGCCGGCCCAAGTGTGGTTTTCGGACATTATGGTTCTTCTAGCAGGCCCTCTGTGGCAAATTCCGATCTGGAGGGATCTTCTGTCTCAGGCCGAGGGCACAATATTTCACCCTCGACCAGAGCTATGGAAGCTGTGGGTTTGGCCCCTGAGGGGGACCACCTCTTAAATGCCGGTTTCTCAACTGAGGTTATCGAGACCATTCTAAACTCTAGAGCCCCCTCCACGAGGAAACTGTATGCATTAAAATGGAATATATTCACTTTATGGTGCAGAGAACATCAGGTGTACCCAGTTAACTGCCCTGTGGCTTCAGTGCTGGAGTTCCTCCAGAGTCGTTTCTCTGACGGGCTCTCCCCGTCCACGCTTAAGGTCTATGTGGCGGCCTTAGCTGCCTTCCACACGCCTTTAGGGGTGGGCACCTTGGGGAGACTTATAGTACCCACTTATAGTACGTTTCCTTCGTGGAGTTAGGAGGATGAGGCCTGTCATCCAGTCCAGGGTCCCCACGTGGGACCTGGCAGTGGTTCTTGAGGGGTTATCCGTGGCATCCTTCGAACCTTTGGATGAGGTGACTGAGAAATGTATGTCTTTCAAGGTAGCGTTCCTGCTCGCCATTACGTCCCTAAAGAGAGTCGGGGACCTTCAGGCTCTATCTGTTGCTCCTTCTTGCCTCGAGTTTGCTCCCGGCAAGGTAAAGGCCATTCTCCACCCTAGACCTGGCTATGTGCCTAAGGTGCCGTCAAATGTGGCACGGTCTTTAATTCTCCAGGCCTTCCATCCTCCACCGCATGTGTCGGATGAGCAAGCGAAGTTACATCTACTGTGCCCGATCCGAGCCCTAGAGATCTATGCGCAAAGAACTTCAGGATGGAGGAAATCAGATCATCTACCTGTGTGCTTTGGGTCCCCTAGGAAGGGGTCACCTGCTTCAAAACAAACTATTAGCAGATGGATAGTGGAAACAATCTCTTCAGCTTACAAGGTGCGTAATTTGCCTTCACCTCTGGCACTTAAAGCCCAATCCACTAGGGGAGTGGCTTCCTCTAAGGCTCTGCTAGCAGGAGTTTCCCTCCAAGAGGTCTGCGATGCTGCAGGCTGGGCTTCCCCTCACACTTTTATAAAACACTACAGTTTGGATCTGCCCTGTACACCGGGTTCATGGGTTCTCTCGTCGTTGAGTGTGCCAGTTTGCTTCACACCAGGGCGTATTCTCTCAGTGTGGCGCCGTGGGCATTTCGTTCCCAATTGTGTTGATTATCTACGCAGCGCGAGTTCCCTCGAAAGGGAACGTCTCGGGTTACAACTGTAACCCTCGTTCCCTGAGAAGGGAATGAGACGCTGCGTCCCTCGGCCACACTTCTAGAGCTCCTGAGTAAGGCTTGCTTCGGCCAATCAAAAGCTGCCATTGTTATGATCCGGTTCCCTTTTATAGCTTCCGCTCACCGTCACATGCGACGTCACTGCTGACGTCATGATGCAACACCAATCAAAATTGGACTAGTTCCATACAGGCTTCAGACGCATCACGCTGAAGGCGTTCCCCAATGTGTCGATTCTCGACGCAGCGTCTCGTTCGCCTTTTTTTTTCGCCTTCATTCGCCATTGGCTTTTGGCTTTCTTAGTTGGGGACATTTAACATTTAATTTTGAATTTAACAATACTATTACAACTTTACTTTCCTGTTATCTCTGTAAAGCTGCTTTGAAACAATTTGTATTGTAAAAGCGCTATATAAATAAAGGTGACTTGACTTGACTTCTCAGGGAACGAGGGTTACAGTCGTAACCCGAGACGTACTCTGTCTTGGTAGTTTTAGTCTTTAGTTTTAATTGTTTTTGTCATTGCCCGAGTTATAGTCATTCATTTGTTGCATAAACTGCTAAGACTAGTCTTATTATTTAGTCATAACTTTTTCAAGTAAGTGAAAAAAATGTAGACTTGTCCAATTTGAAACCAAAAAGAAAGACTTATTGCCCCTTGACTAACTGCTAGTTGGTCATACTGCATACACAGTCTTAACATAATGGCTATGTTTATGCAACTGACCCCTGGTTTCTAATTAGTTACACACCTGTTCCCTGTTTCTTTGATTATCATCCTCTGTGTATATAAGCACTGTGTTTCTTCAGGTCTGTGTTCCACGTTGACATTTCTGGTTTGTTAAGTGCGCCTTGTGTTTGTTAAAGTCATTCTGCGTCACAAATCTCTCATCTTTTGGATTAACTCATGCTACCCATGATACTTATAAAACAGCAATTTTTTGTAGTAAAGCCAGACGAAAATTGTCTGTTAAATGATTATGTCGTAGCAAACATGTTAAATATTTGCACCCAGGCAGTAAATGTATTAACTGCTATTTTAGTGCACTGAGGCATCTCCTCCCTTGACCTTAATGTACACTGGTCTTCTTGCTGACTGTTCCAAGAACAGCGTAAATACATGGCTTCTTATAAATGGCGGTTAATGGGTAATAATAGGTCTGATCGACTTGAAGTGGTGCTGCACAGTCCGATCGGTGTATGACATCAAAGTAGCCGAGAGCTATTCGAAAGCATACAGAGCCGTCTGCTCTCCAATCGGTCTAGCGGTACTTTGATGTCATACATCGTTCGCCACTGCTTCAAGTTCGAACACACTTATTGGTTAAGCTTCAGTATCAACTAGGGACTAACAGGATCATGCTACACTCTTAGAAGAAAAGATTCTATTTAGAACTTTAAAGGCTTCCATCATGGGATCATTTTATGGAATTAGTTTTAAATACATTTTTAATTTTAATTACATTTTATGAATTAAGCAGCTCATAAACATATATTATCACTAAGAAAATCGGAAATAAAATGTTAACCACAAAAATATTATGCAATCATGTCTCCTTATATAGAAACTTTTTTGCATTAAAGGTTCTTTAAAATTGAGTCAAGAACCCTAGGGTTCCATATAGAACCTCACTAAACCTTTTTTTTAAGAGTGTAAGTAGCCAAACCTTGAGCCCTTGGCATGAACTATAAAGAACTATGTTTCTGCAGTGATATCATCCTGAGCAATAGATAATTTTCGCGTATATTTACACCTGTTTAGTTCATGAGTTTGTCTGTGTGTATCACAGAACTCAGGTGTTGTTGAAGAAGAGGCCGATTGTGATGGATGGTGTTTACGCGTCGGCTACATCTTCATCCACAGATAAATCCACAATCAATCGGTGCCGCTGTGGTACTCTGCCAGGTCTTTAAACATCACTTCAGGACGGTTATAATGCTTAGACACCCGTGGTGGTCTGGGGAGGAATCAGACCCAGTGGAGGGCCGCCGGCTGGGGGGAGGGGAGCCGCTGGTCATCCAGGGAGTCTCAGGGTGGGCCCAGATAATGTGAACCTCCTAATTACTTCAAGAAAAGCACTATTCTGAGGGGACTACTTACACAACAGAAGGAAGAGTACGACACGGAGCAGCTCTTATGTAAGAAACATCCTTCCAGAGTAAACATGTTTTGCTGCACTGATATTTTTGACACCCTATGACTTTTATCAGAGTTTTATAAGCAGATTTGCTTTTTCGTACCATAAACAGCAGGGCTTCTCTGACGTGCTGAGAGTAGCTATGGTGAAGAGTTTTATTAGCATCAAGTACCATGACGGTACATAAATAGGGCTGGACCCTGGGGCCCTTTTCACCCCCATCCTGTTGGTACTGCTGTCCAACTACAGGCTGCACATTTATATGAAACAGTCTTAGCTCTGTTGGGTCGATCAGTTTATTTAATTTTTTCAAAACTCCAAAAAGATACATATGCAATCAATTCGCTGCAGTTTAAAGCTAAAATGAATACCAACGACAAGTAAAACACAAAAGACTTTTATTTCCTTTTCACACAAATAATGATTGCAGGGGCATTTTATCTATTACTAAAATACTTTTTTATGCGTACATAGTTTACACGTAAAAATAACTATAAAATAACATAGTTTTACCTCCTTATGTTCAAAGATCGCCGGCGGCCTTATAATAAAATATTGTTGTATTATCACATGTTTTCAATATATTTAATCATAATACCATTTTTATTCAAACTATCAACCAGCATCCCATTTTGGGGACCTGCAAACCAGCAACCAGCATCCCACGTTGGGGACCAGTAAATCATCAACCAGAATCCCATGTTAAGGACCAACAAACCATCAACCAGCATTCCATGTTGGGAACCAGCAACCAATGTGTGGGACCTGCAAACCAGCAAAACAGCAACCAGCATTCCATGTTGGGTACCAGCAAAGTTTATTTGAAGTTTGAAATGATTATATAACATAGTGTAATTCTGAGCATTACGTTCTGCCGCAGTAACATGCTTGATTATTGAGAATATGCTTAAATGGGCTTGAGTCAGGCTGTGTCAGCAGCATTGTTTACCAAACCACCATTTACAGACAATTCCTCACTTCAGAGATATGTTATTTTTGTTCCCTGAGCACAAACTCTGTTGAGTTGAATTGAATTTAAAAGAGAGAAACAGCTTGCAGTTTTGGAGCTGCAATTGGGGTTCTTTAAAAGCCGCATTGAGTGCATTAGAATCAAATCCTACACTAAATCCCAAGAGGGCTTGTGAAGGAGCTCTGCTCTGTCTTCAGCACCTCTCTGAGAGGAGAGAAGAAAAAAAAATCTCCCTTTGTGTTCCACAGAATAAAATAAGAGCAAATGGGTTTGGGCATGAGTAAATGATTCAGTTTTCATGTTTATTTTGGGTGACATATTCTGTTAAGATGAAAAATGATTAATTGTTACATAATACATCTGAACTCGCAAATCATTTCCCTTTAAACACACAGTATTTCATGCATGAGCCTATCTGAGTGTGGACATAATAGCATGGAGAGAAAATAATCTCTTCCATTTTAACCATATTTATTAATATAATTTTTATTATTATTTACATACAATCTAATTTCACAAGGCTGTTTATTAGATGTTGTGATAAACACTCACGGGAAAGTAATTAAAAAACAACAACTGGCAGCCATGTCTGGGAAGTATACATTAACATTGGTATTATTCTTGTAAAGAGATACAAAGAGCATGCTGGGTATGTTTCAGTGTCTTATGACCCATTTATTTGTCTTCTGTTGACTGTTGTGTGAAAACAGCAAAGAATAATCTCAGTCCCAAAGCATTATGTTTTATGAATATGTGCTTCCTGCGGACACAGAGACTAGTTTTTAGGCA
Source organism: Siphateles boraxobius (assembly GCF_051911475.1). Lineage (NCBI taxonomy): Eukaryota > Metazoa > Chordata > Actinopteri > Cypriniformes > Leuciscidae > Siphateles > Siphateles boraxobius. The sequence continues at coordinate 3,028,641 of NW_027508722.1, read as the reverse complement.
TCATCGACTTTTAAAAAATGTAGACAGCTGTAATGGTTCTGTTCAGTTCTGTTCTGTTTTCACGGACTTTGTAGTTTGCACTCCCTTGTTTTTATTCCTTTTTCATTTGTTCCCATTTCTAGTTTGTTTATATGGTTACTTATTAGATGATTGATTAGTCCTCACCTGTGCTTTGTTTTACTAAAAACTGCGTTTTCACCATTCATTTACATGACAATGGCGTTTTGGTGGTCTGAAAACACAAACTTTTGAAAACAGGTTTCAAAGTACAAGTTTTTGGAAATGATACCCTTATTGTCTCAGTGTAAACTAAAAAAATGCAAATCTGTGAAAATGGTGACGGTATGCACATGCATATTCGATCCACTCGTTGACGATCACACGTTGATCTGATTGGTTACAAGGTAGCTTGTGACAACAGACACACCAGCTATTTCAAACCGTGTCTTTGAGACTGTCTTTGGTTCACAGCAGTTTTAAAGAGAAAATACTCAGCAATGGTGTTGAATTATGAAGTTGCACATGGTTTGTGTCCACATAGACATACAGTATAAACAACATTAAAAGCTTGATTTTCACCACAGGGGGACTTTATTAAACTGATTGAAGGAAAAGACTTCCTTCAGTAAATGATTAGAATTGTTATGAATCTGGTATCTCTCTCTTTCTCTCTCCTGGCCGCACTCTATCACACACACACACACACACACACACACACACACACACACACACACACACACACACACACACACACACACACACACACACACACACACACACACACACACACACACACACGCACGCACACACACACACACACACACGTAGTGTTTCCATGTTTTATGGGGACTTTCCATAGACATAATGATTTTTATACTGTACAAACTGTGTATTCTATTCCCTTACACTAACCCTACCCCTAAACCTGCCCATCACAGAAAACTTTCTGCATTTTTACATTTTCAAAAAACATCACTTAGTATGATTTATAAGCGGTTTTCCTCATGGGGACCAAAAAATGTCCCCACACAAACAAGGTTCCCTTTCAAGGGAACTTCGAGCTGCGTCAAACGCTGCGGGAACGCCCCTGCGTTGTGCGTCATGAAGCACGTATGGAATCAGCCCAATGGAGAGATGAAACGTCATAGGCGGGTGACGTCATCGACCAGGAAACTATAAAGCACCCCAAAAACACAAGCGCATTAGCTTCTGTGCTTTCAGTCGCGCTACATGTGAATCTGTCCCTGTGTGATATTGTCTGTCTTACATACCCTGCACCACACAAACAATTTATCCCTATATATATATATATTGAGAGATTATGGCGGACGAACAGCAGTTTAGAAAGTGTGTTCCTCCCTGCTCGCGTTATTTAACGAGCGGGGATACACATGATCTTTGTGTTGTTTGTTTGGGAGTTCAGCATGCCCAGTTTGCTCTCGAGGGAGCAGACTGTGAGCATTGCGAGCGTTTGCCGTTAAGGACGCTCCGCTCCCGCCGGTCGCTCTTTGAGGAGAGCGGTTCGGTGCGCGCTCCCCGCGGTTCGGGTCCCGCTTCTGCCGAGGCAGAGCGGCGGCGCTTATCGTGGGGATCGCAGATGGATCTCACAGCGGGGTTTGAGACGGGCTCTGCCTTATCTCTCCCTTCACCTGTGAGATCCAGTGCCTCAGTCCCGGGTTCGGAAGCACGCGCTGCGGTTTCTTCCGCTCGGGCTGAGGCACCAATGCTATCCAGTTCTGAGGAACTTGATGTTGTTAGTGTTGAGGGAGATGTGGAGGATTCGCCACCCCACACTCCTGAGAGTGATGAGCTTATGGAGGTGTTAACAAGAGCTGTTGAAAAACTTAATATTGAATGGCCAGTGACTAGACAGGAGTCTGTTTCTAAATCAAAGTTGGATGAGAGATTTTTGCCGTCACGTGTGCAGCCTCCACGCCGGTGCCTGCCGTTTTTCCATGATCTCCACACCGAGGTGTCGAAATCATGGAGAAAACCGGTGTCATATAGAGTGTTTAGTCCCCAGACTTCAACATACGCTAATATTATGGGAGCCAAGGCTCATGGTTATGGTGCGTTGCCTCGTGTGGAAGAGACGCTTGCGAGCCATCTCTCCCCCGAAGCAGCATCATCTTTTAAGGCACCGGCATTACCCACCAAGCCTTTAAGAAACACTTCGGCTTTGGTGGGTAAAGCATATTCGGCAGCAGGTCAGGCTGCGTCATGTCTGCATACTATGTCAATCTTGCAGGCATACCAGGCTGATCTGCTAAGGGACATGAGTGAGAGTGAGGAGGTCAGTACTGACGTAGTTCGCGAACTGCGTCAGGCTGCTGATTTATCCCTGCGTGCCACCAGAGAATCGGCCAAATTAATGGGTCGTTCTATGGCAGCTCTGGTGGCCGCAGAAAGACATTTGTGGTTAAATCAGACTAATATTAAAGAGAGAGAAAAAGCTTTTCTTTTAGATGCTCCTCTTTCTCCCATGGGGTTGTTTGGTGATGCTGTGAATTCAGTTATCGATAAATTCCAAGAAGAAAAGAAACAAACTGCAGCTTTTAAAAAGTTTCTTCCCCTTAAAGTTCATGTCCCTGGGGCTGCTGGGCGGGAGCAGCCCCGGCCGTCTTCGAGCTCATCACATAGAGCGCAGCAGAGGCAGAGTGTCGCGTCTCGTGCTCCCCCTGCTGGACAGTGGGCTCAGCCGCGACACTCTCAGCCGAAGCCTTCTCCCAGTAGAACTGATCTGAGGACAGTTATATTGGCTAAGAAGGCTTCGGCTAAGAAGAAGTCCTGACGCCAAGCCGTTCAGGATGCTGAGGGTGGTCCCCACCGAGGCGGAAAGGTGTTCACCTCTTTTTACGGTGCCCATTCCTCCTCGGTGCCCTCAGGGGCTCGTTCTGCCAACCCCGCCTTTATGCCGGGGCACAGACGATCCCAGCGAGCGCTTTCCCGAGGGACGCTCGCTCCCTCTGAGGAGGGTCTCAGAGCGGTCAGACCAGTTGTTCCCTGCCGGTGCGCCGTTACAGGGCGCTGCGTCTGCTGCTCAAGTTACACCAGAGGCCAGTCTCGAGAGGCTGGTACCCTTAGTAGAATTTCTGGCAGAGTGGAAAAGCCTTCCAAAAATATCTCATTGGGTCCTGCAGACAGTAGAAAAGGGTTATGCTATCCAGTTCAGGTGTCGTCCACCAAAATTCAGAGGGGTTCTGCACACAGTGGTGGGCCCCGAGCAGGCTCTGGTATTGGAACAAGAGGTGAAAACGCTCCTTCAAAAAGAGGCTATAGAACGGGTTCCTCCTCCCAGTTTGGAGTCAGGTTATTACAGCCGATATTTCATCGTTCCAAAGAAGGATGGGGGGTTGCGTCCAATTTTAGACCTGCGCATATTGAATCGCTCGGTAGGGAAGCTAAAATTCAAGATGCTCACTATCAAGCAGATCGTGTCTCAAATCAGGTCCGAGGACTGGTTTGTCACGATAGATCTGAAGGACGCATACTTCCATGTGTCCATCCTTCCACAACACAGGAAGTTCCTGAGGTTCGCCTTCGGGGGCGAGGCGTACCAGTACAGGGTTCTTCCGTTTGGCCTAGCTTTATCTCCCCGCACTTTCACGAAATGCATGGATGCAGCACTAGTGCCTCTGAGGCTTCAGGGCATTCGTATTCTCAATTACATCGACGATTGGTTGATTTTAGCTCAGACCGAGCAGATGGCGGTTCGGCATCGAGATGTCGTCCTCGCTCATATCAGAAAGTTGGGGTTGAGGCTGAACGCAAAGAAAAGTGTATTATCTCCTTCCCAGAAGACCACTTTTCTGGGTGTCGTTTGGGATTCGGTATCGATGCGGGCGCGACTCTCTCCGACCCGCATCGCTTCGATTCTCTCAGCTGTGAAACAAGTGAAGCTAGGCCAGCTACTCACTGTCAAGCAGTTTCAGAGACTGTTGGGTCTGATGGCAGCAGCGTCCAACGTTATACCTTGCGGCCTGTTGTACATGAGACCGCTACAGTGGTGGCTCAGGACCAAGGGATTCTCCCCGAGGGGAAATCCGCTCCGCACGTTCAAAGTCACGCGGCGCTGCCTTCGTGCTCTGGTCATGTGGAGAGAAACTTGGTTCCTATCCAAAGGTCCTGTGCTGGGGGCTCTTTGTCGTCGCATAACGCTAACGACGGATGCTTCCCTCACAGGGTGGGGGGCGGTCATGAGTGGTCGCCCAGCCCAAGGTCTGTGGCAGGATCATCATCTTTCGTGGCACATAAATTGTCTAGAGATGTTGGCTGTGTTTCAGGCTCTGAAACACTTCCTAACAGACCTGAGAGGCCATCATGTGTTAGTTCAATCAGACAACACGTCGGTGGTCTCTTATATAAATCATCAGGGGGGCCTGCGGTCTCGCCGGCTTTACAAGTTGGCCCGTCAGATCCTCCTGTGGTCCCAAGGGAAGCTACTATCTCTGAGAGCAATGTATCTCCCTGGGTATTTGAATGTGGTAGCAGACTCCCTGTCGAGGCAGGGGCCGAGGCCAGGGGAATGGAGACTCCACCCCGAGGTGGTGGAGCTCCTTTGGTTGAGTTTCGGTCGCGCCGAGGTGGACCTATTCGCTTCCAAGGAGACCACTCATTGTCATCGGTGGTTCTCCATCACTCTTCCAGCCCCCCTGGGGTTGGATGCTATGGTGCAGCCGTGGCCGAGGTCACGTCTGTACGCCTTTCCCCCGATTGCTCTGTTACCAGGAGTTCTGGAGAGGGTCCGCCGGGACGGGGTCAGTCTACTACTAGTAGCCCCGTTCTGGCCGGCCCGAGTATGGTTTGCGGACCTGATTTCTCTCCTGGACGGTTCTCCTTTGGAGCTCCCGGTCAGGAGGGATCTACTCTCCCAGGCGGGGGGCACGATACTTCACCCCCGCCCAGAATTGTGGAAACTGTGGGCTTGGCCTCTGAGGGGGCCCAGCTCATAGACTCCGGTCTCTCAACCGAGGTTGTTGAGACCATTCTTAACTCCAGAGCTCCATCCACGAGGAAGCTTTATGCCTTGAAGTGGAAACTTTTCACTTCTTGGTGTGGAGAACACCTGCAGGACCCAGTTAACTGCCCAGTGGGTGCAGTGCTGGAATTCCTGCAGGAGCGCTTCTCCACAGGGTTATCCCCCTCCACACTAAAGGTGTATGTGGCGGCACTAGCTGCTTACCACGTCCCTTTCAGTGGAGTTTCTCTTGGGAGACACCCGCTTATAACTCGTTTCCTCCGTGGCACTTTGAGGCTGAGGCCAGCAGTTCGTACGAGGGTGCCGACTTGGGATCTGGCCATTGTATTAGAAGGTCTTTCCCTAGCTCCTTTTGAACCTATCGAAGAAGTTCCCGAGAAGTTTCTCACTTTTAAGACTATCTTTTTGCTTGCTATCTCTTCACTAAAAAGAATCGGAGATTTGCAGGCTCTGTCGGTTTCACCCTCGTGCCTGGAATTTGCACCTGGCATGGTTAAAGCTTTTCTGCATCCTAGACCAGGTTACGTTCCTAAGGTTCCTACTAATATTGTTAGACCTACGGTTCTGCAGGCTTTCTGTCCTCCTCCATTTATGTCATCGGACCAGGAGAAACTTAATTCACTCTGCCCTGTTAGGGCATTAGACGCTTATGTCCACAGAGCTGCCCTGTGGAGGAAATCAGAACAACTTTTTGTATGTTTCGGGCCACCCAGGAAAGGGTGTCCGGCGTCTAAACAGAGAATGAGCAAGTGGGTGGTTGAGGCTATCTCACTTGCTTATGAGTCGGCTGGCCAGCCTTCACCTTTGGTTGTCCGAGCTCACTCTACCAGGAGTATGGCTGCTTCTAAAGCTCTTTTGTCGGGGGTTTCCCTGAGTGATGTTTGTGATGCGGCTGGATGGTCTTCACCGCATACTTTTATTAAGTTCTATGACCTAGACTTAAGCTCTACCCCTGGGGCACAGGTGCTCTCGTCCTCTGTGCGCTAGTCTCACATGACGGTCATTTGGTCCTATGGCGACGTGGGTATTCGCGTTCCCGCAGCGTTTGACGCAGCTCGAAGTTCCCTTGAAAGGGAACGTCTCGGTTACGTATGTAACCCTAGTTCCCTGATAGGGAACGAGACGCTGCGTCGCTCCGCCATACTCCCGGCACTCCCGTTAGCGCTTCCTTCAAGCCTATCAGAAGCTAATGCGCTTGTGTTTTTGGGGTGCTTTATAGTTTCCTGGTCGATGACGTCACCCGCCTATGACGTTTCATCTCTCCATTGGGCTGATTCCATACGTGCTTCATGACGCACAACGCAGGGGCGTTCCCGCAGCGTTTGACGCAGCGTCTCGTTCCCTATCAGGGAACTAGGGTTACATACGTAACCGAGACGATTTCAGATATTGCCATCCTTATGGGGACATTTTGTCCCCATAATGTAGGGTTTACCAGGCCACACACACACACACACACACACACACACACACACACACACACACACACACACACACACACACACACACACACACACACACACACACACACACACACACACACACACACACAGACACACACACACACACACACACACACCAGCAATCACGCTATTTCTCCCACACCTTTTCTCTTTTCCCTTTTGATTGTGTTTGCTACTTCTAGCTTTTTCTTTGCCAGATTATTACATGTAACTCTTTGTAAAGGAGCTCTCTTGTTATTACCCTCTTGTTCCTGTCTTAGTCTTGTCGGGATTAGATCTGTACGGAGAATATTCTATGTATGTTGAGTTATTCGCTAATCCTATACTCCTGTATTCTGCCTGCTGCCTACTTATCCCTCTCTGAGAGACCTGTGACTTGTTGCTGCCAGTTCCTCGGGTATTTCTGCTGTGCTCGGCTCTGTGTTATTTTCTACAAGAGAAGTTTTGTTATTTGCTGTGACGCCCAGATTCTCGGCTGTTTTCTGTTCTACATCTCTATAAGAAGAGGATTTCTGTTATACTCATTGTCTGAAGACATTTCCCTTTTTTCATTAAAGACATTGTAATCTCGCACTTTCGCATTTGGGTCCTCTCTTACCTTCTCTGACAAGAATAAGAATAAAATCAGAGGCTAATTGGTGTTGCATAATTGGTACTGGTTTTAATTTTGTATATTGGCTGTAATTATGTTCACTGACTGTTTTGATTTTAACCAACAATGTATTAGCAAAGTAACTGAGATTAATAAATGCTTTAGAGGGTTTTTTATCTTTCATTTTTAATTAATGTTACCTAACGTAGTTAACAAATGAAACCTTATTGTTACCACTTTTTCAAATGTTACCTCTGTAGCTAAAATTATACCAAAAACCTGTAAACATCAGCAATGTTTCAAAATGGCAATTGATTTTTTAAAAGTTACAACAGCTGCCATCTTGAGCATTATGGCTTCACCCATTCATTCATCTCTGAGTGGTCCATCTCTTCTTATTACTGTGTCTGTTCTTACATCAAACACAGCCTGATGACATCTCTGGAATTTACAGTGTTGCATTGCCTTTACAGGCACTTTTCCAAGAAAACTATACAAGCATACACACGAACACATATCAAACTAATATGTCAGTTCTCATATCCAAGATAATCAAGGAAAAGTCTAAACGTGGAAGTGGAGATGCAGAAGTGGTCATGCATGACAGTGAATACCTTATTAAAACATGACTTATCCTGTTTACAATAAAGGAAGAAGGAAGATGTTTACCATAGAAATTTAGGAGAATGAAAACGTACTTTTCATTGCTCAAAACATTTTCAGTTTTATTATTTTTCATGTTAATTTAATTTAGGAAATAAAGTATTTTCTATGTTCCTATGATCATTTACCCTTGTCTTGCTTGCCCTGTTAGATTCCAGTGTTACCCCAGAGATTGTCTTATTATAGGGAGATGAGAGGATCTGTGGCTGCATCCTAAAACTTTGGCAGTTGACTTGTTGCCTCACTGCCCTGTCAGGCAATGACTTATCAGGCTGCATTTATGCATAAAAATCCATTGCGAAACTTATTTCAGACAGACTTCAGAGGCAGTGTAACTATTTAATGATCGACAACAAAACAGAGAGAAAACTTTGGTGGCAAAAAGTTGAATATTTAATTACTACAATACTAACTTATATTAGTATTATCAAAATATTATCAAAGGTGGGAAAAGTTGGTCAAAATGTACACTTTACACACAAACTGACCACCAACCTCAAATTTCAGACGCCATCTTTATTTTTCAGCACAACAGCCAGGGAATGAAAAGCACAGGATTGTGTGATATCAAAGGCAATGAAAGGATCCATCTATGCTGCCTTCAAAAATCGACCAGATGAAGGGATCTCAGGCGTCAGGAAGTGGCACGATCATTGGATTCGGACGTGCTTTGCTACCTTTCTACCTCCTTATCCTTCATGTGGAGGCAGCCTTTTTCAGTTTTCGGACGCAGCCATTATCTCTTTCTATTGGAGAAAGCGTAATGGCTAACTTGTATCACGTGAGGCACCTCAGCCTATCGTGTAATGGCAGTGACGTCAGTGCCCGTAGTTCAAAATTTTATGAGAGTCGATTACAGCTTAAGTTAATCCGTTTCTTGTGGATTATTAGTATGTTGTTCTTGTGAATAAATGCTCTATATTTTGTGTTACATTGCTAGTAAAGGTACAGTAGGACTGCATTGTTTGTGGAATGTGCTTTACTGCGGGAAAAAGCGTGATCTCTATTAGCTGCAAAGTACTAATCAATGCAGGGTGCATAAAACTACATTTAAGATTACAGAAAAAACTTAATTGTAATTTAAACCATATTTAATTCATTACAATTTTGTTTTACCACCATTCATTAAAAAGCTTCATATCATCATCATTAGACAATCAGTCATACTGAATATCATTACAGTACAAGATTAACCTGGCAGCGATAGAAAGAACACTTTATTCCTACATTTTTTTTTTATTTTCATTAAACAACATACAATAAAACACAATATTTATAATAAAATTAATCATTTTATCTTCATTCATTAAAATGCATTATATCAGTGTCATATCTATACAAGCAGTTATAATAGTCATTACAATTCAAGTCTTATCATAACTGGTAAAACCTGAAAGCCAAAGAAAGAAAACAGATATTTTTTTTTTTACTTTCTTTAGACAATATACAATGTGACTCAATATTTCTGTCAAATACTATGGTAATGCCGTAAATGAGTCTTAGAGTCCCAGAGTAGTACATTCCCTACTCTGCCTTCATTTATAAAATACTTATAAAAAAAGTATAATATGATACTTTTTATCATAGTAAAATCTACATATCGTTCTCAACAAAAGTATTGTTTAGCGTCAAACATGTTGAAGATTAGCAGACAGGCAGTCGATTCATTAAATGATCAGCTATTTCCTCATAAAAGCAATTTTATTCAGTGTAGTGCAGTGAAGTGAAGGAGATAGAAGTATCGAGGACTATGTTATTGACTATTGAGCTGGCTCATTTCACCAAGATGGAGGTCAACCTGGCATTGCAGCTGAGCGGGTCTGCATTTATTGCGGGAGTCATGGAGGAGGAACACTGCACTCCCGAAGTATCCACCCCACCAGAGACTACAGTCGTCACGGCCACCATACCCGAAGCAGCAAAGACTGTCCAAGTTGTTCCAGACTGGCGTCCAGTGTGGCAAACCCACTGCTTATTTCTATGCGAGTGGCTGGCATCCCGGTGGTCCCAGTGCTTCTAGATCCAGTGGTCTTAGTTCTTCCCCGTCCCGTCTTCCCGAGTCCAGTGTTCCTGAATCCGGGGGTCTCAGAGGTCCTTCCACCGTCGGCTGTTCTTCCTGTGATTGCAAACGCCATCTTGTGTGTTTTTGTGGGCCGTACACACTGCTCCAGCTCCTCCCGAGACGGCAGCGTCCACTCTTGCTCACTCTTACAATGTTTGCTCATGAACTCTTTCTGCTCCGATACGACCACAGAGGTCGTTCCGGAACCCTCTTGCTGCGTACCAATTTACCTACTTGTACTACATCCTAAGTGTGTGTAGCAAAAGAGTAGAGAAGCTTTGAGACAAACTATCACGTCATACGATTGTGTCTTTAACGGTTGCTCTCTGTCGCATCCTGTCACCGTAAACTGACCTGTCACAGTTAAAATCCTCCACATTTCCTACCGTATCGGAGAGAAATGCTGAAGCACATTGATCTGCAGTCCAGGGTCTTTCATGCGGAGACTCAACTCATATTAATGCATAATGATGCATTTAAAAGTTAATGGCCAAACGGATCTTTATAAAAGTCCACATTGTTATTGCAGATGAAATATAACATGGATAACATTAAATAAAAACTTTTTTATCTGGTTAAACTTTGATTATTAGTCACTCAAACCTTTATCTAAACCATTTACCGTCGGTCGCACATATCCGCCATGTTTGAACACTTTTACTTGTGTTTGTAGTTCTGAAATGGATCTTTCTCCAAAGCGCATTGGGTTGTTAGCAATATTAGCCTTTATATTGTGCAAAGATCCACACTTCGAAAATCTACCAGAAATAGTAGACCATCCTGGGAATGTTGACATATTCTTTTCAACATACTTTGTTTTGAGACAAACTTATTCTGTTCTCACATACTATTTAGGATGGATAGTATGGACATTGGGACGCAGGACCTGTCTGCCCTGACATGACCGTGGAGGGCGTCCATGAACTTCCTGTCAACCCTGACACGACCACGAAGGTCGTCAAAGAACTTCCTGTCTGCCCCGACTTAACCATGAAGGTGGTCCCTGAACTTTCTGTCTGTTTCGTCTCTTCTAATTTCTTCAGTCTTGTCAGCTCCCCTGAAGTGGTCTTCAGTCCCGCATGCTCTGCCGTGGTGGTCCTCAGCCAAGCCTTGGGGGTCTTCAGTCTCCTCTGCTCCACCGTGGTGGTCCTCAGCCAAGCCTTGGGGGTCTTCCATCTCATCTGCTCTGCCGAGGTGGTGTTCTGCTCAACCATGGGGGTCTTCAGTCTCATCTGCTCTACCGTGGTAGTCTCCAGCTCCACTGAGATGGTCTTCAATCCTGCCTGCTCCACCCTGATGCCCTGCCCTGCTGGTTCCATCTTGCAATCAACAGTCTGAGTATATAAGCAGCTGCTTACCTCTCTCTAGCATCAGCTGTTCCAACATCCCTCCACCTTCCAAAACTCCACCTTCATCTTAGCTACCGTACCCTTCGTAATCATATCTTACATTTAGCCACTGTAGGGGGTATATCAGCTGCTTCATCGAGCCCCTCATCAGTGGACAGCAAGCCAAATAAGTTTAACCAAATATCTAAAAGATTTTATTTCCAAACAAACTCGCTAAATATTTTTAGTTAATGATAATAACCCTGTCACACACTTCACAAACAGAAATGCTTGAACTGGTTGAAGGAATAGTCGCTTTATGAAGAACAGAGCCCTTATAAACAAATCGCCATACATTTTTAGATCTCATTCCTAAATTCCAATACCTATTTCTAGACACAAAGTTGGGTACACAAAACTTTCAGTTTGGATTTTGCCTTGATGATTGCTGCTTGGAATTTAACAGTTTATCAAGAATTAAATTCACATAAATTGTGCATGCACACTATATTCTCTTATATAACATATACTCTTAACATATGTTCTTCACACTGGTACCTTTCACACAGGATTTAAGCTGGCTCGGATAACCCCATTGCTTGAGAAACCCATTCTAAATCCAGCCCTTTTTGAAATCGACAGACCGGTATCCCTTCTTCCATTCATTACTAAGATACTTGAGCAATGTGTGTTCAACCAGGTCTCTACCTTTCTCACACAGAACAACCGCCTAAACAACCAGTCTGGCTTCAAAAGCGGTCACTCAAATGAGACTGCCCTGCTCTCAGTTACTGAAGCTCTGAGACTGGATTTTTTGTGGCGTTTGACACAGTTAACCACCAGATTCTCCTGTCAACCCTCATGACAAAGGGCATCTCAGGAACTGCACTTCAGTGGTTCAAGTCTTACCTCTCAGGTAGGTCATTCAGGTCTTGGAGGCTGGTTGTCTAAGTCACAACATCTACTGTAGCTACTGATAACATCTTCCTATCACTGTTATTCTGATGACACACAACTCTACTTCTCATTCCAGCCAGATGATCTGATGGTAGCTGCTCGCATCTCAGACTGCCTGACAGATATTTCTGCACAAATGAAGGGCCACCAACTTCAACTCAACCTTGTGTGGCGAGAGCATCAGGTACTGGAGGGAATAATAGAAAAGCACCAACAATTATACTAACGTTCGACTACGCCACCCGGTGTATACCGGGACCTACCAGCCCCAAAACAGGAATCACACAGGTTCGTTACCAGAAATGGGTGAGCGGGAGACATAGGCCAGGGAGTACAAAAGATGATGCAGCTTTATTAACATATATATATATATATATATATATATATATATATATATATATATATATATAAAAAATTAAAACAATCATTACATTAACATTTCAAGGGGCGCAATATTCACACGTCGAAAAGAAACAAAACAATAGGAACACTTTACAAAAAAATACAATATACAAAAATGATAAATACACCAGAAAAAAAACAGATACAAAAGAAAGTTCAAAGGGAGGGAAATGGCCTGCTGTGACCCTCAAGTCACACACCACACTTGATACCCCCCCACACACTCTGGTGAGATCAACCCAAAAAGCACAGCACTCAATGTGGACACCATTAAACAGCAGCTAAACCCATCCCTCATACACTATCCCCAGCCCTCGAAATACAAAGGAGAAAAGAACAAACACAGCAATAAACACTAAATGATTAGCTGGCACTAACCAGCCCAAAATGAAAATCAACAGCTCACAAAACAAAAGAAAAATACACAAAAACGATATTCAAATGAAATCAAATTTTGGAACACAAACGTCTCGGTTACGTATGTAACCCTAGTTCCCTGATAGGGAACGAGACGCTGCGTCAAACGCTGCGGGAACGCCCCTGCGTTGTGCGTCATGAAGCACGTATGGAATCAGCCCAATGGAGAGATGAAACGTCATAGGCGGGTGACGTCATCGACCAGGAAACTATAAAGCACCCCAAAAACACAAGCGCATTAGCTTCTGATAGGCTTGAAGGAAGCGCTAACGGGAGTGCCGGGAGTATGGCGGAGCGACGCAGCGTCTCGTTCCCTATCAGGGAACTAGGGTTACATACGTAACCGAGACGTTCCCTTTCAAGGGAACTTCGAGCTGCGTCAAACGCTGCGGGAACGCGAATACCCACGTCGCCATAGGACCAAATGACCGTCATGTGAGACTAGCGCACAGAGGACGAGAGCACCTGTGCCCCAGGGGTAGAGCTTAAGTCTAGGTCATAGAACTTAATAAAAGTATGCGGTGAAGACCATCCAGCCGCATCACAAACATCACTCAGGGAAACCCCCGACAAAAGAGCTTTAGAAGCAGCCATACTCCTGGTAGAGTGAGCTCGGACAACCAAAGGTGAAGGCTGGCCAGCCGACTCATAAGCAAGTGAGATAGCCTCAACCACCCACTTGCTCATTCTCTGTTTAGACGCCGGACACCCTTTCCTGGGTGGCCCGAAACATACAAAAAGTTGTTCTGATTTCCTCCACAGGGCAGCTCTGTGGACATAAGCGTCTAATGCCCTAACAGGGCAGAGTGAATTAAGTTTCTCCTGGTCCGATGACATAAATGGAGGAGGACAGAAAGCCTGCAGAACCGTAGGTCTAACAATATTAGTAGGAACCCTAGGAACGTAACCTGGTCTAGGATGCAGAAAAGCTTTAACCATGCCAGGTGCAAATTCCAGGCACGAGGGTGAAACCGACAGAGCCTGCAAATCTCCGATTCTTTTTAGTGAAGAGATAGCAAGCAAAAAGATAGTCTTAAAAGTGAGAAACTTCTCGGGAACTTCTTCGATAGGTTCAAAAGGAGCTAGGGAAAGACCTTCTAATACAATGGCCAGATCCCAAGTCGGCACCCTCGTACGAACTGCTGGCCTCAGCCTCAAAGTGCCACGGAGGAAACGAGTTATAAGCGGGTGTCTCCCAAGAGAAACTCCACTGAAAGGGACGTGGTAAGCAGCTAGTGCCGCCACATACACCTTTAGTGTGGAGGGGGATAACCCTGTGGAGAAGCGCTCCTGCAGGAATTCCAGCACTGCACCCACTGGGCAGTTAACTGGGTCCTGCAGGTGTTCTCCAAACCAAGAAGTGAAAAGTTTCCACTTCAAGGCATAAAGCTTCCTCGTGGATGGAGCTCTGGAGTTAAGAATGGTCTCAACAACCTCGGTTGAGAGACCGGAGTCTATGAGCTGGGCCCCCTCAGAGGCCAAGCCCACAGTTTCCACAATTCTGGGCGGGGGTGAAGTATCGTGCCCCCCGCCTGGGAGAGTAGATCCCTCCTGAACGGGAGCTCCAAAGGAGAACCGTCCAGGAGAGAAATCAGGTCCGCAAACCATACTCGGGCCGGCCAGAACGGGGCTACTAGTAGTAGACTGACCCCGTCCCGGCGGACCCTCTCCAGAACTCCTGGTAACAGAGCAATCGGGGGAAAGGCGTACAGACGTGACCTCGGCCACGGCTGCACCATAGCATCCAACCCCAGGGGGGCTGGAAGAGTGATGGAGAACCACCGATGACAATGAGTGGTCTCCTTGGAAGCGAATAGGTCCACCTCGGCGCGACCGAAACTCAACCAAAGGAGCTCCACCACCTCGGGGTGGAGTCTCCATTCCCCTGGCCTCGGCCCCTGCCTCGACAGGGAGTCTGCTACACATTCAAATACCCAGGGAGATACATTGCTCTCAGAGATAGTAGCTTCCCTTGGGACCACAGGAGGATCTGACGGGCCAACTTGTAAAGCCGGCGAGACCGCAGGCCCCCCTGATGATTTATATAAGAGACCACCGACGTGTTGTCTGATTGAACTAACACATGATGGCCTCTCAGGTCTGTTAGGAAGTGTTTCAGAGCCTGAAACACAGCCAACATCTCTAGACAATTTATGTGCCACGAAAGATGATGATCCTGCCACAGACCTTGGGCTGGGCGACCACTCATGACCGCCCCCCACCCTGTGAGGGAAGCATCCGTCGTTAGCGTTATGCGACGACAAAGAGCCCCCAGCACAGGACCTTTGGATAGGAACCAAGTTTCTCTCCACATGACCAGAGCACGAAGGCAGCGCCGCGTGACTTTGAACGTGCGGAGCGGATTTCCCCTCGGGGAGAATCCCTTGGTCCTGAGCCACCACTGTAGCGGTCTCATGTACAACAGGCCGCAAGGTATAACGTTGGACGCTGCTGCCATCAGACCCAACAGTCTCTGAAACTGCTTGACAGTGAGTAGCTGGCCTAGCTTCACTTGTTTCACAGCTGAGAGAATCGAAGCGATGCGGGTCGGAGAGAGTCGCGCCCGCATCGATACCGAATCCCAAACGACACCCAGAAAAGTGGTCTTCTGGGAAGGAGATAATACACTTTTCTTTGCGTTCAGCCTCAACCCCAACTTTCTGATATGAGCGAGGACGACATCTCGATGCCGAACCGCCATCTGCTCGGTCTGAGCTAAAATCAACCAATCGTCGATGTAATTGAGAATACGAATGCCCTGAAGCCTCAGAGGCACTAGTGCTGCATCCATGCATTTCGTGAAAGTGCGGGGAGATAAAGCTAGGCCAAACGGAGAACCCTGTACTGGTACGCCTCGCCCCCGAAGGCGAACCTCAGGAACTTCCTGTGTTGTGGAAGGATGGACACATGGAAGTATGCGTCCTTCAGATCTATCGTGACAAACCAGTCCTCGGACCTGATTTGAGACACGATCTGCTTGATAGTGAGCATCTTGAATTTTAGCTTCCCTACCGAGCGATTCAATATGCGCAGGTCTAAAATTGGACGCAACCCCCCATCCTTCTTTGGAACGATGAAATATCGGCTGTAATAACCTGACTCCAAACTGGGAGGAGGAACCCGTTCTATAGCCTCTTTTTGAAGGAGCGTTTTCACCTCTTGTTCCAATACCAGAGCCTGCTCGGGGCCCACCACTGTGTGCAGAACCCCTCTGAATTTTGGTGGACGACACCTGAACTGGATAGCATAACCCTTTTCTACTGTCTGCAGGACCCAATGAGATATTTTTGGAAGGCTTTTCCACTCTGCCAGAAATTCTACTAAGGGTACCAGCCTCTCGAGACTGGCCTCTGGTGTAACTTGAGCAGCAGACGCAGCGCCCTGTAACGGCGCACCGGCAGGGAACAACTGGTCTGACCGCTCTGAGACCCTCCTCAGAGGGAGCGAGCGTCCCTCGGGAAAGCGCTCGCTGGGATCGTCTGTGCCCCGGCATAAAGGCGGGGTTGGCAGAACGAGCCCCTGAGGGCACCGAGGAGGAATGGGCACCGTAAAAAGAGGTGAACACCTTTCCGCCTCGGTGGGGACCACCCTCAGCATCCTGAACGGCTTGGCGTCAGGACTTCTTCTTAGCCGAAGCCTTCTTAGCCAATATAACTGTCCTCAGATCAGTTCTACTGGGTGAAGGCTTCGGCTGAGAGTGTCGCGGCTGAGCCCACTGTCCAGCAGGGGGAGCACGAGACGCGACACTCTGCCTCTGCTGCGCTCTATGTGATGAGCTCGAAGACGGCCGGGGCTGCTCCCGCCCAGCAGCCCCAGGGACATGAACTTTAAGGGGAAGAAACTTTTTAAAAGCTGCAGTTTGTTTCTTTTCTTCTTGGAATTTATCGATAACTGAATTCACAGCATCACCAAACAACCCCATGGGAGAAAGAGGAGCATCTAAAAGAAAAGCTTTTTCTCTCTCTTTAATATTAGTCTGATTTAACCACAAATGTCTTTCTGCGGCCACCAGAGCTGCCATAGAACGACCCATTAATTTGGCCGATTCTCTGGTGGCACGCAGGGATAAATCAGCAGCCTGACGCAGTTCGCGAACTACGTCAGTACTGACCTCCTCACTCTCACTCATGTCCCTTAGCAGATCAGCCTGGTATGCCTGCAAGATTGACATAGTATGCAGACATGACGCAGCCTGACCTGCTGCCGAATATGCTTTACCCACCAAAGCCGAAGTGTTTCTTAAAGGCTTGGTGGGTAATGCCGGTGCCTTGAAAGATGATGCTGCTTCGGGGGAGAGATGGCTCGCAAGCGTCTCTTCCACACGAGGCAAAGCACCATAACCATGAGCCTTGGCTCCCATAATATTAGCGTATGTTGAAGTCTGGGGACTAAACACTCTATATGACACCGGTTTTCTCCATGATTTCGACACCTCGGTGTGGAGATCATGGAAAAACGGCAGGCACCGGCGTGGAGGCTGCACTCGTGACGGCAAAAATCTCTCATCCAACTTTGATTTAGAAACAGACTCCTGTCTAGTCACTGGCCATTCAATATTAAGTTTTTCAACAGCTCTTGTTAACACCTCCATAAGCTCATCACTCTCAGGAGTGTGGGGTGGCGAATCCTCCACATCTCCCTCAACACTAACAACATCAAGTTCCTCAGAACTGGATAGCTGCAGCATTGGTGCCTCAGCCCGAGCGGAAGAAACCGCAGCGCGTGCTTCCGAACCCGGGACTGAGGCACTGGATCTCACAGGTGAAGGGAGAGATAAGGCAGAGCCCGTCTCAAACCCCGCTGTGAGATCCATCTGCGATCCCCACGATAAGCGCCGCCGCTCTGCCTCGGCAGAAGCGGGACCCGAACCGCGGGGAGCGCGCACCGAACCGCTCTCCTCAAAGAGCGATCGGCGGGAGCGGAGCGTCCTTAACGGCAAACGCTCGCAATGCTCACAGTCTGCTCCCTCGAGAGCAAACTGGGCATGCTGAACTCCCAAACAAACAACACAAAGATCATGTGTATCCCCGCTCGTTAAATAACGCGAGCAGGGAGGAACACACTTTCTAAACTGCTGTTCGTCCGCCATAATCTCTCAATATATATATATATATATAGGGATAAATTGTTTGTGTGGTGCAGGGTATGTAAGACAGACAATATCACACAGGGACAGATTCACATGTAGCGCGACTGAAAGCACAGAAGCTAATGCGCTTGTGTTTTTGGGGTGCTTTATAGTTTCCTGGTCGATGACGTCACCCGCCTATGACGTTTCATCTCTCCATTGGGCTGATTCCATACGTGCTTCATGACGCACAACGCAGGGGCGTTCCCGCAGCGTTTGACGCAGCTCGAAGTTCCCTTGAAAGGGAACTAAAGTTAAACCTACAAAATAAATGACATTACATCCAGTGCCCACCTAAACAAGCACAGAATGAAACAAAACAAAAAAACAACAACGATTACAATTCACAACACGGAACAAAAAAATAAAACAAACCATCAGGGTCACAATCGCCCGCACACTCGAAGAGCAAGTCGGCCAGACAACAGCCACGCTTAACCTCTTGGCTCTCACTTCTCGGTGAACAAGTATCTGGGCCCGAAGTATAAACACACACACAAACTTTACTCAGACAGAAAGGTGACCGGAATAAGCCCAGGGAAGGCAGCAGTGTGTTACATCAAGAGACGCGCATCCCGTCCCACAATAAAGTCATGAAACCCTTGATTGTGTAACTCAACCTGGCAAACATGAAACAGCAGAATTACTAATAAAAATGAACAAAACACGTTAATGGCTCTTATACATACCAGGGAGATGTTCACAGCGCGGTACTATGCGTGGTCGCTGACCATAACATGCAGTCGGTTGTTCATTGACGAACTACACAAAGTTTCAGAATAATAAATACACATTCCATTGACGAAAATCTTCCTTAAAACAGACGTACCAACCTCAAAACCCGGGGTAGCCTGCGCACAGCAGCACAAAGCAGAGACGGCACTCCAAATCTATCCCATTCATAAATGGCGAACTTCCGTAAAAGGGCGGTAAGGATGAAAACACATCCCAGGCGACAAAAGTCCCCCAAAATTTATACCACGACACCAGACCACTGGTAGGTTCAACGTTTTCACATGATCCCAGCCAATGAACAATCAGGGTACACTTCCCCCTGCTACATTTGCAAAGACAGAAATTGCATTGGCCAACCAAACACTTCATCACAAATCCTCCATTCAGCTACGTTCATCATCCATAAATCCTTCCAGGACAGCCAGGAATCTAAGAGCTGTGATTGATGATAATTTAAACTGTACACACCATATTGCTAGAACAGCCCAGTCCTGCAGATTTGCCTTATACAACATTAAGAAGATTTGGCACTTCCGATCTGAGCATGCTACACAACTCCTTGTCTAAGCTCTTGTTCTATCCAGACTGGACTATTATAATGCTCTCTTGGCAGGCCTTCCAGCATATACTGTCAAAACATCTGCAACTGATCCAGAATGCTGCAGCTAGAGTGGTCTTTAACAAGCTGAAGAGAGTGCACGTCACACCTCTCTTCATTAGTTTGCATAGGCTGCCAATAGCCACTCACATTAAATTAAACATCTATAGCATCTCCACATCTATACCTAAACTTACTACTTCAGACTTATGTGCCCTCCAGAAGCTTCCGAAAAGAGGTGCAAAATCACTTTCACCAACCTTTACCTTGACTGTTCTCTGCAGGAATAACTGGCCGAACCCAAACTGAGCAGATGAATCTACCGTTATTTTCAAGAAATGCTAAAGATGCAGCTTTTTCTGTGAACAGTTGACCTATTCTATTCTATTTTATTAAAAAAATAATAATAATTATATTAAATATTTATTTATTATTTTCGAAAAAGTACGATTTATAAGCGGTTTTCCTTGTGGGGACAAAAAATGTCTCTCTCTCATTCACACACACACACACACACACACACACACGCACGCACGCACGCACGCACGCACACACACACACACACACACACACACACACACACACACACACACACACACACACACACACACACACACACACACACACACACACACAAACAAAAACATGTGCATGATATTCAACTGACTTTACAAATTATGAATGAAGTTTCTAGTATTTAGTACAGCCAACAAAAAGTCTAAAGTGCTTTGACATTTCTAAACAAACAAACTAGTCAATTAGATTTAATTATTTTTATCAGTACTTTCCTCTCACACATCGTGATTTTGTTATAACAACATTCTAACTCTTCATCTAACTCTATACCCATAACTTATCCCTAAAATCAGAGGGAGATTATAGGTGAATAACACTGATGTAGAAGCACCAAACCCTGATTGGCCTAAAATTGACATAAACTGTAAACTTGTCCCTAAAAACTGATTTGTTGAATGGAATGTTGTCAAAGGATCAACAAAGATGTTGATCTAGGAACATGTTGTACTTGGTGAAATTAGGTTTTTCCTTTCCTCACGCTATACTATTTTTACTGTGTTCAGGCGTCATAAAATGTTCTAAACTGCAGGTCAGCTTGGAGATTACAAGGAGAATTAACTGACTTCCTCTGCTTTACAGAAATCTGCCTCTCTCTACAACTGTCTGACTGTACATTATAATATGCAGAATGCCACAGATGTCTCTTTTTAAAGCAATGCAATATGAGTGAGTTGTCCTTTTACTTCAATTGTCCTATAAGCAAGAAGTTGAATGACTGAATTAATGGTGAAACATTTCTATTAAAAAATAAACATTGCTGTTATATTTTAAAGAAAATAGTTAAATGGTGCAGATTATCCTTGTTTATTTTGATAACTTTCCTTATGATCCTTCACCTGTTGGATATAATTTTGATGTGCATACTTTTTTCCCTCTTTTGAGATACAATTCTTTAAATAAACATTTGAACATAAAATAAGTTAGTTCCTCCAAAAAAATCTATGAAATTTTTACATCCAATTTAAAATGATTTTTTTGTTGTTGTTGTAAATAACATGCAAAAACAGATTTTAATTAGCATCTTAATCGGGTACATTTCCTGTACAATGACATAACTTGCTCCTTAAACACCATAGTACAATCCATCTTATCTAAGCTTGACTGAACAATCTATTTATCTATGAGTCTGTTACAGTTTTACTCGATTGCTTTAACACATTTCTTGAAACTATGCCTCATATTCTCAAAACAGTAAACACAAATCCATAACGTCTCACCCAATTTCCCAAACATCCTATTTTCAGGTCAAAATGAAGCTCTACACTCAAAACCAATCACTCTTGCTGAAAAACCAAACATTGTCCTCAGACAGCACACACAAGCCCTCAAACACACACACACACACACACACACACACACACACACACACACACACACACACACACACACACACACACACACACACACACACACACACACACCAACATAGTCTTACACACTGGTGCAATAAATTCAAAACAACATTTCCAAAACTGGCCAATTATGTTCCTCCCCCTTCTCCTTCTTTTGGCCAGGTTGAAACCAGCCTCATCCACAAAGATAATTTCATGGGGAACAGGCCAGCCTTCAATCTCCATGATTCTCTGCAAAACACATGCAACACAGTAGAGTAAATCACTACCCTGAAGCAGAGTTCAAGAGGGCATACTCGTTGGTCTTACACTCTGTCAGAGTTTCGTTCGAAAGGGTACACCTGTTTCATCCGGAACTGGTGCTTTCGGAGGATGCGATAAATTGTGGAGAGGCTGATGGCATTTTTTCTTTGAAAATTATTATTATCTCTCCCTCCTCTTCCTCCTCCTCTTCCTCCTCCTCTCCCTCCTCCTTCTTAATCACATCCTCCTTCTCTCCCTCTTCTCCCTCCTCCTCTCCTCCCTCACCCTCCTCTCTCTCCTTCTCTCCCCCCTCCTCCTCCACTCTCTCCTTCTCTCCTCCCTCCTCCTCCTCTCCCTTCTCCTCTTCTCCCTCCTCCTCCTCTCCCTCCTCTTCCTCCTTCTCTCCCTCCTCCTCCTTAATCACATCCTCCTTTTCTCCCTCCTCTTCTCCCTCCTCCTCTCCTCCCTCACCCCCCTCTCTCTCCTTCTCTCCTCCCTCCTCCTCCTCTCCTTTCTCCTCTTCTCCCTCCTCCTCCTCTCCCTCCTCTTCCTCCTCCTCTCCCTCCTCCTCCTTAATCACATCCTCCTCCTCTCCCTCCTCTTCCTCCTCCTCTCCCTCCTCCTCCTTAATCACATCCTCCTTTTCTCCCTCCTCTTCTCCCTCCTCCTCTCCCTCCTCCTCCTCCTCTATCTCCTTCTCTCCTCCCTCCTCCTCCTCTCCCTTCTTCTCTTCTCCCTCCTCCTCTCCCTCCTCCTCATCTCCTCCTCCTTCATCACACCCTCCTCCTCCTCCTCTTTCTCCTTCTCTCCTCCCACCTCCTCTCCTCTGTCTCCTTCTCTCCTCCCTCCTCCTCTTCCTCCTTCTCTCATTCCTCCTCCTCTCTCTCCTCCTCTTCTCCCTCCTCCTCTCCCTCCTTCTCTCCTCCCTCCTCCTTCTCCTCCTCTCTCTCCTCTTCTCCCTCCTCATCCTCCTCCTCCTCTCTCTCCTCCTCTCATCCTCCTTCATCACACCGTCCTCCTCCTCTCTCTCCTCCTCCTCTCTCTCCTTCTCTCCTCCCTCCTCATCTCCTCTCTCTCCTTCTCTCCTCCCTCCTCCTCCTCTCCCTCTTCCTCCTCTCCCTCCTTCTCTACTTCCTCCTCCTCCTCTCCCTCCTCCTCTTCTCTCTCCTCCTCTCCCTCCTTCTCTCCTCCTTCCTCCTCCTCCTCTCTCTCCTCTTCTCCCTCCTCCTCCTCCTCTCCCTCCTTCTCTCCTCCCTCCTCTTCCTCCTCCTCCTCCTCTCCCTCCTTCTCTCCTCCCTCCTCCTCCTCTCTCCTTCTCTCCTCCCTCCTCCTCTTCTCCCTCCTCCTCCTCTCCCTCCTCCTCCTCCTCTCCCTCCTCCTCTCCCTCCTCCTCCTCCTCCTATCCCTCCTCCTCTCCCTCCTCCTCCTCTCCCTCATTCTCTCCCTCCTCTTCTCCCTCCTTCTCTCCCATCCTCCTCGTCTCCTCCCTACCCTTCTCTCCCTCCTCCTCTCCCTCCTTCTCTCCTCCCTCCTTCTCTTCTCCCTCTTCCTCTTCTCCCTCCTCATCCTCTCCCTCCTCCTCCTCTCCCTCCTTCTCTCCCTCCTCTTCTCCCTCCTTCTCTCCCATCCTCCTCCTCTTCTCCCTACCCTTCTTTCCCTCCTCCTCCACCTCTTCCTCCTCCTCCTCCTCCTCCTCCTCTCCTCCTCCCCTCCCTTCTCCTCCTCTTCTCCTCTCCTCCCTCCTACTCTTCTCCCTCCTCCTCCTCCTTTCCTCCTCATCTCCTCCCTCCTCCTCTTTGTGTGTATAGATTTGCTGTGACAGTTCAACAAATCTGACTCATGTGTCAAAAAAATGGAGAATAGTGTTTATAGTTTATTGAAATGGGTGAGCTTTTTGATAAATGGCATTATGGTTTAAAAGCCTGGTTATAGTGTTTAAGCAATCGATAAAAACGTGTCCTTTTTGTTTTAGTTCATTTTTCCTTCTCTTTAAAACGATGAGACTAGTAGCACGTGGTGACAGGCGGCAGAGAAATGGGATGAGAGAGGTCAGAGGTCATGAAAGGCAGGGGTGGAGCAATGAACCATGTCACAGTGTGTTAAACAATTGGGAACCTGCTCTTTCTCTCGCTGTTTGTTTGTTGATGCTATCATGACTTGTCTGTGGACAAGGGCATTTCAAAAGATTAATTTGTGGAAGATTGCTGGAGAAAATGTATGCAAACTTTATGTATTGAACACTTAGTTGTTGTTTTTTTATGTTTAAAGACATCTTACACAAACAAAATAAAACTTTGCAGCCCAGTGAAATAATTCAAGAATGAGAATGATGTTGGTAGTAACTAGTTAAGTAACATATTACTTCTAAATGTACTTTTTCAAAGAAGTAATACAAGTTACTTTCTTTTACCATTCATTGACTGACATCTCTTCTGTCCCCATGTTGAGAGGAATCGTGAGTATTTGCAGAGGCGCCATGTGTGCTGTGGAAACTTGATGTTTATTGTAGTTAAAGATTAATGTGAGCATTTACCCATCTCAATTATACAAAAAAGATTCAGTATTCTTCAAAATGAATAAAACCGGTAAAATGCAGAACATTACGCCAACCTGAAATAATTAAATATGCTAAATAACACAACTATGCGTAATGTATTAAATATCACTTTATTAAGCAGTGTCTTTGCTGCCGACCTTTGATGATCCAGTTCTATTTTGGGTAATTATATACTGTATGTTTCTTTAACAAAACTGAGGCAAAAATAGATAATCGCATATTTGAGTAGCCTCTTAACTGACACAAAGTGCATAATGACGTCTAGAATACTTTGACAACCCCTCTGAAACAGAAGAGTACTTGTAGTTTAAATCAAATCTTAAAAATATATTTAAATAAAACTGTACAGATCATTTAATATGATTGAAATAAAGATTTTAGTTAAGAGAGCACACTTCCATGACTTTGGTACACAAAGTACTTACTAAAGTTTAAATTAAATTAAAAATGAAAAGATGTAGTACATTTTAAATCATTATGTTTTAATAATATTCTGTCATGCTTTAAAGTAAACTTATTTTGATGTGTCGACTAAGATACTAAGGTACATTTATTGATTATAATTTTATATGTAATGTGTCATTTGATATTAGATTTAGAGTCAATGTATTTTAAGTGTACACATTTGTAAAGATGAAGTTACAATTAAGTAATTACAATTATACAATAGAAATAGCATTAAAGTATATTTTAGTTTACCATAAATGTTAGTCAGTATATTCGGCAGTACACTTTAACCAAAGACAATAGAAGTAATTTTGATATTATATAAAAATGTACTTAAGTCATACTTCATTGGGTCGAAAAAAAGCACTCTAAAGTTGTCAACTTTTTGCATTTATTATACATTTAAACTATAATAAATTTTCCTTTAATTGCAAATAACGCAATTAAGTGACTAAAAATATAACATTCAGTTCATACTGAAGTGTATTCTTTTAACGTGTATTATTTCTCTTTTTAAAAGTATGTTCAAGTTAAAGTGAGTTAAAGGAGACAGTCCAAAATCAGTCTCAAAATCAGAGATTTTCTCCTCAAAATCTTTTAATTTTTTTGTCCAACAGAAGTAAAAGCTGAGAGTACATATGCAAATACATTTACTAGCAGCCTGTACTCAACAATCTCTGATTGTTTTTTCTGATAGTTTAATATATGAAGACCTGCTCGGTGAGGAAAAATGAAACGTGAACACTGTCTGATGGAGTGGTTGGTAAGAACTTCCTTATCTCCCTTTGTTTTCCCTTATTCCCTAAATCCTATCCTAACATCCCCCTTCCTGCTGTTAAGTTAAATGCAACCTGACAAGTGATGCGCTAACATCACACAAAACCTGCAAAGACATTTATTTATTCAAGAAAATCTCAGCTTATCTTCCTTAAAAAAAAAGCCGAAAATCCAGGTGACAAGTGACTGGCATTCTCGTTTGCATTATCTACTTTGAATGGATGGGATAATGCTACATTTCGTGGCTTTGTTGTCCCACCTGTGTTTTCCTAAATGATGTCACGTGCTAAGCTAAAGTCATCATGCTAAGTGTGGCGTGCAAACATTAACCTTCCTTTCAAGTCCATGCGCTTCTGGGTCAAGGAGGGAGGAATGCTTTGAGTCTGTCAGCAGGTTTTGTCATTTGCAGCATTATGATTTGCTGTGGTGTTCGATTGCGTGACCGGCTCTGACGATTCTTGCGGGATGAGTGGATGGGATTGTCATCAGTAGACCAGGTTCATCAGGATCAAGGGTGAAGGCTTTCTAAGGGACTGAGAAAATGAGATCTTGGGATCAAAGATACAGTATGACGAACATGCTATACTCAAGGCTAGTGACGAGAGACACAATCTAACTGAGATAAAGCAATTTATCAGTGGGTTGAGGGTGTTGGGTTGACTGAATCCAACCATATCCAACCAGGAAAAGAATGGTGTGGTCTGGAAGATGGACCACCCATACATCGTTCCGGCCCAATGAATGGTTGACGTATTGCTGTGGAGCTTCTCATTTCTTATTTGTGCATCCTGATTTCCTTTCCTCGAGTCTTAGCTCCACTCTCAAGACGCCGGGAAAGGATTCAAGGAAAGAAAATGAGGATGGAGAAATCGAAGGAAAGTTTATTTGTACATTGGAATATTCTTGGTCACTCAAGCGTCACTTCATAGCTTCATCATCAAGTTTTGTTATTTAAGAAATTCATAATTAATTTAAAAAAAGAAAGATGCCCTGTTGAAATTTTGTAGATTTGAGATATACGGTTTATTTAAACTGCAGAGTGTTTCACAGAACTAAGATATGCAGTTTTTTTTTTGCATGGGCCCTTCACAGAGTGGATCGGGATAAGATTCTCACAAATAATAACTTATAAATCTACTCTATTCCTCATACAAAACTATTTTATATCATCAGAGAGGACTGCAACGCATCATCATTTTATATATTTTTGGTACAGCTTTTGACATTTTTGCAATAAATAAATTATTGTGATTCCACTTGTCTGAC
Source organism: Siphateles boraxobius (assembly GCF_051911475.1). Taxonomy (NCBI): domain Eukaryota; kingdom Metazoa; phylum Chordata; class Actinopteri; order Cypriniformes; family Leuciscidae; genus Siphateles; species Siphateles boraxobius. Next base: position 3,002,100 of record NW_027508722.1, on the reverse strand, counting down.
TGTCTGGTAAGATTGTCTTAATAACTCTACATCTTTTTAAGAAATGATTATGGGTAGGTCAAATGGTAGGACCAATTAGGTCTAATTGTTACCAAAAGTGTCATTTTCCTACAGATTTCTGTCCATTTTAATTTATATATTCTTTTTTATATCCTCTATAAAATTATTTGGGTTTGGGGGTAGTGTTAAGGAATCTAAAATGTATCTATAAAATGGTGAAAGGGTAATCATACAAACATCTTTATGATATAAAACCATAAATATTTTACGTTTCTAAAGCTGTAAATGCGTAATCATTTTTAGGTTTAAATGTTGTTACTGCATCCATATTGTTAGTTTCAGCATCTACAGTATACAAAACACAAATGTACATTTTGTACAAAATGTTATGTGTTGATACCTACATATATTAACAATGAAACCAGGCTGATGCTTTTTTTTTGTCATTTTAATTTTATGGACATTAGGGTTAGGTGGAAAAACGCTTACAAGATGGATACCTTAAACAGAACACAAGAAGTGGTTCCTGTCCCTTTTGTTGTCATGTGTGGGACTAATAAAATTCCTCTTTCTGTCATTCCAATGCAAATTTGTGATTTGAAAATTAACTACAGACTTATTTGTTTGAAACTATATGAGGGTAGGTAAATGATGAGAAAAAATTATGTTCCCTTTCGTTGTCACTCCGAGTTACATCGGATGACGACGAATGGGGTTTCGCTTAGAACACCTATCGACTTAGAGTATTACAAAACGAGCCAATGGCAAAGAAATGCCATGGGTCTGCGGAATTTGCATGGCGTAACTCCACCCCACCTCATAGGTATAAAAGGAGGAAGCCGGCAACAAGCAGATATGTTTTCGCTTCGGAGCCAAGAGTATTTCTTCACTCCACAGTCATCTCTGACTTCGCTCTACGAGACGAGCTTCTCTCTCCGGTGTTGGTGTGACGGCGATCTGCAGCAAGCTCACAGTGCCTGCTGATCTGTGCAGTAATCTGCCAGTGTGTGTGTGTCTCCCTGTGCGCTTCAACATCGCGGAGTTTTTTCTCTCCTCTCATAAAAGAGCTCGCACGCGGCACGTCTTTTTAAAGACGGCTCGCCCGTGCATTTCTGGTTGCAGCGGACTGGTATCGGACTCTGATGGGCACGAGCACTGTCTAGTGTGTTTGATCATGCTTGAACAGCGCTCGTGGGTGACTCATGTTCTCGCAAGGGAACGTGATCATCGCGTCATATATAGGTCGAGACTCGGTGAACTCGCAAGAGTGAGAGTCCCCTCATCCACCCCCCGATCTTCGGCGGGTGGCCAGGGTGACCTGAGGGTTACGGTCTGGAACAAGGCGCCGACTCTGTGTCCGTGACCCCAGCCCCCCTCTTCAATGACGGTGCCCGCTAGTGAACTGCTGATTCCCGCGAGTCTACCCTCTGGTGGCCCGCGTGTTTCAGTTGAAGCTACAGAGGAAGATGCCATGTCTGTTGCAGCATCACTAGGTGGGCTTGAGTCTTCTGGAAGTGAGGGCTCGTCACAGCTGCCAACTTCCGGTGTGCATACGGCAGTGCCTGAGTCTGATCCGGAGATGACGGCCATGCTTTCCTGGGACGATTGGTTTTGGGTAAGGCCGCCGATCCTTGTCCGCGGCAAACCCCAATACCTCTCTTCCCGGACGTGCATGATGAGATCTCGAAGTCCTAGAAGACCCCCTTGTCTTCTCAGGACCGCTCGCTGATCTCATCCGCCTTTCCTCCCCTCGATGGGGCCGCTGCCCTTGGGTACACTGGGGTTCCCCCGGCTGAACGGTCTGTTGCGATGCTATGTGTCCTCAGAGTGCTTCTTCTCGACGCAATCCTAAGCACCCGCCCGTGCCCTGTAGTTTTTCGTCTACGCTTGTGGCGAGATCCTATAGTGCCACGGGACTGGCAGCCGCCTCACTGCATGCCATGGTCATTCTGCTGGTCCACCTGACCCAGATGCTCATGGACCTGCACGAGGGCGGGACTGACCCAGGGCTCTTCACTGAGCTGCGCGCCGTCACTGACCTTGCTCTCCGAGCGACGAAAGTGGCTGTACGCTCCCTGGGTCAGGTGATGCTCACCATTCTGTGGCTGAACCTGTCTGATGTGCTGGATGTCGCGCGGACCCGTCTGTCCGACATTCCCATATCCCAGGTCGGCCTCTCCGGCGGTGCGGTTGAGGGCTTGACCAACAGCTCTCAGCCGCTCATGAGCAGACTGACGTTGATTCTGTCCCGACGGCCCCGCCGTCCGCCCAGATCCCTTGGTCTGCCCACCGCCGAAGGCGCCCTCCCACGGCTCCCACCCCGCCCGTTCACCCGGGCCGGCTCTGGGGGCCGCGGGAGGACGCCACAGACCCTCTCCAGCCCCGCCCCCCGCTACACGCCGGGTTAAGCGGCGCTCCTGAGACGGGCTCCTCGGGGATGGACCAGACTGAGGTTGACTCTGTCCCGACGGCCCCGCCGTCCACTCAGATCCCTCGGTCTGCCCACCGCCGAGGGTGCCCCCCCGCGGCTCCGACCCCGCCCGCTCAGCCGGGCCGGCTCTGGAGGCCGCGGTCGGACGCCAAAACAGTCCTCTCCAGCCCCGCCCCCCGCTACACGCCGGGTTAAGCGGCGCTCTTGGGATGGGCTCCTCAGAGATGGGACTCAGTTCTTTCCAGGAGCTGGTAGCAGGACCACTCCTTTCCCCGGGTGAGGGCCGGGGAAGAATCCTTACTCTCCAAAGAACTGACTCTCCCGTCTCTGAGCACAGAGAGTTCGGACGTCACAGAGCGCCGCCCACATGCCGTGCTCTCCTCGTCCCCCTCTGTCCCGGAGGTGGTTGACACGGCGTGCCGTCCACGACCGCTTCGCCCCTGTCCCCCTCTGTCGCCAGACCCTTGACAGAGCAGGCCCCCGTGGAACGCTGGTCCTTCCCTGGCCTCCTCTGTCAGGGTGCGGTTTGACCTTGCCCCCACACCGGGCCGCTATGCCGTCCACGTTTGGGCCGGTCATTCCGCTTCGCTGCACCACCGGGGGGACGTCTGTGGTTCTCGACGCCGCTGGCACAGTTGGGAGCCTGCCTAGAGCTTCCCTATCTGTTCCGCTGGGTCGCGCGAACCATCGGCTCGGCTATGCGATTCAGTTCGCACGGTCTCCTCCCCACTTCAGGGGAGTCCGCTCCACTTTGGTCGATGGCTATGCCCTATCATGAGAGCAGTGGTTGCTAACCTACTGGGGTGCGATTGAGACTGTCCCTCCAGCCGAAAGGAGGTCCGGGTGTACAGCCCCTACCTCATTGTCCCGGAGAAGTCTGGTGGTTTACGGCCAATCCTGGTCCGAACCGCTCCCTTCACAGGCTGCCGTTCAAGATGCTCCTGGCCAAACGCTTTTCTGGATGTGTGCGGCCACAGGATTGGTTTGCAGCGATCGACCTGAAGGACGCCTACTTTTATGTCTCCGTTCTCCTTCGACTCAGACCATACCTACGGTTTGCTGTCAGGGCACGCGCATATCAGTACGCTGTTTTCCCATTCGGGCTAGCCCTGTCTCTTCGCGCCTTCACAAGGTTGTTGAGGCTGCCTTTGTTCCGCCATGGGAACACGGGGTTCGCATCCTGAACTATCTCGGTGACTGGCTGTCTTAAGCTCACTCCTGAGACCAGGTTTGCGAATACAGGGACCCAGTGCTCCGGCACCTAGCTCGTCTGGGCCTTCGGGTCAACCGGGGAGGGAGTAAACTTTGCCCCGTGCAGAGGAGCTCTTTTCTCGGTTTGGACTTGGTTGCCTTCTCCACTCAGCCATTGCTGACTTGCCTGAGACTATCAAGCGCAAGAGTGCGATTCCACTGAAGTTTCTTCAGAGGCTCCTGGGGCATATGGCATCTGCAGCCGCGGTTCGCCCGCTCAGATTGCTTCATATGAGACCGCTTCAGCTTTGGCTCCGCGACCGAGTCCCGAGGTGGGCATGGCAACACGATGCCTCCTCCACGGGCTGGGGTGCCATGTGCAATGGACGTGCTGCTGCGGGCTCCTGGACAGGACCCCGACGCCTCTGGCATGTCAATTGCCTCGAGTTGCTGGCCGTACGTCTTGCTTTGCGCCACTTCCGGGCCGTGCTCAAGAACCAACACGTACTAGTCCGTTCAGACAATACCGCCACTGTAGCGTACATCAACCATGAAGGTGGTCTACGCTCCCGCCGTATGTCGCAACTCGCCCGCCACCTCCTCATATGGAGTCAGAAGCATCTGAGGTCGCTTCATGCCATTTATATCCCCGGAGCCCTGAACTGTGCAGCCCACGAGCTCTCACGGCTTCAGCCCCTCCCGGGAGATTGGCGACTCCATCCCCAGTCGGTTCAGCTGATTTGGGACCAGTTCGGGGACGCACAGTTAGATCTGTTTGCCTCTCACGACTCGACCCATTGCGACCTGTATTATTCCCTGACCGAGGGCACGCTCGGCACGGATGCACTGGCGCACAGCTGGCCGCGGGGCCGCAAATATGCGTTTCCCCCAGTGAACCTTCTTGCAAGGTCAGGGAGGACGAGGAGCAGGTCATTCTGGTCGCGCCATACTGGCCCGCCCGGACCTGGTTCTCCGAACTAGTACTCCTCGCGACAGCACCTCCTTGGCCGATTCCCCTGAGGAAGGACCTCCTTTCTCAAGGACGAGGCAGGTTTGAGTACCCTACCACCAGCGGTGGCGGCTACCATCACTTCCGCTAGAGCGTCGTCCACGAGACACGTCTATGCGTTGAAGTCGAACCTCTTCGTCAACTGGTGCTCTTCTCACGAGAAGACCCCCGGAGATGTTCGATTAGTGTCGTGCTTTCCTTCCTTCAGGATAGGCTGGAGCGAAGGCTGTCTCCCTCCACCCTGAAAGTCTATGTTGCCGCTATTGCCGCACACCATGACCTGGTCGAAGGTAAGCCTGTTGGAAGGCACGACCTGATCATCAGGTTCCTGAGAGGAGCGAGGAGACTGAATCCTTCTCGCCCTCCTCTCGTTCCCTCTTGGGACCTCTCAGTGGTTCTAACTGCCCTGCGGAGTGCTCCCTTTGAGCCGTTGCAATCAGTGGAGATTAAGTTCCTGTCTATGAAGACAGCGCTCCTGGTTGCATTGGCCTCCTTCAAGAGGGTGGGGGACCTGCACGCATTCTCCGTTGACGAAGCGTGCCTGGAATTTGGGCCGGCTTACTCTCACGTGATCCTGAGACCCCGGCCTGGATATGTGCCCAAGGTTCCTACCACTCCCTTCCGGGACCAGGTGGTGAACCTGCAAGCGCTGCCCCCGGAGGAGGCAGACCCAGCCTTGGCACTGCTCTGTCCAGTACGCGCCCTCCGCGCCTATGTAGACAGGACGCAGTGTTTCAGGACCTCTGACCAGCTCTTTGTCTGTTATGGTGGGAAGCTGAAGGGAAAGGCTCTCTCCAAGCAAAGGTTGTCTCACTGGATAGTGGACGCCATTGCTTTGGCATACCAGCAGCAGGGTCGACCGTGCCCCCTTGGTGTGACTGCCCACTCCACCCGGAGTGTGGCATCCTCTTGGGCTCTAGCGCATGGCGCCTCGCTAACAGACATCTGCAGAGCTGCAGGCTGGGCGACACCTAACACATTCGCCAGATTCTACAATCTCCGAGTGGAGCCAGTGTCCTCTCATGTACTCGCTTCAACCAGCTAGTACTGGACCCACTCAGGTGTCTTCGCTTGCTCGCCATTCCACTCCACGGACTGGATACGTGCGATATTCTCCTCAGGTGAGCTTCCCCGAAAGCCCTGAGTTCCTCCAGCACTCCTGACGTTGGCGCCAGTGTCTATTGCCTGTGCGTCGGCTAGGTGCCTCCCGTGTGCATGGTCCCTCCCCTGAGCGACCCCCACATGTGTATTTCCACTGTAAGCCTCTTGAGCATGTGTCTTTCCCTTGGCAAGCCACCTTGCCACCCCTGGGGTTGAAATATTCCACCTGCGGCTGGACACCCCAGTGTTCTCCATGTCTCCTTCGGGTCACATGTGTATTCTCTAAGTCCCCCCCTCTGGGTTGGCAATAATTGCATATTTCCTCTAAGCTATGGGATATGCTCCCCAGTGTACCTTGGTATTCCTGTGCTAAATAGGAGTCCTTCATCCGTGCCAGTCTCACGACAAGGATCTCAGATTTACGCAGGGCACTGGAAGACAGCCGAGAAGGTGGCGTGATTAGACTGGTAACCCCATTCGTCGTCATCCGACGTAACTCGGAGTGACAACGAAAGGGAACGTCTCGGTTACGTATGTAACCCTCGTTCCCTGAGTTACGTCTGCCTGCCACTTTCCGCTGTACCGCGGGGATCGCCTGAGCTCAGTCTTGGCTCCTCAGCGAAGAAACATATCTACTTGTTGCCGGCTTCCTCCTTTTATACCCACGAGGTGGGGCGGAGTTACGCCATGCAAATTCCGCAGACCCATGGCATTTCTTTGCCATTGGCTCGTTTTGTAATACTCGAAGTCGATAGGTGTTCTAAGCGAAACCCCATTCGTCGTCATCCGACGTAACGTCTCCGTTCCCTACTCAGGGAACGAGGGTTACATACGTAACCGAGACGATTTTTGGCTGAACTAACCCTTCAGGAAATAGGAAACCTTTAGTGTCTGTGTGGCATTTCGCCTGTATGACAACTGAAATATTAAACCACACTCCAACCTTTACTGAGTCAAACTCAAACCCTTTTCCTACATAATTTCCTGCTAAGCAATAGTATCAGACTGTGGTCAAGTCAAGTACTTGCTTACTTCATATAAACAGTTCCATAAAAATATGAGCAACTTTTGGCTGATTCCAACCGGTCATTACCAGATTAGCTGCTTTTATTATATAGTCTGTTTTGTCAAAAATAAACTCATCAATTAATATGTTATTATAGTGTTTGTTCCAATGTAAGCTATATCCAACTAATGAATCATTAACTTTAAAATATGTATGATAAAATGTATTGGCCGCCTTTTAAAAATAATACTTTATAAGAAATTTATGGAAAAAGACAATTTTCTTTTCAAGATGTTTCCAACTCTAACTTTGAAAAATTCTGTAGAATGGCCCATATAGCATATTTGAATTTGTTTCCAGATATGACTATGTAATAAAACTGTGCTTTTGACTTTCATTTATATTTGGATTATATACACTGCCGTTCAAATGTTTTGGGTCGGTATGATTGTTAATGTTTTTAAAATAAGTCATTTATGCTCACCAATGCTGTATATATTTCATTAAAAATACAACAAAAAACATTTATATTGTGAAATATTGTTCCAATTTTAAATAACAGTTTTCGATTTTAATATATTTTTAAGTGCAATTTATTCCTGTGATCAAAGCTGAATTTTCAGCATCATTACTCCAGTCTTCAGTGTCACATGATCCTTCAGAAATCAGTATAATATGATGATTTAATGCTCAAGAAAAAATTCTCATTATTATCAATGTTGAAATCAGTTATTTACATTTTTATTCCAGGATTCTTTGATGAATAGAAAGTTCAAAAGAACAGCATTTATCTGAAATAAAATATTTTGTATTAAATAACAAAAGTGAATAAATTACACTTTACTATATATTCACATAGAAAACAGCTGTTTTACAATGAAATAATATTTCACAATATTACTGGGTTTGTTTTGTATTTTTAATCAAATCAATGCAGCCTTGGTGAGCAGAAGAGACTTCTTTTAAAAAACTTAAAAATCTTACTGACCCCAAACTTTTGAAAAGCAGTGTATATTCTATATTAGAATATAGAATTGGTTCAAAGTTAGAGTTAGAAACATCTTGACAAAATGTGTCTTCTTTTGTACTCGCATTCCTTGGTACCCAGTGACACACTTGTGTGAAAGGCTCATTACGCAGCTCATTATGCGGCTCATTATGCAGGTCTTTGTCTTCTCAGGTGTGAATTAGAGCATTATTCATGATTCCTCAACGCCCTTTTATGCTCACCCGCATATTGCCTTTCCAAACAAAAAGTGTCTTACAAAATTTATATCAGTGTATTGTTTAATGTGAATGAATAGGCAGGATGATTTTCAGATCATTTTGAAAGCAATAACTCTAGGTGACAACATCCATTAGTCAAAAGTCTTGTGGACAAATATTTTGTATGTGTTTTGTGGCCTTATTTCAGACACTTTAAGTTTTAGTTTTTTCAATAACCATGCATAAACAATATTCTCTCAAAAATACAAACATGTACATACATGTTGCTCACATATTATGGTAGCCCTGTTTGTGCTAAATAGAGTGTAATTACACCTTTGCCATTAATACGTTTATAAGCAACTGAAAAAAGCACAAATGTAAGGGCATGTCAAAACATCTCATGGACCCCAAAAACCCCTTAGACCCCTGAGGGTTAACAGGGTCAATGCCGTAACAACTATAGACATAGACAGACATGAGATATGGTTGATATTTGATATTCTTGAAGCTACTTTGCTGTGCTCCTATCCTTCTGTTAGTTGTTAGGATGACAAAAAGTTTTAAAAGTAACATTTTTGGGCTGGTCTGCCTAAGTGGTCTAATAGCACTTGTCAGAGATGGGGGACTCGAGTCACATGACTTGACTCGAATCAGACTCGAGTTGCAAATTTAAGGACTTGAGACTTGCTTGACTAAATTAAGAAAATGACTCGACTTGACTTTGACTTGAGATCCAATGACTTGAGACTTGACTTGACTTGAACTGTATGACTCGAGAATGACTTGATATACATTTTTCATCGCAACATCAATTGATGAACAAAATGAAAGCAACGGAACCATTGACACCACTCATCAGATTCTTGACTGGGTCTTGTCAATCAGATTCTTTACTTTCTGCACAAGCCCAGAAAAAACATACATTGCGGTGAGCGCGCTAAATACAAAAACATCTCCCAGCATCGTTTCTTTTTGGATATAAACACTAGAAATTGACTATATTCATACAAGAAGATTTGCTGTACGCATAATAACTGGCAAGGGATATCGGATGACCATCACAACCTCGAACAGTCGAACTTCATTCACCACGTCTAAAAGTAAGCTATGGCTTGTTTAACCTGTTTGTTATAGTTAATTTGACTATCTTTAAATCGAGAATATTGGTCAAAACAGCATGCCTCTTTATACAAAATTATGTTTTCAAATGTAGCTTAATGTTGTGAAGGAATACAACTTTGTCAAATGTTTAATTTAGTTTCATATATAAACTGAGAAAGTTCTGTAACTTGAATTTAGCATTCAGCTGTGGAGCACGAAACTCCTGTCTTATTCTGTGTCTCTATATACAGCTGTCAGACGGGTTTTCTTTCTATTGTAAGTTAAATGAAACATGTTAATGAAACTCTTGGAGACTCTCGCGAGCTTTTGTCTTAGCAAGAGAGAGTCCTGTCACTCCTGTTCTGGAGTCTCAGGGTTTGAATAAGTTTTTCCCTCTCTCTTTTAATACAGGTTCCTAAACTGGTATACGAGTTTCCACCATCACAATGTAATCCCTCCCTCTTATAATGTATATATATTACAATGTTTGACTGAAGAAGTCAGACTTGATTGAGATGATTACAGCGACGAAATAAATAACTTATACCTCAACAATCTCCTGGTCTGCAACTCTATCTTTTCTACACTTGAGAAGAAAAAGTTCACAACAGATGGTGCCGTGAGCCGGATGGAGCTGAAACACCTGAATCCAGAACTGAATCTCAACAAAAGATTTCAACAAAGACTGAATTCCAGACTGAATCTTGAAACTTCAAGCTCAAAAAAGAATCTCAACAAAGAATGAACTTCTGACTGAATTCCATACTGAATTTTGAAACTTCAAGCTCAACAAAGATTTCAACAAAGAATTATCTTTCTGACTGAGTTCCAGACGGAATCTTTCCGTACAACTAAAGATTTGGTGAGTTTCACTCTATTCAAAGCACAACTGAAGACCAGTACAAATTTGTCATTCCTCTGCGCCGCCAGAGAAGAAGTTAACAGAAAGCTGTAGAGTTTGTTAACTAAAGTTATCCTCTAAAGTTGCTTTTAGAGATGAAATGTATCCTCTGTTTTTCAGGCAGGGAAGATTAACGTACATGTTAATATTGCTTATCCTCTAAAGTTTCTGTTAGAAGTGAAAGTGATCCTCTGTTTCAGGCAGGGAAGTTTAGCATTACGTGCTAGTTATTTTGTTTTTGTTTTTTTGGTGATCCTCTGTCCACAGAGTAGAATTAGCATTATGTGCTAGTTATTTGGTTTTTTTGTTGTTCATCCTCTGTTCACAGAGAAGGTTAGCATTACTTGCTAATATTTGCTATCCTCTGTTTTCAGCAGAGAAGAATTGTTTTTATCCTCTGTAAAGTTAGGGAAGACTTATCCTCTGCTTTACCAGGGAAGGTGATACATCCTCTGTGTAGTCATAGAAGATTAATCCTCTGTTCAACAAGGGACGTTTAACAACAGTTACAACAGTTAATAGTTTAAACTGTTAACAGTAGTTTGTCCTCTACTTTGCTTAAGAAGGTTAATCCTCTGTTTAATCAGGAAAATTTAACAACTGTTAAAAGTGTGTTAGCAAAGTGGTTTACCCTCTGCTTTGCCAGGGAAGTGTTTTATCCTCTATAGGTTAGGGAAGATTAGCATCAAGTGCTAATATATTGTACCCTCTGTTTTCAGGCAGGGGAGATTAACGTACATGTTAATATTGTTTTATCCGCTGCTTCGCCAGGGAATTGGAAAAAGTTTTTTTCAGGCAGGGAAGATTTTAGTATAAATTGCTAATATTTTGTGTGTTACCCTTTGCTCTGGGCAAGGAAGGTTAACTGTGTTATCGAGTGTAGCCTCTTTTGATCAGAGAAGATTTAGTGTTTTTGTTTGTTTTATCCTCTAAAAGTTAAGGTGAAAGATCCTTTTGCATTTTTCTTTTAGGGAAGATTAGCGTAACGTAATAATAGTTTGTGATCTGTTGGTAACAAGGAAGTTTAACAATAGTTGATTTGTGTTAACAAGCGTACCCTCTGTGATCAGAGAAGTTTAGTGTTTGTTTGTGTGGTAACAAAGAAATCCACAAAATGATTAAGAAAAGTGCTAGACTAATCTCCACAACTAAAAAAGGTGGTCTTGCTACTCCTTTGTGGTCAGATAGTGAATTTAAAACACTGTTAGGAGAGAAAATGGATTCCATAGTGATTGAGTCAGTTAGATTGGATTTGACAAAGAAATTTGGTATTGATCCAGACAAAGTTTGGTCTATTGAAGAATGCAAGAAGGTGTTAGGTCCATGTATCAGAAAGAAAAACATGAAAGGCATAATCTGTTGCCATAGAGAATATAGCTTATCCATTGCACAAGAACAAACTAGGTGTATTGATAAGTTAAATGAACAAAACAAACAATTGCAGACTCAAGTGTCCTGTTTCAAGACAAAGGTGAGCCATAACAAGGCCTCAACCAAATGTGACTCAGAAGACCAACAGTCAGATGAAACTTATCCTGACTTACAAGCATTCTTTGAAACAGATGTAGACATCCCATCAGTAACTGATAAGCCTGTAGATTCAGTAAAGGTATGTGTCGCAAGAAGATCTCAGGGAATTGAGAGAACTGAAATATTCCTCCCAACTCTTCTGTTGTCCAAAACCAAACTGTTGCCAAAGCACTCGGACCTAGAGACATAGAAAGACTAACCCAAAGCTTACCTTCAGTACACACAGATTTTTCTGAATTACGAAGGGCATTGATCAGTAAAATGCGTCTGTACGACATGTCGTTGGCAGAAGTCACACAGCTGATGTCACAAATTCTAACTGAATCTGAATTCAACAGTTTTGAGTCTGCTGTTACTTCTGAACTACAACATGCCAGAAAAGATGAATTGAGAGAGGGAGTTCTGAAGGCATTAAAGAACATTGTTGGACCAAACATGGACTGGTCAAAGATCACTAGTTGTGTACAGAAGAAACCTGAGAATGTTAGTGAGTACACTGAAAGATTTTGTCAGTCAGCAGCAGCATACAGTGGTATAGCTATCACTTCAGAGAAGGTGCTAGAAGATAATGGTCCCCTAGTTCGCACATGGTTTGATGCTCTGTTGTCAGAACATAGAAAAGCATTGCCTTTCTTAGACTTAACATGGTCCACTAGAACCATACAAAACAACTTAGACAGTTTGGCTGCATGGGAAAGAGACTCTGATGTCAAGGAAAGAGTAAAAATTGCAGCAGCATCCTTTAAGGTCAACACAGAGAATCAACAGAAACGCAAATGCCCTAAGAGAGAGGGCAGTAGTTGTTATTATTGTGGTAAACATGGACATTGGGGAAAAGAGTGTAGAAAAAACAAAAAGAATGTTAGAGAAACTAACAATGTAACTCAGCTTCTGCTCAGCCTGCTGGCTGCTCTGAAGCAGCCCCTCCCCTCGTCATTAAGCTCGTTGGGCAGCTGTTTTAGTTGTTAACCAGTTGGGCTGTGAGTGCTTAATTTCCCCACTAACTTGCAACAGAGATAAAAGACTTCGGTTTTTGTTTAATAGAACAAAAGGAAAGTGACTATCTCAGTTTTTCCTTTGGGGGACACTGGTTAAAGTAGACTCACAGCCTTAAATGTTATTTTACAGCACAGGCCTTTCATCATTAATAGTGTTAGGTCCGACTGTAAACGTAAAAAAAGCCCTCATGCAGTGTCCACAATAATGCCGAATATAGTCTTACAGCGTGCACCTGTCACAAATCCGTCCTCATGTATGATGTCTGCTATGACTGAAGTTTTGTTAGAGGATGAAGGAAAAATTACTCACGATTGTGTTACGCTTACATATACACCTATGACTGAAGTAAAAGAAAAAGCTAACAGACGAGCAGGTTATGCAGTAACGTCCATCACGGAAGTGTTAGCCTCAGGACGTCTTCCAGATCATTTTTCAGCTCAAGCTGCAGAACTAGTAGCCCTAACAAAAGCATGCACGCTAGTTTCAGGATCAGTTGCTAATATCTACACAGATATGCTTTTGGGGTAATTCATGATTCTGGTGTCATTTGGCAAACCAGGCAGTTTCTAACTTCTGTGGGATCCCCCATTAAGTATGCTGAATTAGTGAAAGATCTAATGTTTTCCATGAAACTTCCAAAGAAATTAGCAGTGATCAAAGTGAAAGCACATCTCACAACTAATACTACGGAAGCTAAAGGTAATGCTCTTGCTGATATGGCAGCTAAACAGGCTTGTTTCTATGCAACTGTACAAGTGTGTTCAGGTAGTGCAGCACAGAAGAAAATGATGCCTCCTGAATCAATAATTGATCTGTACAAAGACGTTTCCTCCATTAGAACCAAAGTGACATGGGGCACATCAAGTGATGTTGATTACAGCAGCTGCAGTATTGTGTCAGGGAAGGAAAACCTGGACTCATGTGTCACACTGTAAGGTTGTTCCTGCTCCAACAGGGATAGGATAGGACACGAACCAGTGAGGAGCCGGGGGAAAAACCGATTGCAACAGGCGTCGGAGGCCAACCCTTCGGTGAAGATTCCCTCATAGGCCCTATCCTAGTCCATCCTTACCTCACTGTTCCTTAGGTGTCAAAGGTTTAAGAAATAGGGAAAGATGGAACAACAATAGCAGACTCGTAAAATTTACCACCCTAGGGTTTGAACCAATACTGCTCTACTGTCGAGCAGACTCAGAAAAGTACAACCCTAGAACAAATACTGCTCTCCTGTCTTTTGTTTACTTTCTTACTCTGTGCAGATACCACTGATGACTTCCCGAGACCCATACGCACTGACCTCGTCATCTGCGTATGAAGCCACAAGAAAACCTCAAGAAACAACTTGACCCACTTCCGAGCCAACTATCACAAAAGGATAAAGCAAAGAAAAAGAAAAAAATACACAACGCAGAGACTCACATACGAAACCTTCAGTCATCCTTCAACATGATCAAGATTGTCGTACCAGTAACATGACAGACACTCTCGCTTCGCACAAGATAATGATCTTACAGAACAGAGTGGCCTTGGATTCAACGCAAGGAGGAGCCTGCACCATTATCGGACCTGAGTGCTGCACTGCTTTAATGGATCCAACAGAGAACTTTAACAAAATCCAACAAGACATTCTTGATCTTTCAGCAAAATTACACCAGATGACTGAAGTTAAGTCTTCATGGTTCGGAAACTTGATTGGTAAACCCTGGCTGTGGATAAAGGAAATAGCAATTATGTTGTTGTTTGTTCTACTGGCGTACTATCTATGCGTCCACAGTATCAAGTGCTTCATTCAACAAATTAATCACGCCTCTCACGAGAAAATCACAGTTCCAACCAGAAAAGACTGTTATCCGTAAGAACTTCACAAACCCTGATGGCATGTTTGTTTTCTGTGTCAGCATGCAATTACAGAAAAGCAAACACAGAGTGCATTATTTGCCTGTAACTATCACAAGTTACAAGAATGAATTTTTAATTGTTTAAATTTGTATATAGTGTGGGAGTTATTTAGAACTCCCAAAGGGGGAATTGAAGGAATACAACTTTGTCAAATGTTTAATTTAGTTTCATATATAAACTGAGAAAGTTCTGTAACTTGAATTTAGCATTCAGCTGTGGAGCACGAAACTCCTGTCTTATTCTGTGTCTCTATGTACAGCTGTCAGACGGGTTTTCTTTCTATTGTAAGTTAAATTAAACATGTTAATGAAACTCTTGGAGACTCTCGCGAGCTTTTGTCTTAGCAAGAGAGAGTCCTGTCAATCCTGTTCTGGAATATCAGGGTTTGAATAAGTTTTTCCCTCTCTCTTTTAATACAGGTTCCTAAACTGGTATACGAGTTTCCACCATCACAATGTAATCCCTCCCTCTTATAATGTATATATATTACAATGTTTGACTGAAGAAGTCAGACTTGATTGAGATGACTACAGCGACGAAATAAAGAACTTATACCTCAACAATCTCCTGGTCTGCAACTCTTTTCTACACTTGAGAAGAAAAAGTTCACAACAGTTGTCAATACTCAAATGATAATTAATGATGTCATATGTTTTGTATAACATTTGCCACATTTCTTTTTAAATCATGCTTTAAAGCCAAATATGTCGTTCTTTCCAATGACAAAAAACAAGATAGAAAACTGTTAATGTTTTGTCGTGTTTTATGTTTCTCTTAAAGCAGGGCTAAATGTTATCAGGGGTTACATGTATTAGATGTTATCAAAATGCCAGCAGAATTAATATTGCACCCAAAATTCAAAATGTGGTGGAAAAAAATGCCCTAGTATGAGTTATTTTCATAATTATAACATATAATATTAAAAATATATTTCCAGAATATTGACGCGATTGCAAATGTGATAATGATTTTATAAAACAGTTCAGTAAACAAAGAGTGAATATTTTGATGTGACATTTAGACATAGCCTAATATTCCAAATATTTTCTGTTTTTGCTCGATTTCTCCAATGACAATAGTTCCAAACAAGCCACAGACAGAGTTATGCGTATTTGTGATTCAGTGACATAGTTGCTTAGTTCCAGAACGAATCTGCCGTTTTGAACATAAGTTAAATGAATGCTTCTATGACTCGAACATTAATATGGTAATTTGGCGCCACCTATTGGTGGTTTTAACTTCATAATTAAAAATATATAACTTGTATTAAGGGGATGCCAGTTTGAAGAATGCCTTTGATCGCATAGGACTTATACTTGAGTTGTGAATTGTTTAATACCTTTTAATGGTCTTCTGCAATGTTTGAGGCATATTTATTTTTTCATGCTTTAATGTTGGCCTAATTTCAGTTTCATTTAGATTTTTATTGTAGTAACCACTCAGCTATATGTGGAAATGCATATAAAAAAAATTAATAAAGTTGCAAATAAAACAATAGTCCACAACTTCCGTAGTTTTAACTTATTTTAATATATAAATTCAGTGAAATCGTCAAACGTTTGTATGACTTGCCAGTGACTTGTGACCCAAGCTACGACTTGACTTGACTTGCTTGACATAAGACAGTGACTTGACTTGACTTGACTTGCCTTTATAAAAAATTTACTTGGACTTGCTTGAGACTCGAAGGTTAAGACTTGAGACTTGCTTGTGACTTGCACATGTGTGACTTACTCCCACCTCTGGCACTTGTCAATGTCAAAATTAATGAGCATAAGAGAGAAAAGAACCTCAACGGGCATAGGCCTGGAGTTAGATGGCCAAGAGCTTGTGAGAAAACTCCATGGGACACGGTAAACACAGATCTATGCTTTGCATTAGAAAGATTAACTGGTACAGTTGAAAAGAAGCTGGATAAATTTGGGGACATAATTTACGCATATGGAAGTGAGAGGTTTGGTGTGGAAAAAAGGAAGGAAAAAGTACAAACTACTCCTGGATTGTCTAGACGGCAGCAGAAAATTGAAGGGTTAGTTAGAGAAAGGAGACAGCTGAGGAAGCAATGGAAAAGAGCGGAACAAAGTCAGAAGGAGGGACTCAATCTCTTACAAAGGGCCATAAAAGATAAGCTTGCAACATTACGCAGAGCTGAGCGCCTACGGAAACCACCAATCAGAGCATACATGGATGACATGACAACCATGACTACAACGGTAGCCTGCACTAATCGGTTATTGGGGAAGTTAACAGATAATATTGAATGGGCACGAATGCAATTTAAGCCCTCTAAATCAAGGAGCATCTCCATAATTAAAGGCAAGGTAGTAGATAAAACATTCTTCATTAATGGTGAGGCAATACCAACAGTTTCTCAGAAGCCAGTGAAGAGTCTAGGGAGATGGTACGATGGGGATCTAAAGGACACAGTTCGAGTGGGAGAAGTTAGACGACAAGCAGTGGAAGGGTTGAAGAGCATAAACAGCTGTGCTCTACCAGGCAAACTGAAACTCTGGTGCTTTCAGTTTGGTCTACTGCCAAGGTTGCTGTGGCCACTGACTGTGTATGAGGTTTCTTTGACAACAGTGGATAAGCTGGAAGCGTTAATAAGTTCATACATCAGGAAATGGTTGGGAGTTCCACGCTGCCTCAGCAGAGTGGGACTTTATAGTAAAGGAGTATTGCAGCTGCCAGTGTCTGCTTTAACCGAGGAGTTTAAGTGTGCCAAGGTTAGACTGGAAATGACTTTAGCAGAGTCACGCGACAAATGTGTAAGGGAGACAGCCCCTGTGGTAAAAACTGGTAGAAAGTGGTCAGCAAAGAAATCTGTAGTAGAGGCAAAGGCTGACCTTCAAATTGGGGATATCGTGGGACAGGTACAGCATGGAAGAGGGGGTTTTGGGCTCAGTTTAGCTCCTCCTAAATGGCACAAGGCAGGCCCAGCCCAAAGGAGAAAGCTGGTAGTCAACGAGGTGCGAAAGCAGGAGGAGAGGATGAGATGTATAAAGGCCATTTCCCAGGCCAAGCAGGGAGAGTGGATGAGATGGGAGAGTGTGGAACAACGCAAAATGGGCTGGCAAGACCTTTGGTCAATGGAAGAGAGTAGGATCAGTTTCCTTATTAGGTCAACATATGATGTTCTCCCATCACCGCAGAACCTAAACCTTTGGGTAGGAGAGGATCCATCTTGTCCTTTGTGTTCATCACCTGCCACATTAAGGCACATTTTGACAGGATGTAAGGTGGCTCTTAGCCAGGGTCGGTTTACTTGGCGCCATGACCAAGTATTGCGATGTTTGGCTTTAGGATTGGAAGGCAAGCGTAGTATGACCAATAAATTGCCGCCTGTTCTAGCAAAACATTACACGCAGAAGACAATATTCCTCCGCCCAGGCGAGCAACCACCAAGAAAAGGTGCTAACACCAATTCTCGCCCAGGACAACTGGAAGCTGCTAGGGACTGGAAGATGCTGGTTGATCTTGATCAACGGCTTATTCTTCCACCTGAGATTGCCACCACTAACCTACGACCAGATATTGTTTTGTGGTCTGGATCAGCACGCATTGTTCAACTGATAGAGTTAACAGTGCCATGGGAGGATGCGGTAGATGAGGCATATGAGAGGAAGAAACTGCGGTATGCTCATCTGGCCACTGAAGCAGAACAGCGAGGATGGAGAGTCCAGGTTTATCCAGTGGAAGTGGGTTGTCGTGGTTTTGTGGCACACTCTACAACCCGGTTCCTCAGAGACGTCGGATTCAGTGGCCAAGAGTTGCGTCGTACAGTAAAGAACTTATCTGAAGCAGCAGAAAGGAGCAGCAACTGGCTGTGGTTGAGACGGAAAGATTCTAGCTGGCTGTGTACAGGCCGCCATGCTACGGTTTCGTAGAATTCTTGAAAACTTGAAAGGTCTGTTGGTTTATTTGTATAGGTTGTATAGTATTTACAGTAATTACGTTCCTGTGTATATTACGTGAATGACGGGTGGTTGGGCAGATATTGTGTTTTGCGGTAGGTGGTATGCCATACGGAACCGTTGCCACTGAAACTGCATATTAACGCACCAGGGGGGCTCGACAGCCTTAGTCAAACGGGTTGGCGCGTATGGTTGGGTTGCGGAGAGATTGTGAGATTGTGGTTAGGTCTCAGCAGCAACTGTTGGTTTATTTGTATAGGTTGTATAGTATTTACAGTCATTACGTTCCTGTATATATTGCGTGAATGACGGGTGGTTGGGCAGATATTGTGTTTTGTGGTAGGTGGTATGCCATACGGAACCGTTGCCACTGAAACTGCATATTAACGCACCAGTGGGGCTCGACAGCCTTAGTCAAACGGGTTGGCGCGTATGGTTGGGTTGCGGTGAGATTGTGGTTAGGTCTCAGCAGCAACTGTTGGTTTATTTGTATAGGTTGTATAGTATTCACAGTCATTACGTTCCTGTGTATATTGCGTGGATGACGGGTGGTTGGGCAGATATTGTGTTTTGTGGTAGGTGGTATGCCATACGGAACCGTTGCCACTGAAACTGCATATTAACGCACCAGTGGGGCTCGACAGCCTTAGTCAAACGGGTTGGCGCGTATGGTTGGGTTGCGGAGAGATTGTGAGATTGTGGTTAGGTCTCAGCAGCAAGAGGGAAGTAGAGGTCAGTAAGCTGGGCTGAGTTGAGTGGGGGACGGAGGGGGTGACTCTGGGACGCCAGAGTCACTGTCGAGCCCTCTTGAGGTGTCGTGGGCTAGTCGACGAAACACTGAGGACGGAAGGTGCCCACTTGAAGACCCTAGAGATGTTCCCTACTCCGCTCAATCCAGAGGGTTGTTATGGGGGGACCGCACTGTGGTTGCAGCCGTTGTGTGTGCTGACCATAATACACTGTATTAACACCAGACAGAAAATTCACGTCACCAGATGGAAAGAATGGATGGAGAAGCATAGGTTACTGTAAAGCTACGTCTTAGTTGGTGATTATCTTGGCGAAAGCCGAGTACAAATCAGCATGAAGTTTTAACATCTACTCTCGTGTAATGGAAATCATTTAATCAATCAGATGGCCAATCAAATCAAAGAAGGCTTTACGGTTCATAGTAACCGAGCGCAAATTCCAATGTGGAGCTTCAGTTTTAACAATTAAAGAGTCTGATGTAGCCAAACACTTAGGCCAGATTTATTAAGCAGGGTAAATTCAATTCCATTAAAAAGGCAGATGGGAGTCTGTTGTGCACATGATCTACTGACGACGTGCAAATTAAAGAACACAGACTTAGGATCATTTCCATAATGACCAACACAGTCTACCAAGAGAAGAACAAATGAGCATTTGGTTTAAGACGTGCTTTTTTTGGGCCAGTGAATAATGGTGCCAATACCAGTAAATTGACTTACCTTAGTAAACCTTAGTAAATCACCTTGCATAATTCATTTAAATTCTCTCATCCCAAAAATCTTGCGTCTGAAAAGGAAACTCCAACAAATGCATGTGCAATAATATCAGGTGCAAAAATAACCCTGTCCACACCTTTTCAGCGCTAATTTTTCACTGCGTATCTTTAGTAAATCCTGAGAGTAGTTTTTTAATGCCAAACTGGTGCTGTTTAAATCTGGCCCTTAATGTTTGACAACTGTTTTATGATAGCAATTCTTAACATTAAAGGGGGGGTAAAACACGTTTTTTCAAAGGCTTGATTGTGTTTGTGGGGTGCACTGTAACGTGTGCATGCTTCTTTATTAAAAAATTGCATTATTTTTCATATATTTTACCTATATTCTACACTGCTCTGTACCTCCTTGTAAAAACATTCTGATGGTTTCCAGGTTCTATGAAGCCAGTCCCTCGTGATTCGCTAACCGACTAGTGCATGTTTTCCGGAAATGTCACGCCCCGTACCTTTACCGGTAGCCTAGTTTGTGCTTTGGTGTATTATAAACGATGGTGTCAATAAAACCATACCAATTTGAGCCCGAATCAGACCCAGAGAATATTAGTGAAGAGGATCGGGCAGAACCTGTTCAAGAACGGCTGTTAAACGACGTTTCAGAAAGGTTTGTTTTTTGTTGTCTCATTACCTTTTAGATACGCTGTTATTTAATTGTACTAATCATTATAGTATTACAAAAAAAATAAGCTTCATAAACAAGAATTTCATATAATCGTTCTAAAAAATTATACTACAGTCCTCAAAGGGATTTTTTTGAGTAAAGACTGCGGATCTATAATGATCGTTACTGACTGTATGGCACCGTTACTTTTGTATTTTTAGAACGATTGTAGACAAATATCTGTCGACAGAACTATTAACCCAAAATGAACACTAAACATTGGCTTTACTGCATTAGCCAAATCAAACACAGAACCATGTTTAGCATGCCTGTAGATAAACAATACATAAAAGCTCTAATCAAAGAATAATTTACTCTAATTCCAAGTTGGTTTGCAGAGCCAAACAGCGTTGTCATTTGTTTACTTCCTTGCTACAACGTACAATTAACAATACTAACTATTACAGGATAACACATCGACGAGAAATAAATCATACTTACAGATTGTGGCCCGTGTATAACAGCTTCTGTTCTTAAAGTTGGAACTGTCCATCTTTCAGCACAAGCCGTCGTGCGAATCCTGCATTGAACTCGCCAAGATTGTGGAAGCTTTCCTCCGTAAAATGTGCAGCACATAGAGCGAGATTTGGGTAATAATTAACCATTGATCCCTAACTCCCGCGACCCTAGGAAGGCTGAACAAATCCGGGCACTGATGAAAATAACACGACGACGACATTGCGGCGGCAACAACAGTCCTATACAACAATAACTCTTCTCCAACGCAATATAAAATGGCCTCGCCCCCCTTATTTCGTATTCTCGGAGGAGGGGTTTATTAGGGTTACTGACGTCAGCAACCCTGGAGGAATTATGTGTAGTCCAAAACCGGCTGTTTGCTGTAGTCCTTAGAAATTGATTTCTTTAAAAGCAAATATCTCCGTTTGCTTTGAACTTTGAGTGTTGTAACTTTGCAGATGTTGTTTATGCTCAAACAGCAACAGTACACACTAACTAAAGTTAGAAAAGTGAAATCGTGTTTTACCACCCCTTTAAAGAAGCCGGCATATTGGACATATTGGATGATTAAGAGTGAATGTGTGCATATTTAAAAAAATTAAATAAAAATATTTTTTGAAAATAGTTCAAATGCATTATTTATTTATTTATTTATTCATTTTTTATGAGGTCTATGTATGTGCATCAATCAACGTTTAAATGCGAATAAAAACTAAATTAAATGTTTAAAATGTGAAGCAATTGTGAGTTTACTAATTACTTTTAGAATGTCTTTTTGATGCGTGAAAGTTGATTGCATGGGCTTTTAATGGATGGACAAAAATGATGAGAAAATAATAAAAAATATCTTAATTTGTGGTCCAAACAAGAACAAAAGATGTAATGGTTTGGAATGACATGAGGGTAAGTAAAGGATGACAGAATTTTTGTTTTTGGGTGAATTATCCCTTTAAAGTGCCTGAGACTCTCATCCTGGGAACTGCCAAGCCATAATTTATAGCACTAGAGACAGTAAATTACTGATTGTATTTCTGTACCATTTATTTACAGTAGTGGTTCTCAGCTGGTAAGCTGCAACCCAAAATTGGATTGCAGGTCTGTTTGGACAGCAGGGAAAATGGTACAATGGTAAATGCAAATAATAAAACACAACAAATGATAGGAAAATATGTAAAATAAATAAGGCTTATAGACTTTTTACCCCTTAAGTGCACCCCCCCCCCCCCCCTTTTTTGTTGTTGTTGTTGCATAGACATGAAAATGCACATTCCGAACTTAAATGGTTGTAATTCAAGCATGCTTTGTAATACAGATGTAAGATTGGTCTTGTTTTAAAGAAGACATTTGGTAAATTTGGTAGATGATAGAAGTTAAATAAATTAAGAAAGTGAAACAGAAAAAAAGTTGTAGAAGTTTGAGTTTATGAAAATGTACAATGTAAACATTTAATTATTCATATTTTATATAAAATATATATATATTTTTTTTTCTTTATATATAAACCATTTTCAGACCTTTTTAAAAATACAAATTGAATGGATGTTATCTTTTGAACTCTTGGCATGAAAACAAACAGAGGTTTCTACCAATCTTTCATGATTTTTCATGTTCAACGCTATTTCAAAATAAAGGTCTGAACACGCCATAGTAGTATGAAAATATTCTTGTTGCAAATTGATAAATTACGGCTCCTCTGTCATTTATTTTGAAAAACAGTCAACAAATATGAAAACTACAGATTGTAAGCTTTCAAATGATATATAGTTTGTCTGTTTTAAATATTTAATATTTAATTTTATAATATGCAACCCAGACTAGCATTTTATTTACTTTAGCACGATAAACATTTTATCACTTTAATTGAAATACTGTCTCAGTATCTATATCAATTCCTGAAGCATAAGTTGAGATTCAGACAATGCTGTACAGTGACGAATAGTCTTCTGAATTTGTTATCCAGTTGTGTCTATGCTGCTCTTTCTGATGTGCTGTTGTTTTGTCTTCTTTTTGCTGTATTGTAGTTAAATAAATCATATTTTGAGATAGTATCCATGGCCTGAATTGACTGATGAACTCACATTGTAACAGTATGTGCTATGTGTCCCACAATTGTGTGGTCTATTCTTATCAAGGAGAAGTTATATGACGGTATATCATCAGGACCTTGCTAAACTTGTGCTAATGAAAGTTTCCACGTCTGGCTTTACATGAACATCAAATACTACAAGTCAGTTTAGATGTATACGGCACTCTATTGCTGCATCCCAATTCACATACCATTGGCCCTCAATAGTATTCAAAATTACAATTAGTTTTTCCCAAATTGTAGTATGCTGAAATGAGTATTCCAAAGATACCTGGATGGTCTTCTATTTCCGCTTAGAATTCGAAGTGCAGATCCATCAGAGACGGTCTTATTATTGGGAGATATTGGAAAAAAGCGTAACGGCTCATTTTGATCATGTGTGCCTTGATAACCAATCACATTACAGCTTTGACGTCATTGAATTTCTTTAAAGTTGTGCGACAGCCAATCACTGTTTGCAGATGCCATATAAATGAATGAGAAGTGTCATAAACTGAATCATGATTTTTTTTTCGGTGTGAATTCTAAAAATTGATCAAACCAAAATAAATGTTTAAGAGAAAACATGTTGAAGATCAGCCAATGGGCTGTTGATTTATTAAATGATTCAGCGTAGTGAAGCCTTTCCTCCATTGACATCCATTTATGGCCTCTGGTCTCCTTCCCCGCAGCGATAGCAGGCGTCACACTTGTTTTTGTTTGCTAACTTTACATACTTGCCTTCAAGTGGCCTTAGATCCATGCACACTAGTGGCTAATATTGGCCACAATCCATTGTGCATTGGACAAATATTCAATTATTATACAGACACTAATAAAAAGTGTTTATAAAAATAAAAACTACAAACATGGCAGATGTGCTAGACCGATGTCTTAGATAGAAGGGTATGAGTGATCAATATCTAACCTGACGAAAAAATATTTATTCTTTGTTATCCACATTATATTTAATCTACAACAGCATTATGAAGTTTTATAAAGATATACTGTATGTTTGGTCATTAACTTTTAAATGCATCATTATGCTTACTCATGATGAGAGTCTCAGCATTAAAGGCCCATAACTGGTGGATCAACGTGCTGCTTCATTTCTCTCCAATAAGGAAATTAAATTAAATGAAATTGAATGTGGATGATTTTAATTGTGACAAGATTATTGTCAGGTGATTTTAAACTGTGTTAGAATGCACATAACAAAGTGAAAGAGCTGTCCGTTAAAGACGCAATTATGATGAAGTAGTGTATGTCCCAAACTCTTCTGCTACACACTCAAAATGTACTTTTCTTCACAAAAACAGTACAGTTGTAGGGCATAGTAGAAGTAGGCGAATTGGGACACAGCATATGTGCAAAAATAATATTAACCATCAGTTTTTAATACAAAAAAAAAAAAAACTCAAATTAAGCGTATATGAAGCCAAACACACTAACAATGAAATATTAGCACTTGATATGAAGATGCCAGGTCAGATTTCCTTCATTCACAAAAATGTACTGCCTTCTAGACTCAATTCTTGTGAAGAAGTAAATCAAAAGGGCATGTCTGAGTACCGTTGTGCACTTGGTATACTGTGAAACCATCTGTGGTTTGGCTCAGAGTGCTGAGAACTTGGCCTGATCTGGCTTACAAAATTGAATTTATGATGGTTATTAGACCTTACGGGGGGGTCAACAGGACTTTTTAGTTTTATGAAACAAATTCCTGTGGATTCTATACCATATGTTTGCTATGAGCCGAAGTATATGAATCTGACTGCATGTTATCTCTTTCTAAGCTTAATCAAACCGGCATTTATTTAACATCTATACCCTGAGAGCAATCTTGCAATATATATTTTATATTAATAATTGTCTTTAATCTGCAGTCACTGTTAAACGTTTCAGGCCAAATGAAGAGTGAACATTTGCACTCAATTATTCTGTGCTGTTTTATGTGGCCACTAAGGAAACATACTGCAGAACTATACACCAGGGAACATGTGATATGTGAATGTAACACTAATAAGTAACACACATAAGTAATGGTGCAGCTGTTAGGTGTCTTCATTACATTTGGTGTGTTTAGATCTCCACTTTATAGTATATACAGACACAGTGTTTGTATACATATAACTTGGTGTTAGTTTAAAGTCTTAGAGGGCGCATGGTGAACTCAGTTGACGGTAAATTCAACATTTTAAATGGAGTCCAAAACGACAGTTTGGGAGGTGCATGATTATAATTCCCCAAATTACAATGGAAAGATATATTACCTCACTCTTTTAAAAATGCTCTTTTCCTGCCTAAATGCTGATGTGCTGTGAACCTTTTACCAAACTGCTGCTGGGGAGTAACACATGGCAAGGCATGGCCTCCTTCACCACCAATTTACCATTTATTTTGTTTTAATATAATTCCAACATCGCTTCTTTGGTTTCCACTAAATAAGTCTCTTTTCAGTTTGTCTCCTCAACAACTGTCAGACGGTTTGACTGCGTCTCTCTTTCAGTCCAGAAATAAAATAATCACTTTTAATTGAATTATTCCTCATCTTGTTGAACCATCAAACTTCATTATTTATGGACCAAATCTACATGTTTCTCCAAGACAAAGTAATTTAATTTTCCATTGGCACCAGCCTCTCAACTAAATCTCCATTTGGAACTTTGCAAAACAAGTAAGTGAATTTGAAAAATTTTACTTCTGAATGTGTTGGCATCAACCAATCAATTTGTTAGACAAATCACACTTCCAAAGATGTTTACTGTAAACTGTAAAAAATGGTAATCTGCAATTGTTACCTTCAAGAGCAATTTCTACCAGATTTAACCAATAAAAATGAGTTTTGTTGTTATAAATTAATGTATTAAATGCACAAATATTTTTTTTAACATAACCAGTCAAAAATAAAAGCAGATCATTTAAATCTTACCATTTTAGGCTACCATTTGTGTGTGTGCGTGTGTGTGTGTGTGTGTGTGTGTGTGTGTGTGTGTGTGTGTGTGTGTGTGTGTGTGTGTGTGTGTGTGTGTGTGTGTGTGTGTGTGTGTGTGTGTGTGTGTGTGTGTGTATGTGTGTGTGTGTGTGTGTGTGTGTGTGTGTACTTGCAGCAGAATCTGAAATAATAACAATCCCATCATTTCGCTAATCCAGACCCGATTTTATTACTGTCCATTACTTGCCTCACTTCTAACTCGGCCATTTTCCAAAGCTGCTCAACTTGAGCTATGAAGTGCTCTCTACAGCATGAACTTGCGTCAAAGCCTTACCACTCTACAAATCTCTCAGCTGGCCACAGTATCCAAGAATCAAATATTTGTTTTATAGCATTTCTAAGAAGTTGTCTTAAATCCTAAAACAATTCACACCCTAGCAAATAATAACTGACTTTATATAACTGAATACCTGCTCAATGCAGCTTCAGTTACAGTATCTCACAAAAAACAAAGGCTCTCTGCAACTTGCACTCCCTTAGTACACCGGCATTGTTTCCACAACTTTCTATCTCACTTACTTTCGCATTTGCAATTCTGCTGGTGATTGCAGCACTTGTTGCATTTCCTGCGCCTGTTACAGTTAGTTAAAAGGAAATTGTGAAAAATGACTGACGGCAGATCAGGCAAATACACCTCAGTGTTAAAACTGTAGCTTGTCAGGCTACAAGCTCATCAAGTCATGGTAAAGAGCAGCAGAATTTAATAAAATATTACACTAAGTGCTAATGGCCCATCTTGCTGGCAAAGACCATTTACACCTAACTCTGCCCACCGTTGTCTGGTTGAGTCAGACACAATTACAAAAGCAAATTATAATTTTTTTTTTTTTTTGTACAGAACCAAGACAGTTACTGGGACAGTGGTGTGAGTTTCCTAACCAGACCGACGTGAAGGTGGCACCCCATAAAATTAAATCATCCCCAAAACTATGCCAGAAGGTTTATGCTGGTTTGTTGTTTGAGATATTGAACATTATTTGTTTGGTTGTGTGACGTCACTCTCCACCCAAATCACTCCAAACTGGTGCCATTCGTTTGTGCTCAGTTTGTAATAACATACAACGTATAACAATGATATCCTCAGGTATACTGATTATGTGCTTTAATTACTGTTAAAATAATTGAATGTTTTTTTTAGTTTAAATTTAAAGTTTGAATATCATTTTGTGTGACTTTCTTTAGCCAAACTGAAACCGACAATGGATTTGTCACCTCAGAATCCACCTCAGCTTGGTGAGGAGTTTATTTTCAATAGAAAATGAACAAAATATAATACTGTGCTTGTAAACTGTGAATAAGGTGCCCAACAGTACACTGATATGCATATAATATCTGCCACTATTTGCATACAAAGCACTTGGTGCTAATAGCCTTAAATGAAGATATTTTAAGTGTCTGAATTTAGCAATTCTTTCTCTCAAATCTTTCAGTCCACAGTGTTGTTTTGGACCCATTGTCTTCCATTGTATGGACATTCTTCCAGATATCTTAGAGAATAAAGATGATGAGTATTATGACATAACTGTTTTATTTTTTGAGTGAACTATCCCTTTTACTATATTGGGGGCATGTTAGCTACTTTAGCAAAAACTACGGTTCTTTGTTGTATCCCACATTTTTAGAGCTTGAATCAACTATCTTTCTGAAAACATCCAAAAAAACTAGTTAATCTCTCTTACTGATTATACAAACATGTGAATGCATTAATCTTTTTTCGAATTATTATTTTGAACAATGAGCCCAGTTAAAGACAGAAAAAAAGTCTGTGTGACATGATTATCATCGGTGAAAGAGTCAAGCTTGTGTATTTATTGCAGCAGCTGCAGTTCAACAAACTACTCCAGCAGGCCTGTGTGTGTTTAGTGTGGGTGTTCATGCTGACAGGGCTCATTAAGTTTCTCTGCTATACGTTAACATGCTCCTGACATCAGCAAAACCTAGGGAGGCTTTTACGCTGCAGATGAACCTGCATGTTGTTCTTCAATTAAATCCCGGTAAGGAATGCCGTACCAGGAGTTCACCATGTATCCCCGCTCACGTCATTTCATCGCTGAAGGAACTTCCCCAATCTAGCATCTCTTTTTTTCACTCTCTTCAGTTCCTCGCTTGCCCTGTCTTACTCAGTGTAACTCTCTCCATTATTATGCAATGCCTTTGCAAGCTCTGTCTTGATCTGCAGCAGTTATGTTATCATTGTGACTCCCTTGGAAATGGGGCCCAGACAAAATATTTTTACAGAAAGCATGTGAGACGTCTTAAAGAACTCCAACTGGCTTTTAAGATTAAGGAGGAGAGTGTGTGAGAGTGGGTCAGTAGTTAAAACATTGGTCAGTCCTACAAGATCAAGAGACAGCTAAGTAGATGTATCCAGTCCCGAACAATCAGGTTTGGATATCTGCCTTGATTTCACTTACCAATCTTTTCTGGCTTTGCTCTTTATTTGGAGTGCAGCTGTGAGCAGTACGCTTGCGGATACTCATGGTGTGAATTATCTAAGTGTGTCCTCCAATCTGTGTCAGAAACTATCAGGCCCAATGCAGAGACATAATACTCTCAGACTTAGACTATTGGACAAGGTGACAGATAAACCTGGGGGACAGACCTTGGCTGGAGTGAGGATCTCAAAGATCACTTTTTAAAAAATAGAGCAGAAGACTCTAAAACAGATACAGACCCACATCCTTAGGAGTCCACAAAAAAGATTCAATCAAAATATATTATAAAAATCAAATCTATTCCAGAGTGTGTATCCGTATATAAGAACAGTACAAATTAATTTCTTGCATATTCTGGGGGCAGTGTTGGCTGATTTCAGAGGATTGGTAAACGGTAAACGGTAAACGGTAAACGGTAAAGGGCTCTGGTTATGGTCAGATTCTGTTCTCTCTGATAGTTTTCTCAGACACATGAAAAAGCAGTCTCTTTACAGTTGACACATCAAAGTAGTTGACTCTTAAAGTTATTATAACTTGACTGTGACCAGCTGTGACGATTTGAAGAAGAAATGTTCAGAATAAAATCATGTCAACATTTCGGAGTATTACATTTTTTGGTTTCACTTTATTTTGATGGTCCCTTAAACACATTCTGTTATCAAGTAACATTGCACCTTCATGTCTACTAACTCTCATTAGAGTATTAGTAGAGTATTAGTAGACTGGTAGGGTTAGAATAAGTTGACATGTAGTTGCAAAGTTACTTATAGTCAGTAGAGTGTCTGTTGGAGGATCATCACAATAAAGAGTTTGCAGATATGAAGCAGACAGTCTACTAATACTCTAATGACAGTTAGTTGACATGTAATTGCAAAGTTACTTATAGCTAAGAGAATGTTCAAAAGGGACCATCAAAATAAAGTGTTACCAATTTTTTGGCAGTAGACAATAAATCTACTTTTAAGAGAAACCATGCTTTCAAAACTACTTGTGGAAAGGCAAAAATCAGGAGTATTAAATATTGAAATGGCATTAAATGAGATTGAACACATACGTTTACAGACCATATGGATTCACCATACCCCAAATTAAAGAAGGAAAATTATCAGATTTTAAAGGGATAGTTCAGCCAAAAATGACAATTCTGTCATAATTTTCTCACCCTCATTTCGTTCCAAAACCGTAAGACTTTCGTTCATCTTCAGAACACAAATAAAGTTCTTTTTGAGGAAATCTGAGAGATTTCTGTCTATTTACAGTCAACGCAACTACCACTTTGAGGCTTCAAAAAGTTCAAAGAGAGATCGTAAAACTAATCCAAATGAATTGAGGTTTAGTCCAAATGTTCTGAAGAGACTTGATCGCTTTACATGATGAACAGATTTAATTTTAGGCTTTTATTTAAACATTGATCAGAGAACATGAACAGAAGTTCAAGCGAACATGCTTGAGCTTCCATTTACCACAACTGATAGGTGAGTGGATGAATGTTTATATGTGAATAAAAGTCTAAATTTAATCTGTTCATCACGTAAAGCGGATGTGTCTGTTCAGAAAATTGGGACTAACCCGCTCAATTCATACGGATTAGTTTTACGATCTCTTTATGAACTTTTTAAAGCATCAAAGTGGTAGTTGCGTAGACTGTAAGTGGAGGGACGGTCTCAATTACATCAAAAAGATATTGATTCGTGTTACGAATATGAACAAAAGTCTTATGGGTTTAGAACGACACGAGGGAGATTAATTAATGACAGAATCTTCATTTTCATTCATCCTTTTAAATGCAACAGGACTTTTAGGGCAAAAATTTTGTTATATGTGACATCAATATGAAACGCATTATAAAGATCCAGACTGACATTTCTGTCAAAAAGTGTTCAGATGGAACAGAAAGAAAAAGGCTTTTTAAAACTTCCAACGTTTGGTTTCAAGATGGCAAGGTTCAAAATCACACCACCAAAGTTAACTGTGGTTTAAGGACAGGAAGATTATTGTCCTTGAATTACCCAGTCAAAGACGCAACCTTAATCCAGATTTATCTGGTGCAACTTTAAAAGGATTCTGTACACTTTCGTTCTCGTTCCGACTGAGTTTAAATAACAATGGACATATGTCTAGCCCTTACTGTGCAAATTAAATAAAGATGCAATCAAATGACTTTAATTAAAGCAAAATATGCTACCATCTGCTTTGACTCTGCATGCTCTCCTATTCAACCCATTTGTATTACAAAAACAATAAATATCCAAAACCAGTGTCTTTTGGGTTATATATTTTTTTATAATGGGTTATATCATCTGAATACATAATGATGTCCTTTCAAATACATTATGTCACTGATGCTCTTGAATACATATTGATATTTGTGTCGATTGGGGCGTGTGATTTGCTGAATCACATGGGCATGGATTCTAATGATGCAACTTACAACAGATAGTGTTACAGAGCCATTAAACATACTGTTACACTTTATTTTAAGGTGTCTGTGTTAGTGTAATTATACATTTAAGTACTGAGTAATAATAATTAACTACATGTGCTTACTAGGGTTAGGGTTTGGTTTAGGGTTAGTTGCATGTAATTATGCATAAGTTATAGTAATTACTGCAGTAACTACATGTAACGTGTGTAACAGGGACACTAAAATAAAGTGTTACCAAACATGCTTTAAGCAAAATAAATATTTAGGCAGAACATTTCATAGTTGCTTTTAAAATGCTAACACTTTAATTCTTTAGATTATCAGCATGTCTACACAGTGCCCTCTATGGGTAAAACCAGAACAAGTACCTGTTCTGGTCATATAAATTAATTCATTTAATTCCTTTATATAAACACAAGCTCTTTTTCTTCTCTACTAGAAAAATATAATTTTTCACTGGAGTTCAACAAAAGATCTCACTGAAAGCATTCGGAAACATGATTTTGCCTCAAAGGCTGCTGCTGTATTTGTCTGTTGGACAAATCTCTTTTTAGATACTCAGTCGAAGTCCCCAAACATGCTTATTAAAGTTTTACTAAAAGCTAATTCATTAAATGAAATTTGTTTTTCTCCAGGATGACATTTATCAATGAATACCTACTGTTATTGTGCCAAAGCACGAGTGCATGGTTTACCATTTTAACAGATTTTGTAGCCCCAAAAAGTTCCACAGCGAGCAACATTTTACCCGCCCTATTACACTTATCACTTGAGGATCAAGTTAGTGATGATTAGGGCTGAACATAAAGAGAAGGAGACTTTAAGTGGCTGGCAACCATAGTAACAGAGTAAAGTGCCTGACTTGGAGCGCAGTGGGAGAGAAGGCCGTAACCCATCTCTGTGTCGGGGAACATGGGAATGAGTATTTTTTTGTGTGTGTGAGAAAGAGGTCAGGGTGATTTCGAAGGGAAATGAAACTACGTCTAAATCTCCCATTTTTCGACTGGGGCGCCATCCTTGAGTCTTCCGGTTGGCTGAATTAGATTTTCTCAGCAGCTTGTACTCATGGGAACTTGGAAGCCCTAGTATTACCCCCTGCCACTTCCTACTGCCCGCCACAAGGGAGTAAACATCAGCTCAAATTTTCATTCATCCATGCACTCCAGGATAGGTATTTTTTTCTTCTTGCAGGTTTCGAAATATGACAGGACTGCCAAGAACAGGTATCTGTAACCACTGAAGACATGAGTGACTGGCACACATGTGAAAACAAAACACATTTTCATGTTTACACACGTATTTATAAGATCGAACATAAGTAGGCATCATTCACAATGCATGTGAACCTGTAATATTAGAACACTGTAAATATTATTGTGGTATAGTTTAAATGTTTATCACAGGGATTCCAGTGTAATGGCCTCAGCAGTTAACTAACAGTTTGTGTAACCTCTACATTACATTCATTCATTAACCAGTTGGATTCTACATTACCAGAATATTCCTTTAAAGCAATTTTGAAAATAATTTTGAAAATAATGTTCCTGAAACAATGTTCATTGATAGTTAATGCATTGACTAATGTTAAAGGGACAGTTCAAACAAAAATTTAAAAAACAAGATACTTTGAAGAACGTCGGTAACCAAACAGTTGATTCCCTTATTGTAGAGTGTTATGACTTTATTTCCATAATGCCTAAAGTTGCTACCTCTAGAAAGACTAGCAATGGTTAACATGCATCACCAAATCATGAAGAGTCACAGCCTTCCTTTTAGTGATTCAAACCCATACAAAACGAATTGGAAGATGTATGAGGAAATATAGGACATTCTGAGAATTTAATACAACTGAAATGCTTTCGTATAAGTCAAATCTATTTTTGCACTATGAAGATGAATAACCCACACAAGGGCATTATGTGTATATTTCCCATTCCCACCTTCATAAAAAGTGAGTAAAGCCCTTCGCATTGGATGCATCATAATGTAGCCTAGCCAATCAGCCTGGGCCTGAACCTGGCCTGGCCAATCAGCGCTCACGCCCATGAGCCGATTCTCTCAAGATCTGCAGTATTGAGCAGCAGAGCAGAAGCGCTGAAAGACAGAGCGAGCGCAAAGTGACAAGACCTTCCCGTACTGCGCGATAACATTCACACCGATATGAAACAAGAAAAGTCCAAACAATAGCGGGAATAAGACGAGGAAAGACGGAAACGTGTGCTGCACTTGAACCAGGGATTGCCATAATTGGATCACTTTATACCGGCACATGTAATGTCTTGCTCTTGATGATAATCATACGCGTAAAAGCCGTTCTCTGGTCCTAATCGCGCGGTCAAACTGGAGGTTGCGCTTGGAAGTATACAAAACTTTTCTTTGGTTTTGTTTTGCATCTGACGTTTTGGATTTAGATTAATTAAAAATCGACTTCCCGTGATACTGTGGATTTTAAAAGCGAAATACGCGGAGGACCAATATAGTGTGGATTTCCCCCTATTTCGTTTGTTATTCTCTTATTTTACTCTTATTATTTATATTATTATCTTTTCTGGAGGAGCGGGGACGTTCAATAAGTTAATTTTAGCGGATTCGACGCAGGTGCTTCGATCCTGAAGGGCAGAATGGAATTGTTATGACCCACGATATCACACGGTTCATTCATATTCTACGGCTTCACTTTTAATATTTTTGAGAGCCAAAGACTGTTCAGTGACGCTCATCGCAACACACCACTGGAATTACAATCATGAACTTTGTTGTTTATTCGATACAATTATTTTTTGCAGCTCTCCTTCATCTGTCTGCTGTAAAGGTAAGGGCTATGCAATTTGATGGGTTTTAAATGAAAGATAGTAGAGGAATTAAACCATTAGTTTGTTTTATTAATGTGTGGTCAGATTACACGCACGAGGACTCAATGCATCTGCCCAGTGCCATTACACCCTTTATACACTAGGTTACCCGAAGTTTCACGTGGAATGTCCTGCTTAAAAGTTTATCCAAAGGAATATCTGTCATGTCAGGAATGGCCTATTTATCAACAATGTGGCAGCCCGTTCCTGTCCTCAGAGGTACATGGATTTAATCACAGTTAAGGCAAATACTTTGCTTAATAACTGCAAATTTCCATTTAAAGCAGTTATGTGAGACATTAGATAGGGCCTATATTACGTGCTGTAAAGCTTCACACAGGAGGTTAAATGGTTATCCTTTTCTGTTCTTGTTTGATCAAAAAGAAGTAATTTCTTATATGAATTCAGTCAAAACATTGGCTTTATACATTTTATTAGTGCTCGCGATAGCCTACCTTAAGACTTTAAATAATGTAACCATCTGCTCTCTTGTCTAGAATAAGGACAATATATATTTGCTACCTGAGCTCCTACGTTTCTTTGTCTCCCGCCTTATTAATTCATTTACTTGAATAGTGATTCGGCAGTGCACGTATAGCCTATTTGATGTCGTGGAACATTTGTCTTTAGTAAATTACCGCTGTTAGTTTTTTTATTTGTTGGTTAGTTGTCCAAATGTTTGGTGCAGAGTATGAACAATGTATGCTTAGATATGAAGCAGATGGTCTGTGAGGAAAACCGGAGAGATTCTCACGCAACACCGAGGGCTGTTGCGCCAGTCCACCACCTGCAGTCACGCGACCAACCAGCAAACGATCGCGAGCGAGCGAGACGAATCTGTAGGCGGGAAAATAGAACAGTCTGACTCTGAATTGTAGTTGGAGAATCAGCTCTGCGTGAATGACAAACTGACTCACTAAGAAGAAATAATATGATATTCACTTTAAAAAGATTCTATAAGACTCTATAAAACATCTAAATCATTCTAAAAGTAGAAAACATTCAAAGTCCCTCACTAGATTCTGAAAGTCCAGCCCTGGTGGTTCTCAAGGGTCTGGGACCCACTAGGGGGCTCAGCATATTTCCAATGGGACCTCAATGACTTAGAATTATTTGAAATAAGTCTAACTTAATCCAACTTAATTAGAATTCTGAAAATGGTCTAGTGGTGTTTGTGCATTACATTGGTGGTACACCTGAAGGTACTAATATGTGTTCTTTAAGGCTTGATCATGCAAAAAATACCAATATATACCAATGCTGAAGGGTATTGGGTGTACTTATGAAGGCACTGACCCACTGACAAGCTGTTTTAGTATGATTTTTACAGATTTGTTTCTGACTTTGCACATGAACTGAAATCATATTTCTTGCTTTTAATTTGTCCCCTCAGCAGAGATTAATGTTACTGTAAAACACACAGTAGGCTATACAAACGAATGGAATTGGAAATTAACTGCTGTGTATTATCTATTAAGACCGCAAGTTTGTGTTAATTAAAAGCTGGAAAATAAGCAGCTTTGTCATCATTGCAGCAGTTCCAGAGGAAATATCTTAGTCTAAATGGCGGTGGTGCCTTTGATTATTTTCTTGGCCAATGGGAGGCCAAAAGGTTGAGAACCACTGCAAACTCCTTACTAATATAATAAGCAACTAATTTGTCTAGATTCTGACCACGCACAGCATAATTAAAGTGCTTTTGGTTTAGCAAAACTCAAGGAAATGTTCCCTTTTGAGAGTTTGTTTCAATGGCGTACAAAAATAAGTCAGATTATAACTTGTTCTGTGCGATCTGTCACTTATAACTGTCACTTCTCTGTCCTGATAGGCTGCCCACATACCCAAAGAAGGGGGAAAGAGCAAAAATGAAGGTAAGTCCCTTTATATGTGTAGTGTACATAAATGTTGATGTGAAGCATGTATGATATGAAAAATGTATTTGAAATCGGGCTAAGGGTGTAGCACCACCTGGAGGACGTATATGTAATGACAATTCCAATGCAAAATTTAAACCACAAATGGTTTTATCCCAGTTCTGAGGCTCGAGAGGCAGATAATAGGCCTTCAAATACTGTATGTTTGTGGTTCTCCTCTGTTACGCAACACTCTATCTCCTCTAACAATTTAATATCACACTGAGACTGAACTTACATAAATATTTGCTTGGACACAGGATTAGGACATATTTCCCACCCTCATTAGGTTGTGCTGAGGATCGTCAAAGTGAATAATTATTCTACCCGCAAGCAACCTTGTGTGGAGTCATTGACCATGGCCATGTTTGTTTATTAACAAAAACGCTGCATGAGTTACCCTTGATTTGTCCTCAAGGTCACAATTATTTGTTAGCAATGGACCTGGTTGTTTGTACAGAGTCCCTTTTACGTTTCTAACGGAATGTGTATTGTTATTTTTACGTCATTCCCCATAAACTTCCATTCATAATCACTTTCCCACAACTTAGATCTCCTATGACTTTGCTTAGATTAAAATGAACATATTAACTTAGTTTGTTAACAGAGACAGTACCTCAGTCTAACTGGTCAGGAGATACGAAATCAAAACTGACCACATGCGACTTTGCACTTTTCTAAATAAAGATATGTGATACAAACATCATAGCCATAAATGAAGTATCATGATAGGGGCATTAGGTGAAATGTGGCTTGTACAGTACCACCAACAAATTTCTAGCAATTATTAACTTAATCAGCATCATAAATACAGTTGTGTTTGGTTTCTTGCATTCATGGGTGGCATGGAGCACTCACACAGGGTGGGCTTCTATTAGAGGTCAGGTGTCTGCAGTAAAGCCTGGCGCCACACTGCCTGAGGTCATGCTTTTCCCTAGCAGTCTGCAGGTCATGAGGCGCTGGGGTCAGAATGAATGATGGGAAGCCAGCTCAGAGAGGTGCACAGATTGGGCTGGAGTAGGGTGGACACGCAAGTGGGGCACATGCGCTGGTGTGTGTGTGCCTCAACATGTGTGACATGTCTTTTTTTGCCCACTTGGGAAAGTAAAGTCCCCAATGAGCAGAACAGGCCTGTGTGAAGGTGACTTTTAATGGTTATAGTGGTTTCATATTTAGTTCCAAACCTGTATTTTGTTATTTTGAAGGTGGAACACAAAACGGGAAGAATTTTCAGGCTGCTCTTTTCATATTTACCATGACTGTTGGCTATAAAAAGGACATAAACACAAAATGGCGTATGTGCTATATTTCCCCTTGTGAAAAGAAGTACACTTTAGCATGCTTTTAAAAAGGGGACTTATTACAGATAAAATATACTTAAAATAATAGCCTATACTTAAGTGCGAACTGAATGTAATTTTTCAGACACTTAATTGCATGTTATTTACAATTAAATAAATGTATTATAGTTTAAATGTATTATAGTTTACATTTATATTACATGTAATTAGCTGAACTTTAGAGTGCTTTTTTGACCCACACACATGATTCATATTTATATGTTATTTCATAACTATTGTCTTTGAAATATGGTAAGTGTACTGCCGTATGTACTGACAAGAATTTATGGTAAACAAAAATAAACGTAATTGTAATTTTTACTTGCATGTCTTGTATTTAAATATATTTGTAATTACACATTTGTACTCATGAAGTTGCAATTTAGTACATTTAAAATATATTTACTTTAATTGTAATAACGAATAGCACGCTAAAATGAAAACTATTATCCAGAAACTTTACTTGTGCTTACTATGTTAGTCAACTCATCAAATTAAGTGTACTTATTCAAAGCATGACAAAAGATCATTAAAACATAAAATACACATAAAGTATCCTTTTATTTCAATAATATTATAATACTTTTAAGATTTGAAGTGCACCACATCCAGTACAATTAAGGGCACTTCTGTTTCACCGCGGGTCAAGTCTTCTGAAGTTGTACAATAGGTTTGTGTGAGGAACAGACTCAGTCATGGTCGTTACGAACTTAAAATAACGTCATTAAATGGAAAAGAGCCTCGAGATTCTTCAAAAATCCTCTTTTTGTGTTTCACAGACAAAATAACAGCATACAGGTTTCAGAATGATATAAAGGTAAGTAAATAATGAGAGCACTTTCCTTTTTGTATGAACTTTTAATTTGACCAAAAAAAAGTGAATAGTGAGAATGGTATGATAGTGACTGAACATTTTCGCTTTACTTGCTCTGTAGTGATTCCCTTCTTGGATGTGTATAAGAAGAGTGCGTGCAAGACACGAGAGCTGCTGGTAGACATCATTCAGGAGTATCCCGACGAGATCGAGCACACATACATCCCGTCTTGTGTGGTTCTCATGCGCTGTGCCGGCTGCTGCAACGACGAAGCGCTCGAGTGTGTCCCTACAGAGACCCGCAACGTCACCATGGAGGTGAGACTGCTGCCGCTTGAAATATTCTAATCTAGTTAACAGGACATTTTTAATGGGCAAGCATCATTCCAGTGTGTGCAATCCTTCAACCAGCTTCCTATGAAATCATGCTGGCCCAACATGGGGCAGTGCGGCGGTGTTAACTGGCATGTCAGCTATGTTGTTTACCACTGGACACTGTGTTTACGCCCCGTTTATGTGGTTGAAGTTGCTTTTGGCCACGGTCGAGGCCTGGCATTGCCATTTTTTTCAACAGTGTGTAAGAATAAGGAAATAAATATTGTTTTTGTATATTCGTCTAGGTACTGCGAGTCAAACAACGCGTGTCGCAGCATAATTTTCAAATGAGTTTTACAGAACACACCAAGTGTGAATGCAGGTATGTAAAGGAACAATTCTTTCTAAAATGGAAATTATAATCAAAGTTTACTGACTTATTGTTCGCTGTGCTGTTATTTTTTTTTTCTGTGGGAACATGAAATCATGACCAAAAAATGACTAAAAGCTCCATAA
Source organism: Siphateles boraxobius (assembly GCF_051911475.1). Lineage (NCBI taxonomy): Eukaryota > Metazoa > Chordata > Actinopteri > Cypriniformes > Leuciscidae > Siphateles > Siphateles boraxobius. Next base: position 2,963,497 of record NW_027508722.1, on the reverse strand, counting down.
AAGTTGACTGGAGCACTATATTCTAAGATATTCTATCTATATTCTAAATCCCTATGCCGGAGTTGTATAATTAAAGGTGCCTATGGTGCATACATTAAAGTTCTCAAGTGTCTTGTGTCCAAATGTCTTTGGCATCAAACCTGTTGTGACATATAATGGGACTTTTTTATATTTATTTGGAAATAGATTGTAATCAAAGATTCTTCTAAAATTTGTGTTCCACAGAAAACATAACAGCACAGATCAAGGATGAGTAAATAGTGACTGAATATTAATTTTCAGCAAACTAAACCTTTAAACCATAAAATGTGAATTAAACCTCTGTTGCATCTTGTCTTTTTTAGGCCAAAGGCAGAAGTCAAAGCAAAGAAAGAAAAGTAAGTTTGTTTATCATCATTATTATTAGTTTTCTATTCAACAGTTATGGGTGATTTCAAGATAACAGATGTTTCTGAAACATTTGTTGACCGTGTGGATGGCTTTACATGTAGATGGTGCAGGGCATTTCTAAATACACGGATAAAAACTGCAATGACTGTGTTGATTGACTGGCGATGAGAAGCAGCCACCTGGACACTGTGCTAGCGGCTAACACTTAGCAGCCAGGCTATTAGCAGTAAAGCTCAAGTGTTGAAGATAAAGTACAGCTCTAGCTGTTCGTCTGGGTTGACCAATAAACTTGAGAGCATAAGGTACTTTAAGCAGTAGGAACTAGTCGTTCAGAAAAATGTGACTAGTCAGTGGATCTGAGTTTATATTATGTGAATGACTCAGAGTAAGTGCAGCTTTAGCAGTCTTTGCTGTCTGTATGTGAGTATGTGGGTGTGCATATATCCATCATTGACAAATTCATGCTGCTTGCATTGTCATAAATGCTGCATCCCATTTGCTTATTGTTCTATCAGTAATTTTAGGGTGGTTCACAGGAACTTTGGCTCATATGCTAACGCTCTAAATTAACTCAGATGTCCACAGCGCCAGTGCAGTTCACTTTGTAAACACACAGCACTCAGAGTTTACTTTATTTTCACTTATATGTAATTCCTAATATAAAGTTCCAGGAATTCCAGCTCACAACGTTTCAGTCATCTTGCCACTGTTTTTAAACAAAAAGTGTTCATACGTGACCACATCTGCAGTGCCATCAATCCTCTGAAGCTCACCCAGAATATCCTTAAAACTTTACATGCAGACTAAAGGTTATCATTGTTAACTAAAACTAAACCTAAAACCATAAAACAAATATGTATAAAAAAACAACAACATATATATATATATATATATATATATATATATATATATATATATATATATATATATATATACTGTATATTAAAAACCAAGCTTATTTTATTTCAGCTAATTATCAATTAAGGCAATAACTCTTTTGCGTTTAGCTTAAATTGAAGTACTAAAATAACTCAAAATAAATAAATCGAAACTTAAATGTATAAATAAATAAAACAGAAAACTAATATGAAAACAGAAAATATTAAAAATAAAATCCATTTAAAATAAAATCATATATTTCATATTTCAAAACATTAACAAAAACTATAATGGTATATCAATGATACTAAAATAACATTTTCTACTCTAAACCATTAGCGTGCCCTCTGCTTGGCATTATAAAGAAATTAATGAATATACCTGTATATTAACAATTACAAATATGTAATTAACAGACATAATTGTGAGCGTGCAATGATTGCCAAATGAACGATGGATTATACAAAGACTGTGCAGTCATATTACTTATGTAAAAGAGAAAGTACAATGTATAAGAGAAAGTACAATGTGCAATATGGAATAAGTCCCGCCTTCTAAATATAAAAGCCAATCGCTAATTGGTAAAGTTGTTTTTGAGAAGCGCGCTTATGACTGCCCATGTGTATTGGCTCGTCTAATCAAGGCATAAGAAACAACATTTATGGCGCAGTTCTTGACAGATTTTGTTGCTGATTTTAAATATGTTATTTAAATTTGAGTTTGGCATGCAATTTTTGAGACTACAGGATTCCCCTATTTATTTAGATAGGGCTTGGTCTTGGATGCCCACAACGTTGCAAATATGGCCGCCGAGTGAGCAGACTTTACTTGCAAGAGACTTTGGGTATTTTTTTCATAACGAAGCTTAATTGCTCGTGACTTTTCGCATATTGTGAACATTCAATATATTGACTTATATTTAGTGCGTAAAAATCCCTACAACCACAGCTCGTCATGACTCCCACAGCACGCCTTGACACACCCTGTTTCCCCACAACAAAACTAATAAAGTGAAACTCTTGACTGTTCTCACACCCAAACAGTGAAATCAACTTCCACTGAATGGTACAACAGCCGAATCCCTCCTAATCCTCAGGACAAACTCGAGACTCGCTGCTTTCAACAGGACTTCATCATGATGCAACACCCTAAACCAAACCTGCTTTTTCTTTTATTTGTGTTAGACATCTTTTTATAGCAAATACATCTCTATTTCTGGCAGATAACTATTCATAATTTAATGATTGCCATCTGCTGAACATGGCAGCCTGTCTCACAAAGAAATATTTTTAAAAAAGTAATTGCATTAGCATGCCCACGCTGAATCTGTGCCATCAGAAAGCTTTGCAGATCCTCGTGGAATAGCAGTGCCCACCATTCACAAATTTCTACAAAATCTCCCGCCCTTTGCATGTTTGTTTCTGAAATATTTTTTGGTAATATGTATTCATCTACAAATAAGAGTGCAGCAAAAAAAAAAAGTCTGGATTTAAATAGGCTAATACTTAATATGTATATGATTGGATCATTATGATTTACTTAACATCACTACATTTATTTCCATCAAGAGGTGCATCAATGTTTGGTCAAGATCTTGTATTACAATGTAAGAGTCCAGCACTCTGTAAAATCTCCTCCAGCACATCCCAAAGACTTTCAGTGAATGTAAGGTCTGGCCTCAGAGGAGACAATTCATGTGTGTAAATGATTCTTCATGCTCCTCACAACCATTATTTCACAATCTGAGCCTGATGAATCCTGACTGTCATCCTGGAATATGGCTGATGACTATGACTGTCATCCTGATGTGTCTTCCTATATGGCGGAAAAGATATACACCATCAGTTAGGGTTAGAAGAACTGTTGCCAAACATATAACATGCTAGAAACATAATAATCACTACAATAATGATCCAATCATTGACTCTTAAGTATTTGTCTATTTAAATCCAAGTTTCAAAGCAGCTTCACAGTCTTACACAGGAGTGTAACATAATTAATGACGCAAACTTCAAATGAGACAAATTCATATTCTACTGTAAAGCAGTGCTAAAAAGACAAAAGTGTCATTATTCAACTCAAGTCAGTTCAACAACAGTGTCAAAAGATTTATTCAGCTACAAAACAGAAGACAACAGTGGTATTCATCTAAATTCAGTTCAAGTTTTGTTCTCATCTGATAGTGTCAGTGCATTAAATTGGTAATATTCCTGAATATTAAGGGGCCTTTCACAATGATGGTTGCGCTGCTTTCTCCTCCTTTATGGCACCGAAAATAATAGCCGCTTGACAAATCGTACAGCTCTGGGTATCCCTGTACAGCTATGATCAGCTGTTCCTCCATCATGTTGTTACAGAAAGGGTGAAGCTGATTGGTTGGTTCTTGTCACACGCAGCGCATCATTCGGTAAAGTTGTGATTATTTCATTACTCTGCGGCGTAGACATGCCTGGATAAAACGAGCGTGTCGCTCTCTATATATTGCAACTAAGTGTTGTAAAAGAAAAAAGGATTGGTTGATTGATTTTGGGAACAGGAATGTGACCACAATAGACAGTTCATTCCCCTAGTAAAATGCCTTAAAACATGGCTGGTGCAATCTAATTTTAGAGCAAGAACAATCCATTTCATAAGAGTTGAGTGTGGAGCTTGTCATGTGTCCTCCAGGCCGCTCTGAGGGTTTTACAGCCCATAGTAAAAGCCTAATTTGCTCCACATATATCTCTTAAGACCTGATAACAGACTCTTTTATAGGATGGTTTCAGTTTCTGTTTTGGGGTGAGGTTTTGCTCTTTATGGCAGCTGTAAGATGGTGGCTGTGAAGACCACCCGCTTACTCTCACACCACAGTTGCTCAAGGCTGACCCTTGCCTGCTTCCACATACTAATCATAGTAGCAAGTGTCTGTCATTAACCCACTTTTATTTTAAGCCTTTTAAATAGTAGGTGATCCTGAGACAGAGGCTATTGTTGGGTACTGTGAGCTGCTTCACAAACCTCTTTTAGTGCTATTGTGTCTTAACCTGTGTGTTTGAGTATACATAGGCCCCAAAAGTAAGTAAGTAAGTAAGCCACATAAGCCAGTCCATTGTGATACATAACATAAATAACATAAATATTAAATCAAATGTCAGTCATTTTAGGGAAAAATAGCAAAACGAGGCTTTTTTACCCAAGCGACACATTTACATGTATGCATTTAGCAGATGCTTTGATCCAAAGAAACCTACAAAAGAAGAACAAAAGCAATTTGTCAATGAGCCAACAATATTCACAATATATAATGTCAGATTTATTAAGTCAAGTCACCTTCACAATAGATAGATTGTTTCGAAGCAGCTTCATAATAATAAATAGGAAAGTAGCAGAATTAATGATGGAACACTATAAAAAGTGATCAGTTGACTTAACTTAAAAAAATGAGTAAACCCGTTGCCTTAAATTTATTAAGTAAATAAACTTCATGGTTAATAAAAAAAAAGTAATATGGAATTGTCAAGTTCACATAACTTATTTTTGTTCAAATAAGCATTTTGTTTATTTACTTAATCTTAAGGCAACGGGTTTACTCAATTTTTTTAAGTAAGTGAACTGAACACTTTTTACAGTATGAGACACATTCAAATGCTGCTTTAAAGCAGCTGTAGCAGGACACTAGTGTTGTTATTCAGCTCAAATCAGTTCAGTTCAATATCAGTTCAAAAGTTCATTCATTATGAAATAGCTTCAGCTATAAAGCAGAAGACTGTGTGATATTATTCAGCTCAATTTTTGTTTAAAATGTCAAGTGTCATTTAAAAATGGCCCAGAAAGTAAAGGTAGTGCTGATAAAAACTTTTGCAGCATTTGATTTTGCTCTGATATTTTGTGTCTAATGGAATGACATTCACACTTTCAAGTGTCCAACTGCGGTAGGTTCTGGTCAAGAAAAGCACCCCGTTTAATTGGATGTGCAACGGCTTTGTGTATCTCTGCACTTTGCTAGGTTAATGTGAGCGTACAGAGATGGATCAGGTTAGCTGCGAAGGCTAAATTAAATCCGTTGAATGGGGCTAAATGCTCACGCTGTCTCTCAGCACGTAGGCACGTAGGGTGGGGGGTGGGGGGTCCAGCGTCTCTGGGTTCTGATTCACAAGCTCAAGTTCAGCTCCTTGTGCTTCGATCCTTACCTCTAAGCTCCTCAAACACACACACACACACACACACACACACACACACACACACACACACACACACACACACACACACACAAACACAAACACAAACACACACACACACACACACACACACACACACAGATCACACACACAGACACACGTACACACATGCTACAGCTCAAGCTATTCAGCTGCTTGTATGGACTAAAGCGCCTGTCGTTGATTCCTTATGAGGGCTGTTCTTGACACGCTGCTTCTCGCTTTAATTGGTAGTGATTAGTGTTGTCACAATAGCAAAATTTCAGAAGTCAGTACTAACACCAGTCCAGTTTCACGATTGATAGTATCAATTCTGAAACCATAGCAAAAATTAATAATGAATATGTATACTACTTTATTTAAAATGTTAATATAAATATACAAATTAGGTCCAAAACAGTGGCATTTAGCCTTTACACTTCCGTTCAAAAATTTTGGGACTGTAAGATTTTATGTTTTTGAAAGAAGACTTTTCTGCTCACCAAGGCTGTATCTATTTGATTACAAATACAGACAAAAAGTAATATTGTGAAATGTTATTTCAATTTAAAAGAACTGTTTGTGATATATTTAAAAATGTAATTTACAATCAAAAGCAGAATTTTCAGCATCATTACTCCAGTCTTCAGTGTCAGATGATCCGTCAAAAATCATTCTAATATGTCTGATTATTATCAGTGTGAAAACAGTTGTGACAGTTTGAAACATTATAAGTGTCTCTTTACTGTCACTTTTTATCAATTTAATGCATCCGTGCTGACTAAAATTATTAATTTCTTTAAAAAAAACCTGAAACAAAAAAATAATAATTTTGAACGCAGTAGACTTTTTTTAGGCATCAACTTGTTACCAGAGTACCTGTACTTTTGACATCCCTAGTGCTGATAGATCTTTCTCAGCATGACTGTTCGAAACTTCATTTAGATGTCCTACTCTTGCGTTATTTTCCTTTTTTGCAGAAAACCCAGAGTGGGGAGGGTTAAAAGCCGAAAGAGAGCAAGAGAGGGAGATACGGGCGATCTCAACGCCTCGGCTCACCTGCGCTCAAGCAGTATTTTGCTCTCAGTCATTGGCTTTATTTCAGGGCAGTTTGTTTGCACTTTGTAATCTCACTCAGTCTGCATTTATTTGTACTCATATTCACACTGTTGGCCCAAGGCCCGCAAAGAGGAAAGCAGCCAAAGGTAAATAAACAGTGGTTGCATGGCTGTCTCTGTCATTATCATACTAATCTGCTGCCACAGCTGGGATGACGCCACGCTCATGTGATCCTCACCTGTATTTCATCCCCATTGACGTTCCTGACAACAGAAGCTTGAATCTCTTGGAGATGGGCTCTTGTCTGCACTACACTGAAACAAGTTAAAGGGTTAGTTCACCCAAATGAAAATTCAGTCATTAATTACTCACCCTCATGTTGTTCCAAATCCGCAAGACTTTCATTGATGATGAATGAAGATCTTTTTAATGAAATCTGAGAGCTTTCTGTCCCTCCATTGACAGTCTATGCAACTCCCACAAATAGAGATCGTAAAACTAATTCATATGAATTTAATTGAATTTAGGCATTTATTCACAAATAAACATTGAACAGCAAACATAAACAGAAGCTCAACCGAACCTGCTTGAAACACGAGAATAAACCTCATTGGTTCTTGCTGAAGCTCAAATGTGCTGCGTAATATGAGAACAAACCTCATTGGTTCTTGCTGAAGCTCAAATGTGCTTTGAAACAAGAGAATGAACCTCATTGGTTCTTGCTGAAGCTCAAACGTGCTGCGAAACACGAGAATGAACCTCATTGGTTCTTGCTGGAGCTCAAACGTGCTGCGTAACATGAGAACAAACCTCATTGGTTCTTGCTGAAGCTCAAACGTGCTGCGAAACGAGAATGAACCTCATTGGTTCTTGCTGGAGTTCAAACGTGCAGCGAAACAAGAAAATGAACCTCATTGGTTCTTGTTGAAGCTCAAACGTTCCTCGAAACAAGAGAATGAACCTCATTGGTTCTTGCTGAAGCTCAAACGTGCTGCGCAACATGATAATGAATCTCATTGGTTCTTGCTGAAGCTCAAATGTGCTGCGTAACATGAGAATGAACCTCATTGGTTCTTGCTGAAGCTCAAATGTGCTGCGTAACATGAGAATGAACCTCATTGGTTCTTGCTGAAGCTCAAACGTGCTGCGTAATCTGAGAATGAACTGCGCTTCCGGCGACCCGAGTTTAATTCCCAGCTCGAAGTCCTTTGCCGTTACCGTTCCCCTCTCTCTCCACCTCACGCTTTCCAGTAAAAATCTCTACTGTCCCTATCCAAAAAAGTCCAAAAACATAACTTTAAGAGAACATTTGGACTAATTGGCGGCCATCTTTTTACAAGATGTCTGTTGTTGATGGGTAATTTATCGGTATTTGCTCTGGAGAGCTTGACGCTCGAATGAGGCGAATTCGCGCCGCAGGAATTTTTTACGCGCGTAACGCGTCTTTGCATTGACTTGAACATTGAAATCACTCGCGCTAGACGCTCTATTCGCGTCCGGTGTGAACGCACCATTAAGGGTTTGGAAGGACATGAGGGAGAGTAATTGATGACAGTACTTTCATTTTTGGGTGAACTAAAACCTGTTTTGTTCAGTTTAAGCAAGTAACACTATTTTAAAAAAATTTTAATAAATAATTTTGTTTACATAGTATTTTACCTTGACACCAGAGTGTTGATGTGCTTTACTGACTGCAGAAATTATTGTGGGTTTTATTGTTTTTTTAATAACAGAAAATATGATGCACAATGTGAAAAGACATCACAATAAATATAAAGGATTTTACAGTAGTTTTTATTTATAGTAAGTAAGCTAAATGAAACACTGACAAACAGTTTAGTTTTATCTTAAGGGAAAAATAGGGTGTCATATAGCTAATTTGACTTTTGTTCATGGTGAAATTAAGTTGTGAAAAGCCTGAAAATTATTATATTGACCTACATTTAGTACAATTTTAGCTTATGTTTGAAGAAAATATATTAATTAAGTATGGTATGGTCTTTATCATGAAATTTAATTTGTATGGATGTTTTTTGGAAAATAAATATTTTGATTAATATTACAACAAAATGTATGGTTTGAACCAAACCAAAATATAATTTTAGAAAAACTGGAGTATTTTTTTTTTTACTGTAGGTGTAGGTGCACTGTTATGCAATTACATTTTCTTTAATCAATTTTAGATGACGGGTTTGTGCATGGAACCATTTTAGAAATGATTCAACCTCATACTGCTATACTTTGGCAAGTTTCTGTAGTTTTGACCATTTTTGCAAACATTGCTTTTGCGTCATACTGCTTTCAGTTGTGTATATGTGAAAGTGTGTGTGTGTGAATGCAGCTGTCTGTGTCAGTCCAATAACTGTTCCTAGCTGAATTCAATGCTGCCACTAATCACCATGTCTCATGTGTGATGGATGGATGAATGAATGGATGAATTCACACACAATCACAGCTTTCATTCTGCCACTAATGCTAACCATATTTAAAACTAAGCAAAAATCAAACAAACAAACAAAAAACAAACTTTTAAAAGTTCCTGCAGTCTGATCCTGTGGAGGTTGTGTGTGATGGCGAGAGGCATGAGTGTGTGTGTGCGTCACTCCAGCGCTGTGCCCAGATCACTAGTGCTTAGATGTCTCTCTGTCTCTCCTTTCTGCTTCCCTTGCAGCCACTGTGAGCCTTGCTCAGAGAGAAGAAAGCGCTTGTATGTGCAGGACCCCCTCACCTGTAAATGCTCCTGCAAATTCACACAATTGCAATGCAAGTCCAGACAACTTGAGTTAAACGAAAGAACTTGCAGGTTTGTTTATGAACTGTTACGACGTGCAACATGCATCTTCTCATCCAGTCCCATCTGAAGCTCTTTCTCTTTGCATGCTTATAGCGCTTGTTGCATTTTCCCACTTATATGTGCATGCTTAGGGTGACGTAGTGTGTGTGTGTGTGTGTGTGTGTGTGTGTGTGTGTGTGTGTGTGTGTGTGTGTGTGGTTTATTGCTGTGAGATTCAACCTTTGATGTCAGAATCTAGTGCATTACTGCCTCGCACTAATAAAGACATCATGTTTTCTGGTGTCAACACTTGGCATTACTGACATTAACAAGATATTCTGTCAACAAACAATGTGACTATGTTTTTGAGTAAACAGGCAGGGATGGTGCATATGTGTGTTTGTAAAGTGCAATTCACAAATCCTGCTCTCATTGATTCATTCTATCATGTCAGTTATTGCCATTTTATGTTCATAATGAGTCAGAACTTAATTTGGCAAGAACACGTGCCATTAGCTCTTCAAGTTTCAGATGCATAATATGAGATCATCTTGAATTATACAGTATATGTGAATATAAACGTGTCCATGCTGTTTGCTTCTCATCAACTGCCCCACTAATTTGAACTGTGTGATCTTCTGAGGCCTTTCCTGGCATTCTGTATATGTTGTCCACATTTTATTGTTATATTTAGTGGAGATCATAGCATACTTTGATCCTGTGTTCGTTCACCCAAACCAAATTTTAACCCCATTCAAAAGTCTAACCTCTGAACATTTTTACATAACGACATAACCCCATACTACCATGCGTAGTCACGGTATGCAACGGAGCACACTGCATGAAATATAGTGTCACACAATACAATAATCAGACTGCCAGAGATGCAAAATAACTGTATCTAGCTAAAAAATGATAACATGACACTCTGAATAAAACAAGATAGACTACAAATCTTAAAAGTATGTTTACTTGCAGATAATATAATATTAATAAAGTAAAAGACCACTTAAGTCCACTTAAAGAGAGTACACTATTAAATTAAAAGTATTAAAGATTATTGTTTTGATAATCTTTTGTCGTGCTTTAAATAAGTACGCTTATTTTGATGTGTTGATTAAGTGTCCAAAAATATTACACACTTATATTTATAAAATATTCACACTTAACTATTTTCTTTTAAAGTATATTATTTCATAAGGCCATTTGTCATGCTCATTCAGTATTCATTGTATTGTGCCAGTGCTCTGACTGGTTGTGGGGTTTTGGGTTGGTGAAGTCACAGGCTTTCCTTGACATATATTGGCATAGCTTCCCCTGTGCAGATCTCTAACCAATCCTCTGTTCTCTTTCAGATGTGAAAAACCAAGATGATGAGCGGCACGCTGGGCAGAACACTGAATGAAGGAATTTTTTTTTACAGCACAGCACTTTTTAAACCTGAGGATGCATTCCCTGGACGAACTGCAAACACTACCCTGAACGAAAGACAAAGAATGAAATGAGGGCAGGAGATATCATCCTAATGTATATTTTTAAGATATTAATATATGAATATATAGAATATATATTAAATGACAATGTGTGTCGCTGCTATCACCTGAATTACTACAAACATGTAAACGAAGACGCTGCTTGGCGTGTGAATGGGAAAAATTGCAGTGCCATTGCACCTGGGCCTTTGATTGGACAGAACACAGTGGGGTAATGCTTCACTGGATCATCCGGCTATGGATTCACATCAAAAGACTCGGATCGAGTGTCCAAGACTTCACTGAGAGGTGCAAACGATAACCTCCACCCCTTTATATGAACAGTTACAGACTGTCAATCAAAGGAGAGGAAGTGACATAGTAAAGACTCTTTCCAGACTGTTCGGAACAGTGGGTCCAGGCACGGGATACGAATGCGGAACTATCTATTTCTGTGATGTCACTCTTACTAGGGTGAAGTCTTAGTCAAAAAGATACCTGTACTGACTAACACCCTATAGGACTTGGTGTGATAATACTAAAGGGATATTACATGTATGTATATATGGAAATAATAAATAAATAAAAAAAGGATAAATGTGACAAAACTTTTACCAAGGAATGGAATCATTCAGTTCACAGCAGTAATAAAAGATAACTCAAATATTTAAGGTTCATAACGTTTTCCAAAGAGAATATTGCACACAACTTTAGGAACTGGTTATTACCACACGATATCTGTATATACAAATCTAATATCCCTTTATGTAGTTCACTTCATCTAATTTATAATGTTAGAATATGTTCAGTATTCTGAGTATTTAATTTGATCTATTTATATGCAGTGTTATTGTTGATATTGTTTTGCTTTGTTTCCTATCGACATTGTCATCAATCTGAAAAACTGTGGACGGCTTTTATAGAACGAAAGACAAATGAAAAGAGAGACAAACACTTCAACATTCCTGAAAGCGCCTTTTTTGTTTATTTCAACATTTTTGTATCAGCAATCAGTTTGGTGGAGATACGAGACCTGCGGACGAGAACACGAAACATTCTCTTTGTGTGAAAGTGCCAGAAATGTTTTTTTTTTCTTTGTTTGTTTTCCATGTACAGCCACATTTTCAGTATATTTTCACAGTAATATATTTATTGGTGCTGTTAAATATTAACATCCTTTTGTGTTTTTAGTATAACTATTAAACATATTTATTTTCAAATGATATTGTTTTTTATTAAAGCAAAAATGGATTTCTGTTTGGTGAGTGTTTTTGTCAGTCCACAATTGGCAGTTGCACGCACTGACATTATGTCCAAAATGTTGATACATTTTTCAAAAGGAGAAAAAAAACTCCCGAATTATCCACTAACTGTAGGACAAAGCATTTGCACAAAAATGCACAAATGACACATTAAGACAAGTTGCTGTAAAGCAATAAAGAATGTCTACTATCAGATATTCCAAAAAGTTATTATAAAACAACTTCTCTAAAAACGTCCCAGGTTACGTATGTAACCCTGGTGCCCTGATAGGGAATGAGACGCTGCGTTTGAGACGCGGTGGGAACGCTCTGCGTGATTACGTCGTGAAGCACGTGTAAAATCAGTCCAATGGAAGCCCGCAACAACATAGGTGACGTCATAGACCAGGAAATTATAAAGCACCCCTGAATTCAGACCGCGACAGCCTCTGAAAAACCTGAAGCAAGTCGATCAGGGCATGCAGGAAGTATGGCAGATAAACGCAGCGTCTCGTTCCCTATCAGGGAACCAGGGTTACATACGTAACCTGAGACGTTCCCTTTCAAGGGAACTCGAGCTGCATTTGAAACGCGGTGGGAACCCCATACCCACTTCGCCATAGTGACAAATGACCGTTCTGTGTGAAGTCCGGCGCACACTAAGAAGCAAGCAACCTCGCCCCAGGAGTGGAGAGGTCAAGGTCATAAAACCTGACAAATGTATGCAGAGAGGACCATCCTGCCGCATTACAAACATCAAGAAGGGAAACACCCGAAATTAAGGCCATAGAGGCCACCATACTCCTAGTAGAATGGGCCCGAACAGCCATAGGTGAAGGCTGTCCGGCCGCTTAATAAGCCAATGAAATAGCCTCAACTATCCATTTGCTCATCACCTGTTTAGATGCAGGGCATCCTCTCTTGAGTGACCCAAAGCAGACAAATAACTGCTCAAACTTATGCCACAGGGCAGCTCCGTGGACGTAGGCATCTAAAGCCCGAACGGGACATAACAGGTTAAGTTGTTCCTAATCTGGGGTTTTAAAAGATGGAGGATAAAAGGCCTGCAACGCGTTCTTTGATGGGCTCGATGGGAGCCAAAGCCAGACCTTCAAGTACAATGGCCAAATCCCAAGCCGGTGCTCTAGAGTGTAGTGCAGGTCTCAACCTCAGTGTACCACAGAGAAAACGAGTAATTAAAGGATCTCTCCCGATAGAAGTACCCCCCAGAGGGGTGTGGTAGGCCGATATCACCGCCACGTAAACCTTTAAGGTGGAAGGAGATGATCTGGCAGAGAAACGATCTTGCAGGAAATCAAGAACTGAACCAACAGGGCAGTTACCAGGATCTAAGTGACGTTCACCACACCAGGTGGTGAATAATTTCCATTTCAATGCATAAAGTCTTCTCGTGGAAGGAGCTCTGGATTGGAGAATGGTCTCCACGACATCCTTCGAGAGACCGGATTGCCTGAGCCGGGCCCCCTCAGAGGCCAGGCCCACAGTTTCCACAACTCCGGCCGAGGGTGAAATATCGTGCCCTCTGCCTGGGACAGCTGGTCCCTCCTGAGTGGAATCTCCCTGGGAGAGCCGTCCAGAAGAAACACTAAGTCCGAGAACCAAACTCGGGTCGGCCAGTAAGGGGCTACTAATAGCAGACGAGCCCCCTCCCGGCGAACCCTCTCCAGAACCCCCGGAAGCATAGATATCGGGGGAAATGCGTACAGGTGCAGCCTCTGCCACACCTGCACCATCGCATCCAGACGAGAGGAGCTGGATATGTGAGGGAGAACCATAGCGGACAATGGGTGTATCGTATGATGCGAAAAGGTCTACTTGAGCCTGACCGAACTCCTCCCACAGGAGCTCCACCACCTCGGGGTGAAGTCTCCACACCCCGGGCCTCAGCCCCTGTCTCGACAGAATATCTGCTCCCACATTCTGACGCCCCGGAATATATACTGCCCTGAGTGATAGCAATTTCCCCTGGGCCCATAAGAGGATCTGATGGGCCTGTTTGCAAAGGTTACGTGACCTCAGACCCCCCTGATGGTTGATATAAGAGACCACCGATGTGTTGTCTGTGCGGACCAACACATGATGGCCTCTCAGGTCTGGCAGGAAATATTTGAGCGCTCGAAATACCGCCATCATCTCCAAACGATTTATGTGCCAGGAACATTGATGGTCCTGCCAAAGACCTTGCGCAGAGCGGCCACTCATGACCGCCCCCCATCCCGTGAGGGAAGCATCCGTCGAAAGCGTGACGCGTCAACAAGAAGCCCCCAGCACTGGTCCCTGGGCGAGGAACCAAGGCACGTAAAGTAAAACAGTGGATTCAATAGCAAGTAAAAGGTTGAAATGTAATGAGTGGTCAAGTGGTGCAAGTGTCCAGGAACAATCGCGCTTGGCAGCACGGGGACGCCGATGAACAACCCGGTATCCCGTGGTGGTGAATGGATGAAAAGATGTGCAATACGACATCTGAACAAACTCAGGAACAAGAAGATACTTCCTCGTTGGAAGAAATCAGAGTTATGGGAACTGGAACACAGAATCCAAAGTGCAACACAGGGAACTTGAAGACAGGCAGGAGACAAGAAAAAACACCAGGAAACATCCACAACAATCTGACAAATACAAAACGAAAACTGTGAGCATAAGTCTAAAAGTGATGAGATAAAACATATTCTTGTGGACTCTAATTTGGACTTCCTATACTTATCTGAAACTTGGTTGAATAAAAACTCACCATCCGCTGCCATACATATTCCTGGCTATAATGCTTTTAGGAAAGATAGAAAAGGTGGGGAGCTATTGCTATACATCAAAGACCATATATCATGTAAAGAGGTTCAATGCTCAGTTGAGAATGAACTTGAGTATATTTGCCTTAATATTAGTATTTCACCACAAATGTCCTTCTCTCTAATTGGAGTGTATAGACCCATCTGCAAAAGCTATTTTCTTTGACAAATTAGAAACTGTTCTAAAGGAATGTAGGACTGGGCAGGAAATACTAGTAATGGGTGACTTCAATGTTAATTGGGAGGACAAAGGCACTAGTAAAGCACAGCAACGGGTCTCTAATAAATTTGATTTTACTCAACTAATTAAAGGGCCCACTAGTGTAACCCTGTCCTCAAAAACTCAAATTGACTTGATATTCACCAATAAATCTGAAAGGGTGTCAAAATCCTTTAACATGGTCACTGGTATGTCTGACCATAACCTCACTCTTATAGCCAGAAAGCTCACTAAATCCCGTTTTTATTTAAAACATAACACCAAATCTAGCCAATTACGAATACCCAAGTGTGATGTTGATGAATTTGACAGAGATATCAAAAGTATTAACTGGGAGCAAATCATAGCTGGTGTAGATATGGATAATGACTCAAATGTCATCATGTCCACAATCCAAAACATAACAAAGCGATTCTTCAAGAAAAGTAAATCTAAAGGGAATAGTACATATACCCTCCCCTGGATCTCTAGTGACAGAAGGAGATTAATGAAGGAGAGAGATAATTCTTTAAAGCTATCTCTCAAGTCCAAATCATTGACTGACAGGCATAGATTTGTGTCCTTGAGAAATAGGGTAATAAAGGAAATCAGGGCAGCTAAATCTAAATTCTTTGTTGACCTCATACGGGGCGCTAAGGGTAATCATAAACAAGTCTGGGACTGTCTGCATAAATTAACAGGGAAAGGTCATAATAAGGCAACAAAGCAGCTGGAGATCAAAGACAATGGTACGTTATATAAGGAACAAGCTGAAATTGCGACTATTTTTAATAACCATTTTGTCAATTCTGTGAGACCAATTGTACATAGTCCCATAAGTGGTCCACTACACTCCTCACCAATTGATGTATCAAAGCCAGTCTTCACTCTGACTGATATATCTGAACCCGAGGTTAAGTCTAAAATTACTTCTCTTAAGAATTCCAAATCAAAAGACATATTTGGACTGGATTCCATGTTCGTAAAGAAACATGTTGCTTCCCTTACAGGGCCTATTACTAAAATCATAAATGCCTCTTTTAAGGAGGAAAAATTTCCAAATGACTGGAAGTCAGCCATTGTTGTACCAGTATATAAATCAGGAGATACAACTGATATGAATAATTATAGACCAATTAGTATTTTACCCGTCTTGTCTAAGATCTCTGAAAAATGCGTGGCTGAGCAATTGACTGAACATCTGTCACGTTTTCTATGTGTTATTAGTTCAGTTTTGTGATCTTGTTCACCCCCGTCTTTTGTGATTTTGGTTCAGTCCTGTTAGTTTTCCCGCTCCTCGTTTGTGTTCAGTTTCTTCACCTGTGTTCTGTTAATCATCCCATTAGTCCCAGTTCTTTTAAGCCTTGTGTTTTCCCTCAGTGTTTGTTGGTCGTCGTCGATGTAAGGTTGTGTGTTTTTGAAGTCCTGGAGTTTCTTTTGTTTCTGTCTGTTCCTGTAAGTTTAGTTTGTAAATAAATCAACTATACTTCAGTTCCCGTGTCCTCGTCTTCGGCATCCTGCAACAACCCTGACAGAACGACCAACCTTACAAAAACCGAAAATGAGCCAAAGGAGGAAGAACAAAAAGGTGAAACCATTTCACACACCTATCCTCTTTCAAGGTGAGCGCTCATTAGAAGAGTATGCGGGGCGTTACCTAGAGCTCTATGATGATGTGACGTTGGATGAAGAGGAACTGAAGCAGAGTTTCTGGGGTGGTCTGAAGGACCCGCTAGCCCAGATAATTCTGGTGAAGGACCTCAATATGTCCTTTTATGAGTTTGTGGATCACACGCTATGGCGTGTGGATCCAACTACCTCGTAGAAGATCTCCCACTCCAATCAGTTCCAAGCCCGCCAGAACCGGAGCCAGTGTCTGCTGTTCCAGAACCAGTCTTCGAGCAAGAGCCGGAGCCAGTCTTCGAGCCAGAGCCTGAACCCATCGCCTGCCTGCCTGAACACACCACACGTGAGTCCACACGAGAAGACACAGCGCTGATTGTGATGTGTGCGGCGATTCTGTGTGTGTGGGCTACACGCACATCAGCTCTGGCCCATGAGTCCAGTTCCGAGTCCCATGATGTGCTGGCCCCGTCCAGTTCCGAGTCCCGTGATGTACTGGCCCCGTCCAGTTCCGAGTCCCGTGATGTGCTGGCCCCGTCCAGTTCCGAGTCCCGTGATGTGCTGGCCCCGTCCAGTTCCGAGTCCCGTGATGTGCTGGCCCCGTCCAGTTCCGAGTCCCGTGATGTGCTAGCCCCGTCCAGTTCCGAGTCCCATGATGTTCTGGCCCCGTCCAGTTCCGAGTCCCATGATGTGCTGGCCCCGTCCAGTTCCGAGTCCCATGATGTGCTGGCCCCGTCCAGTTCCGAGTCCCATGATGTGCTGGCCCCGTCCAGTTCCGAGTCCCATGATGTGCTGGCCCCGTCCAGTTCCGAGTCCCATGATGTGCTGGCCCCGTCCAGTTCCGAGTCCCATGATGTGCTGGCCCCGTCCAGTTCCGAGTCCCATGATGTGCTGGCCCCGTCCAGTTCCGAGTCCCATGATGTGCTGGCCCCGTCCAGTTCCGAGTCCCATGATGTGCTGGCCCCGTCCAGTTCCGAGTCCCATGATGTGCTGGCCCCGTCCAGTTCCGAGTCCCATGATGTGCTGGCCCCGTCCAGTTCCGAGTCCCATGATGTGCTGGCCCCGTCCAGTTCCGAGTCCCATGATGTGCTGGCCCCGTCCAGTTCCGCGCCAGAGCCCGTTGATCCTGCGCCAGAGCCCGTTGATCCTGCGCCAGAGCCCGTTGATCCTGCGCCAGAGCCCGTTGATCCTGCGCCAGAGCCCGTTGATCCTGCGCCAGAGCCCACTGATCCTGTACCAGAGCCCACTGATCCTGCGCCAGTCCTGTCCAGCCCAGAGTTTCCTTTGCCGCTGGTCCTGCTTAGCTCAAAGCCCTCTTCACTGCTGGTCCTGCCCAGCCCAAGACCCTCGTTGCTGCCGGATCCCCCCTTTCCTGTCAATTTCCCCATTAAAATTTCGGGGGGGCGCCCACCCGAAGGGTCCTCACTGCCATGGCCGCCCGAAGGGTCAGCTCCGCCCTGGACGCCCGAGGGTCCGACAGCTCCGCCCTGGATGCCCGAGGGTCCGACAGCTCCGCCCTGGACGCTCGAGGGTCCGACAGCTCCGCCCTGGACGCCCGAGGGTCCGACAGCTCCGCCCTGGACGCCCGAGGGTCGGACAGCTCCGCCCTGGCCACGCCCACAGCCTGATCCGACAGCTCCGCCCTGGCCACGCCCACAGCCTGCTCCGCCCTGGCCACGCCCACAGCCTGTTCCACCCCGGTTCCCCGAGCTACCAGCTCCGCCCTGGAGGCTTCCCGTCCCTGCACCACCATGCCCTCGTCAGCCTCAAGGGCGCCCACCCTCCCACCCCTTTGGATGTTATACGGCGCGAGGGCGCGCCTTCGGGGAGGGGGAGGTTCTGTCACGTTTTCTATGTGTTATTAGTTCAGTTTTGTGATCTTGTTCACCCCCGTCTTTTGTGATTTTGGTTCAGTCCTGTTAGTTTTCCCGCTCCTCGTTTGTGTTCAGTTTCTTCACCTGTGTTCTGTTAATCATCCCATTAGTCCCAGTTCTTTTAAGCCTTGTGTTTTCCCTCAGTGTTTGTTGGTCGTCGTCGATGTAAGGTTGTGTGTTTTTGAAGTCCTGGAGTTTCCTTTGTTTCTGTCTGTTCCTGTAAGTTTAGTTTGTAAATAAATCAACTATACTTCAGTTCCCGTGTCCTCGTCTTCGGCATCCTGCAACAACCCTGACAACATCTTAACAGTAGAACCTTTTAAAATGCACTCCATGCAATTTGGCTTTAGAGCCAATCACTCCACTGAGACAGCAAATTGTTTCTTTGTGGAAAACATCAAGTCAAAATTGGATAAAGGAGGTGTAGTTGGAGCAATTTTCTTAGATCTGAAAAAAGCCTTTGACACTGTCAACCATAAAATGTCTTATTTTAATTTCTCAAACAGTGTTACTGACTGGATGAGATGTGCATTCCCTCTTAGGTCCAGTTCCTTTGGCCAATTATGCTTTTCTGTGAGAGCCTCTAAACTATGGAACCAGTTGCCAGTGGACATTAGAGATTCCACCTAATACCATATATTCTCACACCATCTTAAGGACTGGCTTTTGAGCATACAAAAATGTGAACACCTCTCATACTAATTAATGTAGGTCTACCTCTATACTTTAGCTGTCCTGTAACCTATGGTATATGTATGATTGATAGATGATAGATGGTTACTTTTTAACTCCCCTAACAGTTGTATGGCTGTATGGTTATATGTTATATGTTTTATGATATTATGTTTTAATGGAGCCAGTGCTATGGCATTATGTTCTATTGTCGTGTATCAACTGCTGTGTTATTTAATGTTTTTATTTTTATTTTAGCCATTATGTGCCTAGTATAACATCTTGCCAATGGACTACAGTTAAAAATTAGCCTGATGGCTAACACTGGCACATTTACAGTGATGTTAATTAATGTGCACTGTCCTTAAATAAATAAATGAAATGAAATAGGTGTCGCTGATCAGATGCAGCTGGCACTGCTGATCAGATGCAGCTGGCTACGCTGATCAGCAGTAGTGATCAGCGACCACACGACAATACAAGGCAAGAAAGATTCAGCGAATTCATGAACCGTGACAGTAACCCCTCCCTCCTAGTCCACCAGGTACTGAAATACACGTCCCCTCTGTCTCGAGTCCAGAATATGATTGACCGAATACGTAGGTTCCCCGTCTACGAGTCGCAGCAGTGGGGAACTGTGTCTGGCGGGTTAATGTGAGAATGAAACACGGGTTTTAATTTAGGGACATGAAAAACGGGATGAATTCTCCTGTACCCAGGAGGAAGTTTGAGTCGGACTGCCACCGGACTAAGGACTTTGGGGACAGTAAACGGGCCTATGAATTTGAGAGCTAACTTAGAAACGGAGCGGAGCGGAATGTTCTTGGTTGAAAGCCACACCTTTTGACCAACGACATATACGGGAGGCCTTGACCGGTGGCGATCGGCCTTAGCATTAGTGCCCGACTCCACATGGAGCAGAGTCTAACAGGCTCTGTTTCATGTGCGGTGACACCCCTGGAAGAAAACGTGAGCGGAGGGGACCGCAACTTCGGATTCCAGACTAGGAAAAATTGGTGGCTGGTAACCTAAGCTACACTCAAACGGAGAGAGGCCCGTGGATGACACAGGTAACAAGTTATGTGCGTACTCAACCATTGAAAGTTGCTGGCTCCAGGAGGATGGATTCTTAGACACCAAACATCGCAAAACTCTCTCCAAATCTTGGATGGCTCTCTCGGTCTGACCATTGCTCGGAGGATGGTAACCCAAAGACAGACTGACCGTCGCTCCCAGTAACCTACAAAACTCTTGCCAAAATTTGGACACAAATTAGAGCCCCCTGACGGAAACCACGTTCACCGGGAGGCCGTGTAAGCAAAAGACGTGATCTACGACAGTCACCGCTGTCTCCTTGGCAGAGGGTAATTTGGGCAAGGGAATAAAATGAGCCTCCTTCGAGAACCGGTCCACTACATTCAAAACGAAAGTCTTGCCTTGGGAGGTCGGTGATGAAATCTAGCGCTATGTGGGACCAGGGTATCGAAGGGACAGACAGTGGTTGGAGGAACTATGGGTCGAATGTAAGTCTTACCAGTGGCACAAACCGAGCAAGCCAAGACAAAACTGTGAATGTCGCGAGCCATTAATGGCTAGGGCTGGACCAGAATATTCGAATATTCGTTCGGTGGGTTGGTATTCGATTTGAAAATTTGACATTCGAATATTCGTTTTTTGGGGGTTTTTTTGCACACCTGGGATTCCCCGCGAAACTGTTCTCACTCGCGCTTGAATAAGGCCGGCGACACACTGGCTGCATGGCGTGAGCGTCTCAGCTGTGTGGCATGTACGTTTTTATTTCAGCTCCCATGTTAACAGGTTGGAGTTTGCACACTGCCTGTGTGAAACACGCGTCTCAGGCGCGGCTCGAGCCACGCGGAAAATGCGTGCATGCTAGAAATAGAACCGACGCCTAACTGCAACGGGAGTGTTCTCTGGCTAGAGCGCAGAACAGCGGAGTTTGTATGGACCGAAGTGCATGCCTGAGCTTGTGTTTTGGGTTAAGCTGCGTTGCTTTGACATTGTGGAAAATAGAATAATAGAAACAAAATGTATTAGCCTTTTACCCGTTATTATCAATCTAAATTAATCTCGTTTTTAATTTAACTTAATTTCGTTTTTCTTTATTTAAATTTTGTTTTTTCTTTATTTAAGTTTCATTTTTCTTTATTTAAATTTCGTTTTTTCTTTATTTAAGTTTCATTTTTCTTTATTTAAATTTCGTTTTTCTTTATTTAAGTTTCGTTTTTCTTTATTTAAGTTTCGTTTTTCTTTATTTAAATTAATTTTTTCTTTATTTAAATTTCGTTTTTCCTTATTTAAATTAATTTTTTTCTTTATTTAAATTTCGTTTTTCTTTATTTAAATCTACCCTTTACTGTGTCAGTAATTTGTTAGTCAGAAAAATATTAGACTACCTTAAAAGTATTGCTTAATTTAACAGACCTGTGTGTGTGCGTTTTATATCGTAGTGGAGTGTCCGTTCTCGGAGCATATAAACCCTGCCCGCGTGAGGTGCGCTGCTTCCCGCTCGCGCTGTTCTGTAGCTGACTAAAAGTTTATTAATTCTGAATGTGTCGCGTCTCGCGTGTCCATCTATATTGCACCAAATGCAACACTGCACTCCCTTGTGAAGTCGGTTGGATGAACGGTTCTCGAAATAATCAAAATGCAAAAAGACAGACCAACACAGAGATTCCTGCCTTTATTAGTGAAAAGAATATGTTCAGCCCCCTCTCGCCGAAGCTTCAAATATTCGATGTTCATTACTACCGAAGCTTCGAAGCTCAAAAAATGGTATTCGGACCAGCCCTATTAATGGCCACCAGAATCGTTGCTTTACTAAAAAACTGGTGCGGTTTAATCCTGGATGACACGCCACGTAGGAGCAATGACCCCGTCGAATAACACTGGACCGTAACCCTTCCGGCACAAACAACCAACTCGGTGTGCTACCGAGATAAACCGAGATAAATAGTGTCTCGAGTAAAATGCACTCGGGAGTAGACGGGCGTTCGGATTGATCAATAATACGAGACAAGGAATGTTCTTGGAACCCGGGTGGTATGAGAGGGAAAAATCAAAACGGCCAAAAAAAAGTTGTCCCTACAGCCTTGGTGCACTGTGCACCTGCGCTCCTTCCACCCTCGACCTCGGCGTGGACCATCGGCCATTCGGTCTCGCCGGACTCCCTTGGCACGTCTGCTCCACTGAGGTCAGACATCGCTTCACCTCCATTGCAGACTTGCGGACCATCCGCTGCTCTCTGGTCCTCCACCCCTTCTGCTATGGCTTGCTCCATGGTGGCCCTCGTCAATGTACCTTCATGGCTCCTCCCTCCATCAACGCTGCCGTGGGGCACCACTCTGGCTGTGGCCTGGATGAACCGCCATCATCCCGTGCTCAAGGCCACCCCTTGGCTCACTCCACCTTTATCACCACCCTGGACTTTGTTTTTTTTCCGTCCTCCTACCGGTCGTCCGTCCAACCCCAGAACCATCATCTACTTGTCTGTGCCATCTCTTTGCCAGCCCCTCATCCTCTTCATTTGCCTATCTGTGCCATCCCTTCGCCAGTCCCTCATCCTCTTCATCTGCCTGTATGTGCCATCCCTTTGCCAGCCCCCTTAACCATCCCTTAACCATCTTCTCATCCTCTTCATCTTCTCTTCACGGCGCGAGGTCGCACCTACTGGGAAGGGACGTTCTGTCAGATTCACGTTAGATTGGACTTTTTATGTTTTGTCATCACCTGCCTACATCACTCATTTGTTGTCACGGACACTAATCACGTTCAGCTGTGCACTCATCAGTCACCATCATTTACACCTGTAAGTGTGTTCAGTTCTCTTTCAGTCCAAGGTTCGGTATTGTCTATGTTCAGTCTGTGTTGCTATCCGTTTGCCTTTCTGTTGGATTTAGAGAATTTAGAGAATAAACCTTTTGAATTTAATCGGATACGTCTTCCTCATCTGTCTGCCAGCAACCACCCGTGACATGTTACTGATGTATTTTATGTAAAATAAAATGTGACAATATCTTGAGCTCTTGTGTTCTAATAAAAATAATAAAATATATTGTGTTTATCACAGAACTTATTTCAGGCAAACCAAAACAATTGACTTCAGTACCATGGAAACAGAAATTCAAAAACTTAAATTAAAGACAAAAGACACTTAAACTTAAATTGTTTTTATAAAATCTTTATGCTCATTATTGTGACTATTTATGCAGCAGGTATACTCATCCTGGACTGGGCTATTAAATATTTATACAATAATAAGACACTTCAATGATGTAGACAAAGGAAAATGAAATCTATAGAAACAGGGTCATGTTTTATCTGCATGTCCTGTATTGAGCACCAAATTACTGGTTCAAACATTGTTTTACAACAGCCCTAAAATGAAACTGAGAGTAAACTGACCCCATGGGTTAGTTGCACTTCCTTATTAGATCATAAGAGTTACAGGAACAATTTACTTATGCAACACCCTTATTAAGGTTATTGATATATATTACAGCACTTTTTACAGTACTTTTTTACAGTACAATTACTTTTTAATCTAAAATCCTGACAGGGATTATAAGCAATGCTTTATTTCCTCTTCCTTTGGTTGTGTCAAATGAATGTGAAAACCTTCAGAATGAGATATAAATAAACATACACATTCAAGAAAGCTCTCAGATCTTCTTAAGTTTGACTTGTAAATTAACAGTTTACTGTAAAATATTTTTGTACTAATTTAATCTCCTCATAGTTGTTCCAAACATCTCAGGGTTACGTATGTAACTCCAGTTCCCAGAGTAGGTAACGAGATGCTGCAGAACACGGTGTGTAACTTAATGCCAAAACCTTTGGCCGACGCAGTGGATGATGTCCCACGGAGTGCCCGAGCATATAAATAAGGGCGCCTGCAAGACGTCATTCAAATTTTCTAAAAGAAGATGCGCAGGCCTGCCTGAAGAATGGTAATGTAACACAACGTCTGGTTCCCTTCTCAGGGAACCGGGATTACATACGTAACCCTAAGACGTTCCATTTTTTCAGGGAACTCGATCCTGCATCAGTTGCTGATGCTCTCAACTAGCTCAGTACTACAGGTGTTAGAACAGAGTCTTAAGCTTTATGCTCAACCGTTTCATGCTCAAATCCCCTAAAAGCAGAGCTAACAGGGGAGACTATAGACTTAGCCTCAGATAAGTCCATAGCACCACATTGATCAGCCAACCAGGTGAAGATGAAATAGAGAGTTGCTTGCAGCAACCTTACATATGATCCCAGACCTCAACACAAGCCTAGGAGAGCAGCATAGCGAAGGGAGCTTGCAAAGGTAGAATTCCCAACTTTCAGACTAATGATTTCTTCTGGGGAGGCAACAGGGAATGAGTCGTCAATTGCGATACAAACCCTCCCAACTGTCAAGCCCTGCTCCCACCTTCGAGTAGTCTGTTAGGATGAGGGCCAATCCATACACAAATAGCATAATCCTACGTCATTCCCCAAAATTGACAAATAGGTCCCACTCAATCTCAACTACCAGTAGGGCTGTGCGATTTATCATAATTTATATTTTGATTTCAATTCTGGCTTCCAACGATTATGAAAACAAGATAATCGAGGTTAAACGATTATTGTGACACTGCCACATTCCGTCCAGCACACCTTCCTTTTGTTCGCAGCAGTGCACTTTCGTTCCTCCCTAAAAGCTCAAACTTGACATCCAAATCAGTCAAATTAGAGAGTGCTGTAAAATGCAGTTTACTGTTGCTAAACTGCACGACGTGCTTGATATTAAACAGTTTTATTAAAAGCATATTGAGAGAGATACTGTTCCCTAGGCAGCCTCCTGTGTTTGCACTCTGAGACGAGGGAACGAGCTTTAGCATAAGCAAAGTTGTGGGCTTCAGATACACGCCTAAAAGGTCAAAAAGCCTACTCACAATTATATAAAAATGCTGCTTTGGTAAGTATCCTCATAGTTTTAATAAGGATAAGTCTATATATAATGTATAAAACAGTGTTATTTTGGTAACACTTTACAATACGGGTGCACTAATATGCATTAATTCATGATTAACTAATGCACAGATAATTATGAGTTAATGTATGATTCATGAAGAACTAAACCATTAATTAATTCTTACTGCATCAGCAACTAATAAAGAGTCTATATGATTAATAGATTAAGTAATACATGAATTGATATTAATTCAATGTGTCATTGTGTATTAATTACTTAATAACATATTTTATTAACTAATAGTGTAAATTAATGTGTTAATTACCACATTTAGTCAAAGCTATGCACTTCAACTACCAGTTGTCTGCTTTAATTAATCATTAGCTAATGATTTGCAAAGGTATCATTATGTTATGACTTTACTTGTTGAGGCACATCATTATTAACTAGTTATTTAGTAGTTGTAGTAATTTACACATGAATTTGCACTAACAATGAAGTAATTAATCATGTATTAATGTGTACCTGTATTATCTAGAAGTTGAAATTCAAGGCTTTGGCTCATTCTGGTAATTAACATATTAATTAACACTATTAGTTAAAAAAATGAGTTATTAGGGAATTTGTTCACAATTACCTATTTAATTAATAACAATTCATGTATGAACTAATAATTAACCATACAGACTCTTAATTAGTTCCTAATGTGGTAATCATTAATGAATAGCTTAGACAATCATTAGTTACACATTAATTCAGTATTTTCTGTGCATTAGTTAAGCATGAATTAATGCTTATTAGTGCACCCGTATTGTAAAGTGTTACCGTTATTTTAATTTTAGTACTTTATTCAACTTCATTTGTAGGCTATTACTTAGCTGAATACCACTATTAGTCTTCCTGAAGAACCTAAAGCACTGTTTATTTCATTTGTATTTTTTTCAGTTTTTTTTTCTGTTGGATTTGTTTGTAATTTAGTTTATTTGTTCTTTTTGTATTGCTGACTGTTAACATGAGTTCTGTAACTGTTCTGAGTACTTTTACTTGCATTAATTAACCTAGTATTAGTTTTTGCTGAATTATTGATCATTTAGAAACACACCTGTCAAGTATCCCGTTTTGGCCGGGAAGTCCCGTATTTAACCCTTCTTTCCCGCCGTCCTCCCGTATTAGTATTTTCCCGTAAATCTCCCGTATTTTAACCTGCGATATTAAAAAATAATAATGTCCCGGGCGGATTACAAAAAACAAAAAAACATTCGCAATCTGAGCTCTGTCACTAGCCACGCGATAACTGCCACCTCCAGTAGCCTACTACAGGTACAGTTGTCGCGAGGTTAGTGTGTGAGAGGTCAGATGATGAGTTACAACGCAAAAAAAAAAAAATTCATGTAAATGTAAATACCGCGTAAATACCGCGATCAATGGGACAGCGAATTTACTTTTCTGAAGAGGAGCAGGGTAGGGGACAGTCACGCGTTTTGTAACTGCGACTTTAGCATCTTAAAACCTGTTAACCGTTGCCAGTGCGCCGGCGCACTGAAGCGTTTTTTGTTTGTTTAAATAGTTCAAAGTTACTATCAGATTTAATGTTATTACCTTGACAAACTATACATCATTAAAAAGATATAACACTCAAGTTTCAGTATTTGACCACTATTGTATTCTCAGAAACTTTGAAGATGTTTCATACAAAATAAATTTCTAATAAATTTACAAAACTTTGTAGCTATTAATAACTATTTTTTTCATTATGAAAATAATTAATTCTACATTTACAATAAACTGCCAGGTGTCAGCTTTCAAATGAGATCATACTTGTGATTTTAGTGCAAAGTGTTTATGAACTGTAGGCTATCTGTTTCAGTTTGGGTATGCCATTTCTGTCTGAGGATTTTTCAAGAGTAGGGTTGCAGCCTAACAGGTTAAAGGATACAAAGTCTGCAACAAATTTGAACAATAACTCACTAAAAGAGTAAGAAAAGTTATGTGACATGTAAAGAAAAACTGTAAAAGAAAAGCAATATGAAATTAAAAGAATGTGTGGAATGAAAATAAACGTCTCGGTTACGTATGTAACCCTAGTTCCCTGATAGGGAACGAGACGCTGCGTCAAACGCTGCGGGAACGCCCCTGCGTTGTGCGTCATGAAGCACGTATGGAATCAGCCCAATGGAGAGATGAAACGTCATAGGCGGGTGACGTCATCGACCAGGAAACTATAAAGCACCCCAAAAACACAAGCGCATTAGCTTCTGATAGGCTTGAAGGAAGCGCTAACGGGAGTGCCGGGAGTATGGCGGAGCGACGCAGCGTCTCGTTCCCTATCAGGGAACTAGGGTTACATACGTAACCGAGACGTTCCCTTTCAAGGGAACTTCGAGCTGCGTCAAACGCTGCGGGAACGCGAATACCCACGTCGCCATAGGACCAAATGACCGTCATGTGAGACTAGCGCACAGAGGACGAGAGCACCTGTGCCCCAGGGGTAGAGCTTAAGTCTAGGTCATAGAACTTAATAAAAGTATGCGGTGAAGACCATCCAGCCGCATCACAAACATCACTCAGGGAAACCCCCGACAAAAGAGCTTTAGAAGCAGCCATACTCCTGGTAGAGTGAGCTCGGACAACCAAAGGTGAAGGCTGGCCAGCCGACTCATAAGCAAGTGAGATAGCCTCAACCACCCACTTGCTCATTCTCTGTTTAGACGCCGGACACCCTTTCCTGGGTGGCCCGAAACATACAAAAAGTTGTTCCGATTTCCTCCACAGGGCAGCTCTGTGGACATAAGCGTCTAATGCCCTAACAGGGCAGAGTGAATTAAGTTTCTCCTGGTCCGATGACATAAATGGAGGAGGACAGAAAGCCTGCAGAACCGTAGGTCTAACAATATTAGTAGGAACCTTAGGAACGTAACCTGGTCTAGGATGCAGAAAAGCTTTAACCATGCCAGGTGCAAATTCCAGGCACGAGGGTGAAACCGACAGAGCCTGCAAATCTCCGATTCTTTTTAGTGAAGAGATAGCAAGCAAAAAGATAGTCTTAAAAGTGAGAAACTTCTCGGGAACTTCTTCGATAGGTTCAAAAGGAGCTAGGGAAAGACCTTCTAATACAATGGCCAGATCCCAAGTCGGCACCCTCGTACGAACTGCTGGCCTCAGCCTCAAAGTGCCACGGAGGAAACGAGTTATAAGCGGGTGTCTCCCAAGAGAAACTCCACTGAAAGGGACGTGGTAAGCAGCTAGTGCCGCCACATACACCTTTAGTGTGGAGGGGGATAACCCTGTGGAGAAGCGCTCCTGCAGGAATTCCAGCACTGCACCCACTGGGCAGTTAACTGGGTCCTGCAGGTGTTCTCCACACCAAGAAGTGAAAAGTTTCCACTTCAAGGCATAAAGCTTCCTCGTGGATGGAGCTCTGGAGTTAAGAATGGTCTCAACAACCTCGGTTGAGAGACCGGAGTCTATGAGCTGGGCCCCCTCAGAGGCCAAGCCCACAGTTTCCACAATTCTGGGCGGGGGTGAAGTATCGTGCCCCCCGCCTGGGAGAGTAGATCCCTCCTGACCGGGAGCTCCAAAGGAGAACCGTCCAGGAGAGAAATCAGGTCCGCAAACCATACTCGGGCCGGCCAGAACGGGGCTACTAGTAGTAGACTGACCCCGTCCCGGCGGACCCTCTCCAGAACTCCTGGTAACAGAGCAATCGGGGGAAAGGCGTACAGACGTGACCTCGGCCACGGCTGCACCATAGCATCCAACCCCAGGGGGGCTGGAAGAGTGATGGAGAACCACCGATGACAATGAGTGGTCTCCTTGGAAGCGAATAGGTCCACCTCGGCGCGACCGAAACTCAACCAAAGGAGCTCCACCACCTCGGGGTGGAGTCTCCATTCCCCTGGCCTCGGCCCCTGCCTCGACAGGGAGTCTGCTACCACATTCAAATACCCAGGGAGATACATTGCTCTCAGAGATAGTAGCTTCCCTTGGGACCACAGGAGGATCTGACGGGCCAACTTGTAAAGCCGGCGAGACCGCAGGCCCCCCTGATGATTTATATAAGAGACCACCGACGTGTTGTCTGATTGAACTAACACATGATGGCCTCTCAGGTCTGTTAGGAAGTGTTTCAGAGCCTGAAACACAGCCAACATCTCTAGACAATTTATGTGCCACGAAAGATGATGATCCTGCCACAGACCTTGGGCTGGGCGACCACTCATGACCGCCCCCCACCCTGTGAGGGAAGCATCCGTCGTTAGCGTTATGCGATGACAAAGAGCCCCCAGCACAGGACCTTTGGATAGGAACCAAGTTTCTCTCCACATGACCAGAGCACGAAGGCAGCGCCGCGTGACTTTGAACGTGCGGAGCGGATTTCCCCTCGGGGAGAATCCCTTGGTCCTGAGCCACCACTGTAGCGGTCTCATGTACAACAGGCCGCAAGGTATAACGTTGGACGCTGCTGCCATCAGACCCAACAGTCTCTGAAACTGCTTGACAGTGAGTAGCTGGCCTAGCTTCACTTGTTTCACAGCTGAGAGAATCGAAGCGATGCGGGTCGGAGAGAGTCGCGCCCGCATCGATACCGAATCCCAAACGACACCCAGAAAAGTGGTCTTCTGGGAAGGAGATAATACACTTTTCTTTGCGTTCAGCCTCAACCCCAACTTTCTGATATGAGCGAGGACGACATCTCGATGCCGAACCGCCATCTGCTCGGTCTGAGCTAAAATCAACCAATCGTCGATGTAATTGAGAATACGAATGCCCTGAAGCCTCAGAGGCACTAGTGCTGCATCCATGCATTTCGTGAAAGTGCGGGGAGATAAAGCTAGGCCAAACGGAAGAACCCTGTACTGGTACGCCTCGCCCCCGAAGGCGAACCTCAGGAACTTCCTGTGTTGTGGAAGGATGGACACATGGAAGTATGCGTCCTTCAGATCTATCGTGACAAACCAGTCCTCGGACCTGATTTGAGACACGATCTGCTTGATAGTGAGCATCTTGAATTTTAGCTTCCCTACCGAGCGATTCAATATGCGCAGGTCTAAAATTGGACGCAACCCCCCATCCTTCTTTGGAACGATGAAATATCGGCTGTAATAACCTGACTCCAAACTGGGAGGAGGAACCCGTTCTATAGCCTCTTTTTGAAGGAGCGTTTTCACCTCTTGTTCCAATACCAGAGCCTGCTCGGGGCCCACCACTGTGTGCAGAACCCCTCTGAATTTTGGTGGACGACACCTGAACTGGATAGCATAACCCTTTTCTACTGTCTGCAGGACCCAATGAGATATTTTTGGAAGGCTTTTCCACTCTGCCAGAAATTCTACTAAGGGTACCAGCCTCTCGAGACTGGCCTCTGGTGTAACTTGAGCAGCAGACGCAGCGCCCTGTAACGGCGCACCGGCAGGGAACAACTGGTCTGACCGCTCTGAGACCCTCCTCAGAGGGAGCGAGCGTCCCTCGGGAAAGCGCTCGCTGGGATCGTCTGTGCCCCGGCATAAAGGCGGGGTTGGCAGAACGAGCCCCTGAGGGCACCGAGGAGGAATGGGCACCGTAAAAAGAGGTGAACACCTTTCCGCCTCGGTGGGGACCACCCTCAGCATCCTGAACGGCTTGGCGTCAGGACTTCTTCTTAGCCGAAGCCTTCTTAGCCAATATAACTGTCCTCAGATCAGTTCTACTGGGAGAAGGCTTCGGCTGAGAGTGTCGCGGCTGAGCCCACTGTCCAGCAGGGGGAGCACGAGACGCGACACTCTGCCTCTGCTGCGCTCTATGTGATGAGCTCGAAGACGGCCGGGGCTGCTCCCGCCCAGCAGCCCCAGGGACATGAACTTTAAGGGGAAGAAACTTTTTAAAAGCTGCAGTTTGTTTCTTTTCTTCTTGGAATTTATCGATAACTGAATTCACAGCATCACCAAACAACCCCATGGGAGAAAGAGGAGCATCTAAAAGAAAAGCTTTTTCTCTCTCTTTAATATTAGTCTGATTTAACCACAAATGTCTTTCTGCGGCCACCAGAGCTGCCATAGAACGACCCATTAATTTGGCCGATTCTCTGGTGGCACGCAGGGATAAATCAGCAGCCTGACGCAGTTCGCGAACTACGTCAGTACTGACCTCCTCACTCTCACTCATGTCCCTTAGCAGATCAGCCTGGTATGCCTGCAAGATTGACATAGTATGCAGACATGACGCAGCCTGACCTGCTGCCGAATATGCTTTACCCACCAAAGCCGAAGTGTTTCTTAAAGGCTTGGTGGGTAATGCCGGTGCCTTAAAAGATGATGCTGCTTCGGGGGAGAGATGGCTCGCAAGCGTCTCTTCCACACGAGGCAACGCACCATAACCATGAGCCTTGGCTCCCATAATATTAGCGTATGTTGAAGTCTGGGGACTAAACACTCTATATGACACCGGTTTTCTCCATGATTTCGACACCTCGGTGTGGAGATCATGGAAAAACGGCAGGCACCGGCATGGAGGCTGCACACGTGACGGCAAAAATCTCTCATCCAACTTTGATTTAGAAACAGACTCCTGTCTAGTCACTGGCCATTCAATATTAAGTTTTTCAACAGCTCTTGTTAACACCTCCATAAGCTCATCACTCTCAGGAGTGTGGGGTGGCGAATCCTCCACATCTCCCTCAACACTAACAACATCAAGTTCCTCAGAACTGGATAGCATTGGTGCCTCAGCCCGAGCGGAAGAAACCGCAGCGCGTGCTTCCGAACCCGGGACTGAGGCACTGGATCTCACAGGTGAAGGGAGAGATAAGGCAGAGCCCGTCTCAAACCCCGCTGTGAGATCCATCTGCGATCCCCACGATAAGCGCCGCCGCTCTGCCTCGGCAGAAGCGGGACCCGAACCGCGGGGAGCGCGCACCGAACCGCTCTCCTCAAAGAGCGACCGGCGGGAGCGGAGCGTCCTTAACGGCAAACGCTCGCAATGCTCACAGTCTGCTCCCTCGAGAGCAAACTGGGCATGCTGAACTCCCAAACAAACAACACAAAGATCATGTGTATCCCCGCTCGTTAAATAACGCGAGCAGGGAGGAACACACTTTCTAAACTGCTGTTCGTCCGCCATAATCTCTCAATATATATATATATAGGGATAAATTGTTTGTGTGGTGCAGGGTATGTAAGACAGACAATATCACACAGGGACAGATTCACATGTAGCGCGACTGAAAGCACAGAAGCTAATGCGCTTGTGTTTTTGGGGTGCTTTATAGTTTCCTGGTCGATGACGTCACCCGCCTATGACGTTTCATCTCTCCATTGGGCTGATTCCATACGTGCTTCATGACGCACAACGCAGGGGCGTTCCCGCAGCGTTTGACGCAGCTCGAAGTTCCCTTGAAAGGGAAATGTAAATGTAGAGACAAGCAATGTTAAATGAACAAAAAATATGCAAATAAGCCTTTAAAATAAATGCTCTTCATATATACCCTTTTGTGTTTTCATTTAGGCTATAACACTTGTCTTAAAATGTAAGGGATAACGTGACTGGAGCTTGGTTGCGGTGGTGGGACTGCTTGCGGTGGGCGTCGGAAAATTTCCCTTATTTTCAAATCCAAAACTTGACAGGTATGTTTAGAAATTTCACCGACATTTAAAAGGCAAGCATTAAGCCTCAGAGCCACACCTACCATTTATGTAATCAGCTTGGACCAATGATAGTTCGAAGGCGTTTACCAGAAGGAGTGAACTTTTCTGCTTTGGCAAGATGTTTCAAACTCCTGAAACAAGCTCCAAAAGAACTTATTTTTGGCTTGATTTTATTTAAAATGACACACCACTTCTTTGAGTATATCAGGGCATTTATTGTCGTTTTTATGTTCTTTTTGTAGTTTGGCATTTTAATTAATACAATTTTAATTTCATTGAAAAGAGCAGTTTGGGCATTTATATGTATATATCTCATCTGTGGAAGGCATAAGACCTTAATATGTTCGACCAAACATTGCATTTGGTCCGAATGTTTCCATGCATACGCTGATAGTCAGGACGTTAGACAGACGTCAGTCACCGAGCACCGCAACCGAAAGAGCAGCCATAGTTCCTCCTTAACCAAAACAACGAGCTTATGCTGCGTTCACGCCATAATTACCGTAATTAGGAAGAGATGGAAACCTGTGACGTTCTGCTTGGAGAGGTTTTTGACTCGAATTTATGCCTTTCAATGGCAACACTATCACTGTCGAAATGATTCTGCAGCAGTCAGATGGTACAGGTCAGTGCTTTTTAAGTAATTTATGGTCATTATCATTGTAATGTTTTGTGCTTTGAGGCAGGTAGTTTAACATCGTGTGTCATGACGCTTTTCTTTGCTCCCTGCTGTACGCGTTCATGTGTTTTGAAGGAGGCATGGCTTTGTAGAGCACTCTGAAAGGAGGGTTGGATCTTATGCTTTCAGAACTAGCTCGCTATTGCTAGCCTCTCCTAAAATGACCTACCTTTAACATCTCATTCTGTGTTCCACTGGGGGAAAAAAAGGGGTCATAATGACATGATAATGACATGAAGAATGGTCGTAATTACATTTTAATTTATTCATCTGTGGTTTTGCAATCAAACATCATTTAGAAACAATTTCATTGCCCGTTGACCCGTGATCCATAGGCATCGCTGCTGTTGTTTCCTCTTTCTTTGAACATCTCTGCCCAGGTGCATTAAGTGTGGCCACTAACTTGACAAATAACACACTGAAACCCAGTGGAACTGCACTGTACTTTATACAGACATACAAAGGTTTGCTATTTAGTAAGCACTGCATAGTTGCAACGTTTAGTTGTAACAGTCAGGTCTCTGGAGGCAGCGAACTCCTGACGGGTAAGAGATTAAATGCTCCCTAAACGGCCCTTGTGTAAACCTGTCTGTTGTAACCATGAACCTTACACCCCATGCAATGTCTAAAACAGAAGCCAGCAATATAAAAACTGTTTTGTAACCAATTATTTTTCAACTAGACGTTGAATGTGTACCGAGTGAGTTAAAAGGTGTCGCTTTAAGAGTCCCTCTGAGCTTTTCCAGTTTGCACATTGTCACCAAAGCAACGTGTCTGCGATCAGGTATTCTGCTGTGGAAACTGGCCTCAAAAGGACCCAGTGTACGTCATCCAGTCACCTGCTCTTCAACTGACTGCAAGTGTAGCTCAGCAGTCCTCTAGAGTCAGTGTGTGTGTGTGTGTGTGTGTGTGTGTGTGTGAGAGAGAGAGAGACAGAGAGAGAGAGAGAGAGAGAGAGAGAGAGAGAGAGAGAGAGAGAGAGAGAGAGAGAGAGAGAGAGTAAAACTGTTCTCTCATGTTGCTAGACAAGGACTGACCTATATTTAGCTACCCAGGAAATATAACAAGTCATCTGATATTGAGCAGGACACAGAAAGGGAGAGGTGTATCTTCCTGTATATCTCGCTCATTCAAACTGTCTTTTTTTTTCATTAGGGCGAAAAATTCAGTTCAGCATAATTGATAAAAAAACTTTTTTTGCTAATATTTTTCTTTGATTTTTGCTTTAATGTTTTCTGTTTGCCAGTGATTTTAAAACATCAACCGTGTTACCATTATTTTGGTATGTATTAACTACTAAAGTAAAAACGTATCTTATACTCACCAAGGCTGCATTTATTTGATCAAAATACAGTAAAAAAATATATTATTAAAATTTAAAAATAACTGTTTTGTATTGTAATGTATTTTAAAATTAGATTTATTCCTGTGATCAAAGCTGAATTTTCAGCATCATTAATTCAGTCTTCAGTGTCACATGATCCTTCAGAAAACATTCTAACATGATGATTTGCTGCTCAAGAAATGTTTTTTTTTTATAATCAATGTTAAAAACCATTGTGCTGCTTCATATTTTTTGTCAAAAGAATAATACATTTTTCAGGATTCTTTGATGAATATAAATTTCAATAGAAAAGCATGGGGACATTATAAAGGTCTATACTGTCACTTTTGAGCAATTTAATATGCGCTTATTGGATAAAATTATTAATTTCTTTCTTAAAAAAAGGTAGTGTAATTATGTCTGAACAGATATTAAAATGCATTAGCAGTAGTATTTGTATTATTTAGATTCAGATGCATTTATTTACAAGTAAACACGTTTGTTTAATTAGATGTTTAGAATCTTACAACATTAACTTAAAACAATCCTTTAACCTGTTCAGGCAACAGTGTTCAAGCAAGTTTAATTTCCTTGATAAAGATATCCAAGGTAAAAAAAAAATACATACATGTAAAGTATAATGGGCTTTGAAAAAGAATTCACCGGCTAATAAATGAATGAAGAACTAACACAGAGTGTTTATAATAATACAAAGGATTTTTCCCTCCTTCACCTTTTGTCAGACTTTGGAGTGGATTGAGTAACTGTAGCTTGTGATACTGTAAATGCTTGAGTAATTGTTGGAGCGTAAAGTCAGTGGTTAAGCAAACAATGCTGGTGTCACATTTTCCTGTCTGGAGGGCAGTTCAAACCAGCACTGACTGGAGATGATGGACTGAATCCAGATCATATATCAGCAACTGACAATACACTGAAACTTAACAGTGACTTCACACTTCCCTCTACACATATAACAAGCCTTATGAGAACTTATATGATCTCCACATCTTTATAATAATAATAATACTGCTTTATTTTATTCCTTCATTTATTTAATCATTTATACAAATAAAATTAAATGAAATCTTGACATTTTTAAATATAGTTTAAATATTTTTAAATGTATATTTAGACCAGGGGCGTTTCCTTTGGGGAGGCATGGGAGGCAGTGCCTTCTCGAAAAATTGGATGAGAAAATAATCCATAGTACAAAAATTAAACAACCCAATTTATGCAAATATTACAAAATGTAACATTAAAAAGTATATAAATCACTCGTTTTTCTAAATGAACACTGTTCATGGTGACAATTGCAGGTGAAGTTACAGCAGGAGTCTGCGTCTCTCTTGCCTCCCTTGAGCCCATTGACAGACCCCCTAAAGAGTGCAGTGGGTTTGGTGGGAGATAATTGAATACGAATGGGGGAAATTCACGTGTGTGACGATCTGCGGCTGGAGTGCCCGCTTGAGCCTCTGTGGGGCACTTCTTCCTAGGTTTTTGTTTCCTTTATGTTTTACCCTGGACTGATTATGGTTTATTTTATGCACCTGTGTTTGATTATCTGGTTTAGCGCACCTGTCTTAAGCCTGAGTGGCCGTTTGTACCTTTACTGAGTATTGTAAGTGTCTTACTGCATCCTAAGCGTTTTCCTAGTTCCTTAGTGTTTTCCTAGTTCCTTAGTGTTTTCTAGTTTCACGGTTCCTGGACTTCCTGCCTGTATCTGGTCTTCCCGTTTGCCTTATCCCTGCATTGTATGATTGCTGATCTGGACTGCTTACCTGGTTTTGACTTCTGCCTGTTTCCCTGTACCTGTCTCTGGATTTCTTCTCATAATAAAGCCGGCGTTTGGATCACCTCTGTCTTTGTTCCATGTGCAGTTTCATGACAGAATACTCAGCCACTACTGATCCAGCGGCTGAGAGGAACACGGACCTCGTTATGGATCCCACAGCGCAGATCGTAAGCCTCCGTCAAGGAGAACGTCCTCTCAAGGTTTTTGTGACAGATTTTTTGAAGCTCTCTCGTCAGTCCTACTTAGATGATTTCTGTTTAATGATGTTCTTTCGGGGAGGACTGTCTGAACCACTCGGCTCTGCTATACCGTTTCCGAGTTCAAACTGGACTCTTACCCAATATATTGACCTGGCCCTTTCCATGAGCGGTTCGCTTTTTACTGTGGAGTTTTTGGAACTTTTGCTTCACAGAAGACCCGACGATTCGCCATTTTACAAGGTACCAACTGAATCCACGCATCAAGTGTCTCCCGGTGAACCAGCGCATCACACGTGCTCCGCCGAGTTTGCGCTACATGAAAGCCCAGTTGAACCAGAGCTTCGTAAAAGGTCCTCCGAATCCACGCAACATGTGAATCCCATCGTTCCAACACTTCACGTGAGCTCCGTTGTATTCCTGCCTCAAGAGTTTTCTACTGAGTCTGAGTGCGTGCCAGCCGAGTCAAGTGAGTCAAGTACCGAGTCAAGTGAGTCAAGTGAGTCAAGTACCTAGTCAAGTGAGTCAAGTGCTGAGTTGAGTGAATCAAGCCAAGTGAGTGAATCAAGCCAAGTAAGTGAATCCAGCCCAGTGACGTTTCGTCGCAGAAGCAAGAGAAGGAGGACTCGTTTGCCTCGCCAGGCTCAGGAGGGCGTTCCCAGACGCCTCTCCCTGCCGGCCCCGCCTCTGCGCCTCTCCCTGCCGGCCCCGCCTCTGCGCCTCTCCCTGCCGGCCCCGCCTCTGCGCCTAACTCTGCCGGCCCCGCCTCTGCACCTCGCCCTGCCGGCCCCGCCTTTGCGCCTCGCCTTACCTGCGCCTCTCAAGCTTCGGGAGCCTTTTCCAGTGGCAGTTTCCAGCCCGGAGGCTTTAGCTTTAAATTTCCCCAAGAACTTTTTTGGGGGGGGCAGTAGGTACCCTGAGAGGGCCATGGAGGTTGCATCTACGTGGACCTTTGCACTACCACCTACACCTGAGAGGGTCATGGAGGTGGCACCTACATGGACCTTTGCACGACCACCTTCGCCTGAGCTTTCCATGTCACTGGTCCTGTCCAGCCCTTTGCTCCCTACGTCTTGGTCCCCTGTTAATTGTACTCAGCCCTGGTCCTGTGTTATGTGTGCTCCGTCCTGTTCTACTGTCACTTATGCTCCAGCCTGTCTTCCTGCCAAGCATGCTCCGCCCTGGCTACTTGCAGAGCGTCTGGAAGCCGCTCCTTAGAGGGGGGGTTATGTGACGATCTGCGGCTGGAGTGCCCGCTTGAGCCTCTGTGGGGCACTTCTTCCTAGGTTTTTGTTTCCTTTATGTTTTACCCTGGACTGATTATGGTTTATTTTATGCACCTGTGTTTGATTATCTGGTTTAGCGCACCTGTCTTAAGCCTGAGTGGCCGTTTGTACCTTTACTGAGTATTGTAAGTGTCTTACTGCATCCTAAGCGTTTTCCTAGTTCCTTAGTGTTTTCCTAGTTCCTTAGTGTTTTCTAGTTTCACAGTTCCTGGACTTCCTGCCTGTATCTGGTCTTCCCATTTGCCTTATCCCTGCATTGTATGATTGCTGATCTGGACTGCTTACCTGGTTTTGACTTCTGCCTGTTTCCCTGTACCTGTCTCTGGATTCTCCTCATAATAAAGCCGGCGTTTGGATCACCTCTGTCTCTGTTCCATGTGCAGTTTCATGACAACGTGAGAGGAGGTAAGGCTTGTTTATGAATAAATATGATTGGTTCGTACGATAAATCCTGCCTCTTGTTATGAACAAAATGATGCCCTTAAAGGGAAAACTAATTAAAAGGTAAGTAAACAACTTAGCCATTTAGATATCACCGCTTTATGTCACACCAAAATCAAACTTGAAATGGACATGATGACTTTGGGGGTTTTAGTGAGCAATCAGCTTGGGGTAATTAAAGGTAGGTCTATATCATTGGCACCACAAATAAACTCCTTTATCGCCTCCAATCCATTCAGAACTCTGTAGCTTGGATTGTCACCCGCACCAAAACTGACCACATCACACCGCTCCTTACTCAGCTTCACTGGCTTCCTGTTCCTTATCGGATCAACTACAAAATTCTTATCCAAAATAAATTTCATCAATCCAACTTAATTTCTTGGACTTTATGGTTTTTAACATTTTTGATTGTACTTTTTTGATTTTTTGATTTTACTATTAATATTGTTGTTGGGCTTGGGTGTCTTGAAAGGCGCCTACAAAAAAAATGTATCATTATTATTACTATTATTATTATTATTATTATATACATCTTTACCGAGCTTGATGACTGATGATCCTAAAATACGTTTATTTAGCCGGGAAATTGTGACAACACAAGTGTAACTGGGACATGAATTTCATTTGATTTATATATATATAAAAAAACCATTAGAAACTGATGACTTTGCCTCCTCATTTCAGAACACCACTGCACACCACTGATTTAGACACATTTTGGCAACGGGGGTTGCAATAAAAACCTCACAAAATGTTAAGTTTAACCTCTCAGGGATGATCAATATTTTCTTAAAGTAAAGCCCATTTATTCACTGACCCTTTAGTGAAAGAAAATGGTGGTTTCTATGCATGTTTTCTGTACAGGATTTTCTTTATTTTGATTGGTTGGGCAGCACGTGAGAGGAATCAAACTGATTGATCTGGCACGCACGCACACACACACACACACACACACACACACACACACACACACACACACACACACACACACACACACACACACACACACAAAGAGAGAGTATGTTTTGTGGATAAGGGAATCAACATGAATGAACCAATGTGGGGGTTGTGCAGTTAATAGGATCCTGTTGTAGACCCGTCTGTTTCTCTGCTGATAAGACAGATGTATGGAACACTTTTCAAGACAACTCCCCCTTTCCACTATCATTTTTTTTTTTTTCTAATCTGTCAATCATATTTGCAGGATTGGGCAAAACATTACACATTGTATATTTACATAAATTTCATAAGAATAGACAGAATTTGACCCTAATGGTTATTAATGGACTATTAAACGTTCAAATGCCTCTGGGCGCAATTGGATAGATCTTAAACCAATCAGATCGATCGCCATCTTGTAAAGCCCGCCTCAACGTTTGTGATTGGTGCCTCGATTTGGAGAGATTGGAAATGAGCTTGAATGGGCTCTTCGGAAGTTCGTCTGGGTTTTCCCAGGCTAGAAAATTCCATAATCCATTGCATAATTTCATAAATTGATTCATGATTAATTCAGGCTATATTTACTCTACCATTCAAAAGTTTGGTTTTGGTAAGGTTATTAATGTTCATTGTAATATTTAATGCATTTTGCTCAAAATACAGTGAAATATGATTACAATTTAAAATAACTGTTTCCTATTTGAATATATTATAAAATGTAATTTATTCCAGTGATCAAAGCTGAATTTTCAGCATCATTACTCCAGTCTTCAGTGTCACATGATCCTTCAGAAATTATTCTAATATGATGTTTGTGTTGAAAACAGTTTTTGCTGATTAATAGTTTTATGGAAACTGTGATAATTTTAAATACAAACCTTCTGTAACATAATATGTAATTTTTGATCAATTTAATGTGATGTTGCTAAATAAAACTTTTAATTTCCATATACATGATTTCCATTACACGAGAGTAGATGTTAAAATTTCATGCTGATTTGAACTTGTTTTTCGCCGAGATAAGTACCAACTAAGATGTAGCTTTACAATAATCTATACTTCTCCATCCATTTACGCTTCTTTCCATATGGTGATGTGAATCTACTTCTGTCTGGTGTTAATAGCTGCAGTTTATTTGCGCTTCAGCACACACAACGGCTGCAACCACAGTGCGGTCTCCCCATGACAACCGTCTGGATTGAGCTGAGTAGGGGACATCTCTAGGGTCTTCAAGTGGGCACCTTCCATCCTCAGTGTTTCGTCGACTAGCCCACGACAACTCAAGAGGGCTCGACAGTGACTCTGGCGTCCCAGAGTCACCCCCCTCCGTCCCCCACTCAACTCAGCCCAGCTTACTAACCTTTACATCCTTCCTGCTGCAAAACAATATCTGGTCGGAGGTTAGTGGTGGCAATCTCAGGTGGAAAAATAAGCCGTTGATCAAGATCAGCCAGCATTTTCCAGTCCCCAGCAGCTTCCAGTTAGCCTGGTTAAAACCAGACTCTTCTCAGTCGTAACTGAGTTAGGGTCTGCGGAAGGTTCATTCACAGCTCATTTCCAAAGGGGCGTCACCAACGGACGTCGCTCAAATGCCTCTGTATGCAATTGCATAGACCTTAAAACCAATCAGATCGATCGTCATCTTGTAAAGCCCGCCTCAACGTTTGTGATAGGTGCCTCGATTTGGAAAGATTGGAAATGAGCTTGAATGGGCTCTTCGCCAGACTAACTTGCAGAGCAAATCTAAATTTGCCGGAAGTTCGTTTGGGTTTTTTTCCAGGCTAGCTTCCAGTTGTCCTTGGCGAGAATTGGTTTTAACACCTTTTCTTGGTGGTTGCTCGCCTGGGCGGAGGAATATTGTCTTCTGTGTGTAATGTTTTGCTAGAACAGGTTGCAACTTATTGGTCAAGTTACGCTTGTCTTCCAATGCTAAAGCCAAACATCGGAGTACTTGGTCATGGCGCCAAGTAAACCGACCCTGGCTAAGAGCCACCTTACAACCTGTCAAAATGTGCCTTAATGTGGCAGGTGATGAACACAAAGGACAAGAGGGAACCTCTCCTATCCAGAGGTTTAGGTTCTGTGGTGAGGGGAGAACATCATATGTTGACCTGAAAAGGAAACTGATCCTACTCTCTTCCATTGACCAAAGGTCTTGCCAGCCCATCTTGAAGTTGTTCCACACTCTCCCATCTCATCCACTCTCCCTGCTTGGCCTGGGAAATGGCCTTTATACACCTCATCCTCTCCTCCTGCTTTCGCACCTCGTTGACTACCAGCTTCCTCCTTTGAGCTGGGGCTGCCTTGTGCCATTTAGGAGGAGCTAAACTGAGCCCAAACCCCCTCTTCCATGCTGTACCTGTCCAATGATATCACCAATTTGAAGTTTAGCATTTGCCTCTTCAAAAGATTTCTGACCACTTTCTACCAGTTTTTAACACAGGTGCTGCCTCCCTTACACATTTGTCGAGTGACTCTACTAAGGTCATTTCCAGTCTGACCTTGGTGCACTTAAACTCCTCGGTTAAAGCAGAGACTGGCAGCTGCAATATTCCTTTACTATGAAGTCCCACCCTGCTGAGGCATCGTGAAACTCCCAACCATTTCCTGATATATGAACTTATTAAAGCTTCCAGCTTATCCACTCCTTATCCAGATGCTACTTGATTTAGAGGGCTTAAATTGCATTTGTGCCCATTCAATGTTATCGGTTAACTTACCCAATAACCGATTAGTGCAGGCTACTGTTGTAGTCATGGTTGTCATGTCATCCATGTATGCTCTGATTGGTGGTAGTCGCATCCCAGAAACCAAGCGCTCTCCTCCTACTACCCATTTTGATGCCCTAATGATTATTTCCATTGCCATGGCAAACAAAAAAAATTAAGCAAATTAAGACATTTGTATTTAATATAATTTGTATATATATGTTTTTTTTAGCAACATCAAATTAAATTGATCAAAAATGTCATTTTAAACATAATTGATATCATGACATCATCTAATGTTGGTAGAAATAACACATTTTGTTCAATGCAATATGTTTTTTTATGATAACATATTTGCACACACGTATCATACAACATGGTACTTTGGAATACTTGCAGGTATTCTCTAATGAACTATCTCATTCTCAGTTCTCTCAATAGAGCCCAACGATGGGGCCTCATTCATAAAACGTGTGTAAGCACAGATTTGATCTTAGAGTGTGCATATGCTAAAATCCACGCCAACGTTCATATTTATAAAAATGGTCTTTGACATGGAAAAGTGTTTAGCGGCACATCAGGATCTGTGCAGTTGTTTGCACTCTCTTTGTGGCAGAGAGTCAGAGAACTGCAGGTATTTGGAAAACCAAACAATTCTTGCAGCTCGTTGTTCTCATGTAAAGGACTCAGATGCTGACTGGTGCTCTTTTATATGTTAATGACATTAATTAGGTGGCATTTACAAGGCAGAGATATGAAACTATTCAGCTGGGCACAATTTCAAGATCAGTTGTGATTTATAAATTTCACATCTGGGCGTACGTTCATTCTCTAAAATACACAATTTAGAGATGATCGTAAGAAAAAAATTTAAGATGGTTTGTACGCAACATTTTATCAGAATCGTCCTGCCAAATGTCCTTTTCACAGAAGAGTTAAACAAATACACAACACCAAACGAGAAACATACACTGTTCACAAGTTTCTCTCCAGGATCTTAATCTTCTCTTCATGTCTACCTCATCTCCATCTTTCTCTCTGTGAAGTTGAAAGTGGTTTCCATGCTCAGTTGGAGACCGTAGAGTTATGAACCTCTCAGCCACTTCATCTCTTACCCAGCATGCCTCTGAGACTCTTAGAAAAATGTCTAGTAGCACAAGCAATAAAAGTGCTGTGCCACAGTGGAGTGACTTCATTTCGCAGTAAAGCTCTCAGTGATATATAACACAGAGGTCGAGAAGGGGATCCCCCTGTGAGTGTGGGGCACCATGGACCTTATCACCCCCGTGTTCCCCTCTGTAATTTAACGGAGAGCAGCTGTTACTCTGTCCAGAATCTCTATGTAAACTGCTGCAGTGTTTAGCCCCATAAATTTGCTAAAATCCCCTGGGATCCTAATTTTACTACAGGAAGGTGTTTTTTGGTGCACTTCACATGAGGGCTCTACACTGTAACAGCTCTTCAGAGGGCTCTCGACATTATTGACCTTTGCAACTAAAGGTTAGGAGCGCATTCCCATGCTCAAGTTAAGAGTGTGAATACTTAATTATCTAAATTATTAAAAGTTTCTCATCCACGCTGAAACATCGGAAAATGCTAATTTCACCTTACTGAGCATGTGGAAACCTTCAGAAAAGCTCTTTGAAATGATACAGACAGAACAAAAAATAATAAAGTTGTCACACAATTCTTCTGGCCGGATTATTAAGCAAAATATCTCCCCATTCACTGATGTGTACAGGTCTCTCTCTATCACCATTACATGTTTGGTCTAAAATGCAACTGCTCTCATGTTTCGCCGCCGGACAGCAAATGCAAGTTAATTATTTTCTGTCATCTTTGCAGGACTGTGATATGAAGAGTGTGCAAAGTAAGTTCTCGGGCACGTATGTAACCCTCATTCCCTGAAGGAGGGAACTGAGACGTAGTCGACGTGCCAACTGATTGTGATCACACCAGGGAGCCTATGATCTTCGAGTACTGTTAAAAAGGAGCCGTTAGGGAAAAAAGAAAGGTACCGTTGGAAAGGAATACGCTGGGGAAGCCACATCCTGCCCGAAGGGAGGTTACATGTGGAGAATACACATATGGACTTGGCGGAACACCTGTCAG
Source organism: Siphateles boraxobius (assembly GCF_051911475.1). Lineage (NCBI taxonomy): Eukaryota > Metazoa > Chordata > Actinopteri > Cypriniformes > Leuciscidae > Siphateles > Siphateles boraxobius. The sequence continues at coordinate 2,919,271 of NW_027508722.1, read as the reverse complement.
TACAACATATGGAATGTCACTGGGGTGGCTCCAGCCTATGAAGGGGGAAACTCACCTCGCTCTGCCAAGGGAAGGCACAGGCTCGCGTACCGTGGATGAATACACATATAGGATCGCCGTAGGGATCACAACATATGGACCCAGCCACAGGTTTCACCAGCGCATACGAGTGAAAGGCCTAGCGTCGGACGTTCCACCACGTCCGTTGCTGAAGGGTATGGAGGAACTCGACAGGGTTCATCTAATAAGGGGAACTCACTGGAGCAAGAATTGTGCACGTATCTAGTCCATAGCAGGGGAATGGCGCAGCAAGCCGACACTTCGAACTGGGCTTACAGTAAAACTGGCTTCATGTGAAGGGAGCCCACGGGAAACAGCGGTTCGACACATAGGCTAGTTTTTTTTCTTTTTTTCTAGGGAACGTGATAGGCATCGCCCAGCCCCTAACTCTATTTGTCACCTGTTCAGCAGGGCACTCTGTGTCAATGCCTAGGAGGAAGCAATACACTCACTTGGGAGGAGCTCACCACCCAGGTGGGCATGTGCACCTTGAAAAATCACCAAGATGAAGGCAACCACATGTAGTGGGCCAACCCCTGCTTGGAGACAGCCCTCCCTTCTGCTGGTATCTGTAACAGACAAGAGCTTGTCTAAGGTCCAGGCTTTGCATTCTGAGCATGTATAACCACAATGGAGCAGACGAACAAAGAAAAGCCAGGGCTGGTTCTACCTCCTCCGGGACAGTGCTTGCAGGCTCACCATCTGGTCCCGTAGGAGAGGTAGGAACCTTGGGCACATATCAAGGGTGGGGTCTCAATATCCTGAGAGTTAGCCGGCCCCGAATAACAGGCATGGTTCGTTCACTGAAAATGGTCAGATTCAGTCTCCTTGCTCCCCTCAGGAACCTGACGATCAAGTCGTGTTTCCCACTGATTTGTATCCATAGCATCCTGATGTGCGTCAAAAAAGAAGCAACAACATTTTGAGGTGGAGGAGACAGCCCTCACTCCAAACCATTAGCAGAAAAGAAAGCACTGAAGTGATCTAATACCTTCGGGATCTCCTCACGGAGAGAAGACTCATTTCAACCAATATGGGGTGGTGATGGCGCAGTGGATAATACACAAGCCTTTGGTGTGAGAGACTCGGGTTCGAATCCACTGTGAGACACGTGTGTCCCTGAGCAAGACACTTAACCCCTAGTTGATCTAGAGGTGTGCAACCTCTGAAATATAGCAATTGTAAGTTGCTCTGGATAAAAGTGTCAGATAAATGTAAATGTAAGGTCCCACTTCTAAGGGGGAGCATGCCTCATGTTGTGATGAGGGAAGTGATGGTCTAAGAAGTGATGGTCTCTACGGTATAAGAATTCTGGCGGTAGCAACCAGAACCTCTGCGTCCTGTTCTTTTCAAACCAGATCTGGAATTCTCCAAGGTCTAAACGTGGGTGCCATCATGCCCCATCCCTTAGAATGTACTGAGAGTCAGGAAGGGTTGTCGAGAGGAGAGGTCTGGTTGGACCAATAAGGTGGCAACTAGCAAGACCTGATCCACAGTTGTGTGCAACAGGGGGTCCCTGGGGAACACATTTCTGCGAAGGCACCGGGGTCTTTCTTTGTCAAGGGGTGTCATCTCAGACAGAAGAAAAAACAACTGGCGGAGGGACGAGTCCGGAGGGGCAACAGATGTAACTGTGCTGCCCCGAAGTGGTCCCAACAGCTGGACAGCCTGGGGGACGGAGTCTCCACTCTCTCTGGGCCAGAGTCAGCGGCACAAATGAGCAGGCCAGAAGTAATAAGTGGAATGACACTGCATTAGAAGGACCTTAGAAGCTTCTGACTCCGAGGAGGATGTGCTCGAGAGGTCGGTCCACCACAGAGGGACCAGAACGCTCATCTGGGAACTCCACCGGCTGCGGTGTGAAAGTAGAGTGAGGGATCCACGAGGCTTTGCCAGGCGGATTACACGTCACTGTAATCCTCAGGTCATCCAGCTAAGATGGCACTCCAGGCTTCTTCTGGGAAGGTAACCCAGAAGAAACACCAGAGCGGGGCCTGGGGATGGGGACTACACCCTCGCTAACGAAGGCGAGTCTCGAACTCAACACCGAGACGGTCATTTTCCCGCAATGGGAACATGACTCATCCACAGGGCCCTACCACACCCAGAAACGCACAGATGGAATGGCATCTTGAAAATGAAGCAAACTCACCCGTGTTGCCCCTCTAGAAATAGGACCCAACACCAGTACCGGACCACACAGGGAATGACCGCGGCAACACTAAATCAGCGAACTGAAATAGTGAAGCACTCCCTTTTCCGCCCTCAACCGGCTGTCAACACAGAAATCTGCTTGCTGTAAAAACAGCAGTTGAGAGCTTCAAAGTTCGCGATCACTGCAGCATTGCACTGTAGAACCAGCAGCACCAGGAGAGTCTTTCCAGAAAAACACCAACACACTCGCTCATTGTATAACAACATCACTCTTCAGAGACATCAGAACGATCGGTTCCAAAGCGAAAGACAACTAGTGCGTGTATCCACTTCCGTATTTATACCCGTGCCGCGGGAGCGGAGTGTGTGATGCATTTTACGCATGCCAATGTGCATTGGCTCGTTTTAACAGTACTCGAAGATGACTACGTTGAGCGTGAGCGACTGAAAGGGAACATATTTTAACAACTGTGTGAAAGTGAATAGCACATAAGGGGCACAATACTGGTATAAACATAAATATCTATTGGTACATGTGGCGAGGGGGGCGTGGTTCAGCGAAGTCTGTAGTGCGAGAGCAACGACGGAGCCGAGCGGTGAGTAAGTAGGTCAAGTGCAAAATGACGAACACCTGTCTCTGATTGCAGTAATTGGCGTGGGGCGACCGCATAAAAGCGGGCTGGTGCAAGAGAGCGGAGAGAGAAGGACTGGGTACTCGTGCACGACACGCGAGCTGAGCGCTGAGGACGAAAAGTGGAAAGAGTGTTGCCTAATATAGTGGAAAGAGTGATATTTTAAATAGTGGAAAGAGTTATATTTTTATATAGTGGAAAGAGTGTTCTCTGAACGTGAACGAGGTTTATGTTAAAGCGCGCACAGTGCATTTTTTCTGTTTTGGACCAAATAAAAGTGTACGAGTCCCAGCCACGCCGACCCCTGTCTTCTTCCATCACACCAACACTGAACCTTTACTGCAGTACAATATGCATCAGATGACTAAACATCCAAAATCGTTTTCAAATTTATCCACTTTGGAGAGCGTTTTCAAAAAGTTTAGTTTTCGTTAATAAAAACACCATCTCAGTGAAGAAAGGCCAAAATGGTGAGAAAAGGATGCATTTTAAAATGAAAACGCATTAGTGTGACCTTGACATGCTTAGACCAATGACTTTTCAATAAAATAAAATAAAAATAAATAAAAAGTAGCACAAAAATATTAAAGTGAGCATAATGATTTAAAATGTTCTTTAAAGTAAAACTTGTCATTTTACATAAGTGCACATTTTAAAAATGTACTGGTGTGTTGGAAACATGAAAGTGTACTCTATTTAAGTGCAATTAAATAGCCTTTTATTTTATTAATAATGCATTATCTGCAGGTAGTTTTTTTATATACTTTTAAGATTTGAAGTGCATATTCAATGCAATTAAGTATACTTCATTTGAAAAAAAGAATAAATTGAATATACGTACTCATTGAATTGGAGTAAATAAAACTACTGTTAAACTACTACTACTACTAAACTTAACTACTACTAAAAGTATTTAAACATAGTTCTGTGCTCTTCGTCGTCAGTGTTTAATGTGTAGTTGCTCTCTGATCCTTCCCTTGCTCTCTGATCCCTGATATCTCGTTCAATCTTTGTCTTGTTCGTTTATGGGTAACACTTCACAGCATATTTGTGACATTGATCATAAAACATGTGTAATAAGTTTATCTATGTGGTTATCACAATTAGAGAACGTAACTGTTTTACAGCTTAGATGCAGATTTTAATTGAATTAGATAAACAGATAAATATGAAGTTTTGCTGAAGATTTTTAGCTCCCATCTCGCTTTACATGAAACAGGGAGAGAAGAGAAAAAACTGTAACTCTTTTGAATGTGTTTCTGGGAAAGTGACATAGCGTTAGTAACATAACTGTTAAGTTGGATTTAGTAAGGGGTTATTTTGAGGGTTACTGTAATGGTGATGAGTGGAGACTGTGGTTGGGACAGAAACAAGCAGTTATTAGACAAAATTGTTCTGTAAGTTGTTTCAATGAGCAAGCATATTCCTTATACACTATGTTTGCTATTGTGTTATTAAAATAGGACCTGAACTTGTTATTAAAAGAATAAAATCTGTACAAAGCATTTGCAACTGCACAAGAAAATTAATTTGAAATGATCAAGATTCACCAATCACAACATGCACACTTATTAAATGTTTACAGCAGAACTGGTCAGCTTGCATCACGATATGCTTTTAGCTCTGATAAATTTGGCTAATTAACTAGTAAGAAGCACAGGAAACGGTACACTGTAAAAATTGTTTTATGAAAAAGATTATTGTAGTATATATAATAAGAAAATATAACAATTTATACTTAAAAATGCCATGCTTAATTCAATGTATTACTTATTTTTTCTTTGCAATTATCTATAAAATTTACTTGTAAATCCTACTCCAAGTTTTCTTCAGTGTAGTCTAAATCTTACCTTATTGAGTTTAAATTCACATAATATACAATATTTGTATGATCTTTTTATGTATGTGTGTTTTTTAGTAAATATAACGACACATAAGGGCTTACAGTGTGTTCAGTGCAGCCTTTCCACTAATAATAATGATAATAATAATAATAATAAATATTCCAGTAGGAAAAATAAAATAAAGAAGCAAAAGAATCCCAAGAATCTGGTCATTACATGACTAAGGCATATATACTGATTTAGGTATGATAATCATTTTAAAGAATGTGAGTTTTGTATGTGTGCGTGCTTGTGTGTGTTTAGCTGTGGACAGACCTAATGCCAGAAATATTGAAAAAAAGATGACAGTTGGGCAAGTCTAGACCTGCTAAATGCATTCCAGAGCAAAGCATCAGGAAACAACATCTCAGAAAACACAGGGGATTTCCACTGCAACAACTCAATTGCTTGGAAATAATAGAAATGAGTTCAGGGGAACATATGAAACAAACAGCAACCAAATCATTCAGTTGACCTCTCTATTTATGTGGAGATTGAAGTCTACTTTTATTGCATATTCTAAGAATGGCCATGTTGAGGCTTCCTGGAAGATATTGTGGAGTAACTGACAGCAAATGCTCCACCTTTACTAGAACACACATTCCAGAGCCCATTCATGCAATAAAACAGTGCCAAAGATAATACCTACACATCAGACCAATCACTTTCCCAAGACAACGCTGATCACATTGACTATGTAAGCAATGCTCGGAGGCTGGCGGTGGGCCTGTCCGAACACACCTCTCTTACACATACGCTGATAGAATGTAAACAAACTAGAGGTTCTGATTTTACTGGCTGTCTTTTTGTAAAGTGCCGCCTCTACCTGCTCAGGTGATTTCTGACTTCCTGTTGCACAGAATGGTATGAGCCACATGGTTGAGAATGAGTTACACCCTTTAGAAATATCTAAAGAAGTCAATGACCTGAGAGGTACTTCATAACAAACCCTGGTGCCACTGTCACTTCAGGGTTCGTGTCATGCGAAAGTTCAACGGTTCAACAACATGGCCACATATGCCAAATAACAGACGATGATCTAATAGTTATGATGAATAGTTATGACATCAACATTAGCAGTTTACAGGAGTCTATTCCTATACTGCATCTTAATAAATATATTACTAACGAATAAATATATGAATAAAAATATGATGTATATTAATATATTATTACGGAGCCCATTCCCCATTCTTCTTCCCATAAATTTTAATCTCTCTCTTCTCACAAAATATATGTTAGCACGGTTCAGACAGACAGGTGAATCTACTAAGATGAGGATAAAGTTTAAATGCAGAGCTGATAGACTTGAGCGACACCGCTGGCACTGGAGACCTAGGCAGAGTCGTGGTGATGAGCAACTGAGGTAGCCGTAGCGGTGGAGAGACTGAGCACAGCAGAAGGCTCGCAAGTCTGTGGCATAGGTGGGACGAGGGAACCTGGTGGAGCTGCAAGGTAGAGGGTTTCTGGTGGAGCCAAGGTGGGGGAGCCTAGGCGGAGCAGACAGGTTAACGGGCCGAGGTGGACCGAAGGGATCAGAGGCAGGAGGAGGAGGTGGAGGCGGTTACACAACCTGCTGTTTCACGTCACAGCAAGGCAATTCCGGGGAAGACAAAGGGCTGCAGGCTTCCAGAGGCGGGGCTGGAGGACTGGCTAAGCTTTGTGGTGCAGGTGACAGAGGTAAACTTGACATCATCAATAACAGTAATTCCAATTCCCAACAGGTCGTTGATACAGTCCATACAAGTTTCATTGCTGTCTTGAAACAGCGATGATTTAGAACAGACAGATCTTTCACAGTCCATACAAGATTCAGTCCTGTCTTGAAACAGGGATGATTCAGAGCACAGATGAAACCGGGTGGGATAGGGTGGGAGACAGAACCTCAGTGTTCAAATCCATCAGCCAGTCCCATGTGTCCAAATCCACCAGTATTCCCTTTTTTCTTGCTGTCGCTGGTCAGACGCACTCTGAGGAACAGACTCCTAGGTGATGATCGGCGCTGTCTCTTCCTCTTCGGACTCTGGCTCATGCATCAAGGCGGTCGCTCTCCATCTAAGGGGGGCTCACGTGAAGTCTCCGCAGTCGAGGGTGGTGGTGGTGGGCTCTGGGTCTGAATGTGTCCTGGATAGGCGCCAGACATTCTCCAGACACCTGATGATGGCTTCCCTCCAGTCAAGTCCTGATGTCTCTGGGAGGTCTACAGGGTGGTATAGCTGGCCTCGATCCAGAACAGCGCTTTGAGGGTCTCGTCGTCGTTGGGATAGGTGACAGCAAGACAACATAATTGTTCCGTGTAAACATAAAAAAAAAAACATGCCCTTTTGGGCAATCGCCACAAACTTTGCTGCATAATCCATATTAGAAGTTTGGTATTCTGTTAGAAAGGTTCAGACTAGTAATGTTACAAATGTCACTGTAGCTTCAAAGCACGTATTGAGTACGCAGTGCAATTTCTCATGAAGTTACGTGCCAGAGCACGTATTGAGAACATGTGATCACTTGTGAAAACCTCACTTTCTTTCCAGTAACGTGAATGCTTCACTTTGCGTGTCGGACTGTTTGAATACAGACAGCTACTCTAAGGGTTTATAGAAGTTAAAGTCCATTTACAATTTTTAATATATATAAGTTTATAGCCTATATTACATTATCATATATTCGGCCATATAAACAGTATAAAATACATAAAATAATTAGAGCACAATAATTATTATTAAAAATTATTATTAGTACTGTTTTTACATTTAATTTGTTGCAACAATTTGATATTCGAATTATATTATCAGAAAACTGAACATGTAGCATTGTCAGGCTTTTATTTGTGCTTAATGGATAAAACAACAGCACTGCACACTCAGTTTTATTGCTGCTATAAATTGGCACTGTTTTCGACACTCGAGATTACTTTTAATCTTTTCTCCAAACAATCAGAGAAAATACTCAAAGATTCAAGAGGCTTCATTTCTCCATCCCTAGTTCAGACAGACACATGACAAAGGCACGAAGATGAGGATAAAGTTCAAATGCAGAGTTTAATATTTAAACCCTACAGGTAACACATTGATAGATAATAACGCAATTGAGACCGGTCAAACACTGAGTGAAGGTGAGGAACTTATAAACATGGTGATAATCTACATGACGAACAGCTGTGATGATTAGTGTCCATGGGAACTGATGAGTAGCGGGAAACTCAAACAAAGGAACTCGTGGCTAACGAAAATAAACTAGAAGTCCATGAAAAGAAACTAAGAATAAACACTACTAAATAATGGTGACATATATATATATATATATATATATATATATATATATATATATATATATATATATATATATATATTATATCCATGAAGGTTTAATTAGTCTTAATAAATTCAAGCTAATTTGACATTGCCAAACGAAACCAAATAATGCTGACATTTCTAATAAAATATCCACTGTTTTATTATCAATTCCTTACAATACAAATCTTAGTAACAGGGTTGACCTTTTAAGACTGACCTACTGATAAATAAAACATGACCTACTGATAAATAAAATAACACATAAGATAAAGTGAAGTTGTCCTTGAAGAGAAACAATGTCATTGTAACAAAGTTTTCTGCTATTTTATGGAATAATTATCAGAGTAACAGAGTTGACACAACATTGTAGGACACACATATAATATAAAATGAAATCTAACCCTGTGTGATACAAAATATTGTGAAACAACTAAATGCTTGTAAAAACAAAGTTGACATTTTTACAAATATCCACTATTTTATCATCAATTCTTTACAATGCAAAATGTTAGTGTGATAACGTTCGAGGTTGTGGGCAGGAAGAAGACAAGGAATCGGCTGGCTGGGACTCAGAAGACTCTTTATTAACATCAGTCATGTAAAGGGCGGGGCTTTTAACGCACCCAAAATATACATATAATACATATACATATAATAAATACATATAATAAACTCTTGTCGTCGGTTTTGTCATTCAGCACATGAGTGCCTGCATGTTCTCCGAGTCCCAGCGTGGGCAGCTCTCTCTCTCTGTCACTGCTTCTTGCTGGCTTATATCCTGTCCCTCCCCCAATTACTGAAACAAGAGACAGGTGTTATCACTTGAACTTTATCCACTTACGTGCTGCTCGTCCTCCTGCTCTCAGTCCTCACCCCCGTACCAATCAAGTAACTCATCAACCCTCGGCATTGGATATGCGTTGATTTTCGACACAGCATTCACCTTGCAATAGTCCCCACACAACCGGGCTGAGCCGTCCGTTTTAGGCACTACAACTATCGGGCTGGCCAAGTCACTACGGGACTCCTCTATTATTCCCATTTCTAGCATTGCCGCTAATTCTTCCTGAACCACTTTTTTCTTATGTTCAGGTAACCTGTATGGCCGGGTGCGAACTATCACGCCCAGCTCTGTCTCAATGTGGTGCTGAATGAGGTTCGTTTGATCAGGAAGGGGCGAAAACACATCTGAAAAAAATTCTTGCAACTGTGCTATGTCAGTGAGCTGCAAGGACGAGAGATGATCTCATCCCGGTGCCAGAGCGTGAGATGTTTTTTTTATTCACTTCTGGCCCGAGATCTTCCTCTCCACTCACTACCGTTGCAAGCATCGCTGGCTCCGCCTCACTCCATTTTTTTAAGAGGTTGAGAAGGTAAATTTGATGTGCTCCGCTCCTATCCGACCGAATTACCTCATAATTGAGATCCCCCACTCGTCGTGTAAGGGTCCTTGCCACTTGGCGAGTAATTTTGAACTAGATGTTGGGAGTAATATCAGCACTTCATCTTCCGGTGCAAATTCACTTAGTTTCATCCCCCTGTTATATAGCCGGCTTTGTCTGTCCCGAGCCTGTGGCAAATAGCTGCCCCAAAGTGTGGAGTTTTGCTCTCAGGTCCATTACATACTGAATTTAATTTTGTTGTGCAAAGGTCCGTCCTCACAAACCTCTCTAAGAACGTCAAACACTCTGCGAGGTTGACGCCCATAGAGAAGTTAGAATGGGGAAAACCCTGTAGAGGCTTGCGGGACCTCGTGTACAGCAAATAACAGGGGTTCTAACCATTTGTCCCAATTTTAGACGTCTTCGTGTACAAACTTACAAATCCTTGTCTTTAAAGTGCAATTAAACTGCTCCACCAAGCCATCTGTTTGTTGGTGATAGATGCTGGTGTGAATCAATTTAATGCCCAATAACTCATACAGTAAATATAAACATAAGCGCTGTACCTTGATCAATGAGGATTTCCTTCGGGATCCCTTTAAACTAAACAATATATCCACAACACTTTTTGACAAAATTCTGCAGAGGGGAATTGCCTCAGGGCATCGTGTTGCATGATCCACTAGGACCAATGCAAAACGATGCCCTCGTGCTGATCGCTCTAATGGTCTGATGAGGTCCATGCCAATTCTTTCGAAGGGGACCGCAGAAGAGGGCGCAATCGCGCTTTTTGATGGCACACGTTCTCGTGGATGCCCGGCCCAAAAAATCAGACCATCAGATGATTTAGTGTCAGTGACACGTGGTCACTCTTTTCGGCGATCACCCATCTGCGGCAGGCGTCCCGGAGCTGTTGGGCCATCACAAAGGGCCGATCGTTCTCCCCCAGGGTCAGTAACCGGAAGTGCTGACAATGTTGTTCCGGGGAGAGACCGACGCGTTGAAGGATGGCCTGTTTGAGATAGTCGTAGACCAGGATGTTCTGGACTGTAAGTTGTTGGGCTGCTATCTGCGCCTCGCCGGACAGCAGCGGGATGAGGCACACCGGCCAATCCAGTCGCGGCCACTCACATGCCTCTGTGTACATCTCAAAAAGGTCCAGGAAGGCCTTGGGATCATCTTGCGGTCCCATCTTACTGAGAGACATTTGAGGGGTTGGAGCCTAGGTTGTTCTTGTTCCCCCGGCTCGAAACTCCCGGTCCATACAGCTCCGGAACAGCTTGCGCTCCTGCTGCTGGGCTTGGATGAGGGCCTGGAACTGTCGTTCTTGATCGTCCCTCATCTCCAGCAGCGCCTGGTGTTGTTCTTGGTGAAGTCCCGCGAGCGCTTGTACCACTTCCGCAAATGGCGTAGCTGGTGGCGGCGTTTGCATGGCCTTTTATAAACGACACGTACAATAATGTGAGGTTGTTCTAGAAGAATTCACTTCATGAAACGATGTCATTGCAACCAATTATTTTGTATTTGTTAATTTAGGGATTTATTACAAAAGTTGATACAAAACAGTTTAAGGACTTAAATTGTTTTGTAATATACAGTATGATCAAATAAAATCTAACCCTTTGTTCAAACATTCACATTTTCCTATATCGTAATCAAAAATCATTCATGAAATATTCGTATTCCTATTCAAAATATTCATGAAACAGTAGGTGAACAACACCCAAGGTGACCTACTGAAACCACTGAGTGGTTTTCAAGAGCAAGTGTTATAGGTTTTGGGCCCTCTGCAAAATCTGTGTAGGGGAAATATTTTGCCCTCTCATGAAATTTCCGATCGAATGTAATCCCTATCGAATGACTAGATTTTGACCGCCTGTTTTGTTAAATGACTTCTATAATTAATTAAATGCATGATGTCCTTTCTTCTTCATAGCAACATGTTTTAGGGTGTAGCTGCTGACTCATGGAGCAAAGGAGGGGGGAAACTCTTGTGCCGTCTCTACCCGCCTGCACTTGTACTCTCAGATTTTCAGACAGCTATGTCCAACTTCGGCGCCAGTCTATTGGGAGCTACTCATTTTCTCTCTGTGCACCATTTCAGCTGGATCAGCACATCCTCGGCATCTCTGCCATAAAGTGTTGTGTATCCCATGGAGAAATCCCCCCCAAAAATCCAAAAGTTGCTCAAATTAACAATTAGATTAACTGTGTGAAATATATTTAAAAACCTGCTGCATGGCTGCATTTTCTAAGTTTAGGGTCAGTTCTGGAAGGATTGTGAGGGACATCTACAACACCCATTGATTTATGAAAATATGTGGGGAATATTTACAAACATAGTATTAATAAGTACATTTATTAAATTATCAATTAGTAACACAATAAAATAATCTATCGTTTTGGTAGGAGGGCACCCAGGCCTCGTTCAGATTGTCAGTCCAAATCCGATTATTTGTGTATCCGATTGAAATCTGATCTAAAATTATTAATGTCCACACTGTGTATCGCAACTGTTCAGAACTTTATGACAGTCTGAACGAGGCCATAGGCTACTGAAATTATTGACGTGCCACATTGAACTGTGGCAAAGCGTGTGAGGGCAGCTCTATTATATATGGAGTTGGGCGAGGCGATACGTTGTGCTCACGCTCTCAAACTCCTGTTGGTATTATTTCCGACTGCCACCTGAGGAATTTCACCCCAAGAATTTAACAACCTCTAACTGAAAGGCACACGCAGATCCTAATCATGGATGGATTCAGAGACATAGGTAGTCGTACAAAAAGTTTATTAATAGTTAAAAGACACAATAGTTATAAAAGGCATTGACCAGCAATCACTCTCGTCTAGTTGTTAGATTCTATCGTTGGCAGCGGAAAAACCTGGGCTTGCCATCCGGGTCAGTCTCAAAATATCACCCTTTATGAAAATCACTATTCACAGTGCACACACACACTCGCACACACTCAGCAACTCATGTCAGAGAAGATCACGACACACAGTGAGGATGCCACCACCAAAAGGTCATTCGTCTGCCCCCCAGGCGCCCAGGTCCTGCCAACAAACGAAAGAAAAAGACATTAAAAGCATTGATATGCAAAGAAAACAAAAATACAATTATATAATAAATGAATTAATACAATTCCAAGGAGGAGCTACCCACTTGGTCCAAACCCAGTCGTCGCAAATCAAAAACCCAAAGAAAATAACAAATCATTAAACAAAATGATCACATAAATTCGACAGCATAGCTCAACCAAATAATATTCTGATGAAAACAATGCATAAATTCACTTAACACAATTAAATTAGGAACAAAAGTACACATTCAAAAAAAATCTTAAATTAAAATCAATTAAAGAAACAAACAAAAAGAAGCAAAGGAAACTCCAAGCATATAACTGAATCATAGAGCTTAAGCACTGAGAATTCACTTTAAGTCAACATGAGAGCTCGTAGAAAGCGCATCAGTCCCGTGCTCGACGCTGGATAATCAGTGGAAACAGAACAGCAGTCAGATGAAGCACAAAGCAAACAGCACTTTATGATGAAGCACACGGCATTGAAGCAATCAGCACTTTATGAGGAGCACAGAGCATCTAATACTCATTCGGGACGCCGCTATAACCTTCAGCGAGTGCAGCAACACATGCTGTCCCAGTATCACTATCCCAAACTTTGTGGTGAATGGAGGCAATTGTCTCGTAGCAGGACACGCAGATTGATCTTACACTGTCTCAATTGTCCACACTCAACCCTGCACTCCAGCAGAGAAAGCAGGGGGCGCGTGGATGACGTCACGGCCCTGGAAAAATGACGCATCTCAATGAACTGGTATCCCGTGCTCTTATACGCAACTGGTGCCAGGCCATTGGTCAAACCTCAAACAGGTGGGAGGGGTGCTAACCCATCCTGCCACACAAAACTGTTCAAATCCGATTTGTGTGTCCATGCAGCTCTTTCGTTTTTTGGAATATTTGCATTGGTTCCTATGGCAATGACATTGCGTTGGTAGGCATACACCAAAAACAACAACCGCAACATGGAGGCGTTTGCAATAAAGATGCTGTCTTATTTACAACATGACAATGTGGACTACTGCGTCTTATGAGGCATCGGCAGAAACGTAGGAGGCTGGTATGAGTGGCTGTATTCCGTCTCTGCCGGTTTCAAAATATGTCTCCTTTATATTGTCATTTTCTGCTCATCCGGCACTTTGCAACAACACAGCATTGTTTCTGCAGTGACTTTCAGCATGTTTCCTATAACATGGATGTAGCTTGAAACGGATTTGTAAAAAAAAAAAAAAATCACATTTCATGTGATAAATCTATAAATTGCAAATAATCTTGAAATTGTGCGCAGCTAAATGGTTTCAGATTGCTGCCTTGTAAACACTGCCTAATAAATATCATTAACATATAAAAGAGTGAAGAGTGAACAGTGAAGAATTGCTTAGATTTCCAAATACCTGCAGTACTCCGACTCTCTGCCACAAAGAAAAGTGTGTGCACACTTTTCCATGTCAAAGACCTGTTTTTTTTTTTAAAATATGACGCACACTCTAAGATCAAATCTGTGCTTACGCGCATTTTATAAATGAGGCCCCTGATAACTTTGAACGAACATTCTTTCAATTTTACTGGAAGAATGTTTGTTCCTTTGAGAGAATCTTTCCAGAATGTTTTCCAAAGTTCTGAGAATGTTCCCTGTTAAAAAAAGTAATCCCACTGTAATTGACATTTATTTATGCATAATTCATTGGTAACTCACAAATCATTAACAATTTCAGCAATATTGTTCAGTTTGAAATTCTTTCAGACAACTGTGTTTGACTAGTTGGGAAAACATCCGGCTGATTCTGTTGGTGTAACATGCTATTTGTGACTCCTGTGAACTTAAAAATATGTAGTTGCTTTTTTTACAGTGTGAGTAACAAAACCTGTTTAATTAAAAATAGACTTAGAATAATGAGGTTAAAGTTGGCGGTATGTCACAACCGAAGGAACTCTCTTTATAAGAGAGCATGGCTGATGACATCGCACCCAAAAGTTGCAAGTCAGAATAATACATATAGACACGCATGCACACACTAAATAAGCTTTTGGGAAGAACGCCTGGACTCATTCATATTACATATTTTGCTCCTTTCTTTGCAGGTGCTTGCTTTCCTGAAGATTTCCATGGGTCGAAACGTAGGTGTGCATATACTAACGTCAAGTATCTGTAATCAGGGATCACCCTTCACAACCCCCCATCCAGATGACGGTGATTATACCTAAGACTTCTCTAAGCTACGATTAAAACATTCCAAATGTTCATAGTTCAAACGTCGATTTGTGGCTGTTCACATCATTCACAACAGATCACTTTCCACTTGAATAAATGCTAATCTGGCTCCATCTCCAGGAGTAAACCTGAACATGGAAAGTGATCCAAGTCCCAGAAGCTCTGAGAATGTCAAAAGGAATTTAAAGGGGTCATTACATAAGAAATCTAATTTTCCTTGATCTTTTGACATATATGAGGTATTTGTACCATTAAAACATCATGCAAGTTTCAAAGCTTAAAACATCCTACTCATTATAAACAATGCTTCAAATTTATTTAATTTTTTTAATGGCATTCCGGATCGCGTCAGATGATTATATTTTTGTTCTTTTTGTATTGTAAAAGAGGCAGTGTAATTGAGAGTTTGCAAAGAACTCAACTTGTTGAAAGATGAAGCAGCGACTGTATTGGATCTGACTGCAACTGTATCATAAGTAAAGTAAACGATTATATAATGCTTTGTCTGTAAAAAGGGATGTAACCAATCAGGAGCAGGCAGAACAGTCCATGGGGGACTGGAGCCAGGAGCAGGAGAAGCCAGGCGGGGACACATAGCGCAACCAGGACAATGGCCCACTGTAGACTCGAGGGAGGGAGGAGGCATGGTGGAGATTTGACGGATGACACTAGGGTGATGACTGACGGAGATGGAGCCGATGGAAGAGGAGACCAGGGTGCAGATGGAAAGCTCAAAAGATCGGGCAACAGCGATGGTCCTGGAGCCCGAGATGTAGCAGCGGTCATGAGTGTCCGAAGTGGAGGCAGCCTGCCAGAGGACGGAGTTCGACGGAGCTGAAGGGGTGGAGGGACAAAGCATAGCTGAAGGCCCGTAAGTCCATGGTGCCGACGGAGCAACGTTTGACCAAGGAGGAGCCAGAGGGATGAGGGAGTCTGTTGAAGCCATAAAGGATGATGGTCCCAGGTGGAGCCAAGGGAGGTTTCAGCCAAGGCGGAGCCAGCAGTTTGACGGGCAGAGGTGCAGTGATGGGATTGACGGCTGGAGGTGGAACCAGAGGATATTCTTGACTGGGCTGAGCTGGAGACTAGAAGACCCACAACAGATCCATACAACAGAGTGGCATTAGAGGAGAAGTCGAGGGGCTGAAAGGAACCAGCGGAGGTGGAGTAGGAACTGACTGATTTTGGAAGAGGAGGCAGGGACACTGGGTGGGCACTGTGGGGGCACAAGAGACTTTGTCTGGCATCAGTGGGCTGGACGGGACCAGCGGTGCGGGCTCTGGGCTGGACGGGACCAGCGGTGCGGGCTCTGGGCTGGACGGGACCAGCGGTGCGGGCTCTGGGCTGGACGGGACCAGCGGTGCGGGCTCGCACTGGGCTGGACGGGACCAGCGGTGCGGGCTCGCACTGGGCTGGACGGGACCAGCGGTGCGGGCTCGCACTGGGCTGGACGGGACCAGTGGTGCGGGCTCGCACTGGGCTGGATGGGACCAGCGGTGCGGGCTCTGGGCTGGACGGGACCAGCGGTGCGGGCTGGACGGGACCAGTGGTGGGGGCTCTGGGCTGGACGGGACCAGTCTGTTGAAGCCATAAAGGATGATGGTCCCAGGTGGAGCAAAGGGAGGTTTCAGCCAAGGCGGAGCCAGCAGTTTGACGGGCAGAGGTGTAGTGATGGGATTGACGGCTGGAGGTGGAACCAGAGGATCGTCTTGACTGGGCTGAGCTGGAGACTAGAAGACCCACAACAGATCCATACAACAGAGTGGCATTAGAGGAGAAGTGGAGGGGCTGAAAGGAACCAGCGGAGGTGGAGTAGGAACTGACTGATTTTGGAAGAGGAGGCAGGGACACTGGGTGGGCACTGTGGGGGCACAAGAGACTTTGTCTGGCATCAGTGGGCTGGACGGGACCAGCGGTGCAGGCTCTGGGCTGGAAGGGACCAGCGGTGCGGGCTCTGGGCTGGACGGGACCAGCGGTGCGGGCTCTGGGCTGGACGGGACCAGCGGTGCGGGCTCTGGGCTGGACGGGACCAGCGGTGCGGGCTCTGGGCTGGACGGGACCAGTGGTGCGGGCTCTGGGCTGGATGGGACCAGCGGTGCGGGCTCTGGGCTGGACGGGACCAGCGGTGTGGGCTCGCACTAGGCTGGACGGGACTAGCGGTGCGGGCTCGCACTGGGCTGGACGGGACCAGCGGTGTGGGCTCGCAATGGGCTGGACGGGACCAGCGGTGCGGGCTCGCACTGGGCTGGACGGGACCAGCGGTGCGGGCTCTGGGCTGGACGGGACCAGCGGTGCGGGATCTGGGCTGGACGGGACCAGCGGTGCGGGATCTGGGCTGGACGGGACCAGCGGTTCCGGATCTGGGCTGGACGGGACCAGCGGTGCGGGATCTGGGCTGGACGGGACCAGCGGTGCGGGCTCTGGGCGGGACGGGACCAGCGGTGAGGGCTCTGGGCTGGATCATGCAGGTGATCATCCAGACCGTGCCAGAGAACGACCTTTAGGACGTCATCTGCCATGTCCATGAGGTGAGAAATCTCCAGGAACCAGGTGACATATTCCTCAGTCTGGTGGCCGTCCTAGAAGCAGGTCACTAGTTGAGTGACGGGATCAAAAGGAGAGAGGAGAACGCCCATCTTGACTCATAGTTTTTTTGGTCGGTTCTTCTGTCATGGTTGTGGTGCGGGCTCTGGGCTGGATGGGACCAGCGGTGCGGGCTCTGGGCTGGACGGGACCAGCGGTGCGGGCTCGCACTAGGCTGGACGGGACTAGCGGTGCGGGCTCGCACTGGGCTGGACGGGACCAGCGGTGTGGGCTCGCAATGGGCTGGACGGGACCAGCGGTGCGGGCTCGCACTGGGCTGGACGGGACCAGCGGTGCGGGCTCTGGGCTGGACGGGACCAGCGGTGCGGGATCTGGGCTGGACGGGACCAGCGGTGCGGGATCTGGGCTGGACGGGACCAGCGGTTCCGGATCTGGGCTGGACGGGACCAGCGGTGCGGGATCTGGGCTGGACGGGACCAGCGGTGCGGGCTCTGGGCGGGACGGGACCAGCGGTGAGGGCTCTGGGCTGGATCATGCAGGTGATCATCCAGACCGTGCCAGAGAACGACCTTTAGGACGTCATCTGCCATGTCCATGAGGTGAGAAATCTCCAGGAACCAGGTGACATATTCCTCAGTCTGGTGGCCGTCCTAGAAGCAGGTCACTAGTTGAGTGACGGGATCAAAAGGAGAGAGGAGAACGCCCATCTTGACTCATAGTTTTTTTGGTCGGTTCTTCTGTCATGGTTGTGGTGCAGGCTGAAGAAGGACGCCAACACAAAAGGCTTCAATTCAAACATTTACTAAGTATTCCAAACACAGGTACAGGATGACGGGCAGAAGGTTCACACAAACACAACACCTAAACATTAACTGAACAGAACTGAACAGACTGAACAGAAGCAAACTAAATACAGATACAAATCAAACATAACAAGGTGAAAACAGGTGACACTGATGATAAGGACGATGAACGGGCTGGTAATTGAGGGAGTGAGTTCAGGTGTGAAGACACGAGAGATTCTGGGAAATGTAGTGAAGACGAAGACAGAAAAGTGCAGACGATGACTGTGACAGTTACAGATAATTTATAAATAATTTTCATTCATGTTCGTTCATAATACACTAATGTTAATGTTACTATTTAATTAATGTTGTTAGTTCATGATACCTAATGTAGTTACTAATGTTAACAAACTGAACTTTAATGAAAAGTGTTACCAAAATTAAAATGTAAGCCTGAATTTATTTCATTTTTACAGATCAAATCCCATTTGTCATATATAATTGAAGCTTTAACTCTTGTGAAGCACTTGCACATCTCAACAGTAAGTACATAAGCAGAAACTCTTTTCTCTCTCTTTTTTTTTTATTTTTTTTTTTACATTTTACATTTTCAGAAATAATGCAACATTTAATTTTTGTTTATGGTTAGTTCTCATAAAATTAAGAAAAGTTTATATATATATGTTGTATTTCAAAATATTTCAAGGTATTAAATGGAAATCCTTCATTGCAAAGCTTTTCCTGCAAGTGAACAGATCATGCTGTAATAGTTCCCAGGCACTATAATCTTTACTTAGTAACTTTTTTTCAACCCTGTGTTTTATAAATTCCAAAGCCTCTGAGGAGCCAGTTGTTGCCATAGAAATGTAACATTTCGTTTGTTATAGATGATATTTGATGGAATGTTTCAAAAGATTGAAAGATTGCTAAAATGTGGCTTGAAATACATGGTGAAGAGAGAACTTAACAACTGTGAAAAACTGATAAGAGCAGGATGATAAAAAAAAAAAGTCAAAATGTACCAAAACACAGTTGCATGTTCTACTCTACGATAATATCTGTCATAAAAGGTTGTTTTTTTTTCCCCCTTCAATAGTTATATTTGATTATAAAAAACTGGATTAATTTGCACCTGTAATTAATTTCTGTAATTACATACACTGTTGACCCTACCTCCAACCCATCCTCCAACCCACCCAAACCTAGCCATACCACCAAACTTGTCCCTTACCATACCCGTATCCCACCTCAATAGCAGCAAAGATATTTTGCAATACATCATGAACAAAATAAGTGAACTGTACCTAAACATTTTTATTTATTTTTTACACAAGTTCATAGAAGTTACTGCCAACTAATATAAAGTTTTAAAATCGACTCACAAAATAAGTTACAAAATTTGGACCGAAAATGGAGTATATATTAATAAAGACTTACAATGCAATTTTAATTTCAAAAAAATTTTTCAATGAGAAAAGCAAGAAGTAGTAAAAATGTCTTATCTCTAGTTTCTTATTCTTCTGTAATGTCTTTGTTGCACTCTTTCTCCATATTACAATCTGTGAATCACAGTTGCACATATAAGAATATCAGAGTTAAATCAAGTCTATGGGAGTCTTTCAGATCAGATAGCAGCATCACTGACTCTGTGCCCATACTTCACCTTATCTCTGAGGATTCCATCCATCCATTCATCTATCCAAGCAAAGAGCAGACATTTAGACACAGTCTCCCTAAATCATGCACAGCACACCCCACTAATGTCTCACAACCTATGATAACCAGCAAATGCAGACAGACTCAGGAAGTGACACAGATAGAGAGTACAGAAGCCTATTTCTTCAGTTTTCAGGTTACTTTCCTCTCAACACATGTAACATATTGTTCCATACCAGGCATTGCAGCAGGTTTGTTGTTTTCTCCAGCTATCAGACATGATAAGCCACTGTTGACACAGCTGTGGAAGAGTATTTTTTTGTTGTTGTTGTTTCATTCGCACTGTTCTTTGTCCTGATTTAGAGGGTCTTTATGTAATGGAAGTCTCCATCACCTCAGCTGTTTAGAGTGACATAAACAAAGTGGACCAGAGCTTTGCATAAACACACTCCAAAATTATACATAATTCCAACCATAATTTACAAATCCTGGAATCTTGGAATGCTTAAACCTGTCTTGTAGTAAAAATAGTGAAATTAAGTGAGTTACGAATCGCCTTGAGATTTTGTTGGAAAGTTATGAGTGACATTTGTGTGTGACAGTAAAGACAAAATATAATTATTTGTAACATTAAGCAGATTAAAAATAAGCTTCTTTACTGGGATTTAAGGTCCATGAATGGATAATTGACTAAATCTCCAAAGTAAATGAAAAATATGTGGCTAATGTGGCTACTGGTCTTTTTTTTTTTGCCAGGATTATGCAACAGCTTTGGGCTGAAAATTTTCAGTTTTAGAGATGTTGGTGATTCATCATTCTGAATTTTAATCAATCAAGCATAGTATACTTCATAAATTTGGATATATTAAAAAAAACCTTGGATTTTTGTCCTAAGTTTATATACATTTAAAAGCATCAAAAGTTATGATACATTCAAAACATTTCTTAACAGTTGCAATATATAATCAAATGATTAGCTCTGTTAACTAGTTAAATATATTCAAAGCCATTAAAGTAATTCTTTACTCTTTCACATCCTGTTTGATTTGTTTTTAAATCCAGCTTTTACTACTATGTGAACCTCCAATACAATTTAATCCACAAACAGATAGAATATCATTTCACCGGCAGCAAACTGCATCATTCACACACATTGTAAAATGATGAGGTAGTTTTTTCAAGGGGTTACATCAGGATAAAAATTACATGTTGCTTCTTGACTAGCTGTTGATATTTTCCCAAGAGAACTGTTGTAAAGACACTCAGGAAACTCTTTGAAGGAACTGTCATAATTCATTGGAACAGAGATCAAAAGAAGTCAGAAATTGTGTATCATGTTGTCTTGGGTATGCTGATACTATCAGAGAGAGAGAGAAAAAACACTGAATGTCTGTTGAACATACAACTGAAGTGTAGTTTAAACACATCTGTAAAATTGGTACAAATACAAAACTAGAACCATTCTGTGATGTTTTATATTATAAGATAACATCTGAGCAGTGAAATATATCATTATATCAGTTACTCAACAAGCAGCTCCAGTGCCTGACAACAGTCACTGTCACGATACAGATTAGGAACAAGGATGCAAGTAAAAGGTATTTATTGAGGTATAACAGTCTGGTATTGGTGACACAACACGGAGGCGGATAAGTGGCTCAGGGACCTCGATGGGCAACACGGATGGTGGTGGTGAAGTGATGGTCAGAGGATAAATGGAACCAGAACAGTAATCCAGACACGAAGTGAAGCACACACTGAGACATCAACCGGAACACCAACTCACGAACACGTCAGACTGAAGAACAATAGGAGGATCAAACAGGAACGGGAACAGGATACAGCACGAACGGACTACACAAACGATCTGACAATGAGAGGGAGAAAACGGTGAGTATATGTAGCCAAGATGAGTGGCTGCAGCTGGTGCCGCTAATGGTGATCAGCTGTTACCGCTGATCAGCGGTGATGATCCGGACCACGCCCACACACTCACACACACACATAACAACAAAGACACGAGACTAGAAAGAGAAAAGGAATTCATGAACCGTGGCAGTCACAGAACAACTTGCAGCAAGGTCATATGGCTGGGACTGTATGTTTCAGTGAAATTAAACCTTTAAGAGAAATAACTGAAACCAGTGAAGAAATTGCAAGTGAAACATCACATATCCACCACATGCATTCCAATCATGACAACTCTCAGATTAGTTTAGCATGCGAATGTATGTAAAAATGTTAATGTACTTAGTCTTAGGGGGATAGCAAATTTACTACGCAGCACAAATATGTACTTTCTAATAGACACGCTGCTTTGAGAATGTAATATATGCTGCTGCTGCTGCTGCTGCATAAATAGACGTACATAAACCCCTTAGCAGATCTGGACAGGTGGAGCTGGGGGAGGTGGAGGGATTCAGAGGAATCAGGACCAGCTTACAGCAAACACTGAATCAGAGTACTTAAATGTTCACCAAGCAATCTCACTGGCTGCAGAATCAGAAAAAGGCCAATTAGCTTGTGAAGTGATTGCTAGCAGATTGCATGTAAAACACCTATCAGCCTGCAGCATCAAGAGCAGTGGTTCTCAACTCCAGTCTTCGGGACCCACTGCTCTGCACATTTTTGATGTCTCCTTATTTAACACACCTGATTCAGATCACCAGCTCATTAGGAGAGACTCCTTGATCTGAACTGAGTGTGTCAGATAAGAGAGACACACAAAATGTGCAGAGCAGTGGGTCCCGAGGACTGGAGTTGAGAACCACTGATCTAGAGTTTCATGACTGAGCGTCCTGGTTGTGTATGCAACCCACAGTTCCCTGAAAGAGGGAACGGAGGACGTAGTCGACATCGACTTAAATGGGATCACGCCAGTGAGCCAGTCATCTTCGAGTACCATTGAACGAGCCAATGGAATTGGCGTGCATGATTTACATCACACACTCTGCCCCCGCGGTGCTGGTATAAATATGGAAGTGGATGCATGCACTCGTTGCTTTTTCGCTGAGGAGCCGAGCGTAACTCAGAGTCAGCAGTGGTCCAGTGGTAGTGGCAAGGGGACTACGTCCTCCATTCCTTCCTTCAGGGAACGGTGGGTTGCATACGCAACCAGGACGTTTCCCCTTTCAGTCGAGAACATCAGACGTAGTCGACTTCAACTGAAATGGGATCAACCATTGAAAACGCCACTAAAGCTGCCACCTTCCAGTGCCTAGACAAAGCCTCCTAATCCTCCCGCAATTTAAGGCGGGGGAAGGGACTGGGCTTAGGCCAGGGAAGTCACTGCTGTTCCTACAGGACAACTGGGAAAGTGTTCCCTGTAAATGGAAGGAAGGGACGCTGTGGAAGCCACATCCTACCCAATGGGAGGTAACGTGGAGAATACACATATGAACTGGGCGGATGACCGGGCAGTACGACATATGGAATGTCACTGGGGTGGCTCCAGCCTATGACAGGGGGGAGACTAACTGGACGGTGACGGTAGAGCAGACTCTGCCGAGGGAAGACACGGGCTCGCTGTAGGGAGCCATACCGTGGAAGAATACACATATGGAATCACCGTAGGGATCACAACATATGGACCCAGCTGTGCACAGGTTCCACAAGCTTACGAGTGGTAGGCCTAACACAGGGCGTTCCGCCACATCCGATGTCGGAGGGGTCTGGAGGAACACAACAGGGTTCGGTTAAAGGGAACTCAACTGGAGCAGAAATTGCGCACGTATCCAGTCCATAGGAGGGGAATGGCGCAGCAAGCCGACACTACAAACCAGGCTCACGGTGAACTGACTTCATGAGAAGGGAGCTCACAGAAAGCAACGGTTCGACTAAAGGTGTCGCCCAGCCCCCAACTCTAGAAATCTGTCAGCGAAGCACCTTGTGTCAATGCCTAGGCGGGAGCACACTCTTATTCAAGAGGAGCTCACCACCTAAGTAGACCTGTGCATCTCGGATCTTCACCAAGATGAAGGCAGCCATTCAGTAGGCCAACCTTGCTTGGAAACAGCCTTCCCTCTCTGCTGATTTCCTTAACAGATAAGAGCTGGTCTGAGGTCCTAAGGCTTGCGTTCTGTGTACGTAATGAAGCGGACGGACAGAGAAAGCCACGGCTGGGTCTGCCTCTTCCGGGGCAGCGCTTGCAGGCTCACCACCTGGTCTCACTAAGGGAGAGGTAGGAACCTTGGGCACATATCCAGGACGGGGGCTCAGCTCATGAGAGTAGCCAGCCTGAATTCCAGGCACAACTCGTTGACCGAAAGCGAGCAAGTCTCTACCCTCTAGTAGAGACCAGGCGAGCAGGAGAAGTGATTAACAGAATTTTTAACTCACTGCCTGCAGTGGCTCAGGGGCAGTCTCTGCAGTGCAGTAAGACCAGGGATAAGACCCAAGAGAATTAAGAGGGGCGCAAGGCAATTCCCTTGCTCCCTCAGGAACTTGACGATCAGACGTGCTTCCCATGCTTCTGCATCATGATGTGAGTCAAGAAAACAGAGGCAACATCATTTTGAGGGTGGAGGAAACAGCCTACTACGACCCATATTGCAGGAAAGAGAGCACTGAATGACCGAACGCTCTCAGGATCTCCTCAAGGAGAGAAGACTCACTCAACGAATAGGTTCCACTTTTCTTTGGCGTAAGCACAACTTCTTATTTTTAGGGGGTCCGTGCAGAAGTGTTACTGTGGTTGCCACCTGAACCTCTGCGTCCAGTTAGGACCAGCCTGGAATCGTTCCAGGGGTCTGAACGCGTGTGCCATAATGCCCTGTCCCTGAAATGTATACAGGGGAAGTCAGGAGGGCTGTCGAGGAGAGCGTCCACAAAAGCTGCTTCAGCGCGCTGTAAGCCCCAAACACGTGATGCAACAATTGTGACCGTCAGAGAGGAAAAGGGAACGACCGCATCCAGAAACGCACAGGTGGAATGACATCTTGAAAAAGACGCAAATGCACCCGTGTTGCTCTTTCAGGAAATAGGACCCATCACCAGTACCGGAGCACACAGGGGAATGACCGCGGCAACACTGATCAGTGAACTGAAACAGTGAAGCACTAACTTTTCCGCCCTCTAACCAGCCGTAAACACATACAAACCTTTAGAAATTTGTTGCTGTTAAAACAGCAGTTGAGGGCTCAAAGCTCGCGATCACCGCTGCTCTTGCGCTGTAGAAACCACCAGCACTGGGAGAGTCTTACAGAAGAACACCGACACACTCGCTCGTTGTAAACAACAGCACTCTTCAGAGACATCTCTGCTGCGCTGCGGGGGCGGATTTAAACCACGCACGCAAATTCCACTGGCTCGTCCAATAGTACTCGAAGATGACTGGCTCCCTGGCATGATCCCATTTCAATGACCGTTGATTCCGTCTGACGTTCTCGACTGAAAGGGAACTATATTTTTCATTATCCTGAAATTTTTCTATGCTTCATTCTTCCACCAAACCAGTCATGATCCGTTGAACATAACCAATACACACTCTGATACATTGCACACAGTAAATTATAACACCTCAGTCACATGATTTTAAAAGTAATGGACTCACCTGCAAATGACGTACAATAAGTCACATGGAGGGATAGGAAAGATGTGTTTGATTTTGGTTACAGCTGGATTTAACCAATCTGCGAAATTTGTGATGAAGGATTTTTTGCTTCCTGTACTGATGCTCTCGCTGTGTTTGCGTACTTTATCACAGATGCAGTGGATTAAATGCAATATTTGTCAAATACAGAGAAATTTCAGATTTGTTTGTATGTACTGCTTAATAAAGTACCTGTATTTGAAGAATACATTTCAACATAAGCCTATACTATACCAATAAAGTGGGTCTATATTTGTATTAGTTTCATTTAGAAAAACATGACACAATTATGATTACATGAAAATAGTTTTTACTGTTATAAAAAAAGAGTGAGCATTAGCAAAACTGAAGGTGTCAGAGTAAACATGAAGCACATGTGATCGCTGTCATCAGTAATCCTGGCTAATCGGGAAACAGCTGTCGTCATCAGAACTCATGGAGCCGCGGTGGAGAAACTGCACCATCTGAATGAGCTGAAGGCCCTCAAATCCCTCTTGCGGTATTTTGATGGCACACGTCTCAGTGCCATCCTAACATTTCTAACCGGCATGCACTGTTTCAATCAGTCTGCAGTGCATGAAGTTAAACACACCCAATATCTGGCTTCTACTGGCTGAATGAAAACTCCTGAAAATCCTGGTTTCCGCCGGCTGAATGACAGTCGCCTGGGGTCAGGATATTCAGGTAAAGGGATGATGACTCAGCTCACACATTATCATCGTTATACCACCAAATGGCCACCAAAGAGAAGAACGGTTAGCCCCACCCATCCATAAACCAGGTCTTAATTATCAAAGAAAATAAAATGACTTCATCTGACTTCATACGAGTCAGATCACATTTACTCAACTTTAATAAACACATGTGAACCTTCTTAGACAAATGGATGTACCTGACTATGAGTCAGAGTGTCAGAATTAATGTTATATTGTGATATTGTTATATTACAAAATACTTGTAATTATGTGTGTGTGTGTGTGTGTGTGTGTGTGTGTGTGTGTGTGTGTGTGTGTGTGTGTGTGTGTGTGTGTGTGTGTGTGTGTGTGTGTGTGTGTGTGTGTGTGTGTGTGTAAAAAAAGAACTGTTCCAAGTTTCAGGAATGTCTAAGGAAATTGGAAATACTGTGTTGTATGTCAAAATATATATTTTCTCAATTTTTCTATTTTTGCTGTAAAGTGCCTGTGTTATAGTCAACTGTGATGTCTTTAAACATGGGATAGGCATAATTAGTGGTATCAAAGAATGCTGGAACCAAAAGTGAAGAACAGTTTGTGCTGATCTCTTGTTAATGGTTAGACAGGATCCGCACAACCTGCATTCTTATTTCAAAGGGATTTATTTATTTCCCGACAGACATAGTTTCACCAAATAATTAATCACTGACAAACAAAGGGTAATGAAATCTGAAATGTCAGGCAATGGAATAGCAAGTCTGAATGCTAAATAACTGTTCAATAAGGTCACAGCACCACCACACGATAAGAAATGTCTGTAAATCAAACTGCTATGAAGATTAATGTGGAACAAAATAGAGCGAATGTTACTGGCAAATAATAAATCAATAAGCTTAAGCTCGGATGAGGCTAGAAGTTTGTAGTAAAGGGAAACAGGCAGCATTTTGCATTTACTATTTTTACAATATCCCCATTCTAAAATTCCACAGACTTATTCTCTGAACTTAATCTGAGGGTCATTCCAACCCCACATATGTGGCAGCTTAAATCCAAACAGAAAAAACTGAACAAACCTCAGAATCATCTGAATTATGAAGTGTAATAATTACATCTGAACAACACAAAATATACATTCATATTGATTTAAAGTGTTAGTTCAGTCCCAAAAAATAAAAAAATCTGTCATCATTAACTCATCCTCATGTCATTCCAAACCCATAAGTGTTTCATTCAACAGATGAAGATATTTTTAATTTTTATTTTATCATTTTTGTCCATCCACTGAAAGTCCATGCAACTAACCTTCAAAAAGGTCATGATAAAAGTAATCTAAATGATTGAGCAGTTTAATCCAATGGCTTTATTTGATGAACAGATTTAATTAAACAGAAACTGAACTAAATGGAAGTTCAATCATAATGAGTTTGAGCAATGAGTTTGTTCTTGTGCATCAAGCAGATCAAGATTATTTACAATATATACTACTGTATACTTATTATTTTCCATATTTGCTAAAAAAAGTTTGTTTGAAAAAAAAAAATCAGCTGCAGTGTTTGTCCTAAAAAAAAAACAATCAAGCCAAATACCTATTATCTAGTGTGAATATCAGTGTGAACTAATGACTTTATCAACAAAAGCCCATCATAGTTCAGCATGAAATATTGGCATTACTTTAAAATTCCCAGGGGTATTGACGTACCAAGACATCTGTTAGCTTCTCTGTAGGTTCCAAGTTTTGATGCTTGCCTGACATACTTGACAAAAACCTCTCAAATCTTAAAAAACAAAGATTAAATATTTAGACTATTAAAAGTTTAGAGGATGAATGTTTGAATCTTAAAGGAGAGCAAAAGGTAATAAATACACAAAACAACTGATCTTCACATTTTTCTGTGACGTCTTTGAAAATTACCTTTTACTAGTCAGATTAAGCACAGCTGGAATAGTATGTAGTATGTACACAGCTTTTTTGAGTCTTTTGCAGGAGCATTGAATATGCTCTACCTATCACACACATACACCCTTTCTTTACGTCCACTAATGCCCTACCAGCACATCTCACCCGTCTCATGGATGAAATGTGAGAGGGTCCAGGAGGAGAACTGTGCACTCATTGACACTCTATCACGGTTTCCCTCTATTTCATCTAAATTAAGACTAGCACGGTGGAAAACGTCTTATTATAAATATAGTATGCCTTCACCTGGCAACACTTAAAGAGCACTGGTCATAAGACCTTGTGTCTGTAACTAGTCCTTTCTGGAGGTCCTCAGGACTGTTTTGCTTGTTATATATTATATTATCAAATGTTATACCATGGTTCACAAAGTGTTCCATGGACTGAATGAATTACATGACACAAAAAGCAGTATTTTATGACAAAACGTAGCCAGACTTTGTTGCATTTGTTACACAACGATTAGGGGTTTGCAGCAAAGTAGTATCTGTATCTGTATGTTTTTTTATGTCATTTTTGCCTTTATTGAAATAGGACAGTACAGAGAACTGACAGGTAGCAAAGTGGGGGAAAGAGAGAGAGAGGGGAACGTGATCAGGAAACCAGGTACCCAGCTAGGACTCGAACTCAGGTCGCCCGAATTGCAGCTGCGTGTAATAAGGAGGCCGAAGCCTTGTTAGAATCCATGTGCCGAAGTTTAATAATAACAGTCCAAAAAGGAACGTGAAGCCAGGCAAAGGGTCAAAACCACATTAAATAGTCTAATAAGCAAACAGACAAAGGGAAAATCCAAAGGCAGGTGTTGAGTAGGCAGGCAAGTTGACCAATCACAATAAACAATCCAAACACGCAGCCAAGTCAAAAGGGTAATCCAATAAACAGAAATCAAAGTAAGCAGGCAAATGTTCATACACAAGGCAAACAATCAATAGATAGAGAACACAGTGGTAAGGCAGTGTAACTGGCAATACTTTGCAAAGCCTGTTTGGTCATGCCATGTTTAACATCAACTTCTGGGACTCGATGTGGAGTCCTCGATGAGAGATGGATCCAGGATGTTGTGGGCGGCTATCCATGATCTCTCCACAGGCCCATAACCCTCCCAGTCCACCACGTATTAGAATTGACCCCCTCTGAGCCTTGGATCCATCAACTCGTTCACCTTGTATGCTGGTGATCCATCAACATCCAGGCATGGCGGTGGCTCTTGGTTATCAGCATTGGGGTCAGCATCTGGGTTTGAGGAGTGAGACATGGAAGGATGGAGATATACAATAATTAGCAGGGAGCTCAAGTTGGTATGTGACCTCATTAATCTGTCTGATAATCTTGAATGGGCCAAAATACCTGGGACTTAGCTTTCTGCGCAGTAGCTGCAGCTTGAGGTCCCTTCTGGAGAGCCAGACTCACTTTCCAGGTTGGTAGGGAGGGTGTGAGTGACGTCGTCTGTTGGCCTGGAACTCTCTGTAGATGGGTGCTGTCCCACACCTTCTCACTATGCCTAATCCAGTTGTCCACAGCAGGGACTGACAAACTTCAAACAGGTTTTTTTCAGCGTGAGACGGCTTCCTCCTATTTGGGGTTGTCTCCTGTGGCCAAAGCTTTGTATAAGCTCCAGATAGACCAACCAAGCATTGGAACTCATCGGGCAACATTGATAGCCACCTTGTATTTATATAGCAGGTCTCCTCTCACTTCCGAGAGTTATTATGAGACTACAGCTTTGAACTTCAGACATAGGATATTCAAGTGCCATCCCCACGAGGGCTCCCTTTATATCTGGCTTAGGCATGTGTACTAGGAGTTTGTTGGAGACGATCTGCTAGAAGCTTTTTCGTCCCAAAACCCCTCATTATCTGAGCGTAGGCTCTTTAGATTTAGATAATTTAGAGTTTATCTCTGTAAGGTCTAGTTTTTTTCCCTGGTACTGGCCGCCTCTTTCTACAAGAATCATATAGCTTAGGCCCGCCTCTGCATTAGACAATTATGCTTGTGGATGTTAAGGGTAGGATAAATAGCAGCATTGGTAGCAAGCTATTCCTAAGTTTCCCATGCGTATATATTCTGGGTGTTGTCAGACCTGTCTCTCTCTGGGAAGAGAGAGGTGGAAGCAGTAATGCTGAGGTCTTCATTTTCAGAGGTGTATATTGTAGCTAGAATTTCCCAGCTAGTCTTTAGGTTGGATATCTAGGCCCCTTGAATTTGTTTCAAGTCATAAGGTGAAAATGATGTTGGCCTCATAGCTGAGGCCTCCATTTCCCTTGGGCTTAGTGGTTCTTTGGCTACCCACAGCTCTAGTCTATTCACCCTGCACCACTGGGGCTCTTTTTAGTACTCCTTCCCACTGGGACAAGTTTGAGTACACTCCCTTAGAGCCTAAGCATGCCATGGGCGGACGCTTTTGATAATAGAAGTTGGAGGCCTTTCTATTGGCCTCCTCGATAGTCAGGTAGCACAAGATTTTACTCCCCTTATTTAAAGGGTCGATAGCACTCTAGATGAGCACACTGTCCATTGGCAATGTAAAGTATAAAAAACAGGACTATAGTATTTATATGAGCACACCTATGATTTCTGAGGCTAGTTCTGCTAACAGGTATTGTTATCAAGTAGTAGGTTTTCACAGGCCTCCTTGAAGGTGGTTCCACTATCTTGTGGTTTTTTGCAAAAAAATAAGATCTTCATGTTGTAGGCTCCCTTTGAGCCTCCCTGATTCTAGCCAGAGCCTGGTCAAATATATATATATATATATATATATATATATATATATATATATATATATATACATCATTTTCCTAGCTACCCTAAGTCTGGTTAGAAGGTTGAAGGACTCTTATGAGGCCTCCTTGCTAGATTAGCCCTAGAGCTGGAGGCGCTCCCCTTATCAATGGACCCTTTAGAGAGCCCAGCCTCGACAATGTTATAAAGCACTGTGTAGATCAAGGATTGAGTAGAGTTACTCCCCTCATTTGCAAGGGTTATAAAGCACTATGCTGAGTTCTACTCTCCATGATGCACGTCTCTATGTTCCGGTTTCACTATTAGTTTTGTGAGAGACTCTGTTTGGGAAAACATACAGGTTGTTGGCACGACTAGATCAGTAGAAATGATCAAGTCAACCTCCCTGGTGGCATGTAGAGTTGACTCTATGTCCCCCTCAGAAAGTGACTAGATGGGACTTCTTTAGGACCCCCTGGCCATATTCCCTTAAAGGAATCCCTTCCTTGGTAGCTGTTGGTTCCATGCCTTTGAGCGGCCTTGGTAGGCCTACCGTTGTTCGGAGGCCTCTTTGAGGCTTATAGCTTGGGCAGTGACCGTAGGGAATAATGTCACTGACAGACTGTATGTGACCCGAAGGGGGAGTGTTTTCTTGGCATTTCAGGTTGAAACTGCCAGTTCTGACGTTTTGTCATGAGCCATAATTGGCATGCACTCCCCTCAGCATTGTGGGATTGTACTTCGTTCCCCAATATGTCATTGACGCAGTGCGAGTTCCCTTTCGAAAGGGAATATCTAAGTTACGACTGTAACCTCTGTTCCCTCAGAACAGGGAACAAGACACTGTGTCGTTAGCCATACCTCAGGGATGCCTGCTGAACAGTCAATTCAGACGAAAATGTATGACATGTCCTCTAGGTGCCCCTTTTATACTTCCAGGTCGCACTAGTTTTGACGTCATAGGCTGATTGGAAAGCTTTTCAGACACAAGTTCACGTGTAGGGCGTTCCCCAATAGCGTCAACGATGCTGTGTCTCATTCCCTGTTCTCAGGGAACAGAGGTTACAGTCGTAACCTAGACGTTTTGTTGAGAAAAATGCAAAGGGGGTAGAGTTTACCTAGCTGACCTACGTTGTGAGAGCACGGCTCCAATCCAACAATCCGAGGCGATAACTTCAACCAAAAAGTGGAGATTAGGATCAGGATGCTTGAGGATGGGAACTGTGGTAAAGCTGTCCTTGAGTTTAGTGAAAGCTTTGGTGGCTTCTTCAAACCATTTGAGCTTAGCAGGTTTGCCTTTAGCAGGTTTGCCTTTTAAAAGCGATTTCAATGGAGAAGCAATCAGACTGTAGTTTCTAATGAAGCGTCTGTAGATGTTCAAAAGCCTAGAAACCTCTGCAATTCTTTTATCGTGAATATTATGGCCATTCAGTGACTGCTTGAACTTTGGATTCGTCCATCTTTACACCTTGATGGCTGATGTAATATCCCAAGAAGTTAGCTTGTTTAACATGGAACTCGCACTTCTCAGCCTTGACAAAAATCTCATTAATGAAGGACTCAAAGACTGCAGGGGCATTAGCAAGTCCACAGGGCAGGACCAGATATTCGTAGTGCCCCCTAGTGGTGAAGAAGATCATCTTCCATTCATCCCCTTCACGAATTCGGATCAAGTCATAAGCACTTCTGAGATCAAGTTTTGAATAGATATTGGCTTCACATAGTTGTTCTAGGGATGCAGGAACCAGTGGAAGGGTGTAACAGAATTTGACTGTGACTTTATTCAATCTCCTGTAGTTGATAAATTGGTATAAGCCTCCATAATTCTTCTCTACGAAGAAAAACTGCAGCAGCTGGGGAAGTGGGAGGGTGGATAAACACAGAGTTCATAGTCTCTTCTATATACTCCTCCATAGCTTGAGTTTCACTACGTGACAGAGGATACACTTTGCTTTTAGGGGGCATGGCATTGGGCAGCAGGTCAATGGCAATTGTGTGGCCTTTGTTTTACTAAACACTTCGGTGAGGTCATTATAACAGGCTGGAATCTTCAGGTTTTGCTTGGTGTCTGGGCTTTCAATGCTTGAAGTGAAACATGGTGGAGTGCATGAAATGGACTAGACAAAATTCCGATCAAAGAGTCAGCTCATCATGATGCCAGGAGATAACTGGGTCATGGACAGATAGCATGTGCCTCTGACACCAGCACAGTCAAGCAGTTGAGATTTCCCATAGCATCAAGCCATGTTGCAGCGTCTTGTTCCCTTCTCAGGGAATCGAGTTACAAATGTAAATTGAGATGTTCGATTCCCGGGGTATGAAGTAGATAAAAAAAAAAGTGAGTTATATATATATATATATATATATATATATATATATATATATATATATATATATATATAGTTTGAGTTATCTGTAAATAGTAGGATATGATGCAGGTAGAAGCTTGTCTTTTTTTTCCTTTACTTAAAAGGAGGTAATTCCCTCAGCAATCTTTTCCCACTCCCATGCTGTTCCACCTCCGTCAAATTAAAATATCACCACCATATTAGATTCTCATGATGTATTTCTCCGTGTTATCAATTTACTTGCTCTCCATAAATGTCAGATCTTCTTTTGGCTGACCTCTCAGAACATAGGCATGCCCTGGCAAAGACACAGGGGTAACTCTGAGTCATCCATGAACCTATTGAAGCAACCACAATTCCTCCCCAGCTTTGATTGATTAGTACTTTCTGGGGTGGTTGTAACTGTGATATTAGGTGTGGTCTGTAAGGTAACAAGAGACAAACTTGATTTTGCTTTCTCACAATCATGAATTATATTTTTTCTTTTTATTAAAATCAGTCTTAAACGTTATTTGTAACCTATTTTACTTATGTAATCTCCTGTATTAGCAAGTGAAACAATATGAAAATCTCAACTGATTGATTGTAAAATTGTCGAAAAATTTAAACTATATGATTCCCAAGCGATATATTAAAAGTTTAATATAAGCAGTTTATGTACCTGCGTTGGACATATAAGAACGTCTGACTTTATCCACATACATACAGTACTCACGTAAAACAATTTATACTCTATAGCAAATATCAACTGCTTGGTTACTTGTATTGTCAAAATATAAATTATGGGTGTGTTCACAATTGTAGTTCGGTACTCTTGGTCCTTTTAGTTGAGACCAAACATTTATTTTTTTATTATTTATTCCTGGTTCACTTAGTGTTCACACTGTCAATTTTAACACGAACGACTTTTATGACTTATATTTTGCAAAGGAACCTACTGAACATCACACTCGTCGTATGGGCAAACATATGATGGTATATTTACCTGCTGAGAACTCACAATGAGTTTATAACATGTAAAGGGCGCTAGGAATTCCTCCTTTACACACATAAATGAAAATCTGCAGCAAGAAGACAGTTCCGATGCCTGTACTGAATTGTAACGGGCGAGACAATGAGGAGGAAAACTAGGTATGCTTGAGCATTCCATCCTTTTTTGGGTTGCATCTTGTGACATCACATCCTGTTTAGATTGTTTAGATGTCTTTAATCTGTGTTGCATTCATAGATGGTGTTAAGATATTCTAAACATTAACATCATGATTTTCTCTGAAGCTGATTTGAAACGAAATTTAATGTGAAAAGCGCTATACAAATAAATTGAAAACTATTGTGGGACTTAAAGGATTAGTTCGACTCAAAATTTAAATTTCCAAATAATTTACTCACCCAAATGCCATCCAAGATATCCATGTCTTTCTTTCCTCAGTGGAAGAGAAATTAATTTTTTTTAGGAAAACATTTCTGGATTTTTCTTCGAATAATGGACTTCAATGGCAAAACCAACATTTTGAAGTCCAAATCAATGCAGTTTCAAAGGTCTTTGAAGTGCTTCAATGGACTGTGCACGATCGTAGCTGAGGAAGAGGGTCTTATCTAGCGAAATGATAGGTTATTTTAAAAAAAATATATATATATACTTTTTAACTACAACTGTTCGGATTGAGCTGATCTGCAACGCGCCGTCATCATGTTGAAAGGTCCCGCTCGATGTGGCCAGGGCCGGCGGAAGTGCCGCCCCACTGTTTACAAAGGGACCGTGCGAAGGAGGATAGTTCAAATTGTATTGGTCGCTTTGTAAACAGATGACGTATATATATATATATATTTTTTTTTTTAATGACCTATCGTTTCACTAGATAAGGCCCTCTTCCTCAGCTGTGATCGTGCACAGTCCGTTGAAGCACTTCAAAGACCTTTGAAACTGCATTGATTTGGACTTCAAAACGTTGGTTGCCATTGAAGTCCATTATTCGAAGAAAAATCCAGAAATGTTTTCCTCAAAAAACTTAATTTCTCTTCCACTGAGGAAAGAAAGACATGGATATCTTGGATGGCATTGGGCTGAGTAGATTATTAGGAAATTTTCATTTTTAGGTGAACTAATCCTTTAATTTCATCCTTCAGGAACTGATTTCATGAAAAGTGGGCAGAATGGCTATTTATACATTTCCATTTATGCCACTGGCTGATGCTTTTGTCCAAAGCAACTTCCATTGCATTCAATGTATACATTTTATCAGTTCATCCATTCCCCGGGAATCGCACCCATAAACTTATCTCACAAGAAGTTGAGATACTAGCAACTGATTATTTTGAAAAGGAAAGTGTTTGATACTTTATTAAGATGACATCCTTATTTATTCCTATGGTTACATATTAATTCTCTGTCTCAAATGCCAGAGGAAGTAGTGAGTTTGTGTAACGGGGAACGCCTCTCCGTTGTCCAATATGCGACGTGGCTCCTGTCTGTTTATTTGTAGACGTCAGAGATTCTCAGTGTGGTCAAGTGACTGCTGACTTCATGGACTGTGTGAGTTCTTCGTTGCTCTGAGAAGGTGACCTTGCCCTCATTGTCTAAAAACATCTCCTGGAGGTCAGCCAGCAGTCAGACCACACTGAGGAACATTTCCCGACTTGACTGCCACCACTGCACCCTGCACTCTCAACTGTTGACTAAAACCTTGAGGATCTACTTTATCCATCTGTAAAGAGCATACAGCTTTGAATATTTACAGAAGCAAATGTCAAATATCAAGAGGCTTCCATGACATTATCCCTTAATGGGTTTAGGTGTACCAATACGTCATGAGTTGAATGTTTTCCATCATCTTGTGACTGAGCCAACACCAAATATAACCAGGAAAGTAATTAACACCTGGTAAAGCAGTAGATACGGATTCATCAGTTACACCACAATGGGTTCATGATTTATTGCTATTCATTAAACCATTCAGTGTTCAGTGAGTTTTATTTACTTCATGCCATACTAACTTCAAAGGGGAACCAATGCACTAAGAGAGCTGTATGTATGTCAGCAGTGAGAGACGGGTTTTGAAATGGTTACATAATAAGACACAACAACAGAATTGTTGCATAACAACAGAAATTCTCTTTCTTACCCTCACTTTGAGATTTAAGGTGACTCTTGGAGATTCCTGTGTTTGATCCAGCATCCATGACATCTGAAAGTATCAAAGCAGCCTATGCTACTTTTAGCACATCCAGCCTCATGACTGGACTCACTTGTCCTGGAATCCATCCAGAATATCCCTGCAGAATGTTTCACAAGGCCCCTTGTAACACCATCCACTGGAACTTTGATATAAAAGCTTGTCTTTTGACTTTCTCAAATTCTTAAAAAAAAGTGTACAAAATTAATTTAGTCAAAATCTTGGGAGTAATTAGACTACAAGAGATGTGTTATAGCTCAAATAACACGTAAAAACAAACAGTAAATACGGATGGAACATATTAGGTTGGACTTGTTGTTCTTTGGCATCCATGACTGCAGAAGCCCTGAAGACTTCAGAAAGCGGCTCATCTATTTTTCTATTAATATACCAAGATGGCCTGATGACAAACTGCCAGTAGCAGTGGTGTTACCAGTCTTTGCTGGTTAAGCTAGTCAGGAAACCTGCAGCAGCATCCAAACACAGCAAAGAATCTAAATATAGTAACTAGAACAGCAATCCAAATATCCTAATAAAGTAGTGAGAGATAAAATCACAATTACTTTCTAATGTTGAAGACTGTACTTTACATAGATAAACTTTTGAAACTATTTTATTGTATAAAGCTCTATATAAATAAAGGTAACTTGACTCTGTGTCCCATCTTGAATAGAAATGCTTCACTGAAATTGTTTTCATGTATTGGGATTGTTTTATCTATGAAAGTTACAAACGATGTTGCATAAACTTCTGGTATCTATGCTAACTGCATTTAGGAACCATTTTCAGGTTCCTAACATTTTATAATAACTGCATGCTATTAATCATTAGTTAAGCATGAGTAAACAGTTAATTCATCATTTATAAAGCATTAATAGACATTAATAAGCAGTTTATAAATACAGCTATACCATTCTGGGTATTTGCTGCCTGGGGAAGATATGCCTGCATGCCTTTCAAAAGATATCAATAGTAATTAGATTTGTAACCCCTAGGAATAGCGATAGATCAATGATGAACAATGACAGA
Source organism: Siphateles boraxobius (assembly GCF_051911475.1). NCBI lineage: Eukaryota > Metazoa > Chordata > Actinopteri > Cypriniformes > Leuciscidae > Siphateles > Siphateles boraxobius. The sequence goes on along the minus strand of NW_027508722.1, from coordinate 2,882,104 downwards.
GGCCTGTGCGGAAAGCATTTATTTACACAGGGCTACTACTTCTTAATCCACAATTAGCCCCTAACCTTTTCCCTAACCCTACCAAATCTAGTTTAGAATCTAGCATTTTTAATGGATATTATACATGTTTTTAAGCTCATACTTACATGTATACCATTTTCATTCTCCATTCTCCATGGCTGGTCCGAATACAGCAGGTTACCAGACTCTGCTGACTCAGAGAGCGTTGCTTAGGGTGATAAACAGGCATAAGTGAATGTTATATTGACAGATTACTTCCATTAGCGATGTTTGCTATGTGCCACACATCACCAAGCACAGGCAGTGTGGGGAGATTTTGCCAATGGAAACAAATAGAGTTTTCCCATAAGTACACAATACCATCTGTGTGGGGAATATGTAAAAAGTTGAATACTAATAGCACATCTTGCTCACTCTCAGGCTGTGTCTCAATTCTCATTAAATAATGATTTTTAAAATTCTCAATCCTACTCATGTAGCATTTAAACACAGTTGCTATCGCATATATCCACCATGTTTTTTATCCACCATCCGCATATTTTTCTCCAAATTTTGAGGTTTTGCACACAAAAAAAAAAAACCCATAAAAATGCATGCCCTCAATTGAATCTGATCGTTTTTGATTCAGTAAGAAAACATGCACATCAATTAAGATGGAAAAGATTAAACAATACATTTCTGGATTACAAATTCTCATTGAACACATTTTAAAATATTGTTTTAAATATTTGGACAAAGTCATTTATTATTAGGAAAAACAAGTCACAGGCTTCTTTCACTACTGATACTTCTTGCCATGCAGTTTCCCAGGAAGTGAATATTTTTTGTCTCTTGAACTTATGGGATGGGAACAGTGCTTTATTTCGCAAATGCGAAACAAAGCTGCTAACTAAATCATAGCACAAAAGGCTGTGGGTAACATTATTCAAGAAAAGACAGACAAACATACAGAAATAGCCGCGTGTTCAGATGGTAAATCTGAGTGGTGCTTACATGTGCAAAACTCACCATCACAATGTTAGGGTTTGAGCAAAAGTAATAGCTTGCCTAAGCAAACACAACTAATTACTGTAATTGTTTTAGTACATGAAAGAGCAATTTCTGGTAATATTCATGAATCAATCTTGTTCTTGCATGATTTTCCTCAATACATTTCTGTCTCTCATTCTTTATTTAAAATGGGTGGCCCTATATCTGTAACCATGCAGTTATGTCTAAATGCGTCTATGCATATTTGCGTGGGCGGCTTTTGTTGATTACAAGAAAATGGCCTTAACATGAAATGGGCAAATTCATGCTTCTCAGAGGTTAATGAATGGTTGAAAAGCGAAGCTGTCATCTGCAATGCTTGGCAACCCTCAATCGCACCAAATTTGCTCACTTTCCCTTCATGTAATGTTCCTGAAAAAGCAGAGTCTGCAAGAATCAGCAATTACAGAAAATCGCCTGTGTGATTATGACCTTTAACAGAAGCATGTTGCATAGTTGCCAACAGATTAAGAAGATTGGTATGATGCATTTGCCTAGTTATCCATGTCCTACATCACAGTTTTGTCTGCTGTCAAAACCTCAATGACTTGAGCCTAAACTAGACGGGTTTTGTAATATTCATGTTACAGCATCTTTTTTGAGTCCCAGTAGAGACTGAGTTGTACACACCACAATAAGTTGGTTGACCAAACTATTTAGCAATGCTGCTGCTCCAATAGAGCACAACAGTGAATGCTCTCTTTAACAGCGGCCTTAGTTCTGTAATTATTTTCTTTCTTTTTTTTCTATGAGGATTTCAAAAAATGTTCCAATAGGATATTAACCAATCAACTGGCAACAAGTCGAATCAGAACACAAAATAGTTTTAATTCATTGTGTTTCATGATTCAGCATGTTCCACACATCTATAACTGTATGTTATGTAAAATAAAAAAATAATTTATGTTATGACTGAATGAACTGCTCATCCCAAGAAGCCTTGTAATTAATGCCATCGAAACTACCAACAATGACGACCCATGTCTTCTGTGAGGTTTTCCCCAACACTTTCTAGTATCTAGATGGATGACTTGTCCACCTAATTGCTTAATAGTTTTATTGTAGACAGTGGTTGCTTAATTCACTATAGCGTTGAAGTACATATAAGAATGTTCACTAACATTTACAAATCAGCTGCTTAATTAGGGCAACAGTAGATTATTTAACCCGGTAAAGCCTTACTTAATAAATAGTAGTTATTAAAAAATTTAAAAAAAGCTTTAGACAAAACCTTTAGACAAAATCAAGGCTGCATATATGTTTTGTTTTGTATTTGATACATCAGGCTGTTATGTCTAATAAGTTATGATATAGTGTAATGTAAATGAATGAGATGTTTATTTCAATTATTATATAAGAGATGATAATTAAACGCTTAGTTTTATTATCAAAGCTATGTAGTTTTAAAACATATAGGCCTGGTTTCACAGACAGGGTTTAGATTAAGCCTGGATTAGGCCTTAGTTCAATTAGGACATTTAAATAGCTTTTATAAACACGCCTTAGAAAAAAAACACAACTGGTTGCATCTTGAGACAAAACAATGGCAGTGACATATTTTAAGACACTGTAAGTTAAAACAGATCAAACATCCATTTTAGTCTGGGACTAGTCTTAAGCCTTGTCTGTGAAACTGGGGGATAATACAATTCCTCAAGCCTGATGGATCATATTTGATACTCACATTTTAACATAATGTGAAAAAAAGATGTATGTATAATCTAGTCCAGTTAGTGTTCATCTTGAAATATTACGAACAATATAAAGTTATTCTTATGTTTAATTTATAGAAATCAGTAAATATTGAACAGTAAAAAGGCACGTGAAACACGAGCTGTTTATGTGGAATTATACTAAAACTTTTACTTGCTAAAAATGTATTTTTATCTTAAATTAGTCATTAAAATCATCGTAATTAATTTGGATGGTGTAATGAAATGTCTGGAGTAGGCATGCTTCAATGGACGCTTCCAGTGGAGACAGCTTTATTCATTAGAACATGTTGAACATGTTGAAACGTGTCACTCCTGTCCGGTGTGATTGATGGAGCGTTATTTCACTGAAAATCTGTCAGTAACACACTTTTTAAAATTAAAGTTGATATTACAGACTAATGGCCTCTACTGTAGCATATATAAATAAAGAATTGTAAATTATTTAATTTTGGAGTTCGTTAAAATGTTGCTAAATAACAATTTCTCTAGGAAGAAAAGAACTCTTTTGGGGGCTCTAGAAATAGCACATAAGTTTCAAAAATAAAAACAGTAGTTGTGGTCTTTTCTGAGCAGTTCATATTGCAGAATTAGCATCCTAATGGTTTCCTATAAGGTTAACATATCCTAGACCATGATGTAGGTGGGCTTTGTGGACACAGATGACACAGGTCAAAGGCTTGAAATGCCCTCATTTAAACCTGTGACCTAAGTGTTTCTCTCTGGTTTAACACATACACAGACACACACACACACACAGGCTCAACCACCCCTGCTCACACAAGCTCAGTCATTTTCAAAGTAGCCGTTAAAATCAGTTGGCAGAGACCTCACACCATGTCACAAAAGACCTCACACACCCTTCTCTGGAGCTGTCACACTGAAATACACACAGTGACCTTAACAGGTGTCCACTGTGGTCCGGGACCCATGTGAGATTCAAATCTGGGCCTGGCTAAATGTCTTTAAGTCAACATGACATGCTGTTCTCCTCCAAGTGAAACAGGATTTTAAACAAGAAAAATGTAGGATGGAACTGAAAAGATCTATAACACCTGGAGAAGTAATTCATTAGCATTTTTATTGATCTGGCAGAAATGCCACCAAAATTACTAAAATGTCCACAAAATTCAGGACATGGGGGCAAAGAAATCTGCCTTTGTTCTTGTTTTTTTATATTTTTATTTTATTTATAATATGATAGAATTAAGGGTACAATATGCAATAAATTTGTATCAAAATTTCCAAAAACCACTTGCACAGTGTTATATAACTCTTTCAATTGTGTACTTACATTATCCTAAATGTTTCCAAGAATTTGTAACTTCAGAGAAATTCACAATTTTAAATAGTGCCCGTCCCTTGTCACTTGTCGCCTGCCAATGACGTAATATCCGTAGTCTCCCTGTTTGCGCTTGCACTGCCATAGTAACCATGGCGACAGACGTGGACAACTGCGTAACTGTCTAGCAGTTGTTTTGTTCAAACATTATGGACCATGGCCTTTGGAACAAAAGGAGAAATAAAACGAAGATCAATATTGGTGTGGCGTTTTCGAGATGGCACTGATATCTGTCTCTCATTAGCAGACGCGCCCTGCTTCATTTACATTTATTCATTTAGCTGACGCTTTTATCCAAAGCGACTTACAATTGCTATATATTTCAGAGGTCGCACGCCTTTGGAACAACTAGGGGTTAAGTGTCTTGCTCAGGGACACATTGGTGTCTCACAGTGGATTCGAGCCCGGGTCTCTAACACCAAAGGCATGTGTCTTATCCACTGCGCCATCACCACCCATTACTTCATACCATAGTCATGTTAAAAAACATGAATGTATTCACTCATCCATAAACATTATTTCCCCTTAAACATTATTAACATTAGATCCATCGGCAGGTCGACAAGTTAAATGATTCCACGGTCATTTACTGCGTCATCAATCTATACCTTTGTTTATTGTAAGAGGTAAGCGACCCCTTAAGGCGAAAAAATTACAGATTGTAGCTTTAATCAACATCACATGAGTGCTTTTTTCTTGCAAAAACAGAAATTAATGTTTCACAACTTACATTAGACTGTAATTTCCAGTTCCCCAATATTTCCTGTTTTGAGTGTTATCCTGTTATTTCCACAATTTCCAGTGTTTTGTTACTGAATTAATCCATGGTTTTGAACAAATTGGTTGAGTGAATGATTTAATAGCTCATTTATAAAGACAGTCCCTTGCTTCATTCCTGAATAAATCAGCCATTTTAAATGAATCAGTTGAATGAATAATTCAATGACTCAGTCATTAAGACAATGACTTGCCACCACCTACTGGCTGTTTTAGTTTATAAAAGTATAATAACTATAATTTTATATTTCTATGTTAAAAATATATATATATAAACCATTACTCCCATAGCATTATTCATGCAAATTAATTTGGCCATTATGCTGCATGTATAATCTGTGCAGTTAAAATGCGACAATAGCTCTGCTTTAGGGTAGCTCTGCTGTTTTTTTGTTGTTGTTTTTTTTTTTATGTAAGCACTTCGCAGTAGGGGACGAGAAATATATTGTAGCCTACACTCCGACTTTTTCACTATCCATGATAGAAATTTGTTCTTATGCAGTTGATGAAATATAGTAAAAATGTAGAAACCCTAACTGCAAACGTGAGATAGAATATGATTCTGTACAAATTTCTCATTGACATTTTGGACTGGGTTTTTAATGATCACATAAATTAAATACTAGTCAGGTGCACCAATTATCACATTATGACATCACAACAGGGTTTTCTTGTGTTGCATGGTTATTACCAAACTGGTAAAATGGTTTATTTCAAAAAGCTAATTTTTGGTCATCATTATCATATTGTTGTTCATGTAAACATGCTTATTGTGTCTGCATTGGTAACATGTAACAAATGTCTAGAAATTGCTGTTTTTCAGTCAGTGATTTTGACCATTTCACTTCCCTTTGATATAACCAAAATCATCTGTGATGTTCCTACAGGCCAATGAAGGGTCTGCATCCTGTTGTGAGGTCTTATTCAAGACAGATGCATTCATGCCATTATGTTATAGCTCCCCCATGAGGTAGGGATTTTGATTTTAGAAAGACCTTAGTATTGGCGCCGGGCTTTTTAAAATAGTTTTTAGTGAGTAGTTGCCTCTGCATACATAGATAGAGGCACCTACATATGAAGAGAGTAAATATAAAAGATGCTATAACATGCAAATGAAAAAAAAACACCTAAAATGTCCTTATACTTATAAGTGATTAAAATATTTGCACCTATAACCGCGATATCTTAATGTCTGTGCCAATATAGATATTCAACGAAAAATAAAAACTGAGCCAACCAACCACGGTCTCTCCTACATACCACATTCATTCATCCTTGAAATATAGGAACAAAACATTTGTTTATTGTTGTTGTTGTTGTTGTTGTTTTTGCTTTGCCAGAAAAGTGACATAACGTTGGTGAATCTTGAGACAGAAAATTATATGTAAGATAAAAATACACTAATTTTAGTGCATAATGTTAGTGCAACATTAAACATCTTTTAAAGCATTATTTTCATTTAAAATGTTCAAACTTCATAGCATTATAAGCGGCATGCAGGCAGATTAGCTGTAGAGAGTGAGTGTTATCATGAGTTAAGACTAAACAAGACATTTATCCTTGTTCTGCAACAAATATGAAATCACTAAGTTTTGGATGATATGGCTACTGCTGTGGATGATATGATTTCAATTTCTTTCAGCCAAAATAAGAACCAAAATTAAAGTATACAAGCACATGCTCTTTAGAGGATAACAAGAGATAGCAACCAATGAGGATGAGGCCTATTCTGATTCAGTGATCTTGTGAAGCATAAGGCAATCATAGCACTTGATAATGGTTAGTGCTACAAGGTATTCTGAACAGATTTAAAAAGAATAATTATTCACAGCATGTTGTTTCAAAACGTGTATGTGGTTATTCTGTAGTGTAAGAATAAAGGTTAGGGTATGTATGGTGCTTTTATTGTATTATTTTATGGAGCTTGAGAATCATGGTCACTATGAACTGTTGTTGTATGGAAAAGGTTGAATGGTTTGCACAAAAAGTATATATATGTAGTCTGTATATATAGTATATATAGTATATATATATTGGGATAGTTCACCCAAACATGAAAATTCTGTCATTAAATACTCACCCTCATGTTGTTCCAAATCCGTAAGACTTTTGTTCATCTTCAGAACACAAATTAAGATCTTTTTGATGAAATCTGAGAGATTTCTGTCCCTCCATTGACAGCTATGCTACTGAAACTTTGGCGCTTCAAAAAGTTCATAAAGGTATCGTAAAAGTAATCCATATGAATTGAGCTGTTTCGTCCAAATTTTCTGAGGAGACTATGTATATGGACTATTTATATGATTAACAGATTTAATTTAGGCTTTTACTCGACAAGAGTGTGAGTAAATTGTGAAATAAATTTCTTTTTTTTGTCTCTTTAATCTCTTTAATTAGCACAACTGTTTTCAATACTGATAATCAGAAATATTTCTTGAGCTGCAAATCAGCATATTAGAATGATTTCTGAAGGATCATGTGACACTGAACCCTGGAGCAATGATGCTGAAATTTCAGCTTTGGTTTACAGGAATACATTACAAGGCAAAATATATTACAATAGAAAACAGTTTTTTTTTCTTGTTGATTAGTTCTTGTTGATTAGTTCTTTGATTGTTCCTAGATGTGTCTTGTTTACCAATTACACCTCGTGTATTTAAACCCCAGTGTTTCTTGTGTTCCTTGTCGAGTCTTGTCCTTCATGGCAGTATGTTTGGTGTGCTCATTCTGTTCCTAGTTCTCTGGTTTTGTGTTTGATTTGTTTGTTTATTTTTTATTAATAAAGCTCCCTACGATCCAGCTCTATTAGTTCACTAATCATTACAGTTATGTTCTGTTTCTATTGATTTTAGTTAGTTTTACCCGGTTTCCCTGTTTCGGTTTCATTGGCTTCTATGTTTCCTCCCTTCATTGTTTACTATGGTTTTTGATTAGTGCTCACTTGTCTCAGCTGTGTCTAGTTAATCATCTTGTTAAGTCTCTGTGTATTTAAACCCTCTGTTCAGTTGAGTTATCAAGAGATTCCGGAAAATACACGGTAATGTGTAAAACCCTTGGGGGTTTGTCCCGGGATCGTTTGATTTTGATTCATTCACACTGCCAGTGATTTTCCGGAATCTGTGAGTGGGTTCACACACATCCCGTAAAGATCCCGTAAAAACACGTGACGTGATAACAACACGTGACGTGATGTGATAACTCCTGTCAGATGTCAGTTCTGCTGATAACTCCTCCTCATCATTTCCACACGAAGACGAGTCCATACTCCCCAGTAGCGCCACTGGGTTTGCCGATTTGCTCGTTCCCCATATGCTGTAGTATAGAAAGGCCTGTGCGATGGCACGTGCACCATCACTAAGACACACCCCTTACGGCGTTGGTTCTGGCTTTTGTTCACACAGGGCACGTTCCGGGACTGATCCCAGCAATGTTACTAGGTCCCCATCCGGGCATCGATCTCAGCATTTTTCCGGGATTAACGCGTTGTGTGAAAGGGGCTATGGTGTCTTCAATGTTAAGCTTGGTTTGTGTTGCCCCTGTTTTCTTCTCCTGTGCTTTCCTTCGCAGTGTTTTGTTTGGTTTATTTAGTTTAATAAAGTCTGGATTCCTTGTGGAACCAACCCATGACAGTAGACCTCAGAAATATATATTTTTTTCAAATCTAGCAGCCAGCCAGCTGTTGTCTCTATCCAAAAATGGCTGCCCTCTAGAGGAATATGTTTTGGGAATTCTGTGGACTTCATTGAAAGGTTGAGTTCCCTTTCAAGGGAACTTCGAGCTGCGTCAAACGCTGCGGGAACGCCCCTGCGTTGTGCGTCATGAAGCACGTATGGAATCAGCCCAATGGAGAGATGAAACGTCATAGGCGGGTGACGTCATCGACCAGGAAACTATAAAGCACCCCAAAAACACAAGCGCATTAGCTTCTGTGCTTTCAGTCGCGCTACATGTGAATCTGTCCCTGTGTGATATTGTCTGTCTTACATACCCTGCACCACACAAACAATTTATCCCTATATATATATATATTGAGAGATTATGGCGGACGAACAGCAGTTTAGAAAGTGTGTTCCTCCCTGCTCGCGTTATTTAACGAGCGGGGATACACATGATCTTTGTGTTGTTTGTTTGGGAGTTCAGCATGCCCAGTTTGCTCTCGAGGGAGCAGACTGTGAGCATTGCGAGCGTTTGCCGTTAAGGACGCTCCGCTCCCGCCGGTCGCTCTTTGAGGAGAGCGGTTCGGTGCGCGCTCCCCGCGGTTCGGGTCCCGCTTCTGCCGAGGCAGAGCGGCGGCGCTTATCGTGGGGATCGCAGATGGATCTCACAGCGGGGTTTGAGACGGGCTCTGCCTTATCTCTCCCTTCACCTGTGAGATCCAGTGCCTCAGTCCCGGGTTCGGAAGCACGCGCTGCGGTTTCTTCCGCTCGGGCTGAGGCACCAATGCTATCCAGTTCTGAGGAACTTGATGTTGTTAGTGTTGAGGGAGATGTGGAGGATTCGCCACCCCACACTCCTGAGAGTGATGAGCTTATGGAGGTGTTAACAAGAGCTGTTGAAAAACTTAATATTGAATGGCCAGTGACTAGACAGGAGTCTGTTTCTAAATCAAAGTTGGATGAGAGATTTTTGCCGTCACGTGTGCAGCCTCCACGCCGGTGCCTGCCGTTTTTCCATGATCTCCACACCGAGGTGTCGAAATCATGGAGAAAACCGGTGTCATATAGAGTGTTTAGTCCCCAGACTTCAACATACGCTAATATTATGGGAGCCAAGGCTCATGGTTATGGTGCGTTGCCTCGTGTGGAAGAGACGCTTGCGAGCCATCTCTCCCCCGAAGCAGCATCATCTTTTAAGGCACCGGCATTACCCACCAAGCCTTTAAGAAACACTTCGGCTTTGGTGGGTAAAGCATATTCGGCAGCAGGTCAGGCTGCGTCATGTCTGCATACTATGTCAATCTTGCAGGCATACCAGGCTGATCTGCTAAGGGACATGAGTGAGAGTGAGGAGGTCAGTACTGACGTAGTTCGCGAACTGCGTCAGGCTGCTGATTTATCCCTGCGTGCCACCAGAGAATCGGCCAAATTAATGGGTCGTTCTATGGCAGCTCTGGTGGCCGCAGAAAGACATTTGTGGTTAAATCAGACTAATATTAAAGAGAGAGAAAAAGCTTTTCTTTTAGATGCTCCTCTTTCTCCCATGGGGTTGTTTGGTGATGCTGTGAATTCAGTTATCGATAAATTCCAAGAAGAAAAGAAACAAACTGCAGCTTTTAAAAAGTTTCTTCCCCTTAAAGTTCATGTCCCTGGGGCTGCTGGGCGGGAGCAGCCCCGGCCGTCTTCGAGCTCATCACATAGAGCGCAGCAGAGGCAGAGTGTCGCGTCTCGTGCTCCCCCTGCTGGACAGTGGGCTCAGCCGCGACACTCTCAGCCGAAGCCTTCTCCCAGTAGAACTGATCTGAGGACAGTTATATTGGCTAAGAAGGCTTCGGCTAAGAAGAAGTCCTGACGCCAAGCCGTTCAGGATGCTGAGGGTGGTCCCCACCGAGGCGGAAAGGTGTTCACCTCTTTTTACGGTGCCCATTCCTCCTCGGTGCCCTCAGGGGCTCGTTCTGCCAACCCCGCCTTTATGCCGGGGCACAGACGATCCCAGCGAGCGCTTTCCCGAGGGACGCTCGCTCCCTCTGAGGAGGGTCTCAGAGCGGTCAGACCAGTTGTTCCCTGCCGGTGCGCCGTTACAGGGCGCTGCGTCTGCTGCTCAAGTTACACCAGAGGCCAGTCTCGAGAGGCTGGTACCCTTAGTAGAATTTCTGGCAGAGTGGAAAAGCCTTCCAAAAATATCTCATTGGGTCCTGCAGACAGTAGAAAAGGGTTATGCTATCCAGTTCAGGTGTCGTCCACCAAAATTCAGAGGGGTTCTGCACACAGTGGTGGGCCCCGAGCAGGCTCTGGTATTGGAACAAGAGGTGAAAACGCTCCTTCAAAAAGAGGCTATAGAACGGGTTCCTCCTCCCAGTTTGGAGTCAGGTTATTACAGCCGATATTTCATCGTTCCAAAGAAGGATGGGGGGTTGCGTCCAATTTTAGACCTGCGCATATTGAATCGCTCGGTAGGGAAGCTAAAATTCAAGATGCTCACTATCAAGCAGATCGTGTCTCAAATCAGGTCCGAGGACTGGTTTGTCACGATAGATCTGAAGGACGCATACTTCCATGTGTCCATCCTTCCACAACACAGGAAGTTCCTGAGGTTCGCCTTCGGGGGCGAGGCGTACCAGTACAGGGTTCTTCCGTTTGGCCTAGCTTTATCTCCCCGCACTTTCACGAAATGCATGGATGCAGCACTAGTGCCTCTGAGGCTTCAGGGCATTCGTATTCTCAATTACATCGACGATTGGTTGATTTTAGCTCAGACCGAGCAGATGGCGGTTCGGCATCGAGATGTCGTCCTCGCTCATATCAGAAAGTTGGGGTTGAGGCTGAACGCAAAGAAAAGTGTATTATCTCCTTCCCAGAAGACCACTTTTCTGGGTGTCGTTTGGGATTCGGTATCGATGCGGGCGCGACTCTCTCCGACCCGCATCGCTTCGATTCTCTCAGCTGTGAAACAAGTGAAGCTAGGCCAGCTACTCACTGTCAAGCAGTTTCAGAGACTGTTGGGTCTGATGGCAGCAGCGTCCAACGTTATACCTTGCGGCCTGTTGTACATGAGACCGCTACAGTGGTGGCTCAGGACCAAGGGATTCTCCCCGAGGGGAAATCCGCTCCGCACGTTCAAAGTCACGCGGCGCTGCCTTCGTGCTCTGGTCATGTGGAGAGAAACTTGGTTCCTATCCAAAGGTCCTGTGCTGGGGGCTCTTTGTCGTCGCATAACGCTAACGACGGATGCTTCCCTCACAGGGTGGGGGGCGGTCATGAGTGGTCGCCCAGCCCAAGGTCTGTGGCAGGATCATCATCTTTCGTGGCACATAAATTGTCTAGAGATGTTGGCTGTGTTTCAGGCTCTGAAACACTTCCTAACAGACCTGAGAGGCCATCATGTGTTAGTTCAATCAGACAACACGTCGGTGGTCTCTTATATAAATCATCAGGGGGGCCTGCGGTCTCGCCGGCTTTACAAGTTGGCCCGTCAGATCCTCCTGTGGTCCCAAGGGAAGCTACTATCTCTGAGAGCAATGTATCTCCCTGGGTATTTGAATGTGGTAGCAGACTCCCTGTCGAGGCAGGGGCCGAGGCCAGGGGAATGGAGACTCCAAAGACCCCGAGGTGGTGGAGCTCCTTTGGTTGAGTTTCGGTCGCGCCGAGGTGGACCTATTCGCTTCCAAGGAGACCACTCATTGTCATCGGTGGTTCTCCATCACTCTTCCAGCCCCCCTGGGGTTGGATGCTATGGTGCAGCCGTGGCCGAGGTCACGTCTGTACGCCTTTCCCCCGATTGCTCTGTTACCAGGAGTTCTGGAGAGGGTCCGCCGGGACGGGGTCAGTCTACTACTAGTAGCCCCGTTCTGGCCGGCCCGAGTATGGTTTGCGGACCTGATTTCTCTCCTGGACGGTTCTCCTTTGGAGCTCCCGGTCAGGAGGGATCTACTCTCCCAGGCGGGGGGCACGATACTTCACCCCCGCCCAGAATTGTGGAAACTGTGGGCTTGGCCTCTGAGGGGGCCCAGCTCATAGACTCCGGTCTCTCAACCGAGGTTGTTGAGACCATTCTTAACTCCAGAGCTCCATCCACGAGGAAGCTTTATGCCTTGAAGTGGAAACTTTTCACTTCTTGGTGTGGAGAACACCTGCAGGACCCAGTTAACTGCCCAGTGGGTGCAGTGCTGGAATTCCTGCAGGAGCGCTTCTCCACAGGGTTATCCCCCTCCACACTAAAGGTGTATGTGGCGGCACTAGCTGCTTACCACGTCCCTTTCAGTGGAGTTTCTCTTGGGAGACACCCGCTTATAACTCGTTTCCTCCGTGGCACTTTGAGGCTGAGGCCAGCAGTTCGTACGAGGGTGCCGACTTGGGATCTGGCCATTGTATTAGAAGGTCTTTCCCTAGCTCCTTTTGAACCTATCGAAGAAGTTCCCGAGAAGTTTCTCACTTTTAAGACTATCTTTTTGCTTGCTATCTCTTCACTAAAAAGAATCGGAGATTTGCAGGCTCTGTCGGTTTCACCCTCGTGCCTGGAATTTGCACCTGGCATGGTTAAAGCTTTTCTGCATCCTAGACCAGGTTACGTTCCTAAGGTTCCTACTAATATTGTTAGACCTACGGTTCTGCAGGCTTTCTGTCCTCCTCCATTTATGTCATCGGACCAGGAGAAACTTAATTCACTCTGCCCTGTTAGGGCATTAGACGCTTATGTCCACAGAGCTGCCCTGTGGAGGAAATCAGAACAACTTTTTGTATGTTTCGGGCCACCCAGGAAAGGGTGTCCGGCGTCTAAACAGAGAATGAGCAAGTGGGTGGTTGAGGCTATCTCACTTGCTTATGAGTCGGCTGGCCAGCCTTCACCTTTGGTTGTCCGAGCTCACTCTACCAGGAGTATGGCTGCTTCTAAAGCTCTTTTGTCGGGGGTTTCCCTGAGTGATGTTTGTGATGCGGCTGGATGGTCTTCACCGCATACTTTTATTAAGTTCTATGACCTAGACTTAAGCTCTACCCCTGGGGCACAGGTGCTCTCGTCCTCTGTGCGCTAGTCTCACATGACGGTCATTTGGTCCTATGGCGACGTGGGTATTCGCGTTCCCGCAGCGTTTGACGCAGCTCGAAGTTCCCTTGAAAGGGAACGTCTCGGTTACGTATGTAACCCTAGTTCCCTGATAGGGAACGAGACGCTGCGTCGCTCCGCCATACTCCCGGCACTCCCGTTAGCGCTTCCTTCAAGCCTATCAGAAGCTAATGCGCTTGTGTTTTTGGGGTGCTTTATAGTTTCCTGGTCGATGACGTCACCCGCCTATGACGTTTCATCTCTCCATTGGGCTGATTCCATACGTGCTTCATGACGCACAACGCAGGGGCGTTCCCGCAGCGTTTGACGCAGCGTCTCGTTCCCTATCAGGGAACTAGGGTTACATACGTAACCGAGACGTTTAATGAAGTAGCATTAATGATCAAAAACCTTTGATCTGACTCAGCATGTACATGGACCCACACATAATCGTGGACACACTCTAGATTTACTTATCAGTAAGGGTCTAAACATTTTATCGATTGTTATTAAGGATGTAGAACTGTCTGATCATTTCTGTATTTTCTTTGATATATTGATCTCTTCTGCCATTGAAGCTTGATCTGTGTCTGTCAAGAAGAGATGCTTTAATGAGAACACTAGTGCACTATTTATGAAGGCTAGATCTTTAACACCAAGCATATCTGCTGACTCTGTTGATTTTATCCTTGATTATTTTAACTCAAAAGTTAAAAGTGTACTTGATGATATTGCTCCTGTGAAAGTCTCGAAGAAGAGAGGTAGACAAAAAGTACCTTGAAGAAACCACTGCAATAGCAGTGCCAAATATGAAAAGACAAAGCAGAAAAGCAGAGCGCATGTGGCGGAAGACAAAACTTGTAGTCCATTATAACATCTACAAAGACAGCATTCATGCTTTCAATATGGAACTAGGCAAAGCTAGACAGACTTTCTTCTTAAATATTACAAACAGCAATATAAACAACACACTTTTTGCTACTGTAGAGAGACTGACAAACCCCCCAAGCCAGATTCCCAGTGAAATGCTCTCAGTGAGAAAGTGCAGTGAGTTTGCTTCTTTCTTCTCTGAGAAAATCAATAATATCAGAAAGGTGATCAGCTCATCCTTGAGTTGCGCTGGGGTCAGACAGATCAGACCACAACCTGAGAAAGTAGTTACTATGTCTGATTTCGAAGAAATTGATGTCAAAATTTTGGAAGATACCGTACAGCACCTTAAAACATCAACCTGCGCTCTTGACACACTTCCCACATCTTTCTTCAAAAATGTGTTTAACAGCTTAGAAGCAGATCTCCTAGAAGTGGTAAATGCCTCACTTCTCTCTGGGAGTTTTCCGAACTCCCTGAAAACTGCTGTTGTCAAGCTCCTCCTGAAAAAGAGCAATCTGGATAAGACCATATTAAACGACTATAGACCGATCTCAAATCTTCCTTTCATAGGTAAGATCATTGAAAAAGTTGTCTTCAATCTGAACCAATCTGAATCTGAACAAATTCTTAAGCTCAAATGGATACTTTGACAATTTTCAATCTGGTTTCCGGCCGCATCACAGCACAGAGACAGAGCTCATAAAGATAAACGATATTTGCTTAAATACTGATACAGGCAAATTATCAAAACTGGTACTACTCGACCTCAGTGCTGCATTTGACACTGTCGATCACAACATACTTCTTGACAGGCTGGAAAACTGGGTCGGGCTTTCTGGGATAGTCCTAAAATGGTTCAGGTCATACTTAGGAGGGAGAGTTATTATTTGAGTATAGAAGACCATAAGTCTGAATGGACATCCATGACATGCGGAGTCCCTCAAGGCTCAATTCTTGCGCCACTCCTGTTCAACCTGTATATGCTACCAATGAGCCAAATAATGAGAAAGAACCAAATCGCTTACCACAGCTATGCAGACGATACACAGCTCTACTAAGCCCTATCGCCTAACGACTACAGCCCCATTGACTCCCTATGCCCGGGCTATTCAATTGGCGGCCCGCGGGCCAGGTCCGGCCCGCCAATCATCTCCATATGGCCCGAGGGCACCCCAACCTCCCTCCTCTTCTTTTCCTGGCTGTGCGGCTAAATTTGGTTAGATATGCGCGAGACCGCAGTGGCGCCTGCAGCTGTACGGCTATACGCACTGTGTGTGTACCATGAGTGCTCCGACTGACCTGAGAAACGTTTTCAGTCCAAATATTTCAGCAGTTATTATGTGTGTGTCCCGTATTTCTGTCGACTGAACCAGCGATATCTATCATTCCTGATTAAATCATTCCTGATTTAATTCTTTGGTTCGATTATTTCCTTTCCATGAATTGGCCAAACGCGCTTGCATAACGGTCTGAAACGATTCGGATTCGTTCGGACCGTTCTGTCACTGAATCATCTGAAGCGGTTTCTCGGTCAGTAAGAACAAATGGAGAACAAATAGCGCCGTTTTCAGTTGTTTCACTAGTTTACTTTGAACTACGCAGCACGGCCCAGTGGATAACTGAACGCAAGCTTAAAGGAGATGCGTTTACTCCCGGTCCCGGACACTATTATTAAACAGCGTTGCAACATCCAGTGAGAAGTGTTTCAACCTGACACATCTCTCTGTTACAAACCACAAATCACTCAATGATTTTAACTAGTTTTAAATCGGATGAAACAGCCTCAACATTCCCAACACGACTGATGAGGTAAATAGCAGAAACATTGTGCCATGAACGAAGTTAGAAGACTAAATCCCTAATCACCAGCCTTACAAACATTTACCATGAATGTACTTTAGTAATTTACCATGGTTTGGGCAGAAATGTGGAATATTTATATTGAATACTATGTTATAGTCATTTATATTGCATTAGATTTATTAGGGGGCTGGAGAAATATATAATTAATTGTGTGTATATTTTTTACATGTTCAGGCATTTTTTATACAGTGGGAGTGAGTGAGTAGCCATGCATGGTTTTATCTATGGTTACAAAGTCTCACTGTCAGAATATTTTAATTTAAGCCTATAATAATTATTAATAAAATAATTCTTACCAATAGCTATGATCTTGTATAATTCATATATTTGTACATAGCTGTAAATAAGTTATTTATTATGGTCTGATAAATCTGCATACTGTTGGGTTCCACATTTCCAAGTAAAAACAATACTTTTATGTTTACTTTAGCTTACTTATTGATACTGTTATGTTTCAATAAATAAGCTAAACCCATCGGCCCACCTCAACTTTTCGATTTAATAATCCGGCCCTCGAATGAAGCTAATTGAATAGCCCTGCCCTATGCATTGATGAAGTAAACAGTTGGATGTGCCAAAGCTTTCTTCAGCTAAACAAAGACAAAACTGAAGTCATTGCATTTGGAAACAAAGATGAAGTTCTCAAGGTGAATGCATACCTTCACTCTTGGGGTCAAACCACTAAAAATCAAGTCAGGAATCTTGGTGTGTCTCTAGAATCAGACCTTAGTTTCAGTAGTCATGTCAAAGCAATAACTTAATCAGCATACTATCACCTGAAAAATATTGCAAGAATTAGATGCTTTGTTTCCAGTTAAGACTTGTTAAGAGAAACTTGTGCATGCTTTCATCACCAGTAGGGTGGATTATTGTAATGGACTTCTCACTGGCCTTCCCCAAAAGACCATAAGACAGTTGCAGCTGATACAGAACGCTGCTGCTAGGATTCTGAGCAGAACCAGAAAATATGAACACATCACACCAGTCCTCAGGTCTTTACACTGGCTGCCAGGTACATATAGGATTGATTTTAAAGTATTATTACTGGTATATAAATCATTCAATGGCCTAGGACCTCAATACATTGCAGATATGCTCACTGAATTTAAACCCAACAGATCACTCAGATCATTAGGATCACATCAGCTAGAAATACCAAGGGTTCACTCTACGCATGTCCACCTTTAGCTACCATGCCAGCCGTAGCTGGAACCAGCTTCCAGAAGAGATCATATGTGCTCCTACAGTAGTCACATTCAAATCCAGACTCAAAACACATCTGTTTATCAGTGCATTTAATGAATGAGCGCTGTGCCACTGTTCGTCCGACTGTCTGTACTGTATTTTATTTGATCTTTTATTCAAAACTGTTTTAATTATTCTGATTTCTTTTTGATTATTTTAATTTCTTCTATGTAAAGCACTTTGATTACCACTGTGTATGAAATGTGCTATATAAATACACTTGCATTGTCTTGCCTAATGGACTGTTTTCATGCCATTTTGGATGAGCCCCTGTATTCTCTGATGCCATGGAATACAGGCAACTCAACCCTGGAACAATAGATCATCTATGGGTGTCCTATTGCCAGCAACAATTCAATGGAACAACGCCCCACCCACACTCCCACCACTGAGGGTGAGCTGCCGCTCTGCACTGTCCTCAGGCACCCTGGCTCCACCGCAGACGCTCATTGCTGTGGCACCACCTCAGCTTCCAGGACCATTCGTGTCACCCAGTCCCATGTACTCTCAGTCTGTGCCCTGGACTCCACCTCCATCACCTCCATCTCAGTCCATTGCCCCCTTGGTGTCGACAGCCAAGCCTCCACCATGGCTCCTCCCTCCAACGACTACGCCGTGGGCTATCGTACTGTTCTCTGGGTGCCCTCCTGGCTACTCCTGGCTCCTCCCACCGTCATAGCCACCTTGGTTTTTCCTGCCACCATTGTCTCTTTTCTCCTGCTCTCCCGCCGACCCCTCGTCGTACTCCAGAGCTCCGGCCCTCCCTCCTCAGTTGACTTTTACTGTACGAGGATGCCATAAACTACCTGTGTCTAGTTAATCATCTTGTTCAGTCTCTGTGTATTTAAACCCTCTGTTCAGTTTGGTTCTTCTTGTCTGGTTACTTCAATGTTAAGGTTGGTTTGTGTTGCTACTGTTTTCTTATCTGTGCCTTCCAGCACCATGGTGTTGTGTTTGGCTTATTTAGTTTAATAAAGTTTGGCTGCTGTTAATGGATCCTCTACGTGCTTCCTTGTGGAACCAACCCTTGGCAACTGTTCAAAAGTGTGGGGTTGGCAAGATATATATATTTTTTCTAAGAAGCCTCTTGTTATCACCAGGGCAATTATTGATTAAAAAAACGTAATTTAAATGTACTGTTTTCTATGTGAATATATTGTAAAATGTATTTATTTCCTGTGATTCAAAGCTGCATTTTCAGCATCCAGTGTTGCCAACTTAGCAACTTTGTCGCTATATTTAGCGAGTATTTAGACCCCTCTAGCGACACATTTTCAAAAAAGCGACTAGCGACAAATCTAACGACTTTTTCTGGTGTTATTGGAGACTTTTGGAGACTCTCTGACGTGAAAGCACATATCGTTCTTACTCTTCTCAACGAGCAGCGGGTGCTGCCGTGGGTCCCACCCCCATCCCAAAGCACTCACAGGCGGCCCAGTCCTCGCGCAGCAGCCCCTCCCAGCTGCAGTTAGAGCACCCCTCCTCGTATAGACTGCAAAAGAATCGCGCAAATGAGTCGCTATTTTTAGCGACTTTTCAAACGTCACTCACTCTAGCTACGTCTACCCTGTTCAGTAAATGGCTGAGAGGAGCAGCAGCACATTCATCTGTTGAGCGCACGGCCGCTGAGAGACATGAATGAGCAGTGTTTTTCCACGGATTTATCACTTATCTGCTTTTCTTTTTTATTTTCATTAAATAATTTAGTTTCCTTCCTTTTCTTGTGCTTACTGTATTACTTGTAATACTCACTATCACAAAGCTTTTGTTCATCCGGCTCCCGAACTCTCTCAATTCAGATAATTTTCCACATTGGCCTATAAAAAAATTTAGTCATTCACTAGGCCTATATCATAGCTACTCGTTCTATTGTCTGACAAAACATATATAGGAAATGAGAACAGCTTTATTTTACATTCAGCTATATTATATTTTAATATATTAAATACAGTATGTGAGCTGAGCGTTAATTTATAGAGAAAACACATTAGACAAGCAGAACGCAAGTACGACGCGATAACGTCACGAATATGCTAATTGACGTATGACGTCATCTAGCGACATTTAGCGACTTTTAGGGAAGGCGTTAGCTACTTTCCTTTGAAAATAGTTGGCAACACTGTCAGCATCATTACTCAGTGTCACATGCTCCTTCAGAAATCATTCTAATATGCTGATTTGCTGCTCAAGAAAAACAAGAAAGAAAAACAAAGATGTTTTATTGACCCTAAAACATTTTAAATGGTAGGATAGAAATGTTTTGGAAAAGTTTAGTTCTACATAGAATGAAAAAGAGAAAGGTCACACACGGTCAAGTCCATGAGTGAAAACTTGGCTTATAACCTTGAAATGTTCCTCCTTTAGTGTTTATTCTTCCAGTATTATCCTCTAAAGTTAGACTAGGCATCTGTTAATCAACCTGTTATCAAGTGTACACAGACAAACATAGATGGAAACTCCCAGAGTTAGCGACCAACACACTTGAAAATTGAAAAAAAACATATGGAAAATTCAGAGAAGGACCGTACAGGGGGGGAGGGGGGCAACCAGTTGTCCTGGGCCTTGTGATGAGTTGAAATTTTATATTTCTAAATGCATATTCATCTTATTGTGAACAATTCATCCATGTTTCTTTTTTATTTTATTTTTTAACCATAGTTTAATCAATATGACATAAGTGGATCTTCCAGTAAAACACCAAACTTCTCTCTGGTGACATCTGCAGGACTTCTCCTATCATTTAGTCTGTTAAACTCCACCCCTTTAAGCACATGCTCATCTGCGTCTATTTTTGAGAGCCTTTTCACATCTTAACTTCCAATCATCACCTGCTGCATAGAACCACGTCTACATTTTTTTTTTCTTTTTTTGATAACCTATCACGCTCAAATGTATCCTACAGGGCCATTGGGAGCAGTTTTGTTTTGTTGTCCTGATTCAGAGAGTAAAGTACAGCTTACAGGAAGCCTGACCAGAGATGATGTCCACATGTGTCATTCCTCGACGGGTTTGGCAAAGCATACCTCTTCAATGTGAATGTCAGCCACTGCTGCATTTATTTATAAAGGTGTTTATCAAGGGTTGGCTATTTCAGCCTCTAGTCTTGCACATTCTTATGCACAGCTGATTGTGTCCCTCGGCTGACAGTGTGAGGAACAGGCAGAACAGAATAGCTTGTTCCTCAGTGTGTTTTGTCTTTGGTTTTTATGAGGGATGACAGCAAATGTGATGAAGTAATAAAATTAAGTGTTTTAGAGACTTTACAGACTTTATCAAAGAATTTGCTGATTTTTTATCGGAGTTAGTACTGGCTGCAGATAAAGACCTAATTGTTGGTGATTTTGATATACATATAGATAACGAAAAAGATGCATTGGGATTGGCATTTAGAGACATTCTGAACTCTATTGGAGTTAGACAACACATGTCAGGACCCACTCATTGTCATAATCATACTTTAGATCTAATATTGTCACATGGAATCAATGTTAATGCCGTTGAAATTCTGCAGCATGACATCTCAGATCATTATCTAGTCTTAAGTCTTAGCCAAGGTTGCAAAGCCGACTCTGTGTTACAAATATGTTAGAACTATCACTTCTGCCACTAAATATTGCTTTATTAATAATATTCCTGATCAGATTCATCTCCTCAGCATCCTAGATAGCTTAGAAGAACTCGATATTGCAACAGAAACTTTTGACTCTCTCTTTTCCAGCACTTTAGACACAGTTGCTCCTTTGCGCTTATAGAAGATTAAAGAAAATAGTCCAACCCCGTGGTACAACGAGAACACTCAGGCCCTTAAGAGAGCAGCCAGGAAAATGGAGCGCAACTGGAAGAAAACAAAACCAGACATTTTTCGAATTTCGTGGAGAGAGAGCATGGTTGCGTAGAGAAGAGCCTTAAAAACTGCTAGATCTGCTTATTTTTCGACTCTCTTAGAATGAATCAATCACAACCCTAGGTATTTATTTGACACAGTGGCTAAAATAACAAGAAATAAAGCTTCTACTTCTGAAGTTTCCAAAGAGCATTGCAGTAATGACTGTATGAACTTCTTTACTTAAAAGATTGATCGTGTTAGAGAGAAAATTATAACTATGCAACCATCTACAGTACTACAGTATCGCATCAGGCAGTGCATTGTAGTGTCCCTGAGGAAAAATTCCATTCATTCATTGCAATAGGAGAGGAAGAATTGTCTAAACTCGTTAAATCATCTAAATCAGTGGTTATCAAAGTGTGAGGTGCGGGGGGGGGGGGGGGGTTGGGGGCGTAAGGATACTGCAGGGGGAGCGTAGGAGAACGTAGCAGAAAAAAGAAAAAAAACAGCCCTTGCAATGACGTTCAAGTGTGTGAATAGCACACTTGAACGTTCAAGTGTGTGAATAGCGGTCAGCGCTCTGCCTTAATAAAGCGGCATCAAACTGCAATTACACTGAATTGTTCTTCTTCAGACCATTGACTTGTCAAGCCCAACATGGAAGTTGCTCGCCGTAGAAAAGCACCTCTTCATCGGACCGAAACTCAAGCTGCTATTGTGAACGGGGCGCTCCGCTGCTGTGCGTGTTCCGGTGAAAAGACGAACAAGAAGCTGAGCTTGTGGCGTGAGGCGCTGTCAAAGCAGTCATATATTTGCGCTTTTATATATTGTTCATCCAAAGCATCACTGAAATATTTAAATGTTTTTGTTGATTTAAATTAAAAGTTAAGTTCTGTATTATTATTCTCTCGTACTTTTATATGAAATAATGACATTACAAAGTTTAACTATTGCAGGTGTTTCTCATTGCACGTTTTTATTTATAATTTTTTTTTTTTTTGGTGGGGGGGAGTTTGAGAACTAATGATCTAAATCGACAACATGTATGTTAGACCCTATACCGACTAAGCTACTGAAAGAAATGCTTCCAGAGGTCATTGATCCTCTTCTTAATGTAATTAATTAATCTTTGTCACTAGGATATGCACCGAAAACTTTTAAGCTGTCCAATTAAACCTCTTATTTAAAAATCTCAACTTGATCAAAGAAAATTAGTCAATTACAGGCCGATCTCAAATCTACCCTTTTTGCGTAAGCGCCGACGTAAGCGCCAGTGCCGTTGGGTGAAATGCAGTGGCCGGCTGGTGAGGTTGAAGGCCCGTCTCGTGTGTTGTTCTACACCTTCTTGGACTGAGTTTGGAGCGTGCCTAGCCTCGTTATTCCTCGACGCTCGCTGGACCCTGTCGACGCCTGGCTGATACCTGTCGTTGGCCTGGAAGAGGTATTCCAGCCCCGCGGCCCTTGCTCTCCTCGTCCCCGTTGGTGTGGGGTGAATCACTGCAACTTGCGGTCTCTGTGTCGGGCTTCCTGGACAGCCATCGCCGCCGACCCGCCGGTTCCTGCCAGGATCGGGTTGGTAAATGCTAGATCACTAGCAAACAAGACTTTTGTATTTCTTCACGTCCCGAGGATTGGATTTCCTCTGTGTAACTGAGATATGGCTGAGTGTTGGTGAGTCCAGCGCTTTCACTGAATTTTTACCCAATAATTGCTGTTACTTTAACTCTCCGCGGACTTCAAGCCGAGGAGGAGGAATAGAGACTGTCTATAAGAGTCATTATAAATGTAAGCAGCTATTGCTGTCATGCTCTTTCACCAGCTTTGAACGGAGTTTATTTGAGCTTGAACGCTCTCACACAGTGTTGTGTGCTCTGGTCTATCGGCCTCTCAAGTACAATAAGGATTTTTTAATGACTTTTTTCTGATTTCCTAGCTGAAATCATGCCTAAATATGACCGTGTTCTTATTGTTGGGTATTTTAATGTTCACGTTTGTTGTCCTGATAAGCCAATGGCAAAGGGTTTTCTGAACCACATTGATTCCTTTAATCTTCTCAATGTAGGCTTATACAACTTGGACCATTTACTTAAAAGGATTTTGAAGACATGTTTAATTTGAGAAACATTACTATCCAAAGACAATTTAGACCAGTACTTCTCAAAGTCCGGACTCGGAGGGAATTCAATCCGGACCCGCCTCCATTTCATATTTCAAGAGCACCAATTGTGTGTAAGGGATTAAAAGTGTGGATTTCCTACTTTGATAAACACATGTTAAAATCATTCGTTTAGTTTTTTATGTCTTTTTTTTAGATGGTCCGAAATTAAAGCCAAGGCGAGATATTTAAAGTTTTCCTCCGTGATTAAAGTTGCCATGACATCAAGTTAGCCTATGACTTTTGACTTAATCGGGCGCGCCGCGACACTTCACCGCAGTAAGCGTTTGAATGGGTGTGGAGGATGTCATTGTCCAGGAAAAGAAAAGTTGAAGAGGGAAATAGACAGAGAGATATGCGTTCATTTTGCCCCAATCCAGTACGAAGCCATTCTGTTTGATTTGTAACTAGACAGTTGGAGTTGTGAAGAGTGGAAATGTCAAACGACATTATGAAATAAAATACAGACATTTTGTACGGCAATATACACAAAATACAGAGGTAGGAACAGCAAAACCCTGTCTTCTTTCTTCCAAACACTGAACCTCATCACACTGGTGCCGAAACCCGGGAAGGAAGAAGATCGTCGGGCTTCACCAGGCACATCGTGAAGCACTGCTGGGCATGAGGGATGACCAGGAGCGATGGTTCCGAGCCCTCGTCCAAGCCCAGCAGGACGACCGAAAGCTGTTCCAGAGCTGGATTGACGGGGGTGTTCGGGCCACTCCACCTGCCACAGCCCCGCCCACTCACGTGCCTCTAAACAAATTGGGAATCCAGTAGGATCCAGAGGCTTTCCTTGACCTCTTTGAGAGGTCCGCAGAGGCCTGTGGTTGGGCACCCGTGGACTGGTCAGTGCGGCTGATTCCTCTCTAAAGTGCAGGTGGCCTCACAGCAACTACCAGTCCAGAACCTTTCAGAACTACCAGTCCAGAGCCCGTCTTGGCTTCAACGAGCCCAAAAGGGCCCACGTCACTCCTCTCCTCATCTCTCTGCACTGGCTACCACTTGCTTATCGCAACAAGTTCAAGGCATTGACGCTTGCTTACAGATCGACCACAGGCTCAGCTCCCTCCTAATTTCACTCACTCCTACGAGTCTACATCCCTACCAGAAGCCTACGATGGCCACAAAATGACTCTGCAGAACATACTCATTCACGGTTCCATGCTGGTGGAATGATCTCCCCACCCTCGTACGGAATACAAAATCCCTGACAACATTCAAAAGACAAAAAAAATATTTCCTTTTCCTTTAAATCCTCCCTTGTCTGGCTTATGCTACTCTGAACTTTGTATTTTGAGTAATTCTTGCATTGTTTTTGCCTCTCCACAATGACTTGACTTGTCTTTAGTCATCAGTTGTAAGTCGCTTTGGATAAAAGCGTCTGCTAAATGACTAAATGTAAAAAGTAAATGTAACCCCTGGTCTATGAAGACCTGAAGCGCGCCCTCCTGCAGAGGTTCGGCCGGAGTCCAGAACAATACTGACAGAGGTTCCGATCTCTGGTCACTGGACCTCGGGTAAACCGGCCGATCCTTCATGACGGCGCAACAGCTCCGGGACTCATGCCGCAAATAGCTGATGGCCGGGGGAAGCGACATCGAGGAGGTCATCGACAAATTAGTGCTGGAGTAGTTTGTGACGTGGCTTCCGAGGAAGTTCGCACAGTGGGTCCAACGTCGCTGAACCAGGCCATCCAACTGGCGGAAGACCAGACGGCGAACCCCTACCAGCAGCTTCTCTCTCTCTCTCTCTCTCTCTCTCTCTCTCTCTCTCTCTCTCTCTCTCTCTCTCTCTCCCTTTTCCCCTGTGTTTTCCACCTTAGGTCACAAGGGGGTTTCACGCCCCGACTGGCACCCCGATGGAGGAGTGGGCCAGCGGCAGAGCTGACAGCTGGTCCCAGAGCCCCGCCCAGGGGGGCTGGGCTAACAACTAACAGCACCGGCACAACTCCCATTCCTCCGCTCTCTCCACGCCGATTCCTTGACCTGCTTCTTGCCACTAGGCAAGGGAGGTTTGGGCCGGCCTGTTGGTGTTGTGGGGACCCGGGTCATTTTATTGATCGGTGTCCAGTGACAGAGGTAGGGACAATGATCCAGGTACCGGACACTCCGCAGGCCGCCCCTGATCCAGCTGGCCTGTATCAGACACCTGTGAGTATAAAGGGGGGTACGTATCAGTCTTTGGTGGATTCAGGATATAATCAAACCTCCATTCATCAAAGCCGCATGGTTAAAGTTCGGTGTGTGCACGGGGATGTGGTGAATTATCCCTTAATGTCGGTGGCTAATCAATTTCAGGGGCAAAATCATAATGTATTGGTGGCGGTTAGCCCGCTCCTCTGTCATCTGCTCATTTTAGGGACAAATTGGGCAGACTTTAGTATATTAAAGGGATATTTGTGTGCGGATGTCTCTTGGAGGGAAGGGGAGCGGGAGAAGGGGGCGGTTACTCAGGTGGGTGAAGCTGAGCCAGGACCAATGGGAGATGAGACAGGGGAACGGAGTGCTCTTGAAAGGAGAATCTTCTCAGAGTGTGATGATTTTACCCTGGAACAGTCCCAGGACAAAATGCTCAAACATGCCTTTGAACAGGTCTGTTCCATCGACAGGCAGCTTCTCCAACCAGATCGACCACTCTCATATCCTTATTTCGCTATTTTAAAAGAAAAGTTGTATCGAGTGACCCATGACACTCAGTCAAAACAAGATACGACTCAGTTGTTGATTCCAAAAAGCCCTCGGGAAATGCTTTTTCAGGCGGCTCATAGTAATCCAATGGCGAGGCATTTGGGACAATCAGCAGCACTTAATCGTCTAATGACCCGATTTTTCTGGCCGGGCATTCACAAGAACATGCGCGTCTTGTCGGGAATGTCAGTTGGTAAATTCCATGGCCTCTCCAAAAGCACCATTGTGCCCACTTCTTCTTATGCAAGTCCCCTTCGAACGAATTGGCATGGACCTCATCGGGCCATTAGAAGGATCTGCATGGGGGCATCGCTTTGCATTAGTTCTGGTGGATTATGCAACATGATACCTAGAGGTAGTGCCGCTACGCAGTATTTCCACAAAGAGCATAGTGGGCGCACTGTTTCAGTTAATCTCCCTGGTGGGAATCCCGAAAGAGATTCTCACCGATCAAGGCATGGCTTTTATGTCACGGACTATTCACAAACTTTTCGAATTGTTGGGCATTAAAACGATTCGCACTAGCATTTATCACCCACAAATGGACGGCCTGGTGGCCACGTTGAAAACCATGATTCAGAAGTTTGTTCAGGAAGACAATAAAAAAATAGAACAAATGGCTAGAATCCCTCTTGTTCGCTGGCACAAGATCCCGCTGGCACAATCTCTCGCACTGGCCCCAGGAGGAGATCACCTCTCACCCCTCCCAGATCACTGATATGGCCAATTTACAGGAAGAGTTTGCCGATGTGTTCTCGTCCCTGCCTGGGCGAACAGAACTTATTCAGCACCATATTGAGATGGAGATGGAGGTGGCGTAGTAGTGCTCAGCCGGCCATATCGATTGCCTGATCGATACAAAAAATCGATACTTTAAACAGTTGGAACACAGCAGAACAGCTGAAGTAACCAAACTTTCCAAAGCATATAGTGGTACTGTACAATAAACCCATTTCTTAATAAATCCATTTTAAGTCAGAAATCATAAATATTTATAGTTCTCTTACAAGAGGTTATCTCGTATTGTGTAAGTTGCTTACGCTATGGGTAAAGTCATCTTTTCTCGAGTTATTGAAGCCAAAAATTATCCTAAATTTTGTATTTATTGTCAACTCAGTGCAGCAGCTAGCAGACCTAGAGCAGGCTATCTAGCGTGCTCATTGGTTGCTCTGCGGCAACTGCAGCAGCCTACCGTTGAGCCAGGCGTGATGTCGTGCCCTCTACACGTCACAGCCCGCCCGAATGGGGGTAGCTTAGCGTATATAAGTCAGGCTCTGAGGCTGCAACTCTGATTTTCATCTCTTCAGCGAAGCTCTTCGCATCGCTTGATCCTGAGAGAAGCTGCCGCCGTTGAAACCAGCGACTGCAAGCAGAGGAAAGCGTCTGAGGAAGCCGGTCGAACTCGCCGCTTTCAGCCATCCATGCCTGCTACGCTATCCAGCGACAGTATCCTTTGCTCTACTGTGTGTGTTCGCCGCTGTGACACTTTTCCTAAAAGAGCTCCGCTCAGCACCAGAGACCGCCATGTGATCTGCGCTCTCTGCCTGGGACAGGAACACGCAGCCCTTGCGCTCTCGTCAGGGGGCTGCGTCCATTGTGAGGAACTTCCGATGTCGACCCTGTGGGCTCGACTCGAAGTTTTCAACCCTGAAGCTGTCTCTCCGCCCTTCATGACACCGCGCAAGAACAAGCGCCGTTATCAGAGGCAACCGGAGATTGATGTGGCTGTGAAGCGCTCGCCGGATCCTCTCCCTTGAGCCTCTCTCTCGCCTTCTCCGCCCCCCCTCACGGACGCGCAAATGCCGGCTCCCGCCCTCACTGCCGCCACTTCAGGGGACGAGGCGGAAGACGACGCCGCAGGTGACAGCTGCTCTCTCCTGGCCTCGGACAGTGAAGACTGGTCGGGTTCTCACCACTCCGCCTCTTCCTCGGCCCAGGAATCCGGCAGCAAGCGTGCTGGTGTGGACGCGGAGCTTTTGCGCCTTCTCTCTACGGCCGTCGACCGGCTCGGCATAGAGTGGTCACCGCCGAGAGAGCGGATTGGCCTGCGGATTCTGAACTATTTGGACGATTGGCTGATTCTGGCACAGTCAGAGATAGAACTTTTATCTCACAGAACAGTGCTCCTCAGTCATCTGGAAAGCCTGGGTCTCACGGTCAACTGGACCAAGAGCTCATTACTGCCCGGTCAGTCAGTTTCCTTTCTGGGAATAGAACTGGACTCTGTGGCTATGACGGTGCGGTTATCGACACAGCGCACGCGCCGTGTTCGTCAACTGGCCACGTCTTTCCAGTAGGGCAGCATCGCTTCTCTGAAAACGTTCCAGAAAATGCTGGGCTGTATGGTCTCAGCTGCAGCAGTGCTTCAGCTGGGCTTACTGCGCATGCGCACGCTACAACGCTGGTTGAATGCTCGAGTGTCTCACCGAGCTTGGATTCTAGGCTGCAGACGAATCAGAGTGACTCAGAGCTGTGTCTCAGCTCTGCAGCCCTGGTTAGCCGCTGACTGGTACCAGCGGGGGGTGAAGATGGGAGCCGTCTCATATCGAAAAGTCATCTCGACGGACGCCTCCAGCCAAGGTTGGGGCGCTCTCTTCGAGGGCAGACCGGTCTTTGGCCTGTGGTCAGACCTAGAGAAATGCCTTCACATAAACTGTCTGGTGATGATAGCGGTCGAGAACGCGCTGAAGCACTTTCTCCCACTAATAGGAGACCACCATGTTCTAGTCCGATCAGACAACATGTCTGTGGTGTCATACGTGAACCGTCAGGGCGGTGTCAGATCCAGGAATCTCTACGATCTGACGGAACGCCTCCTCGTATGGTCCCAGCACTTTCTGCGCTCGCTGAGAGCCGCGCATGTGCCAGGCCATCTGAACGACGGCCCAGACAAACTGTCCAGGAAAAACGTTCCCCTAGGGGAATGGTCCCTTCACCCCCAAAAAGGCCAGTTACTGCGGCGCCTTTTTGGGAAAGCGGAAGTCGACCTGTTTGCGTCGAAAGACAACGCTCACTGCCCAATGTTCTTTTCAAAGAACGAGGACACGCTGGCCCAAATATGGCCCAGCCTCCCACTCTATGCTTTCCCTCCGGTCTCTCTTTTACCACAGGTAATCAAGAGGATCAGGGAAACGCGCCACTCGGTGCTCCTGGTAGCCCCGCGATGGCAGAACCAAGTCTGGTTCCCGGAGCTGACGCGGCTGTCACACACAGCCCCTTGGCCGATTCCAGTGAGGAGAGATCTCCTCTCTCAAGCCTGCGGCTCAATCTGGCATCCCTATCCAGAGCGCTGGTCTCTGCATGTATGGTTAATCAACGAATACCCGTTGTCTTGCCAGAAGGAATGATGAACACGATTACGCAATCCAGGGCTCCCTCTACGAGGTGGCTCTACGCGTCTAAATGGTCCGTGTTCTCCAAATGGTGTGCCGAAAGAAATCTGGACCCACGGACATGTGGGGTATCGTGGTTGCTTGGTTTCCTTCAAGAGCTGCTGGACAGGGCCAGGTCCCCCTCCACGCTTAAAGTTTATGTGGCGGCCATTGCAGCATTCGCTGAATCAATGCACGGCCAGTCATTGGGTAGGAACGAGCTGGTCATTTGCTTCCTACGGGGAGCCAGAATGATGAACCCCCCACGACCCCCGTCGGTTCCTATATGGGATCTTTCTTTGGTCCTAGAGGCCCTGAAAGCATACCCCTTCGAACCGCTAGACTCTGTGGACCTAAAGTACTTCTCGCTCAAAACTGTGACAGCTCTGTCATCAGTTAAACGCGTGGGGGATAAACGCGGGGCGGGCTGGGCCTCCCCGTCCACATTTGTTAGGTTTTTTAACCTGGAAGTCCCCGCCTTGCAGGCTAGACTTCTGTCAGTGTGAGTGGGATGTACGTTTTGCCCAGACCTGATCGTGCGCAGACTACTCTCACGTGACTTAGCTCTCCTGGTTGAGCTGCACTATATGGATTGATATGTCTAAAATAGACCGGCAAAGCCCCTCTGTATTTCCTATGGGTGCTTATGAACAATGTCCTGGGCCGCGTTGCTGGCCACCTGATTCCCACTTATCTATGTTCCCCGGGACTCCCTGGGACTCATGAAGTGGATGCTGGCACGCACGGCGTTGACAAGGGGTTCTCGTAACGTAAGCAACTTATGCAATACGAGAGAACCTCTCATAAGAGAACGTACTCGGTTACGTGCGTAACCTCGGTTCTCTCTAGAAGAGGGAAAGAGTATTGCGTAACCTGCCGTGCTGGCGCCACAAGCGTTTTCGCTTCAGTCGATGAAAACCAGAGTTGCAGCCTCTGAGCCTGACTTGAGCAACCAATGAGCATGCTAGATAGCCTGCTCCAGGTCTGCTAGCTGCTGCACTGCGTTAAGGATATTTTAAGGATAATTTTTGGCTTCAATATCTCGAGAAAAGATGACTTTACCCGTAGCGTAAGCAACTTACGCAATACTCGTTCCCTCTTCTAGGGAGAACCGAGGTTACGTACGTAACCAAGTGCGTTACTTACAATGTTTATAACTTAAATGGGTTTAATTTGTGGTATATATGCTCTATGAATATTTAATTATATTATATCTTACTGTTAGGGTAAAATGGTAAATATAAATGCTATATTTACATTAGGTCTGATTCCATTATGCTCTTTACACAAATGTGATATTGGATTGTATAACCAAGTGCACACTAGGACTGAATATTACTACCCTTTATTGTTTTAAAGGGATAGTTCACCTCTAAATAATTTTTTTTTACTCAATCTCATGTCATTCCAAAAATTTGATAGATATTTTAAAGGTATGTTTTAACTGCTTTTGTCCATACAGTGAAAGTAATTGGGGTTCAAAACAACAAAACAACATGCAGGGTTAATGCATGATGATACAATTGTCCTTTTGGGGGTAAACTAGCCCTGTAAGTTTGCATCATACTGTACATCTGTACAGCAAAGGTCTGTTTCTGATATACTTGCAGATGCAGACAATAAATTTCAAACTGGTTTGAAATCTGGCCAACCAGATTGGCTATCATGCATGCTCAATGTTTGACTAGCGAGAGAGCAGAACTGATGATGAGCGCCAGCCAATGAAATGACAAAAAGGCCCAAGATGATGGCGAAAACAGGGGAGCCAAAACAATTAACATGCCATCAAATAATCAGTTAGCTGACTCCATATAACTTTCTCCATATTTTTCAGGTAGATGTGTTTTGTGCAAAATCACTCGACCACAAACCCTTCCTCCAATTTACACGTTTGTTGACGTGTTGTCATGAATCAGTTATCATGCTGCTATGTACGTGAGTCTGTGAAAGAACTGATTTTCAGGATCATAACAACAGCGTGCAGCAACATGACAGAAAACAAGAAACTGTAATTTATTTATTTTTAAACGTGTGCAATTGTGACGAGCTTCAATCTTGTAGCATGTGCTTGGTCTAAGAGCAGAGGTTATAGAGGACAAAATCAGTTAGTGGTCTCCTTAGTCGTAATATTCATAACAGACCTTCAGAAGATATCCTCTTGTTTGAAATATTAACCTTGCACAGCTGCCGTTATCTCAGGACCCTGGCAGGAATGTGTTAGGGAGGAGGAGTTGCTAAAAGAAAAGAGATACGGTCCAGATGATCTTCAGGCACTGACCTCGCCAGTTTTTCCCTAACTTCAATGTGGCACAGTGGAACAAAGTGGATCTCATAACAATATTTTTGTTCTTCTGTAATCCCTCACCCTACCTGCTGCTCTCAACCAATGGCTGAACTATAAAGCAGACAGTCTAAACTCTTCATTAATCAAGTTTGAAATTCCCATCTTGTCCGATGACCTTTCTGGAAAAATGTATAATTAACTGCTTATATGTTAAATGATTATGAACGGCTGTTACAGTTAAACAAATATTTTGCTTCCTATATACATTTTTACAGTCTATTTCAAGAACAAAAACACAAATTGTCTCAAGCAAGACATAAAACACAGAAATATGAACCCTTAAAGAAATAGAATCTTTTGCACACACTGGTAAACCTAACAAATGTCCATAATACAGCACATTATTGTTGACTTAGTTGTGTAAATCTTGCCATTTATTTGCATACTATCCCTTGGTTACTCAGAAAAGTTCCCTCTAGTTTAGATTTGTACAAATACAATTTTTTTGTGAAGGAAGTGAAAGTTTTTGAGGCGGGGCATTCTCAATTGAATTATCGATAATTTTCCCGAATTATGCAGTTATCTTTCTCTTTAGTTTTGATCACTCATTTTCCAAAGTCAGCTTAAATTGCGAATACAAATAAAATTTTGAGGGAGCACCACAGAAGTTGACTCCACACATCAATGTTGTCTTCCTGAAAATTGTTTTGTCACCATTAGGGATTAGTGTTGATTAGTGTTTGCTTTAATTGAGCATTCATGGGACTTGCCTTACATTAATAGAAGGGCAAGAAGTCATGTTCTGGGGGCTGTCAAAGGAAGTCTGTGGGATAGGCTACTTCTTGAAAACTTTTTAAATAATTTGCCAATTTATGTTTAAAGTCCCCATAAAAATCAAAAGGTTTGAATGAATATGTTAGCCTTACTGTTATCTATAAGCTAGTGTGCTCTAAAACAATGAATTCGCATTTAGAAGATATAAGCATTCAAAACGTACAGCCTCACTCTTCCTCCAATATGGATCAATGATTTTTATGACATCACACTGCACTTCAGCTTCTCATCAGATTTGATCAAATGTTTAATCACTGCCATTTGAATTGTAATACTTATTTATTTTATTTTTATTAGGGTAAATCTAGAAGCACGTGTCTACTCTTTACGGAGGACACAGGCTTCTACATGGGTGCACTGATAAATGCCCTAATATGATAAATGCCTCAATATGTACATTTTACATTGAATGTTTTATACCTGCATTGGAACATGTTTTAATGACTTTCTCTGTCTGTACCAACGGGACGTTCACCTTTTTTTCTTCATGCGTCAATGCGCTGTGGAACAGTTGAGCATACTGAAAAGTAGGCCTATATTTTCTAGTTATGCTTGAGTTGACTATGCTATGCTGTTTAATAAGGTTGGCAACTAACATGTTTGGTTTCTCTTGAAAAGGGACCAGGCTTTCCTACCTTTTTTTTTTTCAAAGTCACTGTTTTCCTGTGATTAAGGCCACGTCCACACGAAGCCGGTGCGTTCCCTATCCGATTTTTTTTTTCCCTCGTTCTAAAAAAAAACTCCGTAAACACGGCGTCGTCTCAAGAAATATCTGCGTCCACACGAAACCACTGAAACCGACTGAAAACGGTGTAGTATATATGCCAGACCAGTATGGGGCACTGTAATTGTGCCACAGAGATATACTATACACGGAGAATAAGACTTTGAGCATGCGCATAACCTTGCGCGCTGTATACGAACCAAGAAGAAGAAGACGAAGATGGCGAACGCAAGAACTTCAAGAGCAAGAGTGGAGTCTTTCGTATGGACTGACGATGAAGTCGAACTACTACTTAGAGTCACACTCGACTACAAGTCCACTAAGCTGCAAGAAAACGTTGACTGGGAGTCGTGTCACTCCAAATATTGTGATATAACGGACGCGTTTCAGGCACAGTATCCAGGAGAGCTAACCGAGAAGGATTTCCCTCACGATGCTAGCATGGTCACAAAAGCCCAAGTCACCGCAAAGATGTAAAATATACGCAGCAAATACAGGCATGTGGTGGACACAGGGCGTCGAAGTGGTCAAGGACGGGTAGTACTCATACTTTATGAGCTTTGCGAGGAGATCTGGGGTGGTTCGCCTGCTACACGCTCCATCGACGCCGGCATCGAGACAGGTGACCTGGAAGAGTCGTCTACATTGACAGTGGAGCTGCCTTCCGATTCTTCAAACTCCACTGAATCCCTCGACTGTCTTCCATCTGCGGTTGTAAAGCAGCGCCGGGATTTGCTCCAGGTAAAAATTGCTCCAGGTTTATGATTTCAAACTTAGCGAGTATGAATGTGTGAGGCAATATGCAAAGCGCTTTGGTGGCCATGGGTCTGTTGAAAGCGCTGTATACATGCAGTCCATTTACATATGATACAGTTTGTTTGATGTGGGCAAACATGAAAAAGATTCATTTAATTTGCTAAAAAATGTTTTGATTGTTTTGATTACTCAACTTGAGGGTGAGTAAATGATGACACAATTTTCAACTTTGAGGTGAACTATTCCTTTAATTTTAGTTCAATTTAATGCATTTGTTTAAATGTAGCTAAAATCCATTGTGTGGAACCACTTACCATAACATTTAGTAAATTCAATTAATTAATTTTTTTTCAGTGTAGTTATGATGGATGCATGTTCTTTGTGTAGGTGTGTTGGTTTAAGGCATTATTCACATAGCTTTCTGAACTTATTTTGCGTTGTAATAATACAAAATTTCTTTGATATATTTAAGGCAAAGTTGAAGACAGCCATAGAGGAGACAGGCTGAAAAGGAAGGTTTCCACTGATCCGGCAGAGGAGGACCTTAAAATAAAGAGGAGGATGTTGGAGTTGATGGAGGACTCTTCTCGACGCAACTCCGACAACATGCTGCAGATAAATACAAACATTGCTAACATTACCAGCACCATTCAGGAGGGTTTTTCCTTCATGAGGGAATTATTACAATGGCAATTTACACCCACCCCCCCCCCCCCCCCCCCCACCCACCCCACAGCAGCAGTGGTCAGTTCCAAGGGCACCCCGCATCATTCATGAACACATCACCACACCCTACTACACCAGCCTTCCTGCACACACCTCGGCCCGATGAACCAGCAAACCAACCTCGACAGTACCGCCCTGAATTCTACACACCTACACCACATGTCACCCCACTTCAGCAAACATCATTTTCATACAGACGTGCACTGCTGCAAGATGACACAGAGTGACTGCCCTGTTGCACTATATAATTCTTGATTTTAAATTGTTTGCACTGCACTTCAGTTCTGTGCATGGTTGCACTTTATACAGTTTGACCTGTTTTGTGTAATTATTTTACCTGTTGTAGTTGACATGTTGTATATAGTTATTGTATTTTGTGCACTGTTGCACTTTATACCTGTTCAATATTACCGTTTTTTTAAAATGGTTCTTTGACCTAAATATTTATTTTCCAATAAAAAAAAGTTCTGGAATTTTTGCAGTCATTTATTTTATCAAGACATATTCAACACAACACTTTCAAAATAATCATTAGTACATTTTCCAAAGGTAAGTAGTGTAAATACTTTAAAAAAAAAACTGAACAAAATAGAAGAAAAAAACTGGATGGCCAGCATTTTTAAGGGTCAAGGTACTTTGTGAGTACTCTCCTCACTCTCTTTCCCTCTCCTTCATTACAGTCTTTGAGGTAGTTGTTGCATTGTGTAGGAGGCTGTAAGTCTTTATCACCTTGCATCGTTCCCAACACAGTGTGTTCAGCCACAGTCTCCTTAGTTTTCACAAAAATTGTGGAGAACAAAGCAGGCATAAATGACAAAGGGCAGGTCCTTCAAGTTGATGTCCTTAGGCTTTTTCAGTGCAGCAAATCTGGCTTTTAGACGACCAAAAGCACACTCAATGACCATCCGTGCCCTACACAAACTTAGCCCAAAGTACTGTTCTTGAGGTGTGGAGCCACCGTTTGCATATTCCTTCATCAAGTAAGGCAGCAGAGGGTAGGCTGGGTCACCAAGAAGATAAATTGGTATGTCCTCCTCGTTTTCCACAATTTGTTTTTTCAGAGGAGGGATCTGGCCAGTCTTAAAGTACAGGTTGAGCTTTGAATTAGCAAAAACCCGTGCATCGTGTACACTCCCGGGCCAGTTTATCACAACATCCATAAATCTGTACTTATAATCACAGACCGCCTGTATATTGAGAGAATGTTTTCCTTTCCTGTTGATGTAGTCCATTGAGTTGGTAGATGGCTGCTTGATTTCTATGTGTGTGCCGTCGACCGCTCCCAAACACTGTGGCATGCCATGAGCACTATGGAAACGCAAAACCAGATCCTCGGCCTCGGACTCTGTAAAAGGCAACTTGATGTACTTTGAACCCAGGTGGACAGCGATCGCTTTGCACGTTTGCCTGACAAAAACAGACACAGCCTGTCGTGACACGCCGAAGGCGTTAGCAGTCTTCCTTAGCCGTCCCTCGTCGCTCAAATAATACAGAGTTAACGCAACCCTTTTGAGTGTAGTAATTGGTCCCCTCATGTTTGTTGTTTGCCCTTCAATATACGGACTGAGTTCCTCGCTCAAGGCGACGAGAGATGCTTTGGACATGCGGAAATTCTCCCTCTATTCATCTTCCACAACAACGCCATTGACAAAGTTGTCCCACCAACTGCTAGTTCTACCTGGTCTTATCCAAAATTTTCTCCTGGTTGCTCTCCTGGTTGTCTTTCGCGGTGGATCTAAGAGCATGTGGCGTATGGTGTTGTCCATTATCGCTTGTTGCTCACCACAGTTGCATAGAAGCAATAGATTTTGCTGTAATAAAGCTAGTAGGCTTAGTAGCTTCTGCAGCACGAGCACAATCATGTAGTCCGCCATTATTGTTGTTGATGTTACGTGTGACGCAGCCGACACGTGATGTGATGACATCATCGTTTCACAAAATATACGGATTGGCTGTACACACGAAACCGCAAGAGTGTCGTTTTCAGATTCATCCACTTTGGGACCCGGTTTCAAAAAATAGCGGTTTCACTCTCCCAAAACGCCGGATCCGTGTGGACGAAACGCCAATACGATAAAAAATTTATACGTATACAGCGAAACGCGTCTTCGTGTGGACGGGCCCTAATAGGCATTTCTTATTTTCTTCTTCATTGCTTCTTGTTGTTTGATCATTTGTTTGGTTATCTGTGATTTTGCTCTTGGGCCTACCACTCATGTGCCACATTTATAGTAGCATTGTTTTATTTTCTTGACTAAGTGTTGCCATTTATGCTGGTGGTTCTCCTCCCTAACTAAGTCTTCTGGGTAGGCTATCTCTGTACAAGGCCGGATCCACACTGATGCTTTGCTCCTTCTTGTCAGGGGACCACACTGGAAGAGACACTGAATGGGTGTGACACTGTGTGATACTTTTTAGTGGTATCTAAAGATCTTAAGTGTGTAGAGCTTGCTGTGTTGCATGCTTCGACTGGTGTTGGGTTGCTGTCTCCTGTTTCCGTCTCCTCAGGGTCCTCCTGAGCAGGGGTTTGGAATTGGCTGATCCGATCTTCCTAGACTGAGGAAATTCCACCAGTCATTTATCGCAGTATTTTTTTAGATCCGTCCTGCTAACTTTTCTACACTTTTTTTTTTACTAAAATATAATTAATTTGGAACACATTTACATATCTGCCTCTTGTCGACTGTCCCTTTGCGAGGGAAAAACATAGAATTAGCCACACTATATTCAAAGGGAGATTTGTGGTTCCTCCTGCCCTCCATCAGGTGGTGGCGTAGTCAGACTAAAGAAGGAATACTGTTTGGCAGGTACTACATATGCTTTCCACAGGGGCGAAGACCTCAAAACATATCGGACCAATTTGAATTCTGCACAGAATGCTATATTTTTAAGTGATATGGAGGAGATTAGGAGGAAAGCTTTGTCGAGCTCAACGGCTCTAGCTGAGCTGTGATATAAACTAAACGCTATTGGCTATTTTTTAAAAAGGGGAGGAGCAGTTAAATATGTCTGTCATCCTGTGTCAGTGGAAATTACGTCACCACTTTGAATAATGCTGTGTGTTTCAAGGCACTTCAGTGGGCCTTTAATGTTGTAAAGTTGCCATCAACTTTCAGCTATTTCATCTATATCATGGACATTTAACATTTGTAAAAAAGAGGGCTGATAAAGGACCCATAAAATTCTGACAATACCTTGAAAATGACCTCAACATGATTTGTGTTGAAACACACAGGCATCAACATTCAGCATGCACAACCCCATAA
The DNA here is from genome assembly GCF_051911475.1 of Siphateles boraxobius. Classification (NCBI taxonomy): domain Eukaryota; kingdom Metazoa; phylum Chordata; class Actinopteri; order Cypriniformes; family Leuciscidae; genus Siphateles; species Siphateles boraxobius. Next base: position 2,843,910 of record NW_027508722.1, on the reverse strand, counting down.
TTGTAACAATCAAATTATTTTATATAGTTAGATAAGACTTTGGACATTGGACAACAGTTTGGTAATAATGACAACAGACAACAACAGCAAATAAAACCTGAATGTAGCAACTGCGATGTACTTGTTGCTGAAAATAGATAAAGAGTATACTCTTCCGTTTATTCCAGGTTTCCTCGAATATTGCCCCCGGATTTGAGGATCCCTCCCTGGTTTATACAGTGAAGAAATTACAATATCTTTAACATCACAAGTTAAAAGTGATATGGCGACAAGGAACATGTTTTTCAAGTTATTGTGATGCCACAAAAGAAGAAATCATGCTTCCTGGATGATGATCCAGTAACGTGTTGTACAGTACAATCAGATTCTGCATATTGAGTGGCACTCTGGTTCTAACCATAAGTGTAATATCATGTTTTTTGGATTGCAAGTACTTCAATACATATTAAAACATTTAAAACAAAACTTCTCAAGTCAAAGCAGTGTGGCATTAGCCTTGCAAGCCAGACCCACATCAAGATGTTAGGTCTGGGAACTCACCATTGGCATGCCTCAATTCAAGGGGCAGGATAAACAGTTGTCTTTCAAAATCCCTCTGCACGCAATAGGACAGCGCTACAACCAACCAGAGCAACGAACGGTTGTGGCTAGGTGAGTCCCATACGTTTTCCCACCAGTGTCGAAAGACCGCTGTTCGCCAGCAGCAGCGGCCATCTTCTTTGTTTTCAAGTAGCAGGGAATTCACGCCCAGGAAAGTCACATCTCTGCCGTCATTATATTAAGCCCGCCCACCAACTCTATACACGATGTGATTGGCCTGACTAGAGTTTGGTTTTTCCAGCTCGAAAGCCAACGGAGAGTTGCTAGACGACACTGGCTGCAAAATAAATGTTGCTGCCGCTAGGGTGCGTCTACAATTCTAGGCTAGTGTGGCATATAAAAGTAAAACATTAAAACAAACATATTATATACATTATACATATTATAGCAATTATTATAGCATTATACATATTATAGCAGTATATAAATTTACTACTTGAACCCATATAAGTAATAATATTTGACAATATTCAGACTTAATCACAAATTAAACATACAAGTAATCCATTTATTAATAACAACTTTTTTAAAATGTTTCTCTGACTACAATAAATTTATATTCTTTAATTCATATCGAAACTGTATTTTTCAAACTGATCCAGCTACTGACCATTTGCGTTACAGTGTTATTTTAGCATCATTGATATACTATTATAGTTTTGTTATTATTTTGAATTTTATTTGTATATTTTCTGTTATCATTTTAATTTTTATTTATCATTAAGTTATTTTAGAACGTCAACAACTGAATGAAATGCTGCCTTGGCAACTGGCTGATATATATATATATATATATATATATATATATATATATGTGTGTGTGTATATACAGTATTAAGCAATGAAAAAGTTTTTTTTATGGATTTAGTTTTACCTAAAGGGACACTATGTAGTTTTTCAACATTCATAATATATTTCCAAGACCCTTGAGATGGTACATCGACTTACAATTGGTTGAATGACACGTCTGCCATCGCTTTTACTGGCACTATGTAACTTCGGGTTTCGGGTAGGAACCCGAGCACAAAAAGAACTACAAAATTCGACTGCTTTACGGCATGCGTCACTTCCCCCACTTCCTCAAATTCTGACGTGAGAGCCCAACTAGCGTTTGATACCCGTCTGTATGTTTTTGTCATGGGCGAAGCAACAAGTAAAAGGAAGAAGGCAAAGGTTTTGTCAGAGTGGACCAAAAGAAGAAAAAGGGAGAGTGACAAATTAAAAGGCCGGACGAGGATCAATATTGGAGGGAACTTTCTCTCTCTAACTTATCCTCGTTCTTCCAGTAACATGCACCCTGTCACAAGCGCAGCAGTCAGTCATCTATAAAGTGTTTATAAATTTATAAATAAATCAGGGAGTCAGGGAGCTGACTACCGCGCGAAATGTAAAAGGCTGAATAACATGGCAGGCAATGGTACTGAATCTATCTGGCCCTCCATTTATCTTCATGAATCAAGTGATGCTGGTAGAGTAGCGAATTATCAATCTGGTAGCTAGTAACGTTAAACACAAACATGCTAGTTTACGATGGTTATAATAAATAATCTTTCAGGTTAACTATCCTAATGTCTGCAGGCTGATAGTCATGTTTGTTTATTTATTTTTCTGGTGAAAGTGTCTTGCCTCAGGCTATAATGCAAATCGATTTTCAAAATTGCAATAATCATGTCTAACGACATCATAATGGACATTGTTACGAAATAATGCGATGTTCATGTAACTTTATTGAGGTCATCTGGCATTTTGTAATGTTTACATTACACTCAAAATACACAAATGAAATTATACAGTAGGCTATTGACTATTTACTTGTAATTTAGCTGCAATCAAGTAAAAACGTTATAAGCCATTAGAGACGCTCTGCGTGAGTGGTGGTCTATTTACGACAGTAACGTTAAATACAAGTACTCTACCGCGACTCATGGGGGCGCTGTTTGACAACAACGGAATTCCTGCATAGTGTGCCTTTAATGATAATAACCACTAAAATGAGTGTGGCACATTATTTTTCTTATGTATCCTCCTTGTTATGCTGTGTCTTGACTAACTCAGAAGCAAAGTTCACAGCTGTTCTTTTGTTCCCAACTATTTTTATATGGAGGCTTTGTTTTGACAGTCTTGAGTCACTACATTATTTTAAACCAGTGAATGCAATATTTATTATTTCTTTACAGTAAAATCAGATCCATTATTGAAACAAGCCCTGCCTAAGTAATCATACACCTTGTGAGTGATGCTACTGATACAGTCAAATCAATCATCATCAAACTTGCAAATCACCAGAACAATCTTCACAGAGAAAGAACTCAACCTTTTGTATCAGGCCACAATCCACATTGTGATTCCATAATGAATACAGAAAACATACACAATAAACATATAATTTGACTTCCAGAAAGTCCTTATCAAGGGGATGAACTTTGTGCTGTATTATCTTGCAAGTATTCTTCTCTATATGGTTTTACCAGTGCCCACAATGAAGACTTGCGTGGCATTAACTTTCACAACGGATTACTGGCAGCTGATAGACTGGATTTCTGCCAAACAAGCCACTGCAAACATGCAGCTTCCCATGTAGGCACTTGGACTTAGCCCCATAGAAATGAAAGCACTGCAAAGAGAGAGTTCTTTCATTCATGAGTAAGAAACCTAAATGTTGTAGATTGTCTCATCAAAACAGGTGAAAAAAAAATTACAAATGTAAATTGATTCAGTGAAAGCAATGCAACATTCTTCACATGGCTTTACACGTAAAACAGTGTCAAATGTGGTCATGCATAATAATGTATTGTAGGAAGTAATTGGTTACATAACTGACATTTGAGTCTGGTAATTGCTTAGGTTCTACGTGCCACCGGTCAGGGGTGCTTTTTCTCATATAACTACCATAGTACGATGCATTGTTGGAGAAATAATAACTAGCTAGTCAAGACTGTTTCCTGCTATCATGTTAACATGGTCACACCTCTGTCATTTTAAGTTGGTTCAACAAAATATACAACTGTCGTTATTGATGTCACATGTACACTCACCGAAAGGATTATTAGGAACACCATACTAATACTGTGTTTGACCCCCTTTAGCCTTCAGAACTGCCTTAATTCTACGTGGCATTGATTCAACAAGGTGCTGAAAGCTGCTGTTATTGTTGCTGCTGCAGAGCAATACAGGACTTGCTACTGCCAATACATACACGACACGCTGCTGTGAGCAAGTAAGTCATACTGCTGCTATACAATATAGCATTACCCATAGCAGATCTATACAGGTGGAGCTGGGGAAGGTGGAGTGTTTCTGAAAGTGCACTGCAACTGCTACAGCAAATGCTGACCAGCATTTGAAGGTTGAGCAGCGAGCTCATTGGCTACTGACACAGCAGGAACCAATCAGCTGTGCTGTAGAGAATGATGTGATTGCATGTAGACTGAGTTGGGATTGACCTATAAGCCTGCGCCATCTAGAGTTTCAAGACAGAACTTTGTATTTAAACTGGAAATTATGATTTTCAATTAGACCAATATAAAACTGCACTTTAAAAACTGCACAATATAAAACTGCCAATCTCTAGATATGGTGAAGGGAATGTGATGATGTGGGGATATTTTAATTCCAAAGGCCAAGGGAACTTTATCAGGATGCATATTATCCTGGATCCATGAAATAACTGGCCTTTAAAAATACAAATCTGCCTGGCTCTATGGGAATTTAACATAGGGGTGTCCTGACTTATGCACCCTCTATTTTAAGGAAGAACATTTATTTATTTATGATACATTATTCATACACAAAGAAAATTGGTGTCCTTAAAGATTGGATTTTTCCTCATTTTTCTAATTAAGGCATTAAGATCAATTTCCAAAAGATTATTTTTTATTCCTCTTTTTAGGCAACTTTAGCATGGGTGTCCTAACTTATTAACATCACTGTATGTCAAGCTTCTCATCTGCATTTCGTGCCTCTATCCAGACATATTAGTCATTCCAAATGAATAACTGATACGGTTGATGTGGCTTTGTTTTACAATGAATCATCAAAGTCAGATGCCCTCAATGAGTTCGCCAAATGAGATTTATTGCCAAGTTCCAGTGGGCTTTACGCAATGACAATCACGTCCTTTATTCCAGAAATGTCAGTTCCCATTCACAAAGACAACACATATCACATGGCCAAATCACGCTGCTAAACACACTGAGCCATTGAAAACGGTGTCATCTTCTACAGATTATTGGATTACATTTATGTTTACACTTTATTTTGATGATCCCCTTTAGGCATTCTGTTGACATTCTTGCAAAGTTACTTATAGTCAATATAATATCTGTTGGGGACCATCATGATAAAGAGTTAGCAGATATTAAGCAGACAGTCTACTAATACTCTAATGAGAATTAGTTGACATGCATGTGAAATGTTACTTGGTAAAGAGAATGTCAAAGGGATCCATCAAAATAAAGTGTTACCAGATTTATACTTTACATTTCCATCTTCAGTGCTTTTAGACTGTGATACAATTTGATTTCTTTTTCAGCTCATTTCATTGATATGATTGCCATAAAACATATTACAAATTGATATTACAGCTTCACTATTTGTGTAACAAAATGCATTCAAGTTATTTAAATCTGTTATCTTTTCCAGTTGATCCATGTGTTAATTAAAAAATTGAATCTTTCTAGTAAAGATAATTGCAATAATATTCAATGAGAAATTTCTCACTGGTGATTTATTTTGTTTGGATGGGAATAGGCATTGTGGGAAAATGCTGCAGATGTCATTGAGCCTTTGGACCTGAACATGGGGAGCGGCTCTTTCTTTGTCTTTATGACATTCTCCAGTTCTTCATTTGTATGAACAGGGTCAAATATGTTGTGCTTGGGGAAAGAGTTGTAAAAGAATGTCCAATGCCAATGTTGTAATACATTATGTATTATTAACATAAGGCATTAGTCGTGTGATTCGTTTGTACTGTGGCCAACACAAATACTTTTCTAACAAATCACTAACAATGTAACCAAGGGCCCTTTCCTCACAACTTAGTCTTGTTGGGTTATAAAAGCCAACAACATCAATAACACATGCCTATACTCTTCTTTTTTCTTCCTTGCCTCCAACGTAGAAATTCACAGGAAAGATCCTGCGGTGAAGCATCTGCTGGGAAAATATGTTTTCATGTCCCAAAGAAATCAGCCTGCACGAAACCGTTATGAACGGACATGAACACTGTAACCACATCAAGATCCTCTGCTTGTCTTACTAACACATAGGGTTTTTTTCAACCTTGGTAGTTTTATTTCCCAGGTTTTGTTTGTGTGTTTGTTTGTTTCAGAATTATTATTGTTAACTAAAACATTTAACGGTAGTTACATTTTACTGAAATAAAATAATAAAAAGTATTGTTTAATTTCGTTTAATTTGAAGTATAAAAATAACTAAAACTACACAAAAATAATACAAACTCGATAGACATATTTTTTAAATAATTATAAAAATTACAAATACACACAACAAATTGTAACCAGATTTAAAGTGAAAACATAAAACATAAAAACTAAATTAAATTAAAAATCTTAACAAAAACTATAATAGTACATTAACCGCTTATTTTTTAATCCCCCTGAACACTTTTCACCATAAACGATTATGAAAATAGCATATCAGTGTTTACATAAATCATGACAATCACGTTTACATTCTGCCGCGACCAAATAGAAAACTTTTTTTTTTTTCTGAAAAGTTAGCATACTTGCTTACCATGGAGCCAACAGCATCAGATTGGTTTATCGAAACATTAATACATAACAGGAGAAAATACAACAGGAAACAGAATATGCATACAAAGCAAACAAGCTTTGTTGTTATGTGAACAGTGATGCTGTTGTATGAGGATTCTGAGCATGCTCAGATGATCAGAGCTCCCTCACTGGTCAGTGTGCGCTCATCTCACACGTGCGTATGCAGAGAGACGAGGAAACAGGAGATGTCCTTTAAAAAACAACAGAGACAAACATCTTGCATCTTGTGAGCATTTCAGTATTTGATTTTAACATTGTTTTTTTATCTGGAATGGACATATTTGTATAATTGTAAAGGTACAGGACAGGTATTTGTCATTTATGCCAAACACCCAAAGAACGAGAATTTGCCCTTACAACACCTGAGAATACAGGTGATGGACACAACTCGTCTCGCTTTCAATTCATCAGTGTGCATATGAATTGGTCGCACAAAACAGGTTGTTGAACTGGAATGACAGGCAGAATTCAAAGAAATTCAAGATTCACATGATAACAAAAGGAATTTTAATAGTCCAATATAAGCTTACAGATATGACAACAATTTAAAATAATTTACAATTCCATCTTATTATCCTCTTCTTTCATTTTATTTGATGGAATGAACAAAAGTCTATCTATAATCACACCATGGTCCTCATATTCATGAAACACAAGCAGAATTAACTTTTGGGTTGCACTTTATTTTACTGTATGTGTACTTACAGTGTAATTAAAGTGTACATAAAAAAGTACTGGGTAATATAAAGTAACTACATGGGTTAAGAAAAGGTTTAGGGGTAGGTTCAGGATCAGTACTAGTTATTACCCAGTTAGAAAGTAATTACATATTATTTTCATGGGGAAAAGGACTGCAATACTGTAAGTGCTTCCATTTTTTGTGCAAATCTTTCAGTTATGTTGACGTACATTTTCAGATTCATGAAAGTGTATATATATATAATATATAACGAAATATATATATAACGAGATACAACATATTAATATGACCCACACCCAGGACACACTTAAATTGATGATAATGTGGTTATGACGGGATGGAATGACATGACTGATCTATTCTACTCTGCTGTGGATGGAAGAAGACAGTGGCCCTGGTTTGTGGTTTTAATAGTGTTTTCCACCCTCTAGTGGTCTTGAAAGAAAACAGATCTAATTTCTGATTTACTACTCAACTTGGGAAGACTGGGTTAATATGTCAAATAGCAATGCCAGATGGATTGATTGACAGGTGTTAGCCATCATTACATTATATCACCTGAAAGGTTGGAGACAGAACAACAAAATTACAGTTACTGTTTATGTGATATATTGTTGAAAGTGCTATATAAATGAAGGTGACTTGACATCAAAAGAAGAGTATGAAGTTGTGTAAAAAAAATATTTTAAAAAACAGCTCAGGTTGTTCCTTTGAATGTTTTTCACTTGTATTTAGTTAATTTTGTTAGGTGTAGTTGTTACCTTTATTTTTTTAAAACAGGTGAAATTACAGTACTGTTCGATATATATATATATATATATATATATATATATATATATATATATTCTATGAGAAGTCTTAATATCTAAAACATGTTTGCCTATCAGGGAAATTGGTCTTGTTTTTAAACCCGGTAAAGCCTGACATATGAAATAATTAAAATATATAATATGTTGGTGGGCCTTAAGACAAAATCTTTTTTTTTTTTAAATTTAATTTATGGCACATATCATATAAAGATAATATGGAGCTCAAAATCTCAGTTTTATTCAAGAAATCAAAAATTAGCAATTCAGTGCAGTTGCTGGTATTTATATGACCAAAAAGTAAGATGAAATTTTGATGCTTGTAAAAGTAAATCAATGAGATCTTTATAACAGTATAGCGACTACTTACATAAAATGCATATGAATATCAATGGTCACTCTATCTGCCAATGTTATGGTCATGGATGGTTGCAGGAAGGCAGGCGGAGATATTTTCCAACACAAAGGTTTAATAATAATTAAATACAGGACAGCAGAACAGGCAGCAAAACACTAAATATAATGGAGATCAGACAAAGACTGACTGAACTAAAATACAAACACAGATGACACTGATTTACAGAACACAGGTGATACAGATGAACCGATAATGACAGTAGACGACATGTGACGACAGGCAGAGAAGTCCAATGACAACAAACTAAACAGAACATGCCCCTCCCCACAAGGCTGGCAACAGGAGTGGGCGAAGGGCTGGAGAAGGCAGGCAGAATATCTGGAGAAGGGTTAGGTTGAGAGGTGATAAATCCAGAGGGATGGATGAAGATCCATGGAGGCTGAAGGGCAGGAGGTTTTAGGGCGATGACAGACAGAGGAGAAACCGATGGGGGAAGATGACAGGGAGGAGACGGAAGTTCACCGGGCCATGGTCGAGCAGAGGGTTCAGAGGGACACGGGGAAGCTGTTGGCTCGGACGACTGAGGTGTAGACGGGTACACAGAAGGGTGCGGTGGAGACAGAGTGACTGAGGACCAAGGAGGAGCAGAAGGGAGTGAGGAGTCCAATGGAGCCGGGGGACGAAGGGCTGGGGCGTAGCCAGAGGAGTGCAGTTCAATGGTGAGGGTAGGTCGACGAGCGACCAAGGCGGATCCGGGGGGACGAGGGAGCCTGGTGGAACTGGTGAACTGATGAGCCACGGCGGAGATGGAGGTCGGAGCCTATGGACTGATGGGCCCATGTGGAATCCTTGTGGAACGCAGTGGCTGGAGTTGGATCCCAGAGGATCCACTGTCCAAGATGGTGCTGAGGACTGGAAGCCCTCAGCGAGCCCACCATTCCACTGGCGTGTTGAGGGCGAGTGATGGGAATGACAGGAGGCAGAGGAGAGGAGGATGATGGTTGGATGATGAGAGGCGGCGGGAGAAGGAGGTTGGGTTGGAGCTCAGGCACCGTGGACAGCTTTAGGCTAGGGGACAGACTCTGGCTCGGGGACAGACTCAGGCTCGGGGACAGGAACATGAACAGTTCTTGTGGCAGGGACAGGTCTAGGGACAGGTACATGCTCTGACATGGCGGCAGCCATCCAGGCTGAGGGCTCAGGTGGTGCGGCGGCGGCAGCCGCCATCTTTGCCGAAGACACAGGCACGGCTGATCTGGCGTGAACAGTCTTTGGCTCGGTAGGCTTAATGTGAAGCTCGGCGGGACAAGGTGGCACGAGACTCTGGAAGGGTGGTCTCGGAGGCTGCTGGTGATGGTGGTTGTTCTCTGGATCGGGACACAACGCCCACCTGGCGATGGCTTCCCTCCAGCTTAGTCCATCGGTGTTTGGGAGGTCGATGGACTGGGGGAAATTGGCCCCAATCCAGAAAAGCAGCTTGAGGGTTTCATCGTCGAGGGGGCTAGTGACGGCTCGATGAACAAAGTTCTCCAAAAAGGAGAAAAATTCCATGCTCTCTTGAGCTATGGCGACAAATATAGCCCTGTCGTCCATACGGGCTGGTCCGATCTTCTCTCACTGGTGGTTGCAGGAAGGCAGACAGAGACGAGGATATTTTCCAACACGAAGGTTTAATGTTAATTAAATACAGGCAGCAACACACTAAATATAACAGAGATCAGACAAAGACTGCCTGAACAGATGGAACTTAAATACAAACACAGATGACACTGATTAACAGAACACAGGTGATACAGATGATGATGATGATTAACTAAACACAGGTGATACAGATGAACTGATAATGACAGAGAAGACAACACGTGACGACAGGCAGACAAGTCCAATGATAACAAACTAAACAGAACACCACTGTGACAATTATGTCTTAGTTAGATGATAATTAAATGCTTAGTTTTATGATCAAAACTGTAGTTTTATTATATAACATATAGTGCAATACAATACAATGTTGATTGAGAGATGTATCATAACGCATATGTGGCAGCTCTATGATTTGATAGGGGGAGTGTAAACTGAAACACAAATTTACACCTCTAAAATGCTCGACTACACCACCCCAGAGGCAACATTACCAGGGAATCGCCTTTCAGAATGATTTAAAGCACACAAGTTCGGTTACGGCTGAGTCAAGATCAGAAACAGGTGTAGTACAAAAATATATAATTTTATTAACAACCATTAAACAGCATGTACCAATAGTCAAGGAAAAAAAAAGGATATCACTGACACACTGCTACACCTGCTCCAGGGCTGAGAACCACTGCCTATCCTCAAGAAACCACGGCAACCACACGTGCACTCACACTGCACCTCAAATGTGAACCACCGCACACGGAAGAGGAAACCGCCACCAAACAGAGAGGAAGGCTCGTCCACACACACACACACGGGTCTGGGTCCCCGACCCCCCTGGAGAGAGAGCGAAAGTTCCAATTAAACGTACACTTATTCTCCTAAAACTTGGTACTCAAAAAGAAAAGAAGATGCAATCATAAACACACAAAACCTTAACAAACAAAATCAAATAGGAAATGCACAACTAAGTAAATTCACAAACTGGGTCGAAGAGAGATTGCTTAATGACTGAGTTAAAGTACTGGGTAGGCAATTAACCAGATCACAAAAAAACTCAACTATCCCACAAGAAAATAATAGTAAAAAAAATACACAGACGTATTGACCAAAAGAAGATACAAAAAAAGAAAATACACAAAGCCGAGCCAACCAGGCTCAGGATGTTAAATAAACACATTCACAGAGACATAACTAGCACAAATAAAGAAAAATAATTTGCCAGAATGAATCAACCATGTAAATTATACCAGGTCTCATTCACAGATATCATAAAGAAACAGAATAAAGAAATAAACCAATTAAAGGGAAACATTAAAACACAAAAGCACTTTCCATCTCGACATTGGCTAGTGAATTGCTAGTAATGGTCAAACCGTTTCGAGGAATTGTGGAGGAAGAGAGAGCGAGTTACGTTGCCGAATCTGTGACACACCAGGCGGCCACTCCAGCAGACGTTTAGATTGTCCAGCTTCGGAACTCACACATAATATCGGCAAAACGCCACGCAACAGCAAGTGAGCACTGATCACCGGCAAGGTGCAGTCGATCCGACGGTCTATACTGCAGCACCCTGCTGAAGGAGATTCAGCACGCTTCAAGCGTCGTCATGCGAGGATATATCCGCCCAAATCCTAACCATACGAACAGCAACAAAGAACGCTGCAACGGCAAAAGGGAACAGCCAACAGAAAGCCCACTGCAATGTCCCGCACTCTGTCATATCACGGAAAGATAAGGAAAAGATTAATTAACCCACCCCATAACAACACGAGTAATAATAAACCATTATTACTAGAATCAGAGGCTGATTCTTGCAATTCCATTAGTAAAAAGAACATCATGGCATTTCAATAAAGATTTGTCATGGCAAAAATGTATGTCACACATACCTGAAGCCCTATTTTAACCATGTCCCACTTTCCAAACACCAAAAGGCCTAAGATCATCCCAGCAGTAGATGCTATTGTTCCTCCCCATGAGGATGATTTCACAGCTAAAGCTGCAGCTCCTCCCATGGACACACCAGCCGCTCCAGCCGCCCCACACAAAGCCCCCGCCGTACCACCTACTCCCAGCATCAGCGGCAATGCTTCAACAATCATCAAAACAACCACTGCAATTACAGATGACCACACTATCACCTTTCCTCCAGCCTCTCGTGCCATCGGACCGCCGACTGTTGCACCTAAACCAACCTGACAAACTTCTGACACAAAGAATCCTGCAGAAATTGCCTGTATGGAGGATGAGTGTGTCATCCAGATGCTAACATTCTCCTTGCTTATGTTTTGTCCTGCCCTTCGCATTTTTACAGCCATGCCTGCCACCTCCTGTCCGGCATGAACAGTCAGCACAGCAATGGCAAATGTGGCAAACATTGCCATGCATCCCGTAAACATCCAAAAGCTCAAACGCCGTGACCTCATGAGCCAAAACGACATGCTCAACACCAACACTAACAGGATAACAAAAACAAATCTGTAATCTCCAAACCCAAAGATGCCAAAGCCAGTGGTCACGAATGCAGTCACGGTCATCGGAATGCCAGATAATGCAAGAAACTCCGTGTATTTGTCCACCGCTTTGAGCAGCCTTTGTCGAGAAGTCCTCTGGTGCATTTCCAGTTCAACACCCTTCCTTTGCTGTCTCTTAATTTCTTCTCTTTCTCTTTGCTGGGCCTTCCAAGCCTCTAGATCTTCCTCTTTCTCCATCTTGCAGGCAATAATCCGCTGTTCAGTTTCCCTTTCTACCCGCTGTCTTAGATCTACTTCCATAGCAAATAGATTCGCTTGTTCTTTCTTGTTAAGTTCAGTAAAAATTCCACAGAATTTCCATTCCGTGCATGTAAACTTCACAAAGATGTACATTAATAGTTTTAAGACTGTGAAAATACCCAATGCCCAAAGCAGGCTGACCATCCCGTAGCTCATGCTCAGTTTTTCAGTGACGGCCCCTAGTGCTGCACCGCTTGAGGTTGTGGCGATGCCCGCGGCCAGTCCTGCTGATGCCCATCCCTCACTCGTCCTCACTCTTAAAAGAAACAAGGCCACAGAAGCGGCTCCGATGACCCCCGTTACTACCGCTGTCATTGATGTGATGAGCGCAGTAGTTCCTAGAAGCAAGCCCAGTCCCAGAGCCCCAACACTCTTAATGCAAGAAACGACGGGATTCAGATGGGTTCCGGAGATGATCCCTGTCATAATCTGATTCACTGGCATCTCTATGGCTCCCAGCGTACTTCCAGCCACTGATCCAAGCACAAAGCTAATGGCATACTCCATTACTGGGCTCTTGCTCTCTGGAAAAAAGTTGAGAACCAGCTGTTACAAGTTATTAACATCAAGTCAATAACAGAAAACACTAATATTGACTTTTTTACCAAAAGCTAAAGGGTGTAATTCCTGTGCCACTAGTGTCACTAAACGGAATAATCACAGCATTTTTTGAGTGACCACAGAGCAAATTTCTCAACTTTTTGTCCCTTTGTTTAAACGTGTGTGTTGACTGAAACATGTCGAGCCAGTTTACCCAGGTGCCATAGAACATGATGGTGTGTGTGTATTGTGACAACATGCAGGTTGTAGTTAAATATAATGTGACAACATAGGTTTTAACTTCAGTCAACAAAACTGTTTTCCTTAATATTGAAGTAACAATTATCTCATTTTGCAATAAATACACTTTATTCACACTTTAATTATGTGCCATTCATTATACAGAATTGTCAAGTCATTGTCAGTGATTGTCAGTTTAGATTAAATGTTTGTTAATCAGAATTGCCCAAAACATGTTTTAAACTTTTGCTCCTAGTTTTTTTAATGGTCATCTTAAATGCTCTACCTGTAGAAAGGTATGTGTACTGTAAAATGTCCATTAACTTTTTTTATTTTATGATTTTTTGTCAATATTTATTATTTATAATGTATAGTATTATAATATATTAGTCTCAATTAATATGCAGTTTTATATCAAGTGCATGCATAATAAATAAATAAGAATTAACAAGATGGTACACAAAACTAGTTTTAGATGGAATTTAGCATATCACACCAGAGGACATTTCAGCTTTCTAAAAGTATTCCATGTTAACTATACCCAAATATCTATTTCAAAATTGAACAATGGTAAGGAAAAACAACCCTGCAGATATTATAATATCTCATCTGTCCAAACTGCCATAAATGTACACCTTAGCAAATCTTCAATAACAGCTCTAACCTCCAAGTTTTATAACTATTTTCCACCATTGTTAAATGTTAATCGGGCTTTGTCTTACTCTGCTGTGATGGCACCATGGTGATTCGGGCAAACAGGTAAAGTCCTTTCGCTTGAGTGTGTAGATATCACTCGCCCCGGCTCTCTCCTTTCCTTCAGTAGCTGAGACAGCAGCTCCTTTGCTGACAGCTCTGTATGTGTGTGTGTGTTAATACCAGTCATGTTTTACCTTGCGAGGACTTTTTTTTTGGTCCCCATGAAAAAAAAAAAAAAACAACAACAAAAGCTATCATACTAAATTATTATTATTAGTAGTAGTAGTAGTATTATTATTTTGAATATGTAAAATTGCAGATAGCTTTTTGTAATGGGTGGAGTAAGGGGAGTGTGTGTGTGAGTGTGTGTGTGTGTGTGTGTGTGTGTGTGCGCGCGCGTGTGCGTGTGTGGCCTAAAAACAGCTTATAAATCATACTAATTGATGTTTTTTGAAAATGTAAACATGCATATGGCTAGTGTAAGGTGGTATAATAACTTATACAGCTTGTACACTTATTAATATGTCTATGGAAATTCCCCATAAAATAAAGTTGCCGGCGTGCACGTGATGAATGTTTGTGTGGGCTTCCTTGATTCCTGGTTACTCTCAGGAGTCCTAATTTTATCTAACTATTTTAAGGAGTTTTTCTTTGCAACGTAGCCTTTGTTTTTTTTTTATTGGGGGTTCGTGATGTTCTATCATGTTTTGCAATGATCGTGACAGGGATAACTTTTCACGAAGAAAACTTCGAAACTAAATAGAGGCGGAACCTTTCCTGAGCGCCTCTGGTTTCACACGGACTGTTTAGCGAGTACTTGTAAATATCAGAAAAGATGGCGACGCTCATGAAGAAGCCACATGTCGTTGTTGAAGATGGAAATGGTGAGAAATTGTACTTTCACAGTCAAATTATAATGTAGCACACTTAGCATGTCCGTTTTCTAGGTTACGTATTATTAATCGTTAATCAAACGAACGAGCTTGACACAAACTGTGTTTAACTCCCTTCCACACAAGCGGTGATTCAAATTCGTTTACAGGATACGTATTTAGAATATACAATCATCCTTTTTGCAATATTTAGTGACTTGTTAGACAGCTGACTTGTCTTTGCTAAAAAGTTTTTTTTATCTCAATTTATTAAATGTCAACTGGCTAGAATTACACAGTTTAGGGTCATTCTAAATTTACGCACACATACAACATGTGACTGCAGATTCTCTCAACTAACTTCATGGAGTGCATCCTGAGATGCTGTTTACATGCTATTCATATATTTGAATAGTATAACAAATTTCAAGCATTTAAGCCTTTTGATCAAGAGATTCTGAAGATTCAGTCATTTGTGATAACATTTCACTGCTTGTGTCTAACATTTGGTACATTTTAAAATTAAGCAGAAACTGCTTGAACATTAACTGTGATGCCATTACAATGTATAAAATTGATGTTGCATTGATTTTTTTTCTGTGATCTGGATGTTCAGAGGAAGAGTATGGAGTTTCTGATGACAGCATCAGTAATGATGGAGAGAGTGGACCAAGAAGTGATCAGGAGGGATCCGATGAGGGAAGTGATGTAGAAGACAGCGGTGATCAGGATAGAAAGAGTGAAGACGAACAGAATGGAGATGCTGAGGAAAATCCAAACGCTGGATGGGCTGAGGCCATGGCCAAAATCCTGGGGAAAAAAACGCCAGACAGCAAACCCAGCATCCTCCTGAAGAACAAGGAGCTGGACAAGATCAAGGAGAAGGAGAAGAAAGAGCGTCTTGAAAAAAAGAAACAGGTGAACCTAACAATGGGTATAATTTGACCTTTAGCAAAGCTGGGCTTTACCAAATCTCACATGAATTTAAAAAAAATTGTGAACAGCAATTTCTTTCAAATCTAGACAGGGGTCACATTTTATTTAATATTAAGCTATCAAGGGCTGGAATGAACCGTGACATAGCAAAGCATTTTTATCTGCTTTTTTTTTTTTTTTTTTGGTTAAGAAATGTTACATTTAGCCAAATGCTTAAAGGAATAGTTCACCCAAAAATTCAAATTGTCATCATTTACTCACCTTCATTTTGTTCCAATCATGTATAAGTTTCTTTCTTCTGTTGAACACCAAAAGAAGATGTTTTAAAGAATGTTGGTAATCATACAGTTGACGACACCCTTTGACTAGTATTTTGTTCCTACTATGGAAATCAATAGCCACGTCAACTCTTTGATTACCAACATTTATCAAAATATATTTTGTGTACAACAGAAGAAAGAAACTCATACAGGTTTGGAACATCTTGAGGGGGAGTAATGACAACATTTTTGGGTGAACTATCCCTTTAACACAGTCAAGGGAAATAAGTGTAAACTAAGTGTACAAAACTGTTAATCCCTATGGTACTAAAAACACTTTAGCTACTGTCACTTTTAAGAATCAGCACGTAAATGACAAGAAATTTCATTCATTTTTTTTGGAGCAAACTTAGATGTTGCTTAATGATGTTCTACATATTCAATTGTGAATAATGCCTGCATAGTTTTATGCTCAGTAGGAACTTCTAAAGATTTGAAGTAAGATTTAAAAAGGCTGTAAAACACCTGTTTTCTTCATCGCATTGGAGAGGTGTTAAAGGCACATCACTCCAGAACATGTTTTTTATACATGTATAATGTACAGATTGATAAGAAACGGACATGGGAGAATATGTGCCGAGAGAAGCCTGATGTGGTTCGAGACCGAGAGCATGAGAGGAACCTACAAAGAGTTGCTACCAGGTGAAACCTCCTACAGTTCCCTTTTACTAACACTATTGTGATTAGCCAAGCAATTTATGACCTCTTGTGCTATTTTTAAGTTGAATGTAGTTCATTGTTTCTTTGTGTGATGCCTTTAGAGGTGTGGTGCAGTTGTTCAATGCACTGAAGAAACATCAGAAGAATGTGGATGAAAAGATGAAGGAAGTTGGGGGTTCAGAGAGAAAGAAATCCAAAGTTCTGTCCACCGTGTCCAAGAAGGACTTCATTGATGTACTTCGAGGAGCAGATGTGGCTCACGCATCGACCATGAAGAAGGAGAAAGTGGTGAGATTACTTCCCCATACACTTGCTCTCTCTCTCTTTCCTCTTCCTTTTTACATGGCACATTTTCCTTGCTTCAAGTCAACATTAAGTCAAAATGTTCTCTATTTACCAGTGTTGTTATTGTAAACTAAAACAAAATCAATTTAATTAAAATATAAATATTAAATGAAAAAAATAGATATGTCTTGATATTTAACTGAAATAAGATTAAGTTGAAGTACTAAAAATACCAAAACTGAAATAAAAAGTAAATTCAAGATAAATGTAAAATGTTTTACATGAATTTGAACATTGTTTGTCTTAAAGCACCACATAGACCTAAGCCCCTTCCACACAGAGATTCCGGAAAATACACGGATAAAGTGTCCTGGGATTTGACCCGGGTTCGTTTGATTTTGGTTCATTCACACTGCGAGTGGTTTTCCGGAATCAGAGAGTGCGTTCACACACAACCCGTAAAAATCCCTAAAAGACACGTGACATCGATGTGACATGTAGCCTAATGTCTCAGCAGCGTCTATAGTTTGCTTATGAGCTGCGATTTCTCTCTGGAGAAACCACGCTTGTGGATTTTTCCCTCTGATTCGATCATAAACTAGCGCATTACGTACCGTTTCACTCCTGCTTTCACTTCACTTCAGCGTCATCATTACGACACGGCACTGATTACGGCTTCTGTTCACACAGCGCGCGTTCCGGGACTGATCCCGGCAATGTTACTAGGTCCCCAACCCAGCATCAATCCCGGGTCGTGTTTGCGTTCACACTGAAGGCGTTCTGGCAATTTCCCGGGATCAACGCGCTGTGTGAAAGGGGCTATATAAACAACATTATAAGCTTGATTTTCACTTTAATTTCACTCATTGTGTTCACTTGCTGGCACTGTTTACATTTCAGGCCTTTTTGAATTAATTCATGTGTGTGATTAAAGACTGATTCTTCTAACTTGTTCTGTTGATTGATCGTAGCGTCCTGTAGAGGTGAAAGTGGAGAATCCATCCTGGAGCGTGTTAAAGGATGATTTCATGATGGGCGCATCCATGAAGGACTGGGATAAAGAGAGTGATGAAGAGGACAGACATGAGCCTTCTGAAGACTACAGCAGTGAATCGGACTGATCCATGTACATCGTGTAGTCCATGCATACAAGTCCTTTTCCAGACCCTCCGCACAGAGAGAGAAGACTCGACATTACCCAGAGTTCTCAGAGGGTGGATTAATGATACTGGAGTAGGGACAGACACTCATCTGTAATGTTGCCCTGATCTCCTAGTAAAGATGGGTCTTTTTTTGAGTGCATTGATGAGTGCTGCAGGTTAAGCCCAACTTCAGCACTCTATTTCTGTATATAGTCATTTATATCAGTGTTTTTTTTTTTTTTTTTTGCTAATAAATCATTTCTGTCATTTCTGTTGTCTTTTATATTGGTGCAGTATATCATGTTGCAGATAAAGTGAGCAGTACGGAGAATCATGGCTGTTAGTTTCAAAATATTAGACCAATCCAAATATTGCAAATTTACAATTTAAGAGAAAAATTCCCTTTATTAAGTGTTTATAATGTCATGTTCTTTTTGCCTTGTTTTGGTAAAAATGTGTAAGATACTGGCTTCGTTCTAAAGTAAAATTTTCATGCTTTCGACAGGCAAGAATTCTCTTGCACATAACATGTTGTTCAGCACAACAATGTTTATCCTTGCTACTAGCGAACATGGGATTTTCTTTAACGCTTTGTGGTTTTGTTCTTGGTTTGACGATGAGATGTCATGCAACTTGTCCATTATTTGCCTAGCTTCTATCATTTGATGAATTTGTGCACAAGTACTGTATAGTTTAATTTGATGCTGAGCCCTTAACAACAGAAACCATGGGTGCTTTTCATTTCTTATTTGTGCATCCTCATTTCCTTTCCTAGCGTTCTCCCGTCTCGTCTCCACACACCGTAGGGTGCAAGAAAAGAAAATGAGGAATCGAGGGAAATCTTATTTCTATATTGGAATATTCTTGATCATGTGAGTTTCGCTTAAAAGCGTCATCAGCTGTGCTTAAGGGATCTATAAAAGTTTGGTTATTTAAGAAATTCATAATAAAGCAAGATGCCCTTTTAAAATATGAGAGATGTATTGTTTATTTAAACTGAAGAGGTAAAAAAGTTAAAATTAATGTGAAGGGAGAGGAGAATGGAGGAGAAAGTAATCAAGGAAGCATGCATTTGAGAATGGAGGAGAAAGTAATCAAAGAAGCATCCATTTGAGAACTGAAAAGCACCCTATGTTGTTGGGCAAGTTCATAGACCGTTAAACTTTCCAACTTTACCCAGCACACCTGACTGGTAGGGTGCTTCTCATTTCTTATTTGTGCATCCTCGTTTCATTCCCTTGCTTCTAAACCTCCCTCGCTCCTCGTGTCTGATCTCCACCCCTTAGGATGCGAAGGAAGGATACACCGTGTATCCTCACTCATGACTCCTCAGGAAGATCCTCGCTCCTCATTCCTGAGCTCCTCGCGGGGCAGTTAGAGAATTTAGATGTCCTTCCAGTTCGATCAGTTTCCGGATCACGAGCTGGAGGAGGGAGGAAACGGGGAAGCATCAATGTGAGTATTGAGAAGCACCTGAAGTTTCTAGTAAAGGTCCAGAAGACCTGGGTTTAAGTGTGTTTAATAAGGGTTGAAGCTAAGCTCTACAAGACAGTGGACCTCCAAGAGCAGAAGAATCCTGATTTGGATACTTTTAATCTGATTGTTACATTAGGTGTGAAATGTGTAGTTCATCACACATCTCACAGTCTCGAAATACTTATTGGACCACTGTGACCTTAGTCGGGGTTTAATTCTGCTTATGGCTTCTGCCTACTTTCCCCAACACACCAGCCTAGAAGCTTCTAGTAATCCTGAAGATCTTGATAAGCTGGTTCAAGAGTTTGATTAGGTTTGGAGCTGGATAGTGGCCCTTCAGAAGTAAGGTGGACACCATTGGCTTTAGTTGACCACAAGGAGGCGCTGCTGTCAAAGTAGTTCAGTGTTTATCCGCTGGTTTGACTCTCTGACCTCCATGAGAAGCCGGTTCTGTACATGCATTCTGAACTCCTATGGAATTCATACTTTCCATAATGATATGGGCCATATGGTGTATTCTATTCTCTTCAGCTCATTAGGATTGTAGGTTGTAATATAACTGGCCCTTTAGCAGAAGTGCACTGTTGGCCTCTCTGATTGGAGGATTGCCAGGAGTTGACCTCTTGCCGGAACGACAGTTGCGCTGATTCTAGACTTTCTTTTCTTTATCTCTCTCAGTCCAGCTATGTGTACACACCCAGTTGAGATATATTTACCCAGTGTCTGACAGGGTACGTTAGAGGGTACAGCACTTTTAAAGGCCCATTTGTCACTACAACACTGTGACCTGCCACTCAGGAATGCCCGCCCTCTCCAGGGCATGTTGACAGAGTGCCCTAGAAAGGGTCAAGCTCCTCTATTGCTCCCTTACTCATCTTTTCATAGTCACGAATTGCCTGTATCTCAAAATCTCTTCCTCATTTCATCAGCTTGCTTAAGTCAAAGCAAGTGATTGTGAGAACTATCGGTGGACCATGCAGACGAATAATTGTTTTGCAATTTTCAACACTTAATTTGATTTGGCTTATTCCTTAACATCCTTAACCTTTTTCTCCCTCAGTCTTACATCTGTCTTTGTTGGTACTGATTTAGTGATAACATCTGGTTTACAGCAGTTGGTAGGGCTGTCGGTGGGGTTCTGAAGGCCTGTCATTCCTGATAGATTACTGGAGTGTGGGCCCGGCACAAAAGGCTTTGGCAAATGATGATTTTTTTTTAAACATAAGCTCAAGCGATGGGAGAGTAAATCAAGCAGGTGCTTTGAGGGAGTCTGCCGTTACTTGTTCCACACAGAGAATCTGCCTCAACCCTGTGATCCAACCTCCCAAAATGGGTTATCAGCTAGATTTTTATGCACTGATGCAACAGCTGGGCCTGCTTTCTCGTTCCTTATCAGTTGCCTGTGTCATAACAGTAGTAATAACATAAGCTATTTTTTTCACACAAAAAAAATTGTACTATACATAATGAAGCAAGATAACAGTTCAGATTAGATGAATGGTTTTATACTAAGACTTCTCTGTCTCATTTCATTGAATTTATAAAGGTTATAAATATAAACTGCACCACACTGCAGAATAATAAAGTCAGTATTTTATGCCTGAAACCTTAATGCTGTTTGCCTGATGATGGATATTATACACGAAGACAGTGAATTATGATTGATAATTTCATTGTTTAAAAAAAAAAATCAACCCTGCTATCATGATTTTGTTCTGTAAACAACTGATAAGTGGGTGTTTCTAAAAAAAAAAAACTTTAAACACTTTCTGAGAAGCAGAATCTTGAACACACAAGACTTGTCAAATGTCAAATTAAAACTAAAACTAGTAGGCTAACTTTCTGAAGGCAGAATTATCTCAACTTTATTTAGCTTAAATAAAAAATAATTTAGCTTGCAGCATCATTAATTAATTGGATCAATGCTAATTGAAGTTGCAATGTAATGAAATAACGATTAAATACATTACATAATATTTAAAATCTTACAAAAATCACAGTTTAATCACAAACTTTCAAATGACCCGGTTAGTTTAATTTATGTTTTTTGTCTATTATTTCCACTTTATCCCCAATGTTAATCATCTGAAAGACTTAAACTAAACACTACAGGTTACCTATCACATGTAACACTTTAATAAAGTAATACATATTTACAGTATGTTTTGTTGATGTGCCACCTTGGACTAATGGTTACATGAGCGTTTTTACGCAGTTGTAATAGCCTGTGCCACTTTGGCGATCTCGAAATCTTTTTAATGCTATATTTTGTGGTTTACTTTGACTTTCCATTGGGGAGGTTCAAATTAGGAGGCCAGGCCCCCCAGTCTGGTTGGGCCAGAGCTAAAGTAGCTTACCCAGTCCGTGGGCGTTAGGATCTGGCCGCAGTGCTGAAGCGAAACGACACGCTGAGATATTTACACTGAAGTGCTCGGTAAACCCGCGCGCTGCGAATCTCCCGGTCTCACCGTGATGACCACAACCACGTGGTGAAGTCAGTCCTATATAAATCTCTCTCTCCAGCCGGCTGCCTTCAGATGTACATGTGAGTGCTGGCACAGGGACCGTTGTTTTCCACCAGAAGGAATGGAGGCGTGCGTAAACCGAAAAGGAAATCGCTTTTACCTGCTCTTACAGTAATTTACCCCACCAGTCCGTACTCTTTTCTGTTCCACGACTTTAGGACGCGTGAGACGGGTACAGCTTTATTTTCTTCAGCATCTGCCGGTGCCAAACGCGCAAACCTGTGCGTCAGAGGAGAGGCGATGCGACTTGCGGAGTGAGCAGAGGCTTTTCCTGGACCTCCACATCTTCTCATAGAGTGAGGGTGAGTGGGAGGCGTGATTGCGCGGCCGTTTGGAGAGAGTTCGCGGCGCTCTGATGCGGTGGAAGTGCGCGCAAAAAGCCCGCAGGCGACGCGTCTGTCATCAACAACTGCATCAACGGAGCTCTGAGAAGCAGAAACTTTTGATGGCCGAATCAATAACTGTTTTAGTGCCCCGTGCTTTTGTGCACTTACTATGAAGTGATTTGGAATGAGGATCTTAGTTTCTCGCCAGAATATAACGGATCTGACAGACCATTTCATGTTGGAACCTCGGATGGATTTGCAGGTACAATAGAGAGAGAGACGTTTGCCATTGATAATAGTGCGCAAAGTTTGAAGTTGGCAATATATATTTAGTTGAAATGATTGGGCTTCTGCGTGACTGAATTCATTAATTACAATTTTCAGACTCGCTTCTGGTACAAAAACAAAGGCACAAAATGAACTTGTACGTCTTGAGTCTCCTTCTGACCTTGGATTTAGCCACAGTGGCCGTCAGTTTATCCACATGCAGCACTCTGGACATGGACCAGTTCAAAAAGAAGAGGATCGAGGCCATCCGCGGTCAGATCCTCAGTAAGCTCAAGCTGAGCAGTCCTCCTGAGATCTACCCCGAGCCCGAGGAGGTGTCCCGGGACATCATCGCCATCTATAACAGCACACGGGACCTGCTTCAGGAGAAAGCCAACGAGCGCGCGGCCACCTGCGAGAGACAGCGCAGCGAGGAGGAGTATTACGCAAAAGAAGTGCACAAGATAGATATGCAGCCCTTCTACCCTGCCGAGAGTGAGTGTTTCAAACCTGTTTCGGGGTTGGGGTACGTGTAACTGAAAGCTTGTAGGTTCTAACCTCGTCATCACTGTGCATTGGGAGTGTAAGTCCAGTAGTGTAAATAGGATCTTATGGGCCCAGTAAAACACACTTGATGGGCTCCCTGCCACCCCCACCCTCCCTCAGTCCAAATAAAAGAATACAAATAGGAATACATGAAAACAGTTTTATTCCATCAATGTTTGCAATACGCAGATCATCCCAAAGCACCTTTTTAACTATCAAAGTACCAACAATGCACAGGATAATTTAGTGTCTTTGTGGTATTTTATTGAGTTTTAGTATAATTTCACTTTGGATAAAATGCATAAATGTAATATGTGTGAGAGGTTACAAAATTTAAAATTGGCATTAACTCAGTTACCACAATCTTATAACATTGTGGCTGGTGGTTTCGGCTGTCCCAGCACCTGGTTTATGGTTTATTTTCTTCTTTATGAGATTTGTATTTTAAAATGTCCTACATAATTGAAAAGAAAAAAAATGCTGCTTGATGGTTATAGGCTGGAGTACTCCGTTATTGTTGTCTAACGTGAACCTCATGTAAAGTGGGATTATTTTACTTTGCTAACTATTGCCAGACTCTTGACTACATTCTAATTGACTAGTTTGTCATTTAGGTCACATATTAGAGGTTCAGTCCCACTGGAATAACCAGGCTCCTTTTTCAAGCACACAGTGGCAATGCGTCACCCCTTGGAGGGGTTTAAATCCACAGGCTTTCAGTTGCAGCGCAGATTTAACCACTGAGCCACAGTCACCACATCACAGGCTATAGTGTGGTCTCCCCTGATCAATATTTGTGCAGCTGTCTGCAGTGAGGACCGTCAACCCTCCTGCACCATCTTCACATTATTTACGCAAATTAGCTGGGCTGAGCAATCATTTGAAAGGATATTTCATGTTCTCTTTTAGCAACCCATGTTATCCCCCCCCCCCCCCCCCCCATCACACACACGTTTGAATAATGCTTCTCAGTGAACTGAAATACTTCCCCACTGTGTCTTGAAAGTCAGTCCTATTTAAGCAAACCAATGCTTTTAAATGTCCTTATTGTACCATTAATTATGTAATTGTTTTGAGTTCCCGGATCAAATGTGAGTATACAGCATAAAAAGCAAAATAAATGAGGAGATATTTTATGCCCCGGGGTATATTTTGGATTAAATGTTATTCTTGGCTCTGCTGGCTGTATAAATACTCCAAATATGAATAGAGATGGCCCAGTGCCAGCCCCAGTCAGTTTACAGGATATAAATAATCCCATGTCAACAATCAGAGAAACACTGATTATTTTAGAATTGAACTTTGGCAATATGCACTTTGAGATTGTGGGTTAGATCACAATGGCTCTGCTCCAAAACCTGAGCTGCCTACGTAGTTAGCATTTGAAGGCATCATATGCACGCTCCGTTGGATAAAGTATAATATGCATCACTTTTTTGTAATCAAATTCAGTGACTTTTTTTTTATACACCAAATGGATCAAATCCGCTTTGTTCATTCTTGAAGTGAACTTTTGCCTGTATGGTGATTAGATTCACTGTTTTGGACGTCTGCCTTGAACTTGAGCATGCGAGTACAGAATGGCTCGTCTGGTTTGTGATGTGAGTTGTCTGCGACAGGTTTAAAGCAGTCTCATATGTGTCCCTACTGGGTATTGCAATCCCAGAATGCATTGCAACGAGCTCAAGCGAAGCGAAACAGAAATGTTGATTAGGATATAACGGGGCTAACCTTAAGGGAAATGTACTTTCCAGTTCTCAATCTAAATTCTAAATGCATTTAACAATGCATAAAATAATATAGTTTAAAAAAGGAGAGATTCTGAAAGCTATGCAGTAGTAACAATACATATATTTTATTATATGATATGATTAATATTATTTTTAATATGATAGTTTCATTACAAAGATGGTGTTTATCTCTAAGCTGGACACCCAACCTAATAAATTATATTTAACTTCTGAATTCTAACCATATCATGATAACAAATGGAAAAGTCAGACAGCTATTTATTATCATGTTAATTATTGGGCCTTTCGTCCCAACAGCAAGGGCACCTTTCACCCCAAATACCAAACTTTTACATAGTCTTCAGTTATTGAAAATATGTTGATTTAATTACTTGAACAAAACTGAAAATCATTAACAAGACCTTTGTCTCAAAAAATATGTTCAGCAATTGTATCAATTCTCATTTGCTACATAAATTCACTTTATTTTGATGGTCCTTTTAACACATTATGTTGACTATAGCTCTCAGTAGAGTATTAGTAGACTGGTAGGGTTAGAATAAGTTGACATGTATTTGCAAAGTTACTTATAGTCAGTAGAATGTGTGTTGAGGAGCATCAAAATAAAGTGTTATCAGATATTAAGCAGACAGTCTACTAATACTCTAATGACAGTTAGTTGACAAGTAGTTGCAAAGTTATTGTCATATTAAATATTATACTTATTGTCAACAGAATGTTTAAAAGGGACCATAAAAATAAAGTGTTAACCATTTTAAATATTGAATCAAATTAGCGCAGAATGATTGCATCAAGAATCAGCCAAATTTTCATGTGAATCGTGAAACAACGATGTTTAGAAAAGTGCTGCGGTAAGTTTTGTGCTATATAGCGGTTTTAGAGGAAAATAAAATCAATTGCGTCTTTTACCACAGTGTGAATTTAGCCCCGTTGTACTCTATAAATATAGTTAAAAAGTATGGACGAAAAAATAGTTTTGTCTACTTAAAAATGAACAAAATGTACCAAATATTTGTGTGTTATGTATTTTATTTAAAGTTTACTGGTGTTAGCTTAGCAACTCGCTAACATCAAACTTACAGAAACCAATTGTGAGTCAAGCATCCAGTGCACTTCCTGTGAGGAGTGCTATTTGTAGTCACTGATTATGTAGAGCGTTCCAAAATGGTCAGTGGTGAGATTCCATTTCAGATCAGAATCCTTAGAAGGCAGCTGCCTATGAAGATAGTGCAGATCCTGGAGCAGAGCCAATGTGTGGCAAAGAAACAAAGAGCAAATAGAAAAGAACGAAGAATATGTAGGACATAGTTAACTTTTTCCTGGACTTGGAATGAAGTGTTCTGTGTCAGAATAATGTG
Source organism: Siphateles boraxobius (assembly GCF_051911475.1). Taxonomy (NCBI): domain Eukaryota; kingdom Metazoa; phylum Chordata; class Actinopteri; order Cypriniformes; family Leuciscidae; genus Siphateles; species Siphateles boraxobius. Next base: position 2,817,299 of record NW_027508722.1, on the reverse strand, counting down.
CTGGCTAATAAACACGTACAGGCTATCTGCCTTATTTGGTTGGGGGCCAGGAAGCGCTCGCAGGGCACAACGGCACTGGAAGCCACACAAATATGGGAGAGAGAAAGAGAGAGATATAGAGTGGGGCTCATGCGGAGACAGAGCGCTGGCAGAGCCCACACAGCACTATTTAAACTCGAGAGCAGTGTGCGTATGCCACATGCTCCATGGAAAATTCCAGCCTGAGACCCACTGTTGCTGGGGTGTGGAGCTGGAGTCACTGAGAGGTTCGCCCCTCTCCCCACCTCCAGACAATCTCATGTGCTCTTACAAATAAAGCTTGTGAGTTCAGCAAAGAACTCTCCTCTGATCGAGAGTTGCCTGGATGGTTCTGCGGAGTTTAAAGGTGGCCTATTATGCTTTTTTTTAAACTATTTCAACTCACTTTCTAATGTTGTTGTTTGAGCATGAAAAATGTCTGCAAAGTTCCAAAGCACAAAGTCACTCCAAAGGCAGTTATTCTGAATATCAGTGTTAGTTAGTAGTTAGTAGTGTGTTGAAACTGCCGGTTATGGAAAGGGGCGGGACATTTCCCAAACAAACTCGAAGCGCTTGACCAATCACAACACACTGATCCAGCCGACCAATCAGAGCACAGTGTGCTTTTCAGAAGGAGGGGCTTCATAGAGACAGGAACTAAACAGAGCGTTACTGACAGACTTGGAAGAGCGGAGCTGCAACAATGGAGAATATGGGGGAAATTTTGTTTTTTGAACATTCAAGCATGAAAAACGGTTCTTATAGAGCACAAAAACAAAATCAAGGCTTTGTAAAAGGGCATGATATTGCCTCTTTAAAAAGTCATTGTGGTGCATTATGGTTTTTCAGAACAACATGGTATGAGGGTTCTTTAAAGCACCAAAATAAAATGTTTCACTTTTAAATATAAAAGCTATATATTTGAACCGATCAAGAACCTTTAACATCCACAGAACATTTCCATTCTACGTGGGGTTCTTCTGAGGCGAAAAATGTTCTTTAGATTATTAAAATGTTCATTACACTAAGACAAAAATGTTTCTTTTAAGAACTGTTCTCTGAAAGGTTATTTGGCTTGGGGCAGCAAAAATGGTTATTCTATGGAATTTGATACATACTGTAGGGTTAATTATTTTTTAACGGTTAAAAATTTTAATATTTTTTAAATAAAACACTTCTGCTCACTATGGCTGCATTGATTTAATCAAATATACAAAACAAAATTGATATATTATTAAATATTATTGGAATTTAAAATATTTGTTTTCTATGTGAATATATAGTAATTGATTCATTTGATAGAAACATTTCTGATTATTATCAATCTTGAAAACTGCTGTGCTGCTTTATATCATTTTAGCATTATTTTATAAATAGAAAGTTCAAAAGAACAGTGTTTATTTGAAAATTTATTTTTTGTAACAATGTATTAGTCTTTAGCTGTAACTTGATCAATTTAATGCATTCTTGCTGAATAAAAGTATTGTTATTATTATTATTATTAACATTATTTCTAAATCGGTTTGAGGTTAAACCTTTGAACATTAATATATGTTCTTGCATTGATATAGTTCTTTTGGGTGTAAAAAAGTTTTCCAATGAAACCATGCTTTATAACCCGTTTTGGTTCTAATTGGAATCATTATTTTTAACAGTATTTTTACTCACCAAATTGCATCAATTTTCAGTTTACAGCTTTATTATTAGCAATAACGTTGCTCATACATCATTCACAAAGTGAAGTTTCCAACAGTAAACACACACAAACACACACACACACACACACACACACACACACACACACACACACACACACACACACACACACACACACACACACACACACACACACACACAACACCCGTTATTTACTGCAGTCTCATGATACATGGATTTTTCTGCCCCGTTATTTAAGAAACAAACCAACTCGTTCAAATATCGTCCGTCCTGCAGGAACCTCCATTAAATCTAATGTCCCATACTGCTCAACAGGTCCGCATGTTTTCACTGTTGTATTAAATGTCCATGCATGCATAAATGCTAACATACCGTGGCCCCACCGGTCTGTTTTTAAACGCAGGTCTCTTGGAGCCCAGTACAGAGCTCCCTTGTGACTGTACACAGGAACACAAGGCCGTCTCTGTGCACCGGGACCAGGCTCTAGGAAATGGTTTATGTTGCAGCCGTTTTATGACTTTGTGTGGTTTATGCTGTTCAAGAGTATATGACTTAGTATATATGTGCTTTGAGTGCTTGCTGAAGTATGCTCTCTGTTTGCGCTGGATATCAGCACCATATTTTTTTGCCAATAACACACCTAACCTGTTAAAAAAATGACAGTGAGTCATTGAGCAAAAACAGCTGGACGTGGCTGTTAAACTTCTTAGCGTTATCTCCTCCGAGCAACTACAATAACACTCATGATTACACTGTTAAACCAACTTTCATGCAATTAATAACTAGCCAAACAAAAGCAATATCTTAGCATTAACCCAGCTAACAGGGAATATTCTCAGAAAGTTCATGCAATATTCTCTCAGATTTATGAACAAACGTTCTTCCAGTAACGTTACCAGAACATTCTTTCAAAGTTATCTGCTATTTAATAACATTCTCAAAACATTAGCACGAAAACATACATCATTCATATACATTATCTAATATTTATCATTACCATTGCATTGGTGTGAATGGGCCTTTGGGGTTTGAGTAAGTAGAATAAGTTGACATGTAGTTGTAAAGTTACTTATAATCGGTAGAATGTCAGTTGATGAGCATCAAAATAAAGTGTTTTAAGCAGATATTAAGCAGACAGTCTACTAATACTCTAATGAGAGTTAGTTGACATGGAGTTGCAAAGTTACTTATGGTAAGTGGAATGGAGTGGAGTGGACTCGAAATAAAGTGTTACCAATGTGGGTTTTTTTTATGTCATACAGTTACTTTTGAATGTTCTCTGAACATTCAGCAACATTTCCATAATGTTTGCAATATGATCAAATAGAATATTCCCTAAACACTCGCACAACCAACAAAAAAAGTGTTTAAAACATTTAAAATGCTGGACGTTTTAAATGTTAAAAAATATAATTTAAGGAACTTAATGGGAACTTTGGCATGTTTTGCATATTAGCATATTAGAAAAATATTTTTGTTATCAGGCAATATAATTCATGCTCCCTATGATTTGCAATATAGCTTAAATCTACATTTTCATAAAAGGAATTAGCTAAATTGAGCTTTGCAGTTTTAGATTGACTTGATCATTGATTTAGTTTGTATCATGATTTGGCATCGTAGAAATGAAATATTTTGAGCTCCTACACTCTTTTAATGATTGTTCAGTACAGAAACCGTAGATAAAAACTTTCCAGTTTTCATATAGACAGCTTCATATGATTTATTATAGACCATTAATCATTACAGGAGTTTGTTCAATATTTGATTTGTGTTTATTTAATCACTTTCCAGACAAAAATTCAGTCTTACAGGAGTGAATGTACTGAACTATAGCAAGATACCTGTAACAGTGTAGTTCATAGAGTAAATATACGTTGTCTCCCGTACATTACACATACTAACATACATCTAAATGTTCCTCAAAATGAAGAATGGCTGCAGTCAGTGCCAGACGGCTCACTTTCAACCCTGTGGGTAAAATCACTGAGAATGCCAAATGATCCAGATCACACTCAACTCATTTTTCACTAATATATCATTAACAAGCACTTTGCTCAACATATCAGTCATTATTGTACAACCAAATGAAGGAATGTTTGTGAAAATGAATGAATCAAGTTTTCATTACTTCATCAGAATGTACATTAAGTAGTGATTTGTTGAGAGTTATATAATGCACTAATGTAGCTACATTGATGAAGTTATTATGACGTGTTACCCAAACCTCTGTGACAGTGAGGTTTTGTCTCTAAGCAAACATTCAGTCATGAAAAGGTTTGCAAACACCCTAAATTTAAACCTGCATTGAAACAGTATTGCTTCTGTTGCTATTTCTGCTCGTCTGAGGTCAGCCGTTCTGTTAGTTTAAGAGCAAAATAATTAGTGCCTTTTAACACTGTTGTAGACAGAAGTTCCTCTTTTATCTCTGAGAAAATTACAGGGTGTACAAACTAATTTGTTACACATGGCAAACGGAGCTGAGCTAATTTTACCCAAATAACAAAACAGTCCAGAGAATATCTGCCATGCTGTATAAACACGCTCACAAGTTGATACTAAATGAATCATAGATCGATGAGAAATTAAATAGTAGCTAAATGATCTGAAGATCTTATCATTTGAAACCTAACACACTTACTTTAGAAAAGTCTGCTCATCACCTTTTTGATCAATCGGAGTGACATTCAATTATTTTCTTTGTGCAAATACAGGATCCTCTGTGTGTATGCAGTACTGCTTGTTTAGAAAGTTGAAATTGTTCTCGAGTGTGTTTGGAGTGCATGGGTGTAAGAAGTGTGTCAGCATTTGTGTATGTTCCAGAAGAGGCCGGTGCGTGTGCATGACGGATTATGTTTAGTGACTCTGAGAGATCTCCTAGTGCCTCTCCCTCTGTAAATAAACACAGCCGTGCAGACAGGCCATCCCAAAAACAACCCAACACACCAGAGCGAGTGGGCCAAGGGCGGCGCTTGAACCTCCATTGCACTGCCTGTCACAGACTCACGTCAGCTCTTCTGGGCCTGCGTGGCTGTTTTTTGAGGGATATTGATGGATACAAAAGGAGAAAACTGCAGGGAGAAAACGTGCATGACATCGTACAGCCAGCCAATCAGAGCATGGGTAACACTTTATTTCGATGGTCCACTGTAGACGGTTGACTAAGTATGAGTAACTTTGCAACTACATGTCAACTAACGTTCATTAGAGTATTAGTAGACTGTCTGTTTAATATCTGGTAACTCTTTATTGTGATGCTCCTCAACAGATATTCTACTGACTATAAGTAACCTTGCAACTGCACGTCAATTTCACTGCAAAAAATGCTTTTCTTACTTAGTATTTTTGTCTTGTTTCCAGTCCAAATATCTAACAATTCTTAAATCAAGATCCATTTTCTAGATGAGTAAAATGACATAAGATATGATGTCTTGTTTTCTGGGGGAATTCATCAAAATTAAGTGAGTTTTTGCTTAAAAAAAATAAATTATCTACCAATGGGGTGAGAAAAATTATGTTAATTAAAATAGAAACAAGGTTATTTTTCTCACCCCATTGGCAGATCATTTTGCTTGTTTTAAGCAAAAACTCACTTAAGTTGTATTTATTTCTCCACAAAACAAGACTTAATATCTTACGTCATTTTACTACTTTAGTAAATGCATCTTGATTTAAGAAATGTTTGATATTTGGACTGGAAACAAGACAAAATACTAAGTGAGAAAAGTATTTTTTGCAGTGTATTAACCTGAACCCTAACCTAACAGTCTATTAATACTGTGTGGCTGTTTCAATACAGCCGATTTGAGTGATATTGATGGATACAAAAGGAGTTAGATCTCAATCAGAACATGGGTAACACTTCGATGGTCCACTTTAGACGTTCGACAAACTATAAGTAACTTTGCAACTACATGTCAATTAACACTCATTAGAGTATTAGTAGACTTAATATCAGCTAACTCTTTATTTCGATGCTCCCCAGCAGACACTCTACTGACTGTAAGTAACTTTGCAACATGGCAACTTACTCTACTAACTGGAACCCTAACAGTCTATTAATAGTCTAATGAGAGTTAGTTGAATGTCAAAAGTAGACCGTCAAAATAAAGTGTTATCAGAGCATGTCATCCACCAGCTTTGATTCCATTCCCACAAATGTATATTGCACACAAAACTGGAAAGCATTGTATTGTACTGGCAAGCTCTAATCTGTCTAATCGTGGAGTTTAGGCAACTTCCAAGAGTAGAATGTTTTCAATCACACACTGCCTGGAAACAGTTGCTTGCAGGGTAACAGGTTGATACAATGAGTTTTGTCTCAGTAGCAAGTGAACTAGATATTCACAGAAGATGTGCATATTCCGCTTTGCTTTCGGAGTTGTCAATGAAATAATTGGCCGGTTTCACAGACAATGTTTTAGTTAGACCCAGACTAAAATGCATGTTTGAGCTGTTTTAACTGAAAGCAACTTGCACAGCCATTGTTTTGTCTCAAGATGCAACCAGTAATGTTTTTTTATTTTTTCAATTTAAATGCCCTAACTGAACTAAGGCCTAATCCTGGCTTAATCTAAGCCCTGTCCGTGAAAACGGGCCATTGGTTCTTATCTTTTGGTCTTGCAGAAAATGTTTTCTAACCTATTATTTTAAGTTTAATATTTGAAGTCTCTAATGCTCACCAAGGCTCCATTTATTAGAACAAAAATACAGGGAATTTTTTTTTTAACATTTAAAATAATTGTTTTCTAGTTTAATGTCGCATGATCCTTCAGAAATCATTCTAATATGTTGATTTGTTGCTCAAGAAACATCTGATTAAACAACTGATTAAAAACATTCTGATTATTATCAATGTTCAAAACAGTTGTGCTGCGTCATATTTGTGTTGAAATTGTGATAAATTTTTTCAGGATTCTTTGATGAATAGAAAGTTCAAAAGTTCAACATTTATTTGAAAGATAAATATTTTGTAACTTTATAAATGTCTTTACTGCTGCTATTGATCAATTGAATGCATCCTTACTGACCCCAGACTCTTGAATATTAGTGTATTTTTTTCTCTCCACACAACGACCTATTATTGTGGTATAATCTATATCTAACATAACATAAATGCACCTCTAAATGGAAGCTAAAAAAAACAACATGTTTTACATGTCATTCAGTCTTTTCTTGTCTATATGGGCGGTTCTTTACCAGAATGAGCTGCGATGTGGACCAGACTTTTTTATAGCAATTTAGTCAGTGGTCTGGCTGAGTGAGATTATCCACCAGCTATTTATTTATGAACGTCTACTTTTGCACATGTCTTTGGGTTCCCCTCAGATGTGAGTGCGAGCTGTTGATATTATGAAAGCTTGAGGAGAAATGAACCAAGTTGGATCGGAGCATTAGGAGTAGACTGAGTGCAGATTTACCGCCTGTGTGTGTTATAAAGAACATCCTGATCACAAAATCCTCGGCTTCCTCAGAGCTGCCTTGAGAGATTTGATTTTGGTCAACTAAACATCTCTCGGTGAGATTCTTATTGTCGAAAAAGGGGGACTTACTACTTACGCAAGACCTGGACCCTCTTCTGCTTCTACTAGGGAGCTAGCAACAGCCAAACTGCATTGCGTAACAGGGAAAGAGTGAAAGGGGGTGAGACAGAAAGAGTCTGAGTAAAGGATGAGAGAGAGAGAGCGATTGTGAAAGAATAACAACTGTTCTTCCAACGCTTTTATACTGTTTACAGGCAGAGTGCAGGTCTCATGTAATACAATACTCTAACACGAGCTCAGCACAGTGTGGGAATGAAATCTGGGGCCCTTCTTCGTGTCCAGGGCCTCGAAAGAAGTGAGAAAGGAAGATCGAGATGCTGTGGGAGGTTAGAAAGTAGAGGACCGGCAGATGTTACTTTTCCATGCATACTGAGCTTCCAAAGAAAGACAAATCAATTTTTTGCACACAATATTGTATACCACACAATATTCTATACCACATAATATTCTGTACCTCGTAATCATATCTGCACGGAGATCATGAGTATCAAATATAATCATCAGGCTTTTGAGGTCCAAGGTTTATTTGTTCATCTTTCAGTCATCAATGCCCCATAAATAAAAACTACAGAGTTTTTGATCATAAAACTAATCACCTTTCTAAGACGTTGTCACGATACCACACACAGGAAACAGGGGTAGATCCAATAGCAGTTTATTCGGGTAATCCAAAATCATAAAACCAGTCCAGGCAGGGGTCAAAACCAAAAGGCAATCCATAAACAAGAATCAAAACAATAAAAGGCAAGAACACAGACCTCCAAAGTGGTGTGACGAATAACAACGACTCCGTGACAAACACTAAAACAGACAGGGTATATATACACTCAAACTAACAAGGTGATGGGAAACAGCTGAGTGCAATGAACTGATGAGTGACAGACAGAATGCTGGGAAATGAAGTCAAACGTGAAAGACACCGTGAGAACGAGGACCTCTAGTGGCAACCCAGGGAACACAAACCAGACACTGTGACATAACCCCCCCTCTACGGAGCGGCTACCAGACGCTCCAAGACCCACAAAAAACAAACAAAACAAGAGACCAGGAGGGAGGTGGAACGGTGGAGGATCAGGGGGAGGGATGGGGGGCCAGGTCCATGGAAGGGAACAGAAACAGGGGGTGATGGTTTAGCCGGCGGCCAGGGCGAAGCAGACGGTCCATCGGGCGGCCAGGGCGAAGCAGACAGTCCATCGGGCGGCCAGGTCGAAGCAGACAGTCCATCGGGCGGCCAGGTCGAAGCAGACAGTCCATCGGGTGGCCAGGGCGAAGCAGACAGTCCATCGGGCGGCCAGGGCGAAGCAGACAGTTCATCGGGCGGCCAGGGCGAAGCTGACAGTCCATCGGGCGGCCAGGGCGAAGCTGACAGTCCATCGGGCGGCCAGGGCGAAGCTGACAGTCCATCGGGCGGCCAGGGCGAAGCAGACGACCCCTCGGGCGACCAGGGCGGTGAAGACCCCTCGGGCGGCCAGGGCGGTGAAGACCCCTCGGGCGGCCAGGGCGGTGAAGACCCCTCGGGCGGCCAGGGCGGTGAAGACCCCTCGGGCGGCCAGGGCGGTGAAGACCCCTCGGGCGGCCAGGGCGGTGAAGACCCCTCGGGCGGCCAGGGCGGTGAAGACCCCTCGGGCGGCCAGGGCGGTGAAGACCCCTCGGGCGGCCAGGGCGGTGAAGACCCCTCGGGCGGCCAGGGCGGTGAAGACCCCTCGGGCGGCCAGGGCGGTGAAGACCCCTCGGGCGGCCAGGGCGGTGAAGACCCCTCGGGCGGCCAGGGCGGTGAAGACCCCTCGGGCGGCCAGGGCGGTGAAGACCCCTCGGGCGGCCAGGGCGGTGAAGACCCCTCGGGCGGCCAGGGCGGTGAAGACCCCTCGGGCGGCTCCGGCTCAGGAGCAGACACTGGCTCCGGCTCAGGAACAGACACTGGCTCCGGCTCAGGAACAGACACTGGCTCCGGCTCAGGAGCAGACACTGGCTCCGGCTCAGGAGCAGACACTGGCTCCGGCTCAGGAGCAGACACTGGCTCCGGCTCAGGAGCAGACACTGGCTCCGGCTCAGGAGCAGACACTGGCTCCGGCTCAGGAGCAGACACTGGCTCCGGCTCAGGAGCAGACACTGGCTCCGGCTCAGGAACAGACACTGGCTCCGGCTCAGGAACAGACACTGGCTCCGGCTCAGGAACAGACACTGGCTCCGGCTCAGGAACAGACACTGGCTCCGGCTCAGGAACAGACACTGGCTCCGGCTCAGGAACAGACACTGGCTCCGGCTCAGGAACAGACACTGGCTCCGGCTCAGGAACAGACACTGGCTCCGGCTCAGGAACAGACACTGGCTCCGGCTCAGGAACAGACACTGGCTCCGGCTCAGGAACAGACACTGGCTCCGGCTCAGGAACACACACTGGCTCCGGCTCAGGAACACACACTGGCTCCGGCTCAGGAACAGACACCAAAACTGTAACAGCCACAAGAACAGACACAAACACAGAAACAAACACTGGTTCAGGAACAGGCGCTGGCTCTGGCTCAGGTACAGCAGACACAGGCTCCGGCTCTGGAACAGGCATTGGCTCTGGCTCCGGCTCAGGTACAGCAGACACAGGCTCCGGCTCTGGAACAGGCACTGGCTCTGGCTCTGGAACAGCAGACACTGGCTCCGGCTCTGGAACAGCAGACACTGGCTCAGGCTCAGGAACAGCAGACACTTGACTCGGGACCACTGGACTCGGGACCACCGGCACTGGGACCACCGGAACTGAGACCACCGGACTCGGGACCACCGGGTTGTTGGGGAGATACGAGGCCCTTCTCCTCCTCCTCCGTCCTTGATGGCGAGCTGCAGCCTCAGTACTAGACGGGACCAGGGGCGAGGACTTTGGACTGGACAGGACCAGTGGTGAGGAGGACCTTGGGCTGGACGAAACCAGTGGCGAGGGCTTTAAGATGGACGGGACCAGCGGCGAAGATCTTGTGCTGGGCGGAACCAGCGGCGAGGATCTTGAGTTGGACGGGACCAGTGGTGAGGACCTTGTGGTAGATGAGCCCCACGATGATGACTTTGTGCGGGGTGGAACCAGCGGTGAGAATCTTGTACTGGACCAGTCCGGCGGCTCCGGATCAGAAGAATGGAAAGGCGGAGGATGGTGTCGTGGAATTTGTCGACCACCTCCTCCCCTGCAACCTCCCCGAGTTCCGGAGAACTTTGCCAGACGAGTCCCCAGAAACGACTCACCATCTCTGATGGACGAGTTCGCTGAAGCCTTAGCCGCCGCTGCTTCCTCAGTCTGCTGGGCCCATAAGCCAAAACATTGAAAAATGTTTAGTCGAGGCGCTTCCTCCCCGACCTGCGAACCTCCTCTCTGTGGTCCCCTTCCTTCCCCATACACAGGAGAAGGGTTATGGAATCCCGAACTGCTGGATCTATTCATCGTGACGGAGTCGTTCTGTCACGATACCACACACAGGAAACAGGGGTAGATCCAATAGCAGTTTATTCGGGTAATCCAAAATCATAAAACCAGTCCAGGCAGGGGTCAAAACCAAAAGGCAATCCATAAACAAGAATCAAAACAATAAAAGGCAAGAACACAGACCTCCAAAGTGGTGTGACGAATAACAACGACTCCGTGACAAACACTAAAACAGACAGGGTATATATACACTCAAACTAACAAGGTGATGGGAAACAGCTGAGTGCAATGAACTGATGAGTGACAGACAGAATGCTGGGAAATGAAGTCAAACGTGAAAGACACCGTGAGAACGAGGACCTCTAGTGGCAACCCAGGGAACACAAACCAGACACTGTGACAGACGTATTATTGGGAAATATAGAGCAACAAGTGGTACTTATAAGCATAGTATGTCAGTAGTCTGTTGTACTGTTATAATTATGAAAATCTAATTTATTTACATTACAAGATATCAGAATTCCATTGCACTCCCCCCCCCCCCCCCCCCCATATATAAATATCAGCATCTGCACCAAATTTCATATTTTTGCTCAGTTTGAATCTCTGAAAAAAAAACGGAGCTGTTTTTCCTCCTCTAGCATGAGCTCCATATTCTCACTATATCATACCATATGAGCCATAAAAGCCTGATATATCAAATGTGATCTTCAACAAAAAAAAAAAAAACAGATTTTTAAAAACTATTTATTAAATAATTTATAAAATAACTATTCCATTTCAAATGTCAGGCTTTACAGGGTTAAGGATTTGAACTCTGGTGTTAAATTTCATCCAGAACCATTTGTGCTACAGATATGATTCCTCAAATAACACAGCTTGTTGAGGAGAGGTGTGCTATACATACATGTACAGGCACCCAAGTCATTTACAGAGACTTGAGAATAGACTCTTGACTTTTTTGGTCAGTAGCCTAAGCAACCACTCATAACACTTTGGCAACCATTGAGAAAACCTTGTACTACGGGGCTGTTGAATGCTTGAATCTGATTGGTTGACTAACAATCTAAGGTGTGCAATTACTTTTCAGGGAAACTCACGGCTAAAGTAGTTCCAGACAGGTCTTGACCGCAATACAGTTCTACATCACTTTGCCAAATGATTTCAGTTATTTCAAAGGTCCTTACAGGCTACCAAAATAACCAAAACGCACAGCGACACTGACCAAGGAAATAAATATATTAAACAATAGATTTTAAAATGACAGATTATTTCCATGTTTTTGCCACAAAATTACGTTTTATTATGTACAGAAAGCACGTACTCTTTCTCCCCCTTAAACGCACATACAGTACGGACACATACTCGCACAGAAACGTGTTGTCAGTGCTGCTCTGACGATTTTATCGGTAAAATAGTTGAAATCTTTGACAACAATGACATTTCTCACTAGCGAGGTAATAACGGCCCTGTTCTTGAAGAAGATAAACGTACAGTTTCACTATACGCTGCTGAACACTGTTGTGAGATGCACAGACTCGGGTAATTCACACATGCTTGATAACTCTCTCTCTCTCTCTCTCTCTCTCTCTCTCTCTCTCTCAAAATGGCATTAATTACTGATTAAGTCTGTTATCAGTGGCTCAAAATGACAAAATTACATTTTAGAATTAGCAATGGAGGCTTGGGATTTAATGCGAAAGAAATTAGTCCAACACAAGAACGTTCATCTGAACAATGTTTCGAGTTGTGGTAACCATAATATAAATGGAATAATTGACTCCAAGCCGTTGAATTATTAGAAAAATAATGCACACCCGAGGTGGTAATGCGTGGCCGTTACACCTTGGGTGTGGATACATAATCAAACGTTGTTAATTATCAATTAGTTATTACTCTTATAACCATTACTCTAAGAGTAACTAATTACTCTTATCTAACAATAAAAGTTCCTAATAGCACCTTAAGGGTGCATATTACTTCTCTAAGTGTATTGCTTTCAGAGACAAGCAGTTGTACCCCTAAAGGTAAAAAAAATGCACAGCAACATTTGCATGGCAAGAACTAATCACACTTTCTTCAAACAAAACAAAAAACAAAAAAAGAAACAAAAAAGATCCCTTAAAATTTTTATTTTTTTTTGCAGATTCAAATTAAAGTGCCAACATTAATTCTTCCAGCTCTTTGTCTATCATTTTTCTGTGTGTGTGTGTTTTGGACGGTTGCTCAGAAGGAGTCCTGCGGGGACTAAGCAGCCTTCATGGAAGGGTCTTCAAGAGTATGGGGTATTTTTAGTTCCTAGGGATTATGAACAGAGTTGTTTTCAATTTGCTATTGGCAGGTGAGCATCAGGACGGAGGGAGGAACTCTTCCATCTCACATTCCCTCTCTTTATTTCTCTCTCTGTTTTCCCTCTCAGTGACTTTTCTCCCTCCCACTCTTTCCCAGTCTTTCATTTCTTTCCCAGCATTCCCTTGTCTTCCCACTCCCACTCCTCTGCCCTCACTGCTTAATCTGGCTTCCGTTCGGCCTCTCAAGGCTTCGACTCTCAGTAGCAGTTTTTTTTGGGAGCTACTTTGGCTGATTCAACGCAGTGTTCGAGATAGGAAAAACAGTGTTTACTAACAGGTGCAAGACAAGCGACTCTCCAAATGTCCTGTACATACAACAGCAGACAGGAAGAAAAAAATGTCTGCATGAACAGGTCACCAAAGTCAATTTCCAAAGTCAATTTCAAAGTCAGTTGAATCATTTTTTATTTGTGGAATGCAGGTATACTAAATGTCTTGACTTTTCATTGCATTACATTTTTATTTCTAAAAAGCAGCTCCCAATGCTTTCATCCTCTGCAGCCAAAGATCTGGCTCTTTTTTCTCTCTTTCTCTTCTGCACAAACACTTAACTGGAGTTTTGTCTAGCTTTATGACTGTACATTGCCACTATATTGTGGCAGTTTTCATTATATTGTGCCAGCAAATCGGTTATCGTCATATTTATGTCAAAGACGTAACAGACAACTATAGCTGTTATGCAGCACAAATTTCAGCCAAACCCTGAAAATGCATGCTATATGCTTGGGTTATATAGTATGCTGTTGGCAGTCTCTGAGTTTTAACAGAATTTTATGTGGTGCTTTAAACAAAACTGTCTCCTGTTTTCTGCTGCTGTGTAATTTTAGCCTTGGAAACTAAGTTACTCACTATTTAAGTAGCTAAACTACAGTAAGCCTAAGTAGTTAGTTTCACTATAAGCTACTAATACAAAGCAGCTAACACCATTTAAGATATGTGGGGGAGGTGGGCTATATCAAAGCTATTTCAAGGGGTAATATATATTTTTTATAACTATCAGATGACATAACTTTGTTATTTTTTTCTCTCCAATCTGAACATTTGAACAGATCAATTTACCCTTTTAAATACCACTTTTAGAAAACTAGAAAAAAAAACAATTCATAAACACTTCCTTTTGAAGGTTTGGGGTCAGTTTTCAATGAAGCCTCTTCTGCTCACCAAGGTTGCATTATATAAGTAAAAACAATAGTATTGTTAATTATTTTTTCCAATTTAAAACATTATTTATATATTGATCATGTAGTGCTTTTCCGGAAACGTTTTAGTTGGACATTCGTCCAACATTTTTAAATGTTACTGCTTGTTGTCAAAAGTAAAATCTGTATAATTTTTGAACAATAGAATGTTCCCTTAAATGTCACATGTAACCAACCCTCTTAAAAAAGGGAATTAAAAACAACCCGATGGGAAACCCAGTGCTGGGTAAATATTGCACAGAACACATGCTGGATTAAAGTATCCCAACCAATGTCAGCTCATATTGACTAAAAGCTGGGTTAATTTTACCTCATACATGTTTTTTTTTTTCTTGCAGCAAATGTTATTTATATATTTATTTAATTTTTATAAATTATATAGCGGAGCAAAACATGCCTCCAATGTAATTGGGGAAAAAAACTACAGATGTTCTTGTCTGAACAGTAGGCTAATTATTGGATACACAAGAGAATGCAAACTTTAAAGTTGTTCAGTGAAATCACCTGTGGAAGTTTTCTCTCAGAACAGGAGACGAAATCATCCGGTTTTATACAGTTTGGCAAACAAGCAGGGAGTTACTATAACCCTAGCAGGCTGGGTACTTTGTGTGGTAGTGTGTAATTTCCATTATGGGTTACAGAAAACTTCCCAACACCATGCAAATAAGCCAACAAATTGACAAAAAATATTGTAAGTTTTGAATGCTCAGAGAACCTTACGAAATAACATTTTCATAACTCAATGGGAATCTTAGCAAAATGTTCTTAAAACTTATTTATGTTACTCTAAAAAATGCTGGGTTGTTTTAACCCACTTTGGGTCAAATATGGACAAACCCAAACGTGGGGTTAAAAATGTAATGTAAAAATCTTAAAGGAGCCGTATGTAAGAATGTGGCCAAAACTGGTACTGCCATCACTTTCAAATTACTGTAGAGCGGTGTATCCCCTCTCCCTCCTCCCTGACTCGAGGTTGCCAGATAGGCTGCAGGATACAGCAGGAACGTAGGCTGCTACAAGAAGCTTTTTCTGTTAATTATGTTTATGCTTCAAATGAGAGATGTTTTGCAAAGTAATTATATATCGCAAAAATTTACTAATGGCGATTAGCCAAATATAATAGTAAAGATGTACGCTCGTATGTGACAGTAGATTGTTAGAACAGTAGCTGTTAGTATACTAACGGTAGGTATCTGTCATTAATGTAAGTACAAGCACACGCCTCTGTCACTCTGTGTAACCGATATCAAAGATACAGCTATTCATTTAGCTGACGCCATAACTGAAAGCGACCAGCTGTATTTTTTAACTTACCCTGCAGAACACGTCCATAACGCTAAAATATTTGATGTGAAAGATTACGTGTCATTCTATTATTTTTAGCTGTAGAACTTGCATGATAAACAATAATGGGCGTGCTAATGTTGTTTTCCTCAGCGTCTCAGCATAATAACAGAGAAACGGGCTCTGATAATGCATTGCTAATGTTAGTAATGACGACTCGCCGTTTTTATTACCCCAACAATTCCTTACCTTTTCAATTCGATGACCCACCTCCTCCATATGAATTAACGTAACGTTAACTTGCACGAACATGCATAACTTTGTTCGTCTGTCATGAATATTTGAAATGTCTATTTACATCAAGTACAAGTCAGCCAAACATAGATGAATCTTACCTGTCCAGAAGTAAATTAGCAACGTTGGCGTCCGTCTTCAAATTCTTCTCCGTTTTCAGCCGTCTCCATCTTTGAAAGGCATCTCCTATACAGATCCTTGTTTAATTTCGGACTTTGTCACGAAGTATTTCGGATTCATAACGAGTTTTTTTTTTGTTTCGCAACGTTAGACATTTTTTTATCCGATTCCGACACGTTTGTAGCTGCAGCTGTGGTAACTAGCAGAGCTGGCAACCCGGATGCTGCAACACTACTGACTTGGTGATTGGTAGATAGGTGGAGGGTGGCGCCAAAACACAACATGACAACATCAACATCAGTTGAGGGCTGCAACTTCACTTTTTAAATGACAATATCCTGGCCGGACTACTGTTGTCAGTGATATAAGTATTTGAAATGAACATGATTTCTTAATGTCTAGTGACATATCAGGGCCATTTTATGATTAATTGAAATACATTTCTTACATACAGCTCCTTTAATTATAGGCTGGGTTTGTCCATATTTGACCCAAAGTTGGGTTGAAACAACCCAGCAGTTTTTAGAGTGTATGCTCAACTGAATGGAAAAAGTAGCTCATTATTGGAAAGGCAACAATGTCTTGAAAAGAGTTTAACTACTGTCATGTTATTGAAATGTTGTTCTAGTTAGTACAAGAAGTACTACTGTCGAACAACACATCCCAGCAGCAGCTTACAGTGTGAGGTTGACCTCTCCACCTCCGGTCAGCGTGCACTGTCCCGTTCCCTCTCCCTTACCCTCACAGGACAGGACGAGAGAAGCGCATCCTGCTGAGGGAACGGGGGAATCCGAGAGCATGTCTTACAGAAGTGAGAAATGCTCAAAAGTAGGTCAAATGCTTTCCCTCCGCTCTCCTTCCCGGAGTTTTAGCACAGTGCTACCAGTATTTGGTCTCAGTTTCCATTTTCAAATGGTAAAAATGACTCTGAGGTTGCAAACGGTTGCATCCGGCAATTTCTTAAACTCATAAATCAGGATCAAGTCTTTTGAATATGAGCAAATGTTTGAATATTTTCCTTATAATTCACTGCTTGTAAAAACTGAGAAAACAAATATAACCCCATAAATAAGGCCCTTAATGTCATCGTTTTATTGAAGCCACATGCCGTGCCATAAGTCTCCACGGTAACTAAAACTTATACCTTTGAAAATAATATAAACACTTTTCTGTGTGTCTATGTGTTAAACATAAGTAAGCTTCTCTGTTTGTTTTGTAATATTTAAGGCTAAAAAGGTTTTTTTGTGTGTTGGAAAGCTCCTCTTTTGCTTGCTCAGCTGTTTAAAGAAATAGTTCACTCAAAGAAAAATGGTAACACTTTATTTTGATTTTCAACTTTAGATATTATTCTATTTATATTCTAACTATAAATAACTTTGCATCTGCATGTCAAGCAGTCATTAGAGTATTAGTAGACTTAATATCTGCTAACACTTTATTTTGATGCTCCCCAACAGACTACTGACTACAAGTAACTTTGCATGTACATGTCAGCTTATTCTACTAACCCTAACCTAATACTCTAATGAGAGTTAGTTGATATGTAGTTGCAAAGTTACTAGTTAGTAGAATGTCTAAAGTGGACTATAAACATAAAGTGTAACCAAAGCCTCTACAAACATATGGTAGCTTTGTATGGGGAAACAGACTCAAATTTACGTTGTTATTCAGTTAAAATCGTATTTTCTGCTGTAGCTTTCAGATCTCGACATGATGGTGAGTAAATGGGACATAATTTACGTTTCTGAGTGATCAATCACTCAGAAGGAAAATTGGTTCCAAAGCGGCACCAACTCTTTGCTGGACTAGAACCGTTCTTTTACCACGTCAAGCTTACGTCGGGGGCTGGGGGCGGGTTTAGATGTGTTCTAAACATCTTTTCTGACCATAATATAGGATCGCAAAGCCAGGAGAAACATTTGCAGAAACATAATTTAGTCCGCCATTGTAATTGTTATGCTTGAAGTTGGTGCAAGCGTTTCTATTTTTTTTTTATTTAATCTTTTTTATTGAAAACATTATGTAAGCAAAGAAGAAAACAGTCACAATATAGAACAAATAAACGGAAAGAAAAAAAGACACAAGACAGGGGTACATAACTAATCAGAAAAGATTACGGTAACATTTTATTTCGATAGTCCACTTTAGACATTAAACTAACTATAAGTAACGGTGCAGCTACATGTCAACTAACTTTCATTAGAGTATTAGTAGACTGTCTGCTTAATATCTGCTAACACTTTATTTTGTTGGTCCCCCAACAGATATTCTACTGACTATAAGTAATGTCTCGGGTTATGACTATAACCCTTGTTCCCTGAGAAGGGAACGAGACACTGCGTCGAGAATCAACTCTTTTGGGACGCTCCCTTAGCGTGCGCCTCTGAAGTATGAATGAAACTGTTCCAATCCTGATTGGTGTTGCGTCATGACGTAACATGTGACGGCATAACCGGATGCATAAAAGCGACGCCGGCACACACACACACTAGCCTAGCGATGAAGCAAGACGCTCTAAGGCCTCGAGGGGCGTGGCAGGACGACGCAGTGTCTCGTTCCCTTCTCAGGGAACAAGGGTTATAGTCATAACCCGAGACGTTCCCTTTGGAGGGAACTCTACACTGCGTCGAGAATCGACTCTTTGGGGAACGAGTGCCCACTAGGCCACGCACCGAAATAGGCCTCTCCCGGAGTGAAACTGTTTAGGCACTCAGCAAGGACTGAGCACGTGTGCACCAGGCGTACAAGGAAGGTTGAGACTGTAGAACCTAATAAAAGTATGTGGAGTAGCCCAACCGGCTGCCTCACAGATCTCCTGTAGAGGTACTCCCGAAAGAAAGGCCCTAGAGGAAGCTATGCCTCTAGTTGAATGGGCCCTCACGGCTAAAGGTGAAGGCAAGTCGCGCACCTTGTAAGCCTCAGTAATAGCCTGAAAAATCCAATTACTAATAGTCTGTTTGGATGCCGGGAGCCCCTTCTTAGGTGACCCAAAACATACTAATAATTGGTCCGACCTTCTCCAAGAAGAGGACCTCTCAAGGTACATGCTCAAAGCTCTGACGGGGCAGAGCAAATGAAGCTTCTCTTCTTCTGCCGACACATGAGGCGGAGGATGGAATGCCTGAAGGACTGGAGACCGAGCCGCATTAGATGGAACTTTAGGCACATAGCCCGGACTCGGGTGCAAAAAAGCTTTTACTCTGCCTGGGGCAAACTCCAAGCAAGCTGGTGTCACTGCCAGGGCTTGGAGATCTCCCACCCTCTTAAGTGAGGTAATAGCCAAGAGAAATACCAATTTTAGCGTTAAGTCCTTAGGCGAAGCCGACTGCAAAGGTTCGAAGGGGGCCAGGGATAACCCTTCAAGAACTATTGCCAGGTCCCAGGCAGGAATCCTGGACCTGCTTGCCGGTCTCATCCTCCGAGTACCACGGAGAAAACGAATGACCAACTGGTGCCTCCCCAGAGGCCCATCACTCAATGGCGCATGGAAAGCCGCAATGGCAGCCACGTACACCTTAAGTGTGGAAGGGGAGAGACCCGCAGAGAAACGATTTTGAAGAAACTCCAGAACTGAAGCCACTGGGCAGTTAACTGGATCTAACTCCTGTTCTCTACACCAAGTGGAAAATACATTCCACTTGAGGCCATATAATCTCCTAGTAGACGGAGCCCTAGAGCTAAGTATGGTTTCAACCACTCCAGTTGATAGACCAGCATCTAGGTACTGAACCCCCTCAGAGGCCAGACCCACAGCTTCCACAGCTCTGGGTGAGGGTGGAAGACTGTGCCCTCCGCTTGAGACAACAGATCCCTCCTCAGAGGAATCTGCCATGGCGGAGCTATCAGGAGTGATATTATGTCTGAAAACCATACTCGGGTCGGCCACAATGGGGCAACCAGAAGTAGACTGATGCCCTCTTGACGGACCCTCTCCAGGACTGCCGGAAGCAGAGCGATCGGGGGAAATGCGTACAGGCGAAGCCTCGGCCAGGCCTGTACCATGGCATCCAACCCCAGTGGAGCTGGATGCGAGAGGGAGAACCAAAGTGGACAGTGGGACGTCTCTCGAGACGCAAACAGATCCACTTCCATCGGTCCAAACCTCTCCCATATTAGCTTCACCACCTCTGGGTGAAGTCTCCATTCCCCGGGCCTCAGCCCCTGCCTCGACAGGATGTCTGCTCCCTGATTCTGAACCCCCGGAATATACATTGCTCTGATAGACAGTATTTTCCCCTGGGACCAAAGAATAATCTGATGCGCCAGTCTGCACAGAGGGCGCGATCTGAGTCCCCCTTGTCGGTTCAGATAGGCTACCACAGACGTATTGTCTGATCGTACTAAGACATGGCAACCTTTGATGTCTGGGAGGAAGCTCCTCAAAGCCCTGAACACAGCCATCATCTCTAGGCAGTTTATATGCCACGAATGATGATGGTCCTGCCACAGACCCCTGGCAAAGCGGCCATCCATGACCGTGCCCCAGCCAGTGAGGAAGGCGTCTGTCGAAACGGTTTTCCGGCGACCTGACACTCCCAACACTGGCCCTTGGGATAGGAACCAAGGTTTCTTCCATATTTGTAGAGAATGAAGGCATCTGCGCGTTACTCTGATTATACGAAATGGATTCCCCTTGGGAGAAAACCCCTTGGTTTTTAACCACCACTGAAGGGGCCTCATGTGTAGAAGGCCCAAAGGAATGATGTTGGATGCCGCTGCCATGAGGCCCAGCATTCTTTGAAATTGCTTTACAGTGATGGCCTGGCCTAGCTTTAACCTGGATACCATCGTCAGAATCGACTCGATACGTGCGGGAGACATTCGTGCCTGCATCGTAATCGAGTTCCACACGACTCCCAAAAACATCGTGCACTGGGATGGTTCTAGCACACTCTTCTTTGTATTGAGTCTTAACCCCAATTTCTGAATGTGGCCAAGGACGACATCTCGATGCCGAGCTGCCACCTCCCGAGACTGGGCCAGAAAGATAATTCAATATACGGATGCCTTGAAGTCTCAGTGGAGCAAGGGCTACATCCATACATTTGGTGAATGTGCGGGGAGAGAGTGCTAGGCCGAACGGAAGAACCCGATATTGGTAAGCTTCGCCCCCGAAAGCGAACCTCAGGTATCTCCTGTGACATGGAAGGATGGAGATGTGAAAATAAGCGTCCTTTAGATCTATCGTGACAAACCAGTCCTCGGATCTGATCTGACTCACGATTGCAGGAATGGTTAGCATTTTGAACCTGAACCTCCTCAGAGACCGGTTCAAAACCCTGAGATCTAAAATTGGCCTTAACCCCCCATCCTTCTTTGGAACTATAAAGTACCGGCTGTAAAACCCGGACTCCCTGTCTAAAGGATGAACACGTTCTATGGCTTCCTTTAGCAGCAGAGTCTGTACTTCTTGTTCCATCACCTGAGCCTGCTCTGGAACCACTGTAGTCTGCACCACCCCCGAAAACCTGGGGGGGCAGCGCGCGAACTGCAGTCTGTACCCTGATTTTATTATATGCAGGACCCATGCAGATATGTTGGGAAGATGATACCATGCCTCTACAAAATCTACTAAGGGTACCAGCCTCTCGAGACTGGCCTCTGGTGTTTTTCGAGCATTTTTCTCGACTCCCTGAAGCGGAATACCGGCAGGGTGTAGTCGAAACGGTTTTTGTGACCACAATTGATGCTCTTTCTTTGTTATAATATTTTCGCTGGAAAGAGATGCGGCCCGAAGCGTCGTTGACGGCGGGCAACCTACATCGTTTCCTAGAGGGCTCCGCTGCGAGAACAACCTCGGTTGCTCTACAGCGGAGGGGACAGCCCTCAGAGGTCCTACCACTTCGGTTAGGACCTCTTTCCCGAAGCCCTCCTAGCCTGAATGACGTCCCTCAGGTCGCCTTTCTGGCTGGAGGACTTCGATTTCTGAGAGTGTTTCCTCTGTTGCCAAGCTCTAGGAGGAGGGGCTCTAGAGGAAACGCTCTCTCTTTGCTCTGCTCGGTGTGAGGAGCTGGCTGATGGCTGGGGCTGATCTCTTGGCCCCACCCTACTAGATTTAGACTTCGCCTTACGGGGGAGGTACTGCTGGAACGCCGCAGATTGTTTCTTCGCCTCCTGAAACCTGTCGACGACCGATGTAACGGCGTCACCGAACAGGCCAGAAGGCGAAAGCGGCGCGTCCAGCAGAAAGGATCTATCTTTTTCCTTCATACCAGATAGATTTAGCCACAGATGTCTCTCCGTGGCCACCATAGCTGCCATAGAGCGGCCAATGGCGCGGGCCGTCTCTTTTGTGGCCCGGAGAGACAGATCTGTGGCTCTTCTCAACTCCGCAATATCCTCAGGAGTTGGCCCCTCCCCCTCATCTAAATCTTTCAGGAGGTCGGCCTGGTATGCCTGCAAGAGTGCCATAGAGTGCAGACATGAACCAGCCCGACCTGCCGCCATGTAAGCCCTGCCTATTAATGCAGATGTATCTCTGCAGGGCTTACTAGGCAGCGCCGGGGTTTTTAGGGAAGATGCAGACTCAGGGTAAAGATAACCCGCTAGAGCCTCCTCCACTTTAGGCATCTTCCCATAACCCAAATCCCGTGCCCCCACTACATTGCTGTAATCCACCACACTGGGATTGGAGACACGGGATGAGTGCGGTTTATCCCACGATCTCGAGATCTCTTTGTGGAGATCGGGGAAAAACGGCAAACCCCGGCGCTGAGGTTGTGATCTGTGCTGCAGGAAACGCTCATCAATCTTGCTTCTCACTTGCGTTCCCTGCTCATCATGTGGCCAGCTAATGTTGAGTCTGGCCACAGCACGAGTCACAACCTCTACCACCTCCTCATAACCTTGGCCGTGAACTGGCGCACCTAGATCACGGTCATCATCTTCAATACTGAGCACATCCACTTCCTCGGAAGCAGAGAGCTCAAGCATTGGGACCTGATCATGGGCAGGAGAAGCCGCGATGCGGGCTCCTGCACCACTCTCAGGGGCCACGAGATCCTCAGATGAAGAATGAGAAGGTGCCTCAGCAGTCTCAATTTCATCTAAAAGATCCCGCTGCGAACCCCACGATCTCAATCGCCGCGCCGCCTCAACAGACGTGGGACCAGAACCATGGGGAACGCGAGCCTGACCGTGCTTATCAAAGCACGCCAGCCGGGAGCGCAGCACTCTAATGGGATGGGAAGTGCTTCACAGTCTACACAAGCAGCCCCCTCGAGAGCTGCTCGTGCATGCTGCGCTCCCAAACAATTCACACATAAAGCATGTGTGTCCCCACCCGTGATAAAACGAGGGCAAGGGTGCACACAAGCTTTAAATTGTTCGCTGGCCATTTAATCAAACTTTCTGTGACAAACAACACCAAATAAGACAGACAGTTTTCAACATAGAGCGCTCGCTGAAGAGCGAAAAGCTAGTGTGTGTGTGTGCCGGCGTCGCTTTTATGCATCCGGTTATGCCGTCACATGTTACGTCATGACGCAACACCAATCAGGATTGGAATAGTTTCATTCATACTTCAGAGGCGCACGCTAAGGGAGCGTCCCCAAAGAGTCGATTCTCGACGCAGTGTAGAGTTCCCTCGAAAGGGAACTCAGCAACTACAAGTCAACTTGTTCTCCTAACCCGAACCCTAACACCCAACCCTAACCTAACAGTCTACTGACAGTCTACCACAGTCTACTAATACTCTAATGACAGTTAGTTGACATGTACTTGAAAAGCTATTTATAGTTAGTAGAATATCTAAAGTGACTATCGAAATAAAGTGTAACCAAGATTGCACATCAAAGGAAAAGATTAAAAGACTTACATATTTCAATTGTTTTTAAAGCCTTCTTGGTACACGAGTTAGAGATAATCCCAAAGTAATGTTGTACTTGCAAGCGTTTCTAGCTAAGGCGTATGGCGTCGTACACAGTGACGTAACGACGTCGTTCGATTGGCACTCTAGTCAGTGGAAAAACAAACCGGTTCTGAGAAGGTTCCCAAGTTGAACCAACACTGAACAAACTTTGAACCAGCACCAGTTCCGAACCAGTTATTTTTTGGTGGAAAAGGGGTAACTGTGAAACACAGAACACATATTGTCATATGATTTTATGGTGAAATTTGTTATTTGCGTATTTCTTCCCAGAATAATGCTTGCTGGCTGATTTGATTCAGTGTGAGAAGCGCAGACCGAAACACTGCCGGCCAAAAAAAAAAAAAAAAAAAGTTGAAATAGGCAAATAAGAGTCAATGATTGGATCATTATCGCAGTGATTATTATGTTTCTAGCATGTTATATGTTTGGCAACAGTTCTTCTAACCCTAACTGATGGGAGTGTGTAGCTTTTTATTTCTTAATCCACCATGTAGGAAGACACATCATAGCCATATTCCAGGATGACAGTCAGGATTCATCAGGCTCAGATTGTGAAATAATGGTTGTGAGGAGCATGAAGAATCATTTTCACACTTGCATTGTCTCTTCTAAGTCCAGACATTACATTCACTTAAAAACTTTGGGATGTGCTGGAGGAGATTTTACAGAGTGCTGGACTCTTACATTGTGAATACAAGATCTTGACCACCTCTTGAAGGAAATAAATTATGTTATTTTGATATTATTGCAAATTACATGCTAGAAACCTAATAATCTGCACTAATGATCCAATCATAGAATCTTAAGCATTTGCCAATGTAAATCAGTGTATGTGAAACAGGCATTTGTGAAAGTAAAAGGTTTTAGATGTCGAGCTACAGTGATATTAATGCTTTATCAATTCTGTTGATACCCAGAAATACAAGTTGTGATTTGCTTGCAAACTGTATGCCATTAAATTACAACGTGATTGTTATTTATTATAATCCCACACAGAGCTATCATGCCTGAGGAATCAAGTTGTTCATTGAAAATACTTTGATTATAGTCAAAAGTAAATTAAATTTACTTAGATATTGCTCAAATGTTATGTGCTTCCTTAATGTTGTGCCAATTTTTCGCTCTGGTATCAACTATCAATATTTTTCAGGGTAATGCATGCATTAATTGTTGTTAACAAGGCCAAATAGCTTTTCCTCCAGGAGTTTTGGCCCCTAATGAGGCCCGTGACAGACGACCTGAAACATCTGTAGGATATGAGTGGGGCGTTTAACTGTAATGTAGATAGGTATACGCTCAAGTGTTAGTGTGTGTCGTGGAGGAGCAGCGCTGTATGTGTAATTTGATTCAAACGCTAACTCTTTTCCCGTCAACCACACATCTGACAGCGTTTTCCAGCCGGAGAGAGAGATTGTCCGCTCACCACAGGAGTTATTTCGAGACTGAAGGACGGAGAGCCGTGTCATCGAGCAGACAAGCTCACTAATCTATCAGTTTCATTAAAGCCTGCAGGAAATCCAGCACACAGGAAGAAGGACTGGGGTCAGTGGGGGAGCAAAGGACACTGGGATGCATTACTGGCACAGGTGTTTGATCAGTGAGTGTTCAGATCAGTAACCAGGATGCAGTCTCCATGTCTATTTAACTACTTAATGCCTTCAAGATGTATATTCCACATAGGGTAAACAGCTTATTCACCGACAGGGCTTACGGTTTCAGTGTTTAAAATGGACATGATGTCATGGCTTCACAGATGTGCTTAAGAGGGTTCAGTTAAGGTTTATATATTGGAAACTGTGCAGAAGCGTCAGATAAGTGTTTTTGATAACTTAACACAGTGAAGCTCTGTAATGTCTTTCCTCTCAGGAAGGAAGCTCTTGTGAGATCAAGCCACTGTGCATATTATTTGGAGCACATCACAAGTGCTCCTCGTTCACAAAGACTTCCTGAGTTTAAGATCCAAGTGTTTGCAAACCTGATGAGCGATTTATAGGAACTTTAAAAGTCTATTTGTGTGTGTGTGTGTGTGTGTGTGTGTGTGTGTGTGTGTGTGTGTGTGTGTGTGTGTGTGTGTGTGTGTGTGTGTGTGTGTGTGTGTGTGTGTGTGTGTGTGTGTGTGTGTGTGTACGAATCATTAATCAGGGCTATTGCTCTTTGTGGGCGCTTTATATCGGGTTCAACCAGTTAAATTTCAGAAGCAGATCTGACTAATCTTTTCCAATGTTATCTCTTTTTATTGAAAACCTGTTACATTATCACACCATTTTTTTGGATGTTTGGTAACGAGGTGCTATCAACGAGTTTATGTAAGCCAGTAAAATTCCTTAGATGGGAATATTAAGCCCTTGCAAGATATTTTCATTCTTGCACGATCAAAAAGAAAATACGGCCAGCTGAGAGTGTCACTTTCACTTTTTATAAAACCTATAAATTCAGGTCATACAGAAGTGGCCAAAAGTCATGTCTGGCCTTGGAAAATTGACATCTTCACATCTTATTGAAATATTATTAAAAATGTCTTAAAGATTTTATAAGCGTTATGAGTAGTTGTGCTTGGAATCGATTTTTTTTTTTTTTTGATACAATGAAACATGCCAAATTGTACAGACATCATTTTTGGTCAGGCTGTCAGGAAAGAAACTATGGACACATGCAAAAACAAGAGAGAACCAATGGAATATTAATAACTGATTATGATGTAGTCAATCTGCTTTTGTGTGCTTTTTTTCATAGTGAAATAAAACCTGTAGTTCTACTTTGCCTTTTTTTAATATTGCTTATTCCGCAGCTAGCCATATTTTAACCATGTTCATACTTTTAGCTGGATAATTGTTTAATAATGGTTAATAGTGAACTATGACATGATTTAATTTATGATAAATATGCTTCACATCGAGTTCATTATTTTATGTTAAAACTTTGTAATGCAATTCAAAAGCATAAATCTTACATTGAGGCCTAAATATTTTTTGAGTGTGTCACATGACCTTTAATTTCAGATGACACGCCCATAGCCATCTGGGGCCAGTTGTTCAAAGGTAAACTGATCGGATTTTGGTTATCGGATTGGATCAAATCTTGAAAATGGGTTGTTCAAAAGGGAAAGAATGAGTCTGACATCAGATTAGATCATGGAATCCAATCCTAATTTTAATCTGGATCAAACCTTCAGTTTGTGTTGTTCAAAACTTGTCAGTATGATTTGGATAGCTTTGATCCAAAAAAACAGTATTATCCTGATCCCAACAGGGGATAGGATTTCAAGGTGGATTCCAAGAAGAAAATGTAGTAAAACTTTTAAATTGGTCAAATAATACTTTTGTATCATTTAGTGTATATATACTTTTATTTATATTTTGCACTTGACTTGTGTAACCGTTGTAACAGTGATAAAGTAGATAAAGTAGACATAGGCTACCAATAAAGCTATTCAGTAAAGTAAAGTAAAATTGAAAAAAGATTTTGTCCCCATGAAATAATCCCCCAAACAGATTTCAATAACAAACAAAAATAATATAATTCAATTTTTCTGTCATTCATCACCGTATATTAATTTCAAAGAAACAATCATCAGAGATGAGCCTGTCAAAAATAATTTCTAGCAATTGCATACTATACGTCCAGTCAGTCCCTCATTCAAAAAAAAAAATTTACGACATTTTCAAAATATCTACAATGTATTTTTTTTTTTATCTGTTGTGGCTCAGATGAGGGGTCATAAAAGAAATTTACGAATGGAAGTGGATGTTTTTGTTATTTTTGTGTTTTGTCTCAAAATAAGAAGCATTTGCAGTGACTCCATATTGGCTCTTCTACCTGTTCTTTACATAGCTAAAGGATATGTTGTCCCATTTAGAGCACTGGTAATCCGGATTTGGTAATCTTGAAAACTGTGTATCTGGATCAGGGTGACCCAGTCCAATGTTGCTTTGAAAAACCGGCATGAAAGTAAGACGGATTACCTGATCCTGAATAGGAAAAAATGGGATTTCCAAATCCAGATCATTTTGATCCAGATTAAATGTTTTGAACAACTGGCCCCTGGACATAAAACTTAAAGGCACATTCTCGATCTTGCATACTCTAATCTGATTGGTTGGCTGACTTTTGAGGAAGAACTAATCACTGAATTTTCAAAGCTTTAGGTCAGTCGCATGTAATCATTGAAAGAGTTTGATGTTGGAGGCACTTAGGAAAGATTAAACCACATGTCCACGAGTAGCACTATATGTTCTGCTTTGTTTATGCGCAATAATCAGTACTTATCACTTTTGGATGTCTATACACATTCTAATATTTTCTGTGTTTCTCTGTAATTATAATAAATTCTCTCTGTGTATGTTAATGTGGTTCTGATGAGTTTGTTCAGACCACAGCGGCACCACATGTAACTAATCATTTTTATGTCACGTTCATATAAATCAGCGGTTACAGAGTCTCCGCTACTGAATCTCTGTAAATCAGCGGTTTTCTTCCAGCGTCAGCTCAGATTCCCCAGTGGATTGCAGAGTGACAGGAAGCTTGCTGTGTATAGAGATTAGAAAGATCATTATACGTATGTGCGCTTTCACTGGTGTGTGAACTTAGAAGAGCGTGTGCTGTGGTTTCCAGTGAACCCTGCTCAAAGCGTCCAGTGTAGAACCAGCACAGCAGAGCCTTTCATGAAGTCGAGATGTAAATACTGCGCCTTATACTTGCTCATTGTAAGAGTGACTTTGTCTGTTGATGGAGTTAGAAAGTTTCAGAGAAGTGCACTAGTCTTGGCCCTTCTGTCCAGCTGGTCAAGAGAAGAGTTGGAGTTGGCTCCTACATAAATTTGATCAAGCTTATAAGGATTTATAGACTTCTGGTGCTTGAGATGTTGAGCATTTGGGAACTGACACTTGACGTTTTTAGAATAGGATAAAGCACAAGAACCATCACTACAGGGCTTTCCTTTAAAACCCTGATTGTTCTTACAGTCCCTGCAGCTGCCAAATGTTTTCTTCTGTCCATCTCATGTGCGTAGGCTTATTAAACAATGCCTTGAGCCTGTGTGATCCCTGGCTTCTGTGCAACGCTCAGGGTCCGTTTAGTGCTTCAGGCCTCATCATACACCGTCTGACAGCGTCACACACATGGTTTCTCTCTGTAGGCATACTAAGCTCATGGTTGCTGTTTTATGTGTGTTGTGGTAGGTTAACCCTCTCGAATCACAGGGGATAAACTGAGTATATCGCTGTGTCACACGACATCACTCCGCCATAATTCATGCAGAGTCACGCCGGCCTGCTGCCATATCCCTTAGATGTTAGCTTACATAGTTGTGCATGTGGCTTTGGTTGTCTTTGTTAATTTGTTGAGCTACTGTGCCGAGTGTCGCTCTCATCTCGCTGTTCCACACATGGTTCTCAGCACGCGGTGTGTGTCTGTGTGTACGGAGCCTGTCAAAGCACATGACATTCACACATGGTTTTGAGTACTGCATGAATGTTGGGCTACTGGGTTCACTCGGGAACATATGGAGCGGGTCTGTACCCCAGCTGACCCTCGCGTGACAGCTCGGCCCGAGAGGTGTGTCCCTTCATTGTTTCATCACACTTTGAGTGTACACACTACATCATTGCCCAACATGCACCAGGGCTCACACTTAAACAGTGACATCATCACAGCACTGTGCATTGCCTCTACAAGACTCAACATTTTAAATAGTTTAATCGCCTTGAGTGCTATGAGCTGTGTTAAATGTTTTATATTATAGTTAATAATATGTTAAATGCAATTAGTAGTACTAAGAGTTCTTTCTGACCCACTTTAGTAGGACTTAAGTACAGCTTTATGTTATTTTATACACTGACAAATAATTGTGTAGGATTTACTTTGAAATTATTTTCACAAGTAATTACACAGAAATGGCAAGTAACACATTAAATTAGACAAAATTTTGAAGTAGAAAGTGTGAAATAGTAAACTCACCTAAAGGATTATTAGGAACACCTGTTCAATTTCTCATTAATGCAATTATCCAATCAACCTACCCCATGGCAGTTGCTTCAATGCATTTAGGGGTGTGGTCCTGGTCAAAACAACCTCTCCACTACAAATAGGAAAATTAGGGTAAAATTTGCAAGAGCTCACCAAAATTGGACAGTTGAAAACTGGAAGAATGTTGCCTGGTCTGACGAGTCTCGATTTCTGTTGAGACATTCAGATTTTGGCGTAAACAGAATGAGAACATGGATCCATCATGCCTTGTTACCACTGTGCAGGATGGTGGTGGTGGTGTAATGGTGTGGGGGATGTTTTCTTGGCACACTTTAGGCCCCTTAGTGCCAATTGGGCATTGTTTAAATGCCACGGCCTACCTGAGCATTGTTTCTGACCATGTCCATCCCTTTATGGCCACCATGTGCCCATCCTCTGATGGCTACTTCCAGCAGGATAATGCACCATGTCACAAAGCTCGAATCATTTCAAATTGGTTTCTTGAACATGACAATGAGTTCACTGTACTAAAATGGCCCCCACAGTCACCAGATCTCAACCCAATAGAGCATCTTTGGGATGTGGTGGAACGGGAGCTTCGTGCCCTGGATGTGCATCCCACAAATCTCCATCAACTGCAAGATACTATCCTATCAATATAGGCCAACATTTCTAAAGAATGCTTTCAGCACCTTGTTGAATCAATGCCACGTAGAATTAAGGCAGTTCTGAAGGCGAAAGGGGGTCAAACACAGTATTAGTATGGTGTTCCTAATAATCCTTTAGGTGAGTGTATTTTCTTGTAAAACGTTCTCCGATAATTTACAAAATCAATTTCTTCTGTGTAATTACTTCTATTGTCTTTAAAATATGGTTAAAGCTTACTGACAAGCATGTATGGTAAACGTCTCGGGTTACGACTGTAACCCTTGTTCCACGAGAAGGGAATGAGACACTGCGTCGTCGTCATGACGACACTAGGGGAATGCCCCCAGCATAGCGCATCTGAAGCATGAATGAAATCTGTCCAATCCTGATTGGTGCTGCGTCATTTCGTAGTAGATGACGGCATAACCGGAAGATACAAAGGGACGCCCATCACACACACAGATTAGCTCTTTTGCGATGTAGCAAGCGCTCTGACCGTTATAGGTGTGGCGACGAGACGCAGTGTCTCGTTCCCTTCTTGGGGAACAAGGGTTACAGTCGTAACCCGAGACGTTCCCCTTCGAGGGAACTCGCACTGCGTCGTCGTCGTGACGACACTAGGGGAATGAAATGCCCACTATGCCACACCGTAATCACGCCCATCCTAGTGTGAAGCTGGAAGACCAGGCACACTTAGGACGCGAGCACTCTGGCGCCAGGCGTCACGGGGAGTTGCAGACTGTTGAAACATATGAAGGTGTGCGGGGTAGCCCACCCGGCCGCCTCGCAGATCTCCTGAAGCGAGACGCCAGAAAGGAGAGCCACCGAGGAGGCCATGCTCCTGGTGGAATGTGCCCTCACGGCCATAGGTGAAGGCAAATTGCGTACCTCGGAGAAGCCGTGGCTATAGCCTGGACAATCCAATTGCTGATTGTCTGTTTAGACGCAGGCACCCCTTTCTTGGGTGAACCAAAGCACACCAACAACTTGTCTGACTTCCTCCACTGAGAAGACTTCTCCAAATAAACCCTTAGAGCTCTGACTGGCCAAAGCAGGTGAAGTCTCCCCTCTTCCGCCGTCCCTTGAGGTGGAGGATGGAAGAACCACCGACCGTGCCACACTAGACGGCACCTTGGGCACATAGCCCGGTCTAGGATGCAAGATGGCCTTGACACCGCCAGGGGCAAACTCCAGGCAAGTTGGCGTGATAGCCAAGGCCTGGAGATCCCCCACCCTCCTCAGAGAGGTGATGGCAAGGAGAAAGGCCACCTTGAAGGTCAGGTTCTTTTCCTCAGCCGACTCCAGTGGTTCAAAGGGGGCCTCAGCCAACCCTTCAAAAACCACCCCCAGGTCCCAAGTTGGGACTCTGGAGTGAGCCGCAGGCCTCATCCTCCGACCCCCACGGAGGAAACGTACAACCATATGGTGCTTTCCCAAGGGCCCAGCACCTATAGGCGAGTGGAGAGCCACAATGGCAGCCACATACACCTTAAGTGTGGATGGGGTAAGACCGGCGGAGAAACGATCTCGGAGGAACTCCAGCACTAAAGTCACTGGGCAGTTAACTGGGTCCACCTCACGCTCTCTACACCAAGTGGAAAACACATTCCACTTTAGGCTCTACAGTCTCCTGGTGGAAGGAGCTCTGGAGCTGAGTAGGGTCTCGACAACATCTGCTGACAGGCCAGCCTCTAGGTACCGAGCCCCCTCAGGGGCCACACCCAGAGGTTCCACAGCTCTGGCCGGGGGTGAAATATTGTGCTCCCTGCCTGAGACAGCAGATCCTTCCCCAGAGGGACCTGCCACGCAGGCCGTCTAGCAGTGCTACAATGTCCGAGAACCATATCCGGGTCGGCCAGCGGGGTGCTACTAAAAGTAGGCTGATCCCTTCCCGGCGGACCCGCTCCAAGACTCCCGGGAGCAGAGCGATCGGGGGAAATGCGTACAGACGCAGCCTCGGCCACGTCTGTGTCATAGCGTCCAGCCCCAGCGGAGCTGGATACCTGAGAGAGAACCACAGTGGACAGTGGGACGTCTCTTGAGACGCGAACAGATCCACTTCCACTGGGCTGAATCTCACGCACATGGCCCCCACCACCTCGGGGTGGAGTCGCCACTCCCCGGGCCTCAGCCCCTGCCTCGACAGGACGTCTGCTCCCTGATTTTGGATCCCGGGGACATACATCGCTCTGAGAGACGACAGTTTCCCCTGGGACCACAGAAGGATCTGGTGTGCCAATCTGCATAGAGGGCGCGACCTCAGACCCCCCTGATGATTCAGATACGCGAATACAGAAGTGTTGTCCGAGCGTATCAGGACATGGTGGCCGCGGAGGTCCGGGAAAAAACTCCCCAGAGCTTTGTAGACCGCCAGCATTTCCAGGCAATTGATGTGCCAGGAAAAATGCCGGGTCTCCCACAGACCTCTCGCAAAGCGGCCGTCCATGACCGCGCCCCAACCAGTGAGAGAGGCATCTGTTGAAATGATTTTCTGGCAACATGATGCTCCCAGCACTGGTCCCTGGGACAGGAACCAAGGCTTCCTCCATATGACAAGGGAACGAAGGCATCTGTGCATTACCCTGATCATACGGAACGGATTTCCCCTCGGGGAAAACCCCTTGGCTCTCAACCACCACTGTAGGGGTCTCATGTGTAGCAGGCCAAAAGGTATGATGTTGGACGCTGCTGCCATGAGCCCCCCAGCAGTCTCTGAAACTGCTTCACAGTGAGGTTGTGGCCTAGCTTCACTCTGGAGACCATCGCCAGTATGGACTCCACGCGTGCAGGAGACATCTGTGCCCGCATCGTCGCGGAATCCCATACAACTCCCAGGAGCGTAGTCCTCTGGGAGGGCGTCAACACACTTTTTTGTGTGTTGAGTCTCAACCCCAGACTCTGGATGTGGGCGAGGACGACATCTCGATGCCGAATCGCCAGCTCTCGCGACTGGGCCAGAATCAGCCAGTCGTTGATGTAATTGAGCACCCTGACGCCCTCGAGCCTCAGGGGTGCTAGAGCTGCATCCATGCATTTTGTAAAAGTGCGAGGAGAGAGAGCTAGGCCGAACGGAAGAACCCGATATAGGTACGCTTCGCCCCCGAAAGCGAACCTCAGGAACTTCCTGTGACATGGAAGGATGGAAATGTGGAAGTATGCATCCTTCAGATCTATCGTGATGAACCGGTCCTCGAACTGGATCTGAATCTTGATGGTTGGAATTGTGAGCATCTTGAACCTGAATCTCCTCAGGGACCGATTCAAGTGCCTGAGATCTATTATAGGACGCAACCCGCCATCCTTCTTGGGAACTATGAAGTACCGGCTGTAGAACCCGGACTCCCTGTCTGGCAGAGGAAAACATTCTATGGCCTCCTTGACCAACAGGGATTGAACCTCCTGTTGCATAACCCGAACCTGCTCTGGGCCGACCACAGTCCAGACCACCCCGTTGAACTTTGGGGTGGGAACTGAACTGCAGCCTGTAACCCAGCTCTACAGTACGCAGGGCCCACGCAGATATATTTGGAAGGCATGACCATGCGCCGAGCTCTCAGCGGTCCGGCCGCAATTAGGACCGCTTGGAGGAAGCCTTCTTTGCCTGGAGGACGGTTCTCAGAGCGACCTTAGGCTCGGAAGGCTTACCGCGAGAGCGCCGCCTCCTTTGCCAAGCTCCCTCGGGAGGGGCGCGGGAGGCGACACTCTCTTTTTGCACCTGTCGATGCGAGGAGCCTTTAGAGGCAGCCTTCCTCTAAGAGCCAGAACAGCGAGGGAGGTATTGCTGGAAGGCCGCCGACTGTTTTTTAACCTCCTGAAACCTCCCGACGACGGTATCAACCGCGCCGCCGAAGAGGCCAGAGGGTGAAATCGGGGAGTCTAGGACAAAATGTTTTTCTCTCTCCTTCATCCCCGACAAATTCAACCATAAATGCCTCTCCACACACACCAAACCAGCCATGGAGCGACCGATGGCACGGGCCGTCTCCTTGGTGATGCGGTGGGACAAGTCAGTGGCCTTCCTCAGTTCCGTGATATCCCTAGGAGAGGGACCCTCACCCTCATCAAGCTCCTTGAGGAGGTCGGTCTGGTAGGCCTGCAACACCGCCATGGTGTGCAGGCAGCTACCAGCCCGCCCAGCCGCCATATAAGCCCTGACCACCAGCGCGGATGTATCGCGGCATGGCTTAGTGGGCAGTACCGGGGCCTTAAGGGACGATGCGGCCTCGGGAGAAAGATAGCTCACGAGAGCTTCCACTACCCGAGGCATTGTCCCATAACCAAGCTCAGCCGCCCCCAACACGTTAGCAAAATCAAGTACTGGGGGATTGGAGAGCCTGGCTGAATACGGTTTCACCCATGACTTGCACAACTCATTGTGCAAGTCAGGAAAAAACGGAAGGCCCCGGCGTGGAGGTTGAGACCTGTACTTAAAAAATCTCTCATCCAGTTTGCTTGGTGGCTGGATCCGCAATTCTTCTTGTGGCCAATCAATTCTTAGTTTGGCCACAGCGCGGGTTAAAACCTCCACTAGCTCCTCTTGAGCAGGCGCGTGAAGTGGCTGATCAATGTCCACATCACCCACCTCGATGTTTAAATTATCTGACTCAGATCCAGATAACTGAAACATCGGGTCCTCCGCCTCGCGGGAAGAAGCCGCTTCGCGGGCTTCTGCACGGGGTGGGAGAACCTCTGAATCCTCAGACGAGGACCGGGAAGATGGCGTAGCAGTCCCGTGTCCCCCTGAGAGATCCATCTGCGAGCCCCACGATCTGCGGCGTCGCGCTACCTCGGCAACCGCGGGCCCAGAACCGCGAGGCTCGCGAGCCTGGCCGCTTGAATCAAAGACGGCCAGCCGCGAGCGCAAAGCCCTGAGCGGCAGCTTCTCACACTCACAGCCGCTCTAGCGTGCTGCGCGCCCAGACAATACACACACACAGCTGGTGTGTGTCCGTGCCCGTAATGTAGCGCTGACACGGATGCACACACTGTCTAAATTGCTCGCTAGACATCTTATATATTGTGCTTGATGTCACTGCAAATATCTATGGTACAAACAACAGTAAATAGGATGAACAGATCACACAGAGCGCTCTTTTTGCAGTCATTAGAGTATTACTAGACTGTCTGCTTAATATCGGCGAACACTTTATTTTGATGCTTCCCATCATGTACATGCCAACTTATTTAACTGTTATGATTATTGTCTTGTTTCCTGTTTAGTGTTTAGGACTCTTATGTTGAAGTATATATTCCTTGTTCCCATTGTTCCAGTGTTTCACTTCCATCTGTCCCAAATGACACACTTTACACTATGCACTTTATCTCTATGTACTTATGTACTGTGTACTCAACCATGTAGTGTATGAATTGTATATGGTTATTTTGTCATTCAACATTGGAGTCTGATATCTCCTCCGCTACGTAATTAACCCCAAACCCCCCCCCCCCCCCCCACCTTTTATACAAAAGTACTAAACAAAGGTGTAAACGATTTACTGGCAAAGGGACTGGATGTACATACTTTAACTCCACACATGCAGGTACATAGGGAAAGTGTCTTAGCAGGTCAGTAACGGTTCACTCTGTGTTTGTTCCAGATGTCATCTCTCCAACACATTACAACCCATACTTCAGGAGGCTAAGGTTTGACGTGAGCTCCATGGAGAAAAACGCTTCAAACCTGGTGAAGGCAGAGCTCAGGATCTTCAGGCTGCAGAACCCAAAGGCCCGTGTGTCTGAGCAGCGGATTGAGCTTTACCAGGTAAGTCCTATCCTGCCCCTCAGCCCTTCATCATTCTTGCATTTCGTTTGACTTCATGCACTCATTCAACTCCCCGAACAACTGTCATGACAGCAGCAGTACAACAATCTTGTCTGGACAATTACTTGCACGCAAACTTTGGCTTTGGTTTTCACACGTGAGAATTAAGATATTGATTATTAAAATATGTTTCTAAGAAATACTATTCAAAGTTTGTGTCAAACTATTACAATTTCTTAATTTATGAGATCAGATATGATGTATACATTGTTTTTACTTTTATGCCCCCAAAACATTTAAATTAATTTTATTTCAGAAATTATTTCAGAAAACATGATTATCCTAGAAGAGGTGTATTTAAGTGTAGTCATTGTATGT
Source organism: Siphateles boraxobius (assembly GCF_051911475.1). Classification (NCBI taxonomy): domain Eukaryota; kingdom Metazoa; phylum Chordata; class Actinopteri; order Cypriniformes; family Leuciscidae; genus Siphateles; species Siphateles boraxobius. The sequence continues at coordinate 2,780,786 of NW_027508722.1, read as the reverse complement.
AAAACATCCAATTTAATGTATTTTTAAAGGTATACTATAACTTTTTTGTTAATTATCAATCCTTCTGATTTTTTTTTGTCTTACCCTGATTCACTATGCTATTGTGTACATGCGTCACTCGCCCGTGTGTATCTCGTCATATCTATAAATAGAGTAAATTTTAGAGGTTAGTTGTCACAACGAGTGAGAAAGGTTGACATGGAGCCGCTAAATCTCGCGCCTCCAAGGAATCGCCCGTTTTAAACAAACGCAAAACAGAGGAGAGTCTGCTGGAGAAAAGAGAACGACAGAGCTCGTAATAAAACAAGAATCAACATTAGCTTGGCTTTTGAGAGATGGCGAGGACTGAGGGATTTAAAATGTTGTAAAAGCGATGCAGAGATGGCTTTTTTATTACTCAAAAGGTGAAATAAGCTATGTTATTGAACAGATAAATTGCCATATGTAGCTCTATGACAGACTTCATGGTGAAGCATTATCAATTGTGAAGGCTCATTTCATTATGGTTGTTGTAGTGCTGTGATGGAGTTTTTTTTAAAGGAAGTACCGTGTCTATTAATGGGTAAAGCTACAGTAATGTCTTCAGCTAGTCAACTTGAGATGCGTTTTTCTATCTAAACTGATATACATTGACTGTATATCTCTTAATAGTGAATGTTTTATGCGCAGTAGGATAATCTCACTCTCTCTTTTTTAGTTATGATAAAGAACCATATTCATCCGCACAGTCATGCAGAGCCGAAACACAATAGAAAACAATGTTCTTCCGCAAAATGCATGCAGTTTTGTATTTTAAATGCCAGAAGGTCAAAAGATCCGGGCAAAAAAATGAGCATTATGTCATTAACCCATTCACTAAAATAGCACTCTTGCTGATGTGATATTGCTTAAATAAAGGTGACAGGCAAAGATGGAAATTATATGTCATCAATAGCAGGTCACCTCTTTAATCTTATTAATATTTGAACTGTTTCTCATAAACTGCAATTAGATTGAATGGAAATTAAAGGGTAACTAAACCCCTGGTCAAAGCCTGACTCCACCCACTGGCAATATTTGAAAAATGCTGGAAATGTGGGCAGAGCCCAGCGGAGATAGAGGCGACGAACCGAGGGCGGGGGTGAGCGGGGGGGGGGGGCGTGCACCTGAGACCCGCAGTGACAGCTGCTGTCAAACTAGCTAAAATGGAGTGACGCAAGTAGCTTTGCAACAGAGCGGTCATTTGAAGTCGAAGACTTTTCTCCCCCACCTTCACCTGAAGTGGAGGAGGGTGAATTGTCTGTGGACACCAGCTCAAACTGCGGTCTTGACTCCCGCATCGCGATCGGCATCCGATTATTCTTATATTCAGTCATTTTGAGGTAATTTTTTCCAGGATTATTATTACTATTACGTTCAAAATATTTTGCTGCTATGTGAAAAAAAAAATCAGCAAATCGCGCCGGCGCGTTTGTCGACACCAGAGGATTAACTTTAGCCTAATAAGAAGGAACATAAATTGTGATTAAAAATATATGCTCACTCACATCATGACGCCGCTGCGGTGGTGGAGTTCATGCAGGTATGAAGAGCAGCGTTTGGCAGCGCGAGCTGTGTGGAGAAGCCCATTTCCACCTCCATTGCGTTGGAGAAGCAATCCCACGTAAAATGCAGGTTGCACACTGGAGCGATAGGCGAGATTAACTACCTAGGTTACACGAAATAATCTAAATAACTATATAAATGCCATGCTAACTAGATGCTAATATATACAGTATCTATCCTGATCGTTTTCAATACTTGTAATTCCAACTCCTGACTCGCTACAGTAGTTTTGACGGAACCAGATGCTTTTATACCAGGGGCTGCCAAGGGCGTGGTGAGCTCGCACCAAGGGCATGACCGAGTGACGTCAGAGAGTATTCTACGTCAGAGAGTACCCCTACCGCAGGAGCTTTCCGTTTAACCTGAAGAGGGCAGCACTCAGACGTTTTTACACCATATATTTGAAAATTAAAACACTTTATACCCAAATGTCAAAAAATGTACTCGAATCAATGAACAGCATTTATGAAGCTCCATTCTTACAGATAATTAACTAAAAAAAGTTGTTTTAGTGTTTAGTTACCCTTTAAATGGAGACTTGCGTCCCTGGCTTCTCATATTTATCAACAAAACTTAACAATTCAGAGATTTCAATAAGAACTCAAACATTTCTCATCAAATACTCCCAAAACCAAATGATCTGAGCAATGCCATCCAAATTATAGCCCTATACTCTAATGGCGCTTTTCCACTGCATGGTACGGCTCAGTACGGTTCGGCGCGGCGCGGCAAGGTTCGGCTCACTTTGCTTTTCCACTGCAGTTAGTACTGCTTCAAAGTGGCTGGGATTATGACTGATCGTTATAGTTTATCTAGTTTATTTCGTCCACTGACCATGATTCAGCCATTTCGTAGGTGCTACAGCGATGGCTGTTACTGGCTATTTAAATCCAGCGGGTTTGATGTCTCGCAAATTCAATGACGCTGGTAGTGACAATTCTGTCTGTCTGACCAATCAGTGATCTGCAGTGCTTTCACGTCACATTTTAGTATCGGTACGGTACGCTTGGAACCTCAACAGAGGTGGTACCATTTATAGCAAGCCGTACCGTACCATGCAGTGGAAAAGCACCACAAGCGAGCCGTATCGAGCCGAGCCGTACCGTACCATGCAGTGGAAAAGCACCACAAGCGAGCCGTACCGAGCCGAGCCGTACCGTACCATGCAGTGGAAAAGCGCCATAAATGTATTTATATTAACTATGGAAGCTTGTTTCCACCAAAGAAAAATAAATAAAAAAGGAAATTACAACTTTTATAAGGCAATTGTGAGTTAATAACTTTCAATTCTGATGTGTTTGTTTTTGCAATCTCGAATTTTTAACTCACAATTCTGACTTTTTTCTCAGAATTGTGATATAAACTCCCAGTTGTGAATTATAAAGTCCAAATTGTGAGATAAAAACTCGCTATTGTGAGACAAAAGTCTTGCAAAAATATATGTTATTCCTTGGAAACAAGCATCCATAATCAACTCTTGTTTTATATGTTCATTTTTATTTTTACTAAACGAGGTCTAGGAAATACACTGAAAATGCCTCTCAGAAATTGCTAGTGCATTTCATAACTTTTGTTTTTTACAGTGTACAGATAAATAAATAATAAAGAAGTCTTCTGAGCTATGAATGAGCCTGTGAATCATGCCAGAGTTAATTGTAACCCGGACCACTTTTCAGATGGACTGGTTCACTAACACGCACTCTAGTTCAGAAAACCGTTTTCACACCAACCAAGTGAACCAAACTCTGACGTCAAACAGGCTTGTGTACGCAGTGTGAAAGCGCCCACACATGCACTTTTTAACCTCTCTTCTCCTCCTCCTCTTTCCTCGTATGTTCGTTTATTTATCTTAAGGGTGCTGTTGAGCTCCGGCCCATCGATCAGCGGGGTTTTATGTGTGTGTGGAGAGAAGTGAGTGTGGAATGCTGTTTGGTGATTTAGAGTTCCGAAGGTCTCGAGGGCCAAATAAAATCCCAGTGCTGTCGAGGTCTGTGCTCCCCACCTCCCACCTGCCTCTCCATTTAACCTCGCTCCCCTCCTCTCTGTTCATGTGTCAGGTCTGTCATGACAGGTGCAGTAAACACTGTCCCACTAACACAGAGATGGTGAATGTGTTAGGGAGGTTTTAAAAGGAGTTTGCAGGGAAGGGAGAGGTTGATCCTGCTCCATTTTTATTATTCATGTTGATGATCCTCATGGAGCTGGTCAGGAAAATACGGTCATTATAATTAAAGTGCTTTAATTAAGTGCAAAATAATAAAGTGCAAAATATTACATTTAATATAGTTTATCTGCATATTACATTGATTAGTTCAAGATGGGAGTCAAAAACAGTCAATCTAGTCACAATACAGGCAAAAGTTCGCTTCAAGAATGGACTGTTGTCTGAAGTGAACTGATGAAACAGCTCAAACTGAAGAGTGATATTTTATGCAATTTCCCTATATTTGGTATATACTTTATTCATGGTGTCAAACCGCAAGACCAAGAAAAAGGCAAACCTTCTTCTTTTTCTAATGTTATGAATTATTTTGAAGACGAAATACTCCAAGGCTCGAACTCAAAAACCTTTAATTAACTGGGCTAAATCGTTAAAAACAATTAAAAGTGTAGATCTAAGCATTTCGGCTACACCGCCTTCTTCAGGATACATAGCAATTGTCTTCTTCAACTATTAGCAATTAGTGGATAATCAAAGACAGCTGGTTGAACATCATGAATTATTATTTGATGAATATCAGTGACATTGACAGTCGTCACATGACTTGGATAAAACTTTTTCAGATATTTAAAAATATTCGAACAAAACTGCTTCACAATGTCAGCGCACTAAAAAAAATTAAGATCAAAACCTATTTTAATTCAGGAATGAAACTTGTTCATCACAGAAGAGGTGTTTTAAGTAATTGTAGGCATGAATAGCATTCATAATGTTACACTTTCGTTCAAAAGTTTGGTGCAATGTCGACTGCATTTTTTCTATCAAAAATGTAGTAAAAACAGCAATATTGTTGAATTTTATTGCAATTTAAAATAAAATAAAATATATGCTGATTTGCTGCTCAAGTAACATTTCTTATTATCATCAGTGTTGAGTTGTTGTTTAATATTTTTTTTGGAAAACTTTTTCAGGATTATTTGATGAACAGAAAGTGAAAAAGAACTGCATTTGTTTGAAATACAAATCTTTTGTAACATTATAAATGTCTTTACTGTCTTTTTTGAGCAATTGAATGCATCCTTGCAGAATAAAATTATTAATTTCTTTCAAAAGAAAATCGTACGGTAGTGTATTTTAGAATAAATGAATAGATCCCTCATATAGTAATTCAGCTCTCCTGTTAAACCAATCAAGTGTTATTTGAGTTCAGCGTGGAGATTTATCTTGTGTAACTGCAGTAGATTCCAAACAGTCCCAAAAGCCCCTCGACTGCTTTATGGACAGCCGACCCCTGTAGCTCCAGTCTAAAGATCCTACAATTAGTATCTCCATTTTGGCCTCCGTCTGAGCCTCTCCATCCCAAGTTCACCTCCACGGCCCGATGGAAGGAAGCTGAGCCGTTGCAGTGTTACAGCTGAAGCAGTGTTTTACGCATTAAGAGCTGCTCTGTCCAATGTAAACACGCAGCCACGAAGGACAGAGGAATAACAGTGCACCCTGTCCAGCATCTGTTTCCGCCACCACAGCCTCTCCAAGCATTTCCCAGACCTGGCTAATCAATCAGGGAGCTTCCAATGGGAGGAAGGGAACTGCTGTTGAGGCACTGGATAAGGGTACCGTTTCATACGGGGTGAACGAGGGCTGGCACATCGATGACAGCGTTCGCAGTCTGCTGATGCGTTTCCTGTTTCTTTAGATTTTAGGTCATAAAGAGCTCACATCACCCACACAGCGCTACATCGACAGCAAGGTGGTGCGCACCCGTATGGAGGGCGAGTGGCTGTCGTTCGACGTGACCGAGGCCGTCAGTGAGTGGCTGCTGCACAGAGGTAAAGGAGTGTAAGACAGTCTTTTACTAGAAATGTCTTGTACATATTTATGTCTAATTCCTGCTGGAAAATCTAAAAACTCAAAATCAGCTTACAACCAAAATTGAAGATTAATGGTATATTTTTCTCCAAAACATTGACAAGAAAAATTCAATCTTTCTCCACCAAAGATATTGATGACTCATCTTGTACTCAAGGGTGTGTCCCTTGTGAAAAAGAGGTGTGCTTAATTGTATTGAATGTGCACTTGTAGTGTACTAGAATATAGGTAATATAATATGAATTGAAATAAAAGGCCAGTACTTTTATGACTATGTTTCTCAACTTATGAACACTTTCAAAAAGTTCACTGTAATATCAAATTAATGGTTTTACTTAAAGTACATTAAGTTATGCATTTAGGCTACATTAAATAAGTACACTTTTATTGATGTACTCAATTCTTTATTATAATTTTAAGCATAGTGTTGTATTTGATATAATTCATGTTTAAATATACTAAATTGCAACTTCATCATTCCAAATGTCTGATTACAAATATATTAAAATATGTGACATACAAGTTCCGATAGAAATTATATTAAACTATATTTTAGTTTACCATAGATGCTTGTCAGTACATTTGGTAAGTACACTTTAACCATTCAAAGACAATAGAAATGATTATGAAATCAATTAAAAAGATGTACCACTTTAGTGGGTCAAAATGCACTCTAAAGTTCAGCTAATTGCATTTAATTTAAATTTAAACCACAATACATGATCATTTGACTGTAAATAACATGCAATTCAGTGTTCAAAAACATGACATTCAGTATGCTAAAGTGTAATTATTTTTCACAAAGATTCCATGACCCTTCGTCTAATAACTAATGCTGTCACTAGCTAAAATATATATATATATATATATATATATATATATATATATATATATATATATATATTTTTTTTTTTTTTTTTTTTTTTAAGTAGCTACCATTATTCGTTTCAGTGGACTAGCTTGACCACTTTAGGTTGGTTTGACCTGGTTTTGTAGCAGGAAATAAGAACTAGCAAAAAATTCTATTTGAAATGAAAAACGGCATTTTTTTCAGACATTTTTGGAAACAAGTAACATTGAATTAAACTTGACATTTTGAAGTAGAAAGTGTGAAATAGTATTTGCTTGTAAAAATGTACTTTAATGATAAAAAAAAAATCCTTCATGCATGCAAAGTTTAGTGAGTTTTCACCATAGCTTACCCAAGTGTATGAGAATAGCAGTAATAACAGGCCAGAGCATGATGGTGTAGGATCATCGTCAGCATACATGAGCTCATAATAGTTGGAGCCCAGCGGTTCTCCATCACATTACGCAAGAGAGCGATAGACATCCGCGCAGCAGAGATATTCAGCATTACTAGCGGCTGTGATGAATGCTGGAGCTGAGAGACAGCAGTGACGGTGTGTGACTCCTGAGGGATCATGGAGTGGGCTCACTCACATCAGATGAGCTCATTTATCTGCTGTAGATTATCTGACCTTGCTGTGCAAGTGTTTTATTTTTCTCTGTTTTTCTCTCCCACCAGACAGAAACAATGGATTCAAGATCAGCCTGCACTGTCCCTGCTGCACATTTGTGCCGTCAAATAATTACATCATCCCCAACAAGAGCGAGGAGCTGGAGGCACGCTTTGCAGGTGGCTTTGGGTGGGGGTGCGTGTGTGTGTGTGTGTGTGTGTGCGTGTGCGTGTGTGTGTGTGTGTTGGGGGTGGGGGTGGGGGAGGAAGAAAAATGGAAATAAATGTTTGTCAGAAAGAAGTGGGTCTGATTAAAGGGTGCTTAAAAAGTCCACTACCCGTCCAAAGTCTGGACACACCTACTCGTTCTAGATTATGCCTATTTGTCACATTTTAGAATAATAATCATAGTCATCAAAACTATGACACAATACAACTGAAGACATGGGAATTATGTAGTAACCAAAAAATGTAACACAAAAGAAAACTAGCTTATATTTGAACTTCTTCCACCAAGTTTCCACCCTTTGTCTAGATTCCAGATTCTTGTCAGATAATGCTTTTTAAAACTGTATTGAACCGTGACTATCTGGTCCTATTAAAAAGTGTATGTTTTGACAGTGCTTTCAAGCAATATTTCATCAACCCAAAAAGTTACATTACAAATTGGTCAGATCACAGTTTAAGGGGTATTAATGCACATGTTAATGATTATTAATATCATCTAATGTTCTTGAAATACTCCATATGTTGTGTGCATTAAAGCATACTGTAAACATGTATGATTAAAAATTACACTTACAGCAGTTTTTTGTTTTTCTATTAATTTGATTCTGTTTTAATGATGCGACTCCTAGTAAAATCACTGTCGCCTCTCATGGTTAATTGTTTTGTTAATGATTTATGCATTTGGCAAATCTGATTGGGCAGATTTTATCCAAAGTGACTTGCATTGTTTTTAAGGTACACTGAAACAATAATTACACTTTTATTTAAAAAGAAATAAATAAATAAATAAATAAAAAAAAAAATATATATATATATATATATATATATATATATATATATATATATATATTTCACCTGCTCTTAATTTGTTAAAAAAACAATTATATTATATGTATATATTAAATTATATTTTTTTATAAGTTCAAAAAGTTGTATAAGTTCAAAAATATTTATTTCCGCAAAGACACAAGCCAAAAATGCACTTAATATAGAATGATATAATATTGTTTGGGCTTTTTACCACTTCATTTTACCCTAAACAAAAGCCAAATTAGCTATAGCATGAAAGTAGAATTTTCACTTAGGATAAAAAACATTGTATTAGTCTATGATTAATTTAGTTTACTATAGTATAAATAAAGACAACTTCAAAAGACCTTAATGGCGATGTCTTTTTGAAGAATGCATCATCCTAACAAATAAAACACAACAATTTTTTTTTTATAAAATTCACAATAATTTGTTTCTTTTAATTTTTCTATGGATTGCATTAACAAATGCGGTTTAAACCGGAAACCATGACTTTAAATTAGACCAGTATACAAATGCACTTTAAATTAATGACTCAGTCATTTGATTTTTTTCATTGTATGCAATGTACTAGTTCATGCATTCCCTTGGAATGGAGCCCATGACCTTCTCAGCACCATGCTCAACAGGAATGCCCCGTATAATTTGTTAAATTTCTGTCTGATTTCTGGTTTACAGGTATAGATGACAGCTTTGTGCACGGAGGGGATCTGAAGATGTTTAAAAAGCGCCGTCACAGTGGCCAGTCTCCACACCTGCTGCTGATGTTGCTTCCATCGTACCGTCTTGAGTCCCAACACAAGAGCCACCGACAGAAGCGAGCTCTGGACGCAGCCTTCTGCTCCAGGTAGGACCTTTTCCCACAGTCTGTATATGAACCACAACATGATGTTTAAAACAGCACTCTTGGTGTCTGTATAGATACTCATCTGACATTAGTTAAAAACAGCCAGATGTCAGTCCAGGATTATTCAATCGATGAGCCATATATCAAAGCAGACTGGACCACCTATCAATGCTGATTGAACTTAATCAATGAACTGGAAAACTTTTCACTGTTAGATTAAAGCTAATGTGGCTCAATTGTCTTTTAATAAAAATCATCTGTATTCTCTCTCGTCCAACCCATTGCTGACACGATCATATAACAATGTGCTGTTAATTTTATACTTCCTGACATATACATGATAATATCCAGTATTAACAATCTGAGAAAATATCAGACATTTCTGTCCAAATCCTAAAGAGAAAAATCGACATTAAAATGAAAAAGTGGACTGATCTGATTATCAGTGTTGGCCAGAATTGAAACATGAAAGAACCACTTTTTTTAGAGGGTTTGGGTGGGACGTCTCTAAGGACTCATCCCTTTCCTCTTTTTTTTCTTTTTTTTTATAGCCAGTAGACATTGAACACATCACAGCTGTGAACCATTATTTGCTTCTTTCTAGTCAGTTGTGGCTTATATTAGAGGGAGGAACATTCTCAATCTAGAAAGCATTTGATTGGTCAGAAAACTGTATAGTGCAGGATGAGTCATCACTATTTTCAATGTGTATAAATGAGTTAGAATTGAATTAGCCAATTAAAGTGATATCACATTAATCCAATACTCTTTTTGCAATTTGTTTTAAATATTTTAAATATGAGGGAAGAACCAAATAGTAAACTTGATTAAGGTATTTATCTGAAAAAAAATGATTTGGAAGAAAAGACAAACTGCAGCTACCGTTTTTTATTTTACTTTGCAAAAAAAGCATTGAAAAACAAAAAGCTCGCAGGAAAAAACACAAATTGACTACAACATAATCAGTTATTAATATTTGGTTGGTTCTCTCTTGCTTTTGCATGTGTTCATCATTTCTTTGTATGACAGCATGACCAAAAATTATGTCAGCACAATTTGTCATGTTTCATTGCGTTATCACAAATAAAATAATCGACTCCAAGCACAACTACGCAATTTGCTCACAAAATATTTAACACATTTTTAAGAATATTTGAATGAAGGGTGGGGTCGTCAATTTTCCTGGTCACTACTCTACTGTACGTTGTGTGTATGAAAATGTTTATGGGTAAAAATATAAAATGTATTATTAAAAACTATATTTAGAGTAGTTATATGATTTTCTTTAAATCTAATTTCATACTAAATTTAGGTTCAAGAACTGAAATGAAATTTAAAGGCTTCACTAGCCTGATTTTATTCTCAATGCTGAACATTTAGCATACCACTATTGTACATGTGCTACAATTGCATTTGTAGAACAGAAATTCAATGGATTCAATGGTAGAAAATCTGTTGATGTAAAACTAGTCATGTAAACATATATAGAGAAGCTATAGAGAAGGTTACTGCCATTATTTCTGCCAAAATGTTTTTTTTTTTTTTTTTCATTTTAAGCTTACAGTTGATTATTTATATTTTAAAAAATATGTAGTTTCGTGTAAAATCAAAGTGTAGCAAATAATTTTTTCATGCCAAACTTCTCTGGCCCTCAAGCCATTGGGTTAAACATCAGTTCTGTTTATCATATCACAGAAATGTGCAGGACAACTGCTGTTTACGCTCTCTCTACATCGACTTCAAGAAGGATCTGGGCTGGAGGTGGATCCACGAACCGAAAGGTTATAACGCCAACTTCTGTGCAGGAGCCTGTCCGTATCTGTGGAGCGCGGACACTCAACACAGCAATGTAAGACAGATTTCAGCTGCTTTTGCAACTCAGCGACTGGTTAGGATGAACACTTGTACAAGTTATTGCCTGTGTCGGATTGGGATGATTCTAGATGTAAAGCTTCTAGGTGCTGAAGACAACAGATTAATATAAATAGTCTTAATAACTGCTTTTTATGTCCTGTTTCAGATCCTTGGCCTCTATAACACCATTAATCCAGAAGCGTCTGCATCTCCTTGCTGTGTGTCTCAGGATCTGGAACCCCTCACAATCCTTTACTACATCGGCAAAACCCCCAAAATTGAACAGCTCTCCAACATGATTGTCAAGTCCTGCAAGTGCAGCTAGGAACCGATTAACTCAATTACCAAGAACACACATCCACACAAACAAACACACAATAATTTAAACCCAATCACAAACATGCTGGGCAGGGAGTCAAGGTACAACAGAGTAATTCCTACAGAATAGTTCCTACAAGAAATACAGACCATCAAAAACTCTCCAAAACCAAGATGATACGTAAAAACACATATCTGAATGGTGTGTGGATGTGTGAACTTGTGCTGGAAACAGCCCTGTCGGCATGTGTCACATCACCCACTCATCACTCTATGGATGTGAGTTTGGCAAACACTGGAAGTTTGTTATAGGTGTCTATATGTGAAGCAAGCGGAAGAAAAATCCCTTGTTCCATTTATTTCAAACAAACACTTTTTTCTTTTTTTTTTCTTTTTTTTGTCATTGTTGTTTTGTTTCCCCTCAATTCAGATATTGTTTGCTTGAATATTTGATCATATTTAAAACCCATGATATTGTTCACCAATTCTGGAAAGGTGGAAAGTTCTGACAAGCATTTGTCTCAAACTGTGTTGCTGCCACAAATGAACTCTATGTCTGGCGCGGACTAAACCGTTTTTACAAGGGGTTAGAGTTGGCGACTGACAGATGAAATCATTTTAAAGTTAATGCACGCCTCAGAAAGACAAAGTTTTACCACCTTACATGGTGTAAAAAAGGCCAAGACCAACAAGTCATGTTGCTCCAAGCAGCCAATCACGTTTTGATCCATTGCGAACAGTCATTTAGGTCAGAAACATTCTCTACACAACTGCAGTCTTGAATGACTGCCATTCACACTACCATTGCACACTCTTGCATTATTGTGGCAGCAACAAATATATTTTCCATCAAATGTCTGTGCCATTAAGCCAAATGTTTTATCATGCAGATAGCTAGATATAAACATGTTGACAGTGCCAAGCAAGATTCTCTTCAAATTGTTGTTCCGGCATGAGACTTATTGATCTGAAAGAGAAAAGTGACTAGAAGTTTATGCAAAAAGATGGCATTTCTGAAAAGAATGACCATGACTTTTTGATACTCACCACGCAGAGCTATACCAGAGCATATAGTGCCTGGTTAAACTGGAATAGGGGTGGTTAGTGAACAAAACGCTGGTTTTGCGCTGAAATACGCCACGCAAAAGTGGCAACTTTGTGAATTCAACCCTTGGTCCCTTATTACAGAGTGAGTGCAGCTATGATGTCAGCAACTCAGCAGTGTTGAAAGGAAGTGATGTCTAGTAATGAAATAGGTATGTTTACATGCACTAATTTTCATCAATCGAATGGATCAAATCCGATTTCATATTCTAAAAGTTCCCTAATCCAATCCACATATTCATTTACATTCGTGTGTATTCCATATTCCAAACAAAACTTCACGTGACTAGACTTACCCCAAGTAAAAGTTTTTTGCCTTAATGACATGTAAATAGTGACCAGTTCGGAAGACGTGAGAAGTCATGCCTCGCATGTAAATGTAGCTATTAATGTGAGAAGAGTTGTGTCAGTAAGTAAGTAGTAAAGGATGAAGAATGTGAACAGACATGTAATGGACAGGTCGTGTAAGTGAGAGACAGTATCCCCAGTTCATCCTTTTGAACATGTTGTGCAGAGGCCAGCTTGACAAATGCACTGCAGCAGCCGCGGACGCTGACGTCGACGTCCATAGCGTTTTCTTGGAGAAATGTTTTATACACATCTCAAAGTGTCTTCCTGAATTTGTGATTTTGTTTTCTCTCAGAGAAAGTGATCCTTTGTTATGAAGAATTGCACTGACTATTTTATTTCTACAATTTTTTATTATTATTATTATTATTTGTAACTATTGTTTGCTGGTTTTTATTCGTAGTTATAGCTTCACCCACATAACATGAGCTGATGATGTGAGTAGCTTCCAAGTGGAGGTTCACCTTCTAAGTCCTTATCTTAACCAGAATTAGAGAAACTGGTGCCAGATCAGTTTAAAAGAGAAACGTTGACTCATGCCCAGGATTTTTAGGTGACACTTATTTTATTTGTATTAGGGCAAGAATGCCATTGGATTTCCTGCAGACACAGGAAGCAGAAGGAGACACCAGCATTGTCACACTAGAGCTGTTTATTGTTATTGTTGTCTATGATGATGATGATGATGTCGATATTGTTGACCCACTATGATGTATTGTAACACAATAATGTTGTGGTGCTCTAGTGGTAAATAAATTATTTAAGTGACAAGGGACGGTGTGTGTGCTCTTGTTTGGATTATATTTTTTCTTTCATTTTCTATTCAGACGAGTTAAATATATATAGAATTAAACTTAGAAGAAAATTAAACTTATTTTTAGGACCATAAAGAATATTTAATATATGCTATATTCAAGCATTCTTTATGGTCTCCTAAAAATAAGTTTTATATTCTTTAATAATCCTCTGCTAACATAAACAGACTACATTACACTGCCTTATGATGAAAGCTTAAACATTTAATTCCATTTGTTTATTTAACTTACATACTGCGTGGGCAAGTCGAAATAAACTACAGTACAAACCCTTGCGCTTATTCTGACGATGCTCTGATACTGTATTTCCTCCCAATGGCCCTTAAACTCTGGAGGCTTGCCAGGCTCATTAGCCGAGAGTTTGTGGTTCCTTATTTAGGAGTGAGACTCGAGCAGCAGAAAGCTCTGGAGACTGTCAATCTGGAATTAGGTTTGGATTGATTAAGACTCAACATTCTACAGATAAATGCTCTGCAAACGGATGATGAAACACATATAGGCTGTGTGAAAATCGCTGGTTTTTACCAAGTTCTTGGGACTGGCGTTTTCAGTCGGATGTCATCTTGGTACTTCACAAGGGTCTTTCATAATTTGACACAGCAGTGCAAACTCTGACATAGGACACAATTATAAACATTAGTTTGCGAAATTTATTCCACTATGTGTGGGAATATTTCTGGGTAAAAATACTGATAAGTCAGATTATTTGTAAAGATTTATATATATATATATATCTAATCGAATCCTTTCTAATTACCTGCTCTTGAAAAAAAAATATCCTGGGGTTTCTCAATGGATATAAGATATGAATTCATGTCTTACCTTATGGATTACTTTTATGAAAAACAAACTTTTGGTTTATTTGGAAAGTGTTTAACTTTTAAGAACACCTTGATGATAACTCAAATTTACTTGATAGACAGAGTATAAAAAAAATAAAGAGGTTAATTGTCACACAATGGGTTGCAAACATGTAAATAAAGGCTGGATTTATTTACAAGCACTCATTTATTTTAAGCAGAATACACTCAATTACACTTCTCAAGAAATCGTGGAATAAAAACAGAAAACTGAACAACCACAGTTTAGACAAGATTAGGCCAAGAACAACTGAAAATCAGGACTATATATACTCAAACCAATCAAAAAGCAAGAAACAGGCATTACAACTTAATTAAACATTTAACAACTATGGCAACAAATGAAAACAAGGAAACAGAACATCTCTGGGTTATGTATATAACCCAGTTCTCATGGAGAGCCTTCCAGGAGAGACACCAGGTCTGCAAACCATACTCATACATGCCTGCCGGAATGCGGCTACCAGAATCAACTGCAACTTTTTCTGACAGACCCTCACCAAAACTCCCGGAAGCAGAGCAATCTGAGGAAAGGCATCCATGGCATCCAGTCCCGGAGTAGCTGGAGGATGGTGAGAGAACCAAAGGGGACAGTGGGTTGACTCCTCTGAGGTAAACAAGTCCACTTCCGCCTGGCCAAACTTCTGCAATATGGGCTCCACTATTTAAGGGTGGATTTACCAATCCCCGGGCCTCAGCCCTTGCCTCGACAGGACGTCTGCTCCCAAAATAGAGGTGTCCGGGGATGTACACTACCCTCAGGGTGAGCAGTTTGCTATCCGTAGCAGGGCGTGCTGTGCCAGCCTGAACAGGGGGCACAAACAGAAGCCGCACTTGTGATTTATATAGGCAATTACACACTTGTCCTTACACACCAACACATAATAACACCAGAGATCTGGGAGAAATAGATACAAAGCTAGAAAAATAGCTCTCTTCTCCAGGCCTTTGATGTGCCAGGAGAGACGAGGCCCCCCCGAAGACCTTGAGCAGCGCTTCTATTCACGACAGAGCCCCAGCCTTTGAGGGAGGTGTCAGTCATGATTAACTGGCTAAGGTAACATGCCCCCAGGATGTGGACCCTCCACAGGAGTGAAAACGAGAATTCCTCCACATAGAAAGGGCATAAAGCCCTCAGTGCGTGAGCCAATCTAAAATGGCATCATTTGTAGTGCTGGACCTGGTGAGGGATAAACTGCCATAACACCTCGGATTGTTTATTCGCCACCTGAAACCTGTCAACGACTGCCTCTCCTTAGCCACCATGCAGCCATAGAATGGTCAATAGCAAGGGGCGACTGCATATTGGCACGGAGAGACAAATTTGTTGCTCTGCGGAGCTATTTATCCACATCTGGGCTAAGGCCCTTGTCTGTGTCGAGTTCTCTGAGCAGGTCAGCCTGGTAAGCCTGTAACACAGCCATGGTGTGCAGGGACCCACCAGTCTGACCTGCTGCCTCATAAGCCTTGCCAACTAAAGACAATGTAACTCTGCATGGCTTTTGAGGGCAAGGCTGGCCTCTTTAAAGACGAAGCAGATGCGGGAGAGAGATAGCCCGCAAGCATCTTTTCTATAGACTTATGTACAGTGAACCCAGATGACAACTGCCCGCTGGTCGCACTCGACTCATAAACCTCCCTCTATGTCTAGTTCCTTTAATCTAGACCCCCCTGAGAGCAGAGTGAGCTTCCAACTCCTGGGTGGGACCCACGGAGTCTGTAGATAAAGCGAGAGAAAGGGCAGCGCCCGTCTCACGCTCCTGTAACAGCGCCATCTGTGAGCTCCATGATCGAATTAGACGCTCTGCCTCGGCAGATCTGGGACCCGAACCACGGGGGGGCAGATATAAAATTCCCTTTATCGTCAAAGAGGGTGAGGCACGAGGGGAGCTTCCTGACTGTAAAACACTCACAGTGAGGGCAATCAGCTCCCTCGAGAGCACATAACTCGTGTCCTTCAGCCCCATGAATAGAGCGGGAGGCACTGTGAAACACATCTCCTAAACTTAGACATAGTTTTTCTGGTAAAACTTCACAATAAGGTTCTTTAGTTAACATTAGTTAATGTATAATTAACTAACATGAACTTACCATGAGCAATCCATTTGTTACTGAATTTGTTAATCTTTGTTACAGTTATTTAATAAAAATACAGCTGTTCATTGTTAGTTCATGTTAGTTCACATTGCATTAACTAACGTTAACAAGATTTTAATAATGTATTAGTAAATGTTGGCATTAACATTAACAAAGATTAATAAATACTGTATACGTGCAGTGCATTATTAGTTCATGTTAACTAATGTAGTTAACTAATGTTAACTAGCGAACCTTATTGTAAAGTGTTATCGTTTTTCTTTTCTTTTTTTCCTCCTGTTTTAAGTCAGACATACAGTTTGCATACACAGTAACAGACAGACAAAGTGGCTTCTGAAGACAAGAAGCTGGTGATCCTTGCCAGATATTATTTATAGAATTGATTACGCAGTTTTGCATCACCTGAGTTGATCCTAGGCCAATAGCTTGGCATGTACTACTTTTTGCCGGTCATTTACATAACAGCATTTTGTAAATTTTTAGTAAATTTTTAAAGCTGCATTACAAAATGACAAATTCCTAAAACAATCAGTCCTTCAAGTCCCATTACAGTCCCAGTTTAAGGTCCTTTCCTAATCCTTTTCCACTTTTCTACTACAGATTAATGATGGCAAAAGGTTTGGGACAAGCTGTTTTGCAGCTTATTTTCAATAAATGTCCTTCTTAGATTAGGGGGGACATTTTTGGTTCTGAACGTCACTATGTTTTATACTACAATGAAGTAATTTCAAATGATCAATGACATATCGATTCCTCATGCTATAAACTTTGTTTGCTAATAAGCTGACTTTCACTCATCCCAACAGGGTGTGCAAACACAGAACTGATGTGCAACTAGCTCAGATGTGGCTTTGTGTTTTTTTTGGACTCTTTAGTGCAAGGTCCCTTTCTTTAAATGTGGCTTACTCAATTAGCTGCATTTTTCAAGATAACCTGGAATAAAGATGCATAAACCAAGATGTTCCATTCTTTTGAAGCAAACTTAAATTGACCAAGCTAAATAAATAGGGCTAAAGCCAAAACATACTTTATGCTAGGAAGCAAATGGAGATAGAAATGGTTCGCTGATAGAAATGTGCAAGTGCACTGTGCTGTTGTACAGACGTTATTAAAGGTCACAAATCTAATTTCTCAATTCTTTCAAATGTATGTGCTAGGTTGTTTTTTATTCAGGTAGCTAGATATAAATGTGTTGACAACTTGCTCAGCAGGATTCTCTTCAAACTGTTTCTCCATGCAAACCCAAAAGGGAGCTCAGTTGTATTGACTATCCACTTTTAGTCTACTTCAAATCTTAAAAGTATATATTTTTAAAAACTATACTTGCAGATAATATTATTGATATAAAAGGCCACTTAAGAGTACTTAGAGTACACTAAGTGTACTGTTTTTTAACACATTTTAGTGCACTTTATAATCATGTCAAATTAAAAGTGTTACCTTCCAGTACATTTTAAATCGTTACGTTTCAATCATTAACAATGCTTTGTCATTGTAGCGAGCAGGACGAGGCCGAGGGATGTGAGAGAATGGCGCGAGGCCTGTGGCGTGAGTGATAATGAATGACACCTGTGAGACGCACCGGTCTTGCATCTCTCATGGAGGAGCGGATGTCACGGTATAGTTGTGGAAAGGAGAGCGAGGACTCAAATGCAGAGAATGAGTATTTATTTAAGACAGAAAAAAAATGCAGGTATAACAAAAACAAAGCAGGCACGAAACAGGTCATTACTCATAACACGGGTGAACATCAATAACGAACAAGCACACGACTACAAACACAGGGTGACTAAATAGGGAACAAACAAGGAGGGTAACAAACAAGGCAGGTGGGAAAGATTAATTCATTATCAGGAAACGAGATGGGAGATGGGCTAGACAATTGACAGGAGAGCACATAGCACAATGAATACAAGACAAGCCATGTGCTCACAACAGACCAGACTAAACACAAACAGATGACAAACCAGGAGTCTCACAGCTCTGTCACTAAACCCAGAGAAGACACAGATAAGGGTGACAGAACTTTGACAGCGGAAGCATAAAAGGAGGAGCGAAGACGTTGAAGATCGAGAGAGGAACAGGCCTGATTTTATGTCGTGTTTTATGTCTGTTTTGGGTAGCCAGCAGTCGTCCGCGAGGGACTGCTGGCGGTTCCTTTTGTTTTTGTATTTGTTTTATTTTGAAAATTAAAGTCTTTAAATGTTCGCCGGTTCCTGCCTCCTTCTTCCCTGAATCATTATTACAGTCATCCTTTAAAGTACACTATAGCATTTACTAAAATCGCATGTAATGCACTTGATTATAATTTTAACTGCATTGTGTTGTATGAAATTACATTTAAAGTTAATATATAAATATGTACTTAAGTCATACTTAAGTGGCTCAAAAAACACTCAAAATTTCAGCTAATTGAATTTTATATACATTTTCATTTAATTGTAAATAACATGCAAATAATTGTTCAAAAACATTACATTGAGGACACACTAAAGTATATTATTTCAATGATAAGTACTCTTTTTAAAAGTATGCTAAAGTGTACTTCTTTTCCACACGGGAATATAGTTGCTAATACACAAATGACTGGACTGGATCGACTCCATTCCTAGAGTTTCCGAACAAATGGGTTTTTGGGGGTTTGGACTGGTGGGAGAGTGAACCCGAAGTTACCCCGTGAGTCAGTTCTAGAGCTCCTCCTGTCCGATTTTAAGGGAAAATCAGGTCCATCTGAGAAGTCAAATGGTATTCTTAGGTGCGCCGAATAAACACCACAGACACAGTGTCAGAGTAAAACTATATTCAAAATAAGATACACTGGTGTTTTGCCAGATGAGAAGTTTATTCTATGTATCATCTTTTTACTACTTTAATTCATTTCACTCTAATTCTCTTTTAATTCCTTTTATAACTGTTTTAATTTCCCTTGCTTTTATTTTGTTTATTTTCTATGCAAAGCTCTTTGAATTGCCGTAGTGTGATTATTTTTAATTCCTTTTTATGTAAAGCATTTTGAATAACTTTTATCCTTGCTTTTATTTTGTGATTATTTTTATTCCTTTCTATGTAAAGCACTTTGAATTGCCGTAGTGTATGAAATGTGCTATATAAATAAACTTGCCTTGCATTGCATAATTGTATTACTTTATAAATTGAACTATGCACAGGTTCATATTTTTACTTTCTCACACTGTCTTGTAGAGAACAAAAACACTTTTTCCTTTTATCACTTCTCAGTTTCTCTCATCGACTCCTTGCTCCCTGCTTTCATTTTATCAAGTGTTCATGTGCACACACACACACACACACACACAAACACACACACACACACACACACACACACACACACACACACACACACACACACACACACACACACACACACACACACACACACACACACACACACACACACAGAGCTCATGTAATCCAGCAGGAGAGGTTTGAGGTGAAAAGGTCTCTGGTCCCTTGGGATCTGAATGTTTTGGGGATACAGTGATTCAGCCACAGCTGGCTGCACACAACAATATGAAATTAGTGAGAAGCATTTGCAGTGGTGATGTCAGCACTAAACCATGCAGGGACCCCATTAGCACACAGAGGAATTTTGAGACTACTTGTCAAAGGCTGTTTGTGTGTCCATTCATGCAGAGAGAAAAAAATAAGAGGAAAGCAACGTTCCTCTTGTCTCAAATGTTTGTATGAAAAATGCAAAGTATTCCTTTGATGCCGTGTTGACATCTGTCTCTAGTGCTATTGGCCTGTCTCATGTGTGTCAACACTAATTGCCCTGCAGACAGAGGCTTGTATTGCATCTGTAATTACACAGGAAAGCCTGTTCCTTTGAGCTGTGGATTAGTAACTCTTTGTGTTAGCATTGAAAAGGGGCACGAAGGCAGTCCGGGTGAAGCATCACACAGAATCCGAGTACAAAGTGTTCCTCCACTCAACCCTTCCCTTCAGTTTGACAGGCGTCTTGGAGATGTCATGATAGAGAGAGATCTGTGGATATTCAATCCCTGCAGCGCCGGTCTGCCTGGCGACGGGGCCAGACTCTGGACCCCCGTTACCCTCACACAACATATACGGTCATATTGAATGCAGCCTAAAGCGTGGGAGGAATGAGGACAAACACAGTTGAAGAAGGGTGGGGATGTATTTATAGCACATACTCGAGGCTAAGTGAGGAGATGGGGTGGTCTGTATCAATCCCTCTGGGAAAAAAGACGATGTGCTGGAGTCATTAGTCCCCTTTTCACAAAGTTGGTGCTCAGTTGGGAACTGTTGCATGCATTTCCACTTCAGAAAAAGTCTTTATGAGCCAGTAAAACTGGCTCTGCAATAGAAAATGCTTTAGATGTTCCTGAACACTCATGTTAAAATCTCTTTATTCCAAACTTATTTGCATTTCTTTGTTTTGTGGAATGCAGTTGAAGCTATATTGAAGAATGTCTGATTTTTGTCCAATGGACAAAATTTAGTTTGGACCCTAAAATTCTTCAAAAAAATGTATCTCGGTTATTGCAGAAAAACTGTTTGTACCCGTTTAGAACAAGGGTTGGAACAACGTGATGGTGAGTATAGGTGCGTTCCATTCGACAGGGTCCCTACACAAGTGTTCACTGCTCCCTACTCCCTGAGCACGATATATCAGTTGAAGTGGACTTCACTGACAATAATCGCTCATTTGGAATGCTCTGCAAACGTAATCAAAGAAAGTTAACGATGGGGTCGCACAGATTATGATATTAACATAAATAGAAATAGATATAGGCTTACATTAATATGTTGATTTAATTTAATATCACATTTAAAATATATACACTATACAATAAAACATTAAGTAGCCTACTAAATATAATGAAAAACTTTTAGACTTAATTGACTATTGCTGCTATTACTTGACTATTAACAGAACTGAAACTCTGTTGTAAGTATCATGCAATTTGAAAATAAACTTTTTTATTTGGTTAACTTCACAAACTAGCTAAGCTGGCTACATTCACTGAGGTAAATTATGATAATCGTTTATAAATAAAGTCCCTAGGATAATAAAAAAATAGTATATGTAAATGTAATATTCACCCCAATAACCGTTAAAAATACTGTAATTTGTATAATAATGACAACATTTATGAATACTTACACACATACGTAAACTCCTCCATCGTTATTTATGACCGCTCTGACTGGTGATGACGTGGTGCACAAGGACAGATGGGTGATCATCGCTCTCCACTTCCTGTGAAGTGATGTATCGATGTTCCCTTATTGCCGTTGGCAGTGCCCTTCGAACTGAATGATTGGAATCTCACTTAAGATGGCGAAATACCCTGTGAAGTCACCTTCACAGTCCACTTACGGTTGAATGGAACGCACCTTATGCCATTATTATTTTTTTTTCGTCGGAGTGGGGGGACTACATTAATACAACCACCATGTTAACACATGAGGAACCTAAGCCCATACTTATCTATTTACTAATAGGTAACAATTTACAATAAGGTATAATTTGTTATTTTTAAAGCATTTAATAACCTTTGTTAATTTAAGTAAAAATATAATTGTTCATTGTTTTTTTACAGTGCATTAATAAATGTTAACAAATACAACTTTTGTGTTTAAAAACGGGTTACATTTTATTTCCATAGTCCACTTTAGATATTCTACTAGCTATAAGTAACTTTAGTAACTTTACTTTTAGTGACTACAGTAGTGGCCAAAAGTGAGGTCCATCCTAGGAAAATTGACATCTTCACCCTCTATTCAAAGATTATTAAAAATGTGTTAAAGATTTTTTTATGCATATTGTGTAGTTGTTCTTGGAGACAATTTTTTTTATGTGTGATAACACAATGAATCATGCCAATTTGTGCAGAAATAGTTTTGGGCCAGGCTGTCATATAAATAAATTTTGAACACAGGCAAAAAACAACAACAAAAATTATTTTGCAGCAAAGTGTGGTCTAGCAACTCTCCGTTGGCATTCGAGCTGGAAAAACCAAACTCTGGTCAGGCCAATCACATTGTGAATAGAGTTGGCTCTAACGGCAGAGTTGTAACGGTTCCGCGTGATTTCCATAGGTGATCTCCCTCTGCTACTTGAAAACAAAGCAGATGCTGCTGGCGAACAGCGGTCTTTCGAATCGGCTTTGGCCGCGACTCTGGATGACTTGGAGTTAAGAGAACGTCACTTAAGTCATTCTTAAAAAAGAAAGATGTGTTCGGAGTTTTGACAACCGGATACGGCAAAAGTTTAATGTATCAACTAGCTCCTCTGGTGGAAAAACGCATGGGACTCACTCAGCCAAAACCGTTCGTTGCTCTGGTTGGTTGTAGTGCTGTCCTATTGAGTGCAGAGGGAATTTGAAAGACAACTGTTTATCCCGCCCCTCGGATTGAGGTATGCCAATTGTGAGTTCCCAGACCTAACATCTTGATGTAGGTCTGGCTTGCCAGGCTAACTGTGCGCCTCAAAGCAATGAGAATTAATACGGAGAAATTAACCCAACAGACATGAGTTCCTGGGGTTGAGTCCATATCCAGACTGTAAAACTTTATGAATGTGTGCGGGGAGGACCAGACTGCCACCCCACAAACATCTTGCAATGATGCACCTTTAGCTAGCACATTAAAGGCGCCACTACAAGTAGAATGACCCCTGATACCTTGAGGCGAAGCCATACTGCATGCCTCTTAGGCAAAGTCAAAATCATCAACTATCTAATCTGCTCAGAGATGGGAGAACCTCTCCCACGGCCTTCAAAGCAGACCAGCAACTGATAGGATTAATGCCACAAACCTGAGAGGTCAACGTAAATCCTCAGTGCTCTGACTCAAAAGGTGAAGCGTTTCTTGCTCCAGCAATTCAAAAGGCAGGTAGGAAAAGGCTAGAAGGACGACCAGATGGACTGTTGAAAATGGCACCTTTGGAACGTATCCCAGCTTCGGGTGCAATATGACCTAAACTAGTCCAGGGTCAAAGTCTAGACAGGAAGGGGGAACTGACAAGGCCTGCAAATATCCTACCCTATTTAATGAAGTTTATTCTAATAGCAGAGCCTCCTTGAGAGTCAGAAACGTCTCTGATGCTGACTCCAGCGGCTTGAATGGGGCCTCTGATAACCAGGACTATAGAAAGATCCCAGGAAGGAACTCACAGTTTGCAGATAGGCCTCAGTCGTCTGGCTATAGACTCTGTTAATCCAGGACTATTGAAAGATCCCAGGAAGGAACTCGCAGTTTGCAGATAGGCCTCAGTCGTCTGGCACCATGAAGAAAGCGACATATCAGAGGATGCCTCCTTACAGCAGATGATACAGCCGTGTACACATTAAGGATAGCAGAGGATAAACCATCCTGAAAAGCACTTCAGTAAAAACTCCATTACTGAACCACTGAACTGGGCAGTGGACTGGGTTAGATTTGTACCTTTTGCCCCATGACTCAGAGAGACCACTTCAGGGCATACAGTTCCGTAGTGGACGGAGCCTCATTATTCAGAATGGTCTGTCTCAACAACCTCGGTTGAGAGACCTAAATCTACGAGCTGGTAGCCCTCAGGGGCCAAACCCACAGCTTCCATATCTTGAGCCGGGAATGAAGGATTGCGCCCCGAGCCTGGGAGAGAAGGTTGGAACCTGGTTGGAATCTCCCACGGAGAGCCTTCCAGGAGATATAATAGGTCTAAGAACCATACTCTGGCTGACCAGAACAGAACAACTACCAATAGGCAAGCTCTGTCCTAACAAACTCTGGCTTCGAGAGAAAGGTGTACAGACGTAGCTTCGGCCACGCCTGTACCATAGCATCCAGCCCTGATAGAAGGTATGAGGGAGAACCACAGAGGACAGCGGGTTGATTCCTCGGAGGCGACCAGATCTACATCCACTTTGCTGAACTTTTGCCACTGGATTTGCACCACTACTTCTAGGTAAAGTCTCATTCCCCAGGCCTCAGCCTCTGCCTTGATAGGATGTCTGATCCCACATTCATGTGCCCTGGAATGTAAACTGCACTCAGAGACAACAGTGTGCCTTGAGCACAGAGCAGAATCTGCTGCACCAACCTGAACAGGGGGCACAAACACAGACCATTCTGGTGATTTATTTATGAGACTACCAACGTATTATCAGTCCAAACCAACATGTGGTAACCCCTCAGTTCTGGGAGAAAGTACTTCAAAGCAAGAAATACAGCCTTAATCTCCAGGTAATTTATATATATATATATATATAGAATGGACTCAACTTAAGCAGGAGACAATCATGCCCGCATGGAGGTCGAATCCCATACCACCCCTAATTTGTTAATTAAGTTGACTAGACTGTGCACGCTGCACGCACGTGCAACCTAATTGGACAATTTATAGAAAGACATGGTTTCTTGACATTATTTTGCATGGTGCACTTAATTTGATGTGCTGCTGCTGAAAAGCAGTACAGGAAAAACTGCTTAAAATATTATTTCATACTGGGGTAATTCTAGGGTGTCAGATGGGGTGGCAATGCTTTTTCTTATGTTGGCAGATGCCACCCAATGCCGCCCCAGCCCCTGCCCCTGTCCTTCTTGGAAACTAAAAAGAATTACAGCTGTAGAAGCCTGACTCTCTTAAGGGTAGCATGTTCTATGGCCCTTTTGCCCTTATTTTTACTCCGGAAGGAGCTAGGTCCTGGCTGAGGAGGGCTCGAGGAGGCCTCCAGCTCCTGGCCGGGTGAGCCACAGATGGCACTCTGTGGCAACCATAGGAGTCATTGCACAACCAATGGAGTGGGCCATTTGCTTAGTGGCACAGAGGGCAATGTCTGCGGCCTGGCAGAGTTCCCTGACTGACTTAGAGTCAATAGCCTCACTGGAGTCCAGGTCATTGAGCAGGTTGGCCTAGTACACATGCAGAATAGCCATAGTGTGCAAGGACGCACCAGCCTGACCTTCTGCTTCATAAGCTTATCCCACAAGGCCGGATGTAACTCTGCAAGGCCTCAAGGGCAGTGTGGGTTTCTTTGGTGAAGTCACCGCCACAGGGGAGAGATAGCTTGCGAGTGTCTCTTCGACCCACTGCAATAGAGCATACCCATACTCTCCACGCCCCACGATGGAGGAATAATTTGACATCGAGGGGTAATGATCTCGAGCAAAGTATGGGTTGACCCAAGACCGTGATACCTCAGTATGGAGGTCTGGGAAGAATGGCAGATTCCTACGAGGCTGCTGACTTCCCTCACTAGAGAAGAAGCGATCATCCAGCTTACTACTTAATTTTTTCTCATCCAACCATTCTAATTCATGCTTATCCATATGTGAACCGCATGATTTAACCTGCTGTGCTGCCTGGGTAAGTATGAGGGCAATCGGCTCCCTCGAGAGTCAATCAAACGTGCTCCGGTCCTAAGCAGATGACACATTGACTTGTTTCATCATCCCTGGTGATATAGCCGCCTGTAATTCTTTGAAGCCATTTCTTTACACACAAAGACAATTACACAACTGTAGACAATCTTCTTTTCTTTTTTTCTTTTTTTTACTCCTAACACAGAGAACAAGACTTCCCACTCACATGCAAATAAACGGCATTCTGAAGACAAAGAAGTTGATGACGTGTTTCAGGCATCTATTTATGATGTGCTGCCGCTAAATCACCTTACCACGCTTTTGGCCAATCAATATTTCTGTTTCCCACATGTGCTTCAGACACCGGCTCATGCATAAGCGTTCCCATAGCAAAAACATCATGAGCATTTAGTTCCACTCGAAAAGGAAAATGGATGTCTTAATGTTTAGAGAACATTCATTTTCAAAACCTAATGGGAGCATTAGCATAACATTCTTAGAAAATGTTTTTGCTTGCTGGGACACTGGTCAGAAGTAGAAACACCACAATATATGTTCCAAATCAAATTTTGGGAGGAGCATGTTCATGTCATCCCAGCGATCACAAAGCTACTAGGCTACAAAATATTGAAACTGTCACTGAATCCTTGTTTGCACAACCCTAATCATATCTGTTACACACGTAATGATGAAAAATGCAGTCTGGATTAGAAAATCACCAAAACTGTTGCTATTACTTCTGAAAGAATAATCGTCATTGTGAGATTATCTGTATAGTTCTACACACTGATATATTAGAGCTCTGCTCTACATTAGGCGGTGCACTAAATGCATTTCAGTGTGGGAACTCAATGTCTTTCTCCTGCTGCTGTGAGAAACCTTGCCTGCTACTGAGTGAGAGGAAGTTTAGGCTCCCTGTGGAGCATTCCAGCTTTACATATAAAATATGACCCACCACAGTATAAAATAACAATTAAAACTCAGCAGCCCCTGGAAGTAACCCAGCTTCTCTTGTAGGTGCAGAGAAGCTCAATGTGTTTTGGGTGTATGATGATCATTCATGTTAGTTGTAATAATAGTATTCTGGATTTATTTTTAAAGGGAACCTGACATCTGCAAGCCTGCTTATATTCACAAAAACCTCTATAACAGTCCAGGACTTCACATCTATCAGCTCACTTAATGCGTAAGAATATGTTGAAATTGTTTGTATAAAACTAGTAATCTGAATGATTTACTATACCTTAGTTACTCAGAAAGCCCTATTTTAGATATACTGATCTGTGCCATTTGTTGGTGGAACAGAATTGTGAGATGGAACTCAGAATTCCGAGAGAAAAAATGTCAGAATTGTGAGATATAAAGTTGTAATTACCTCTTTCCGTGGTGGAAACAAGCTTCCATATCTATTTCTCTTTATTTATCTATTTTAATATTCAACAATATTATTGATCTGCCTGCATTGATACTGGACGATGGCATCACTGTTTTCCCCAGAGCTGTTATAAATAAATGAAGTAAATTAATAACTTTTTTTACAACAGAAATGAACCATCAATGAACTTACTTAAGCTGGACTATGTTACTGCTTTCTTCTAGATCTGCTGTACAGCAGAAACAAACTTTGTTGCATTATTTTCCTGTTACCATTGTAAAGCTGCTTTGAAACAATCTGTATTGTAAAAAGCGCTACATAAATAAAGGTGACTTGACTTGACTTGACTTGACTATTTAATTTAGTTAAACTTAAGTTGGCTGAACTTGAATGGTCAAACTGAGGTAGTAACACTCATATTTCCTGGTTATCTATAAAACACACAAGTTACCCAATAAATGTTGTAGTAAACTTTGTCAATTCAAAAGTAATGGACTACTTGCAAATGTCCTCAGGTTCTCTAAGTAAAGACAGCTTATTATGGTGGCTTCTGGAACAGAGCGTTTATGAAGATTGCATCCAGGTCAGAGATCATCTTCCAGATGCAGCCGAACTGCCACTGAGATAAATGTGAATGCTAACAGTTACTTCTCTCTCTAAGTATATGTGCACTCTTAACATGCATTAAATCATCTCATTACTTTATGAACATTTTTTCTAACTGAGGCTAACCCCTACGGCTGCTAGTCTCACCTCTAACTGTGATGAGCAGGTTTATTTGGATGGTCTCAGGTGAGACATTCCTCATAGCTGTGTCGGTCACCATAAGCTTATTCAGCACATACGCATCCAGTGTGTTTCATCACCTCACGAGAATGAAGCTCTGTTTGTGAGAAAGGTTTCATTCAGTTCATTTTGTTCCTTAAACCTACTGGTCAGGATTAGTTAGCTCCTGGCTTAGATAGTGCAGCAACAGAACATTTAGATTGTCAAACTGGTCAACTGGTATGGCATTTATGGTGATGCTGGTTTACCAAGGTCAAGCTAGTTAAGCAACCAGCTAGTTATGCTAGTGACCAGTTAAACTAGTCTCTTTCAGTATGGATACTCTTGACAAAGAGAAGCGTGCTTAATTGTATTGAATATGCACTTTTAGTGTACTTCAAATATTAAAAGAATATAAAAAAATGTACTTGCAGATATATTATATAAATTAAATAAAAGGCCACTTAAGTGTACTTAAAGAGTGCACTTTCTAAATACTTAAGTACTATTTTAAAAGTGCACTTTGTAATTATGTCAAATTAAAAGTTTTACCTTAAAGTACATTATAAAATGTTGTTGTAATAAAAATTGTGCTGCTTTAAAAAAGTATACATATTATTATGTGTTGACTAACATATTAAAGCACATGTACAGTACTTGCTTTTAACTAGTGTGTGATTTAATGTTACATTTAAAGTGAATAATAATAATAATAATAATAAATTGAATTTACATAGCGCTTTTCACAAACTCAAAGTCGCTTTACATGGCAGGTAGATAATAAAAACAATACAAAACAAAACAGAACAAAAAAACTAAACAAAATTCAGGCACAGATGAAAGTGGAGGGGGCGTGAGGCTAAGGTTTGGCAGAGGTGAAAAGATAGGTCTTGGGGTGGGACTGGAAGATGGTGAGGGACTAAACACGTAAATTAAAAGCATGATAACAGACAAAGAACATAACTAAGCAGATAGTATAAATACACTGAGAACTAGGGCACAACCGTCTTTAGGGGTTTACAGAGAATGGTCCGAAAAAAGAGAAAATAACCAGTGAGTGGCAGTTCTGTGTGTGAAAACACCTTGTTGATGCCAGAGGTCAGAGGAGAATGACCAGACTGGTTCAGCTGATAGAAAGGCAACAGTGACTCAAATAACCACTCGTTACAACCGAGGTCTGCAGAAGATCATCTCTGCATCGAACCTTGAAGCAAATTTACATTTATATTTACATTTGTTCATTTAGCAGATGCTTTTATCCAAAGCGACTTACAAATGAGAACAATAGGAGCAGTTAAACTAACAATAGGACAACAATATGCAAGTTCCATGACCCTTCCCAGTTTAATCTAACACAGTATGTGAACCATTTATTTTAATTTTATTTTTTTATGAGATGAGCTACAGCAGCAGAAGACACACCGGTTGATCCAATAGAGATTCACATCATGGATGAGCAGCCAACAAATATGCAGTAACTGCGTAATGCTATCATGACAATATGGACCAAAATCTCTGAGAAATGTTTCCAGCTTATTTAAGGCAGTTCTGAAGGCAAAGGAGGGTCCAACACAGTACTTGCAAGGTGTACCTAATAAAGTGGTCGGAGTGTGTTTATATATAAATATATAGTTAGACACGTGTCCTAATAGGAGAAAGCATTTGAGCACATCTATCAGTTCGTGTGGATGAGATGTATTGGTGGAGGGCAGCGAGGTCAGAGCAAGGTAACAATAACCATCACTCCTTTAACCCTGTTGTACCTTGTCTGTGTAAGGAAGCAATTAAATGGCACTCAATCTTGGGTGGTGATGAATGCTTTGTACTCTGGTACCAGTAGGGATCCGAGTGTGACCCGAGGAACCCGCTCAGCTTGTGGTCACGAATGCTGCACCCCGCATCTAAAGATTAATGGTGTATAATGGGACGCACCCAGCTTGCTGAGATTAATAGCACGTAATGACTCGCGCCAGCTTCCAAGATTAATGGCACATAATGGTTTGCTTTGCTGGGCGTAATCGAGCTGTCAGGGGTGGCTTTGAGAAATTGCAGAGCTAACATCATTTTTCACATGTCCCTAAAAAGTCCTCCACAGCTCTGATAATTCCCAAGTTTGCCAGGCCTCTGGGGAACTGGTGCACCTCTGCTGTGTCTCAAGAGCTTCAAGACCTTCAGCCTTTCCTGCTGTGTGTTTGAGTGTGTGCTGTTAATCTTGCACATATTTGTGACTGCAGTTTTAGGACACCCACTCTGACATATTATCTCTGTACACTCTTAAAAACAAAGGTTCCAAAAGAGTGTTTTCACAATGATGCCATAGAAGAACTATTTTTGGTTTCCCAAAGAAACCTTTAGTGAACAGTTCTTAAAAGAACATTTGAATAATAATCTAAAGAACTGTTTTACATTATAAAAAAACTTTGTGGAATGGAAAGCTATCATGGATGTTAAAGGATAACCATCAAGGTTTTTAGTTTTAATAAGAGTGTTAGTCAACAAGTGCATTTCAGACAGCATCCATGCAGTCAAATTAGGCCTCTGAATAGCCGATAACATCTTTTGTGCGCTACGGGCTACAAAAGCAAACAGATGATGTCTCGCTTTTTTGCCATTTTGTGGAAAACACAGTGGCATAAAAAAGGGTGATGGCTGCAAATGACCTCCCAAGTAAATGATTCCTCTCCTTCATCTCCTTGCATCCGCTCCACACAAATAGACAGACCCAATTATAGCTGCCATGAGTCTGCTCTTTACCAAAGGTTTATCTCCATCCCATAAACTACAGCTTGGCTCGTGTTCAACAGCTCTGGCTGTTACATATATGGGAATCAGCAGAGAAACTTTTGGGAGAGACTGCGGACAATCTGTCCCTGTTGGCTGGCATTACTAGCTCCAGCACGCAAACTCAAACAAAGACGAAAGACACAACCCTGCACACCAAATACACAAATGCATTCATGGAAGTTCATGCAATTACAGCATGCAGAAACACAGAAACTACATGCATGCACATGCTCGACACACTCTAGTCCACAATTTATTCGGTGAGGTCAAGCACATGAAAAAGAACTGAATGCTAGAGCCTCCATGTGAAATGCGATTTTAATTGAATAAAGCATTTCTTGATTTGCTGCCAGGAAACCCAACTGTCCCTGTCCATCAGTTTGACGGGTTTAATCGAGGTTAAACCTGCCAACCCATCCGTGAGCATGTGTGTGTGTGTGTGTGGTGAGTACTCTCTGATGCAGCCCTCCCTCTTATACTAAACAATGTGCTGCCTTTCTCTCTGCCAACATGGATATACTCTAGCAGGCATCTCAACGCCACAGGCTGTGTGCACTGATACCACACTAATGCCCTACAAGAGCAAGATCAAAACAGACCACTGCACAAGCTTAGAGCCCTGGTGGTCTCGTAACTCAGCACACACACAGACAAATACACACTCATTCAAAGTGTTTATCAAATCAGCCAGTAATCTTACATCTGAGGTCAAATCTTTTGGAGCATGACAGGGCCAAGTTAGTTGAGTTTTGTTTTTCTCCCCAGTATCAAAGCTTTGTCCATTGACTTATTAGTGGTGCTTGATAAGGCAAAAATCACTATTAGTACACTTGTGGAATTGTTGTACATTTAGCATACTTTAAAAAAAAGAGTATTTACCACAGAAATAATAAACTTAATGTGCCCCTATTATCCTATTACGTCATTTTAAAGGCTCCTAATTTTTCTCCTACAATAGGTTTACATGCATCCAAGGTCAAAAAACACTTTCATTCTCTCCCATGTTGAATTTCGATATTTGAAGGAGTCGTCAGTAAAATGACGTGTTGTGGGCTGGTCCAGTTGTTTGTCCAACATAGGTAGGCATTATGCAAATGTATTTTCTATTCACATCTCCCTTCACATCTTTTTAATTTATAGTCCTTATCCTTTGAGCGCTGCTGATGACGCTGTGGAGTGACGCTCGAGTGATCAAGTATTCCAATGTATAAAAAAAGCTTTCATTCGATTCCTCCATCCTCATTTTCTTTCCTTGCGTCCTTCTCTCACATCCTACAGGGGGAGGAGCTGAGGCGCTAGGAAAGGAAGCAGGGAAAGGAAACGAGGATGCACAAATAAGAAATGAGAAGCACCCCTGGTCTTGTTGTTCCCTCAGAGAACTCTACTTGACTCCTTTGGGATACCTGTTACCTTCAGTCATCGGCTTCCTTCATCCATTTTCAGTCATCGGCTTTGTTCATCAGTCTTCAGCCTTGATCTCCATATCAGAACCTACATCGGATAAGACTCATTAACTTCAAGATTCATCCAATACTCTACAGTCTTCAGTTACTTACCTGCTTCCATCTCTGTGATATTATACGTCAGCAAATAAAACCTGTTATCCACTTTACCTGTGTGTATCCTTCTGTTACATGACAATGGTAAACTATTATATTTTCATGTAATTTCTATTGTAAGTGATGTATTTAAATATGTTTGTAATTACACAGTTGCAATTTAGTGTATTTAAAATATAAAATGTAATATTGATTAAATAAAATAAGTGTACTTCTTTAAAGCATGACAAAATATTAATACAGAATTATTTTAAAATGTACTTTAACCCTCTGGGGTCCAAGGTGTTTTTGGGGTCCTGGAGGTGTTCTGACATGCTCTGACATTTGTGCTTTTTTCAGTTATTTATAAACATGTTAATGGCAAAGGTGTAAATTCACTCTATATAGCACAAACGGGGCTACCATAATATGTGAGCAAGATGTATGTACATGTTTGTATTTTTGAGAGAATATTGTTTATGCATGGTTATTTAAAAAAAACTAAAACTTAAAGTTTCTGAAATAAGGCCACAAAACACATACTAAATATGTGTCCACAACACTTTTGACTAATGGATTTTTGCTTCAAAATGATCTGAAAATCACCCTGCCAAATCATTCATGTAAAACAATACATTGATTTAAATTTAGTAAAACACTTTTTGTTTGGAAAGGCAATATGCGAAATGGGCGTGACTCATGTATAATGGTCTGATTCACACCTGTGAAGACAAAAGACCTGCTTAATGAGCCTGCATGATAAAACTATTAGTTTGAAATAATTTCAAATGGCACTTTTTAAATTTGTTCTTAAGTGTGTTAAGAAACATTCATGAAAGTACACTCTCTTTAAGTGCACTTAAGTGCCATTTAATTCTAATGTTTATATATTTGAGTACAATTTTTACAAAAAAAACATTTAATTAACGTTCATTTGACTTGAATTAGCCATAACCTAAAAGAAAGTTACTCTTTGTATAGATATACACACGCAAAATGATGATGTTATTACTCTGCACTCAGAATTTTTCACTGTTATGTTTGGTGGTAAATGTTATTGAATACTTCCACATTAGCACATATTCTCTGTTTCCGCCCTAGTCTCATAACTCTCACGCTGTGAGACTGGCCGACTCCAGTGCTGACAGACGCTAGTGGTGCATCATGGGTGGTTTGCTGAGGGTGTAGTACCTGCTGGCTGGCTTCACCGACAGCTGGAGCTGACACTATCTCTCCTCGCAGTGATGTACGGTACCTGTATATCTCGCTGGGTGGTTTGAGAAGGTGAACTCCCAACTCCCCCTCAGGCTGCAGTGACTGACAGGGAGAGAACGCCTCCTGGGCACAGGTGTGAGTGATGGGGGAAGCGCTATTGAATGTGAGGCTGGCAGGATCGTGTGAAAAAAAAAACAAGGTAATGCTTTCACAGGACAGAGATAAAGAAAGAGAGGAGGAACTCAGACAGATACTCTTCTAAACAGCTCATGACTTCACACAGGTTAACTCCTGAGCCATGACTGACACTACAGACGCCTCTCTCATCCATTCTCACCTTTCAGCTAAATTCTGTTTTGTGTAACAGTAGCTTTCAAATGATGATGAGGAGGAATGACAAAACAGCCTTAAAGGGATAGTTTCCCCCAAAATATAAAGTCTGTCATCATTTACCCTCATGTTGCTCTTAACCAGTATGACTGACTTTCTTTCATTGAATGCAAAGGAGAAATTTTTGGTAACAAATATAACCTTGTTGTAATGTGTTAATATTAGTTTAATGCAGTAGTTAACATGAACTAATCTATCTTTCCATATCAAGATGAGAACTTATGCGCAAAATTGGAATAATGCATTAAACATTTGCGAATAAAGCAGTGTTCCATCCAATATACTCAAAAGAACAAAATCATCAATTCCTGGGAAATTGGTGCAAAATATGTGTCATGAAAATGGAAGTTGCTGCAATCGGGGAAGCCACTGTGGCTCTTTTTTTCCTATATCATAAATTACT
The DNA here is from genome assembly GCF_051911475.1 of Siphateles boraxobius. Taxonomy (NCBI): domain Eukaryota; kingdom Metazoa; phylum Chordata; class Actinopteri; order Cypriniformes; family Leuciscidae; genus Siphateles; species Siphateles boraxobius. The sequence goes on along the minus strand of NW_027508722.1, from coordinate 2,746,632 downwards.
GTAAAAAAATGGCAATTACACATTATATCTTTTGGGATTGCATTTTTGGGAATGCAATCATGTGAGACGCTTCTGGGAGATCGTTATACCAAATCATTCTGATGACAAACTTTGGGTCAGGCATTTCAGAATGATCAAACCAGCATTTGAGATGCTGTGCAATGAAATTGGTCTGCTGGTTAGTCCAGTTATCCAATCACATCCACTCTTGAGTTTTTTTGTTGCGCATCGATGAAATAAGGCAAGTGTATTATCATCATAGTTTATGTGCATGGCTTATTATTGGATAAAAAATGTATCCGCCTCAATTGAGCGCATATGTTTTTATGCACATTTTTAGAATTTAAATGCGCATCTTGGCATTTCTATCCAGCGATACAATAGAACACAGATACTGAGAACTATTTCTAAAGCATTTATTAATCTATTTTAATAGTAATTTCAACATTTACTGATAATTTATTCAAATCAAAAATTAAATCAAAACTTTAATTAACATGAAATAACAATGAACAGCTGTATTTTTAGTAACCAATTTTAACAAAGATTAATAAATACTACAACAAATAAATCGCTCATTGTTACTTAATGTTAAATTAGCAATAATATTAGTACTTTATTTTAAAACCTTACTACAATTTTAAAGAATGTGTTGGTTTGTCCGTAATAACGTATTGTTAAGGTTGAACTGAAAGTGAAAGTGACAACTTTTCTACAATTTCTAATCATAGTAAACAAGACAATGGGAAAATAAAAATCCTAACTACATGACTTAACTCAAAACTTCCAGATAAACCTGGAAAAGGGATCTAGTCATTTTGTTTTTTAGAGAGGAATCTTTTTTTACCGGTCAGAGGTTTCTCTTTCATAGCTTATGAAGCTTGGATAATTTACACCTGTCAAAAAGTGGGCTCAATTGTATTGAATGTGCACTTGTAAGGTACTTAAAATCTTAAAAGTATAATATATAGTCTTACATTTATATATAATAAGATGATATAATATTAAAGGGGTCATGGATTGAGAAATACAATTTTCTTTGATCTTTTGACATGTAAAAGTTTATTGTACAATTAAAACATCCTGTAAGTTTCAGAACTCAAAACTTCCTCATTAGTCTAAAATCAGCGTTTATATTGAAACCAAGCTTGAAAAATTACTCACTTCATAATATTGCAACGAAAGACTGCCTCTGCAGAATTGATCAACGTCTATTTCTTCATCATCGCATCTTTGGCCCCCCATCGCTTCTTTTGGTGTGTTAGTGAGATGAGAAGAGAGATACAGGATTACTGGACTAAAAATAACATCGCCTTCTAAAGGATCCTAATGCTAGGAAAGTGGTTATTTTCAAAAATGTCTCAGTAGAGCATTATTTATGTGTGTTTGGTACATTTCCCTGTGAATTCTTTGGTATATCAGTAGCAAGATATGTGCCCAACAGTAATGCCACAACATGTAAGTAACAGTGGTAATTCTAATGCCTGATCTGTGACTAAACGCTCAACTTTACATTGTTTCTCAAAATAGTATATAAATAATCTGTTATTTAAATTGAGATTAAATGATAGAAAGCGATCAAAGAACGCTCACTTTAGATTCGCTGTATCTGTCAATCAAACAGTGTGTGTTTATCATTGACTGAGTTCTGGACTCCCGTTATAATCAATGACGCTGTCTACACTGCACAATGAGTCTCTTATTTACATCGTTTTTGCACTGTTAGTTATGATGAAAGCATTAGTGAGATTGTAGAAATCAAGTTGCATTGACGAGATCACTGCATTCATGTCTGTCACTGGCTATCGCTGCAAACATTCATCTGACAGAAGTAGATCTAAATATAATGCTATAATCAACACTTTTCACGATTAGTTAATCTCGACAGCTGTAATAGTAAAAACATAATAAAAGTGTTCAATAGAGTTCGACATGGAATACTTTACGTGGGTGTTTACGTTGAAGTCTCACAGCAGACGCCCCTTCCAACAGAGGGTTCAAATGAAATATCTAACTTTTTAAAAAGAAAATAAATTTAAAAAAATGTAACTCTTAGTAGCAAACAAATTAGAAAGTAAATGGACACTTTTTGATTTGTTTGATTTTTGTCCATTTAGTTCCATTGTAGTCTAGGAGAAACAATTGAGCTATCTATTAAGGAGAACTTCTTGTTATTTTCTTTCCTGTGGGAATCTAAGAGTTCTGTGTGTTTAACTGGAGAGTAAAACAGAAGGCCACTGGTCTGACAGAGGGCATCTGATGTTCTTCACTCAAGCAAGGAAAGCCCCTCTCCACCATATCTTATCCAAACACAGCGAGCTCCGTGCGATTCTGTGTCTGTGGCCAGTTTTATAGACAGGCTGTGTGTGGGAGGCAGACAGAACAGAGAAAAGCAGAGTGTGTGATGGACTGTATGTAGGGGTGTGTGTGTGTGTGTGTGTGTGTGTGTGTGTGTGTGTGTGTGTGTGTGTGTGTGTGTGTGTGTGTGTGTGTGTGTGTGTGTGTGTGTGTGTGTGTGTGTGTGTGTGTGTGTGTGTGTGTGTGTCTGTGTTTAAGCAGGGCTGGTGTGTGTCTGCTGCACTGTCAGCAAGTGCTGGTGCTTTCCTGTGTGAAGGTCTAAGCTCTTCCTGTCATTGGCCAATGAGTCAGAGTGGCATGGGAACATCTCTTACTCATTTCCATTGTATCCCAAATTCAAACACACAGAAGCATTCTGAAGGTCCTCTTTTCCAGTGCTCTTTCTAATCCATGGGTATCTAATCCTGCTCCTGAAGGGCCAATGTTCTGCAGAACTAACCTCAAACTTCCCCCAACGCACCTGCCTGCAAGTTTATAGTTTCTGAAAGACCTTGATTAGCTGATTCAGGTGTGTTTAATTAAAGCTGAACATGATTCAAATTTGGCTAGCTGTGAAACAAGCGAAATTCAGTTAGTTAGTTTATGATTACTGACAAATATGCATCAAATCAAACGTTTATTTGTTTATGATAAATCTGTGTAAATCAAATGGCTGGCAATTTTACATGCAATTCAAATAAAAAATATTTAGGCCTAAATGTAAGATTTATGGGTAACACTTTACAATACGGGTGCACTAATATGCATTAATTCATACTTAACTAATGCACAGATAATCATGAGTTAATGTATGACTCATGAAGAACTAAACCATTAGTTAATTATTACTGCATCAGCAACTAAGTGTCTATATGATTAATAAATTAAGTAATAAATGAATTGCTATTAATTAAACGTGTCATCATGTATTAATTCCTTAATAACATATTTTGATTATCTGTGCATTAGTTAAGTATGAATTAATGCTTATTAGTGCAACCGTATTGTAAAGTGTTACTGATTTATGTAAGTGCACCCCTGTTCTAATCTGATCAGATATAATTAAAAAAAATTTTAAAGTACCGTAAAAGTACTGTAAAAATAGTCTTGTGACTTGTGAGCTAATTTTCAATATTCAACTGAAAAATCAAAATGGACCGAAATCATTGATCAAAACAGATTTTTTGCGTCTTGACTGCATCAGCATCTTTTTTGTGCATACAATGTGGATCAGCTACAACAGATTAACGTCAGCAATGTGGACGCATTTCACTGTGACAAAAAATTATGCTGGAGTAAGCAATATGTAGGATTTGTTCTGCTAAAATTTCAAGAGGTGGCTCATTGCCGAAACGTTACTACAACTGGTTTATCAACTGCAAACTAGTTTGTTACCACAAACATTTCGGGGTTTTAGTTTTTGGGTTTTGTTACGGTGCATTACTAGTTTTTGACTGAAAATTTTTCCATCAACTGAAACTTAGAATGACCAACAAAATCTCATTTTAATTTGTAACTATTTTATGCTTTGGTGAATTGGTGGCCAATTTGTAACTGGCGAACATCTGGAAAATCTCATTTGAAGGTTTTTGTACGAAAAGTTTAAGCCCCACTGATGGTTTTCGTGTGACTCACATCACACAAATCACCACCTCGTAAAATAGTTACGTTTTCCGGCGAGATCGGGTTGGAAATGACATGTTGAAGCGCAATGCCAGCTATGATGTCATTGACAATTTGTTGCGTTCTAACTTAAATGCAATGGGTCAGTTTCAATATGTGGCAAAGCTAAGTTGTGCTGGTCCACCAGTTAGACCAGCACCAAACCAGCTTCACCCAGAAGGCGAATTCATCCTGGACTTTTCAGTAAGGTCGAAGGGGGTCGTGTTACTCTGGAAGCAGGAAACCAGAGGTTGTAGGTTATCTCTCAGCAGTGTAGAAGATGTTAGACAGCCTGCTACTTTGACACACAGTTGTTTCTCATTACCCCCTCTTCTCCTCTTGTTTCTTCCCAGTCTCTGTGACCTGAGATTCCCTCCAAAACACATTTTTGACTTTATCTGATGTCATCTCCCAGCCAGCTGTTAACTGATAACATTAACCTGGACTCCACTGAATGGGATCCCACTCGTTAGCTGTGACATGCCAAAGGCTTCATGAAAATCTCTCACGTGAGCGTTGCGCACCAACAGTTTGGAAAAATGGTCAACCACGGTGCACGGCGAATGGCAATTAACCGACTCGACTGACAAGCATGTCCTCTTGACCCTCCCACATAGAAAAAGGCTGCTCTAAATCGCTCATTCCTACATTCCCACTCAATTTAAAACACACATCTGCAACCAAACACAAGTGAACCAGGGATGAACCCTGTAACTTCAGAGGCAGTTCCTGGCCTTCCCAGTCAGCTCTCATCTCACCTTTCCGGAGCATTATGAAAATGGGGAAAGAATGTGAAAAATTCACAGCATTATGGCCAAAGAGAATAATCTCCCAGGTATGACGGGGGTGGAGGACAGCCGAAGTGAACCGCTGCGGAGGGATCCGCAGTATGCACATTCTTAAGTGGGTGTAAGAGGTGCCGTAACTCATGAAGTGCATTGTCTCTGGGTCTGAAGGCACTGGGTAGATGTTTTGATCAAAATCAGGGGATGAAACAATGTGTGCTGGAGATGAGAGACACAACGAGAGCTGATGAGCTTGAGAGAGCAGATCAGTAGTTGTCAATCATATTCCTCATGCCCGGTATACATTTTGTATGTATCTCTTATCTGATCAGAGGTGCGTTAAATTCGACCATACATGCCCTTCACAGGGTATTCTGCCATCATAAGTAAGATTTTAATTCAAAAGGAGCAGATGTGTTCAGTTCAAAGGGCACTGCTAATGGCATAAAGAATAAGTGAACGTCGATACATCACTTCACGAGAAATGGGGTGGGAAAATGTCGTTGCGTATAACTCCAGGACTTGACTAAGTTAGAATAAAAAAAAGCAGTAAAAAAAGTTGAGGCTTCAGGATATTTGTTGAGTTTAATTAGCCCCATGCGTGGTTTGTGCTGGTTGTTCGTGCATGTGAAGTGCGTGAGATGTGACTGTTACTTGTGCAAATCTCATTATTATGGTTTAATAAGAAAAAAAAATCTAAATTATTACATATTAAATAGTTTATTTTCACATTAAACATTGCCAGCCATTAAACATTGCAACAGACATGTATCTATTGCACAGTTTAGCACTTTTAAAAATAAAAAAAATAATTATGTTTAATTAAACAAATTTATTTGAAACAACTGAATATTTATTAAAATGCACTTGGATGTATTATATTGAGCTACACATGCCTACTAAATGAAAGGATGGTAATGTTTGTTGTATTTATTTACAGAAGTGTATTATATCATACCTCAAACTTCTCTAATAAGCGCTACTGGGTGCAAATTAATGTTTCGAAGTGAATTGAACTTCAAGTAATATTGAGTAGGGAAGACTGCATACGAACCCTGTCAATCGGACAATCTCAGTCCTGGAGGGCCACTGTCCTGCACAGTTTAGCTCCAACCCTAACCTAATACTCCTGGACCAGCTAATTAATATCTTCAGGATTACTAGAAGGCTACAATCAGGTGTAATCAGTTCCAGTGTAAAGAACAAACCAAACATAAAGATAGACTTAGGGCCCAAGTTCAGGAGTTTATTAACAGCAGTGGTACCAGGCAGGTAAATAGGCAGGTGAGTATACAGTTGATAACACAGGAGTGAAATAGCTGGATACAGGTTGACAACAGGAGAATAAAACGGGGCAGCCCCAGCCATCTACTTCCAGCTCCTCATACCGACAGGCACAGAAGGAGAGTGTTGCGACCCAAGCTCCCCTCAGTAATCACAGGGGGTAGAGGCAACACTCTCAGTCAAAGCCTGTGAAGGAGAAAACGGATCTGAGGACTGTTATTCTTTCGAAACGGGATTAGGGAAAGAGGTCCTGACGGTCAGGTCAGGCCCCAGAGGATGCCCCCTGGGAGCGAACTACACCTGCTCCTCCTCGGAGCCCTCAGGAAATCGATTTGTTAACCCCAATGAAAGAAGCCTGTAGAAACATCAATTTGGTTAAACCCTGCCATGAATTCACTTCAGGGTACCGAGTCTGCCCTTCTAAATACATTGAGTGCAGCCTTGAGAGGCTGATTCCTCTAGTAAATTTCCTGCATGTATAGGTTGATAATGTTACAAAGCACAAAGTTGATGCAAAAGGGTGTGCATCTCTACAACGAAAAACACTAGAAAACTTGAAAAACCTTATTTGTAGTTCAGCCATTTATCTCAATATATCTCATTGGGTGGTTAATATATAATTAAGTTCAATGGTATTTTGCAAACAGTGGTGAGCCCCGAACAGGCACAGGTTATTGAGCAAGAAGTTCTCTTCTGGCCATAGATCTTATTCCTCCCCCAGAGAAAACCACCTGATTCTATAGTTCCGAAAAAGGATGGAGGGTAACGTCCTATCATAGAACTTCGTCAGCTGAACCGGTCTCTGGGGAGCTTCAAGTTCAAGATGCTGACGATCCCTCTTATTGTGAGCCAACTCAGGTCCGAGGACTGAGGCCCAGATTGAAATAATCAATCGAACAATCAATTTATTTTCCATATATCTCCATCCTGCCGGAACACAGGATGTTGCTGAGGTTCCGTTTCGGTGGCGAATCGTACCAATACCGGGTTCTTCCGTTTGGCCTAGCACTGTCCCCGCTGTGTGTGTGTGTGTGTGTGTGTGTGTGTGTGTGTGTGTGTGTGTGTGTGTGTGTGTGTGTGTGTGTGTGTGTGTGTGTGTGTGTGTGTGTGTGTGTGTGTGTCTCAGTCCATGTAGCCGGGTAGAATTGTTGTTTTTATGAAAACTTTCCATGCCATCATTTTGCATCATAGGTTCAATCATTTTTTGATCACTGACTTTTGATCTTTTCAACAGAAAAAAAATGTTAAACAATTCCAGACTGTGCACTGCCAACCTGTTGCTGGAAAAAGTTTGATTTTGGTTGTCTGATGTCATTCAGTTGTGTGTAGATTCTATAGTCATGATTTTATTGTGGTAAAACACTTGTTTGTTTCTGTCTCTTTGAATCTTAGGGCTCAATCTAATCCTGGGTCTCTAACATGTTTGTTTTGCAGCTCAAAGACTCATCCGGGGTCACAACATAACATAACACACAAATCAACCCTGCGCTGCCCTAGAACAATAAAGCCTTGTTTTATTAACGGCCATTTCCTGTCGGAAGTCTGAGATTCTCATCTGCTTAAACATTAACAGTTTGCTGACATAGCTAGTCACTGCAAAGTCTCTCATGGCCCAGTCTTTAGGCATAATTTCTGAGAGAAATCCTCATCTCAGGCCAGATGTTCTAACTAAAATGTATAAACTATAACCAAATTTGTACAGTACATTGCTAGTGTTAGGGATGTTTATTAGGTCAATATATATTTCGATAGTCCACTTCATAAATTCTACTAAATATAAGTAGCTGTGCATCTGCATGTCGACTGACTCTCATTAGAGAGTAGACTGTCTGCTTAATATCTCCAAACACTTTATTTTGATGCTCCCCAACAGACATTCTTTGCAACTACATGTCAACTTATCCTACTAACCCAAGACCTGACCTAATCCACCTTTTTCCTGGTTAGCGAATTTACCCATGATTCATAGCGGGTTTGAACCGGAAGCCGGTTGTCCTTTTCCGGTTCGAAGGTTTATGAAGATTAAGCGCCGCTTGCTCAGAACGCCGCAGTGATGTGCTGGTTAGAAAATATGTGAAATAAGTAGGGCTGCCCCTGCCCGTGCACGACTGAAGTTGGGTTGGAAGTTATGTATACTATATGGGAGAGAATGGTAAACCATAATGAGCGTTTTCGTAATATATTGCCTATTCTGCATCTCAACGCACGCATAAGCCCCCCCCCCCCCCCCCCCCCCCCCCCCGGCAAAAGTAATGATTATGCATTAAACATTTGAATTGTTTATTAATAACTAGTGTTTTCTGTAAGTGTCGACTGCAAAGATAAATATGATGATACTGACTCGCCATCTTCTCAGTAGTGAACTCGCCTAGAGAAATGCACACTTCATACGGATTAACCTATAGCCTACATAAGCAGAGAGCAGCCCATTTCTGCTCGTTTTTAATTATTTTGTTTAAAAGTACACATTTCAAGCTTTCTATAGATATACTTATCATGTATGTGAGGCAAGTAGCCTAACTTATACGGTGAGTTTCGTTGATTAATAAGACGCGCTCCAGTTCATGCGCCCGCGCCTCCGTGTCCTGTATATCTACTATTTGTGCTTCTTATTTATTATTCCAGGCAATTTGTTGATAAAACATTGATAAAAATGAAGATACAATTTATACTAAACGAAATTCACTTTAAAGAAAGGCTTTCTACAAAACAAAACTTGATAAGTGGTCAAAATCATGTCTGAGCCATTCCAAATGTTTTCCGATATATTGGGCATCGTATGATCATATCTGACTCATATTATGCGGTTCCCTTTTCATATAATCAACTTAGATGAAATAAATAAATAAAAAACATTATATTGTGAAACTTAAATATAAAACGTATGTTTAGGTTTTTTTTTTGTTTAACTTATATTTTAAGCGTCCCACTGCTCCGCTTTGCTCACGTGCTCTGGTGTGTAGCCTATAGCCTTTAAATGCATGTGCCCATCCCTACTGGTAACGTATTACACCTTTTTCGTTGGATGCTTCAGTTTTAGCACAGCTAACCAAAAACGTCTACTCTCTGGTATTGAATGTAGCTGATACGAACCGGACATAGGCATTCTCTCCTTTTTATCTTATGCTCAAAGCACCAAGTTTCTAAAAAGTTTTTTATCTTCTTTGAATTGTTAAAACAACAAACAACAGCACATGTAGAGCCTGAACTCATTCTCTCACTGCTAATACAGTACGAACCGGAAGTAGGCAACCGGAGTCGTCGTCGTGGCGGCGCCCATTGTTTAGAGCAGAATAAGGTGGATAGTCTAATAATAGTCTAATGAGAGTTAGATAACATGTATTTGCAAAGTTTATCAATTCTAAGGGATGTTAATTCATTAAATTAATAATTTATATACAATAATAATTTACAGTAAAAATATCTAAAAATCTTTTAAAAGCTTTGTTTTAAATGGTTTTGCTTCTCAGCGTGTCTTGTTTTCTTGGGATATTTTTTTTACTAGAAACCAAAACATACATAATTTGTGATCAATTATCTCCTCAGACGTACAGAAGCTGTACAGAGCCGAGAAAACAGAGATCGAGAGTGAGAGGATGGGAAACCTGCATAAGAGAGGTGTCTGTGTTGAAAAAGGATCTTTCTGTAGCGTGTTAAGCTGAAGGATCCATGTGCCAAATCTGAGATTTGGTCGCCTCTTCTAAACGAGCTGTCCGACGTGCAGGCACCTGCCGCCGTCCCACCCAGCAGCCCTAACACACGCACACTGTCTCCCTTACACCTTGGCCGCCATCTGATCCTTTAGTTGCACATAATCCTGGACAGACGTTTCTTTTTTTCCTACTCACAAATGCATAATAACCATTACATAAGCAGCCACACTGCTTTCTGTCAAACAGTTATTTTGCATGAAATATGTACAAATGCTATAATTGGTGAACCACGTAAATGTGCATTGACACGCTCAGAAACAGTGTGGCCCTTAATGTTTTTTGCGCTTATAATGACAATGTGACTTTACAAAGTGATGCACATTTTTGTTGTTTATGTGTGTATTATTTAGCATCCTATAGGAGACATGACACAGGGCACATTACCTTGTATTTACTTTTGTATGAAAGCGTGCTGTGTGCAGCCTTTCTTATCATTCTTTTGTGCGGTGTCAGTTCAGGACCGTACCTAGTTCACACTCGAATCTGATATTTGCCACGTTTAAAAGATAGTGTAAACAGCCAAACAAGAAAATAGTATCTGAGCAATAAATCAAAATTGAGCATTACAGCTTGCAGTGTGAATGTAGCCTAACAGTCCAGTCTCAGAATAGCATGCAAATAAATACATGCTGGGTAAGCTTGCAATAACCCACCAAACACAGAACGTTGGCACAACGTACCCAACCTTCTAACAACGTTTTAACTACATGGCCAAAAGGTTGCTATGACTACATTGTGTTGTTAAGGTTGTTACTGCGTTGTCACAATGTTGACATTGAACCACCCTTCAGGGCCATTGCTTAAGGTTGTGCCTAGGGTGTCAGAACGTCGTCCCGCAGTTGCTGAATGTCGTGCAGCAACATTGCTACAGCCATGTCGCGTCTTACAATTCTACATTGTTACAATGTTGCTAGCATGTAGACAGCGACGTTGCCATAGTAGAAATGCAGTACGCCACAGACGTTGCAACAATGTAAATGTGTTTGCTGGGTTTGCAATATTGAGTTTGGGTTTGCAATATTGCTCAACTTATCAGCCGACATAGTTGTTCTTGTCTTTTGGAATCATTTTTATCAACAAATGCATGTGTACATCCACTGTAATTCTGATAGTGGTATATTTATGACATATTTATAACTCATACTTACTTAAATGAAAGGGGCTCCAAAGTTGCAAAAATACACACAACTACAAACAGTTGCTCTACTTAAATTATATTTAGTATGTGCATTTTTTTATATTTAGTATATTTTACTATGTGTAACATGTAGTTGTTGTATGTCTGTTTAGTTTCATTGTGATTTGGTTGTATTTTCCGTGTTGTGGTTTGCCTGAGTTCCCTGTGCTTAGTAGTTTCCATTGTTCCTAATTTACACACCTGTTCTGCTTTCTGTTGATTACTCAATCTGTGTATTTAAGCCTTCAGTTCATTCAGTTCTTTGTCTGGTCTAGTTTGCATGTATTGTTTGTGGTTGCTTTTTCTGAGAGTTGCTTCCTGTGTTTTTCCTTAAGATTTGTAATGAAAGATTATTCTAGTTGGGTGCATCGTCGTAAGCTTCATTGCAGCCACTCACCTGTGACAGAAGACCGAACACTAACACAATTTTTCTTTGCTGCGTCAGATGCTTTGCCTCGAGCAGAAGGACCGTTCACTGGAGGACCACACTAAGGACTTTTTTAGATCTGCTATGCCTAACCCACTACCCAGACTGCTTGCTCTGCATTTTTTACCACACCAGCCTCAGTGAGCAGTCCAAGGCAGACCTGCCAGTGAATGGTCCTAAGGGAGATTTTGCCGCAAATGCGGAGTGGGTGCTGGTGAACTGCGGATCCCCATTCACCATGTGTCTAGCCATGGAGGACGTAACCAGCCCCACTCCGGACCCAGAGCCCAGCCAGCCACCGCCCACACACTGCACAGAGCTGACACCAGAGCTCACCGCAGACACTGAGCCCGAGCCTGCCGCATTGCACGAGGCAGACGAGAACTGACTGACAGAGTTAGTTTAGTTTAGTTCAAAACGGGGCCTGGTTTGCATGAAAATTTGCTATTGTGAAAGCTGTCATGCTGACCCGGGTGGCACCGGGGTACTGAACCCGAGACTACCTGAAGGAGGTGGTCTGAGTTCGGTTGCACTCGTGTAGCACGATTCACGTGAATGTGAAAGCAACATGGACTTGTGTGCAAACTTTTTCAGGAAGAAAAGTAATCTGCGCAAGCATTTTAGCTGATGACGATGTATTTAGTTCAATAAAACACATGTAAAGGGTTGATAGTGTTGATGATTTAACTTGGATACGAGCAAGAGCGAGCCTGCAGTGTAATTGCGCATATCGAGTGCAATCAGGGCGGCAAATGAATGGCAAACCGCTGTCCCTTAAGACGCCTTCTTGTGACGGACATACAGTAAACCCAAGTGTCATTTACTCTGCTGTGCAAAATAGCACCAAATTAATCAAAAAAACACAATATTTTTCCTTGTTCTGGTTTCTATCATGCGTTGTGCACGTTTGTGATGATGTAGGATGAACGCAAGTGCACCAGGGTTTGATAGAATCAGGTTTAGTGTGAAAGCAGACCAACGCTGGCTAACCTTGAAATCTCAAGGTCTCCAGCTCCGCCGAGTCCATCACTCACCTCAACTTGTTGAACTGTCGGCTCCACCTTGGCTAACTTTTCTTACACAGTATTTCATCACTACTTTCATTTGGTCCTCATTGTAAAGGCCAAAAAATAAAATTATATATAAAAGAGAATTTGGTCAGAAAATGGTATTTTAGAAGCCAGCATAATGTCGCTGCCTATCTATTGAAATTGCCTGCAATGCCTTAAAATGCTGCCTAAGTCAGCTCACTGGGTTTTGGAGCAGAGTCTCTCTTAAATTTTTCCCATTCTCTGTGTATGTGTGGACACAGGACGTGCCTCTGTGGCCTCAGAGCCAATGGAGATTCCCCTCCAAATAGCCCCTCACCCCCACCTCCAACTCTCTTTCCCAAACTGTGGAAAATCTGACCGTTTTGCTCCAGGGATTCTCCACTGTCAAACAATAACAATGTAACATTACAGTTCTTCCACAGTCATTTTTATTTTTTGCTCGTTTTCATTCCCTCTGAATGGAACAAGGTTATCTGTGCTCTATTACCTGAGGTTATCATTAGACCCTCTTTACACTGACAGTGAGAAACACACGATTTCCACAAAAATATGAAGCAGCACAACTGTTTGCAACCGTTAATAATACAAAATGTTTCTTGAGCATCAAATCATCATATTAGAATGATTTCTGAAGGATCATGTGACACTGAAGACTGAAGTAATGATGGTGAAAATTCAGCTTTGCATGTCAGGAATAAATTACATTTTAAAATATATTACACTATAAAACAGCTATTTTAAATTGTAATATTTTACAAAATTTACTGTTTTTTTTGATTAAACAAATGCCTTGGTGAGCATAAGAGAAATATTTATTTATCTATTTAATTTTTTTTGTTAAATCCCCTAACTTTTAAACAGTCGTGTATGTTTTTCCAAAATGTTTTCTTTTGTGTACCACAGAATAAGGAAATGCATTCAAAGTTTGTAGCACGGAGATAAGAAAATTATGATTTTTTTTTTAAACAACAATAAACATAGATGAGGGAAAATTTGCTGTGGAAGTCGAGAAACATCCAACATTAAATGACAAATCCCTGAAGTTTCACAATGAACATCATACAAATCTTCCTGTCTAAAGTAGTATCACAGAAGTCATGAAAATACAAAGTAGGCTCTATATGTGTTTTAGTTTTACTCAGTGAACTTTTGTTCACACATTGCTCTGATTATCTGTTATTTAGTTTCGTCACGCAGCATTTTGGCATTAGTTGTGGACTGAAAAATCGCTTTTTACTGGAATCCTGCCACTTTATACCTACACTGAGCACCACTAAACAGCTCTGTTGATTATAATGGAAGTGATCTAGTTTTCTAGGGACATGCTGCACGCTTGCATTGGACACAGTGTTACTGTGTGTTGAGATTTCCAGAATCCATTCTAGAAGCTTCAGGCAGTGGATCCAGCATACGGCAGGAGATGAATCATAACATCAGGAAACAGTTGTTAGACATAAATTCTAATAAGGCCATATAAAAGCACATGGAGCAAGTATTAGAGGCATGCAGTGGGGAAATGCGGCCAGAGAGTGTGGGACCAGGATGGAGAGAGAGGTAAAAGAGAGGTCAGTGGGAGGAGAACAGGCTGTAGATTGGGATGAAGAAGAAACTTGTGGGGCTCTAAATGGAAGAAAGATGGAGAGGGAGAGTGAATACAAAATCTGAAAGGAAGACAAATAATCTCATACTAAAAATAATTTCCTTCTTCATACTTTTGGTCTGGTTTTCCAGTACAAACATTTAAACATTCTTAAATTAAGATGAATTTACTTGTGAAGCAAAACAATATAAGATAACAATTCTTATTTTCTGAAATCAAAATTAAGTGAATCAACATGCACCACTGCAAAATGTTCTATATATTGTAATCATCATGTTCACAACGTGAAATAATTACTTCAATAAGCTCATTGTTTCTGCCTTAAAATGTATACTGATGTTAGCTAACTGTCTGAAATACATTACCTGGACACAGTCACCTAACAGTCACCTTACATTTTGTGTAAACCTGCTTTGAAACAATATCGAAAAATTGTGGGAAAAAATTCTTAATCCATTGGCAGACATTGGTTCTTGTTTTATACGTAAATTCACTTAATTTTGATCCATTCCTTATTCAGAAAACAAGACATAATATCTTAAGCAATTTTGCTTCTCGAGTAATTTTAACTTGATTTAAAAATGTTTAGATATTTGTTGAGGAAGAAAATCCTTTTTTGTAGTGTATAAATATTCATGTTTCAAGCTTGTCATTTATTAATAATTTCTTGTGAACAAACTTCACACGTTACAGAACTAGTCAAGTCACCTTCATTTATATAGCACTTTTAACAATATAGACTGTTTCAAAGCAGCTTTACAGTGATAATAGGAAATTAAAGTAACAGAGATTTTTTTGGCTTTACAGCAGCTCTAGAATAAAGTTATTGTCCAACTAAAGTTAGTTTTGACCGATTCATTTCTGTTGCAAAGATCATTAGTTATTAACCTAGGGGCCGCTATCCGGACACCTTTCTAACAGAAAACCCTTAATGCGTTCTGGCCCGCTCACTCGCACAACAGCAGTGTCTGGTCGTTTGGGAACGCAAACCTTGAAATAGGTTTCAAGGTGCAAGCCTTGAAGGAAAAAAAGAAACATTTTTAAGAAAATGTGATGGTATGACATCCATGGGAGAACTTGTAGGTTGCAATGGTGAAACTATGTCTGACAACTGAATGAGAGAGACAGGATCAAAATGCCTGGAAGAGCTTGCAGAGCAACGTAGATTCAGATTCAGAATAAGTCACAACTGGGGCCAGAATTTGTGTTCTAATATCCTGAATTTTATCAACAAAAAATCCAAGGAACTTTTTACATGTCTCGGGGGGTTGCAGTAGGATGACCTACCATAGAGGGGTCATAATATAATCTATTGTATTAGAAATGACCTTAGGTCTATGGGCATTTTTAGCAATTATTTCAAAGAAATAATTAGATTTTGCAGTCTTGACAGTGACTTGATACTGTTTTATTGAATCACAAAACATTTCAAATGAAACCTTAAGTTTGTCTTTCTTCCACTTGCGCTCTGCTATTCTACATTTCTGCCTAATGGAACGGGTATGGTCAATAAGCCAGGGCTGGATGTTTGACTTATTTTTATATCGCAGCGATTTGAAAGGAACAGTACCTAGGATGTCAGTACAAGTAAAATTAAAGACTTCAATCAACTGAATACATCTCTTCAAACAACATGACTGTGGGGGAATATATATATATATATATATATATATATATATATATATATATACACACACACGCACACAAATAACAAAATCACAAAAAAATAAATTGAATTACTACAGCTTTAAGTAAATGTACATTGAAAACAGAAAATATAAAGTTAAAAACTAATTCAAACTATTAATTCTAATATAATATTAATACATTAATACAAACTATAATTATAGCGTCTCAAATAACACTGCAGCCAACCTATCCATGTCTGTTAATTATCTTTGTAATTTTATGTATTTTATACTTTCTAGTTTTGTCGGTCAACAGACATTTTTATGTAAATAAAAGAGAAGTGTTCTCAAGTCCAGTTGACAAGTCTGTTTAATTTGCAATGCATTATTAATTGGTTAGTTGCATTTAAAAATGTGGTTTTAGCATAGTTTTTAATCACTGTGAACCACATAACCACTGGCTTAATGCATTGGATTGAAGATGTTACTCATTTTAAAACACAGGATTCTACCAATTGGATCATCTGTAACATGAGAAAAAGCCTGAAAGCCACTATGGTTGAGTTCTCTCTCCCCATTTTCTTTCTAGCTTCCCTCTTTGCCTCATTTCCTTAACATCCCGTGCCCCCTTGTTTGCCCAGGCCAATTTCAGCATAAGTGAGAGAATGGAAAAACTGATTGCTCTTTCTCTCTGTCTAAATTCTCATTTCAGCTATGATGAATATAACATGTCGGAAATAATGAAATCTAACTGAACATGAAAAGTCTGGTGGCAAAAAAAAAAAAAAAAAAACCTTTTCAAAGAAAGCATCTGTTAAAATATAGTTGCAAAAGTTATAGAGTTTGAGAGGATCTGAACTCAATGACAACACCTGCTAGAAAACACATTTCCTTTCCTAATCGCTCAGAATTGTTTAAATTATAGGGATCTGTAATATGCATATCAACTCATTACGAGACGAGAGAAGCCAGAGAGCGCGAGGAACGTATTGGATAATTGCTGACACTAGCGGACTGAGTTAAACGCTGTGTGCGTGAAGTTGTTTTGTTTCTTTATTTGCAATAAACACCCGCAGTCTCCGCAAGCCGACCCTGTCCTCTTCCTTCCCTGAGTCATTAAATATCTGAACATTACTACAGTGGGCAAACGCATTTTTATCTCAGTGCATGCATTGTCTTAGTTTGGCAGCGCCGACGCTAGCTTAGCTTAGCGTAATAATGGAATTCTTTGTTGCCAGATAGCATGTCGTGAGTAAAAGTGATTATTTTTTTTATTTTTTTAAACGTACTCGGTTACTAACATTACCTCGGTTCTCTCTAGAGAGGGAACGAGAACTGCGTAATATCTTACGCTATGGGGGAAACCTCTGTTCCATGAGATATTGAAGCCAAAAATTATCCTTAATTTTGAATCAATGTAAAACGCGTTGCGACAGCATGCAGACATAGGAAAAGCAGCTTGTGTGCCTATTTATCTGCCCTGCGGCAACAGCAGCTGCCTATCGAGAGAGGCGACGTGATACCCAATGGGGGCGCTTCATTCATTTACGTCACGTCCCGCCAGAATAGGCGTGGCCTTGGCCTATAAATATAACTCGACAGGCTGATACAAACTGGTTTTCATCGCTGAAGCGAACCAGAGCTGTTGTATGCACGGCAAGATACGCAGTACTCGTTCCTTCTCTAGAGAGAACCGAGGTTACGTTAGTAACCGAATACGTTCTCTTATGAGAGTATCTCTCGTACTGCGTAATATCTTATGCTATGGAGAACACAATGCAACACGCCGTGCGTGCTGGGATCCAACACCAAAGTCCCAAGGGCAGTAGCCCGGGGCTCATATAGTGCATAATCACCATAGACTCACAGAGAGTCGGAGAAGAGAGGCTGCAAGCATAATTCCCCATGAAATAGCATCCTACAGGAGCTAGTTATGTTAACAGTGTTTCACGCAGACAGGGTGAAAGTGTTACGCCTGAACTGGGTAGCAGTACGGGTTATTCAACACCCATGGAGCTGTTCTATCGATCAGTGAGCGATGCACAAGCAAAACTCATTATTCTGCGCCGGCGCAGCGGGGCAGACAGTACTGAATTCTAGACCGACAGCAGCTTGGCCTGTAAGGCAGGAACCTCTGGGTTATAAAACCTTATAAATGTAGACGGCGAGGCCCAGCCTGCCGCCATACAGATATCTTGCAAGGAAATCCCGCTAGACCACGCCCACGACGAGGCCACGCCTCTCGTTGAGTGCGCTCTGACCCCCAAAGGACACTGCAGGCCCTTAGAAGTGTAAGCCAGCGCTATGGCATCAACTATCCATCGACTATCGACTATCTGTTTTGATGCGGCCAGTCCCTTGGAGCGTCCGCCAAACAAAACGAAGAGCTTCTCGGTCTGTCTGAAGACAGACGAGCGGGACAGATAAGCTCTCAGTGCACTGACAGGGCAGAGGAGACTCGCATCCTCCTCCTCATCCCGGGAGGGCGCACAGGGAAATAAACTGGGCCCTGAACGGTGTGTTGAGGGATTTGGGCACGTACCCGTGCCTTGGTCCGAGCTCCCCTGAGGAATCGCACGACCAGGTAGTTTTCCCCCAGTGACTGGCCAGACGTCGGTTTTGCAAACGCCGCTATGGCCGCCACGTATACTTTGAGCATGGATGGGGTTCTGCCCTTATCCAGCAGCTCCTGATGGAAGGAGAGCACTTCCGTAACCCCGCAGTCTACGGGTGAAAAAAGCCCTGAGCTTGACACCAGGCAGAGAACACCGACCATTTCGAGGAATAGAGCCGTCTAGTAGACGGGGCTCTAGCCTGCGTGATCCGTGTTTAACACTCCCTCCGGGAGGTTAGCGGGTACCCATTGATGGCCCATGCATGTAGGGACCATAAATCCGGGCGAAGATGCCAAATCGAGCCCTTTGCCTGAGAGAGGAGGTCTCTCCTCACCGGTATAGGCCACGGGGCAGTGTTGGTCAGCCGCATCAGGACTGGGAACCAAATCTGGTTCGTCCAGAGCGGAGCCACGAGCAGCACTGGGCATCCGTTGTCCCTGATTCATTCCAACACTTGAGGCAGGAGCGAGACGGGGGGGAAAGCATAGAGGGGGCAGCGGGGCCATACGTGGGCCAGTGCATTCCTGCTCTTGGATAAAAAGTTCGGACAGTGAGCGTTTTCTTGGGACGCGAACAGGTCCACCTGCACTCTGCCGAATGTCTCCCACAGCAATTGGATCGTCTGCGGGTGCAGCGACCATTCCCCTGCTGGGACATTGTTTCCGGACAGTCTGTCTGGTCCCAGATTCAGGTGACCAGGCACATGCGCTGCTTTCAGTGAAAGCAGGTTTTGCTGAGCCCAGACCAGGAGGCGTTCAGTCAGCCTTTTCAGTGCAGTTCAGTGTCCGACCGGACCAAGACGTGGTGGCCTTTTATCTGGGGACAAAAGCGCCGTAGGGCATTGTCGACTGCCAACATTTCCAGACAGGTTATGTGTAGAAGCTTTTCCCCTTCTGACCACCGGCCAAAGAACGGTCTGCCCTCGAGCAGCGCTCCCCATCCCGAGGTGGAGGCGTCCGTGGACACCACCGTCATGTTCGAGGGAGTCCCCAGACTCACGCCTGACTGATACCAGTCGGCTATTTTCCAAGGTTCCAGAGCCGAAACGCATTTCATGTCGACCCTGAGGCAAAACAGACCAGAGGTCCATGCCCGGGGTGGAACTCACGCTTTCAGCCATAACTGCAGTGGGTGCATGCGAAGCAGGCCCAGCTGAAGTACCGAAGATGCTGAGGCCATGAGGCCCAGCATTTTCTGAAACCTTTTGAGCGGGACTATAGAGCCGGGGCTTCTTCTCGCTCTGAGTGAGGTTCCGATGTTGTCGTTATCCAGCTCTGAGGAGGTGGATATCGTTATCTCTCTCCTCTGCTTGCAAGTTGCTATTGGAGGCTATGACTCATGCGGTGGTCAAGTTAAACATTGATTGGCTGGCTGAAAGGCAGGAACTGAAAGGCAGGAAAGTTTCCTGCCCAGTAAATCCCAGCCTCCGCAATGGGGCCTGCCACTCTTTCAACACTGAGGTGTTGAGGTCCTGGAGCAAGCTATTTTCTGCTAGGCTTTATAGTCCCATTGACTCAAACTATTCATCGATCATTGGGCTGAAAGAGCACAGCTATGGGGCATTGCCCAGGTTTGAAGAGACACTTGAAAGCAATCTCTCCCCTGAGGCTTCAGTGCACCATACTCACCTCTCAGAAATCACCAGAGGTCAATCTCAAGATAATGATTTCCTTAGTAGAATATTTGGCAGTGTGAAAACTTCTGCCAAACGTTTCTCAGTGAATCTAGCAGATTATAGAAAATGGCTAGAGAATTCAGTTCGATTCTTGTCCACCCCAATTCAACTAACTATCAATTAACTATCCACAATAGTCAGACCAGAGCAGGCTCAAGTGCTGGAACAGGGGGTTCAGTCTCTCTTGGTGAAGGAGGCTATAGAACGCCTCCTTCACCTTCCTCCTCCGAGAAAGATTCCAGGTTTTACAGCTGGGACTTCATAGTTCTCAAGAAGGATGGGGGGTTGCGTCCCATACTAGATCTTCGGTAGTTGAACCATACGTTCAGGTTAAAGATCAGCTTTATCGCGACTCAAATCAGATCTGAGGACTGGTTTATCACAATAGATCTAAAGGATGCACCTTTGCGTGGATGCAGCTCTGGCTCCGTTACGACTCCAGGGCATCCGTATTCTCAACTACATAGACAACTGGCTGATTCTAGCTCAGTGAGAGTAGATGTCATCCACGCCCACATGAGGTGTCTGGGGTTAAGACTGAACTCCAAGAAGAGCATTCTTTCTCTGTTACAGAGGACCACTTTTTTAGAAGTAGTTTGGGACTCGACTACTATGCAGTCACAACTGTCCCCTGCTCGAATCGAGTCGATCCTTTTGGCCGTAGGTAGGATCAAACTAGGGCATCATCACAAAACTAAAGACCCTTACCCTGATGAATTCTAATCATAAGTGGTTTCTGTAAAAGCATTTGTGAGAAATTTTAAAGGTGAAGTGTGCATTTCTGAAGATTTCTAAAACAAATTGCTCCATGTGTCTTTCTTCTTATCACCTTTCTTTCTTATACTTAATCAAAACGCTTCTGATTTGTGACAAATATGAATATAGGTAAGCTGTCGTTCTGTTTAAATTTTTTCCCCATGATTTATGTATTTTTTCTTTGTTTGGAGCAGCTTCCCAAAGGCCTTCCCAAAGATGTTCTGCACCATTCACAGAAGACACTGCTTGCCCTGTGCATTGCTGCTCTATATCTCTCAAACATAAACAGAGAGATTACATCACTGGTCAGTAACACAGAGATCAGGAATGTTTTGCAGAGCAGCAAGGCACTTGTTCACCCTGCCTTCAGGAGATCTAGGAGGAAACAGGAGGAAACCACCAGACAGAGAGGACCAAACTTATCTTTACTTTGGGGACTTTTGCAGACCTTGTCAGCACACAATGGTAAAAGTTGTTCCACACACAATGTCCCATGCTAAATAACCTGACAATCTCTCCAATTGTTGATGTTAGCAGATGTGTCCTTTTTCCTTCTCCACTGCTAAATCTCTTTGGCAAAAACACACGTATATACACGCACAGAGAAACATTGCATCACAAAGGTTCTCCTTTCTTCCAAATCCTGAGTGAGGGAGGGAAGAAAAACACAAGGGGATGATGTAAAGATATCACAGCGGTCCATGTTGTCTTCATTCCTCATGGTGTACATCAGATCAGATGAGGCTGAGGCAATCGCACAGAAAAAAAATAGAAGGAAAAAAGAAACAATTACTGAGCCTCGAAAATGTGTTAGGAGACCACTTCTGTTAGTCATAAATTATTATACCAATCATTAGTGTGAAAGGAACATTTTAAGCTGCTAATTAAGTCGATTTGAACATAACATGTTTATTATTGTTGCTCAGTATGTGGGTATTTCAGCAAGGTTGTAGAGATTTTGTGATATAAGAGCTACTTTGAACAAAGGAAATGCATACAGTGGATCAGAAATAATGTATCATATATTGTTAAATATAAGGCATGTAAATAGTTGTACTCTAAATTTACCAACTGTAGAAATATACTCCAGTATTAAGGTAAATATACTCCAGTATTTTTTATTTTTTTTAATTTTTTTTTGCTACCCAGAGCTGGTCAGAACAATGCTTTATTTTAAACAACAGTTAGTTTTAGACCTGCAATCTGATTGGTTGAGCAGCGCTCTTAGAGTCCAGTTGCACAGAGACTTTTCACTGCTTGTATCACACTGCTTGTGTGTGTATGTTTCAGACAGACTGGGTGCTTCTCATTTCTTATTTGTGCATCCTTACTTTTAATCTCCAACACCCTTAGGATGTGAGGGAACGATGCAAGGAAAGAAAACGAGGAAAGAGGAATTGAAGGAAATCTTATTTGTACATTGGAATATTCTTGATCAATCAAGCATCACCAGCTGTGCTCAATCTACCATTATATTGTTTAAGTTTGGTTATTTAAGAAATTCATAATAAATATCTATAAAACAAGATGCCCTGTTTTAATATTTAAGATGTATGGTTTATTTTTACTGCAAAGGTAAAACATAAATTAAAATGATTGTGACAGCTGGAAGTGGAGGAGAAATTGATGTGCAAATTGAGATTGCTTCAAGATGGCTTACTTTGATTGGTTTCCGGGTCACAGGCTGGAGGACGGAGGAACGAGGAAGGATTAATTTGAGTATTAAGCACCAAATTTCAATCCGTCATTCATAGTGGAGTTTTTCATCATGCCAGTAGGTGGTGACAAGAGACCGTCTTTAAGAGTCATTGAATCAATCATTCAACCAATTTTTACAAAAACATGTAATCATTCAGGAAAACTTCCGTATGTTTGTTGATGTTGCAATGTGGCAACATTTTAATCACAGCCACACTGATTTTTTCAGGAATCAATCAGATTCATTCCCATCCACCACTCAAAGATCACTCTCCCCGGAATACTAACCACTCACACCTGTGCACCATCAATTACCTCATCACCCAGCTCTACAAAACACCCATGCACACTTCAGTCTTTGTCAAGCCTCCAACAGGAATAGACCATAACCCTCTGTCTCCTGAAGTCTCCAAGTCAACCTGAAAACCACCACGTAACGTATACTCACCTTTGAAATACTCACCTTTGTATCCTTGTCCCGCTGTTCCCAGAAGTCCTGCCTGGTCCCATGTTCCCCGAGTCCTGGAGATTCGTCTGAGTGTCCCACGTTCCCGCCGAGATCTCCGTGTCCGCTACTGTATCTGAAATAGAAAAGGAGACGTATCAATGAACAGTGTCCGTCACGCCAAGCTAACTAAAGGAGGATCTGCTCACCTGGAATCCGCTCTGCACGTAGTGATCGTCACCGCACCTTCACCTGAACCTTGCCTATTCACCTTGTCACTTGAATCCTTGTAAATAAACTCACGTTTGAATTCACTTACCTACGCCTCTGTCTCTGTATCCTGACAGATTTACAGACATAACTGACTCATGCTTCTGAAATGTTGGTTTTATATTAAAAATATGGTATAATATAATGTAACATGTTTTTATATATCAGAAAGAATTATATAGTCAGATGTTGGGTGAATGTTGTCTTCTTTATGAAAAATAAGTAATAATATTTTTTTTATATTTGTTGAAATTGTTGGAAAATGATATAGCATACTGTAAAATTAAACTATAACTATGAATTCATTAACTGCTGCTTATCATTTTCCTTTTTCATTTTCACACCATTCTACAAGATTAGTTTGCAAGGAATAAAGACACATGCACATGATCAATAAATGTAAGTTGTAGAGAAAATGCAGCACTAGTCTAATAGGATCATCATTTACTCACCCTCACGCCGTTCCAAACTTCTGATTTATTTTTTTCTGTGACTAAAGATGATGTTTGATGAATGTTTTGAATGTTTTTGTGCATAGAATTACATACAATAAAGTCAAAGGGATACTTTTAAGCTCCAAAATGGACACAGAAGTGAAATTAATTCATGTGATTAGACTGTTATGTTTTAAGTTTTCTGAAACACATCGCGATACACAGACTCCATCAAACATCTACCTTCACACTGTGAGCCTGACAGCAATTTACTGCTCAAATCTGTTTGTTTTTTGTTTTTTGCATTGCTGTTCACATTGTTGTTTTAAATGTGGTAAAATATCAGATTCCAGTGTAAACAGATCATGGTCCTGGACTGACGCGTATGCGCAAAATAATGACAAAAAAGACATCACGCAGCACGCTGTTATACGGAAGTCAACACAGAGGACCATAAGGTAAGCGATTACGTGTTGATGTATTGTGTGATCTGCTGCGGAAGCCAGCAAATTATGTGCAGGCAATATACAAAACAAAATTTGCATGAATTAGTCGAATTGCAAAACCTTTAAGATTTATTTTTTTCACATTGTACAAATTCATACGAAATTGCCACCGTGTAAAATAGTTATGTTTTCCTGTAAGATTGGGTTGGTGATGCATGTTCTGGTTTTAACTTAAAGTGACTCCATTCTAACATGTAACATCAACTTTTTTGGATATCTTGTTTGACGTTACTGGCATTGCAAGTAGTACTGTACCATTATTCATAATAACCATAAAATGAACCTTTTCGTACAACATAAAACACACAAAAAACTGTTTCAGCATCATATCGTTAAAAGTAATTAACTGGCTGAAATGCAATCATTCAAAAATACAAACAACACAATTAAAAGACCATCATCATCAATTGTTCCCTGCATTTCATAAGGTTGTCCAAATCTAATCTGTTTCTTTGTTGCATAGATTTCGAAAGGACTTCCTGTTCCAAATGACTCTCATCATTGCAATGCCCTCAGTGCTGATGAAACTTCTCTGCTGGGGTCTGTGATTTTACAGCTCGGACCGTAAGTTTTTCCTTCCCCCTCACTGAGCACTCTCAAAGGATGATGGTAGTTATTTGTCCGTTCTGTACGAGGGGTGGGCCGGTGGGTGTTGGGAGGCACTGCGATGGGGAAGCGTCTCTGTGGCTGGTTTTTCTGTGGATCTGATCCAGAACTTTCACAATGGGCTCCCTGATGGAGATCCTGATTGCAGATAAATGCAACACGAGCAATAGGGGTGAGGTTGGATAGAAGCGTTTGCCAAAGCTGTGTACAACACAGATTTGATCTTCTCATGTTGCAATGACCAGCATCTCATCATTGCCTATTGTCTTCAATATTGTCTTCAGCAAGTCATCATCATGTCATATCAACAGCTTTCCTTTTATTCATCGGTGGAGAATATTCTGTACTTTGAGAGTGAAATGATTCTGCAAGGCACAGCCACCTGAGCATAACACTAACAGAAGGAGGAAAACATTTTGTTTTTCTACTGGCATGATTGGAAGAGGTATACCGGAGATATGCCTATATGACTCCGTCTTTAGAACAGTAACTGTTTTTAAGTACAAGTAATGCCATTATTTGGGATTAATGAACGATTCCCCTGTTCATGGACAAGGCCAGTTTGACTGAGAGAGGGAGGCTAAAACATGACAAAGTTCAGTGTTGAAATTTAATTGCAAAACTATTTTAAAGTCTGTAAACAAACTTTGATGGCTTGAGAAAGCCTGTTGGGAAAGTTTAAAATAGTTTTTCCTGTCACCAAAACAGTGTTACCATGTTCCTATCACATTTTAGCGTGTTGCTGGTATGTTGCTTGGATGTTTTAGTGTGATGATACCAGTTTTTAACTTGTTGATATGTTTTAGCACATTGCTAGCATGTTTCAGCATGTTGCTAGCACTTTTTAACACATCACTAGCATATTTAAATTTTCATCTAAACGCGTGTGGTTAGCGCCATGGTGTTCGCTTGTAGTATACTGCTGAAAAAGGTATTTCGAACTTCTTCATAACCCTAAGCAAAGAACAGAAAAAAAAACCTTCAGTATATATCAGGGCCTTTAGAGTGGTAGCCTGTATTGACACCAATTTTATTTTTCAACTGTACATTAAACTTGTAAATTCTAATAAAAAATGTTGCTAAAATGCACAGCCATTCACTAAAACTCCAAATCTCTTTGGTACCCCACATTCACTTAGGGCTGCATGTGCCAAAAAATCATAGGCCTGGGACATTTTTGTTATTTTTTTATGGGTGGTTTCCCAGACCCAGTGAATAGCCTATACAAAAGAAGACTTCAGTGGCCCTATGATTGTCACAAGGCCTGGGAGACAGTTTCCAGTTGTACTCTGAACTCATCAATTGCCCTGCATTTACGCAGCTGCATAACTCTGAATTCTACCCCTTTTTTGATGGTCGACTACACTCAGCCTTCCTGAGGCCCTGTGTGTAGAAATGTAATCTGACAGCACAGTAAACTGCTGTAGGTAAACTATTCAGTGAACTATTGTATGATCTCTTTATACTGTATATATACCTATGCTCAGTGCTGCTTTTCATTGCTTTGTTACACAATTCCAACATTCCAATGATAACTTGGATGAAGGGCCTCCTCTCCGCAGAAGCTTTGGACCATGGCACAGGCAATGATCTAATAACATTGGGAAAGATTTCAATAGCTGTGTCCAAGGTGAGAGGTCGGTTCCAGCACGTGTGGCTTGCTTGGGCCCACGGGGACAAAACAGGTGGGGAACAGCAACACTGAGAACATTTGAAGTCGTGTCAGCTTAGAAGTGATCTCATCATGACCACACAGCTGAAGAAGCATCTGAGCTGAGCTGCCTTATCTGGGTGGTGGTTGTTGGAAGAATATTTGGTGACACTTTACCAAAAGCCTTTCTATAATACATCATAAATATTTTTAATGCATTAATTATGCTTGTAATGCACCTTACAATGAATTGTATGGATTAATGAATAATTGTAACAACAGTTATAATTCATTCTAGTACTTATGTTATGCCTTTTTGTCATGTGTTTTCAAGTATAATGCATGTAAACACATGACAAACAACCAATTTCAGATTTAACAAGGAATCTGCAAATATTACAATGCATTTTACATTTTGGTTACAATTATTTATCAAAATATATAATGCATTTGTCACGGTTGGATTTCCTGTTCTGTTCATGTCTGTGTTTCTAGGTTAGCTTTCCAGTTTGTGAATTAGTTTAGTCATCTGTTCTCTGCCTGTTTGTTTCTTTGATTACTGATTGATTAGAATCTTCAGTTCAGATGATCCTTGTTAATTATCTCGTTAGCTCCTTTGTTTGCCCATATATTTAAGCCCTCAGTTTCTGTCTGTTCTTTATCTTGCATTGTTTGATGTCTATGTGTTATGCGGTTGTACATTCTCCCTGTTTGATGTGTTCAGAATTAGATTACAAGTTTGTTGAGTATCTCCTTTGTCATGCTCTTCATTACAGCCACCTATCCATGGACAGCATTATAACGTACATTATAAATACCTGTATAATGCATTATACTTAAAGGCTTTGAGTAAAGTGATTCCGAATATTTTTCTGGTGATTATTAGGAGAATGTATGTTTGAATTAGAAATGCTTGTGAAACGTTATAGTTTCATTATAGCTCTGGAAAGCTGCAATAATGTCAGTATGTTTAACCCTAGTGAAAAAGAAGTGTACTTTCATGACTTTTTCCTCAACTTTTCTTGAAAAAGCGCACCTTGTAATGATGTCAAATTAAAAGATTTAAACCACATTTTTATGTTTTAATAATATTGCTTTGTTTTAAGCTGTTATTCACTGTTAATTAATATCACATTTAAAGTTAATATATAGATATCTTAGATAGAGTAACTAAATTGTAATTTCATCATTATTACAAATGTGTAATTACAAATTTATTCAAAGTCGCCCTGTGGTGAAAATCAAGCGATGTGGTGTTTTCAATATGCTTTAAGACAAACCATGTGCAAATTCACAAGTCAACACTTCTAAGTCAACACATTTTCTCCTTAAAACTGCAGTGAACCAAAGACAGTCTCAAAAACAAGGTATGAAATCGCTGGTGTTTCTGATGTCACAAACTACCTTGTAACCAATCAGATCAACATGTGATCGTCAACGAGTGGATCTGCTGTGAGTGAGTGGAGGCGGGGCTCATTTGCATTTTAATAGAACCACATATACTAAATAAGGCAAGGGTGTCGAGTTACATTCAAGCTTTTTTAAGGCATGACTAAATTTTTTTGAGGAAAAAAACTTTTAAATTTTTTAATTTGGTGATCAAAAATTACTTTTAAGGGATACAATTATTGTCCTGCGCATTTCCCCCCATTTTCCGATACAAGGGATCCCGCATTATCAGCAATCTGTTGGTTTTTAATTATCATATTAAGAAAATGTGCATGCAATTTTTTGCCTTTTTAAGAAAGCATTTTATTTATTATTTTTGTGTCGTAGCGCTTCATCAGAAGTAGGCCTACAAATACAACAGACGTTTTTAAAATCCTATACAATGGTTGTAAGGACAGAAGTCGTCACTAGTAAACACGGTCACTAGTAGGTTGTGACGGCTGTCAATCAAAATATGGAGTGTGATTCGTTCCATGTGCTCCCTGTCAGAAAACAAATGGATAATTTGGTAAATTAAATTTTAAATTTAACAGAATTCATCAACTTTTGCCTGCTGTGGTTGTTTTAATTCACATCCTTTATAAAAAATATGAACGTTTTTGGTTTAATATATTCTTAAGACTGTCTAAATGCATGATGGTTTATATTTTATTTGTTCATTATTTATTTATTTTTTTGGATTTTAGTTGGACTTGGTCAGAACTGTTTCATAAATAGTGATCTGCATGATGCCTGCTGCCTTTGGGCTCAGTGATGTTGAATTTAAATGTCATGTAAAATAAAGACATGTTATGTTACATTGTGATGTAGCCTAATGGTCATTTCTGGAAGGGACTAAAGAACAAAGAATTTTTATCAGCTGAAATGCAGAATACAAATGTTTTTATTAAGTTAGATAAACATTGTATAACCGTTTCAGGTTATGTTTTAGTGTTGGTAACATGTCCCATATTGTCCCACACAAACTTCGTCCCACATTTGGTTTGTTTGATGGTGGTCACCCTAGTGGGAATAGCCAACAATACATTGTATGGGTCAAAATTATCAATTTTTCTTTTATGCCAAAAATCATTAGGATATTAAATAAAGATCATGTTCCATGAAGATATTTTGTGAATTTCCTGCTGTAAATGTATAAAACATTTTTTTTTGTGAGTGAATGCAGCACAATCGCGAACATAAATGGACAACTTTAAAGGCGATTTTCTCAATGTCTCGATTTTTCAGATTTTCAAATAGTTGTATCTCGGCCAAATATTGTCCTATCATAACAAACCATACATCAATGGAAAGCTTATTTATTCAGATGTCATGTGATGTATAAATCTCAATTTCAAAAAAATGACCCATATGACTGGTTTTGTCATCCAGGGTCACATATAAGCTGTATTAATTCCCACCGGTGTGGTCTGTGTGTTATATAGAGCAGATTATATGTCAATTCCTGTACCTGGCACATTCAAAAAAATCAATTGTGAAAAGCAGCACATAAAGTGTGATTCCAACCCGAGGCTGGTGAACAAATGCAGCATGTCCAGAGAGAAGACCTGGTGGAAATTACTCTAGACCTCATCAGGATCAGTGCAGAAGAGCTAAGTAAAACCAGGCGTATGAAGGATTTCGGAGCTTCACGCATATATACCAGGATATCCTACTGTGCCTCACAGCGGCTGTGAAAACACATCATATCCACATTATGGAATAGCATGACTGTGTAAATGCAGTCTTCCGCAACAAAATTCCTTTCACTCAGATTTATATATTGCACAAGCACATATACATACGCATGCAAAATGGAGAGTGTGTGCTCTATTGAAATATATGTATATCCATTTTATCTGCAAAGAGAACTGCAATCACAGAGAATCGAGAAAGGGTTGGATCGAAGAGGAGCAGTAAAAGGAACTGCCGTTTGGAGTATAAGCGAGCCGTTCCAGGATTGATCGTCCCACGCTGATTATGGTGACCTCCTGAACTGCATTTAAATATACTGCAACTTGAACTGTTTCCTGTGTAAAAGGTCATCAGTGTAAGTCTACGTTTACACAGAAAACAGGTGTCCTGTGGAACATTAGGACATTAGGAATGGATTAGCAGGTAGGATTAGATCAGAAAAAGGTCTGTTTTGTGTGGACAGGGGAAAATAACATTTTCCCATTAAGCTACAAAGGTCATCTTCATCAATCCAATCCAATAAGACATAATATGAATACATCAAATCAGGCCATTTGTGTCACTCACTTTGTAAAAAAACAAGATGAATAAATAATGGAAATCAAATACTGACTTTTGTTGTATTTTTATTTATTAAGATGCTTTTTTTTACTAAATACATTTAAATTATGACAACCCTTGAAATACTTTCAGCATTTTAATGAATGGGGCAATGTTAATGTATTTGGTCTAGCTACTGTTAATAGATACACAGACACACTGCTCTGAGCATGTAAGATGCATAAATAAATCCCATAGCAGATCTAGGCAGGTGGAGCTGGGGAGGTGGATGAGTTCAGATGAACTTTGATAGTGTGAACGGTGTGATAGCTTGCAGATTGCATGTAAAGGATCTATCAACCAGCGCCCTCTAGAGTTTCATGACTAAACCAGATATATTATTTTAATTGACCTAATTTATTATTAGTTTGTGTCCCCAGTTTATGGATCAACCCTGTTATTTTATGCTGATGTAAGGACAATACAAGCTTATATTGTCACCCCTGTGACCATGATTTTTATAGCAAACTTTTGTCAATAGAAAAGTTAATACACTGGAAGTTGTAAGTAAAAATTCTTGGAGTATTTCTACTTTTAAAACTTCATGTTTAATACAATGTGTGACTTTGTCATTATGTGTGAAATCTGCTAGCAAATTCTGTTTGAAAATTGTTTCAATTTGTTTTCAGTGTAGCATTCCTAATTTCTCTGATAAAATCAAGTCAAGACACCTTTATTGGGCTTAATACAATAGAGATTGTGGCAAAGCAGCTTTACAGTGATAACAGGAAAACGATTCATTTCGGCTGTTGTTAAGCTGAAGTCGGTTCAGTGTTGATTCAGTTCAGTTGAAAAGAATTATTAATTTCATCCATAAAGCACTTCTGCAAAAAATGTCATCGTCCAGCTCAGTTCAGTTCTCATACAACATCGTCAGTACAGTCAGACCAATAATATTTAGTGAATATTAAGTGTCCCCAACTAAGCAAGCCAGAGGTGACAGTGACAAGGAACCAAATATCCATCAGGTAAAAGAAATGGAGAAAAAACTCTCTGGGAGAAACCAAGCGCTGTTAAACGAACAAGATGTGATTATAATTCAGGCTGCATCAAGTCAGAATTCAGATATGGATTGGTAGCATTCAAAAATTCATGGGTGGCCATTCAGCAAATCCAATTCTCAACCTGGTGACTTTTATTACCCATAGCCTCTAGTTCTCTGTGACCGCAGGGATCAGTTAGAAGACCTTGACTCTCAGTTAGTCAGTCTCAAGGGCTTGGAGAACACCTGCGCTATGAGACTGATCCGCAATGAAAGCAGGACTTATGCTGGGAATGCTGCGGGTCCGATTGTTCTCACAGACTCAGTCATCAAAATGCCGTGTGCATCAAATGACGGCAGAAGAACATATGTGAACACATGCACAAATACCATCATCATCCTCATCACACACGTGCACAAACTCCAACGCACAAGAACACAGACCGAAGGAGCCCCTCACATCCTTTATTTAGGATCATGTTCTATATGACTTTGGAACGGCCCCAACGCCTGTTTCTTTACTTAGCGCACACTTTTTCCACACAGTCAAAATGGCTTTTACACATTCGCTGAAAAATAACGGAGCTGAAATTGAAGTCAGTCAGTGCCTTGTTCACACAGGAATATTCATTACCACCAAAAACCTTTTCCCATCTTTGCCAAATCATGTTTCTCTCCAATGTAAAGTGAAAGCATATGTTGTTTGTTAGCCGGGAAGTACAGTATCACCATTCATCACACTATAATACCTATCACTTTTCCTTGTCCTGGTCCAGGCCTGGAATAATCTGATCAAGATTTGTTTGCTCTTTGCGTTTGATCTCATCCTAAATCCACATCATGACAACTGTGGAAGCTGCTGTGCCTTTTCTGAAGGCACAGTAATCTTAAGAACTATTGTAGCATGGGATTTTTTTATTAAGCCGTTATTAAATCATGGTCACTCTTATTTTTTTGCAATGTGCAAAAGCACACACAGTAAGAGTGAAATAATGTTCTGGCACTAAAGCCTTCTTCCTTCACTTCGCTCACCCATAAAGACTAGAAGCACAGCAGTTCTGCAATATCTACACTACAACTCATTTTTTTTTTCACCCATTAACCCCCCTCTTATAACTTTTCATTCTATCTCTATTCATATAAATGCATGAACAACACATCTTATTCTGATTCTAAAATTAAAATGAAAATATAAAAATAAAATCTAATGAAACATATTAACAAAAACTGCAAATGTACATCAATGATATTAAAATATCACTGTGAAGCACAAACAGATATCTTATGCAAAGTATCAAAACGAACTTTTTCCATTAAAAATGTAAAAATAATATATATATATATATATATATATATATATATATATGAAGCTTTCAAATCTGAGATCATCTTTTGTGTTGCAGTTTTCCCAAACATTTTCTCCAATATTAATATACTGGTCATTTATTCTCTGAAAGTGCTTTCCACATAATATTCAGTATGCTTAAACTTACAAAAAGCACACACACACATCACCTTTAATTCCAAAAGAATATTGTAATACATCCGTGTGACCAACAGATCACATTGTCCCAAACTGCCCCTGACCCCTCCTTTTTGACAGGTTCTTTGACACTTGACCTCTGCTTTACGCCCCATGAAGAAATGTGCTGAACTTGAGCTTGAAAATATGAGAGTGGGCTTCCCCAGGGATCTCATATGTCAGTGACGCATCAATAACAGAGATTTATGACCCTTTGCCCCCTTCCCCCTCCAGCCACCAATGAAACAGGGAGGACGTTTATAAGCCTGGCACTCGTTTACGAAGAGGTTCGTTATTTCACTGGGTAAAGACCAGCCACCCCTTCAACATCATCTCTTGTGAGCAGACTTCACTTCACAACTGTGCTAATGGTTTAAAAGAATTGTATATATTTTGTCAAAATGTACTCTATGACATGTAC
The DNA here is from genome assembly GCF_051911475.1 of Siphateles boraxobius. NCBI lineage: Eukaryota > Metazoa > Chordata > Actinopteri > Cypriniformes > Leuciscidae > Siphateles > Siphateles boraxobius. Next base: position 2,713,663 of record NW_027508722.1, on the reverse strand, counting down.
TTCATTCTAAAGCAGATCTTGGGGAAAAGGTTGCTCTTTGCAGTTTTCCACATTGGAAAACACAGTTTTTATATTGGTCTATAAAGGACAAAAGTCCATACAACCTGAGTACTATATTCCAAGTCTTCTGAAGTCAATAAATGTTGATCTGTTACGCAAAGCTATATTGTATAAGTGCTATTTTTTGTCCTTTTCCCCTTGCCAGTTTAAACCACCATCCACTTTTGTTGTATGGAAAGTAAAGCTAAATGGAAATTCTGCCAAGCATCTCCTTTCGTGCCTCGCGGAAGATGAAAATAATACATGGTCAGAATGAGGGTGAGTGATGACAGAATGCTCATTTTTGGGTGAACTGTCTTAAACACCTGAAAACACAAAACCTCCTTGCCCTATCCAATATAAATGGATTTTGGCAATTCACTTAAATCTCCTGTCTTAAGTTAAAGCACTTCACATCACACGTGAGTCAGTAACCTGAGAGCACAAACCTCTGTATCTGACAGAACATGAGGCAGATCTTAAAGAGAGGTGCTTAATCTAATCAGAGTGTCAGTTTAGAATGAATATTCTTTCTTCAGTGTGATTTTGTGATTTTGAATCACACCACTTTGCCCAAACTGGTCTTTCAGATCTCTTCTATCATATTATATATACACTGAACAAAATTATAAACGCAACACTTTTGTTTTTGCCACCATTTCTCATGAGCTGAACTCAAAGATCTACTTTTTCTATGTACACAAAATGCCTATTTCTCTCAAATATTGTTCACAAATCTGTCTAAATCTGTGTTAGTGAGCACTTCTCCTTCGCCGAGATAAGTTGGTTACGACGACGAACTGCAGTCAGGTCGAGACTTTCCTGAGATTTTTTTATGACAGTTTGTGCAGAAATTCTTTGGTTATGCAAACCGATTGTTGCAGCAGCTGGTCTCAGACGATCTTGGAGGTGAAGATGCTGGATGTGGAGGTCCTTGGCTGGTTTGGTTACACGTGGTCTGTGGTTGTGAGGCTGGTTTGATGTACTGCCAAATTCTCTGAAACACCTTTGGAGACGGCTTCTGGTAGAGAAAGGAATATTGAATTCACGAGCAACAGCTCTGGTGAACATTCCTGCAGTCAGCATGCCAATTGCACGCTCCCTCAAAACTCGCGACATCTGTGGCATTGTGCTGTGTGATAAAACTGCACATTTTAGAGTGGACAATCATACTGTCTAATCAGCATATTGATATGCCACAGATAATCCATCCACCTCACTGGTGTGGTATGTTAAGATGCTGATTAGACAGCATGATTGTTGCACAGGTGTGCTTTAGGCTGGCCATAATAAAAGTCCACTTTAAAATTTCAGTTTTACTGTATTGGGGGAGTCCGGGGGGTCCGAAAACCAGTCAGTATCTGGTGTGACCACCATTTGTCTCACGCAGTGCAACACAACTCCTTCGCATAGAGTTGATCAGGTTGTTGATTGTGGCCTGTGGAGTGTTGGTCCACTCCTCTTCAATCGCTGTGTGAAGTTGCTGGATATTGGCAGGACCTGGAACACATTGTCGTATACGCCAATCCAGAGCATTCCAAACATGCCAATTACACGCTCCCTCAAAACTTGCAACACATTTGGCATTGTGCTGTGTGATAAAACTGCATATTTTAGAGTGGCCTTTTATTGCACACCTGTGCAATAACCATGCTGTCGAATCAGCATCTTGATATGCCACATCTCTGAGGTGGATGGATTATCTCGGCAAAGGAGAAGTGCTCACTAACACAGATTTAGACAGATTTGTGAACAATATTTGAGAGAAATAGACCTTTTGTGTACATAGAAAAAGTCTTGGATCTTTGAGTTCAGCTCATGAAAAATGGGGGTAAAAACAAAAGTGCTGCGTTTATAATTTTGTTCAGTGTAGATTATATCTTGGTGGACAGTGAGTTTATTTACTTGAACAGAGTCCAGAACCGTCTAATCTTTATCCTCCTCTAAATCTGGATTTAAAATACATTTTGGTATAAGTTGTTTTCACTAGGGGAGGCCAAAATGTATTTAAAATACATTTATTTCACACTAACTAATATACTACAAATCCATTAACATATTTACTGACATATTGCTTGAGACTTACTGATACAAATATTATAATTAAACTTTATTTGGAGTACTTTATTGCACAATGCGCATTTCTTAAAATTAAGCCTAAAATGTGTTTTAATATTACTATTAGTAAGGTGTGGCGAACAGGATGGCCGAGGGGCGTGAGAGAACGGCGCAAGGCCGGTGGTGCGATTGCTAATGAACAACACCTGTGAAGCACACCGGTCTCACATCTCTCACGGAGGAGCGGAAGCATAAAGGAGGAGCGACGACGTTGATTGAGAGAGGAATAGGCCTGTGTTTTAGTTGTGTTTGGTTTTTGTATTTGTATTTTATTTTAGCCAGCAGTCGTCCGCGAGGGGCTGCTGGCGGTATTTTTTTTGTTTTATTTAAAATAAAGTATGTTTGATTGTTCGCCGGTTCCCGCCTCCTTCTTCCCTGAACATTGCTACACTGGTGACGAAACCCGGGAAGAGGGAGGAACGCGCTGTCAGAGAGTCCCCGCCGCTGTGGGGAATCCGCGGTGCCATCGAGCATGGTGCGCGAGTCGCCGCCGCTCGTTGGGGCTGGAGCCTGCTGCCATCCGCCGAACGAGGGGAGGAGCAGGGAGCGGGGGAGGAGCGGCCATGGACGCTCGAGGTGGTGCGCTGGAGTGAGTTGCCGGGGGGACTGCCGAGCTCGCTGCCGGCCGCCTGGGATTTGGAGGGGCGGCTGCCATCCGGGAGGGAGCGGGGGAGTCGCCACCGTCCAACAGTGAAGGGGAGGAGCAGGGAGCGGGGGACTCCTGCCGTCTGCCCAAGGCACCCGAGGAGCCGTCGCCGTCCACCGAGGGCTACCCAGCATCTACGCCAGGCACCGCGGAGGAGATCGCCCAGCTGGTGTGGGACCAGATGGCAGCGCGTTGTGGGAACCGGACCAAGTTTGTTTTGGGTTTTTTTTTTTCTCTCCCCTCTCTTGATCTGTCGCTCCTCATGCTTCCGTCTCCGTTTCCCTCGGCTTGTCGGTCCATACCCCCCAGGAATCGCCGCTGCCGCGATTTTATTTTAGCACAATCAAATTTACTTAAGTATATCTTTAGTTGGACCAATTTAGCTGACTTTAAGTATATCAATTTAGTATACCGAAAGTACAATTCCAGGGTATTTATATTAAGCACATAAATATGTACATGTATTTGTAGTATATTTAGAATTAAAATAAATGTATTTTTAATCCTTTTTATTATATATATTTTTTTCACTAGGGTCTGCTGATTGCTTTTTGCCAAATTTCAAAAAGGCCAAGAGACTTATTTTTGCTTGACTCCTTGCACAATACTACAGTATATCATGACCTCAAAATACTTTTAGCATGTAAACTTGCTTGTTAGCTCACCCGGTACTAGAGCTCTAGACTTGTAAAAGCAAGTTAAAATGGCATGGTGCTTCAGCGAATGCGTTTATGTCTCACGTTTGCTTTTGTTAACACTATTTGTTTCGGTTTAGTGAAGGTGGTTTCAAATGCGATAGAACATTAACCTTTTAGCGCCACTCACCGGATATTTCATTCCCGAACAGCAGTGATACAACCAACAGCAGTGATACAACCAACGTAATAAAACATTGCCAGATTCATGTTCATCTGTTTAAGATAAAACTAACTCGCGTTTCACTCACTTTGAAAGTTTCACAAAATGTGCAAGAAGCCACATTATCGTTTTGCAGAACTGCCTTCCAATGAGCCTGGGTTGACTTAACTGAATAGAAACTTCCGTCTGTAAGATCTTGGGGCACTTTGGTTGGCTGCAAATCCTTGAAATGCCCTTGAAATGCCCTTCAGATCCATGGGCTCTGCTATGACATTTGTTGCCAACAGCTGCTGCTCTGACACTTTTGAAAACCATGGCCAAAGTCATCAAGTTAGTTTGTGCCAAGCCACAATAATTGCTTTGCCACCATAGAAGATGGATCAACAACTGAAATAACATACAACACATATGCTATTACAAAATACAGACCACACAATCTTATTGACTTCGGAGAAGAAAACTGTACTCTTCAGAGGTTGCTCCTTTAAAGCTCGAGAGAATGAATGGAGTACTCGGTTGTAATTCATTAAATTCTCCTAAACATCCTCAGAAGAAATAAAAATAGATACCTTTGAGAAAATTCTTGGCATCCAGTATGTGTATGGAGCTATAAAACCCATTTGCAATTTAGCTTTGCTATAAGGAGGCCAGTCACAGAAATCCCTGAAACTTGAGATTTAATTAAAACAAAGCTGGCTCGATGTATACTTGAAACTCTCAAAGTTTCAAAGGGTCATGTGGTAGCAGAAATTGGATGATCTCAAAGAGGTCTGGATATGTGACATCGTTGTTGAAAGTATGGCGGTATAAAATAACACAGGCCTGACTTCAAGGTCTGCTTCTGTGGGAACAAGTAGGTCTCTATGCTTTCTTCATGCCTTTACTTTGCATAGCCGCCAAGTCAAGATTTGGCCACTGTGCGTTCGGTAGCTGGGCTTGGATACTTATCGAGGGGAAGAACGAATATCATGTTGACAGAGAGAGAGGGGAGGAGATTTCAATAACTCCCTTTTCCACCAAAGCCTCTTTTCTTCTCACTCTTCGCTCCCCCTTTCCTTTTCCTCCAGAGGAGAATGAGTGGGGAGGACTGAGAATAATAAATAACTTCATCATTCCAGTGTCTAATTTCAAAGCGAGGTGAAAGGCAGGGTCGGGATTCGATGAAGGAAGTAGAGGTGGACCGCTGGGAAGAGCCATCTAATGACCTGGGGCCCAAAAGCGAGCATGGGGTGGAATGGGCCTTGCAAAATTAGATCTGGAGCCACCCAGCCTTTCCTCTCCTGGAGACTATAGCGTTTCAGATGAAGACAAAGACTCTTGCATCCGCGGCTCTACCGGCAGTGAGAGAGAGAGAGAGAGAGAGAGAGAGAGAGAGAGAGAGAGAGAGAGAGAGAGAGAGGAGGGGAGGATGAATCATCTGAATTTTTGAATGTGAAACATAAAACATTTTCCAGTAAAAAATTAAATATTTCTGGTGTTTAAAGCTAAAGCATGGCTTTTTTTTAGGCTACAACACTCTATCACAGCATAATATGCAGTCGACTATAAATAAGCCATTCGCACATCAACTTCCTGAAGATCATGAAAAATGAGGCCCAGTGCTGCTTTCAGAAAATTGCTCTGATTCAGCAGTCAGTCTTAGTAAAAAAAAAGAAATACACTTTAGCCTACTTTTAAAAAGAGTACTTATTATGAAAGTATTTAGATTTACTTATCACAAGTATTTATAGTTATAGTTATATATTTATATTAAACATTATAGTTTAAGGCAAGACACCTTTGGCAAAACCATTGTTTTTCATGCACTGGTAAATTTTTTAAATTTGGGGCTATTCAACTTTTCCTTACATGTTGTTTCAGGGTAATGGACAGAAAACACCTGAAATACACCTTTGAGTATTTATTGCACTTTATCTAGTTGCGTCTGTAGATTCCAATTCAAATACATATATTTTAAAGGCTGATTTCTCTAAATGAGTTTTTTTTTCTTCTGCACTGATCCAGAAATCTTCACTTCAGTAACTCTTATAGGCACCAAACTTTTATCCCTATCTATATTCTTATACCTAAATAAAGAATATAGATCTACAGTATATTTCTATATGTTTTTTACAGAGGGGTTTGTTCATGCATCATTCGCCTGGTTTTTTAAAACATTCTATTCCTAAAAACATGGTGAAAAAGTATTTGTTGACAATATTTTCTGATTTATGGAGTGATAAAAATAGATATTCAAAATCCCCTCTTTAAAAACCTTAGACTCTAATATGTCTACAAAATTAAACAAAAATTTTGAAAATTATAAGTATTCATCTTAATATGCAATTTCATATTTGCTTCTATTGTCTTTGATATATGATTAAAGTGTCCTGCCAAATGTACTGATAAGCATTTATATTGAAACTTGTATGTCTTGTATTTTAATATATATGTGGCATTTGGTGGCAAAAAGATGGCGCCGCTGTGTTTGGCCTGCCACTTGCTCCTCAAGTTTTGGAGCATCTCGCCGTTTATTGTTTATGATTGCACTACGCTGTTGGAATTGCAGATTACAACTAATCGCCTCCTAAATGCCCAGTCCTTCAAACAACCACCGCCACAATTGACATCAATTCCTCCTTTCCTGAGACGCCCTGTCTGCTTGCTACCAAGCGGTCAGCGCCGCAGAAGACGCGGTCGGAGAGGCGGATTATGTGTAAGGATTATTCTCCATCGTCGAGGAGTGGAGATCGATCAAGGCTTGGCAGTGTTGGAAGATCGCGGGAATGCTATCGGTGGCTTCGGCCGGTTGGCTCCGACACTGGTGTTCCATTTTTGTGCCCCCGCCGCGTGAATACATCCACCCAGGGCTACGTCAAAGGAAACCTTTGATTTTGAAGGAGGCTAGTGACATCATAGGTCCCTTCATTGTCCCCTTCATAAACACCTGTCTTAGTTTGGGCACTGTGCCCGCTCCTCTCAAACACGCCATTGTTAGGCCGCTGCTCAAGAATCCCAACCTTGATCCAACCATACTATCCAATTTCTGTCCAATATCTCACCTGTCATTTCTGTCAAAGTTGACGGAGAAGCTGGTTTTCTCCCAGCTTCAGTCTCATCTCCAACGGCACGACATTGGTGACAAATTTCAGTCCGGTTTCAGATCTAGACATAGCACCGAATCGGCACTACTGAGGGTCTATAATGACATTCTCGGAGCCCTGGACTGTAAAAGCTCTGTGGTTTTGGTGTTACTGGACCTGACTGCTGCATTTGACACCGTGGATCATGCCATTCTAATCTCCCGTCTTCAACATGTTGTCGGTCTGCAGGGCACAGTGCTTAATTGGTTTACTTCATATCTCACCAACAGAACTTTTTCAGTAATGCTTAATGACTTTTCCTCCTCACCTGCTTCTCTGTCCTCCGGTGTGCCTCAAGGATCCTTTCTCGGTCCGATTCTGTTTTCTTTGTATATGTTGCCACTTGGTCAACTCATCTCCAATCACAATGTTAATTTCCATTTCTATGCTGAAGACCTCCAGATTTACCTTCCTGTGATTCTGAGTAATCGTTCTGCGCTGGATCCTCTCCATAACTGTCTTCAGGACATCAAACAGTGGCTTTCCCAGAATTTCCTTCATCTGAATGAAGGAAAGACTGAGTACATTCTGTTCAACCCGGACTCACCCAATGGGTGTCTCAGTTTCGGTCCTCTAACACCTCAGTTTGCACCCATTGTGCGTAACTTGGGTGTTATTTTAGACCAGTTAAGGCTCTTGAGTAAGGTCAAACCATTTTTGTCCAGAGCTGACCTTGAAAAGGCCATTCATGCCTTCATCAGCTCGAGGATAGACTATTGCAATGCCCTTTACATTGGACTTAGTCAATCACTGCTCAATAGGCTTCAACTGGTACAAAACACAGCAGCACGTCTCCTTTGTAATGCCTCCAAACGCTCACATATCACCCCAGTCCTCCGTTCGCTCCACTGGCTTCCGGTGCGGTTTAGGGTGGAGTATAAGGTCCTGCTGTTCGTGTTCAAGGCCATCAATGGTATGTCCCCGGCCTACCTCGCAGAACTAATAACGGTCTATAAACCAGTCAGAACCCTGCGCTCCTCTGACTACAGCTCTTTGGTGATTCCCAAGTGTAAATATAAAAAGTTTGGAGGTCGGTCTTTTGCCGTCCAAGGCCCAAGGCTGTTGAACGCACTTCCACCTAACCTACGAAGTATTACTATATTGAGTACTTTTAAATTGCAGTTGAAAACTCATCTATTTAGACAAGCTTTTAACACGTAGCTTCCGTCCCGTTTCAATTGCTTTTTATGTACACTTATGTTTTTATATATTGTTGTCTATTGATGTTTTACTGGAAAGCACTCTACAAATAAAATTTGATTGATTGATTGATATGTAATTACACACTTGTAATGATAAAGTTGGAATTTTATGTATTTAAAATATAAAATGTAATGACGAAAAAACCTACAGTTAAAATGAAGTACTTTAGTATGTTAGTGTCATGATCACCAGCTGAGTGCCCATGAGCCCCTCCAAAAGACACTCCTTCCGACTTTGTTGTTCTCCCATTATGAACTACATCCACAACAATCCTGTGCCTGGATCAGGCCCTCGACGTGAATCTCAAGCTTTGGAATGTTTTAATTTTTCTTCTGTATCTTTTAATATCCCTTCTCCTCGACCTAGCCATCAAGTTGCGGCTGTTTTTCTTACTTTGTTCATTCCTAATTGCAGGTCTATAAAAACAAAGTGTGAAGATCGAATCCAGAGTGCCATGGCATTCCAAAGTCAACTCTAAAGTCCATGACTCTCTCATGCAAATATTTCTGTAATGCTTTTTTTTTACCCTCATTTTCCAAAAATAGAGTTACATTAGCAAATATGTGAGAGATGAAGTGTGAAGGAAACATGGGTTCCCACCTCCCATTGTAACTGATTTCTCCTGTTGCGTTCCACTGAAAAAATAACAACACATGGGTGTGGAACAACATGAAGCATATTTTCAGAATTTTCATTTTTGAGAGAACTATTCTTTTAACCTTTTAAGTTCAACTAGGTTTGTCCGAACTGCTGACTGTGCATTGCCTTTCTGACGTAAATGCAAGTTCGATAATGCTAATATTTACAACCAGATGTAATTATTTTCATTTCCATTTATTTCCATTAAGCAGACACTTTTATTTTAAGCTTCTTACAAAGGAGAATAAGCAGTTCATCAATGAGAAAAAACAATATTCATAGTGTGCAATGTTAGGTTTATTAGAAAGCTGGACTAGGAAACCAACTAAAAGAGGTGATGAATCATTTTTGGGAATGTGACAATGAGAAGTGACAACACATGGATTGTGATAAAGTCCTGTATAAGGCCCAGTCAGTTGAGGTACCAATAGGCATATCTCCTTCCATATCAACCTACAAACAGCTTACTTGTAGTTGCCATTTATTAGCTTAATCAGCTTTATGGAATTTAATAAAACTTAATTAGGAAACTTAAAGCGTTAAAGGAAAACTCTGTCATTAATTGCTCAACCTCATATCATTCCAAACCCGCAAGACTTTCGTTCATCTTCAAGACAAATGAAGATATCTTTAATGCAATCTGAGAGATTTTTGTACCTTCATTGACAGCTACGCAACTACCACTTTGACGCTTCATAAAGAGATCGTAAAACTAATCCATATGTATGATGTATGATACATATGTATGATCTGTTCATCATTCTTTGTATGATGAACAGATTGATCAGCGAACACAAACAGAAGCTCAAACATGCTGAGTAACATGAGGATGAACCTCATTGGTTCTCGCACGTATAGGCGAACATGCTTGAGCTTCTGTTTACCACAACTGTGTGAGTTGATGAAAGTATATATGTGAATAAAAGCCTTAATTAAATCTGTTCATCATATAAATCGATCGAGTCGCTTTAGAAAATTTGGACTAAACCACTCAATTCATATAGACTAGTTTTACGATCTCTTTCTGAACTTGAAGCATCAAAGTGGTAGTTGCGTAGCTGTCAACGGAGGGACAGAAATTGCAGATTTCATTAAAATATCTTCATTTGTGTTTCAGAATGAACGAAAGACTTACAGGTTTGGAATGACATGAGGGTGAGTAAATGATGACAGAATTTTAATTTTTGGGTAAACTAACCCTTTAAGCCAAAGAAAGAGAGTGGTACATTTTAAGCCACTTCAATATTTGTGCGTAGATATTGTTTTATAGGCTTATTAAACAATACTTTGTAATAACTGTTCACTTTCTTCTTTGACCCTTGTGCTGACAGGCACCCTTCCAATGTTCCTCTATAAAAGAATGAACAGAGAAAACGCTGACCAACATCAAAGTCAAACTAGAAAATAAAATCACATTGGCAAAAAAATTCCTTGGCTCCTCCATGCACATTCCTAAAAACCCAACATCTCGTCATAGCTGGAAGTTTATGGAATTATGACCGGGCATTTAAGGAAAATGCACGCACCAAATATACAAGCCCAAAAGGCAATGGCATTGTTCTTCTACTTAATAAACGTTTTTGGCTTCGGTATGTTTGTTTCAATTTTTTCACAAAATTTACGACAGGCTTTACTTTCATGTTGCCTGAGTTATGTGGTGCTCTCTGGCAGAGTTACAGTACGAGCTTTGAAGTGGAGCCATAAATGCAGCGAGTAGACGCGGCCAAAATTGCATGCTGCTGTAGAGGTGGAAGCAGGACACCGGTTGGAGTAGTCAGTGTTAAAGCAGTCCTGATATCACCAGCTGAACTCCAAGCTTTTGCAGACCACTTGAGAGATAAAAGTCTGCCGTACTTTTTAGCCATGCCAGACCGCCTCTCAATGAGTGTAGCACACTGTTCCACACAAAAGTTTGATATGGATCACAAATATCAAAATGAAAGACAGGTGGAATAATCACAGTGGGATCTGTAACTGCTTTGAAATATGCGCTTATGTTACTGCAATGCACTGTTTACATATTAGCAGGTGTTTTTACAGGTTTAAATGTTAGTGCATGATTAGTTTTAAGTAAAGCTGCCGGCTTGAAAATTTGGTTTACATGATGTAACACTGCTCTTTTACCACACTTGGAAAGCAGTATATGGTAAAATATATGGTAAAACTTTACAATAAGGTCCCATTTGTTAGCTTTAGTTAACATGAACAATGAAATATACTTCTAAAACATTTATTAATCTTAGTTTATGTTGATTTCATACATTATTAAAGGGGTCCTTTTATTCTTTTTCACATTTTCAACTTTAGTTAGTGTGTAATGTTGCTGATTGAGCATAAAAAATGATCTGCAAGGTTACAAAGCTTAAAGTCCCTCCAAAGGGAGATATTTTATTTAACAGAATCCACTTTCCAATAACTACAACGAAAGGCTTGTTTGGACTACAACGCGTTTTTTTCCGGATCTTGTGAAGTTATAATGTTCCTCATTTAAATAAGCTCCGCTCGGAATAAGCAAAAAAAAAAAAAGTTGACGATGACCTGGCTGAGCTGCTGCTATGTCAAAGAGACACTGTTTTTCCCACCCCGTTTACAAAACTCATTTGTTGACCTTCCTAAGGCTGACGAACTTAGAGTTGTTCAAATTCATTTTAAACACCGTTCCTAAACATTATAACCCCAACGTTTATCTGTGTGCTAAGAGTACAATGCAGGCTACACACAAAAGCTTCTCCTAAAATAAAGCAGTTCCCACTTCGTCATGACAATCTGTTGTTTATGGAGCACAACTTATAAGTATGCCTTATTATTTCTAGTTGTGTTTTTAAGAATGAATAATTATTAACAGTTGCAATTATAAGTTTTATGTTGTTGCTACACTCGCCTGCTAGCTAGCAGTATTGATTTAGTGTTTACTGTAGCTTTTGTTAGCTCTCGCTTTTGTAAGACTGTTCACCGCCTCTTAGGAAAATTACTAAATTCCAAATCGTTTTGTGATCGATTATTGTTTTTACCACCATAGTTTTCAGACAAATATCATGATTAAATGGTTTATAACTTCGTATCTAAAATGAACAAGAAGATTACCAAAAAAATACCTCTCTGAAATGTCCTGTGAAATCCGTGCTTGCAAAGTCTGTTCATGAAATCCATTCGGCATAATCCTCTTGTTTGTTAACATTCTTAAGTCTGATTAAGGCTTGAATTGGTTTGAAATTGATGCCATCCTTAAAATTTACTTCTGAGAAGAGCTCAGGGTTATGGTATGGGGAGTGACATTTTCCAAACACAAGCTAAGTTGTGCCAATCACAACACGTCACTGAGACCCCTAACCACTATGGCTGCGTTTACACTTGGCATTAACATGCTGTCACCATGATCCGATCAAGCAGATCGGATCATAAGCCAATCAGGACACGGTGTGTTTTTTTACCTGTCCACATCAAGTGGCTTCTGTATCTGGATAACCAATTGGATCTCGCATTCCTGTGGGAAAAAAATAAATAAATAAAGGATGGCTCCGGTGCAAAGTCGACCTGAAGTGGTGGGTTTTCTTTTAAAAACACTTTTCAGTCGGGGGATATTTTACAAATCTCGCAAAATGAGGAGGATGAAGCGGCTGCAAGTACTAATAATGTGAATAGATGTCGAGAACGTTGCCAGCTGTGGTGGGAAAAATTCACATTCTTTACAGAAAATGAATTGTTCTGCAACTTTCGGGTGCGACGGCAAACATTTCAGTATATGTGCGAAGTGCTTCGCACTCGTATCGCAAAACCACACTGCTACGTGCAGCAATTGGAGAGAGGTGGGGGAATAAAGACAGTGGGGGGATAAAGACAGTGACGTCCACATGTGAATGCAGACACGATGGCTGGATTGCGTTTACATTACACTGAGATCCAATCACAATGCGTCCTCGACTCCCTCCAAACCTGGACCAGTGATTGGATAACATTCCGATCAGAAGCGCGTTTACACTTGTTTTTTCAATGTGGACAACATCCGGATACAGGTCGCATGTTAATGCCAAGTGTAAACATCACAGCACATTTTGTATGTGCAAGACTGAGGAGAGAGGTGCTGTAATAATATAAAATATGTGAAAAATATGTGAAAAATGTTTTTTCAACAATCAAGCAGGAAAGCGTATTCTAGTACACCACAAAAAACAAAATCGAGACTTAGTAAAATGGCATATTAGGACCCCTTTTAAAATCAAAAGTTGTATCTGTTAAATTTATTTCACCGACCTAAGTTAACAGTTGTATTTTTATTAACCAATGTTAACAAAGATTAATACTGTAACAAATGTGATGCTTATTGTTAGTTAATCCATTACCTAACGTTAACTAATTTGACCTTATTGTAAAGAAGGTGATCTCAAGAAAAAACAAACATTTTCTAGCAATCACGGCGGCAGTTATTCATCAAATGGAGGGAAAGAATAAGCTTGCAGAATATCTTTGGCCATGTTTGCACCATTACCTGATTTCCATAATTCTTTCGGCAAATCGCATACTAAATCAATGCAGAAAGCATGTGCAAATAAAAGACGCAATCCATAAATACTTAGCGAATTCCTCCTTGAAAGTCATAATACATTGTGATTACGTGCACTTCGTTTGAAGAGAGACTTCTAATGTGTGAATGACCAAAGGATGACCTGTGAGCTTTGTCTCTCTGGAACAGGAACATTTTGTGAACTCATCTGGAGGCTATCATCCCTATTCGCACTGCAAATTTAAATCACCTCAGAATGGGCTGACTCAGTGTGGTTAGTTGTTTTAGTCATTGCTATGCTTAGTATGAATGTGGCAAGTCTTTCATCAACACTGACTGATGAGCACTAAGTGGTACGCCATGAGATTCTCATGGGGGATGAACCAGTGAGTTAAAAAAAGAACAACATGAAAAGAAAACTCAAAGAAAAACAATGTGATGAAAAATCCCAGCTGTCAAAGTGCAGTTCCTCCCCTCTTAAACTTTTCAATATGATAAAAGCAGAGAAAGGTATTAAGCTAGTTGACGTGATATGCTTTATTACATGTCCAAGGTGTCCTTTATAGTTAAAAATAGGTATTTGTATTGGATTATGAATATAGAATATATAGTACAATACATAAATTCCATTAATAAAACAATGCATCAAAATGCTTGTACAAGATCACAATGGCATTTATCATACCTTTTTGTTTTTTAAGAAAAGCATGCTATTATCCCACTTTAAATACATTAAAAATATATATATATTTTTCCAATTTTTGTTTATTCAAAATACAAATATTTTCTAGGATAAACATGTTTTAAATTTCTGAAATTAATTTTAATATCATTCATAGGACCCACATAAACCCTCATGACTGCATCAAGGTCAAAGCTGTCACTTAAGAGAATTTTACCTTTTTATGGCATGGCATGATTACTGTCTGTAAAGGATGCGCAACCCAACCTGACAAAGACTTTCAATCATTTCAATCTTGGCATCTGCAATTTATTATTATTTGCAACATCCTTCTCCTCGTTTTGTGGGATTTGAAACGCGTCTGCAACTGAATTTTTTTTTTAAAAGAAACCCAACCACTTCAGGTCAACTTTGCACTGGGGCCTTTTTTTATTACAGACTTATTTTAAATATTGTACTTGAAACAGAGATCATATTAGTTATCCAGATACAGAAGCCGCTTGATGTTGACAAATGTAAATGCAGCGTGTCCTGAGTGGCCGATAATCCAATCTGCTTGATCGGATCATGGTGATCACATGTAAATGCCAAGTGTAAATGTAGCCATTGACACGTTAGCCAGGAAAAGGGTAACACAGTGGGACACTGTGGCCGCATTTACAGTACATCGTTGAAGTGACCCAATTCCGATTTTTCCTCACGTGGCACAGATCAGATATGACCAACGAACGTGTAAGCAGGAAAAAAGCATGTGGATTCCGATATGCTCAGTATGGTTTCAGGTCTCATTCATGTGTGGAAAGTGTAAATGCAGATATTGGATATGGGTCACTTTTAAAAGAAGTTGTAAGCTGGTCGTTAAAAAAATCATATATACTCAACAATTGAGAATTGGGCATCAAGACCTGCTGTGTAAATGAGGCCAAAATTACTTTTAAAGTGGTGTGGTAAAGTATTCTTTACTCAACCAGAAAGAATAAATAGCATCCCTAAAAGACATCTGGTGTTCCCTATCAGTCGGGCAGTGTGAAGAACATAGCAACAGTACCACACTGCAACAGGGAAATTACTGTACATTACCATTGGCAAAAAGTGACAAGAAATCGTCTCGGTTACAGTAACCCTCGTTCCCTGAAGGAGGGAACGGAGACGTAGGTCGTGACCGACCAATAGGAATCTCGTTAGAGAGGCAATCTACTTCGAGTGAAACAAAAACAAGCCAATACACATTGGCGTGCAATCATTTGCATCAGCTGCGCGCCCTCCTTAGCACAGGTATAAACGAGCAGCTGATGGATTGCACTTCAGTTTTTCGCTTCAGGTTTGAGTTCGAGTTCGCCAACTCTTCGATGCTGTTATTGAGACAAGACTTTTCTTTTCTCGACTGTTCTCTCTTTGGTGCGGTGTGATGGCAGACAGAGCTTTTACTTGCTCTCAGAGCAAGTAAAAGCTGTTCTAACACCTGGTAAGGTGTGCCGCATAAGAGCGCTCAAAGGCTGTTTTCATGAAAAGAGCAAACACAGATAGTTTGTGTCTTTAAAAAAAAAAAAGATGACGTTCTATCTGTGTGTTTCTGGATGTGGTCGTTTCCTGGGGTCACGGGATGGTCACGCTCACTGCCTCGTGTGTCTGAGGCAGCGTTCGTGGATGAGTCATGTACCCATTGTGGGAAGATGACCATCTCGGAGCTGAGCTTGAGACTCGTTCCTGGAAAGGGGCGGAGTCCCCGTGCATCTGCCTTCGGGCAGTAACACGGGAGACCTGAGGAGCACGGTGAGCGTGCTTCCTTCGGGGAACCAACCCCCTAGGAACCTTTTAACTTTCTGCTCAGCTACTGTTCGGACTGCTCCGCGCTTTGCTCTATCGCTTTTATATTTCTATATTTTATCTCCTTTTATCACCTAATTTTAACTTCAGCAAATCAGCACAGTGCTCAAACGCTTGGATTACTACAAAAAAAAGCAGAATTATTTTATTCGACCAGCCTCCCACTGAAAGCTTACATTCCGGGGAAGAGAAAACACAACTGCCTACATTCATAAGGATAAGAAAATGCCTCCTCTGGAATCTACTTGCTGCTCCAACTGCCACAGACTTTTACAAAGGATTGCATTTCTTGAAACAAAGTTAATTGCGGGACCACCAAACCAGACGGAACACACAACAGAGCTTCGTCATGGACGTCCTCAGCATACAGCCGGTGAGTCCCATGAATCTAGTGTTTCTCGACAGGCCATACTGAGTGTAGAGAAACAAGCCGATCGACTTACTAATCGATGGCACAAACAGGGTGCGAGACCCAAAGGCACTCGAGACATCAGATTGTCACGAGCATCACATATTACTGCAGTAGCATCCTCTACCCCAGATACGGCTCTGACAAGGACTGCAAACACTGGTCTCCTACCACCGCCTATACATCTTGAGAACAGATTTGAAGTATTAATGAATGAGGAATCCCCAAATTTGATGAATGTGATCGAACACAGACTGAATCAGCCAGTAGCTAACACTAATGCTAACTGGGGCTCAAGGTCGAGCAGACAGCGGCACTCAGCTCAGAGCGCAGCCGGGCCCAGGACTCTGATAGTGGGCGACTCCGTAATCAGAAACATTAATAGCAGGGATACAACAACGTGCTGCCTTCCACAAGCAACAACATCTGATGTAAACAGGGAACTTCAGAACATTCTGATGAAACATAAGACTGCAAATCGGCTCATCATACATGTGGGGAAGAATGATATTCATAAAGAGCAGTCGGAACTTCTTAAAAAGGATTTCAATGAACTTTTTGAAACACTTAAAAGACTGAAAGTGCAGACATTCATCAGTGGACCACTCCCAGCAAGAGGAACAAACAGGTTTTCACGGTTGCTTGGGCTTAATGCATGGCTGCAAAAAACCTGCAATATAAAAGGAGTGAACTTTATTGACAACTTCAATCTTTTCTGGAGTCAGAGGCAACTGTTCAAACAGGATGGCCACCACCCAAACAAACTTGGTTCAAGAGTGCTAAAGGACAATATCTAATTCTCCCTCCGTCATCCTTCTGCAATGTGTGCCAATCCACTCAACCTGCATGGCACACACACACCTGGATACAGTATGAATGACCACAGGATTTCACTTCAGCACCTGAATGGACATGCGGTTGACACATCACACAAGGACAGTGATAACACCACTCAGCCACAACAACCTCTGCTCACGGACACAATCTCAGCTGAGCCCTGCCCACAGAGCTCCCCACAGACAGACTGTGACATACTAGCACTGCTCCAAGATACAGCACCCAAGGACGACTTTCTGGAAAACAGCCAGGGAAACCAGGACAGCATATTACAGCCTCCAGTAACACCAGAGCAACAACCCCTCTCACCGGAAACGTTATCACTCTCTCCAGCATCTCCACTTCTGTGCTTCTCAGAGAAAACGGAACAACTGGTGCATGCTGGAACTAGACTATCCCACTCTTTTGCTGCAAGCCCCCAGATACCAACCGAAAAACGCCAGGCCCCACAACCAACAAAGCCTGCGGGCCCAGCTCGCCCCTCCCCCTCCTCCTTTGAGAGCTCTTCGGCCTCTGCCACAGCGCCAGGGCCCACACCCTCCTCCAGCGGCTCGAGGTGAACCAAAAACAACTGATACCAGCTCTCAGTGATATGTGTCGGGTCCCCGCTATGATAACAATAACTTTCTCAAATGTTTACAGAACAAGCGGGAACCCAGTGTGCCTGTATCTTTTTCTATTGCTGTTCGATTACATGATAGAAAGTCTAAGGCCTTCAAAAGACGTACAGCAAACCTATCTAATCTGGTGCCGATTACACGACATAACAAGATTGCTGTGGGGACAAAAAGTAAGACTGTTAAGTTAGCACTTTTAAACATCCGCTCACTTAAAAATAAATCACTTTTAGTCAACGACTTAATAACCACATACAACCTGGATTTTATGTTGCTAAATGAAACTTGGCTAGAAGAAAGTTGCAGTGCAACAGTCCTCAATGAAACAGCCCCTCCTAACTTTACTTTTATGAGTGTCTGCAGAGGTGTCAGAAGAGGCGGAGGTTTATCTGCTCTTTATAAAGATGTCTATCAATGTAAGCAAATATCATTTGGGAATTACCCGTCTTTCGAATATCTGGGTGTTAAAAGGTGCTCCACGCATTTTACTTATCATTGTTTACAGGCCTCCAAAATACTCTCCAGCTTTTGCTGAGAACTTAACAGAACTGTTATCAACAATTTCCTCAGAGTTTGACTGCTTTGCCATTGCTGGAGATTTTAACATTCACATAGATAATGCAGAAAACAATATGGCAAAAGAAATCAAAACTGTTTTAAAAACTTTTGATCTGACTCAGCATGTACATGGACCCACACATAATCGTGGACACACTCTAGATTTACTTATCAGTAAGGGTCTAAACATTTCATCAATTGTTATTAAGGATGTAGCACTGTCTGATCATTTTTGTATTTTCTTTGATATATTGATCTCTCCTGCCATTGAAGCTAGATCTATGTCTGTCAAGAAGAGATGCTTAAATGAGAACATTAGTGTACTATTTATGAAGGCTATATCTTTAACACCAAGCATATCTGCTGACTCTGTTGATTTTCTCCTTGATTCTTTTAACTCAAAAGTTAAGAGTGTAATTGATGATATTGCTCCTGTGAAAGTCGGGAAGAAGAGTGGCAGATAAAAAGCACCTTGGAGAAACTCAACAGCAGTGCAAAATATGAAAAGACAATGCAGAAAAGCAGAGCGCATGTGGCGGAAGACAAAACTTGTTGTCCATTATAACATCTACAAAGACAGCATCCATGCTTTCAATAAGGAACTAGGCAAAGCTAGACAGACTTTCTTCTCGAATATTATAAACAGCAATATAAACAACACGCGCACTCTTTTTGCTACTGTAAAGAGACTGACAAACCCCCCAAGCCAGATTCCCAGTGAAATGCTCTCAGTGAGAAAGTGCAGTGAGTTTGCTTCTTTCTTCTCTGAGAAAAACAATAATATCAGAAAGGTGATCAGCTCATCCTTGAGTTGCGCTGGGGTCAGGCAGATCAGACAACAGCACGAGAAAGTAGCCACTATGTCTGATTTCGAAGAAATTGATGGCAACATTTTGGAAGAAACCGTACAGCACCTAAAAACATCAACCTGCGCCCTTGACGCACTTCCCACATCTTTTTTCAAAAATGTGTTACGCAGTTTAGAAGCAGATCTCCTAGAAGTGGTAAATGCCTCACTTCTCTCTGGGAGTTTTCCGACCTCCCTGAAAACTGCTGTTGTCAAGCCCCTCCTGAAAAAGAGCAATCTGGATAAGACCATATTAAACAACTATAGACCGATCTCAAATCTTCCTTTCATCGGCAAGATCATTGAAAAAGTTGTCTTCAATCAGCTGAACAAATTCTTAAGCTCGAATGGATACTTTGACCATTTTCAATCTGGTTTCCGACCGCACCACAGTACAGAGACCGCGCTCATAAAGATAATAAATGATATTCGCTTAAATACTGATACAGGCAAATTATCAGTGCTGGTAATACTCGACCTCAGTGCTGCATTTTACACTGTCGATCACAAAATACTTCTTGACAGGCTGGAAAACTGGGTCGGGCTTTCTGGGATAGTCCTAAAATGGTTCAGGTCATACTTAGAAGGCAGAGGTTATTATGTGAGTATTGGAGACCATAAGTCTGAGTGGACATCCATGACATGCGGAGTCCCTCAAGGCTCAATTCTTGCGCCACTCCTATTCAACCTGTACATGCTCCCAATGAGCCAAATAATGATAAAGAACCAAATCGCTTACCATAGCTATGCAGACGACACACAGCTCTACTTATCCCTATCGCCTAACGATTACAGCCCCATTGACTCCCTTTGCCAATGCATTGATGAAGTAAACAATTGGATGTGCCAAAACTTTCTTCAGTTAAACAAAGACAAAACTGAAGTCATTGCGTTTGGAAACAAAGATGAAGTTCTCAAGGTGAACGCATACCTTCAGTCTAGGGGTCAAACAACTAAAAATCAAGTCAGGAATCTGGGTGTGTCTCTAGAGTCAGACCTTAGTTTCAGTAGTCATGTCAAAGCAATAACTAAATCAGCATACTATCACCTGAAAAATATTGCAAGAATTAGATGCTTTGTTTCCAGTCAAGACTTAGAAAAACTTGTGCATGCTTTCATCACCAGTAGGGTGGATTATTGTAATGGACTTCTCACTGGCCTTCCCAAAAAGACCATAAGACAGTTGCAGCTCATACAGAACGCTGCTGCTAGGATTCTGAGCAGAACCAGAAAATATGAACACATCACACCAGTCCTCAGGTCTTTACACTGGCTGCCAGTTACATTTAGGATTGATTTTAAAGTATTATTACTGGTATATAAATCATTCTATGGCCTAGGACCTCAATACATTGCAGATATGCTCACTGAATATAAACCCAACAGATCACTCAGATCATTAGGATCACATCGGCTAGAAATACCAAGGGTTCACTCTAAGCATGGCGAGTCTGCTTTTAGCTACTATGCCAGCCGCAGCTGGAACCAGCTTCCAGAAGAGATCAGATGTGCTCCTACAGTAGTCACATTCAAATCCAGACTCAAAACACATATGTTTAGCTGTGCATTTACTGAATGAGCACTGTGCCACTGTTCGTCCGGCTGTTTGCACTGTATTTTATGTTTTAATTACTCTGATTTCATTTGATTATTTCTGTATTTTAACTTTTATTCTAAACTGTTTTAATTATTCTGATTTCTTTTGATTATTTTAATTTCTTCTATGTAAAGCACTTTGAATTACCATTGTGTATGAAATGTGCTACATAAATAAACTTCCCTTGCCTTGCCTAGGAACCTTCATCCCTCTCACGCTCCGCAGCCAGCTGAGCTACCAGATGAACGGGCTGGACCATCCCCGAGGTGTGTAACAGTTGTTCATTTCAGTGCTCCCCGCAACGACCAGATGTCGATCGCTGCATCAGAGGGTGGGTCAGAAGTCTCTCCGGATGACGGCTCGGACCCGCTGCCTCCTTCGGGTGTGCCAGCGGTGCCCGAGTCGGACCAGGAGATGATGACCATGATTTCCCGGGCCGCCAACAGGAACTCCGTGCCGCAGTGGACCTCGTGCTTCGTGCGACGAAGGTCAACGCGTGGTCAGTGGGTCGTGCGATGTCCATCTGGTGGTCCAGGAACGCCGTCTCTGGCTGTGTCTGGCTGACATGAGGGAGACCAACAAGCTCCGGTTCCTTAACTCCCCTGTGTCCTAGACCGGCCTCTTCGGCGACGCGGTCGAGAACTTCGCCCAGCAGTTCTCGGCAGTACAAAAGCAGACAGAGGCTATCAAACACATTCTGCCGCGGTGGTCAGCTGCTGCCCCTACCCCAATGCCTGCGGCTCCTCAGTCTGCTCGTCGCCGGGGGCGTCCTCCTGCGGTTGCCCCTGCTCCCGCGCTGCAGCAGCAGCCTCCACGTAAATGCCGCCGTGGAGCCAGTCGCAGGGAGGCCGCCCTGCCCATCCAGGCCCCCGCCAAGAAGGGCGGCAAAACCAGTACAGGTAAGTGGCCCAAGGACAGGCGACCTGGAGATGGATGGAACTGCTCTAAAGGAGACAGTGCTCTGAGAGCCTGCTTAGCGCTCTCCAGTCCGTCTCGCTGGCTCATTCGGACCATCAGGCTCGGCTATGCGATTCAGTTTGCCTGGCCTCCCTCCAAGTTTCAGGCCATCCACTCCACTTCAGTGAGAGCAGCCGATGCCCATGTCTTGCATGCGGAGATCACGGTCCTACTGGCGAAGGACGCGATAGAGCCGGTCCCTGCAGCAGATATGAGGTCAGGGCACTACAGTCCCTACTTCATTGTATCCAAGAAAGGTGGTGGGTTACGACCGATCTTGGACCTGCGAATTTTGAATCGGAGCCTCCACAAGCTACCGTTCAGAATGCTCACGCAGGGGCGCATTTTTAAATGCATCCGTCCCAGAGATTGGTCTGCAGCAGTCGACCTGAAGGACCCGTACTTTCATGTCTCGATTCTTCCTCGACACAGGCCATTCCTGCGCTTTGCGTTCGAGGATTGAGCATATCAGTACAAGGTCTTACCCCTCCGGCTGTCCCTGTCCCCCCGTGTCTTCACGAAAGTCACGGAGGGGCCCTTGTTCCCATGAGAGAACAGGGCGGTCGCATCCTCAACTATCTTGACGACTGGCTCTTACTAGCACACTCTCGATATCAGCTTTGCGAACACAGGGACCTCGTGCTCAGGCACCTCAGCCAGCTGGGAAAAGAGCAGACTCTCCCCTGTGCAGAGGATCTCTTTTCTCGGTATGGAGTTGGATTCGGTCGAACAGACAGCGTGCCTCACAGAGCTCAGTCATTACTGAACTGCTTGAACACGTTCAAAAGCAGGACGGTGGTCCCACTGAAATTCTTTCAGAGGCTCCTGGGGCATATGGAAGCAGTAGCAGCGGTAACCCTGCTAGGCCTGCTTCATTTGAGACCGCCTCAGCTCTGGCTTCACGGCCGAGTCCCGAGATGGGCGTGGCATCACGGCACTCACCGGGTGGCAATCACACCGGTCTGCCGCAAGACCTTCAACCCGTGGTCAGATCCCTCGTTCCTGCGGCCAGGAGTCCCCTTTGGAACAGGTGTCCAGGCATGCTGTGGTATTCACAGACGCCTCTGCCACCGGCTGGGGTGCCACGTACAACGGGCATGCAGTGTCAGGGGCAGTGTTGTGCAAGTTACTTCCAAACTGTAATACATTATATATTACTTGTTACTGTTATTTAAAAGTAATTCATTACCTTACAATATTACTGTCTCAGAATTGTAATGCCTTACATTACTCCTGTATTACTTTTGAGTTACTTTCACCAAAATAACTATACAGAAGTAGAACTTAACATTCTAAAATGACTAGGGCTGTAACGATATGCGATATGAAACCGAAATCGCGACACTCAGATCCACGAACCTGCAGAATCGCAACACACCCCTTCCAACTCCCAGCGTTATCCATACCGTCCAGATCCAATGCTACCACATCTTTAAATTACTATTAGTATTATTTGAAGTTAACTTAACATTATAAAATATGTAGACCTACACCACAAAACTAGTTGAGGATAAATTATTTAAAATTTGGGAATTCCAGCGTTATGGACATGACATTTGCAGACTTGCAGTCAAAACTTATATAATTATATAAAATTCTCAGAAAATGCATTAATACCAAAATATTGAAACGTCTGTTTATCCATAGGCTCCTCCCAGAAACGAGTCCAGACATTAGAAAAATATCAGTCTACACATGCGTTTTATATTTAATATTAGGGAAATCGACAGTCATGTGTGACAAAAAAAATCTTTAACTTTTAGGAGGCAACGATTTTTGTTGTTGTAATTCTGTGAATTACACTGCGCAAATCTAATGAAGAAGGGTTGGCTCTCCACAGAACATAAAATATTCATTTTATTTTATTTTTCGTGTTCGCATTTATGAGGAAAAAACTATGTTACAGACGTGACAGTTCTCCGTTACGGACGCGACCGCTCTGAAGCGGCACTAAAAGACTGCTTTAAAACCTTCACAGACACCTTACACAGAAGACACGAAGCCTTTCTTTAAAGTGAATTTCGTTTTGTATTAATTGTACGGACCTGAAAAATATATCTATATTGAAATGTCTACTTGTAAACAGAACAATTTAAAACGAAAGAAAACAGACTGCTCTCTGCTTATGAAATGAAATGTGCATTTCTCTCTGGTGCATTCACTACTGCGAAGATCGCGAGTCAGCATCGTCAACTTCATCTTGACTTTATTAATAAACAATCAACATGTCTCTTTGCTATATTTGACATATTCATAATCATTGCTTTTGCCGGTTCTTTGTGACAGCTTTTAGGTGCTTTATCGGCAGCGCCGCCGCCCTTACATGAACGCATCACCACCGCATCAAAAACATGATTGCGTGATGAAAACATGAAAAATACCACATAAACATAGCCTAACTGTTTAGAAAGAAAACACAGAACGAATAGCCTAATGCCCATACGTCCATCTCGCGAATGTAGTCTTCTTCATGCCATCTTCACCATTAGCCGCTTTTCCTCTGGCCAGCGCGAGCACAGAGGCCGAAATCATCCTCACGGCACTCCTGTAAAAAATAAGTCGCTATACAAATATATCAGACGCTGCCATTTAGTCTTTAATTACAGACTTGGACACCACACGCGGCTATTGACTGACCACGAACAGGTAATTTAGCCTACTTGCATCTTTCATTCGTTAATGTCTGGCGGTCTTGCTGTTTTTTTTTTTACAATTAAAACTAAAAGTCTGTTGTAACGCAAGCCTTACCAAACATGTACCGAGTAAAATATTACTGAAAATTGATTAGTAATGCCTTACACTACTGCGTTACAGCAAAACGTAATATGTTACTGTAATGCATTACTTTTGTAACGCGTTACTCCCAACACTGGTCAGGGGTGTGCCAACTGCATTGGCACATCAACTGCCTCGAGTTGCTAGCAGTACATCTCGCCCTGAACCGCTTGAAAAGACGGCTACAGGGCAGGGACGTGCTGGTCCGTAAGGACAACACTGCGACCGTTGCGTACATCAACCGACAAGGTGGTCTATGCTCCCGTCGCATGTCGCAACTCGCCCGCCATCTCCTCCTTAGGAGTCAGAAGCATCTGAGGTCGCTTCGAGCCATGTATGTCCCCGGGGTGCTCAACAGTGTGGCCGACCAGCTATCACAAGTTAAGCTTCTGGGAGAATGGCGACTCCACCCCCAGAGGGTTCAGCTGATCTGGAAAGAGTTCGGGGAGGCTCAGGTAGTCCTGTTTGACTCCTCAGAGACCTCCCACTGCCAGCTGTTTTACTCCCTGACTGAGGAAACACTCGGCACGGAAGCACTGGCACGCAGCTGGCCCCGGGGCCTCCGCAAATATGCGTTTCCCCCAGTGAGCCTACTTGCGTAGACACTGTGCAAAGTCAGGGAGGACGAGGAGCAGGTCCTTCTGGTGGCGCCCTACTGGCCCACCTGGACGTGGTTCCCAGAACTCATGCTCCTTCTGACAGTCCTTCCCTGGCCCATTCCTCTGAGAAAGGATCTTCTGACTCAGAGACGGGGCACCCTATGGCACCTTCGTCCAGACCTCTGGAAACTTCATGTCTGATCCCTCAACGGGACGCGAGGGTTCTAGATGACTTACCCTCAGAGGTACTTAACACCATAACTTCAGCACGGGCACTGTCCACGAGACGTGTTTACGCCCTGAAGTGGAGCCTGTTCGTCGAATGGTGTTCTTCTCGCAGAGAAGACCCCCGAATATGTTCGATAGGGTCCGTGCTTTCCTTCTTGCAGCATGGGTCTCCCTCCATCCTCAAAGTTCATGCTGCAGCTATTTCAGCTTATCACGACCACATAGATGGCAAAACAGTTGGAAAGCACGACCTGGTCGTCAGGTTTCTTAGGGGGGCGAGACGATTAAATCCTCCTCGACCCCCCGCCATACCCTCTTGGGACCTTTCCCTGGTGCTTCGAGCCTTTCAGGATGCTCCCTTTGAGCCTCTGCAATCAGTAGACTAAAAGCTTCTCTCCATGAAGACTTTGCTACTGGTTGCAATGGCCTCTATCAAGAGGGTAGGAGACCTTCACGCATTTCGGTCGACGAATCGTGCCTAGAGTTCGGGCCGGGTGACAGCCATGTGGTATTAAGACCCCGGCCTGGCTATGTGCCCAAGGTTCCTACCACTCCCTTCAGGGACCAGGTAGTGAGCCTGCAAGCGCTGCCTTTGGAGGAGGCAGACCCAGCCCTGACTTTGCTCTGTCCCGTTCGCACTCTGCGTTTGTACGCGGATAGAACTCAAAGTCTCAGGACCCCAGACCAGCTCTTTATCTGTTACGGAGGCCAGCAGAAGGGAAAGGCTGTCTCCAAGCAGAGGATGGCCCACTGGATAGCGGATGCCATCGCCTTGGCTTACCAAGCTCAAGGCGTGTCCTGCCCGCTCAGGTTGCATGCACACTCCACGAGAGGCGTTGCATCCTCCTGGCCGCTGGCTCGTGGCGGCTCACTAACAGATATCTGTAGAGCTGTGGGCTGGGCGACACCTAACACGTTTGCTAGATTTTATAGCCTACGTGTAGAGCCGGTCTCCTCCCGTGTTCTCACCCTAAACGGGTAGAAGCACCGAGAGGCCCGGCTCTGTCGGCTTGATGCACACTACCGTGCACCCTTATTGCTCCAGAGTGAAAAACCTGTCGAGTCCTCCAAAAACCCTTGGCCCGGACGTGGCGGAGCGTCCAGTGCCAGGCCTTTATCCGCTGAATCTTTGAGAGCCGGATCTGGGCTGGGTTCCATATGTGTGACCCTACGGGGATCCCATATGTGTATATTCTCCACGGATACTCCTATCGGAAGCCCGTGTCTTTCCCTTGGGCTGAGTCACCCATTATTACGTATGCAGTACAACCTGGGGTTAGTCCATATGTATTTTCTACATAACTCTTTGAAGAAGTGGCTTCCGCAGCATTCTCCTTCCTAAACGGAGAGGGCACGCTTTCCCAGTGTTATCCAATGTCTCACTGTATGGGTTATCACGGAACAACAGTGTCGGGTACACTCTGTGTACACTCTGACGTAACACATCCTTCCAGGCAAGAAGGGGTAGAAGGCTTGCTCAGGGCGCTGGATGGGGTTCAGCAGCTGTGGCGCTTTGGTAGGGATTCCTATTGGTCGGTCACAACCTACGTTGTAGTGACCGACTGATAGGGAACGTCTCGGTTACATATGGTAACCCTCATTCCCTGAAGGAGGGAACGGAGACGTAGGTCCCGTCGCCACATCTGCTGTCTCCCGCCGGGACGGCCAGCTTATCAGGTTGGCTCCTCAGCGAAAACTGAAGTCCAATCCACCAGCTGCTCGTTTATACCCGCGCTAACGAGGGCGCGCAGCTGATGCAAATGATTGCACACCAATGTGTATTGGCTTGTTTTAGTTTCACTCGAAGTAGATTGCCTCTCTAACGAGATTCCTATTGGTCGGTAATGACCTACGTCTCCATTCCCTCTTTCAGGGAACGAAGGTTACCATTTGTAACCAAGACTATTCCTTGTCACTTTTTGCCAATGGTACTGTACAGTAATTTCACTGTTGCAGTGTGGCACTGTTGCTATGTGCTTCACGGCTCCATATGAAAATTTTAGAGAAGCATCCTATTTTATCCCCACTAATGCTTACCTTCTTATCTTTCAACAACTTTTCTGCCAACCATGAGCCTTTAGTCACAAGAAAGGCACAAAACATGAATATGCATTGTTGTTATGTGCTTCATCCGATATCTAATGGCAAAGTGGCAAAGTCTTGAAGCATGTCCTCATTTTTGGATTTGTGTCATCCATACCACTGAAAGCAGAAGTGCATGTCCAGTATAAACTGTGACCAAGTACAGTACAGCTCCAGGATTACTCAGTTAATTGCCAGGCCTTTCTTCCCGATAGCTGAATACTCTAACTCTATGGGAAAATCAAAATTCTGGCTAATAAAGATCACTAGATGTTCCTGGGAGATGACAGCGTGGACTCTCAATAGTTTGACATGTCTTTTTGGAAGATGAAGAAGAGAGAAGCCTAGTGCACCCACCACAATTTGTTCTGAGGTAAACGCCCCTTTTAAGATAATGAACACTTTTTCAGCCTCTTGGGTCCATGTCATACTTTCCAGTTGTCTTTTCTTTGTCAGGACTGTAAAGGGGCAGATTAACAAGAAGAAAATTGGGACAAAAAAAATACAGTAGTCTTCCGTCCTATGGAAAGCACATACCTGGGTTCCATTTGAATTAGAACTCAACACTGCATCTTGGATTGACGCTTTGGGGAACATCATCAGTGTGACTAGTGTCTGAAGCACTTGTGTAAACACAACCATTTTTATTGGCCCATGAGTATAAAAAGGGCAAATCCCTCACACCGGCTCGAGTGATCTGCTGGATCAGGATGTACTGTCTCTTGAGTCTTCTGATCCAGCAAATAGCATGTTGCTAGCACCATCAAGCAAGGATGAGGCGGATGTGGTTAAGTAGGGTAAGGATATCGCTTGAAGTGAGTCCTCTCAGCCTGCCAGCCCGGCATTCGAGGAGTTGTTGGAGGTGATGGCCCATGCCACACTAGATTGGATCTAGTTTGGGGACACACAAGACAGAAAATCCCTTGTAGCAGACTCAACGAGAGAGTCCTGTCAGGCCATTACCGTACCACAGATTTAAGGCCACCAAACAAACAGCCGCTGCCATTGGTCGTTCAAGGGCGGCAACTGTGGCAACGGAGAAACATCTGTGGTTGAACTTGATGGACATCAAGGAGTCTCATCCTCAAAACTTTTCGACATGGTCAGGGAAGTTTAGAGAGGCGAGAGCACGTCAGCTGTTTTCAGGAAGTACATCTTCATCTAAAATCTCTGGGGGACCTGGTCCGTCACAGTCTGGGGACTGGAGAGGAGTAGAGCACAGAGAAAGTAGGACACTAGAAGGAAAAGACAAGATATGAGGGAAGGAATCGATAGGAAGCAATTTGGTAAGTCAAGTCAAGTCACCTTCATTTATAAAGCGCTTCTAACAGTATGGATTGTTTCAAAGCAGCTTTACAGTGATAATAGAAATTACCATAACAGATTGTTTAAGTTTTACCACAGCTCTAGCATAAAGTTACTGTCCAGCTAAAGTTAGTTTTGATTGATTCACTTCCATTGCAAAGATTTTTAGTTAGAATAGAAAATAGAATAGAAAACTTTATTGTCATTGTCACATGTACAACGAAAAGATTTTAAAGTGCTGACCAGCCAGTGCATCATTCCTAATAATTCCTTAAAAAACAATAAATAAATAGTGTCTAAAAGAAAAGCAGCCTGAACAGGCATTCATATACACATACACAGTCACACTTATTGCACCAATCCTGCAATCAATTCAGTTCAATTTATCAGCATTGATTACAGTTATTGCAGATGGGTAAAAACTGTTTTTGAGTCTATTAGTTTTTGCCCTGATGGATCTATACCGTCTGCCTGACGTTAACAGTTTGAACAGGGGGTGGCCTGGATGAGAGGTGTAATTTAAAATATTCTGGATTTTTTTTTGAAGCAGCGGGAACTGTATAGTTCTTCCAGTGTGAGGAGAGGTGGCTTCCTGTGAGCCACTGTGCTGCTGGTGTACCACACGCACATACAGTATGTCAGCAAGCTCTCTATGGAGGCTTGGTAGAAGGACACCAGCAACCTCTGTGTGATGTTGTTCCTCCTGAGTACTCTCAGGAAATAAAGTCTCTGCTGGGCCTTTTTAATTAGCTCAGAGGTGTTCTTGCTCCAGGTTAAACCCTCCTCAATGTGGACTCCCAGGAAGCTGAAGTCTGCCACCCGCTCCACACAGTCCCCGTTGATAATAAGTGGTTGAATGATTGTTTTTTTTCCCCTGTAGTCTATAATGAGCTCCTTGTTCATAAGCAGATTGTTATCGCTGCACCACACTGTCAGCTGCTCCACCTCATCCCTGTAGGCAGACTTGTTCCCCCAGAAATGAGCCCCATCACTGTGGTGTCATCAGCAAATTTCACCATGATGTTACCGTGGTGGGTTGGTGTACAGTCATATGTATATAGGGAATAGAGCAAGGGGCTCAGCACACAGCCCTGGGGGGAGTCGGTGCTGAGGCTTAAGGCCGTAGATGTGTGATTACCCACTCTGATCCTCTGTCTACGCCCAGAGAGGAAGCTGTTGATGCATGTACAGGTGGTGTGTGGCAGCCCCAGGTCCTTCAATTTGGCCACTAGTTTGTGTGGGAGGATGGTATTACATGCTGAGCTATAATCCACAAAGTGCATCCGCACATAGCTCCCCTGGTGCTCCAGATAGGACAGTGCAGTACGGAGGGCTGTGTTCACGGCGTCCTCTGTGGATCTGTTCGCTCTTTAGGCAAACTAGTTGGGGTCAAGGCCTCGGGGCAGGAGTGCTGTGATGTGCCTCCAGACCAGTTTTTCAAAGCACTTCATCACCACAGGTGTGAGTGCAACTGGCCGTAGTCGTTGGGGCTGGAAATATGGGGTTTCTTGGGCAGGCGGACTATGGTGGATGACTTCAAACAGGGTGAGAAAATCCTGGTGAAGACTCCAGCCAGCTGGTCTACACAGTCCCTCAGCACTCATCCCGGAACGCCATCAGGCCCTGTAGCCTTCCTCGGGTTGATGGCCCGCAATGTGCGCCTCACCTCATTCTCCTCCACTGTGCAACTTAAGCTGCTGTGAGCTGTGAGGTGTGGTGTGGCTATCTCTGGCGGTGTCACCTCAAAACGGGCAAAAAAGAGGTTCAACTCCTCTGCCAACGAGATGTCACCTTCAGCAGCTCCGAGGTTGGCCCTGTAGTTGATAAGATGCTGGACTCCCTGCCACACCTGCCTGCTGTTGTTACTGCCCAGGTGTTCCTCAATCCTCCTTCTATAGTTCGATTCGGCCTCTCTGATGCCTCTCTCCAGGTTAGATCGGGCCGTGCTGTAGAGAGCCCTGTCTCTGGACCTGAAGGCGATGTTCCTCTCCTTAACCAGCTGCTGGACTTCCCGGGTCATCCATGGCTTCTGGTTGGGGTAGACCCAGATCCGTTTGTCCACTGTGACAGTTTCCATGCAATTCCTAATGTAGCATAATACACTGTCCGTGAACACCTCCAGGTCCTGATGTTCAAAGATGTCCCAGTTGGTTGTATCAAAGCAACCCTGCAGCTGCTGAGAGGCACCCTCAGGCCATGTTACAACAGTCTTATTGATAATGGGGTCTGTTTTCCTGTGTGGGGCATATGCAGGGATCAAAAGTAGGGACAAATGGTCTGACTGACCCAGATGTTGTAATGGTCTAGCCCTGTAGCCTAATTTGATGTTGGAAAAGACCTTGTCCAGCGTATTTGCTCCTCTAGTGTCACACTTAACATGCTAATAAAATTTAGGGAGTACTGCCTTTAGGTCCGTATGATTAAAATGCCCTGCTATGATCTGCACAGCGTCATGATATATCCTCTGTTGACCGCTAATATTCTCATGCAGAAGTCCGATAGCTAATTAAGCGTTAGCGTTCGGTGGGATGTAAACAGCAGTTATCATGACCACAGTTAACTCTCTTGGGAGGTAAAAGGGCCTGCATTTAACAGTCACATACTCCAAGTCTGGGGAGCAGTGGCTGTCTACAATTACTGTGTTTGTACCCCAGCTGTTGTTCACGTATACACATAGTCCCCCACCTCTGCTCTTACCGGAGTCTGCTGTTCTGTCGTGACGCTGAGTTGAGTAGCCTGCTATCTCAATAGCAGAGTCCGGGATGGATGAGCGAAGCCAGGTCTCCGTAATCAGCAGAATGCAACTGTTTTTCACAGTACTTTAAGTTATTAACTTAAAGGTCACTAACACGACACCGCTCTAACAGAAAAACAATGAATCTACTCCAGCCGCCCATCCGCATAAAACAGTGCCTGATGTCTCGAGAACGCACTCTCTAAAATAAACAGGTAAACAGGGTTGAAGTAGCATCCCTTCTCCTTCCCTTCTAAGTAGGGATATTGTTTCCCTTTAGAGGAAAAATGCTAACGAGTTGAAGAAGTTTTCCTGAGGTGGCGTCCCTCCTTGTTTTTTGTCATTGACTCTGGCTAGGGCAAATTTAATCAAGTATGGGCTATAGCAGGTCTAAGATGAGTGTGCTAAGAGGGTTGAGCTGCCTCCCCCAGGAGTTTGGGGTCTTTAAGTAGAATTGCTCCCCATTGGCTCCCTTTTAGAAGGGCAGCAATATTGAATGCTGTAGCTACCACTTAGCAGGCTTCCTTTTGTAGGTTGTTCTTCAGGGTTGAGTGCAGAGTGGAACCCTTCCCCCGCTGTTGGGGGTTTAAAGTAGGGTCCTCCGCTCCCCATTGGAGCCTTCAACAATCCATGTAAAACCTAACAAGTAGAAGTTATTTGCCATATAGCATCCCTTCTTGTTATTGGGAACCTTTGGGAGTCCTGGGAGTCTTTAGATCCTGGATGAATCCAGGTAGAGCGTGAACGCTTTCCCTCGATTGCAATGGGGTAGCAGAGCTGTAGCTTCCCTGCAGCTCCCTAGGTGTTGAGTTTTAGGCTAGGATTGTGGAATTTGCAGTTCCCCTATTTTGCTCCCCCTAGAGGTAGTGGTCCTAGGTAACAGCCTAAGATGATCTCCCTGGGTTGGTGTTCCCTATGGGCAGGGCCGTAGACAGGGTTTTCTAATTACCAAGGTCCCAAATTTGATCTAGGTTGCGGGGTTTGGGGGCATGCTCCCCCAAGCAAATGTTGATTACTCTGATCTACATATGTGCATTTCAAGACATTTGAAGGCCAAAAAATTGGTTTGAGAATAGCTTTAAAATCATGTCAGTGGGCAGTAGATTATTTGTCAAAACCTGCTCTCTCCTAATTTCCATTTCTCTTTCTTTTTCTCTCAGTCTATCTTTTATTATCTTGCCATGTCTCTTCCCCTCCTAAAGCTGAGCTTTGACTGATAGTCTTTTCATTTTTGTCTGTGTATAATAATACACATATATATATATAAAACAATCTAATATTCCAGCCTGCCTGCTCGTCTCCTTCAGACAAGGAAGTTAATGACATACAGTACTTTGTAAATACCCTCTTATACTCACAGGCGCTTCAGTAATGATGTCATGGACTGTCGTTGGCCAATAAAATTGTTGTGTTTACACACAAGCTTCAGTCAAGCCCAAACAGCTCCTTTTGGAAACCCAGAAGATGTTTTTCGAACACAGAGGGAATCTGAACATAACCCAAATGGAAGGGAACCCTAAATGAAGTGTTTAGGATTAGCAGCTAAAATAAATGAAACAATAATGAGGGCCAGTATATTGAGATCACAGGGCCAGTCGTGTTGTGTGCAGTTCAACACAGTTCAACCATTGCAATTAAACATTCCAAACAAACTGTCCCTGCTGGAACAATGAAACAAACCAGGACAGCCCACAGAGAAAGGACAAATGCCATAGCCTCCAGTGTCAAGCTCAAACACACGATATCCACAGCCACTCCCTAAAACCCATCAAGGAAGAAACACCAACAAAAGCAAAACGTCACTGGGGTTGAATCCAAGAGTCCATTTTAAAGGAGAAAGTATGTGAAACTATATGTTTTGTATATATGTTAGTAGTATTTTAGGTTTTTTATTTCCACTTTTATAATATATTTTTATAATAAATTGTCTCATTCTGTTAGTATCCTATGCTGTGATGTCACATAAAAAACTTATAAAGCCAAAAAAAAAAAAATTTCTATAAACAATCATAGACATGACCATTTTTCTTCGGTTGCAATTGAGATTAATTACATTATCTCAGTCAATACCGTATGACATTGATTTCTTACAGTATTTGATGTACTTGCGAAAACATTCAGTTCAGATATTATGAAAAAAAAAAATATGGGTCCCATTTTTTTTTATGTAACAGGACCACTATCAGGCTACCTATAGAAGATAGGCATAAACAGACAGTGTGATACAGGATTGATTTGTGGGGGGATCTTCTCTAGTCATTTGTGAGTATTGGAAACAGAGACACTATTTTATACACAAATGTGGCCCATCCCTCCCACACAATGAGCAGAAAGGTGGAAGGAGGTGAGATTTAGGACGCAGAATGTGTGGTCTGAGCATTCAAAGCAAATGAAATGTACCAGAATCAAAGTGAAATGCCACTTAGT
Organism: Siphateles boraxobius; assembly: GCF_051911475.1. Lineage (NCBI taxonomy): Eukaryota > Metazoa > Chordata > Actinopteri > Cypriniformes > Leuciscidae > Siphateles > Siphateles boraxobius. Next base: position 2,680,056 of record NW_027508722.1, on the reverse strand, counting down.
TTATAAAAGATAAGACCCAGTATGTGTTTAAAGTAACTTGTAGACATCCCCTAAATCTCTTTGAGTAAACAATGATGTTCAATGTAACAGAGCTGTACAACTTTTTATTAGACGGGGATTTTTATGTAAGTACGTAGTGCTTTCTTTTTCAGCTAAAGGGTCCTGAGCAGGTCTAGAATTTACTTTTTTAATGGGTGTGAGTTAAGAAAAGTAACGGACTATATATTTCTTAAGTCACAAAACTATATTCTGCATTATTTTAATATACGCTACATGGTGTTATTCTTGTAATAACAGAAATATTCACCTGTCAAAAATTGAGAACAGGTTAAAGTATTGCAAATTTAAACCATGCATAATGTTAACCATCCAACTGTCCAGTAAGTCAAATGTACTGGCCAAAGTCTTTACTAACACTTGGAGTTTAAAAAAAAAAAAAAGGTGGGCATCTGGATGCTGGTCCTGACTCCTGAAAAGTAGCCTCCATAGTGGAAATAAAAACCTATACCCACACATTTACTTACATATCGCTTGAGACTTACTGATATAAATATTATAATTCAACTTTTTTTGGAGTTTTTCTTTATAGCACATTGCAAGGCTGCACATATCTTAATGTTAAGCCTAAAATGTGTTTTAATATCCCTATTAGCAGGATAGTATTGTCACGGATAGTGATGAAGCAGACAGGTGAGTGAAATAACAGATGTTTATTTTGAACAGAAGCACTGAAGTCAGCAGATGTAATGGTGAGTTGGACACAATGAGGATCAGATGAGAAGAACTTAGCTGATGAATAACAGTAATGTCCTTCACAGGTGGAGATCAGAACGGGCTGGATGGTAAACACTGATGACAGTCTTTGGAGATGGTCGAAGGTCTTGTGGAACGGGAGTGGATGACGAGGATAGCAGGTAAGTGGAACTGGTAAGGATAGAGGTAGAGTCTGTAGGTGTGTTCGACATCGGCTGCGGCTGGATGTAAGCGATCGGCGAGAGTAGCCGCGTGCAGGCGGGGAGGAGCTGCAAACGGAGATATAAAGCCGGACACGTTGTGGCTGCCGTAGTTTGCTGCAATTACGTCAGTCATGGCAGATCACGTGGTGTTTGCTTTCTTTATCGCAGACGAGCTGGAAGCGATAGAAATTCCATTATTATTGCATGACATTGAGCACAATGAGCAACGAAAGTGAGTAAAGGTTAAATGTAAGGAGTATCTTTTTAAACAAATTATAGACACATTATCAATTTACTTGTCAAGTTACTATATCTGACAATTATATGTTGAATACAAATACTGTATCGATAGTCTTTACAATACTGTACTGTAGTCTTTGCAATGTATTACTAATGTAATGGGTGGTTTTTGTAATCAATAGCTACTGTTGCTTGCCTTTTAATAATAATAATAATAATTATTATTATTTTGGTTTAAATAGAAAATTACTCATTCTTACAAAGAATAATGGAGTGTTACTCCAATTTCAACACTTATGTATACACTAATTATTTCATTAAAATCCCCATTCAACATAAAACACTGATAATAAAATTTTGACTACATGTGTGTTCAGTTAGGCTACATATATATATGAGTACAATTCCTTTTGTTCTTATATAGAATGGTTCCAAAAATAGACAATTTTGTGGAGGATGTTGTCCCTCTCTACAGTCCCTCAGAATTTAGAGGTCATTTCAGGCTCTCCAAAGAACAAGTGGAGGTTTGTACTGGTTAATATCGGTTAATATACAATTAATTGAAAACAAGTGTTAGTATGTTATCTTGATAACCTATTTTTCTACCTTTGCAGGATGTCATCACTACCCTTGGTCCTGTTTATATGAATTTACAACAGACCAAACTTCCACTCACAAACAGTGTTCTTGCCTGCCTTTGGACATTGGCGAATCAGGAGTCATATCGTGGGGTGGCAGATAGATTCAACATGTCAAAATCCACTCTTGCCAAGCATCTCCATGAGTTTTGTTTTAATGTGAACACATACATGGCCCACCACATTTCCTGGCCCAGAGGTCAAAGGCTGGAGATGTCAAAGTTAGGGTTTGACGCAGCAGGTTTCCCCAACACTGTATGTGCAGTGGATGGGTGTCACATTCCTATAATGAGACCCCACTGTGATAATCCCCTAGCATACATGAATAGGAAACAGTTTTATTCTGTAAATTTAACTGGGTTTTGTGACAGTCAGCGACGCTTCTGTCACATCAGTGTGGGTCACCCTGGGAGTTGGCATGATGCCAGAGCATTTCACTTGACAGAAGTTTGTCGTCTTCTTGAAGAAGATCCTCATTCCCTTGTTCCACAGGGAATGCACATAATTGGGGATTCTGCCTACCCTTTGTTGCCTCAACTTATGAGGCCTTATAGAGACAATGGCCACTTGTCTGCTAGGCAAAGATACTTTAACAGAAAGCTCAATGCAGCTCGTGTGGTCATTGAGCATGCATTTGGCATTCTAAAATCTAAGTTTAGGAGGCTCCATTACCTGCAAATGAGAAGCATTTCTAATATCAGTTCAGCAGTCTCAGCATGCTGCATTTTGCATAATCTTTGTTTAGAGCCCAGTGATCAAGTTGTTGTGGTAGATGGTGTTGATGATGAACCACACCACCAGCAACCCCACAACACTAATGCATGTCATCATAGAGACCAGATTTGTGGCCAGATCTAACTGATGTATACTAAACATACAAAAAAAAAAAAAGATTTGAATGTACAGAAATAGTCAACAAATGATAAAAAAAAAAAAACAGATTTTGTGTTGAAATTAGGAAATATATTTTATTGAACATGATTAGTTTGTCATTGGAAATTGTGTTCTTTGGGAACAAAAACAAAAAAACATTTTGGGGAAAGCTGCAAATCAAGAAAAAAAAAAAAACCTTTACATTATTGAGGTTCATGGGTTCTGTAATAGATGCATAATTTGCTCTTGTCTTTTTCCCATTTTCTTTAGCTCCTCAACAATTGTTCCCAAGCTGGTCAACATCTTTTTTTCAAAGGACCTTCTGCGCCTCTCCTTAAGTCGCCGCCATCTCTCCAGATCTGGCCTTACCAGGGACTCAAGCACAGCAGTCCTTCTCTCGGCATGCTCTTCATACGCCTCCAGAAACTGTAAGGGTTGTGATCGTCTTTGCCTGTTTGTGATGTTTGTATTTGGTATGGTAGAGGTTCCTGGCTGTTCATCTATACTAGCACTTGCTGGAGGAGGTCTCTTCCAAACCCAGAGGTGTGGAGTGGATGGTGCCAGGTGGTGCAGTACCGATTCCCGATGACCCAAATAACTCATCCATTAGCTGGTGGGGGTGAATTTCAAATATAAAATGAAAAATAACCAATGTTTCTTGTAAGACATGACAATGTTATTTCAGAAACAAAGTAAAGCAGTCTTCAACTTACTGTATAGTACTCCCAGGTGATCTTCCCCTCCCCAGTTGCACGGCGCCTGTCTTTTACCCTTTTATATGTGGTTAACATGTTTGCTAGTTTTTTTCTAATTTTCTCACTTGATAAGTTGTAGCCCTTTTGTGAGAAGGAGTTTTGCATTTTTTTATAGAAGGCCATTTTGTTCCTAAAATAAAGTTGCTGATGAGTTTTTGTAAGGTCCAGTAGAAATAGTGTCATTTGATGTGTTATTTCTGTAAAATGGAGGGGATAAGGAGATAAATAGATTAACACTACAAAACAAAGAAAAATGTAAATTAACCACAGTATTGACATTAATCTTACTTATATTATTTGATGCAATACCTTGAGATTCATGCCTGTCTGACTGGAAGGAGGGGGATGAAGGTTGAATGGATTCTGAAGGGTTTCCACACATTGCACCAGGTTGCAGAGTGGCAGGCGGTGGGTACTTGACAGTGGAGGTAAGTTGTACAGGGGGCCTAGTGGGGCACTGGCTGGATGATGGTGGTACAGGGGGCCTAGTGGGGCACTGGCTGGATGATGGTGGTACAGGGGGCCTAGTGGGGCACTGGCTGGATGATGGTGGTACAGGGGGCCTAGTGGGGCACTGGCTGGATGATGGTGGTACAGGGGGCCTAGTGGGGCACTGGCTGGATGATGGTGGTACAGGGGGCCTAGTGGGGCACTGGCTGGATGATGGTGGTACAGGGGGCCTAGTGGGGCACTGGCTGGATGATGGTGGTACAGGGGGCCTAGTGGGGCACTGGCTGGATGATGGTGGTACAGAGGGCCTAGTGGGGCACTGGCTGCATGATGGTTTCACAAAACTGAGGTTTAGGGGTAACGGTGACCTAGTGAGACATGAAATAGGAGGTTGGAGGAGCTTTGCAGCAGAAGCTGGGCCACTGAGGAGAGCTGTTTGGAGAGAAGATGTGGTCAGTGTCACCCAAGAAATAATTCCAGTATATTCTTGTTCATTAAGTAAATGTATACCTTTTGTTTCAACAGCTGATACTTGCTCCATGACAGAAGAAAGGAACATTTGATCTGGGGGAATAAATGATAAATAAAACACTTGCACAAATCATTGGTGACTTGTAATTATTTCAGTTATGCTGTTTACTTACCATTTTGCATCCTCTCTGCAATGTCCTTGGAAACTGTTAGCATGACAACATTACCTTTGTTGTCTAACACATTAATGGTTATGTTGTCCATTTTGTTGTGTGTTACACAGGGTAATCCAGGTTATTTATATATCCTAAGGAACCATGGGACCATAGCCAACACCTGTTGCATTCATTATTACTAATAGTTAGCAACAAATGCAATTACCATTTTAAGTCAACCTTCAGTTTTGGCTCAACATTAATTAGCAGTGATTTCCATTGTTTTCGTGATTTAGTGATTTTAAGTAACTTTATGTATTAACCATGGTATTAACACACTTTTGAGATGTGTGTATAAGTGGTGTTTTGGACAAGATAACATATTGGATATATACTTTAGCAGTTTGACATGGGTGTTTCTGCTAATGCAAAATGATAAAAGTTACCTTTAAAAAAATATATAGGCTATATTCCCTGCTGGGTATGTTTTTTTTTTTAGCAACATGATTTACATTACCCTCCACCTGAGCTCTTTTTAACATTTGAGACAAAACACCATTCATTTTCATATGCAAAAAAAAGCACATTTCTGTTGGATTTATTTTGTGATTTAGACCAACTCTTTGAAAGTGAACAGAATGTTGTCCTGTTGTTAAGTTGAAGATACAGCAAGTTGTTAGCAGTTTGTTAACCACATGCAGGTGAAGTATAAACACAGCAAAATAAACTAGAGAATATGAAGAAACCATATGAACAAATGGAGGAACATGATGTAGCCTATTATGCATCATTTGTATATGAGCATACATTTATAACCACATTAGATTGTATGTTTTTAAGATTAACATTTGAGTTATTAAAAAAAGCTCATTTGAATAGGTTATGCAGCTGAATAGGCTACTGTAAAAGGTTTGTATGAAAAATAATGCCAAATAAACATACACAAACCCTATAGGCTTTTAACAATAAAGTAAATACAGTAAAACAATATTTAATAAATATGATTTATAAGATGAAGACGACATTAAAACGTAATGAACTGTTTTAAAAGTCCATATATGAGAATTTCTGGAACTGAATTCCTCGCAATAAACTTGAAACGCACGTCATCGGTGTTGTCAGTGAATCCGGCCAATCGTGGATCAGTTGTGTCGTCATCAGAACCTGTGCAGCCGCTCTTGAGAATCTGCGCTGGCTGAATCCTGCGGCTGCTCTCGCATCGCTCTCGCGGTACTTTGATAGCACACGTCACAGTCATGTGGAGTCAGCGCTGCATCAAGTCGGACAGAATTTCTAACCGGCATGCACTGCTTCAAGTCTGCCGCCGATCGGTCTGCGCAGAGCTGCATGAAGTCGAACAAGCCTTGTGTGTCCATGAAAAGACGAGATCAGACAAGCATGTGAGGTGCAAGTGAATGTTAAGGTGAACAGGTGATGAGGTGCAGGTGTGGTCAATCAGTACTCAGGGGAGAGTGAACGAGTGGGTGGAGTCTGTAGATCTGGTGGAGCCGTGACAGTAGCCTCTCCTCCATGGGCGGCTCCTGACGGCTGGGTAGAAAGATGGTGATGACGACGAGGTCTACCACGACCCCTGGGAGCTGGACGATTTGGATGTTCGCTGTGTAAAAGTCCCACATCCTCTCGCTCTGCTTGAACCAGTTGTTGACAGCTGGAACCTCCAAGGGCTCACCCGACCAGGGAAACAGCGGAGGTTGGTATCCTAACATACACTGGAATGGGGTGAGCCCAGTGGTGGATTGGTGAAGAGAATTTATTGCATATTCTGCCCAGGGGAGGTACTGGCTCCAGCTGTGGTTCTGATGGCAATAGGACCTCAGGTATCTACCGATCTCTTGGATCTTGCGCTCAGTCTGGCCGTTAGTTTGAGGATGGTATCCTGAGGAAAGACTTACGGAGACTCCCCGGAGTCTGAAGGCCTGCCACACTATGGAGATAAATTGGGGACCACGGTCGGACACTATAACCTTAGGGAATGCCGAAATTTCTAAACACTTGCTGGAACAGAGCCTCGGTGGCTTCCAATGCTGTTGGTAGACCGGGCATGGGTATCAATCGGCAGGCCTTCGAGAAACTTTCCACAAAGATGAAGATGCAAGTGGAATTCTTAGACTTCGGAAGGTCCGTCATAAAATCGATCCCGATGTGTGACCAGGGTCGACGAGGTATAGTAAGAGGGAACAGTTTCCCCTCCGGAAGTTTCCTCGGGGTGTTGGTAACGGTGCAGACTGAGCAACCCTTGACGTACCTCCACGTACCTGAGGCATGGAGGGCCACCAGTAGTGCTGCTGTAGGAGCGAGAGGGTACGCTTGCTACCTGGGTGTCCAGAACCCGGAGATGCGTGAGCTGAGTTCAGAAGGGCCAAACTGTGTAATGTAGGTGAGCACTTCTGGACCTCTTGGCAGAGCAGGGTTGGCATGATTTTCTTGATTTTCCATGAAAATGGCTGGAGGTAGAATGGGTTCCGGTTGGGTTTCCTCCGGAGTTGTTTGGTGAAGGCAGGAAAGAGCGTCCGCTTTACAGTTCTTGATCCCAGTGCAGTAGGTTACGGTGAAGTTGAACCATGTGAAGAATAATGCCCATCGGGCCTGACGGGGATTCAGTCTCTTAGATGTTCCAGATTACGGTGGTCAGTGATTACTGTGAAATTGTGAACAGCTCCCTCCAGCCAATGTCTCCATTCCTCTAGGGCCGACTTGATGGCAAGCAGTTCTCTGTTACCCTGCCGCTGTGATAGAACTACTCCGACCCGGGTAGAAGAGGCATCCACTTCGATGATGAAGGGGAGATCAGGATTAGGATGGACCAGGATCGGAGCGGCCTGAAATGCTTATTTCAATCGATGGAAGGATTCGGAGGTGAAGGACAGAGACTTGTGCCGGCTTTTGAGGGTGGATGTCATGGGGAGCTGATGAGACTGTAGTTGTTGAAGAACCTTCGGTACAAATTAGCAAATCCTAGGAAACGTTGAAGCTCTTTAACAGTAGTGGGTTGAGGCCAATTCTGGATGCTGTCCACCTTCCTCTGGTCCCTCTGAATGCCGTGCTGATCGATGACGTACCTTAGAAGATGAACTGAGGTGGTGTGGAACTCACACTTCTCAAGTTTGAGATAAAGTTGATGGTGTCGAAGCTTCTCTAGGACCTGCGTAACGTGTTGGTGATGTTTAGAGAGGTTCCAGGAATAAATGAGGATGTCATCTATGTTAACCACTACAAATCGATTGAGGAAATCCCTGAATACCTCATTCATGTACCCATTACATGTACCCCTGGAACACAGCTGGAGAGTTGGACAGGCCATATGGCATAACCCGTTATTCGTAGTGACCTGTGGGTGTGATGAAGGCCGTCTTCCACTCGTCTCCTCGACGAACACGGATGAGATTATAGGCGCTACACAGGTCCAACTTCGGGAAGATGTGAGCTCCTTTCAGGTGTTCCAGGGCAGCAGGGACCAGAGGAAGGGGATAGCTGAACTTGACAGTCTGAGAGTTGAGGTGGCAGTAGTTGATGCACGGCCTCAAGCCTTCGTCCTTCTTGGCTACAAAGAAGCTTGAAGATTGACAGGGGGTGTTGTGGACGGATTACATACAGCGGATGAGAAACTGACGCAGGCGGTTAGGCGTTGTGAGACGCGAATGGTTTTCTGTATAAAACTCTCCAACCCCATCGAGTCATTACACCACTATAAGTTGACGGATGTTAACATTAAGGCCGTGGCGGAAGCCAAACACATCTTTGAAATGACCGATGAAGTTTCTGAGTGATTTGGTCACTTGGCGTCGGAATTCCATAGTGATTCTGCCCACTGGAGTGCACAGCAAGGAGATTACAAAAGCCACTCGGGCAGAATCGCTGGGGAACTGATGAGCTTGCATCTCAAAATATAGTGAGCATTGTAGGATGAATCCGCTGCAGTCCTCCTCCTATCCGGTGAATGTAGCTTGTCGGGCCATGGGACTGGCAGAGGCAGCGGATGATACTACGGGTGATGATAGGAGATGAGATGGGTGTGCAACGTGGGGAGCATCGGTGTAGACGGAAGGTGTATTGTCCGGAGAAGGTGGTTGAAGAGACATTCTGACAGCGTGAACCAACTCAGCAAACAGATCGCAGGGTGGATCCGTAGCGGGCTCCTTGGGATTCTGCATGTGGTCTGATCTGCTGTCACGCGCAGATCAGACAAGCATGTGAGGTGCAAGTGAATGTTATAAGGTGAAAAGGTGACGAGGTGCAGGTGTGGTGAATCAGTACTCAGGGGAGAGTGAACGAGTGGGCGGAGTCTGTAGATCTGGTGGAGCCGTGTCAAGTATGACATCTGTCTTAAAATGCAAGATATTTAAAGTGTACCTAAAGTATAATTGCAGTAGTTCCAATTTAGCACAATAAAACATATTTAAGTATATCTTTAGTTGGACCTCAACACTATTTCTGCATAAATAAAGTGCATTAAGTTAAAAAAAATTAGTTGTTCCAATTTGGCAGACTTTAAATTTAGTATTTTAAAAGTACAATTGCATGGTATTAATATTAAGCACATAAATATGTAAATATATTTGTAGTATACTTTGCATAAAATAAATGTATTTCAAATTTCTACGATTTTGACGATTCTAAGGGCCCACAGACTTTTGGGCCAATATTCTTTCATAGGGCCCAAAATTTCTAGCGGCGCCCCTGACTGCAGCACTCACCCAATGCTTGCCAACAGAAAACATGAAACGCACAAGTTTGCCCTCGGATGTTATACATAAAACAAAACAATCATTAATGTATGAGGAGTTTCCCAATTTTTATTTGTATTTATTGCAAGAAAACGAACAGAGCTGCATTTAATACATTAACATGTAACAGACAACATCAAACTGGTCTAACTCGTTACTGGCAAGTTGAGATGGAACCAGAGAGCATTCCTAAAACTGCATTTGTTACTGCTTGTTACTGCTTTGAATGCTTGCGTCTACCTTTTGGTCTCAAAAATGCTGCTGCCTCATTCAAAGGATTAATGGAGTATGTACTTAAAGACATTAAAGGAAAATGTTGCTTTGTTTACATCGATGATATTGTGGTATATTACAAAAATGAGCAGGAGCATTTACAGCATTTGAGTCAAGTTTTCAATTGTTTACATCAAGCCAGACTGACTTTGAACCTCAAGAAATGCAACCTTGTGCAGAGATCTATCACTTTCCTGGGTCATGTTGTATCTGGGGAAGGTGTCAAGACAGATCCTGCCAAGGTAGCAGCCATCTGTGATTTTCCGGTACCACAATCACTCAAGGGCGTACAAAGATTTTTGGGATTGGCAGGTTGGTATCATAGATTTATACCAAGTTTTTCAGAGAAAGCCGCACCTCTTCATGCCCTAAAGAAGAAACAATCCACTTGGACATGGACTAAGGAATGTCAAGATGCTTTTGAAAGGATCAAAAATGACTTAACTAAAGCTACAGTGTTAACTCCTCCTGATTTTAACAAGTCTTTTAAAGTGCAAAGCGACATTGGCCTTGGGGCTGTTTTGACACAGGAGACAAATGAAGAGGAACACGTAATTGCTTACGCATCCAGCCTTCTTCGTGGACCAGAGCACTCATATTCCGTGTCGGAAAAGGAATGTTTGGCTGTGGTGTGGCCATTGAGAAATGGAGACCCTATTTGGAGGGCAGACCATTTGAGGTGAATACAGACCATGCTGCATTGACTTGGGTTTTCCAACATCCCAAACTTTCATCGAGGCTGACGCGATGGACTATTCGTCTACAAGGATTCGAGTTTAGCGTCAGGTATAGAAAGGGACAGTGCAACGTTGTACCAGATACCTTGTCACGTAGCCTAGCGACTACTCCACCTCATCTGTTAGCCATGGTCAAATCTACCAGCTCTTCTGTAACTCCATCTAATTTACCGGTAGACTGGTCTGACATTGCTACCGCAAAGTCTAATGACACCAGAAATTCAGGAGTTATGCAACAAGGCTGCCTGTCAACCCAGTCCTTGTCCTTCCAGAGTGTATTATGTCATTGAGAATGGTTTCCTTTTTCATAGTGTCCCAGATGCTCAGAAAGAACCAAAGCTCCAACTGGTCATGCCTGCTTGTCTGTGAGGAGAGTTTCTCAAGTATGTCCATGACAATCCCTTAAGTGGACACCTGGGTCGGCTTAAAACATTACTACGACTGATGGAAATTGCTTACTGGCCAAGCTTAAGAGCTGATGTACGGAAATACTGTAAGGAATGTGAAACTTTGTCAAAAGTAAAAACCATAATTTTCAAAGGGGTACATGCTGGGTGTGGATTTAATGGGCCCTTTCCCCAAGAGCTCTAAACAAAATGAGCACCTTTTAGTTGTAGTTGATTACTGTTCAAAATGGGTAGAGCTTTTTCCATTGAGGATTGCCAAAGCACCACAAATTGCCCTTATTTTAGTTGAGGAGTTTTTACAAGGTGGGGAACTCCTGTCTATTTGGTATCTGACCGAGGAGGACAGTTTACATCACACTTGTTAAGTCTTGCCTGCAAACAATGTTGAGTTATTACAGAAATTAACAATGGCATACCATCCTCAAAATAACTTCACTGAACGGATCAACAGGATTTTGAAGAGGGAAACAACCATCAGCAATGGGATAAATGGTTATCTGAATTCAGGTATGCCATCAACACAGCCTGGGAAGAGAGCACTGGCTACACACCTGCCGAAATTGCTCTGGGTCATAAATTGAGAGGTCCTCTGGAGAGAGCCTTACCCAGACCGCCCACTCCAGATAATCCTACTTATGACATTGTGGAGAGACATGAAGGCATGATCCAGCTAGTCAAGGAGAATGTGTAGAGAGCTCAGGCAAAACAGAAACATTACTATGACTTGAGAAGAAAACAAATCGTCTTCCAAGAAGGAGATGTTGTCTGGGTTTGTACTCACCCTTTGTCAAAAGCTGAGGATGCGGTCATGGCAAAAATGTCTCCTAGATGGAAAGGCCCTGTTAAAGTTCATAAACGCCTAGGCCTAGTTAATTATGCCATTTAACTTGTTGATAATCCTGACACTGTTGATTCTAATCATGTTCAAAATTTGAAACCTTTTTATGGATGCATTAAGCCTTCCAATGAAGGGGGGTATGTAACAGACAAGCCTGTTACAAAGTCTTTTATCTGCAGTCTTTCTTCCACACCGCTAGGGGTGCTATGGTGCCTAAATGTGCTCCTTAAGTAAAGCTGGGTTTGTAGAGGAAGTTATCAGAACAGCAGCAGTAGAAAGCATGAGCTGTGTCCCAATGTGAAGGCTGCATTCTCTGAGGGCCGTATTTGAAGGCTGATTGGCAACATTTGAAGGCTGCAAGCATCACAGCGGCGCGACGTAGGATGTCCCAATTCAAAGGCTGCACCCTTCGAAGGCCGTATTCAAAGGCCGGTTGCATCATTGCGGCGCGACAAAGGCTACCCTGATTCGAAAGCGACACCAAATGCACCCTTCGTTTACTCGTGAAAGAAAGGATACATAAATGGATCCTTAGCGGCCTATCCTACCCCATAAGTCATTGCGTGCTGGTGACGACAGGATTTTTATTTAAAAAAATGAAGGACAATTGTTCTTGTCACCTAGCAACTGTGACCGCTACCGATGACGAGCGGGAGTAACATTTGAACTGCACCTTTTTATATTCAACTGGGTTTCATATTCAAATTGGGTTGAAAACCTGTTTGAATATATTCACCATAGTGCATTTATGTACATAATAAAAAGAATACACTAGCCTACAAAATCGCATCATGGTAAGATATAAGTGAACATTCGAACATCTTAAAGTGTAATCCGGCAATTCAGGAGTCAGGACGCGGCCTCTGAATTGGGACGAAGCAAACAAGCTCTGGCCATGGTCTTGGCTAAGCCGAAAATACATCACCCAGCGGCGCGGGGGTGAAACATCCTCACCATGTCCTCCAGTAAAATATAAACATAAAAATGACAATAGCCAATTCTGGCTCCATAGCTGTTTACTTAATTATATCAAATGAATTATCAGGATGGCAGCTGTACTCTCCCACCGTTGCTTGGCGCCAAGAGTGGTAATCGGGAACACCTGGTTGTGCAATTAGGAAATCCTACGAAGGCTACATGGTGCGTCCTTCGAAGGATGCATAGGCTGCATCCTTCGAAGTCCGCTGCCTTTGAAGGATGCGACCTTCACATTGGGACACAGCTTGTGTTTACCTGCATTTGTGCTATGTCCTGGATGGGAAATGTTCCATTTAAAGCTCAACTTAAAGTAAGTATTTGTTTTCTTTCCTGTTATTTAAAAGTATGCCTTGATGAAGGTGTTTGTTGTTAAGACGTTTGATATAGTCTATTTGTATGTATTTTAGAAGGACTCTTTATCTGTGACTTCAACACTGCATGTTGCAAACTAAGTATGGATTTAAAGCCCAGAGGGATGTAAGCTTGAGACTTTTGGCTTACTTATGACTGTTCCTGATTTGGAAGAGTCTGATGCATGAGAACTGTTATCGTTTGGAGTGAATTCATCACAAATGGTTGGATTATTCATCTACTAATGACTGCTTCGGGATCAACTTTGGACATTCTTTGATGAACTATACCATCAGATAAGACTTACACACATCAATTTTCACTTTATTGAATTGTGCAACCTAATGACCAATTCCTGTAAACCACCTATTCGTTACATTGTTTTGTTTATTGCAGTTGATTTTCTTTTTCTTGCATTTACTTTTTAGGTGTTGGCAAATTTATTTATTTTTGCATGGGAATATAAAAAAGAATATAGTGTTTATTCATTTGGGGTGCATCTTTCCTTCTTGAACAGCTATTAGGCAAACTGAACCCACCATTATTGCGTTGTATAACTTTGTTTTGCATTAAAAATAGAGACAAAAGAGAAAGAGAGAGAAAAGTACAGATAAATGACACCTCAACCAGTAAGAAAAAAAAATATGATTATTTAGAAACTTGTTGTTCTTGTGGTTATCAATGAGTTTAAGAGATTTTATAATAAGGGAAATCTCAGATATAAAGTGATAAAGACGTCTCTTTTCAAAGGTGTGAGAAATAATAACTCTTAAGAAGAGTTATTAAAATCATTCTCATGCAGATGCATTGTGTTCACACCTTTGAAAAGAGAAGAAATATAGGAAAATTCTTGAGAAAATTTGTTTTTGGGAAAAAAGTGAGGAGTTATACAGTAGTAGCATGAACGCGATCTGTGACGTAGATGACGTTGGTAATATCGCGAGATAACACGGGATGAATATGGCTGCAGTTAAACTACAGAAGAGTGTTGTGAGTCAGACTGGAAAACACACTGGTTCTGTTATCTTTCTTCATGGCTCAGGTGATTTGAAGAGTTATTAAAATATGTCTCATGCAGATGCATTGTGCGTGCTCATACCTTTTGAAAAGAGGAGTTGTGCAAACCGGAACAGCGAACTGAGCGCAGCTCTAGTATGACAGCTGAATGAAACGCAAGAGACGCGGTTTAACTGTATCAAATGTCGTTAAAAGGCACCGATTGATGTGAAACTTCGTCTGACTTGATCAAAGACAAGCAATTAAAAGAATTAGTGCAGACAGAGCGCAATAATTTAATGAACTGCTATCTCTCTCTTGCATATAGGTAGGTAGCCTATGTGACCACACACTGAAAGCGTTTAAACTCCCTCTGATATAATACACATGCCATGAGGGTGAACAATCTAAATCAGAGATACTCAACTTCGGAGGCCAAGAGGGCTGCATTTTAAACCACATAAAGTGCAAAGCGCCACAAACTTGGATCGTAAAACTTTTGTTTAGGCATGCTTAAGACAATGGTTGCACTTTTATTGAGTATTTACGGTTTGACATCTAGCTAAGACTGCCCTTTAATGGTTGTCTTATTTAAAGTGTCACTGAACATGGGAAAAAATGTCATAATTTTTTTTTATAGTTTGTCTTCTGTATTCTTAATGCAAAAATGCATTCATACGCAGAGTATGAAAAAATGCATAAAGAAAAACATTCTTTAACAAATAAGTTTGGTCAGAATCCAAATTATTATTTTTTTCATTCAGTCAGTCTCACAAATTATAACCAATATTGTAAACACGATGAATAAAAGATCCTCTTTGAGTTCAATAAAGTAATGACAGCTTGTAATGGTAGCGCTCTCTGCTTGCTTACTGTTTATAACACATTTACATTAAGAATAAAAGTTTTGTTTTTCATGCTGCTGAGAGGACCATCAACCACTTAGACATTGCAAAGATTCAGAGGTGTCAACTACATTAAATAATGCAAGAATAAAGTTACTTTGTTTTTAAAATAGGCGCACAGTCTCACGCATTTGATAGCGTGCTTGAACACAGGTGCTCGATAGACAAAGTTTTACGTTGAAGGGAACGTCATATCTAGAGACTCGGTGGGTTCTTTAGACTTGGGCCAGTACCACCCCAAACACTATAGCGGTGTCCCAATTCAGAGGCCACAATGCCTGGGATGCAGCTTATAATACGCATTGCAACTCAGAACACCTTAACAGCCATATACTTATTCAACATGCAACTAATATTTTCTTGTAGATATGTTTTCATGCAAATATTGTGTTTGTACTGTTTGAATATGTTTAAACGCAAGTTTAGTTTAGACACAATTGAATAATTTAATACACTTTGCCTGCATATAATAACCTTCTTCAGTTTCATTTAGGAGACACGGGGCCAGGTTTGCTCAGCTGGGTTTGTGATGTTTTGGGACAAAACCTGGCATTTGAAAACATCCGGGTGATTTATCCCACAGCGCCATCCAGGTAAACACCCTGAACATTATAATTCATACAACTTTTTATGTCAAGTGTCAAGCTTATTGTCAAGTGGGAAAATAAGCCCACTAAGCTAAGAACTCAAACTATTATATAAACAGCATTAACTGAATTCATTGTTTACAAACTTACTACTTAACCATATTATTAAAATATATATATATACTGTGTATATATATATATATATATATATATATATATATATATATATAAGTATATGGACTAGGTACAGATAGATAGTGAAAGAAAAATGCTATTCAGATATCTGTAAGAAAACTTATATTTGGGAGGGCTTGCACTATATTTTATTTCTTGAATAAAAACATTAATAGAAACAATTTTATAACTTAACTCTTTCCCCGCCTGCATTTTATTTTTAAGTTGCCAGCCAGCACCAGCATTTTTGGACTAACTTTTCAAACAAAAAGCTGAGGAAATCATGTTTTTGCCAAAGACTTCGGATTCAGAACGATGATCAAAACATAGATGGAGCAGATCGAGTCCATCGCTTACACAGTCGTATATGTCTTCGTGGGTTCGACCAGGGGCATTTGTAGGATGTCAATATTAGAGGGGCTCAGCCCCCGATGAGGGTATGATTATATTAGCCTATGTCGCCTTTCTTCGCCTTTGTCTCCATTGGCTTTTGGCTTGCTTAGTTGGGGACATTTAATTTTATATGTAACAATATTATTACAACATTATTTATATAGCACTTTTTACAATGCAGATTGTTTCAAACAAAATAATAAAGGTGACTTGACTTGACTAAACAATAATATATAATTATATAATAATTTAATACATTGTTTGTATACTGGATTAGGCATGAACAATACAGTAGGTTCTACTACCTGTCAAATCCCTGAACATTAAAATTATTTCTAATAATTTTAAAATATCCAGCTTATATTCATTAATTTTCATTAAGAATATAGACAAACCTTTAATAATTTAATTGTCTATATTGTCGATTTGTGGGTAAAATATTTTATATGTAAAGTTTTTTTGTGTGTGTGCTGGGCAACGAATAATCACGATTAATTGCATTCCAAAATAGTTTGTGTTTACATAATATACGCGTTTGTATAGTACTGTGTATAATTATTTTGTATATATAAATACACACATACATGTATATATTTAAGAATATTTACATGTATATACTGTTTTTATATTTACACATAATTTATATTATATATAAATAGAAATATTTTATATATAAATAAATAAAAAAATCTTACTTTTTTCATATATATATATTACACAAAATAATTATACACAGTACACAGACACATATGTAAGCACAAACTTTTATTTTGGATGCTATTAATACTAATGTTATGTTTTAAACAGTATTATTTTTTTAACTCTACATTTGTGCAGTATAATTAACTTTCGTGGAGGATTTCTGTCATCTGGTGTAAAACAAACACATTTTTAACATGAAAATGACATGAAATTACCACTATAACCAGTAGATGGCTGCAGAGGAACCCTCATTAGCCCATTTGCCATTTCCACTCTCTTTTACAAGTCTTTTCCCGTGTTTTGCTTTTGGATCTATTATAAAATTAATATTATAACAAATTTCTGCAATTTTATTGCACTTAAGTATGAAGTATAGCAAGAGTAGGAAAAGCCACAAAGTCTAATTCTATTTAGATGAAAGAAATTTCATAGAATTT
This sequence comes from Siphateles boraxobius, assembly GCF_051911475.1. NCBI lineage: Eukaryota > Metazoa > Chordata > Actinopteri > Cypriniformes > Leuciscidae > Siphateles > Siphateles boraxobius. The sequence continues at coordinate 2,662,995 of NW_027508722.1, read as the reverse complement.
TACTGTGGATGGGGAACCGTCTTGAATTGCTCCTACATCAAATTATGTAGACTGCATTTATGACAAAGAACTCCATAGAAGCAGATAGCATAACAATCTATCAATAAATGTACACGCGTCATCCTGTGCTGCTGGCGCTGTGCCGCTACGGATTGAGGAACACGCTGAAAAACGCTGACTAAAATACGGGGAGGCGGTCATGAAATAGTGTACGGAGTTAATCGCAGATAGTTAGGGGGGCTGGGTGGAAATTTAGGGGGGATAAAGCCCTCCTAAAACGGACCTGGTTTTCGCTTGTTTTTGAATCTGGAGATTCTGTACTCTTTCAGAAGATGTTTAATAGCGCCCCCTGCCGTATAACAGTGAAAACAGGAATTGCTGGGAAAACTCGTCAATGGTGGGGAAGCGCTGTCATAAATGACGGAAAATCTCGTCAATTGCGGGGAAAGAGTTAAATGAAGATAAGATTACATTTTCTGAACAGTTAACGCTGAAATGCAGTTAATTCCAAACATTTTACAAAGCATTTTCCACAACTGTGTGAATGGAGTCATTAACATAATTAACTTCTCAGGCATTGTTTTATTAGAATTATTTCTCTGTCTGTTTTACTGCTGTAATTGATTGTTTTTAGGCCATACACACCCATGCGAGGGGCTCTGTCTCATGTGTGGTTTGATCGTCACAAGATTTCCCAGGATTGCCCGGAACACTTGGAGTCTATAGATTCCATGTGTGATAATTTAAGTGCCGTTGTCCAAGATGAGATCCGAGCAGGGATACCTAAACACAGGATGGTTATTGGTATGGCTACTGGCTTATCTCTCCTGTGTCCTCTCCACAACTCTCTCTCTTCTCCCCATCCATCTATCTCTTCCTACCTTATTGCTTTCTCTGTCTTACACACTCTCACACTCCACTTGTTCCAAATTAAGCAGAGTCTCAGACCACTGCTCATAAGTCTCTCCCTCGTTGTGTAAAATGAAGAATGAAACTTATCAAGTTTCTAATTCCTTTCATTTGTTGCCAGAATGGGCCAAAAAGAATTTCTGGATGATTCTCAGGTTTCTGCTAAGCTTTATCTCAAAATATTTGGGTTATAGGGTTCACAAATATATCACAATGAGATAAAAGTGGCAGAAAATCATTTGGTAAAAAGAGATCTTAGCAGAACCCAGGCAAATTCCCTTAGGGCATGTGAAGTAGGCTGGATAGACAATAAAGGAAGTTACGTTTTGCTCAGAGAGTTAAACCTAATGACAACAGTTAAAGAAGGGTTAACCGACAAGCCAATAACACGTATATACCCTAAAATAGTTGCGAATAAAATGTGAAAAGTGCAACAACAAAAAAAAGTCTTTGTGTGAAAAGGCTTGTGTGGAAGGACAGAAAAGCCCCTGAACTCAGTTCCAAAGAAACTGATTCAAAAAACACATGTTCCTGTGAGACTGCTGAAATATTATCTTCCTAAATCATAACATTTTGTCATTAACTATAAATACTCATTGGAGTCACTCTGCACGCTGGAGAAACGAAGTGGTCTGTACGCTGAGTCCACTTCCCAGGCTGACGGACTGACAAGCGCCAGAACTTTCCATGGAAAACGGTTTCATATATGAATTGTGTTTTTCAATCTTTTAGGTGTCGTAGTTAATGGGAAAAGCCCAATTCAAACATCCATGCACAGAATCTTTGAAGCCAAACAACTACAGTGTGTGGATTTCTTGTCTCTTTGATTAGATGAGGAGTGCATAAAGGGGAAAGTAGTAGACCTGCTAATTAGTCCTGGAGATATATGCGGTCACATCATCTCTACGAGAGGTTTAAAGAACATGTGAACTCCATCTATCCTCTGTCTCAACATGACTCCTCCCATATGCTCTGACAGACTGATGGGTACTTGTTCACTTTCCCAGATGTAGTGCCCAGATTTGCCCAGATGTGTAAGATTAAGCACAGGCATAAAAGAAGAAAAATTGAGTTTTGATGATGCGGAACTCAAGGCTAGCTTTTTTTTTTACTTACTGTTTGTTTTTTAGCTTGGTTAGACTGCAGATCTTGGGCTACTGTAGACCACTATAAATGACATACACTTATTAATGCCGTCATGACGCTCCAGAGTGAGAAGGGTTTCATAACTAAAGGAACAGTACACTCAGACGTAAAACATCTGTTATAGACTGTTTACAATGTGCACCAATAATGCCATTATTGACAATAAATAGTGTATACATGCCTGTATAATGCAATTAATAATTTTAAGCACAGACACTGACACGAGTGCAAGTGAAAATAGTTACAAAAATATAATTTAAAACAAATCATATAAAAATTGTAGTTTGATAAATCAGTGACTGGTGTGTCTGCAACTGCCAAATGAGAAAAGATGGCTCTACACGGAAAAGGTTTACTAACAATGCCTGCCCGCTACTAGCAAAACCACCTGCGATTTGCCACTTGTTGCATGCCTTTCATTGAAAACAAGCTAAATGTGAACTCCCACGTCAACTATAGCACAAAAAAGATACATTTACAATTACAGTGATTCCTTTCCCATCGAAGAAATTTAGTTCCATAATCATGAAATGTTAGGGTTTCACATTTCCATAGTCTTTCATTTTGAGACCATGGCTCTGTTATGATACGAGGTAAATAGTTCCTTACGGAAAAAAAGTACACTTTAGCAATTATTATGGAAATAATATACTTTGAAGGAATATGCTTGAGTGTATATTCTTTTGCAAAGTTTTTGGACACTTAATTGCAATTAAATTAAAATGTATTTTAGTTTAAATGTATATTACATGCAATTAGCTGAACTTTAGAGTGCTTTTTTGATCCACTCAACTGGGAGAAATGAAATTTCATAAATATTTCTCTTGTCTTTGAAATATGGTTAAAGTGCACTGCTGAATGTACTGAAAAGCATTTATAGTAAACTAAAATACTTTAATGTAATTTATATTGAAACTTGTATGTAATGTATTTAACTGTGTTTGTAATGATTGCAATTTGAAACATTTAAAATGTTAACTTCAAATGTAATATCAAGTTACACATTTACAGTTAAAATTATAATCAAGTACTTTACATGTGCTTTAGTATGTTAGTCAACACATCAAAATAGGTGTACTTTAAAGCATGACAAAGGTTTATTATGACAATGATTTAAAACATTCTTACAATTTGGCATTATTACAAAGTGCACTGTAAAAGTGTATTAAAAGGGTCAGTTCACCCAACAATTATCCCATAATTTATTCACCCTCAAGCCATCCTAGGTGTATATGACTTTCTTCTTTCAGCCAAACACAATCCGAGTTATATTAATACATATCCTGACTCTTCCAAGCTTTATAATTTGAGTGAATGGTACCTTAGATTTTGAAGCCCAAAAAAACTCATCCATCCATCATAAAACTTAATCCATGTGGTTCCAGGGAGTTAATAAAGGCCTTCTGAAGTGAAGTGATGCCTTTTTGTAAGGAAAATATTCCTATTCCTAACTTTATAAGCTATAATCACTGGCGTCCGGTAACAGCCATACGTGAGCCTAGATCCGGTGTAAGAGTGACCTCTGACCCGACGCATGATGTAGGAGTACCGTAAGCTCAGGTGAGCGTAGACGCCTCTTGCGGTTCAAACAAATAGAGCTGGACAACAAACTCAAGCTCCCCCGACATTTTTCTTTAAAAATTCTAGTTTTAGGCTTCTAATTCGTGACCGGTGTTTTGATTTGCTCTATCCTCTGCCCTTCCGCGTTCATCAATACGTCATGCGTCGGGTCAGAGGTCACTCTTCCGTTGGAACCTGACTCGTGTACAGCCATTACCGGAAACCAGCGATTATAGTTTATAAAGTTATAAGTATGAATATTTTTCTTACAAAAAAGCATGGCTTCACTTCAGAAGGCCTTTATTAACCTCCTGGAGCCGTATGGAGCACTTTTATGATGGATGGATGCACTTTGGGCTTGAAAATCTCAAGCTCTATTCACTCCTATTATAAAGCTTGGAAGAAACAGGACATTTTTAAAAATAACTCTGTGTTTGGCTGAAAGAAGAAAGTCATATTCACCTAGTATGGCTTGAGGATGAGTAAGTTATGGGATCATTTTCATTTTTGGGTGAACTAACATTTAAAGTCATTAAAGTGTACAGTTATTTCATCAACTTTATCTGCAAATACAGTTTTTCTAAAAAAAAACAAGACTTGTAAGTAGAACTACATGTGTACATTACTCATTCAATACAATGAAAGGGATAGTTCACCCAAAAATAAAAATTCTGTCAGTATTTACTCTCTCTCATGTTGTTCAACCCCGTAAGACCTTCGTTCATCTTCAGAACACAAATTAAGATATTTTTGATTAAATCTGAGAGCTGGATCACTCCTCAATAGGCTTCTTCAGGGATTGAAACTTGTTCCCCGAAAAGTTATTAAAGACCTCGTTAAAATAGTCCAAGTGACTACAGTGGCTCAATCTTGAATGAATACTTTTTGTGCGCAAAAATAAATAAATAAATAACGACTTTATTTCAACTATTAATTTCCTTCTCTGTGGGCCTCGAGTGAGTTCACTAGTTTAACAGCGCAGCGCTTCTGTGTTGTACGTCACACGCATCACACACATGACCAGCGTCGGCCAATAGTGAGCCTACGTGTGACGAAGCTCTACGCAATCACACTACGTTAACTGACTCGAGGCCCACAGAGAAGGAAATCAATAGTTGAAATAAAGTTATTTTTGTTTGTTTTTGCGCACAAAAAGTATTCTCGTCGCTTGATAAACTTAAGATTGAGCCACTGTAGTCACATGGACTATTTTAACAATATCTTTAATAACTTTTTGGGGCTGGCAAGTTTCAATCCCTTAGAAGCCTATGGAGGAGTGATCCAGCTCTCAGATTTAATCAAAAATATCTTAATTTGTGTTCCGAAGATGAACGAAGGTCTTACGGGGTTGAACAACATGAGGGAGAGTAATTACTGACAGCATTTTCATTTTTGGGTGAACTATCCCTTTAAGGACTTCTGTTTCACCAGGGGACACTTTATAAAAAGGATTATGTCTCAAAATCAGTGTGATTGAGACTAATGTTTCTGCTTGACACAAGGTGGCTTCTCTATGGGTGGTGCCATGGCACTACATCTGGTTTCCAGGTACCAGCAGGATGTTGCTGGCATCTTCGCTCTGTCCAGCTTTCTTAACAAAGACTCGGTTGTATATCAGGTAGTAAATATTCTCCAGAATGCATGTTTCATATCATGATGTCAAACACCAGAAATAATCTGCATTACCTTATGCACAGGTAGTAGAAAATGCAACACAGCGCCCCCTACCTGAGCTCCTCCAGTGTCACGGCACAGCGGATGAGCTGGTTTTCCACAGCTGGGCCAAGGAGACAAACTCACTGTTGTCGAAAGCTGGCCTCAACACGTCTTTCCATTCCTTCCCAGACCTCAACCATCAGTTGTGTCGACAAGAACTGGAGTTACTACGGTCCTGGATCCTTAAGAAACTTTCCCTTTAGAGCATCCTTAATGCTGGAAATGACCACTGCTTGCTCATATACAACCTAAAATAATCATCATTTACTCTTCCTTATGTCGTAACTGCTTTTTTTTATTTTTAAATATAAAATTTGAGTCAAACTGTAAAGGGAAACCAAGCAAGTGTGCAGCATACACTACTGTTCAAAAGTTTGGGGTCGGTAAGATTATTAAATGTTTTTGAAAGAATTCTCCACTGCTCACCAAAGCTGCATTTATTTAATTAAATATACAGTAAAATTATAATTTAAAATAACAGAATTTTCAGCATCATTACTCCAGTATTCAGTGTCACTTGATCCTTCAGAAATCATTCTAATATGCTGATTTGATGCTCAAGAAACATTTCTGACTATCATCAATGTTAAAAAACAGTTAGGCTGCTACTTCATATTTTTTTTGGAAACCGTGATGTATTTTATTTTTCAGGATTCTTTGATGAATGGAAAGTTCTAAAAAAAACAGCATTTATTTAAAATAGAAATATTTTGTAACAATGTCTACTTCCACTTTTAATCAATTTAATGCATCGATGCTGAATAAAAGTATAAATTTTTTCAAAAAGAAAAAAAAACTCAAACTGGTCTCAGAATGTGAATTTTGAAGAATATCCTGGCCACACTTTATATACTGTACAATGTATTTTTGTCAAGCTCCAAAATGAGAAAAAGGGGGTATCAAAGTTTGATGGTGAGTAAATGACTTAATTTTAAATTTTTCGGTGAACTACAGTATAAAGGCCCGTTCACACCAAGCACGATAACTATAAAGATAACGATAAAGATAACTATATATGCGTCCACACCAACAACCGATAACGGGTCTTTTTATTCTAAGCACGCGCGCGCCCGCGCTGGGGTTTCAAAGTAGCGAAAATGGATGACCTGCTGCTGCTTTATGTTACAAAAAAATATCAAAAGAAAAACAGGCGCTTTTGGGTACACGATAACCTTAAAAGACGAGAGGAATTGGGAGAATCCGAATGTTATTATAATTGTTGTTTACAACATGTCATTGAATATGTTTTTGCTGTTCTTATTGCCTTAACACATCTTTGCCAGCAGATGTCCTCAGCCAGCATGCTATGTTCCGAGCGCATCTAAATAGTGAATCTAGCACGTCTAGTGTAATCGATCTAATCAAACAGTGAATTTAGCTGACGAAGTCAATGATGGGATAAAAACATCGCCTAGTCAACACCTTTATGTATAGGCACCGCCCTTTTCACTGCAACTTCAGCAATGTTGTCAAAACTCGCTGGATAGCCTACCTGAGGTAATTTTGTTACACTATGCTAAACTGCATAATATCTCATCGCTAATACTTCTCACCATTTATTCCCAGGATACGACCGATTGCTTCCATATATCCATCTTTGTTAACGTGTCCTTGAAAAGGGGGTTTGACTTGTCAAAGAGTGGAGGATTATTTTGTACCTCGACGATTAACTTCTCTGTATGTCCTCTGCCATTTTAAATCCGCGAGACCTTTAAATTAGAATGGATTCTGATTGGCTGTCAGTGTTTTTTTCGTTCGACAGCTGGGAAAAAATCGTTCTGAAAGTGATCCCAACAATATCGTTCATCATATCTTTATCGTTATAGTTGTGGTGTGAACTCTGTTATTCTTTAATATGGAGAACGATTTTTAGAACTATCTTTATCGTTATCTTTATAGTTATCGTGCTTGGTGTGAACGGGCCTTAACTTTTAAGTAAACCATTAATCTTTAATTGCACTGTTTTCTAACTTTGGCCATTGCACCTGTACTACTGGGTTTACTGTGAAAAAACTGCAGTTTTTGCCCGCAATCCACGTGCTTAATCAGAGCTAATATAGCTGTATAAACCTTGGATTCACCCACATGTGTTCCACCTCACAAAGACTTGACTCTTTGTGCACATTTCATTGCCTGTAGCGCTAACCACTTTAAAGTGTTCAGTGAAGCACATTCTGCAGGCTGTGATGACTGTTCCATGGAGTCTGGTTTGGCCTGTAGTGCCTGTGGTCAGGCTGAAGCGGCAGGTAGAACTATCACACCGGAGGGGAGGAATGCCACTCGGCTCTGTGGTTTGGAGCCAGAATCCGGTCTGTTTGGCACCGTCCCGTTTCCTGTAGAGCGAGGTATCTCTCACTCCTGTTCTACCTCCTTTTTCCCTCCACACCATTATTGCTCGCCATGAAATCTGCTGTACATGTGTTTGGAGGTTCGCTCGGTTTACTTGGTAGTCACTAACAGTAGCTTCATTAATGGTTATTGGGAGGAAGTGGTTAGCAGGTTTGAAGTCCTGTAGATGTTCTGCTTGGGTTGTGTAGCGGGGCTACAGGCCAGTACCAACATGCACCATCTGGACTTTGACTTACCGACAATGCTAAATGGCCTTAATTCATTTGAAGATACTGCAAATATGATTTGCAATGTGGCAAGTTGAGTCAAGAGTGCAAACGCACAGAATCATTCTTTATTATGACTATTTTCCACATGCTAGAATAATAGTCATCAAAAGTATGAAATTACACAAATGGAAGCTTGGGAATTATGTAGTAACCAAATTTGTCATATAAGCTTCCTCTTTGTCGGTACCCAGCTCTGCTCACTGTAGATATTATCTCAAACAACTTCATGAGTTGCATCCTGGGATGCTTTTAAATATGGAAGTTGTTCACATGAACACTACGATTCAACTGTTTGGTATCAGTTTTTTTGAAAGAAATGAATACTTTTATTTTGCAAGGATGCGTTATATTGATCAAAAGTGACTAAAAACATTTCTAATGTTACAAAACATTTCTATTTCAACTAAATGTGTTCTTCTTTTTTCTATTAGTCAAACAATCCTGCAAAATAAAATGTATCACAGTTTCCTCAAACATGAAGCAGCACAACTGTTTTCAACATTGATAATAATCAGAAATGTTTCTTGAGCATCAAATCATCATATTAGAATGATTTCTGAAGGATCATGTGACACTGAAGACTGGAGTAATGATGCTGAAAATTCAGCTTTGATCACAGCAATAAATTACATTTAACAATGTATTCAAATAAAAAAAGCTAATATAAATATTATTAACATTTACAAATATTAATGTTTTTACAGGCAGGGATGGAATTAGGGGGTTTAATGGAAGACCGTATGTTCAACCTGAACTTGTGTACTTGCGTAAAGGTTTCTGGCGTAATGGAAATCTCGCTGATGATTCTCGCTGTATGAATCTCACTCTCATGATTTATAGTGTGCGCACAGGGAACTGGTACTCAGACACCTCAGCCGATAGGGGCTTTAGTTCAGCTGGGAAAGCAGCAAGCTCTCCCCAGTGCAGAGCATTTCATTTCTCAGGATGGAGTTGGACTCAGTCACTATGACAGTCTGTTTCACGAGCAAGCGTGCTCAGTCGGTGCTGAATTGCCTGAACTTCAGGGGGAAAACAGGGATCCCACTGAAGCAATTTCAGAGGCTCCTGGGATATATGGCATCCTCTGTGGCAGTAACACCACTCGGGTTGATGTATATATATTAACTGCCTAGAGTTTTTGACGGTACTGCTGGCCCTGCGGAGGTTTCAACCAAGGACGTGTTGGTCCGGACGGACAATACTGTTACAGTGGTGTATATAAATTGCCATGGCTAGATATGTCACGTGTCTGACTGAAGTCACTTGCGAGCCACTCGCATCCCAGGCAAATTCAATCACACAGCAGACGCACTCTAATGACGAGTGAGGCTTCGAGGAGTGTGGAGACACCATCCCCAGGTGGTCCATCCCATTGCCCACTATGGTACTCCCTAAACCAAGTCTCCGCTCGGCATGGAATGCACTGGAACACAGCTGGCGCAGGAGCCTACGCAAATATGCGTTCCCCCAGTGAGCCTAATTCCACAGACACTGTGCAAAGTCAGGGAGGACGGAGAGCAAGTCTTGTAAATTGCTCAGTACTGGCCCTCCCCGACTTTGGTTCTCAGAGCTCACGCTCCTTTACATGCTAATGGCACAAATGACACATTTCACCCTCAAAATGTGCATAAACACCATGACTTTTACAGACAAGAGAAGTAGTCTTTAAAAAAAAAAACATTGCTGTGTGGGCAGTGCTCAAAAATGAGGTTCGGTTGCGCTTTGGACTTCACAATTTGAGTCCCAGCTTGAGGTCCTTTCCCTCATCTGCTGTGATTTCCTGTCGGTCCTCTTACAGTCCTATCTAAATAAAGGCAAAGACAAATATATAAATATATATCCTTAAAAACTATAGTAGTATAAAACAAGACTGACAACAATTTTCTGCTGCTGTGTGAAGCAGTTATTATTACCTAAAACTAAAAAAAAAATGTGTTACTTAAGATGAACACTAATTGAAATAAAGACCTTAAACAACATTTCTCATTTGTTTAGTTTAAATTGAAGTACTAAACTACATAAAACTAAAACTTTATAAAGACTATTTAGACATGTTTCAATTTTTTTTTTAATTGACAAAGTAAATAGCACTGTAAAAAAAAGTCTTGCCTACAGTTTTTTAAAGTATCAATTTAGATGTATAGATAGTTTCTTAAATTACATTAAACTGACTTGAGTATGTATGTATGTGTATATAAATATATAAGTATATATATAGGTTAAACCTGTTATGACACATAATATCCGCACATTTGTTCTCTTCTCAATTCTTTCCTCCTGGACTTTCTGTCCTTTTCTCTCTCTCTCTCTCTCTCTCTCTCTCTCTCTCTCTCTCTCTCTCTCTCTCTCTCTCTCTCTCTCTCTCTCTCTCTCGCACACTTTGAGCTGTGTACACAGAATGGTACAGTAGGGTGTCCAGCGGCAGCTCTTCCCCGCCCCGCCTCATGCCTCACTCCCTCATCCCTCTCCCACACTCCCTCTGCTCCTCCTCATCCCGCGCTGGAGCCAGACTGCACTTCAGGCATTTTATGATTTAACTGCAGGGATAGATGACGGTAATGAAGACGGCTCCTCACCGTCTGCCTCTCATGGGGTAACATCAGGTGAGGAAATGAACACACATCAATGTCTATTAAAGTTGATGTCTTAAAAGGAGTAGTTCTCACAAAATGAAAATTCTGTCATCATTTACTCACCCTTATGCTAAAAACGGTATGCATTTATTTTTGCTTTGAAGAATCTTCAAAGTTTTTGTCAGTACAAGGACAGTTCAAACATGGCTGACAAGCTTTAAAAACACCATTACATTTATTTCTTTAGTGTGTAATGTTGCTGTTTGAGCATGAAAAAGCTCTGCAAAGTTCCAAGGCACAAAGTCCCTCCAGCGGGAGTTATACTCTATATCAGTTTATGAACTCCCTGAAACGCCTTCTTTGTAATCTTGGGTTTCTTCCTGGAACGAACACGTCACAACATTCCTCATTTAAATAATTGCTCCCCAAGGCATACGCTAAATAAAGGGGCGGGGCCTGGTTGAGTTAGTTGTTAATGTGTTGAAACTGCCGGTTGTGGTAAGGGGCGGGACATTTCCCAAACACACTGGAAGGGGTTGGCCAATCACAACACATTGCTCCAGCTGACCAATCAGAGCACATTGTGCTTTTCAGAAGGAGGGGCTTCATAGAGACAGGAAATAAACAGAGTGTTACTGACAGACTGGGAAGAGAGGACATGCAACAATGTCAAATATGCAGAAAATAATGTGTTTTTGAACATTCATGCATGAAACCCAGTTCTAGTAGAGCCCAAAAACAAAATCAAGACTTTGAAAAATCGCATAATAGGTCCCCTTTAATGCATAATTAAAGAGATCCATAAAACCTGTGTGCTATTTTTCTAGTCTTCTGAAGTAATAGTCACATTTGTAAACAAATTAGTCTGGATCAACAGGTTTATAGAACAGAACTAGTTCAGAAGAAAGACTGAATTAGTGGTCTAGTTACAGAAGATCCAGTTTCACTAGAGACTATCCAGGTCTGTAAAATCAAAGACAAAGCAGACATATAATAAAATCAAAGACAAAGCAGACATATAATAATAATTTTTATTTATATTGTGCTTTTCTCATACCTAAAGAACTATAAAGTCTATGGGCCCTATCTTGCACCCGGCGCAAATGACTTTGTACACAGACGCATGTATCATTCCTATTTTGCACCCGCGCAAAGCGGACGTTTCCCTCCACAGACACACGTCGGTTAACTAAGAAATACACTTGCGCTCCCCGGGGCGGTTCAGCGCAAAGAGGAGGCGTGTTCCGGTGCAAACTTTCCCTCATGCTATTTTGCTGTTCTATAAAACAATTGCGCCACTGACCAGAAAAAACCTAGTCTAAAGTCAATGGCGCGTTGCGCGTACATTCAGATGCTATTTGAAGCGCGCATGCTTGGCCATAATACAGAGTGTGAACAACGCGCATACACTGTAGATGATTCACTCATCTACACAGATGCATTTAACTTTTTGCAAATGATACATTATTATAAGGAAAAATATTAAAACACGAGGGAAATCATTGTTGTGTCCATGATGATGGGAAAATAGGCATAGCATACACATTTACCCAAATTATTATATGCATGTTTAACCGAAGCTAATTTGGGTGGGTTTGTCCCAACCCCAATGTCACTTCTCTTTCTTTTACGGCCCTGACGAGAACATTGATCTCCTCGGCTGTGAACCAATTCTGAAGCGCGCCTGGTAAATGCGCCGTCATAATAGTATTGCGCCATGGATCAAGCGCACCTCGTTCATCATGCTCTTAAAGGGAATGTGATATAAAGCTCTTATTGTTTTGTTTCCCGTTACGCCCAAACCACACCTATGAATAATGAAGCTACTTCAGACCAACCCCTTTTAGATTTGCGCCAGGCGCAAGAGGCATTTATCCCGCCGGGAAAATAGCAACAGCGCCGGGATCCGCCCACAAAGTTACTTGCGCTTTGCGTTTTGACAGTTGCGTTTCAGATCGTTAAAATAGGGCCCTATAAGTCCATTTCACAGTTTTAAGAGACGAAAACTGGTAAAACATCTACTCGAACATAATGGATTAAATTATCAAAATCGTCAAAATGCACAGATCCTTTAGAATAAAGAAAGATGCTTTTTGCCAACAGAATGATGTAGTTACAACAGTAACCAGTATGAACTAACTGGTCCATGCTATCCAGCCAATCATTGAGCTGTTGATTGCATATATCAACACTGCTGTCTCATGTACACTTGTAATTTGGTTTTAGTTTTTTCTGTGAGCTATGCAGTGTACACAGGCAGCATATAATATCAATATCATCTTATGCACTTAAAAAATGATTGTGCACAGATAAGAAAAAGGCAGAGGCTATTTGCACTAAATGAAAATAGCAGTATTTTCTTTGCACTAGGTGTAAAGTAGTACTATTTGCACCTCAGTAGTAAAACAGTATGCAATAATAACAACATATTGGATGCTGCCTTATTGGGACTTTACTTGTCCCTGTCCCTAAATCCCTCCCCTACACCTACCCCTAACCCAACCTGATAAACACTTTATTCCCACTATTACAGTAAATACCAATTAGGGACTTCATTTACACTTTTCTGATATTGTCTTCATTTTATTTAAAATCAATGCCTCTTCAAGCTGATTTGCGATGGGAAATGGAGAATGAGTTTGAAAAAAGGTTCAACTCGGGTTGTTGTGTCAAAAGCTAAAGCCTTACTCACCAAGTCACTGGTCCTGCTGTCAATAGTATGTGTTTTGTAATTTTGTTAGTGTAAATAGCCTCTGCCAACAAGGTGGGCTACTTGCACTTGGTGTAAATAGATACTCCATAAGAAAAATCACGAAACAATGCACACTGATCGTTATTAAGAACCAGAACAAAAAGTGGCATCACCCTCCTGTGATTACAAGGATCATATTTTTGAACGGCGTTACGTTCGCATCAGTGAAAGAATGCAGACGTTCCAGAACTGTTCACGGAAATGAAAATAATTTGGTTCCAGTATTTCTGAAAAAAATGGTTTCCCGACCTGAGTCTCAACTTGGATGACGTGTAATATTTACATTCCAGAAACTTCCAGTGACCATTTCCCAAATCACATAACTGCTTCATTTTCCCATGGTGCAATTACCCTCAGTAAATGGTGTTGTTATAAGGTACCTCCTCCTCACCCTGCCTTTGAGATTTCCACCTTTCTCTAAATTATGCTTTGTCCACTTAGATGATAATCTGCTTCACAGCACATGTGTCAGATGGAAGGAATGCTAATCTGGAAGAGGTGCAGAGCTTGGACTTTTTGGCAACCAGTTTCCACTCTGCACTTACTTTCCATGTGGTGCCGCTCCAGAGGCTCCGGGCAGGAGAAGCCTGTTTGGGGAACAGAGGTGTTGACAGATCCCAGATCAGCCTTTAGGCCACACCCCCCATCTGAGGGTCACGGCTCTGCTGGACAACTGACCTTAACTTCTGTACCAATACAGGATCCAGATCTGCAGTTCAAATGAACGGTACAATCACAGTGTGTTTTCCCAAATCCAGAGCTTTGAAACCTAAACCATATTTCACCTAAATCATCTGTCAGACAGTGACTAATCAAACCTTTACTCTAGAATGGAGGATCATGATTCTGAATGAAGATGTTAAATATGTGAGATCCAGGTTTCCTGATCTTCACATGTCAATAGATTTTACGCAGGAGAATTATTTGTGTGCACTCTAAAGCCCTAAATGGTAAATGTATCAGATACTTAGTAATAGGCTTTAACTTGTGGAACAACACTGATTTATATTAAATCAGCATCAACAATCCATGATTTTAGATCTAAGCATAAAACACATTATTTCAATTTGGATTTTAATCAATCCTAGAGGCTATGTCTATCTTTGTATAGTGTGTGCGTGCGTGCGTGCATGTGTGTTTATCTTGTAATGCTTATCCCTCTGCACTGTTATATGTATTATCCTGGCCAGCAGCCATATCACCCTGTATCCCAAGACTGGTTGCCCACTGAGGCTAAGCAGGGCTGAAAGTGGTTAGTACCTGGATGGGAGACTCCTGGGAAAACTAGGTTGCTGTTGGAAGAGGTGTTATGCCCAATTTATACTTCTGCGTCAAACTCACGCCGTAGCTACGTCGTAGGCTGTGTGTGGCGTGCGTACCCTTCGGCGTACCCTGACTTGCACCTCTCCAAAAATGTAACAACGCGTCAATTCTACGCGGATGCAAGCGCTGTGATTGGTCTGCTAGTTACTTTGTTATGCCCTTGGGTTTCACATGCTCCCTCTACATGTGTAATTGTGCATCAGCGCGGACAACAAAGTATACATGAAAACCAACACGTAGTCTATAGCGTAGAGGCTCCGGTGTAGGTCCAACGCAGAAGTATAAATCGGCCTCTAGTGGGGCCAGCAGGGGGCGCTCACCCTATGGTCTGTGTGGGTCCTAATGCCCCAGTATAGTGATGGGGACACTATACTGTAACAAGCACCGTCCTTTGGATGAGACCTTAAAACGAGGTCCTGACTCTCTGTGGTCAAATCCCATCCATTAAAAATTTGCCCATTGGCCTCTTTCCATCATGGCCTCCTAATCATCCCCATATACTGATTGGCTTCATCACTTTGTCTCCTCTCCACCAGTAAGCTGGTGTGTGGTGGGCGTTCTGGTGCAATATGGCTGCCGTTGCATCATCCAGGTGATGCTGCACATTGGTGGTGGTTGAGGAGATTCCCCCCTTCTATGTAAAGCACTTTGAGTGCAGAGAAAAGTGTTATATAAATGTAACGTATTATTATTATTATTATTATTATTATTATTATTATTATTATTATTATTATTATTATTATTATTATTAGAGGTATTCCATTTGCAAGCTACCTTTTACCTAAAACAATTTCATAGCAATTCGCAACTATTTTACTTTTGGTCGAATTGGTAGCTAATTTGTATGAATTCATACAATCTCATTTGTACGTTTTTATTTGTTCTGCTTACACCCTAAAGTTTATGGGTGGATTTTGGGTTGAACCTTAAAGGTAGGGTAGGCAATGTTTTCATAAACACTTTTTGTTATGCTGGTTGAAATTCTCTTCACATAGCAATCAATAATAGAAGTGGTCTTAATATTAAAAAATGTATATCTTCTATGTAAGTCTCAGGACCAAAAAATCTTCATCCAATGTCCTACCTGCCTCTCAACATATGTATTTCCATACCTCCACGCACCTGCTTGCGCAGACATCACACATCATCAGCGTGTTTCATGCCATGCAGCGTTGTAGCCAAACAAGCAGACACGTTTTACATTTCCTCTTGAACCAAAACAACGAGTTTATGCTGCTTTCACACCATGTCGTAATTATCGCAATTAAGAGATGGCAACCCGTGACGTTTTACGAATTTCTGTCATAGAATTTTTTTCTACGAAATTTCTGAATTTCTTTCAACATTATCAACTCTGAAATGAATCTGCAGCAGTCAGTTGGTATAAGTTAGTTGTTTACTTTCATTATTAATGTAATGTTATGTGCTTTGAGACATGAGGTAATGTAACGGAGTCTCTCTTTGCAGACTCTGCTGTGTGTGTTCATGTGTTTTGAAGGAAGCATGGCCTTGTAAACGCTCTGAGGGGAGAGTAGGATATCATGCTTTCAAAGCTAGCTTGCTATTGCTATAGCCTCTCTGAAGTTGCCTACCCAACCTTTTAAAGCTTACTTTAAAAATATATATATACATATTTGTACGATTCACATCCTATGAATTCACACATTTCAAAAATAGTTATGTTTTCCTTTGAGATCAGGTCGTTTTTACCACAAGCAGCAGTGTAGTATGACAAAATGCTACATCGCTGCAGTCTCGCAGTTGATTTGTACACACATAAATTTTAATAAAGGAAATGAATGTTTTAAGACTTGTTTTGGTCGAGCTTGTTTTGGTCACTATTTCTTACATCTTGGATGTGTTAATGATTTATTTGCTCGCTTGCGCAAAACTGTGGCACAAAAAATATCAGCATAAGTCGTAAAGAAAAAAGAGAGAGAAAGAAAGAGTGAAATAATCTGAATGAATCATTTTGGTGAACGGATTGAAGTCACAGAGGAAGCACCATGTCCATCATTTGCATGAAGCATTTTTCTTTTTACATACATTAGCTTTATTTTGCATAAAAGTTGTAATAAAACATTTATTTAGTGAATTTAACAAGACAGCTCTGGAAACTACAAATGGAATGGAATGATGTCTAAAAAATTTGTTTTCATTGAGTTTGACACACATCTGTTTTACCATGAAATCAAAATGGATAATTCCTATTTTTTATGAAATATTGCAGTGTTTTTTGTAAAGGATTTATTTGTATACATATTTTTTTCTTTATTCAAATGCCCTTGTAATCTTGAATCAAAATAACTTCTCCCTTTTACAGGGAATTCTCTTCTCTTCTCTTCTCTTCTCTTCTCTTCTCTTCTCTTCTCTTCTCTTCTCTTCTCTTCTCTTCTCCGGTAACGTGTTTACAGGCGAAAGGTGGGGCAACCTGTTTATCACATGAGATCCACCAATAGCAAACCACAACCATCCAGCCATCCAATCAAAGACAAATCAAGTCCCGCCCTACAATTGTTCGCATTCCAGAAGCCGTTTCACTTGGATATACGGCACAATATGAAGAAAAGACTATCTCAACTTCCGTTTCATGCCGACTTTAAGCCCTGACCATCCCCAGTTCTACCCCAGTACCAAAATGCAACAACAACAGACAATAACAAACACTCATGCATGACATCACAACTTGTGGGCGAGTCTTCTTGCTTTTATATGCATCAGTAAACCAGTAAAGTCAGTGACACAAACCACCAAATTTTAATAATGCTCGTTACTACACCAAATTGTTATAAATTGAACAAAATATCAAAATAAAAATTAATAATTAATTATTCGACTACTATAAGTATCCAACCTTGCCTGCAAACGTACAGTAGACTCACGTTAAGCGGTATGTATTATATAGCAAATCTCATCTCCTTGATTTTTATATCGTCGAAAAATGTAAACTATATTATTGCCTCAATAATATATTTCCAGATAAATATATTAAAAGTTACTCAAGAAAAAGCAATATATAGCAAATCTCAGCTACATGATTGTTTATATTATTGCAAAATGTGAACTGTATTATTTCGCAACTCTGTGTATAAAGTTGTATATCTATTATATACAACTTTCGAGTCGATTGCCATTTTTATTTATGCCTAAACGAATCGAACTAAGTGAGAAAACATGCCTGGTTCTGAAACAAATCCTCCAAATGACCAAGGTGTGAAAATGATATTAGAAACATTAAAATCATGATTTGCTTTAAAGTTCCTTTGAAACAAGGTGTATTGTAAAAAGTGCTATTCAAAAAAATTCGACTTGACTAATTCATGCATACATGTGAAATTATTGGGGGAACAAAACTTTCAGTAGTCTTTTTACACTCATTATTATTACAGTATACCCCACATTATTCTTCCCATGATCCCATGCACGCCAAACCCCCAGTGCTGTCTTTGCCCTCCTATTATGGCTCCATTTTCACGCTATTACAGTCCTGAGTGCCGACGCAGCAGAGCTGTACGATGTTCCTGGGACTTGCCATATTCAGGGCAGTGCAGTGTAGTCATAGCTGGCACAAGAAGGCCACCCCTGAGCTCAAAGACATCTATGTTTTTAATTGTCAACCTCTGTTTGTCAGTGAGCTCACAGGGCCTCTCAAAATGATGTAGTGGGAGTTCCCATAGGGTATGTTAAAGAGTACAGTATATGCACATGATGAAAACATATTACCTCCAGCTTTCTCATGAGCATTTGAGAACTACCATAAGTGGACCTCCACGCTGACGTCTCTCCCTATACGAGCGCCCACCTTCACCTCTCCCTAAGGAGCATTATAGCTTTAGCTTAGCTCATCTTAATGGTCCTAATTCAATTGGCCTTTTCCTGTTTCTTACGAATAGGCTTTATAACTATGAGTACAACATTAACAAGCTCTAAAAAACTAGCTGGTTCCATTATGCATTTAGTTGTAACCACATAAAGAAGCTAATATTGCTGTTTTACTGTGGAGAGAAACAATGAAAACAAACCCAAATGTTGATCTTAAAGGGATAGTACACTCAAAATGTTCTGTCATTATTCACTTACCCTCATCGTTTCTCCAACCGGTATGACTTACTTTCTTCTGTGGAGACTACTACAGAATGTGCACTAATAGCTCTAAAAAGGATTAAAACGGACTGTCAGGTATCATAAAAATATGGGCATTCGCACCGGAGGATCGTTTTCATAGTTCCTAGAACTATTGGAGGAAGTACCCGCTTTTTGATGTGTTTGCACGGCATGACCTGGGAACGATTTTAGAAATAGGAACTCCTTTTTTGGCGTAAGTGTGTTGATTGGCCGAACGTATGCGAAAGACCGACACCCGGCATTTATAAAAAGTAGTGTAAATACACATTTAGCCTACATATTTACTCCACAGGCACGAACATGGAAAAATTGCGATAGATGGACCAATGAGAGCTCTGTGTGCTCAGGTTCTGCCATTCTCAGCGCCGTCAAAATAAAGGTCCCGCACAACAACCAGAGCAGCAGGACATAAGTGTCAGAATACGTCACTTCAAAGTTTTTACTTGCGTTGCGAATGCAACCAGGAAAATGTAATTGTCGGGGGACCGCCCTGGTAGATAGTTCCTGTAACTACCTGGTGTGAAAGCCCGAATAGAATAAGTTTAGTGTGCCAAATCTTATGATGTCTTCTGATAGCTGAATTGAATGCACATGCAAATGACAGAATTTTCTGGGTCAACTAACGCTTAAAAAGGGATATTTTTTGTTCAGCTCAGTGATACACTTACAATAGAAGTAATAGTGGCCAATTTTTGAGGATTTAAAATCATAAATTTAACATGTATAATCAGTGTTGTTATTTTTAACTAAAACTATTAAATAATTTTCGGTAATTGAAAAAAAGCTGAAAAAATAATAAAAATAAATAAAAATAAAAATGATTTAAACAAAATTAATTTGAAATGTTGCCTGAAGTTGGTAACTAACTAAAATAAGTTTAAGCTAAAGTACTACAATTAATAAAAATAAAATAAAATAAAAATCTAAATCTATAAAAAAATGAGGAAAAACTAATAAAAATTAAAACTGAATATATAAAAATAAAAAAATAATTCAACATATTAATACATTTCATGATACTATATAAATCATACTACAATAACTCTGCTTATAATTTTATAAAAGCATTTATTGAACAAATATTTGTCACCATTATGTTCAGGTTTTAGTTCAGTTCACGGTCTCTTGCTTGTTTACATTTATCACGTGTCTCTTTGTCTTTGTGTTCCCGCAACTGATCACTGATCAGTCCTCATGGACACTACACTAATCACCACAGCTGTTTGTCTTTAACTTGTCATTGTTGTGTTACAATATTGTTGTATAAATCTTGTTGATATACTATTGAAACAGTCTGTCACATGTCTGTCCTGTCTTGTGATGCACATGGGTGTTTTGTTATTTGGGGCCATGTGCTCTTGTCATTGTCTGGTCCCTCCCCCTTGTTATCTGATTATTGGTTTATTTGTCTCACCTGTCCTCCTCGTTACCCTCCTTTGTTTGCCTCACTATTTAGTCTACCTGTGTTTGCTGTCCTGTGCTCGTTCGTTGTTATTGTTACGTGTGTTAGTCATGTGGAGTTCTGTCCTGTTCTGCCATGTCTACGTTGGATTAAGTTCTGAGACCTTGGATTTCTTTTGTTGGTTTGTTTATTTTATGTTTTATCTTTATTAAACCTTTTCATTTCACTCCGCACTTGAGTCCTCTTTTCCATTCTCCACTACCCACCGTGACAGAATGAACGAGCCAATATGTGGATTCAGCGGAGCGAACTTTGTCCTGCGGAGAGGGATAATGGACTGTTCACGTCACGTCTGCCCAGCCAGAGACTGTTCACGTCCCGTCTGCCCAGTCTGAGACAGGTCTAGAGATGCCCATTTGTGGGGCCGCCAAGGCAGTGATGGACTATTTGGAGCGTCTGGCTTGGATCCTGGACATGCCTGTGTCTGCTGTTCCTGAGCCAGAGCCAGTGTCTGCTGTTCAGTGTCGGCCGGAGCCAGTGCCTGTTCCGGAGCCAGTGCCTGTTCCGGAGCCGGAGCCAGTGCCTGTTCCAGAGCCGGAGCCAGTGCCTGTTCCAGAGCCGGAGCCAGTGCCTGTTCCAGAGCCAGTGCCAGTACCTGTTCCAGAGCCAGTGTTTGTTTCTGTGTTTATGTCTGTTCTTGTGGCTGTTACAGTTCTGGTGTCTGTTCCTGAGCCGGAGCCAGTGTCTGTTCCTGAGCCTGTTCCAGTGTCCCCAGACAGGATGGCCGCCGCCGGGTCGGTGTCTGTTGCTGTTCCTGAGCCGGTGTCTGTTGCTGTTCCTGAGCTGGTGTCTGTTGCTGTTCCTGAGCCGGTGTCTGTTGCTGTTCCTGAGCCGGTGTCTGTTGCTGTTCCTGAGCCGGTGTCTGTTGCTGTTCCTGAGCCGGTGTCTGTTGCTGTTCCTGAGCCGGGGTCTGTTCCTGTACCGTGGTCGCCCTGGCCACCCGAGGGGCCTTCACCGCCCTGGCCGCCCGAGGAGGGGCCTTCACCGCCCTGGCCGCCCGAGGAGGGGCCTTCACCGGCCTGGCCGCCCGAGGGGCCTTCACCGGCCTGGCCGCCCGAGGGGCCTTCACCGGCCTGGCCGCCCGAGGGGCCTTCACCGGCCTGGCCGCCCGAGGGGCCTTCACCGGCCTGGCCGCCCGAGGGGCCTTCACCGCCCTGGCCGCCCGAGGGGCCTTCACCGCCCTGGCCGCCCGAGGGGCCTTCACCGCCCTGGCCGCCCGAGGGGCCTTCACCGCCCTGGCCGCCAGATGGACTGTCAGCTTCGCCCTGGCCGCCCGAGGGGTCTTCAGCTTCACCCTGGCCGCCCGATGGACTGTCAGCTTCGCCCTGGCCGCCCGATGGACTGTCTGTTTCGCCCTGGGTGCCCGATGAACTGTCCGCTTTGCCCTGGCCGCCCGATGGACTGTCTGTTTCGCCCTGGGTGCCCGATGAACTGTCCACTTCGCCCTGGCCGCCTGATGGACAGTATGTTTTACCCTGGCCTCCCAAGAATAAGCGGTCTGTCCCTCCCGTCCCCCCCTGGTCTGTCCCTCCCGTCCCACCCTGGTGTTTCCTTCCTGTCCCGCCCTAGTCTTATGGGGCGTCTGGTAGCCGCTCCGTAGGGAGGGGGTAATGTCACATGTCTGTCCTGTCTTGTGATGCACATGGGTGTTTTGTTATTTGGGGCCATGTGCTCTTGTCATTGTCTAGTCCCTCCCCCTTGTTATCTGATTATTGGTTTATTTGTCTCACCTGTCCTCCTCGTTACCCTCCTTTCTTCGCCTCTCTATTTAGTCTACCTGTGTTTGCTGTCCTGTGCCCGTTCGTTGTTATTGTTACGTGTGTTAGTCGCGTGGAGTTCTGTGCCTGTCCTGTTCTGCCATGTCTGTGTTGGATTAAGTTCTGAGACCTTGGTATTTTGTTGGTTTGTTTATTTTATGTTTTATCTTTATTAAACCTTTTCATTTCACTCCGCACTTGAGTCCTCTTTTCCATTCTCCACTACCCACCGTAACACAGTCAGTATGTCAGTATATTAATGTTTATGAAGTCGCCACATTCACTTCCATTCCTGCCTCACTTTGTTTTTTTGGAAATCATTTTTTGTAGTAATCAACATTATCCCACAAATGCTGAAGATTGAGCTTAATCTGGAGTATTCCTTTAAAGGAGCCTAAATGAAAAATCAAACTTAATAGTTTTAATTACATTCATCAGTCAGTTGTGACGGTTTAATGCTTACTAACTAGCCAGTACAATCTATTCCCTGCTATGACTTAAGATCCTGTGTGAGCGAACAGCTCAGGAACTCTTTCAGAGATAAAGCATGTAGCAGACGTTCTTTACATGATGATGTCACACTCAAATTTACTTGCATCTACCTTGAGACCGTTCTATTTCACTAGTCATAGCACATATATCTCATATGTGGTAATGTCACGACTAAATGACTCATGCTCTTTCTGTCTGTCTGTCTATCTGTCTGTTTTTCTTCCCTCAATCCTTTTTTGTGTGTGTTTATGTGAGTTTTTATCTGGAAAACATTCGCACATGCCAAGAGAACACTCATCCTTCTTTGAGACGGCCAACACATGGTATACAATTTTGGAATTAAGATGTGAATACCTTGAACAGATCAGACTGCTCTTACAATGATGATGATGTCACACACTATGGCACCGGTGTCGACGAAGATTAGTCATGCAGCCTTTTTCAGGCTCAATGATATCATTACAGTTTTGTGAATCACTCACTGTGTCAGTGCTTCTGGATTTTACTGGGAGACAGGGAATATGCTGCTTTAAATAATGAAAGTATAAACACGAGTGTCATCGTGAGAGTTTGGGGAATTTGTGAGCACACTTAACCAGATGACTCACGTTAGTCTACGTGGACGGAGTCGTCCAACAGCCGCCAGTCACGTGTGATCTCTACAATAATTTGTGTTGGGGTAACTGCTTTGAAATTGTTGCTTGTCAAAATTCAAAATAATTTTCATTTTAAGTAGTTCAGCTACACTTTAAAAAAAGTAGATTAAATATATTGAAGGTATATACACCTTATATACAACTTAATTATTCATTAGCCGCTGTAGGTAAATAACTAAGAATAACAAAGTTTTGTAAACGGGGGCAATATATTTTTTATATATATATATATATATATATATATATATATATATATATATATATATAGCCCAATTATATGTTATAAGTGGCAGATTGTGTGATTTGACAAGATCAGGTCACACTTTAGTTTAGGGTCCAATTATTACTCTTAACTACAACTTTTTCCTCAATAAACTCCTATTTACTATGTATTAATAGTTAGTAAGGTAGTTGTTGAGTTTAGGTATTGGGTGGATTAAGGGATGTAGAATATTTTCATGCATGAATAAGACATTAACATGTGCTTGTTATTAACATACCCAGTATGTTAATAAGCAACTATTTAATAGTGAGAATTTAACCCTAAACTAAAGTGTGTGTGTGTGTGTGTGTGTGTGTGTGTGTGTGTGTGTGTGTGTGTGTGTGTGTGTGTGTGTGTGTGTGTGTGTGTGTGTGTGTGTGTGTGTGTGTGTGTGTGTGTGTGTGCGCTACATGTTTCTGTGGATGTGGCCTTAGTTTACCCTTAAATGTTAATTAATACATTAACTACTAACATGTACTTAAGACTGCCGTTTTGTGCATGACTCACAATGCCTCACTTTACTCATTACTTCAAAATAGTAATCTAATTACTTAACTCACGTTTCTTGTAATGCATTTCCACCAACACTATATGGCTGAATCATAAAATTGATTCAAAAAATCATTAAATGCACCACAAGGATTTCCAGGAGCACAACTGGAGTGATGATTCAAATGAGTTGCTTTTTTTTTAACCAGTTCATTAAAATGAATCACCAAAACAAATCAACTCACTAAAAATGAATCAGACTTCCCAACAGAGAGACACAGTCTAGACATTGACTGAACAATGTTTGATTATTGCCCCAATGTTTGATTATGCCTCAAATGGCTCACTTCGAAAAAATAGTCAACTGTTGGAAAAGCTTAATGGTCAAACCACTGAATAAAGTGGTTCAGTTGACAGTGTCTCCATCTTTAGTTAGTTACTCTCCAACCCGATGATAATATCGTGCATTATAGAGTATGTGTTTGCGACTGTTGGTTCACGTAGAGCTCTGCTGATGGTTTTCCCTGTGATTACAAAAGCAGCTGCAAGCGTCCGCCAACGGAAGGAGGCAATATTGACTCAGAGCCCCGTGAGGGCGCTCATGTTTTCATTCGGTGTTTGGGGGCCAGGCAGCTGGAGCACTCAGGGTGACAGAAACTTACTCAACCTTTTTTTTTATTATTCATCCGCCGCTTTATTTGGGCTGCGTGGGGCCATCGCTGCCAGAGAAAACCTCTTGCTTGCAGAGACTGTGGCTTAGCACAAGGGTAAACACTTCTCTCTCCAATCACAATACATGCTGCCCGAAGCTGCTTATGTTGCAGACGGATCACATTCAAATGTCACTCGATTAACATTTCAAAGCATGATCAAATAGCTAAACACATTACTTTTAATGTAGTGCCCTACAGCAGGCCTCAGGCGGGAGGAGGCATTGACTCTATAGTCGGATTCTGATGTGATAATAATCAACATTACAAAAATATAACACAGCAAAAATGATTAAATATGAGATCAAATTGTGTGTAAAACACTCCTTTTTTCTAGTTACACTATCCAGTGCCAGTTGGACATTGGCACATTCTGTCATTGACAAGAACTGAATCTAAATTAACTTCAAATTTCTTGAAATTATGGTTTCAGCTCAGTTAAATTAAAAGTACACTTCTGAGCCAATAACATTCATGACACAAATCACTGTCTGCATTGTTTACAGAGGATTCGGACGCATTTGGACTTATACTGTACAGAGTCTTGCAACAAAAATGAGATTTGTGACAATGAATTACAAATTTGTTTCCTATTAATTTGGGGTCATGTTGTACTCATTTGTTGTCTCTTGTTTTAAATGTAGTTAAATTTATGGCTGTGATTTAACTAAACCGAGGAAATGAATTAACACAACTTGGCCATGATTTACTTAAAATGAGGTCACCGTGTCACCTTTGGTTTGCTCAGTTGAGTTTAAAAGACAATTAATGTTCAATAATAAAATGTATTTGTCTGCACTGACACTATCAGATGAGACCAAAACTTGAAATTAATTGAACTGAATAATGACACTATTGTCTTCTTGACAGCTGATATCGATTTTGGTTCATAATTGATGAATTTTACAACATTTACATGTTCTAGTTTATTATTGTGAATCTAGCTGCTTTGAAACCATCTTCATTGCATAATGAACTATATAAATAAATGTGACTTGACTTGAACAAATTAAGTCATGGGAACAAATCCTTAATTCCTGGCCACAATATTTCGTTTTTTCCCCACATGTCATGAACAGGGTTTGATACTTGAGACAGGACTCTAACACTGAATATGTTCACATGACATTTGCGCAAAACCAGGCTTTTTTTTCACCCTAAAAGGAAGCAAAGCATATTTACACTGTGTGAATCGCTCATAGTCAGACTCAAGACTCGGACTCGAACTCTTTTCTTATCTCAGTCTTGACTCAAACTCAACCTGTTCATGTCTCGCCCTGGTCTCGGACTCTAATGAGCTGGTCTTGATTACAACAATGGCTGGTAGCTTATAAATCAGTGTTTTCCCCCTTTTCATTGAAGAGTTTTTCAATAACACTGAAGTACAATAAAGGATAACGAAGTCAATTACCCCCATTAGGTGGTAGTCTAAAACAGTGTGCAGGTTTTTTTTTTTTTTTTTGCAATTCAAGACCATCCATAAATGGCAGAAATCGAATGTCTATTGTGACAGCTCTAGTAAAGTAAGCTCGACTTATACAACAGTCAATCACCAATTAGTCATCGCCTTGACCTAATGTAAAACTTACTTTGCTCTGCACTTGCGCATCGGCTGGACCCACCTGAAACATACAACCCTGGCCTCAGGATGGCCCCCTTCATTTCTCAACATGTTATCATGAAATTCATGGAAGACAATCCCTCTGCGTGTCTATTTCAGACACAATGAGATGGTAGAAGTCCCCAAACGTTTCCATTAGTGCCTGAAGGAGGTTCTTTAACTGTGGGCACTCCTCCAAAACACATATTTTTCTACAGTCTGTGTTATCATGAGACAGTGCCTGCACTGTGTTCAGAGATGCTATAGATGGCCTTCCCCATTTAAGGTCTGTGGTATAATACAAAGCCAGAGCGATCGTATGCCGCACAACCAAATCCAGCGGGGCTTTGATGTGGTGCAGACATTCAGCTAAACGGCCATTCATTTAACTCCACTTGTTTTCTTTTAACACTCGCTTTTTTGTTTATCTGTAGCTCACATGCACTATTTTCCCTTTCCAACGTGCATTTCTAACCTAAATATATGGCCGAGTAAGATCACACCCCTCGCACCTCGACACAAACATTCTTCTGATCTCGCTGCCAATGTAAGGTGAAGTCATGCGGGCGAGCCTTTTTTATAGCCTTGAATTTACACAATGGGAACGGTGCACTCTGTAATTCTACATTGACTTTCCCCGCAATATGTTTTTCCATTGATTCCTGTCACCTGATGGAGTTTTGGTTCCTTGCCACTGTCGCCATTGGCTTGCTCAGTTTGCTCGGTTTAAAAGACAATTAACATTCAGTAATATTATTGATTTACCTGCACATTATCGGACGAATAATAACACCACCCCTGGTATAAAGCACATAGGGCCTGACATAACTGTTTTGCTCACCAGCCACCAGAGTAGGGAGTAAGTCACACATGTTCAAGTCCATGTTCAAGTAAGTCTCAAGTCCCTACCATCAAGTCTCAAGCAAGTCTAAGTCGCAGTACACACAACCAAGTCAAGTCAAGTCAAGTCAAGTCAAGTCAGTGGTTCAATCAAGCAAGTCGAGTCCAAGTCAAAGTCAAGTTACAATACCAAACAGAAAAAAGGTAGAGTTAACATTGGCCTCAACCTCATTTATTTTACCCTCAGAAATGATTACCTTTCTTATACATTTATATTTCAATATTAATAATATTCATAGAATTTATTATAGCATGTAATTATGATTATCAAAATTAGGAATTATTATTATTATAATAACAGTTATATTAATTTTTTTTAAGATAAAACATTTGAAGTTAAATTCACAAGTGTGATGCATTAATTATATTGATTTTATAGTAAATGTCCTATGTTTAACTTTGCTTATATATTTTTTATAGAATATCACCGGCAGACATTCATTTTCCCATTAAGAGCCAATATTTGACCCCTTACATTGATTTCCAAGGGCATTTTTTTATTTTCTATTCTAACAATTTGTTTTCTAAACATGCTCTGCAATTACAACACCATAAATAAAGTTACGAGATTAATGTAAATATAATCATTTAAATATAATCATTAAAATATAGAAAAAATTAGATGTTAAAAAATAATAAATTATATATTTTTAATTATGAAATTAAAACTGCCAATAGGTGGCAGCAAATTTCCGTCTTAATGTACGAGTCATAGAAGCATTCATTCAACCGATTTGTTCAAAAAGGCAGATTCATTCAGGAACTAAGCAACTAGGTCACTGAATCACAAAAGCCCCGGATTTGTTCAGATATGCATAACTCTTTTTCTGTGGCTTGTTTGGAACTAATGTCATTGAAGAAATAGAGCAAAAACAGAGAATATTTACAATATTACGTCTAAAATGTCACATCACAATATTCGCTCTGTGTTTACTGAACTGTTTTATAAAATCATTATCACATTTGCAATCGCGCCAATATTCTGGAAATATTTTTTAATATCATATGTTATAAATATAAAAATAACTCATACTAGGGCCATTTTTTCCACCACATTTTGCATTTTGGGTGCATATTAATTCTGCTGGCATTTTGCCCCCCAACCCCCTGATAACATCTGACCCTGCCTCAAGAGAAACATAAAACATAACAAAACATCTTTAAGTTTTTCAATGTTGTTTTTCTTCATTGGAAAAAGCTATATATTTGGCTTTAGAGCATGATTTGAAAGAAACTGGCAAAAGTCTGTGTGAATTTATGCACGTTATACAAAACATATGCCATCCTTAATTATCATTTGAATCTATTGACAGCCTTAAGCTAAATTTGAAAACATAATTTTGTATAAAGAGACATGATATTTTGACCTCTATTCTCTCTAGAGTTAACGTTAGTCAAATTAACAATAACAAACAGGTTAAACAAGCCATCGCTTACCATTAGACGTGGTGAATGAAGTTCGAGGTTGTGATGGTCGCGTCCGATATCCCTTGCCAGTAATTATGCGTACAGCAAATCTTCTTGTATGAATATGGTCAATTTCTAGTGTTTATATCCAAAAATAAACTTTTTTTATATAAACATTTATATAAAGTCATTCTCGAGTCATACAGTTCAAGTCAAGTCGAGTCTCGAGTCATTGGATCTCAAGTCAAAGTCAAGTCAAGTTATTTTCTTAATTTTCTTAATTTAGGCAAGCAAGTCTCAAGTACTTAAGTTTACGACTTGAGTACGACTCGAGTCAAGTCATGGGACTCGAGTCCCCCATCTCTGCCAGCCACTGTGGCTTGTGTTTTTCCAAAGTTACTAGCCACTCAGCATTTTCACTGGCCACAATTTTGACATTGATACCATAGGGGAAAAATGCCATATAGATATTTTTAATATTATCACATAATTTGGCATCAGGTTTATTAGGCTGCTGTCACTTTAAGACCTGAAGCACGGATCCATTTTACTTTTACACATCATGCGTTTTCTTTCTCAGCCGTTTACGTTCACTTATAACCAAACTGACTGTGTTTACGCGAATACTTGCCAAGACCGGCATTTTGACATTATTTTGTGTGTATTTGACTGTTTAAGCACAATAAGCAGTGAAAAAGAACTAAATTTAGTCCTGAGAGGCGGCTTTATGTGCGCACACTTTGGGTGTGAGCACAACATCTGCAGGAATCCGTAATATTATGCACAATACACACAATCCCACGCCGAAATTCAAGCCTGTAACACCAACAATATTCATCTGGAGCAAAAGAAACGAGTGAGTGAGGGGAGACAGGTTTATGTGTAACTCGCTGTCGGAGAGATGAGAGAGCGAGAAAGCCGCGTGTATCGTGTATCTATTCTGCGGGAAATGAGTATTGGAAGCATTTCAGATATTTCAGTATCGATATGTATTGAAAAATCTATATTTGTTACAACACTACATTGCACTTAGTTTATTATTTCAGATGCCTTTTTAAAAGACTACAATTGAAAAAAAAACAAATGTAACCCGCCAAAGTGGCTAGTAGACTGCCTTACACTGCTGAAATTCACCCGTGTTTTGGCGGGTTGATGGGTGTTAATGTCAAACCCTGACAAGCACTATATAAATAAATGTGACTTAACTTGACTTGATTAATGAAAGAACAGTGAAAGATTAGACGGTAGGATACACCGCATGGATATTTGTGAAATGCCACTCCTATTGAGAATGAGTTAAAAATACAAAGTGCTGCTGGGATAATGTCTTTAGCCAATCATATAATGCCTGACTAATAGCACAAGTGATCTGGCCAATAGTTGTAGACATTCTAGTGAGCATTCCAGCAGTCTGAATCCAGCCAGTGGTTGACACACAGCATTGCATTACAGACAGACTGTTCTTGTATTTGTCATGGATTTTTGATAGGCCGTCTTTGCCAGGTTCTATGGGCTGTGACGTTCAGAGCCAGATTCACAGGGCGTTCAGGGGTGTGTTGTTTATGAGACCACTGATGGTTTTACCAGAGCATTTTCTTTTTTCTTTTGCTTTATTTATAGAAGTGTCATAAAAACTTGAACTGTTATGTAATACATTCTTAACAAGGAGCAGTTGTTTAAGCCATTTTAACGTGAAAAGCCATTTAATGCATTTCATATGTTGAGAGATGATTACTGACATCTTTACTAATGTAATATAGGAAGGGTGTGATCAACCATGCGTGCCTGTAAACATATAACAAAGTCCATACAAGCTTCAAAAGAGTAAAGTGAAAACTGCACATAACAAATATGAGAGTTTGATGTCGATATGAAGTGTAAAAACACTCAAAACGTAGCAATATGCAAAGGCATCATCACATAGGCACATAGATAATATCAGTGAATGTATATATGGAATCAAGACACAAGGGGAAGGGATCACAGTTTAAAATCAGATCCAATTGATTCAGATGAGGACCTTTGGCCAAGGCTGGAACCTCAAAGGAGGTTAATAATTCCTGGAGAAAGAAAACTTTCCCATTCATCTCAATAGCAGCTGCTTGGCTGGCGCAACTTCACATCCCATCTACCTTCAGGGCTAACTAGGCCATTATAACTAGCCAAACTGTGACCCCTTGGTAACTACCATAAACTGTAGTGGTATAGATTATTATGTTTTTCAATAACCAATTCGCAACATTTTACTTTTGGTTCGCCCAATGCATATTTGGTTACATCTTCTGTCACTGAACTTGAAAAATTGGTGTGGATGTGCCAGAGCCCCACTCTCTGAGAGCAGCTCTGGCCTCTGCGTCGAGAAGCAATCCTAAATCCAAATTAGCCTAGCTGAATCCCATTATCTAGGTTATTCTTCTCAGTCCACCAAATATGACATAGTATAACCCAAATGATGAGGGTCCACTAATGCATGTACCATTTAAGCTGGACTGTCACTCAATAAAGGTTGATATTAATGGGCATACAGATCTGAGCTGTGCAAGCCAGCCAAACACTGTAAATTATAAGTAATGATAAACTGACTCCGGGCCATTGAATTATTGAAAAGCAATTTGGATACACTTTATTTTAAGGTGTTCTTGTTACAGTGTAATTATGCAGTTAAGTACTGACTATTAATTGACAACATGCACTTACTATAAGGTTATATTATGCATAATTTACTGTCACTGTATATAAAGTACATGTAACGGTGTAACAAGGACACTGTAAAATAAAGTGTTACCAATAAATCAGTTATACCAAGGTGGACCACGTAGCCACAATGTGAAGCGTCCACACCTCAAAACATTGTTTGCTTTGAAAATGTCTTTGTGGGTTTTGGTTAATTTGCTGTTGTAAGGCTGTAAGGACCTTTGAATTAACTGAAATAATTTGGTGAAATGATATGGAACTGTAATGCTGGAAAATATGCCCACACCTTAAATGGCCAATCACAATTAAGCATTCAACAGCCCTGTGTTTTTTTAAAGAAATCATTTGAGATGTTTTAATATTTTTTTTAAATGGACCCAGTTTCCAGGAAGACTAAGTTGAAGATCACAGATTAAGTGCCACATGTGACATTTTGCCTACATTTTTGGATATTCTATGATTAGTTTGAGATATACATATGCAACTTGCTTAGTATATAAAGACTTTTCAGACAATTGAGGGTTTTCAGGATCATGGAACGAAATAGGCGAAGGTTTGAGCTATACTATAGGCTTGTTGGCGGAGACTTTCAGCTCAAGATCTTATTCATTTCTCTAATTTTCTAAAGCTTTGTCAAATTAAATTCAAAATGCCCCAAAAAAGTTTTCAAAAGGAAGTTTCCACAGCTATGCCATAGAACAAAAAAAACTTTTTATACTACAAAGAAAGTGGAATGGAATGGATGGGGGGGAGGGGGGGGTATCCAGCCAATCAGTTTTTGTGAACAGAACAATCTTTTTCAAAAATAGTAGTTTTTTAATGTGATTTCACTTATTTCAGACAAATTGTCGATGAACATACGTACAATGATACTGGCAGCAACATGACTTAGCTGCATTAATCAGAGCCCATATTTCTCTGAAGCAATGCATGCCATTGTTGAGGGTTTCCCTTGCTGTCCTGTCCCTGCCTGAGCCCGAGGGCCATGTTAACCAGGTAAAATGAGCTTTTGGAATGAGTGCTCAGTAGGGAAACAAGACCTCGAGTTTGAGCCACATCTGTAAAGTTCATTACAGGCTAGAGATTGGTAATGTTTTACTGTAATTCACCTCATGATAATGAGGCTGCCCACATCTGGAGCAGCTGGACCAGAGCTCCGATTGATTTCACGTCATACCACTCGAAGTGACCTCTGCCCTCATCTTCTCAACCGACCTTTCAGTGGTGAGTGCAAGAGTTAGCAACTCCCACGAAAGCATACGTCTTTAATAGGGCGAAATGCCGCACTGAATCACAACATGTGTGTGCTATGAACCAGACGTATAATTTCATTATATTTGTGAGAGTGTGCGCGCAGGCGGCAGGGAAAGTGATGTCATGAGCACGAGAGGAGCCCCTACCACAAAGCCAGCAGCCTAAAATGTAATGTTACACATGGCTTTGGCTCCGAGCTGCCTTTGAGGTCAGGCACATCTCCCTCATCATTGGGAGCATTAGGGGCCAGACTGTATGTCTCTGGGTGTCTCTACAAATGGGGTATCTTAGCCTACATCTTATAAAACACACCCTTCATTTTTATATTTAGCATAATCACTCATTCTCCTCTCCCTGTCAGTATCTCCTATATTTCAAGCTCTTTAAGCTTGTGATGTCAGCTCTTTAAGAATTTAAGAGAAGTGTGTCTATCCTTTGACATGTCTGAATTGTGATGTGGCATTACCCCACAAAATCAGTTTTCCAACTGCCTGGCTTCGGTAGACAATATTTCCCGCTTTCCAGACCTTTCTGGGAGCGACAGGAGAAAGTGGAAACGTGACGTGAACGAGTCAGACGTGGGGACACGATTGTTCCGTTCACCCTGTCATTTTCATCCAGAAACCCGAGATACTCTCCCTCTTTATACAAATGTGTTGTTTTTTCCCTGGTATTTAATGGAAGTTGCTTTTAATAGGCAAATTGCTCTCTGGTCGTGTGTGCACCCTAAATAAACTCATCATCTAAAAATTCTCTCTCCCACGCTCACATAAACCGGGCCAAATGTGGTGACGTCCTTCTTCTTCCCCCCCAACGGTTTGGGGTTTCGTAAGTCTGATTCATTAGCGCAACTACAAGCCAGTGGAAGATAAATTGTAAGGTTTGGGCCCACAGCGTGCCCCCTCGCTCTCTGGGCAGGACGGCCGGTGGGGAGACTGAGGGGTGGGTCATGGCTGAGTGGTCAGACAACAGCAAAACATCAGAGTCTTAGTCAGAACCACTAAACGCTGCTCAGTGCTTTATTGTGGTCAGACCTCGTATGCTGTAATGGCCAAAATCGGAAACAGTACCATATCAGATGTAATTAAACAGCATGTATATTTCAGCTCTCCCATGAAAACGCCACATCTGTCTCTTCGCGCACGAAATAGTCAAACCATTTAGCCGGTCAGACTGTTTTTCTAGATGGAACATTGAAAAGCTTATTTTTACATTTTTGTTTGTGGAAACTGGGCTTAGTTTAAAATTATAGTCTGGGGTTGATTGTTTGAGGGCTTGACATATTGCACGAATTTTATTGAGTTTGTATTTTTAAATAAAAATATGAGTAACACTTTAGTTAAGGGTCCAATTCTCACTATTAACTAGATGCTTATTAGCATGCACATTACTGGGATATTGGCTGTTTATTAGTACTTATAAAGCACATATTAATGCCTTATTCTGCATGACCATATTCTACATCAGTGGTGTAACAGTCACCGCCTGTCACAGGGTTTCTTTCATTCCAATTGTGGGTGTTATTTTCTTCCTAGCCACTAGGGGGATGAAAGAGGGCACATTGTATGGGATAAAACAGGAAGCAGTAGAGTAAGTGCTAAGGTCTGTTTGATGTAGCTATTGCTCATCAGCTGTGGATACTGCTAAGTGGGTCTGACCAAACACCATGCTTATACTACTGAAGCACTTTTCTGATTCGTTTGATGAGAAGATTAATGACTCACCAAACAACTAAGCATTGGACAACCTCCTACGTCGTCACTATCCACCTTTGCACCTATGTTCAAACTACAGATAAGACTGACATCTTTCATTTTCTGAGCTAATGGACTTTGTGAACCTCAGAGGACTGTGTTGGACATTTCTATACACCCATATGCATATACTTGGGCATGACTGAAAATAATGAATTGATCTCTGCATACGGGTGTATGTTCTGTGACATTTTGGGTTTGTGGGATAATGAATGAGAAAAGCTTTGACTATATGAAGAAAGAAACACTGCATTTGTTTGTGGAAGAGTTTATTTTAGATCTTTTTCATCTGAGACCAATTGAGCATTGCACACAACGTTACCCCCTTTTGAAATATAGCTTGACCAGTGCAAAGAAGCTGGGATTGTTATAGGGGTTCTCAACTCCAGTCCTCGGGACCCACTGCTCTGCACATTTTTTATTTCTCCTTATTTAACACACCTGATTCAGATCACCAGCTTGTTAGGAGAGACTCCTTGAACTGAACTGAGTGTGTCAGATAAGAGAGACATACAAAATGTGCAGAGCAGCGGGTCCCGAGGACTGGAGTTGAGAAACACTGTTCTACATCACTTAATCCACCCAATACCTAATCTTAACAACTACCTTACTAACTATTAATAAACAGTAATTAGAGGTTTATTGAGGCAAAAGTCATAGGTAAAACTTTTAAGCTGGCTATGATTAAACCACTTGTTAAAAAAACGCAAATTGATCCTACAGAATTAGTCAATTACAGGCCGATCTCGAATCTCCCTATTCTGTCAAAGATACTAGATAAGGCAGTATCCTCACAACTATGCTCCTTTCTAGAAAGAAATGGTATCTGCAAGGATTTTCAGTCAAGATTTAGACCGTAACATAGTACTTTGGTCAGAGTCACAAATGATTTGCTCTTATCATCCGATCGTGGTTGTATCTCTCTATTAGTGCTACTCAGTCTCAGTGCTGCATTTGATACTATTGTCCACAACATTCTTTTAAATAGACTCGAAAATGATGTTGGCATTAGTGGAATTGCATTAGCATGGTTTAAATCATACTTATCTGACCGTTATCAGTTTGTAGCAGTAAATGAAGAGTTCTCTTATCGATCAAAAGTACAGTATGGTGTACCACAAGGCTCAGTACTAGGACCGTTGCTGTTCACTCTGTACATGCTACCCTTAGGAGATATCATTAGGAAGCATGGCATTAGTTTTCATTGTTATGCTGATGATACTCAGCTCTATATTTCTTAACGCCCTGACGAAACTTACCAATTCACCAAATTAATGGAAAATAAAAAATTGGATGACTAGTAATTTCCTGCTACTAAATTCTGAAAAAACAGAGATTCTAATTATTGGACAAAAAACTTCCTCATGTAATAACCTAGAATACTGTTGAACACTTGATGGCTGCTCTGTCAAGTCCTCGTCGTCAGTGAGAAACCTGGGTGTGCTCTTTGATAGCAATCTTTCATTTCAAATTCACGTGAATAGTATCTGTAAAACCAAATTTTTCCATCTAAAAAATATATCTAAATTACATCATATGCTCTCGATAACAAATGCAGAACAATTAGTTCATGCGTTCATGACATCAAGGCTAGTTCGGACCAGCTAGTTCGGACCAGCGCCTGGACACAATACGACAACGTAGTCCTGAAGTGTCACTAGTCTCTATCGGAAGCGATAAAAAATTCTCAGAGCCACCAGGCACTGTTTTATGCAAATGAGCGGCCGGATCGCATTAAAGAATTTTCTGTTAGAACGGTGTCATGTTAGCGGCCCCTAAGTTAAAAACTAATGATCGTTGCGACGGAAGTGAATCAATAAAAACTAACTTTAGCTGGACAATAACTTTATTCTAGAGCTGCTGTAAAGCCAAAACAATCTCTGTTACTTTAATTTCCTATTATCACTGTAAAGCTGCTTTGAAACAGTCCATATTGTTAAAAGCGCTATATAAATGAAGGTGACTTGACTAATAGTTAGTTAATAGTGAGAATTGGACCCTAAAATAAAGTGCAACCAAAATATTGAATATTTATAAATAATTATACATTTTAGGTTTGAATTAAATAATTTAAACTTCTATACAATAAAAACTAATCCCTAACACTAGATAGACGAGATCACAGATGTGTTGTTAGCAAGATGCAGACAGACAGATGAGGATCAAGAATAAAGTTCAAATGGAGAGTTTAATAATAAATCCAAGAGGTAGTACAGATAAAGACACTAACGCAAATGAGACCAGACAAACACTGAGTGAAGGTGAGGAATTTAAATACATATGGTGATATGGGGTATGGTGATATGGAGTGGCGGGAAACTCAAATAAAGGAATACATGTGATGAAAGAAAATACAGTATGAGTCCATGAAAACAAAACAAAACTAACAAACACAACTGATATAACGTGACAGAATGCCCCCTCCTGGAAGGCGCAACCTCACGGCGAGAAGGAGGCTTAGGAGACAGACGAAGGGATAAGCGAAGGTATGGTGACAGGAGCAGGCGAAAGGATGGTGATAGTTGGCGGCGGAGGGATGGTGACAGGAGGACGACGAAACCCCGACGGCGAAGATGGAAGATGTCCACTCACGCAGACCCAGAGTCGAGAGAGGGAGGAGCCAGGGTGTTGTGGCTGACGACATCCTGGTGACGACCGATGGAGGAGGAGCCGATGGATCCCAGAGCGCAGACGGAGAGCTGATGGACTTAAGCAACACCACTGGCACTGGAAACCTAGGCGGACTCGCAGCGACGAGCGTCTGAGCCAGAGTGCTTGAGGACTGATGCGAAGCCGGTGTGATGGAGGACAGAAGCGGAGCCGGATGGAAGGAGGAACCCACTGTTGTAACGGTGGAGAGACTGAGCACAGCGGTGTTGACTGACCAATGTGGAGCCGGTGGGACGAGGGAACTCGGTGGAGCCGCAAGGTTGAGGGTCTCTGGTGAAGTAAATTAATATGTGATGATAATTAGTGTCCAGGGAAACAGTTGAGTG
The DNA here is from genome assembly GCF_051911475.1 of Siphateles boraxobius. Classification (NCBI taxonomy): domain Eukaryota; kingdom Metazoa; phylum Chordata; class Actinopteri; order Cypriniformes; family Leuciscidae; genus Siphateles; species Siphateles boraxobius. The sequence goes on along the minus strand of NW_027508722.1, from coordinate 2,625,840 downwards.
GCGGGAAACTTCTTTAAAATCTTTAAGATTCTTATAATACTAATGCGTCACAAAGTTAGCAAAACGTAATGTAAATTAAGAAATGGGGGACAAAGATTGGAGTTTATATAGACTAAACATGCTACACATGATTTTGGTTAACCATAGTATGCAAGTCTGAAACATAGTATGCAAGTCAGAAGAAGCGGGCCTACCCCCCGGTCAGTCTGTGCATGTTCACCACAGGCCTCCGGGTCGCACCAGTTGCACCGTCCTAAACACAGCCCTGGTTCCAGTGCTGCTCAGCATATATCAGCATCTGGCATCTGTCAGGGATGACATTGGCTTTATTTTGCCTATGGGTAGGAATATGACATTTTTAAACTTGGCAATATTTATGCTGCTACCTAACACTGGACAAACAATAGGAAATCTGAAATTTTTTGTTTTTGTAAATTTTGTAGTTTGGTTCAATTGGTTCTTTTGGCCCGGCATTAACACTGTAATTTTTAACTCTAAAGATACAACCACAACAAAAAAAGTTTAATGACATATTTTGCAACGGTACTTACCGAACATCCACAACAATGCTGTGTACTGGGATAAACGCATTTCTTGTATCTGTGTACATATAATGGTATTTTTAGCAGTTGGCACCTCGTGAAGAGCTTATAAAATGTGTAAAGAAGTCAAAACAGCGGCAGGAATCCCTCCGTCGTACACACAAACCAAAATCTGCTGCGGTTTAGACTCCTGTACCAAACTGTGATGGGCAACATCGAGACTATGATGAGAAAAAACAGGTATGCTTGAGATTTCTGTCCTTTTTAGGGTCACATATTGTGACATCACATCCAGTTTTTGATTCTTTTAGGTGTCATTGTGTTGCTATTTCTGTCAAACCGCACCAGAGTTGTTTTGGAAGTGGATTGAGATCCATCTTTTCAGCAGGTCTCGTCCACTTAGATGGCAGCATTCTAGTAAACCACACTAACAGAGCAATCGCACCAGGGTTCGTTTTAATCCAACCAAACATCCCGAGTGTGAAAACAGCCTTAGTCTTCCAACCCTGTTCAGATCTTTCAATGTAGTGCCAAGAGATAGTCAACGTTTTGATTTCTTAACATTGTGTTTTACTAATTGGATCACACTGATGATAAATTGAATTTCTAATAGATTGAATTTCTAAAAGATGCTAAAGAGAGGGGATGAAAGGAATCTCTATTTTTTGTCACTTTTACATTTATCATGTTTACACACTGCTGAGTCTACTTTTAGCTGCATGCAACAGCTTTCCGCTGTGGCTGTGTGGCGACTGGTGAGTTGCCGTCAGAGATCCACAAACCCTTGCAGTGCACTGTAAATAGGATTGGGTTTTCTCCCTGCAACACCCAGCTTACTCACGGCCTCCTTCCTTGTCTGTGTGTGGTGCCGCAGAGTACAACACAAAACACTTTTACAATTCACAGTTTAACAACATTGCATTTTAGTTTTATTTTATATGGCTGTACAGCATTTTAAAAATGATATAACTTTACAGTTATATAAAAAAAAATAGTAATAAAACCACACATGCAGTTTACATGTTTATAATACCAAAAATTCAGTTCCAAAATTTAGCACTGAGAAAAGTTACATTGGGCGTTTGTTTACACCAGTGACATTCTGAAATGAGGAGGCAAAGTTTTTTTGTTTTGTTTTTTTCAACCTGAAATAAAATGTAATAAAAAAATTATTAAAAACTATAATAATATATCTTTGACACTAAAATAGCACTGAATTTAACTCAATTTGGAGAGATATGTCTAATCAGTGGAAAACAATCTTAATCTTAATCAGTGAAATTGAATGATAAACTCCCACAGAAAAGGTTCACTAAACCAGAGCAAACAGGGTGTATGGTGAGACAGTGATGAGCCTTTGGTTCATGTTTACAGATCGAGTCACTGTGTGCCACCCAGACGCGGGGGCGAATCACTCCAGATTAGGGGCCCCACAATTAAACTTCTTGACACACATTTTTGCTATTTTCTTCCATGCCATGCCCTGCAGCCCTCAGTCAAAAACAAACTCTTTTTGGAAGCTCTTCACGGTTTTGCCCACCACAAAATGAAACCATGCAGATCCCATTTTACTGTACACACGACCACCAACAACCTCGTTAGCGGCATTTCTCTGTTTATCTTGAGTTTCCATGCGCACAGCAGGGCCACACTCATTCAGTAAAACACGCTCATACACACACACACAGATAAAATTAAAATAAATGTACAGCTTAATCTCAGAAATTTAAACCTAACCTAACCTCTAACCCTTTCAATGCACACTGGTTATGATAGGAGTCAGTGAGACAGAAATAATGTGTTTTAAAACATGCTGAAGCAATAATACTCTAATGTGTTCCATCTCTCATAAAGCGCTGTACCTGGTGCCACACTGGCGACGTCTCCATCTCATACCAGCACAAAACTCTCCCACACACACTCACACTTCAGCTCCAACATACCTTAAACATATAGTCCTGGAACTATCGAGCTGTGGTCTACTGACGCCTTATACTGTGGAGTTTCTCCCACATTTCCCTAGATCTAAATGAGGACATACAATATATAGCGTTGAAAAGATTTTTTAAATATATTTCTAAAAGAAGTCTCTTATGCTCACCTAGACTGTATTTATTTGATCAAAAATACAGTAAAAATGTACAAAGAACTGTTTCGTCTTAAACTGTTATTTATTCCTGTGATCAAAGCTACATTACTCCAGTCTTCAGTGTCACATGATCCTTCAGAAATCACTCTAATATGATGATTTGATGCTCAAGAAACATTTCTGGTTATTATTAATGTTGTAAATAGTTGTGCTGCTTCATATTTTTGTGGAAACCGTGATAGAAAAAAAATCAGGATACTTTGATGAATCGAAAATTAAAAAGAACAGTTTTTTTAAATATAAATCTTTTGTAACATTATAAATGTCTTCACTGTCACTTTTGAGGTATTGAATTATTAATTTCATATAATTTTATAAAAGCTGTATGTTGATAAAGCGCAAAAATAAATGAAAACGAAAGAACACTATGAGGGAAAAAAAGGTTCTATTGGGTTCTATATAGAACTCTAGGGTTCTTGACTCAGTTTTAAAGCCAAAAGGTTCTAAATAAGGAGAAATGTTTTAAATTATGTAAGGGATAATCCACGGCTAGCTGTCCATTAAACGATTTTAATACACAATGTCAAGGCAAAGAACCACTTGAAGGCATTCAAATAATTTAATGCACAGCTAGCCGTGGATTATCCTGCTTATACCATGGTTATTTGCCAGCATTGACAACTTCAAACTCAGATAGCTCAGATTAGGCCCAGAGTGGCTGGCCACTGGGATAATCGGGAGAATTCCCGGGGACGCTCATAAATTGGGCCAGTAGTACCACTTTAACACTTTGAAAGCCAGTTTCACATGGGACGTTGAAGTCTCAATGAGAGACACTGAAAGCAACAAATCGCAGGCTGTTCTACTAGCGGCGAAGATAATGTGCAAACGATGCTTGTACATCCCAAATCACTCTCAGCAGTTATAAATATTATGAGTAAGGGATAATCCAAGGCTAGCTGTGCATTAAAATGGTTGAATGCACAGCTAGCCATGGATTATCGCGCTTTTACCATAGTCATTTGCCAGCATTGACAATATAAAGCTGTAATTGATGTTTGCAGTAACAACAAGAGTAAAGATCTAGCATTCTGTCTGCTTAGAATCAGACACAGACACAGAGATAAAGTAGGGCTGATAGATTTCATTTTTTTGAATGAATGAAATATAGAATTTATTTGAATTAATTGTCAAAAGAGAGAAAGGGTTTACACTGACTGGAAATACCTGTGCATTAAACCGTTCTTTTGCACACCTTCCAACCAATCACAATCAAGTATTTAGACAGACTGTGATATAATACATATAACGTACTTTAATGTTTAATGGGTTATTTCATTTTTTTTTTTCATTTTATAAAGTATGTTTAATTGCAAAAATGTTATCTAAAATAAAAACAAAATTAATGAATTGAAACTAAATCCATAAAATGATGTTCTAAAAGCCCTAAGGTTCTAAATGAAGCACCTGACGGAACAGTTTAAGGTTCTTTATAGATAAGAATAAAAATAAAGAGCAAATAAATCACAAGCACAGTTTCTCTCAAACATCTGTACACAAAGAACAAGCTTGACATTGAGCAGTACTGTCAGATATTTCAGTGGAGCACCTGTAATAACTGACCTTCAGATACGTGTGTGTGTGTGTGTGTGTGTGTGTGTGTGTGTGTGTGTGTGTGTGTGTGTGTGTGTGTGTGTGTGTGTGTGTGTGTGTGTGTGTGTGTTTTCTCAGTTGTTTGTGGTGCTGCTGACACAAGCAGAAGCAGGTAATGTTGCTCCACCCTGTCTGTTTTACATTAGCTTTCATGGTTTCTTGACTGTTCTACATTTAAGAGGATTTTTTATGTGAAATTGACCCCAGGAAACCTTTTTCATCTGGCAGAATGCATTTTTCTCTCCTTAATTTGAAATGCTTGATCTTCCTGTGCGTGTTAGGCGGCATCAAGAGGGGCCCTGTATTTATGGGGGAAACGTGGATGTTTCTCATATTTTAAATCACACCTTTGAAATCCTGTCATAAGGCCTGCTGACTTAACCCATAACTCTTTCCAACTCAGAGAGCTGATTTATTGTATTTACTGGAGTGAGGACCAGGACCAGGCACTTTCAATATAGCTGGGACAAAAAGCCCAGGTTATGTAGGCTACAACACTCATTATATATACGAGGGGTCATTGTAATTTGAGACTGAAAATGGTTTAACCTGTTAAAATGAAAAGGTTTTTGCTGAGGTAACATCTGGCCTAACTACCACCACAGACATTGAGGGACCACCATAGCGGGACTCGTCCACCCCAGTATTCAGATTAGTCATTTATATAAATATTCATTATTTCAATGCCTTCTCAAGAACATTAGAATTCATCCTGTATATTTTTGAACTTGAATAGGTAACTTAGTAATAGTTGTTCTTCTCATTTTTAGTTTGCCTTATAATCATATTTTAGCATAACAAAAGTAAATTAATGAATTAAATAGATTTATTCCTCAACACGCCACGCAGTTTGAGGAATCATTCATGTCTGTAGAATTTAGAAATGTAATTAATTAAATCATAAAAATGAAAAATGAATATATAAATAATTAAAAAATAAAAACGGTCCATAATGGCAGGAAAACAGAACAAAACAAAAAAACGTGAACTTACACTCTTAGGCCCTGCCTTCTGTCACGGTTTGTAGCGAACACGAAGACGATGATGAGAGATCAAAAGTACTTTTCATATAATTTTCACAAACTAAACAGAAACAGAGAGAACTTCAGTACTGGTGATAAAAAGGTACACATAGCTGACCTAAACAAAATAACTGGATACTTACAATGAATCTAACCCTATACCTAACCTTAACCCATGTACTGGGCTTATATTACGCAGTACTTTCTTGGGTAACCATTATTTTTGTAAGGAACAAACTTATAATAAATAACAGGGACATAGAGCTTGATAAGAGGAGGATAAGTTCTGAAACGCTGATAAAGGATGTAAGTGAACCAAACTTCTATTTGAACCATGTGGACCATAATGATGTCAATCCCTCCAATGTGTTAGAAAGATCAAGGCGTTCGTTTCAAGAGGGAATGTCACACAGCAACAGGGTTGAACAGAAACTAGTGTTGTTAATCTCGTGGCGTAACCTGACAATATGCAAAGAGATAAAAATAGTCAAGGATTTAGTCACTCCCTCCAGACACAAATCTACGGGATCTCATGCCGTGCTAAAACTGATGTTTTAAATAAACCGAGACTCCTCAAACAGGCTGAATTGGCCTTTATTGTATGAGAAAGGCTGAGGGAGAGGAAAAGGGATTGTGTTTGTTCCTCAGCGAGACACTGGTCTGTCTGGGGTGTTCATTTCCTTCTGGGCTCCAGTGTAGGTGTGAGGTGTGCGTTTGCGTGCTGGAGTCGGGTGGAGTGTGTTTAGAGAGCGTCTGAATCCCTGAATGTGGCCTGAAGGATGACATTTCCAAAGGCCTATGCAAACATGAGTCGCCAACCTTTTACGACATCATTTTGACTGATGCCTCAGCGCTTGGCTTCTGGTTTCACTCTTTCTAGTGCACTAGACAGGGGTTTTCCCCGGGATCGGACAACAGTGCGGTCACTTCACGAAGAGAGTCGACATCACTGAGGTGACTGTAGACGCCACTGCGCGTCAGGAGATGTGTACTCTGAGGCCGTGTGTGTGTGTGTGTGTGTGTGTGTGGGAAGGTTAGATCAACAGCACAGCTGGAGCTCACAGGGTCAAGTCAAGTCACCTTTATTTATATAGCGCTTTTTACAAAACAGATTGTTTCAAAGCAGCTTTACAGAGATAACAGGAAAATGATGCAACAAAGTTTGTTTCTAGAAGAAAATAGCATCACAGCCCAGCTTAAGTAAGCTCAGTGATCTTTTATTTTTGTTGTAAAAAAGTTATTCATTTAGTTAATTTATATGTCTACAGCCGCTCTGGAGAAAACCGTGATCGTCCAGCTCAGTTCAGTTCTCATATAGTGGTGTGAACTATAAACAGCGCCATCTGTCTGTACGGATCTGAAGAAATCTCACTTCTGCTCTATCCACATTATTTTTAACGTATAAGAGCGGCACAGACATTTGTAACTTTAAGTCCCCCTGTGGTGAAAATCAAGCTTTTAATGTTGTTTATATGTCTATGTGGTGTTTTTAATGTGCTTTAAGACAAACCGTGTGTAAATTCATAAGTCGACAGCATTGCTGAGTATTTTCTCTTTAAAACTGCAGTGAACCAAAGACAGTCTCAAAAACACGGTTTGAAATCGCTGGTGTTTCTGACGTCACAAACTACCTTGTAACCAATCAGATCAACGTGTGATCGTCAACGAGTGGATCTCTGAGTGAGTGAGTGGAGGCGGGGCTCATTTGCATATTCATAGAACCGCGTATACTAAATGAATCAAGGATGTAGATTTACATTCAAGCTATTTTAAGGCATAAAGATTTTTTGTGAGGAAAAAACGTTTAAATATGTCATTTTGGTGATCAGGGAGTACAATTATTGACTACAGGGGGACTTTAAATGTGTCGGAAGCTTCTGATGTCATGCTCTATTATACTAACACAATCTCATGGCAATTCATAACTATTTTACGCTTTGGTGGATTGGTGGCTAATTTGTATGAATTCATACAATCTCATTTGTACGTTTTCGTTTCACATTTTCCCATGAGATCAGGTTGGTTATGCTGGTTGATGCAAACTGGTATTTGTTGTCATATAATTTTAAATTATTATCACAATCATAAACACAGTGCTTTGTACCGCAAACGGTTACTAAAGTTTGTTATTCTTCTAGTTATTTCTCTATAGCATCTAATAAATCAGAAGTTTGGCATATTCACAGGAAATGGCTGACTTCCACATTGCAAAATAAGGTATAGAACCAAGCATTTTTGATAGTTAACTATTAAAAATTGTTATCATTAATGGAAATATAAAAATGAAAAATTACAATATTTAAATAATTTTAAAAAACGATCAAAATAAAACATTTAGGCCTACTAAAACGTTATTGGAAAAAAAATATAGACATATTTTGTTTGTGAATTTTCCTATGGACCCTTACTAAGTTTTGTAACACAGCTAGTGTATCAAAATGAGAAACGTTGCTGTGAATCAGCTCATGGTTATATGGACCACAGTCAAGTTTTATGTGACAGGAAAAAAGAAAACACAAATGTGAGTCGTTCACTTAAAGGCCATTAAGCAGCAAATATAAACTCAGACAAAGTGCTTAATTGGATGGCAATAAGAGGACTTATTTACCTTGAGATATTAAAGGCCTCACTGTAAAACATATAAACAGCGTCCAAAGGGTTTGAGGCTTTCAATCTCATGCTGTCCTGGTTTAAATGGTGGCGTATTCAGCTTGGAAAGGATTCTGTATTATTTCCGCTCCATATCCACCTTTCTTTATAAGGCCGCTAATAAACTGGCTATTGAAATTTCCTTTTCTCTTTTTTCCCATGTTGGCACTGAATGGGGAATGTGGACAACTGATGAAAGACTGTGAACAACTGAATCTTTACAAATATCTAAAGGACTGAGAGTGACAAACACAAACCGTTATCATGTGTCCGTTCCCACAACAAAATGACTCTTTAAATGACCCGGACTAAACATTTATAATGTTCTGCAATCCACAATGATGAGAGAGAAATATTGTGATTTGTTATATTACTTGAACAGAAGAGTAACTGGACGAAAGCATCACTGTTTTTATTGCTCATATTGGGTGATGGGTTTGTTTAGATCTTTAGTATTAAAAGTTTTCAAGAAAAGCTACAATAGGTCCAGAACTTCCTGGATAAAGGTACTCTCACATTTACCTTTGCTGGGTGAAGCTTCACAGGCCAAATCCAGTCATTTCAATAGGGATCCATGCGTTCGTATCAAAGTCCATTTACGCCACATTAGAGAGAGAAAAAAAACATGCTTTGGTAAATCATAAATATGAGATAAAAAGTATAAATTATTACACACAATTTAAAAAGTCAAAATGATGACATACTAAGTCAAAATTGACATGTTTAATCATAATTATGAAAAGTCATAATTATGAATGTCACAATTTCAACATTATCTCATAATTTGAACTTTTTGTCATAAAAATAAAAATTAGTTAGTGAGCCATAATTTCAACTTTTTGTCAATTTCAACTTTTCATGTCATGATTATGACTTGTCAACATTTCGGTTACACTTTATTTCGATAGTCCACTTTACACATTCTACTTACTACAGTATAAGTATCTGTGCAACTACATGTCAACTAACTTTTAATACTCTAATGAGAGTTAGTAGACATGTAGTTGCAAAGTTACTTATATTAAGTAGAATGTCTAAAGTGGACTATCGAAATAAATTGGAACTAACATTTCTACTTAGTATGTCATAATTTCTACTTTTTGTCACAATTACAACTTTTCATCTAATAATTGACTTAGTATGTTACAATTTTTTTTCATAATAAATTATGACTTTTTGTCATAATTGACAGTCGTAATTTCGACTTTTCGTCTCATAAATATGAATTAGCAAGTCATAATTTAAACTTTTTTTCAATTGACATTTCATGTCAATTATGACTTAGTATGTCATAATTTCTACATTTTGTCATAAAAATTAAAAATGATGACGTCATAATTTAGATTTTTTTTTGTCAATTTCAACTTTTACAACTTTTCATTTGTAATTGACTTAGTATCTTATAATTTCGACTTCTCCTTGACTTCATGTCATCATTTCAAATCATGTCTCATAATTATGAGTTTTTGTTTTCTAATGTGGCAGAAATTTGCTTCCATATGTTCAGGAGTTTCACATGAGGGAGAAAAAGATTTCGCTCATGTTCAACTCTAACGCACACAAAAAATAACATATCAATCTCATAGGCTACTCAAACTGGCACCAGGTTGATTATCGCAAATCAAAAATTCGAACGATCATTTTAAAGCACTTTATGGTCTAATGCCGCAAAGTGTCTCTGATTCATCTTCAGTCCTTCGATGCATTCGTGTTTGCCGAGTTCCTCTTGGGTGGTGCGTTCAGCAGGGCTACGACCTTTAGAGGCTGGAATTCCCTCTCCCAACATCTCTGTGAAATCCCATCTCTTCCCAAGTCTAAAACTCAATTAAAGGCGCATCCGTTTACTCCCTGTCCCTGTTATTGAAATGTTTATGCGCTGACTCAGTTCTTGTGATTGCAATCAATGTGTCCCTCGTTTTGTTGTACTTTGTATCTCCTGTCTCTTTTACCTTCATTTGTTGAGTTTTTCTTTTTCTTTTGTTTCAGGTCCAAATGTTCCCTGTCATGCAAAGCGAAGTGCCCATGTGTTTCTACACTTCCACCTTCGACTGAAATATATTCCCATTTATATACTTAATTTACCCATTCAGATGACAAGCCGTGACTTCCTGTTTCATGGGCTCTATAAGCAGTGACACACAGGCCAGATTCCTATAGTCATCCATCACTATGAGAAAGACCTGAGAACACAGTAATGATGTGCAGCACAAGGTTGTTGAGCTGCACAAACCATGAAATAGCAATAAGATAATAGTTTAAATGTTTGTCTATAGTTAATAATTAGGAAGTATAAAACAACTGGAGACGGTAACAGTCTTTATCGGCCCGACACACACTGAGCAGGATCGTTTGAGTCAAAGTTGAAAACGGCAGAAGCTAACGTTCCTCAGACCTCATCTATATAAACACAACTTGTTATTTTAATAATATAATACCATTATTAACAAAAACAATTATTATTAGAATTTATTATTATAAAATGCACTTTTTAAAAGTGTACTTGAGAGTTAAGAATCAAAGTTATGGAAGTGTACTCTCTTTAAGTACACTGTATTTCATTAATGCTATATTATCTGCAAGTTCAGTTTGGTAAAAATATATTTTTAAAATGTGTCAATAAAAATGAGCACACTTCTGTTTCACAAGGGTCAAACGTACTAAACACTGACGGCACTGCAGACAACAGGGAAAAAAACAATCCTTAACTACTAATAATACACTGCAACTCACCAAATAATTGTGCATATAGGATAAAATAAACAAATAGATTTATCGAACTTTCAAAATATTTTTTTGTTGACTATCAAGGATGTGTACAATCAAACTACAGGATTTTATTGAATTAATTACATATCAATGTTGGATATTAGGGACACTTTGTTTATTTTAGTCCAATATTCAGTAATGTTGTAGGCTTACTGCTTAATGTCCAGTCCTGAATCCTGAAGAAACCCTTCGAGAACTGCTCTAAATAAAATGCCATGGCGTCCCCTAGTGGAGTGAATAAAAACACCAGTCACTTCAAGTCTAAATGACCTCATACAGTAGAGGAAAGAATTGATGTCTGGCCTCTTATTCAAGTATTATTAAAAATGTGTTTTATAAGCATTGCATATTGGAGTCCATTGTTTTATTTGTGATAAAGCAATTCAATTCTACTGACATCATTTTTGGCCAGGCTGTCATACCAAGAAATTACCATACCAAAAAAAGTGCAAAATATGAGAGAACCAACGAAATATTAATAACTGATTATGATGTGGGCAATGTATGCTTTTTCCTGTGAGCTTTTTGTGTTTCTATGCATTTTTTGTTTCATATTAAAATAAAACCTGCAGCTGTAGTTTGCACTTTTTTTTTTCCTAAATAATTTTGTCAGATAATACCTTAACCAGGTTTAGTGCTTTGTTCTTCCCACATATTTTAAATATTTGTAAAAATATATATATATATATAATATTTTCCTCATATTTTGACGGTTTAATGGAAATTGTAGGGTCATTCAAACAAATAATTGGACAGAGCTGGCAACAGCATATGTTTTCAGATGTATATTTATATTTTTACATGGTTTTTTAAATATTTTAAAAAAATTCACTGTTGAATTTCCCTGCATACATATATCTTTTTTTTCTCCATTACATTAAAAGGCATTCTTGACGCATGGTGGTGGAGCAGGAGACGTCCTTATGAGGAAACCCAGTCCTGTTTCCAACCAGTTTTTCAATTTTCCTGAATGATCCTTTTTTCTCAATCTTCAGGTAATGCCCAAATTCTTCATCAAGTCTGATTCATAAGAATTTCATAAGAAATTCATAAGAGGAGGTCAAATTCAAACTCCAGAGATGATACTTCAGTTAAAACATGATGCTAAACACGGTCATTCCCATTTCCATTATTATTTCCCATTGATTAGAACAATTTCATACATCCAGGTTTGTTTTCAAGTCATTTTAGCATGTGAAATGTTCCTACGCAACACTAAATGAATCCCGGGAAGAGAGCCTGCAGGAGCAGAATGAGTCCGACCACCATCAGACCACAGAAGAACAGCACCAGCCACAGCGGGAACGATCCTGAAAAATAGAACAGCGTTATTTACATCAACACGGCCTGATTTAACAGCGTACAAAAACAATACGATGTTATAACTTATGTTGATAAAGACTGCAAAATTATATTAAAAACAATTAAATGTCATACAAAATACCAATGGTAAATAGTAAATACCAATACTAAAAATGAGAGCGGTGTATACATACGCATATAATGGTCAAGTTAGATTGTATAGCGCTTTACACAATACACATACTGGCCACTTTATTAGGTACACCTTGCTCATACCGGGTCGGACCCACTTTTGCCTTCAGAACTGCCTGAATTCTTCATGGAGTAGATTCAACAACAAGCAGGAAACATTCCTCCACACCAAAATCTGGTCCACATTGTCATGATAGCATCACACACTTGCCGCAGATTTGTCGGCTGCTCATCCATGATGTGAATCTCCAGTTCCAGCAAATCCTAAAGTTGTGCATTGAGATCTGGAGACTGTGGAGGCCGTTTGAGTTTAGTGAACTCATCGTCATGTTCAAGAAACCAGTTTGAGATGATTTGAGCTTTGTGACCTGCATTATCCTGCTGGAAGAAGCCATCAGAAGATGTTCACTGTGGCCGTAAAGGGATGGAGATGGTCTGCAACAATACTCAGGTGTGCTGTGGCGTTTAAACCCTGCTCAATTTGGTACTAAGAGGCTCAAAGTGTGCCCAGAAAATATCCTCCACACCATTACATCAGCAGAAGCCTGAACCGCTGATGCAAGGCCGGATGGATCCATGCTTTCATGTTGTTAATGCTTAATTCTGTCCCTACTGTCTAAATGTTTCAGCAGAAATCAACACTCATCAGACCAGGTAAAGTTTCTACAATCTTATATTGTCCAGGTTTGGTGAGCTTGTGTGAATTGTAGCCTCTTGTTTGCTGTTATTATCTGACAAGTGTGTCACCGGTGTGTGTCTTCTGCTTCAAGGTTGTATGTGTTGTGTGTTCAGAGATGATCTTCTGCAGACTGCGCTTATTTGAGTTTCTGTTGCCTTTCTATCAGCTGAACCAGTCTGGTCATTCTCCTCTGGCATCAACTAGGCATTTTCACCTACCGGATATTTTCCAACCTAGAGGCGGTTGTGCGTGAACATCCCAGTAGATCAGCAGTTTCTGAAACACTCGGACCAGCCCGTCTGGCACCAAAAACCATGACACATTTAAAGTCACTTAAATCTTTAATTTAGTATAGTTTGACCTTCACCAGTTCGTCTTGGCCATGTCTACATGCCTAAATGCATTGAGTTGCTGTCATGTGATTGGCTGATTAGATATTTGCGTAAACGAGCAGCTGGACGGGTGTACCTAGTAAAGTGGCCGGTGAGTCTAGTTTCAAAGAAGCTTTACAGAAAATCACGATGTTGATGTTTATAACATTAGTATCTTCATGCCTTTTAGTTGCATTTAGCAGATCAGAGCCGGGTAATGATATAGTTTACATTTTGTGACAATACAAGCAATTGAGCAGGTGAGATTTACTATATATATATATATCACCTTACATGAGTATACTGTATGTATGCATATAAAGCTAGACATCCTTATATAAGCAACTTTATCAATAGAGCTGGGCGATAATAGCAAGGTCTCTCGTACCATGTTGCTTAATTCCCATCTGATTCATGCAGTACCTTTGTGCAGCCGTAAGTCCAATCATGCCATACTTACTTCGGTTGGAGAGCGCATGCATCTGACAGCGGCTGTCGACAGCTACGCTCAACATGACCACTTCATTATCACCCTTTATGGCTTTACTTTTAGGAGCGTCAGGTAAGAACGTCAGGTCTGTGACAACAATGCCATGAGATTCCTGGATGTAGTACAATTTCTGGAGGGTGAATCAGAAGAGAAAGTATTAATAAACTGGCTCTGGTTCAAGACCTTGTCTTGTCTACGGTGTATATAGGCAGCGAACTACTAAATGAGCATTCTAACAGAGGGGTAATCTCATATGAGCTGAAATTATTGAAATAGGTAACAGCCTTTGTGCATCATACTAAAAGTGCTAAGATATTCGGGTTATAATATACACAAATATTGAGTAAAACAGTCCATTTATTATTAGATTAAGAAATTTATTTTTTATCTACACTACTGTTCAAAAGTTTGAGTTCAGAAAGATTTTTTTTAAATAAATATAATACTTTTATACAGCAAGGACACATTAAATTGACCAAAAATGACTTTTATAAAATATGTTAAATATTTCTATTTCAAATAAATAATAAATAAATGCTGTTCTTTTGAAATTTCTATTCATCAAAGAATCCTGATCAGTTATTTTAGTATAATTCAGATACTATTATATTTTTTATTTTTTATATGTTTTTATTTTCACATTTTCATTTTAGTGTTTTTGTCATTTTTATAATTTTTTTTGTTAAATACGTCTATATAGTTTTTATCACTTTTATTTTCCGTTTTAGATTTGGTTATTTTAATACCACATAAAAAATAAAAATGTTGCCTTGACGCCTAGCCGGAAAATAAATAAATAAATAAATATATATATATATATATATTTTTTTTTTATTAAATTTGGTTTTAAGGTTTTAGTTTTAGTTAACTACAATAACCCTGATCCTGATAAATATGCATCACACAAAAATATGAAGCAGCACAACTGTTTTCAACTGATAATAATCAGTAATGTTTCTTGAGTATCAAATCATCATATTAGAATGATTTCTACTGTCATCAAGTTTTAATAATACTTAAGAATGTTATTGTGTTTACAGTATTTAAAGAACAGCAGTTATGCCTATATTGTCTTAAAACGCTGGCTATGAAAACAGCTGGATAGGTTTAGGAACACAGTGAATGCGTGTAAGTGATTGGTGAAACGGCACATGGTTCTGCTGTTTGTACCTGCAGGGAAAACGCTATATAGATGCACACAGAACCCGTCACAGTTCCAAGACCAAGAAATGTTCCCGAGTCACTGAGGAGGAATAACACACGACACAACCATGAAATACATGACAATTCATTATAACTGCATAAGAGATACAGAGAAATTCCCTCTACCTCACTGCAAGACAAGATATAACTTCATTTCCAACAGGCTTCGTGAGCAGCGGCAGGAAAGCGCGACCGTCCCATTTGGTGATGTAGCATTGTGGGGGTTTGCGCTCCCGTTTGTGAGGGATTTGGATCGTATAGAGTCTTAAAGCATCTTTCTGGTCCTCTACTTTTGCAAACCTGTTTTAAAGCAAGTGAGCAAAAACATCAGTGCATCTGACAGCTTCTTGTTAGTTACTAGCCGGCCCTTTCCACGAATAGGGTTCACTTTGGTATCGCATTACTTTTTTCTACAGCACTAGTGACTTGTGATGTCCAGTTTGCGAAAAAATCATAATGAACTGGTTGAACTCACTTTCAGATGTGCCTGACGGTCACTCCAACTCGTCATGAGCCACTATCCAGGAGTATATGATCTAGGGCTGCCACTATTCAATATTTTTGTAATCGGTCGATTATTTTGACGAATAATCGAGTAATCTGAATTTTCTTTTTTATGGGGTAATGAAAATAGACCTAAGCAAAGACCTAAGCCTTTAAAATGACTTAAAATACATATATAATAACAATAAGGCAATAGTATTTTATTCAAATAAAGTATCAAAAGCAAGTAATCATATGGTTTTATAGATCAACTGTTAAAATTCATAATGTAGACAATGATCTTATGTACATTATGTATTATAATAATTGCCTGCAGAGGGCACAACGGCTGGTGATTGTTGTTGTTACACATACAAGATCAAATCCTTTAACATTAGCAAGACGACATTTAGTTGAAATGTTTAATATTTGGCCACTTCTGTACGATAGAAATGCTTCAGCCACTGTAATTGTTTGAACAGGAATATGTGGGGATGCAAACTCACAGTGAGGGTTTAAACTTTTATTTTGAAATCCCGGTGAACAATAGTTTGCATGTTTCGAAACATATTGGCGTAGGTGAAATGGTACACACTGCGTTCCCAGATGAGCACTATAAGCAACCCAAACTCGCAGCACATGCAGAGAGGGAGTTTGAGACGAGCTCTGCGCACGTAAACGATAAGTTCATTATCAGGAACGGAGCCGTTCTGAGACGCACGTAACGTACACGCATATAAAAAATTAAAGCACATATATATATATTAAATTGTCTGAATTAATAATAGCACTATGCTATAGTATGGATTTTAAATTGTTTTAATATGTCGTGCATGCTTAGAAAACGATCTAATAATGCAGTTCATGGATTCCTGTCCGTGGAATGCTCCACTTCCAGTATTTTTCCGGTTACTCGATTTTTAAAAATAGAGTATTGAATCAAATTGAATCAAGGAATCGTGACAGCCATAGATCATATGATGCCGGTTTTTGCCAAGTCAATCAGCACTCCAGTTAGTCCAAAATGACTCAAGCCCTATTTTTTAGCCTATTCGTGTAAAGTGGCATCTGTCAGGAAGTGTGCACAACTCGCCTGCATGCCTTGTAGCGGTACGTCTTCTCTGTGATCTGAGGCATGCTTTCATGCCAACACAAACCCACGGCCAGCTGATCGCCGCTCCACACGCTGCACGCAAAATCACGGCCAACCGTTACAATGTGCTACATTAAGAAAGAGAACATAATAATTGGACAAACCACATTTGAGCATCGTAAAACAGCCAACATCAGCACAATATTCACAACAAGGAAGCAGTTCTTTATTGATTTACTAAAAAAACTTCACTGAGCACAAAAGCTACCTTTTTATCATTACTGATGTCTATATCCTCCAGTTCATCATTGTGAGCTTTGAAGTTAAACTTCTCTTTCAAAGAGGGGAACTGCAAAGAGAGGAAACGTGTTGAGACAAGGACAGTGCTTGGGAAGAAAGTGCACAGACTGATGGGAAAGCTCACCTCCCACACCCTGACGTAGCCGTCGGCCCCTCCGCTCAGCAGAAGTGTGAGGTCAGCACTGAAGCGCACACACTTCACGCAGGGGTCCTGTGGGCTGAGGTCTCCCTGAACCACACCAACATCCTCCACTGAGACCTGAGGAGAGTCCTGCTTCATCTGGGGTACGTCTCCTCCTCCATCTGCGTTCTGGCCTTTCCCGCCTCTCTTCCTCGCTGCACCTTTATCTCCCATCCCTGTTAACAAGTGCAATGGAAAAAGGTTTTTTTAATATATATTAGATACATAAAAATGGGTATAAATGACTATGAACTAGTGTTGTCGGTACTTAAATTTTATAAATGTGACTGAGCGCTGTTGAGCGGAATCATAAACACCTCTGATTGGCCATTGTGTTCACAAGCTCATCGGATATGTCTGTGATTGGCTACAATGATCTGTGCACGGGAGCGTTTGAGAGTGCATGGAAGTGTTTTAAAAAAAATATATTATATCATATTTGAGGAGTGCGCGAGTACAATGGCCATTCCGAGGCGTTTACGATTCCGCTCAAAGCGTCACATTTTTAAAATTTCAGTATCGAATTGGTACCGAAGTCAGAACTTTTGACAACACTATTATGAACCATTTCAAAGACTGTGATGATGTGATCCACTGTTATTAACATTACGGGTTTTTTTTTTACAGTACCTGTCAAAAGTTTGGAAAAAAAAATGTTTTATGTTTTTAAAAGAAGTCTCTTCGGCTCACCAAGGCTGCATTTATTTCATCAAAATACTGTAAAAACTGTAATATTGTGAAATATTATTACAATTTTAAATAACTGTTTTCTGTGTGAATATATTGTAAACTGTAATTAGTTTCTGTGATCAAAGCTGAATTTTCAGCATCATAACTCCAGTCTTCAGTGTCACATGATCCTTCAGAAATCACTCTAATATGATGATTCGCTGCTCAAGAAAAATTTCTGATTATTATCAATGTTGAAAACAGTTGTGCTGCTTCATATTTTTTGAGGAAACAATGATACTATTCAAACATGTGTGGTAAGATTTAAAAAAAGAGAGAAATTAATACTTTTATTGATCAAGTATGCATTAAATAGGTAAAAAGTGACAGAGAAGACATGTATAATGTTACAAAAGATTTATATTTAATAAATTTAATAAATACATTTAATAAATGCTGTTCATTGAACTTTCTATTTATCAAAAAATCTCGAAAAAAGTATCAACATTTCCACAAAAACTTTCATGTTAACCGTTTTCAACATTGATAATAATAATAATAATAATAATAATAATAATAATAATAATAATAATATGTTTCTAGTGCAGCAAATCTTCATATTAGAATGATTTCTGAAGGATCATGTGACATTGAAGACTGGATTACTGGAATAAATTACATTTTGAATGTATTAAATTAGAAAACAGTTATTTTATATTGTAATAATATTTCACAACATTTCCTGTTTAAATTAAATTAATTGCATCTTTGGTGAGCAGAAGAGACTTGTAAAAATGTTACGAAACGAAAAGGAATGTTTCCAAACTTTTGACAGGTACTGTATAGGTTCATTTTTTTAAAAAAAGAACATTTATAACAATATACTTTATGTTTTATTGCCTTGACATTAAAATACGGAAGCTGTTTCACTCGGATACACGGCACAATAGAGAAGAAAAGTCGATCACAATCGTTTCATGCTGATCTTAACGCTGCGGTGTGTGTTTCTAATACAACGGCTGATGGAATGACGGCAAATCTGTCTCTTTCTCTCTTCTGACTACCGTAATCAAGCTCTACATCATTTTTCCCCTCTTTTAGAAAGTCAAAGAACTGTGGATTTCTTGTGATATTGGCCCGAATGTGAAGTAAACTATTATATTTGTTGTAGTTTCGACTATGACGACTTCCGAGAATCCCTGAATGTGAAAAGGGTCCATTAACTCTTTAATGTTTGGATTTGGTGTCTACTGACCATCTTTAGCTGCAGGTTTCTTAGCCTGTTTGGCCGGATGATGACTGAACTTCATCAGGCTACAGCTGCCATCCTGTCCCGCTGCGATCACATCTCCACCAAGACACATGTTCATGGTGGCTCGCGTGTCTGTTTCGTGAGTGTGCAGCAAGGTGGCGCTGTGCACACCACCAACCAGCTCCAGACTCAGGAAGTGCTGCAATGAAATGGCAAAACTAAACACCAACAATCCACACAGTGGAGCTTCTTAATAAATAATCATTATGAATATTTGAAGCCGAACAAGCCCATTTTTTCCCTTAAAAGAAATCAATAAAACAACATAAATGTAAAGCACCTAATTCTACTTTGTACCCTTATAATAATACCTTATACAACTAAGGACCACCCTTTAAACACACAAAAGTTTTGTTGAGTATCATATTTTATATTATACCTGACTTTTATGGCTGATATAGTATAATATAAAATGATACACATCTGAAACTATGCAAAAAATATGTAATTTGGTTCAGATGCTGATATTTATGTGACCAAAAAGTAAGATAAAATTCTGATGCGTGTAATGTAAATCAATGAGATCTTCATTACAGTATACAGCGAATACTTACATAAAATGCACATAAATATCGGTTGTCAATCTATCAATATTATGTCTTAGTAAGATGATATTTAAAAGCTTTATGATCAAAGCACTGTAGTTCCAAACATATAATGCAATGTAACGCAATACAGTGATGATTGGAGGGATCATATTTGATACTCACATTTGAACATGATTTTTAAAAAAAGAAAAAGATGTAAGAATAATCAAATAAACCTAAGTTGCTTTTAGCTTTATTGCACGACCACAAGCAGAAGGGGGACGTTTTTATAATTAGATAATTATAATTAGCCTTTTACTTGTTAAAAAAAGTATAAACTATGAATCAGACGATGTAGATTGTGTGCAACAGGTTTTTCAGAAACGTTTTGATCATGTTTATGGTTTGTTAAAGACAGTACCACTCCATTCTTGATCCCGGTCTTGGACGCGCCTCCTCCTCCAGCTGTGATGATCAGTCCGGTCTTCGGGTCGATGTTAACAGTGTAGAGAGGGAAGGGGGCTCTGTACAGCTCAGGAGCTCTGCGTTTACCCATGATGCTCTGTGATCTCCGGTCTGAAAGTAAATTACGGATCGTTACATACAATTCCACAAAAGCAAATCAAGTTCCTGTTGTGATAAAGTTGTGCAGAACCGCAGACGATTGATGGTTCTTCATTCCTACATCTCACTGTCATGTCCTCATCATATCTCTTGATATACTGGATGAACTATTAAACTAATTTTCAACAGATGATGTCATATTAGTACGTTTTAGAAACCACATAGCAAAATTACATCAACTTAACATTCAAGGTGTTTCCAATTCTTCTTCTTTCTCTAATCAAAATGTTTCGAACAAAACTATAAAATTAGACATGCACCGATACTAAATATCTCCGCCGATACCGTTAGCTGATTATTCAGATATCCGCTGATACCAATAGTTAGATTTTCTTAAGGAAAAAAAATCTCTCCCAAATAATGCTGCAAACTATAAGGGGACCCTCTCATGTGGTGCATTACTATAATATAAAAGGTTACAATTAAAGCTGCAGTCCGTAGTTTTTCCTCTGTCGCCATCTCTGTTTGCAGTTAATTGCAGTTATTCGCAGAATTATCAACTCTACGTGGGTTGTGTCTCGGCTCGGCACAGCGCGGATGAATCCAATGTTTTGAGGAGAATGTGTGTCTTTCAGTCGGTGTGGATACTGGCATTCGCAATCACAGATTATACTATTTGGAAGTGTGAACAACATAATTTTCACCGGAAGACGTCCTGAACAAGTAACATCCACTTTTGTTATGACCAACTGAGGGAAAAAAGCATTGCAGTAAATCGCGCTGATTAAATCTAACGATCGCTTATATCACATCAAATCGTGCAAATTATACTTTGTTCTCAAATTGTTAATGTTAATAACGTTGGCATTGCGTGACTACATTTAATGCCCTTCCGATATTATTCGTGTTTTCGCATGAGCCGGACTCCGGTTGCAGTCTCTTTCTTCTGTAGCCACTCTCTTGCATTTTACAACGGGTGAATCTTCAGTTTTCACTGGTGATTGTCGTTTGAACCTTTCTGGATCCGCTATCAAATTGATAAGTATAAATTGATAATTATATCAAGTGCTGTGAGAAAAGACTATAAGTCTCCACCTCCAACATCCTCACACTCGTAGCCACTAGCCGAGACTCTTCTTTAAGTGTACAGATGTGACGTAATGACGCAAAGACATGCTCAAATTTCCCGTGGAAATCTACCAGTACCACAGGAGTTAAAAACATTATTACAAACTAAACCGTTTTGAATCGAGCGAAGGCAAGCAGAGAGTTTTGAACACTGGCTGGTTATGTATGCTGGTTTATTTTGGATAATATTTAACACAAAAAAGTTACGGACTGCAGCTTTAACACCAGAGCTCAAACTATTATATTCAACTGCTATTTATTTTCAGACGTTATAATTACACTTAAATGAAAACTGAAATGTTTATATGCATCTCAGATGCACATAAGGTAGTTTTCATAAACACCTGTCTTTATGGCAAATTTATTCTAACATGCATATAGACTACTGTATAATTAAATATTAATGTTTTTTGCGGATGAAACACTGATTGAGCGACTACGAAACATGATACATTTCGGTAAGTTGTACTGTATTTTTCAACATATTTTTTAATGTTCATGCATGTTTTTTCATACTATAACTTGTAGTAAAGTGGAAGAAAAGACTCACGCTGCCACTTAAACTGAGGCGCTACAGCGATCTGTCACGTCACATTCATGTAAGAGCGTCAAAATGCCATTTATTGCATGAATTTCTTAAGAAATTTGATAGAATTTGAAAAGAAGTAAATTTACCTATCAGAAGTAAAAGACCACAAAGATTTTTGTGATTACTAGATGGGAGGTGCTACAAATAATGAAACGCAGCGAACCTGGCTAGGGTCAAACACCTGGCCGGAGCTACTACTCTCTGTTTATGTCTATTACGAGTCACGCAGGTACTGGGTTGCTCCACAGCGGTACGACTCAAACCAGTCTAAAATAGTCCGAACAAACACTTATTATAGGTGTACCACAGTGATTCAGGATAAGACAAAAACACGGTTTGGAAAATGGATTCATGATGTACTCGCTCATTATACATTTTGTAAACTTTGAACACAGAAAAAAAGTTGCGGACTGCAGCTTTAATGCGTTATTGTCACATTAACTTGCCCTAAATTCAATACAAGAAAGATTTTCTTCACACAGAGTATGAGTTGAGGTCTCAACACAAGTTTTTTTCCACCCCATTTTGATTGACAGGATATAATCGGCCCTGACCATCGGCTGTTTTTAAACCATCGCCTGATGGCTGATAGTGAAAATACTTCGGCCGATACCGAAGTGCATCTCCAGTTTTAATATCAGTATTCGTCAATATTCGTGTCAATTTTCTGATAGGAGTGTGTATACTGTGCAAATTTTGCATTGCATTTCCCTAAATAAGCCGTATAAATCGGCACGATACATGGAAATCTGTATCTCACAATGCAATGCGCTCAATTCAACCCTTTGCAATGAGATGAATGAACTGGAATTGATCTCAGTTCGGAGTGGATTAATAATAAAAATAAGCATTTGTTTCTGAGATGAGAACTGGACATCACTCACATGCTACATACTGTAATGTGACAATAATGTCACTGTGATACTAACGTTTGAAACAAATTGTGTTTGTGGAATTATGTATACTGTTACTGCATAATAATTAGGAAGCAATTTTAGTGTATAGGCTACTGCAGTTTTCAGAAAATACAAAGTGGGCTATTCTGATCATAACGTTAATCTATATAATATCCCTTAAACAAACTAAAGCCAGTTCGATTAAATTATATTCCAGGAAGTGACAATTTAGTTGGGAAAACAGAGCATCATTAGGTATTAGCAATGGATTTAATGAATTTTGTGATGTTTTGTATTAGGTGGCTGTCTGAGTCATAAATAGCCTATTTCATTATGTTTGATAAAGTCTCAAATTTCAAAATGCGTTTAAAAACATTAAAATTAATGACCTAAGATGACTGTTAATGGCCTACTTCAGCTCTGTATTTCCATCCTGCTAGGAATCCAGTTATTGTTTCTGCTCATGTGTAAATAATAATGTAATTAATCAATTTTTGTTTCTAAAATTGATCAGAACTTTTTATGAATGCATACATACTAGTGTATCATGTTATTGACAGATCTCCTTTCATTACAACAAACAGTTGATAGCCTGTATTTGTTTACAGAGTTAAAGGTAGTCCACAACAGAAATGAACCAGACCACAGAGACTTATGTTATTTAACAATATAACAATATAAACACTGAATCTTTGGGTTTTATTCACTGTAGCACATTTATCTGCTCCTTAATCTCTATAGCTCAATTTACCAGTCGCATTTCCTATCAACAAGACACGTTAAATCCTACACGTCTGAACACTAGAGAGACAGTTCCAGCTTTTAAACTCTTCCTCTCTGTTTTATGTCTATATGTTTGTTCGCTATCTCTCTCTCTCAGTCTCTCTCTCTCTCTCTCTCGGCTCGAGCCGCTTCGGAGAGGTCATTAAAGCTGTCAGTGTTGGTGTAAGTCACCGCACCTGAGTCTGCTAACGCACTCCAGTCTCTTACTCCAGTCACTCCCGTGTTTAGTGGACATGCCACTGTCTTTTCCCACTGGATCTCTCACAACATTTGTCAAGGAACCAGCATTTACTTCCTCTGTTTCCCTAGATACACGTCAGCACAGCGTCACATCCTGCGCGCCTGCGTCTCGAGCCTCCGCGCGCGCGCGCTGGACACACGCGCGACCGTAATACATGTAGTAATAATACATCTGGAAGTGAGAATGGAGTAACCTCGTTTGAAATGCTTTGCAAGGTTGTTGAATGTAGCCTAAGCTAAGCAGGCCTGCACATATTACAGAAATTGAGTTTTATAACAATTACACAAAATTAAATTAATGAATTGTTTTAATTCAATTACATACTGTAGCTACTTAATGTAAGTAAACAATTAATTTATATAACGTAGATATATTATATAATAATAAAAAAACGAACAACTTAAAAAAAAGAATGTGTTTGTTGCATAAAGTGGTGTTATATGCAAATGAAAAGTAGGCCTACATAAAAATGAAACAGGTAACATACATTCTGTGTTATTTTAGTGAGTTGCCCTTTGGCAATTGTAGCATTTATTTACCTTGACATTTTTTTAAATACATTTTGAAGAAGGGCCGTTTCATCAGGAAGTATTTGGAAATGTTGTTTTGTAATATTTTACTGTTACATTGTTTTTCTATTAAAAAGCTATTCGTTTTTATTTATTATTTGACTGTTTGAATGTATATATATATATTCAGTATGTTACTTCATAGGCTATTTACTCACTCCAACCATGCTTATTTTAGAAAACTAAAACCATAAAAACATGGTTGTACTTGAAATGAAAATAAACGTCAACTGAAATAAAATATATCTAAAAAATAACTTATTTCAGCTAGATGCACTAAAATATCTAAAATAAAAATAATTAAAGAAATGCTGATACAGTTCCCATATTTACTAACTGTGTGTGTGTGTGTGTGTGTGTGTGTGTGTGTGTGTGTGTGTGTGTGTGTGTGTGTGTGTGTGTGTGTGTGTGTGTGTGTGTGTGTGTGTGTGTGCACATATATTATACAAACACAATTTTTTATGTGTTTACATAGAGAGAGAGCTTTTTCTGAATGTGTGTATGTGTATATATATATATATATATATATATATATATATATATATATATATATATATATATATATATATATATATATATATATATATATAGAAGTACTTTCAAGTATTACCGATGATACTACGTTGGACATATGCTTTATTTATTTATACATACATACTTTGTTTTTTTTATTTTCAAAGTCCCATTTTCAAAGTTACTCCTCGGGCTTTAATTGAACTGTAATAATCAGCTGTAAAAACACTGACTTGTCAAAGTGAGTTTCATTACCATTTTCCTTTGCATAGCAGAGAGGAAAACAAAATGGTGTTATCTGGGAAACCGTGGCTCAGCAATCAACATTTTACAACCCAGAATCACAATGTCAGAGACTCTATTAACCCCCTGATCTCCCTCCGAGCAAGCGTCTCACACTGCAGTAAACACACAGCTTTTAACATGAACCGGACAATGCAAGTGCTGCAGAAGAGAAAATGACTAAAGGTGCTAAAAGGTCAGTTTCTTCACTCTGCTTTTCCCTGACGCTTTAAAGTCCCAAACTTCCACATGTATAATGAAGTATTCCATAATTGTTCCCCTATGAACCTCTGAGGCAAAGCGAATTTAATAATTACCATGCTCCCTGTCTCCCTCGGGTTCTCACTGCGTACTTAGCAACAAGAGCCTGGGAATATATATATTAATCACAGCAAACAGTGTAGAGGTGCACAGCAGTGACTCCTGCGCTTTCAGGATATTATCCACAGAAACTCATGTGATGTCACATTCATGCTTGAGTAGGTAATGTGAAGCATCTGTCAGGCATGATGTGGTGTTGATGCCTTCTATATGCTTTATAAAGGTCAGCTGTCTGACTATTGATCACTTGTTCAATACTGAGTTTCAGTGGAATAATCAATACGACCCTGAGGTGATGTCAGTGGTGTCATGACAGTCAACGTCAGTTTTAACAGTAGCTAAAACATGTCATTTGATGTAATGCTATTGATAAACGTTAAAGCAACCCTTCTTGAACATGTATGGCCCTGTTCAACTGCTATCCACAGCTATCCAAACACACATAGCCCTCACTGCGGTAAAGCAACTTCCCTGTGTGTGTGTGTGTATGTGTGTGTGTGTGTGTGTGTGTGTGTGTGTGTGTGTGTGTGTGTGTGTGTGTGTGTGTGTGTGTGTGTGTGTGTGTGTGTGTGTGTGTGTGTGTGTGTGTGTGTGTGTGTGTGTGTGTGTGTGTGAGAGAGAGAGAGAGAGAGAGAGAGAGAGAGAGAGAGAGAGAGAGAGATCTGGGTATTTATATATTTAATTAGAAACCTTATTATGTGACTTTATGTTACTTCATATCGTCTCACTCCAAACCAGGCTTATAGTTGACTGAAACTAAAAGCATAAATCATTTTTGTTACTTGAAAATAAAATAAATGTTAACTGAAATAAAATATATTTAACGAACTTCAACTTGATGCACTAAATTAATCTAATTAAAACTGAAATAAAAAATAATTAAAAAGATGTAGACGTATTAAAAAAAAATTACAATGACAAAAATTGACAAAACACTACAAAAATTACTAGAGCTAACTATTAGTAAAATGAAAACAGAAAATACAACAATAAAACTAATATAACACAATTCAATGTGTAGGCCCTACTTACATTTGAATCCTTTAGCAATATATTCGTATTCTTTACATTTTGTTTACGCTGAGAGTGTTTACAGGTTTGTAAATAATCGGATAAATGTAAAAAGCCCCAAACAAAGGTTTTTTTGTTTGTTTGTTTTTTTCATTGAATTTAGGCTATAGATTCATAGAAATTTGCTGTAGCAATTTGTTAACAAGATGGGCTGAATAATTTTAGCTGTTGACACAGTCTGGCCAGTGGCCAATCCTAGGAGAAGGTATAGAGAAGGTTACACTCATGAATATTAAACAGGATGCGTGTTTGGACATTTACAAAGATACGTCAGCACAAACAAATGAATATTCTTGTCGCAAGCCGCCGCCATAGAACGATAGAGAAGTCTGATTCATTCAGCGAATCGGTTCTCTTTGAAGGATCGATTTAGAGAATCGATTTAACCGAGTCATTGCTGAAAAGTGTTCACAAAAGTCTTGTGCGGCATTTTACGTCCTCATTTATTTATTTTGTAGAAGCTCATGCATTTTATGCTGTTTATAACTATGTTTCCCGTGACATAGCCTACATTCTGCTTTAAACACGACATCTACGTCTTACTCCTTTCCTTCCTTAAATTGATACATTTACATTTTGCTAAATTCGATTACAAATTTTAGAAGCTGTCATTCTTCGACATTCTTAAAAATATCTTCTTTGGAGTTCAACAGAAGAAAGAAACTCATACGGGTTTGGAACAACATGAGGGTGAGTAAATGATGACAACATTTTCATTTTGGGGTAAACTATCCCATTAAATCAAACTTTCTCCATTAGAATGATTCGTTAAAGCTTAGAGAGTCGGTTCACATGAATCATTAATAAGAACCGGTTCAAAACAACGGTTCCACTTCCTCCACGAATCGGACATGATGTTCGCTTGCATCTAGAAAGTGAGGACGACTGAATCTCTTCGTATATATACACAGACTCAATGAAAACTGCCAGGTCTGGTCTATCAGGGCAGGAGAACTGAAGACTGTGCCAATATCTTCTGTTTTCATCCTTCAAACGGAATGTCGGATGATTATTGATGACTTTTGGTGGGGGGAAAAACCTTCGAATCAAGCATACGGTGATTTTCCTGCGTTTTACGGGTGATTTTGTGATTTGATCTGTGCCACACTTTAAATCTTCGAAGGACTGTGTTATGTGGGTATGTTACGGATGAAGGCAGCGCTGCAAGATAAATAAATCCACGTTTTCATCACTGAACATCTGCGAAAATCCCGTTTTGCACGTCTTGTGGTGATTTCACTGGTGAAAATGTCAGGAAATGTACCATTTCTTAGCATAACAGAAGACAGCAGCGGCGTATTGTGAAATGCATTTCCATATTTCGGGAGCGCAACATGTATTTCCTGCGTGAATCCTGATAATGCACAGGAAGAAAAGAAATGCATTATAATAACAGACTGTATCTGGCCACGATACGCACTCCGATCACGATCACGTCTGTTATGTCCATTTAAGCTTTTTTTATTCTCCTTATCACAGGGTGTCATGTCGATCTGGGGCGAAACATCTCGTTCAATGGTCGTATCTCTTCCTTCCTGATGTTCTTCATCCATGCGAGGATTCACCATGGAAACCCACAGTGAGCGCTGGTGGACACCGAGACTGGATCCTGGATTGGGAACAGAGAGTCTCATGGATGTGTAAACGGCTTCCTATTTTTGACGCCAACTTGTGGGGCCTGTCTTTGCAGACATCAGGAAAAACAAAAGGCGTGTAGCTTCTCCAAGTGCCAAAGCGCCAATGCCACGAACATGCATGCAAGATCTAAACATGCGCCATGACAATCAGGTGGCGACTTCGGATCTGATCTCAGGATTGGACGTTACCCGACACGTTTCAAGCGACCCAAGCACAATGTTCTTAGAGCGCCGGTTGCATTAAAACCCAAAAGGAGTACTAGTTTTCATAGCGTTTTTCACAATCCAATGCCCAGAATGCCTCGAAACCGGGCTTTCTCTGAGCCGGAGTATTCTGCGGAGTATTCGGCAGACTGTTCGGTCACCCTGCCCTCTGACCCGGGACAGGCCGTGGGACGCACACACGAGGTGACCGTACGCAGCTCTGGCTGCTGCCTGTGTCTCCCGCGGTTCATGCGTTTAACTTTCACTCCAGACTCTCTGGAGAACCTCTACCAGACGTATTTCCGGCGGCAGCGGCACGAGACCCTGCTGGTGCTGGTGGTGTTCGCGGCCCTGTTCGACTGCTACGTCATCGTGATGTGCACCGTGCTTTACTCCAGCGATAAGCTGGCGTCTGTGGTCGTGGCATCGGTGGGACTGCTTGCAGACGTGCTCTTGTACGTGTTGTGCCGGTTCGGTTTACTCCCCGACCGCGTGACCCGACGCCTGGTGCCCTATGCCTTATGGGTGCTCATAGCGGCCCAGATCTTCTGTTACCTCGGACTGAACTTTGCCCGCTTCCATCAGCCCAGTGATACTGTAGGCTGGCAGGCTTTCTTTAGCTTCTCCTTCTTTTTGACACTGCCGCTGAGACTGACTCCTATAGTTCTGATCACGTCTGTGTCCTGTGGCGTACACACACTGGTCCTCGGTGTCACCATTGCCCAGCAGCAGCAAGAGGACATTCAGGGGGCGGCTCTCGGAAGACAGGTGAGAAAAATGATGGAGAGGAGGAGCGAGAGATGGCAGGAGTCTTGAGAGACACTCTTAAAATTAAAGGTTCTTTATTGGAATCGATGGTTCCGTGAAGAACCTTTAACATCCATGGAATCTTTCCATTCCACAAAAGATTCTTTAAAAATAAAGGGTACAAAAGGAGGTTTTCACAGTGATGCCATAGGAGAACCATTTTTGGTTCCTCAACCTTTGAGTCAACAGTCCAATTTAAAGAACCATTTAAAAAAAAAATCCTAAAAAGTCTCTAAAAAACCTTTTCCACTACACTTAATACAGTTTCGACACCCAATATACTTTTTTTTTTTGGGGATTAATGGTTCCGCAAAGAACCTTTAACATCCATGGAATCTTTCCATTCCACGAAAAGACTCTTAATACTCTCTTAAAAAGGATGTTTTTTACAGGGATGCTATAGAAGAACCTTTTTTGGTTCCCAAAAAACCTTTGAGAGTCAACAGTACAATTTAAAGATCCATTTTTTTAAAGTGTGAAGTCCACAAAGTCTCTAAAAAACATTTTTCCACTATACTTAATAAAGTTTCAACACCATCTGTGGAATTTTTGTTTTTAAGAAATATTCGCTAAAAGTTTATTTGTGGGCGCCACAATTGTTCTTCTACACTGTGAAAAATAAATTCTCTTGGGATCAGTGTACCTTTCAGTGAACAGAACCATTTTTTTTCTTAATGTGAAGTCCACAAAGATTCTAAATAACCTTTTTCCACTACACTAAATCAAGTTTACTGGCATTGCTACCTTTAACATCTATGGAATTCTTTTCCTTTTAAGAAATATACACTGAAAGGTTCTTTGTGGGACCTGAAATTTTTCTTCTACACTGTAAAAAATAAATTTTCTTGGGATCAATTGTTCCATGAAGAACCTTTAACATCCATGAATATTTTCATTCCACAAAATGTTCTTTATATTGGAAAAAAGGGACACTTTATTTTAAGGTGATGTAGTTACACGTTACTACATGTACTTACTTACTACATGTAAGAACAGTAAATTAAGCATAATTACAAGTAACTAACCCTAACCATAACTCTATAGTAAGTACATGTTGTTAATTAATATTACTCAGTACTTTTTTGAGTAAGTACAATGTAACTACTGTACATCACCTTAAAATAAAGTGTAACCAAAAAAAGTTCTTTTGATTTTTTAAATGTTCTTCACACTAAGAAAAACATGCTGAAACATGCGTTCACTGAAAGATACTTTGAGAAAACCAAAATGGTTTTTCTATGGCATCACTGTGAAAACGCCCTTCGGGAACCTTTATTTATAAGAGTGTAAATGAAGCACAGCTTCTTCTGAGGATTCTGATCAAAGTCTGATTCATCTGGTGTTAAAACCTGAGAACGTCAAAGACTCAGTGTCAGTGACAACAATGTTTATCAAACACATGCATTTTAGTGTAAAAAACAAAAAAAACAATATATATATATAACTGGTACTTACTGTGTAACAAACATTTTCTCTGAGTTACAAATCCACCTGCCAATGTTTGTTTAAAGACGTGCTAGTTCATTGATAGGATAAGGTCCCATAATGTTAATTAACATTAAGTAAAAAATTGCAATTCATTGTTTATAGCATTTATTCATCTTTGTTAATGTCGAATGACAAATACAACTTCTCTTTATAGTTTCTGTTAGCTTAGGTCCACTAAATAATATTAACAATTAACTTATGGTTTTAATAATGTATTAGTAAATGTTGAAATTAACATTAACTAAAATGATCAAATTCATTATTAGTTCATGTTAACTAATGTAGTCAATAATGTTAACAAATGGAACCTTATTGTAAAGTGTTACAGATATTAAAACAGATTTGATCAAATTTAGGATTTAATGCATAATTCTAATTTCTATATAGAATTTTAGAATTATTTAAGAAATGGTTCCTACATTACAATTTTAAATGTTACGTTCTGTTTACTAAAATAGATTGTTTAGATGATACGTGTAGAAACATCTTCAGGCAGACTGAATTAAATATTCAGAATTGTATTGAATTCAATTTTTACTTTATAAATCATCGGATCTCACATGCAAAAATCCCCATATAGTAGCTACCATACACTCTTAAAGAAAAGGTTCTTTATTGACATTGATGGTTCCATGAAAAACCTTTAACATCCATGGAAACGTCCCATTCCTCAAAAGATTCTTTATAGTAGAAAATGATTGTTTAGAATTTAGATTATTAAAATGTTCGTCACAATGAGAAAAACCTGGTTCTTTTAAGAACTGATCATTGAAAGGCTCTTTAGGGAACCAAAAATGGGTTTTCTATGGCTGTGAAAACGCCTTTTACTTTTATCTTTTAACCAGCGACCTAGAGATTAAGTAGATATATATATACATTTAGATAAGTTTAGTTAGCTGAAGAAAAATACTGGACTTCTTTTCATTGTTATATATTATTTAAATTGTAAAGCATTTAAACATCATGGAATCATGAACATAATGATATTACAAAGCCAAAAAATCTGGTCTCCAATTTTTGATGCAATATAGTCATAGAATTTAGATTTTTTTGGATGAAATATGACATTCATCAGATTCAGGTGATGCATCATAAATATATTTGTGAGTGTTATACTTGATATGTGCTTCTGCATGTACGAGCGTGGTGTCATGCTGTCAGTCTGTGGCACTGCAGTCGTAAGATGGTAGAAGGGCCAGAAGGGCCGGCAGGTGTCCAGCCGAGATGCTGAGCTCTTCTTACTCAGCAAGACTGCGGCCCCGAGAGGCGTAACACAGAAACCAGTTTATTAGAATAAATTACAGAGCAAAAACATGAAGATCAACGCTTCATAGTGGCATTATTGTGCAGTGCAGGTCCTTCTGTAATAGAGGGAATCTCACAAAATGTCTGGGTCATTTCACCCTAAAATCAAAAGTAAAAAATAATGCATATTTTGGGACATTGTGTGTGTGTGTGTGTGTGTGTGTGTGTGTGTGTGTGTGTGTGTGTGTGTGTGTGTGTGTGTGTGTGTGTGTGTGTGTGTGTGTGTGTGTGTGTGTGTGTGTTTTTTTTGGGCAAATTCTTATTACTGGAAGATGAAATAAAAGATATTGTTATTTTACATTTAAAAATATATACATCATGGTAGTTTTTAATGAGTTAAAAAAATAACTGTAATTTACTTAGTTCTTGACAGTAATTTGAATCACTTTATTGTTTTCATGTCAATTATTTATGTTTTCTAAATCATATAAACTGGCAGTCAGTATTTGGAATAATTGTTTTCAACATTGATAATAATCAGAAATGTTTCTTGAGTATCAAATCATCATATTAGAATGATTTCTGAAGGATCATGTGACACCGAAGACTGGAGTAATGATGATCACAGGAATAAATTACATTTAAAATGTATTACAATAGAAAACAGTTCAAATATCTTCAGACTTGGTGGACATAAAAGACTTATTTTAAAAACACAAAATAAACATAATTATTCCAAACTTTAGGCCATATACATAAATGTATATCTTATATAATACAGCTTAGACTCTTAAGTCAAGAGGGGTTGTGTAAGAACACTGGTTGCGTGTCATGATTGTGCTGTTCTGTCTTGCAGCTGCTGGCCAACATTGTGATCTACTTATGTGCCATCACAGTGGGCGTCATGTCGTATTACATGGCCGACCGCAAACACCGCAAGGCCTTTCTCGAGGCCCGGCAGTCGCTGGAGGTGAAGCTCAACCTGGAGGAGCAAAGTCAGCAGCAGGTGAGAGAAACAACACAAAACCAAGAGGAGCGTGGGAATGTTCTTATGCTGAGCAATCGGTTCCTTCGCTGGAGATGCTCATCTGATGAGCTAAGCAGCATTTCTTGTTTTGCTTATCTGGAACAGCACAAATTCAGTTTTATTTCAATTAATCATGCAGCCCTATTCCTGGTCATATGATTCAGTCTCGTCAGCAAAAGTTCGGAGATATTCTCACAGGATAAAGGTATTATATCTATAGTGTAGCGGTGTATGAAGGTTCTTCAAACCAAGCCGCATTTTGTTGGTCAATGCAGCGAATTTACATGAGAAACTTGAACCTGTTACAGAGTCGTATCACGTCGATGCCTCGGGGTGGACTGGAGTCAAAGCAAGGCCACTCGTTGTGATCAGTTGTGAAATATGTTTGGGACTGAAATCCCCTTCTGTGAGTGGACATGTTAACGGGCCATCTGGTGTATCAGTTCCTGGTCAAGGAACATATTTGACTAATACCTTTTAATATTTTTTTGTGTGCGTTTTTCCACCCTCAAGTTTCATCTGCATTTCCTTTAGCCTTGAACGTATATGTAGGTTTGCCGCTATTTTTGAAGCAATCAAAATGTTAGTCCATGTCTGTTACATTGTTTAAATTTAAGCAATTCCAATTCTGCCTATGGATTACAATACTTATCCATTCCCAGTTTGTAAAAAATTAAGTCAAACTAACATTTAGATATTGAACATATTTATTCTGTCTTTTTGTTGGTCAATGCAGTGAATTTGCATGACAAACTTGAACCTGTTGTGAAATCTGCATGGGGAAATCTTTCGCGCTTCGTGATTGCGCGGATTGCTATTGATATTACTCGATTTTGACTGTTATGATTCACCAAACAATGATAATAAATTTGTGAACGGACTTTTATTGTACTCAAGGAAAACATTTTTTAATCGTATTTTCGTATATAAAAAGGTAATAACTTGATTTTGTTGATCACCTGGTTTGTTTTCCTGTGATGTCATGCTATGTAGCCCCGCCCACAGTGAAATCTCATTGACCTAAAATCCCATCCTAAAAAACAGTATATTAATTAATGCTGCCTTCACATGCTATCGGAAATTATCGTAAATACAAGTTTCCTAGTTAAAAGTTGGACTAACGCCCTCTCAAGTCGTATTTAACACTGGAAGTTTGAGGATAATTTTGATACCGAAGTTCCCGAGATGGACGGCCCACAAACTTTAAACATGGCGGAGGGAAGAACGATTGTGACTGTGACTGCTTTTTCCCCCAGTTTTTTCCGCAACCGATACATCGCCTTGTCTTGTTGTTAAAGTAGTGCATATTTACATATGAACAATCATTTGAAGCGTATTGTATGTATTATACACAGCATTAGCCTGTATTTGACCGAAATTACAGAATTGTGACCAAGCTGAGTATAGATACTGAGGTCGATGCCAAATATTCGATAATTATCATTTTGGCTTTAATAAGATTTTTCCAATTAATTGGCAAGAATTGTCCCAACGCTATCTCACAACCAATTCGTACGATTTTGTACGAGTGATAAAAAAGTTGCGAATTCGTATGAATTCGTACGACCTCACTCGTGCGAATTTGTATGATTTGTCTAAACCCACGTGATGAGTAGGTTTAGGTCCGGGGTCAGGGGTAGGTCATTCGTACAAATTCATACGAATTAGCAACTTTTTGGGCAACTTGTAAAATATGTACGATTTAGCAAAACTTGTACTAATTCGTACGAATTGCCGTGAGATCGGGCTGGGTGTCCTCCATTGTTTTCTATTCTTTCTGACAACGAAGCACTTGAATGCGACGAGTGCGTAATCACGACTTCAGAAGTGGGAAGTATGAAATTTCCGATTGCACGTGAAGGCAGCATAAGCATCTGATATGTTCTGATTGGAAGCAACTGTGTATTGTCATACTGGATTTTTAGTTTTTGTGTGGGCAGAAAATTGCTTCATGTATGTGTGTACAGATTCAGCAGTCAGTTCATCACTTACAGAGCAAACACTTCCTATTAGCAGAAAGTTGAGAAGGAAAATAGGTGCGTATATATGTGTGAGAGAGAGAGAGAGAGAGAGAGTGCAAAACAGGCCGATAAGAAGCATATGAGGAGAAACTCCTTGAATACTAATGGAGAAGCAGGAGCTGCTGGGATACGGGGTCTGCAAGCCAATCAAGGAGCATCCGGCTACAGCGGGTTACCATGGCGACCAACCTCCTGAGACAATGTCAGCTGTAATCACACTAGCGACTCCCTCCTCTTGATCCCTTCCAACCTTTATCTTCTTTTATTGTCACACTCTCGGGTGATTATACTGACCTGATATGTTGTCAGCTGCCTCCTCTATTCATGTGTGTGTGTGTGTGTGTGTAGGAGTGGTAGAATGTGTTAGAGGAGAGCGGCAGTGTGTGGGTGGGTGTGTGTGTGTGTGTGTGTGTGCGCTAAAGGGCTCTGCGTTGTCCTGCTTGTCGTGTCAGAGTCGTATCACGTCGATGCCTCGGGGTGGACTGGAGTCAAAGCAAGGCCACTCGTTGTGATCAGTTGTGAAATATGTTTGGGACTGAAATCCCCTTCTGTGAGTGGACATGTTAACAGGTTGCCATCTGGTGTATCAGTTCCTGGTCAAGGAACATATTTAACCAATACATTTTCTTATTTTTTTGTGTGCGTTTTTCCACCCTCAAGTTTCATCTGCATTTCCTTACCATTCTTACATGGTAAAAAAAAGAAGAATGTATTTATTCTGTCTTTTTGCCTAAAG
The DNA here is from genome assembly GCF_051911475.1 of Siphateles boraxobius. Classification (NCBI taxonomy): domain Eukaryota; kingdom Metazoa; phylum Chordata; class Actinopteri; order Cypriniformes; family Leuciscidae; genus Siphateles; species Siphateles boraxobius. Next base: position 2,590,195 of record NW_027508722.1, on the reverse strand, counting down.
AACAGCTAACTAATAAACTAGACTGACTAATATAAATTTCAAACATTATTAAAGACAAGTATATGGTCAGTCATATAATAGGAACAATAAGCAAATTAGAAATAGCACAAATAAATACAAATCATTTGTGAAATCAAATTTAAAAGAACACTTCTTAGTATGGAAGTTTGTTTTCACCACAGAATAAACCAATTTAAAGGTGCAATGCGTCATGTTTGGCAAAAAAATCAATTCATACTCCACATTCCATACCAGATGGGGGCAGTCTACCTCCAGAAAGTGAATTGATCTACTCTAGAGTAACAAACGAGAAACGGCATAGTATCTATGCTCCGCCCCTACCTTCACGACGACCCTAGAGCCATAGCCGAACTACTTTAGTTTAAAATTATGAAGTATTCTTAGCTGCACATATACAAGTGAAACTAGGGACAACATCTATTTAGAGTGTTACGTATGCTGCCCGCCTGATGCTAATTTAGCAGCATATATCAAGTTTGATTTTCATTAGCAATACCTCTTCTAGCTAAGCTATCATTAGTCAACAAAAACATTCGGTCTCATTCCACCTTGCAATGTTTTCCGTTACGTTTCGTGCGTCCATATCTGGGTTCTTTATCATCGAAGACATTTCAAGCTTCTTAGCTAATGTTACATTTTATCATCAGCTTGGTAGAGACGGGCTCTGGTAGGTAACAGGTGAAAACCGGATCGGATCTGTGGGTAGACTTTTATCGAACAGCCTTCGATACATTTCTATGTTATAACTTCCCGAAAAAACTAAACAAACATATAAAACAAACTTCTAGCGAAATACTAAAAGCATCTTACTTACCAATCCAAAAGAAATGTTGCAAGTTCGGAGTCGAACCTCATTTCTTTTCCTGTCCATTAGTTGTCTCCAGCGATGGAAAGCAGTGCCAATGTTTATTCTGGTTCTGCTCCTTTTTTTATCCGATTTTATTTGTGATTCCGAGCGCGGTTTATTCCCTGCAGCGGGTGGTTGTGGTGGTAGTAAGGGTCTCTTGCCAAGGGCTTCAGCCATTCTTCCGCTCTCTTCCCTGAACTGAAATGTAGTAGTGGGCTGTACTTTCCACACGACTGACATCAGGTTTAAGTCGCCCACAAGCCGTGCGAGTTATTCGTGTATTGCAGTTTGGCTGGTGGTTATGTTGCCCGCATACGGCCTCCCATGGCCGAAACTGGTATTATGACACCTGTCGGGCCGGGGCTAGTAATTTAGCATGCTAATTCAGGTTGATATCTCAGCAGCACTATACATTTTCATTTTTTTAATGACATCATCGCCCTTATTTCTTCTCATTCTTTTGATGCGTGTAGCTCATTTTTTGGATATTTTTACCTCAATTCTTACACATGGCACCTTTAAAAGATAATCATGAGTTTTTATCTCACAATTCGGATTTTTTTTCTCAGAATTGCGAGCAATAAAGTCAGAATTGTTAGATAAAAAGTCATAATGACCTTTTTTTTTATTGTGACGGAAACAAGCTTCCATAGCTTAGTTTTCTTTTCATAAGTAAAATCCAGATGAATCCTTATTAAAGTTACTTGGTTATTCAGTCAAGATCAGTTAGTGATCTTCTTTTTCGTTTCTCTTGCTGTCACTTTAAGATCAAATGCACTGATCCAATATACTGACACATGCGTTTTCTTTCTCAACTGTTTACATTCACTTAAAACATAACTGAATGTGTACAGAAGGATATTTTGACATCTTTTTGTGTGTATTTGTCCATTCAAGTGCAAGAAGATGCGAAAGAGAACTAAATTCAAGATTCAGGCACTAAATGAGAGGTTGCTTTTTGTGTCCAGCACAGAAAACAGCAAATGCAGAATTTAAAATCACATTAAAATGCAAACACAGGTATCGATAAGTGGAATCGAAATTTAAATTTTATAAAAAGTATCCGATTCCTGACCTTAAGTATCTTATTCCAGAATTGGAACCACTTTTAGATTCCCGACCCTAGTCTGTTAGTTATGAGTTCATTAGTAAGTGAACTACTAAAAGTTGACTAAACTTCTGTCAGGACCACTATCGTCGAATACGATTGACAGTTAGCATAGAGTTAGGATTGGCGGTATAGTTCTGTTCTGGGCAAGAACTCCCTGCGCATTCATGCAGTCTAGCATGGATAAGAGCAGGGAGAGCAGCAATAACCCTTACGGTGCGTGTCAACTACAGTGGCAAAATTCAGCTCAGTGCTGCTGGTAACGCTATAACGTCTCCCCTTTGGGGTGTGTCTGTTGCGAGTGTGTTTAATCTATGTGTTTTTCAGCACACACACAGTATAATCATTAGAGATGCACACGATTACATTCGGAAATAGAGCTTTGTTTCCAAATGCCCCAAGCAAAGATATCCTGTCAATTTTACAAACTTTTATAAACCCAGCTAGTATAATCACAATGAACACATCCAAAATGAAATATTTATCATATAACAACTGCAAAGCAACTAATTTGTGAACAAAATGATTTACGCATAAATCCAACAATATTTTTAAACTCTCAAGACAGACGTCACATCCCAAACCTCACAGCAGTTGGCTGTCGACCACGTTTTTCGCTTGATATTTGCATAAAGTAGAACAGCCCAACCTTTTGACGCTCTTAACGTTTTCTCCGGTCCGCTGTCAATCCCAAAATGCACTGCGCGAGCGTGAAGCTCGACCTCCATAGGAATGAATTGAAAACGCTCGCTCCGTGCCAGTGGACATGCACCGTTAGGGTAAACGGAACAGAACCAACATGAATGTATTGCAGATATCATTAATTAATTTTAATGTACAGCATTATATAATTAGAGAGTTTTAGTCTGATACAGGGGGAATCAGAATGCCATACTGACTGGGCGAGAGGAGGAGCTGGGCTTGCTATGCCATTCCCCTCCTATGCACTGGATACGTGCGCCATTCTTGCTCCAGTTGAGTTCTCCTTTAGCCAAACCCTGTTGAGTTCCTCCACACCCCTTCGGCATTGGACGTGGTGGAGCGTCCGATGCTAGGCCTACCACTCATATGCACTGGTGGAACTTGTGCTAGGCTGGGTCCATATGTTGTGATCCCTACAGCGATTCCATATGTGTATTCTTCCATGGTGCGGCTCCCTGCGGCGAGCCCGTGTCTTTCCCTTGGCAGAGCTTGCTCTGATGCCGCTGGCTGGTTGAGTCTCCCCCCTGTTATAGGCTGGAGCCACCTCAGTGACATTCCATATGTTGTACTGCCCGGTAACGCCCAGTCCATATGTGTATCTCCACGTTACCTCCTTGCAGGCTGGATGTGGCTTCCGTAGCGTCCCTCCTTCCATCGAAAGGGCACGCTTTTCCCAGTGTTATCCAAGTCTGAGTGGGTCTTGCGAAACAGCAGTGACTTCCCTGGCCTAAGCCCTGTCCCATCTCCACCTCAATAATGCGGGGGGATCAGGAGGCATTTGTCTAGGCACTGGAAGGTGTCAGCACTAGTGGCGTTTTAAATGGGATCCCAATCAGTCGACAGGTCGACTATGTCGAACATGAGCGACTGAAAGGGAGCGTCTCAGTTACGTGTGTAACCCTCTTTCCCTGAAGGAGGGAACGGAGACGTAGTCACGTCGCCACTATTGCTGGACCACTGCTGACTCCGGGCTCCGCTCGGCTCCTCAGCGAAAAAAAACTGGTGCGTGCATCTACTTCTGTATTTATACAGAGTGGGGCAGAGCGTGAGATGCAAAGCTCGCATGCAAATGTGCAGTGGCTCGCCAATGTGCATTGTGCATTACTCCAGCCTACAGTGTCACATGATCCTTAAGAAATTATTCTAAAATGCCATTTCGAAGGAACTCTATTCTGACACAGCATATCGTTCCCTTCTCAGGGAACCGGAGTTACATATGTAACCCTAATATGATCTTACAGGGCCTGGGACAATGTACCTGGCCCAAACTGTCTTTTAAGAATAATTGTTTTTTTTAAAGAAAGAAAATTGCAGAATGAGTATTTAGCAAACAAACATGCAAAGGTAGTTTATGTGCAGAACTTGTGTGTATCCAGTCTGCAGATGCGCATGTACAGTAACAAATGCACAAGACAGTTATGTTCGTATAATCAGTGTATGTTCTTCCTCATACAGGAGCGTCTCCTGCTGTCCATCTTGCCCAAGCACATTGCAGACGAGATGCTTCAGGACATGAAGAAAGAAGCCAGTCAGAAAGAGATGCAGCAGTTCAACACGATGTACATGTATCGGCATGAGAATGTCAGGTGAGTTTGTTGCAGCTTTTCAGTAAATGGGGGCAAAGCTTGATGCAGATTGTTTCTAAAAGGAGCCTTTTACTGTATTTTTGTTGCAGTATTCTGTTCGCAGACATCGTGGGCTTCACACAGCTGTCCTCATCCTGTAGTGCACAGGAATTGGTTAAGTTGCTTAACGAATTGTTTGCCCGTTTCGACAAGCTAGCAGCTGTGAGTTACTGTTATCTGTATGCATGCTTTTTTCAATATACGTTTAGTAAAGTTTACAAGATTAAATAATTTTGGTGTTCACAGATTTTAAACTATTCATATAGAGTGCAACAGTAGAGTTTAAAGTAAAAAATCACATTAATTTTCTCCATAGAGAACCTGATTTTATGGCTTCTGTAGATGCCAGAAGACATAAAACATAATGAATGACATAGTCTAGTCAAGTTTGGGGTTTGTAAGATTTTTTTTAATTAATACTTTTATTCAGCAAGGACACATTAAATTGATCAAAAGGCATTTATAATATAACAAGATTTATATTGGAGACCACTGTTGTGAAGCAGATGGGGCTGAGGACCACAGTGGCTCTAGAAGGAAAGAGAGAAAAAGCCAGGAGAGTTCAGATAAGATCACAGAAACCGATAGCACAGAGAGTTCAGGGATGGCTTAAACGGCCGTGACAAGGGACACAGAGTCCAAAAGCGACCTCCATGGCCGTAACTGGGCGGACAGATGTTCATAGATGTTCATAGACAGCCTCTGTAGCCGTGACAGGGCAGGCAAAGGGTTCAGGAGGAGACGCAGCCGCCCGGGAAGAGCTGTAGTGGTCGCCGATGCCTTGGAAGGAATAGGGGAACTGTTGCGTCCCAAACACAAAAGATGGCAGCTGCCTTCACAGGGAGCGCAGCCGATGGCGACAGGAACTCTTGGACCATCGAACTTGGGACCACCAGGCTTGAAAGTGCTGAGATCACCGGACTTGGGACCACTGGGCTTGGAAGCGCTGAAACCCCCGGACTTGGGACCAACGGACTTGGAAGCACTGAGACTACCGGACTTGGAAGTGCTGAGACCACCGGACTTGGAAGCGCTGAGACCACCGGACTTGGAAGCGCTGAGACCACCGGACTTGGGACCACCGGACTTGGAAGCGCTGAGACCACCGGACTTGGGACCACCAGACTTGGAAGCGCTGAGACTACCGGACTTGAGACCACAAGACTTGGAAGCGCTGAGACCCCCGGACTTGAAACCACGCGACTTGGAAGTGCTGAGATCACCGGACTTGGGACCACCAGACTTGGAAGTGCTGAGACCACCGGACTTGGGACCATCGGGCTTGAAAGAGCTGAGACCACTGGGCTTGAAAGAGCTGAGACCACCGGACTTGGAACCACCGTACCTGGAAGCGCTGAGACCACCGGACTTGGAAGTGCTGAGACCACCGGACTTGGAAGCGCTGAGACCATCGGACATGGAAGCGCTGAGACCACCGGACTTGGGACCACCGGATCCTCCACCTCCCCCACGGTGAAAGGGGGAACCTTTTTTAACTGAAGGTCGTACTCCAAGAACTCCCACAGCAACCCTCGAGGACCATCACAGAGAAGTATTGATTGAAAATGATTATTTAGTCCATGGCAATAGAAATCAATGAGGGCAAAGTCCACATAGTCTGCTGTTCTTTGACGGGGCTGTTGAAACGAGGGAGTGTCGGATTCAAGTGCAATAGACATGTGATGGTCCTCGAGGGTTGCTGTGGGAGTTCTTGGAGTACGACCTTCAGTTAAAAGAGGTTCCCCCTTTCACCGTGGGGGAGGTGGAGGATCCGGTGGTCCCAAGTCCGGTGGTCTCAGCGCTTCCAAGTCCGATGGTCTCAGCGCTTCCAAGTCCGGTGGTCTCAGCACTTCCAAACACAGGAGAAGCAGGACTAAAATAAACGCATGTAACATCTATAGAGGAAATCACTAGACAATAGTGATGGACGCTTTCAAAAAGCACTTTGTGAAGCTTCGAAAACTTTGCAATTACTTTGTTTTGAACCAGTGATACGGAGCATGTATCATTTTTTTTTTGAAAAGCTTTGTTTCAGCCATCACTTCCAGATAAAGAACAAGAGAAACTCGGGGGTATAAATTCACAAGCTAACCGGTGTGGGAAATTAGTAGTTATGGTAACTAACGGGGGTAACTATGGAAACAAACAAGAGTGATAGAAACAGTGGGTACATCTTAATATGCTATCTAGTTCAGTAGTCAGGGCACTGATTAGGGTTCCTCAAGCACAAAATCCTACCAGTGCCCTAAAACATTCGCACCCTAATAAGACCCACAATGCACTTTGAAAACCAGGGAGCATCAATGCTCAGTATGTTCCCTAAATGGATGTTCTGAAGCGCGAAACATAAGTCTCGTGAGCTAGCTCACTACACATAATGACACAATAGATGTTTTTTTAAAATACAAACCATTATTTTATTATATTTCAGCATACACATACAACACTAGACAGGCAATGAACATAAAATAGCTAACATTTATAATTTAATCAGGGCTGAAATGTTGCACGTATATGTAACAAGCAAAGAATTTATCATAATATAGCTGCAATCCTTATTGTCCTAATAGGGTGGACGTACACTGTTGCGCTCTATTGACGCTTTATCGGCTATTGGCTGATCATTTTTTTGACCAGTAAAGCCTAAATAAATCTAAAGGTGCTGTACTTTCTTTCCTCGTCAGAAATACCACCAGTTGAGGATCAAGATTCTCGGCGACTGCTATTACTGTATTTGTGGCCTTCCAGATTACCGTGATGACCATGCGGCCTGCTCCATCATGATGGGCTTGGCTATGGTTGAGGCCATTTCGTAAGTAATGCATAATCATTTAATACATGAACTGTTCATGAACTGTCATCAGGATTGTTCATGGAAATTAGTGACTCGTTCATAACAATTATTTATAAATAGATTAAGTTGGGCGTGCTTGACTATGACAAGGTTTGACACGTTCATCTGGATTTCAGATATGTCCGAGAGAAGACGCAGACCGATGTGGACATGCGTGTCGGGGTGCATTCTGGGACAGTCTTGGGCGGGGTGCTCGGACAGAAGCGCTGGCAGTATGATGTCTGGTCTACTGACGTGACGGTGGCCAACAAGATGGAGGCCGGAGGAATACCAGGGTAAAGACCTGCACCTTCACAAGTGCTAAAGCTTTTTTTTTTTTTTTGGTTCAGAATGCTGGGGTCAATTCACTAGATTTGGCCATTTCATACGTTTTTACTGTAGGCTGCACGATATCTGAAAAATTATGATTTGTTTTTCTGCAATGTACAGTAGTGGCCAAAAGTGATTAAACCATCAAAATATGAGGGAAACACTTTATATATTTAGAATATTTTAAATGCAAGGGACGAACAAAATAAAAAGCTTATAGGAAAAAGCATACATTGACAATATACAACATAATCAGTTATTAATATTTCATTGGTTCTCTCTTGTTTTCATAGTTTCTCTGTATGACAGCCTGGCCAAAAATTATGATGTTTCATTTCATTGCCACAAATAAAACAATCGACTTTGCAAAATGTTTTATAATATTTGAATAAAGGGTGAAGAAGTACATTTTCCAAGGCCGGGCGGTATGAAAAAATACAGTTTTTTTCCTCAGATGACATGAATAGCTCTATTTAGAAAGAATTAATAATGATTATCATTATGTCAAAGCACATTCTTAAATGAGTTAAAAAGTGTTAAATGAACTTAAAGAGTCTTAAAGTGACAGCAGTATATTAAACCTGCTGCTATCTGTCATTAATGTTAATCAAAGAACAAAAGACAAAGAGAAAAACACTGACTGAGTACATTTTGTAGCTTTAACCAGGATTAATATATATTCAATTTATAGTTTATTCAGTGTGCAGTGTGTGATGACTGTTTACAAGGTTACATGGGTCAAAAACAACGAAAAAAAGAATTGTATTGTGCATTTTAGCAGGGCAAGTAAAAATCTGAACCGTCTCGCCTGGGCCAGTAGGAAAAAAACCTTATCGTAGAGCCCTGATATTAAAGGCACAGCTAAATGTGACATTTATTACAATAGGTTTATGTGAAGATTGTTTTAAATTCTCTTAAATTAAAAGTTTTTTAAGCCTATTTAATGTTCAAATCGGTAGCTTTCAATTTTACCATAATGTTGAATGTCTATAATTAGTGGCTAAAATTGAGGGGGGAAATCCTTTTAATAGAGACATCAATATCAGTATTGGTAAGACTGGTACTTCACTCATAGTGCTTAGTAAAACACATATTTAAAACAAAGCCTCTTTATGTTGTTTTTACATTATTTTGGAGATTCAATGTGAAAGATTACAATATAAATAATATATCAAAAACTTGAATTTCATGCTATTAATTAATTAATTAATTTTTAAATCGATTGTCAGCACTTGTTTGGGAGTGAATATATATTTAAAAAAAAAATGTTTTACGCTTTACAAGAACCAACACAAACCATAAATTGAACAGTTAATAAAAAATCTCTTTCCACTTCAGTTTTCATAGGCCATATTCACACCGTTTCTGACCAATTCAATATAACTCTAAAATAATAGTTTTTATAATTTTATTGCGATTATTATTAAATGTGGTAAACAAAATAAGAAATATATTGTGATGATAACAAAATCGTCAAATTAGTTTTATTTTACTGTAAAATTACAATATTTTTATGTCTTAATTTCCTAATTTTCAAATACGCGTGTAAATGAACATGGTGCTTTCACTCTGAAACCAACAGCGCATTTATTTATTTGCTGCTAACCCATCAAAATAAAAGCTTGATGGTATACCGTTCGAAAATTAAGAAATTTAGACATAAAAAGATCAGCACAAGGTTATTATTACAATATATTTCTTATTTTGTTTAATACTTTTAATAATTATCACAATCAAATCTTAATAATTCCAGAGTTATGTTAAATTGCAGCGGTTCTGAGAAGCTGTATCATGAACTACACACGTGTAAATGACGCCCTTCACTCTGAAAACGGTAGCACATATATTTACTTAATTAAATAACAGCCTGTAATTAATATATCATGCAGCCATTCATTCATGTGTGTATCCAGTGTAAATGCCCTCTGGGACACAGAGAGACAGACGCCAGATCAGTCATTGCAAAAATGACTCAGACAAGTGTAAATGCATCTGGTTGTTTAAGCTAAACTTTACTCCTCCCTAACTGAATTACGCCCACATACTGCAAACCAAACATGAGCGAACAGTCATGGATAGACACATCTGGATATATGCCAGATTATTAGACCCTTATCTGTCGTCATCATCATCAGTAATACTCAATAACAATGAGACCCACCCTTGTGAAAAATAAGTGCGCTTAATTGTATTTAAAGTGCACTTGTTTGTACTGCAAATCTTTACGTATATATATTTTTTAAAATCTGCACATATTAATGAAAAAAAGGCCTCTTAAGACTATTTAAAGGGAGTACACTTATATGACTGTTTCTTAACACACTTAGTAATAATCTTAACTTTAGAGTATATTTTAAATCATTATGTTACTTATTTAGATGTTGACTAACATACTAAAGCTCATGTAACATACTATACTATAAATACTACTACTATACTAAAATACTAGTGTTATTTGATATTAGATATATTTTAAGTGCACTAAATTAAAACTTCATCATTACAAATGTGTAATTACAAATATTTTTTTTAATAAATTACATACAGGTTTCAATAGAAATGACATTAAAGTAAATTTTAGTTTCCCATAAATGCTTGTCAGTACATTCAGCAGTGCACTTTAACCATATTTCGTAGACAAGAATTATGAAATTACATATAAAGATGTACTAGTCCTACCTCAGTGAGCCAAAAAGGCACTTATACGTTCAGCTAATTACATGTAATAACACTTAAAAACATTACATTACAAGTATATTATTTTAAAGTGACTTATTATTTCTGTGTATTTTATTTTTGCTAAAGTGTGCATATACTTAATGAAAATGCTTCCAGCTCAGCACTAAACCAGCACAGATAAAACTAGGTGACTTGTCAGTTTTCAACAGATCGACTGTAAGTGTTGTGTACTCAGTAAAAGAACTGGCTGTAACGGACTCGGAAAACAGGTTATGCTTGAACTCAGATGTGTGTCTTGTAGGCGAGTGCACATCTCCCAGAATACCCTGGAGTGTCTGCACGGGGAGTTTGATGTGGAGCCAGGGAATGGAGGAGACCGCTGTGAATACCTGAAGGAAAGGGGCATTGAAACATACCTGGTGCTGGTGCCCAAGGGACCCGTGGGCAAGAATGGCATCAATGGAGTAGTGGGTTTTATTTCCTCTTACTGTCATTTCCCTCTCTGTGTGTCTCTCTCTCATTCTCACGGCCTCAACTATGTTTTTCCAGAAGCTTTCGGTGACGTCATCGAACGGGAATTCTCCACTACTGATCAACACCAAGGAGTGTAATGGGAGCGTCCACACGGCATGCACCACACCGGAGGATCCAGAGGAGCTGGACACACGGGTATTAACATGAGGATCTCACACACCAGATATACAGTCAAACCAAAACTTATTCAGACACCTTCAACATTCCTCACATTATCACAGTTTATTAGAGAATGGCAATTAAATATGACAAGAACTCAGAGTTATCAAGTCAGTTGATATTTCACTGGTTTTGTCCCTCCTTCTGTTAGACTGTCTCACACATGAATTATGTTGAATATCTGTCAGCTGTTCAATTTAAGAACACAATAACAAGATAATACCAGTTTAGCTCAACCAATTACCAAGCAATGCTTCATGTTGTTCAGTCTGTGTTGTAAAAAGGTTGCATTAGCAATTAAAGGCAAAACACTTCAGCAAAACATGATCAGCTCTAGTGTTGTCAAAAATATCGATATTTCGATAAATATCGATACTGAAATATCTGAACGGTACCAATACTAATTTCCCGAAGTATCGATACACCAATACTAGTCGAGCAGTCACTTTCACTTCTCTCCAAAGGCGCGTTGACAAACACCACACGTGACGCACTCGTCTCATTCGCTCTGGTTAAATAGCAAAAGTGAATGGAAAGATGGCGAGTGCGGCGTCCCCGCGACCGGCTTTGGTTGATTGATAAAGAACACCGCGAGCGGGCATGTCGGAGTCGGAGAATGGCGTGGACAGGACACGCGCTACACACCGCGAGCGGGCATGTCGGAGAATAGCGCGGACACGCGCTTCACACTGCGAGCGGGCTGCGGGCACCCAAAAGATTGTTTGACTATCAATATCCCTCTCATCACTCATTTTGTAAAATTATTTTATAGATGAAAACAGACTTAAGGAATTGGCTCCAGGGGTACCATTTAGCAGCATATGCTCAGCATCAGGGGTGTTTGTTTTTTGGACAGACCTGCACCACTGCTAAAAACATCCTAAAACACTGTAACTCTTCTCATTTTAACTTTTCTGAAACATTAACCAAGATGGCCTAGTATTGTTGTTGATATGAGTCTGTGTTTCGTTTTTTCACTGTAATTCTTAAAGTTAACATAATCTGACTGAGGAATCGTAGACAAGTAAATATTGTAACTGTGGTCAGATGTAAATTAACTTGTGTCTGTTTAACTTAATTCAAAAATTATTATTTAATTCTGCAATTTGCCTTCATTAGCGATTATCATCAATTTGATGACACATATACTAATTAAACTAAACTGAGCTAGACAATGGCATCTCTGAATTCAATAATGAAATGCCTTTAACTGAAAATTGAATGTTTAACCTTATTATTATACATTACTGACACTCTATCCTCCAATTTGATACAGTTAAGTGCTTCGACACAATCTGTATTATTAAAAGCAATATATAAATAAAGGTAACTTGACTAGATGCTGATCCAGTGAGCATTGTTTCCGCGTGTGATGCACACACGTTTGCGTTTAAATCTGTTCATCAAATTAAGTTAATGTATTAACCAGCATTTATGACCGATGACCAATGCATTTGTTACAGTATATTTTAATCTTTGATAACAGTAGGTAATAAAAACACAACGGATCATGTTAGCTCTGGTCCAATGAAAAAATATTAACAGATAGAACTCAGGACATTTTTGTTCATGTAAAATATACCTCATTGTCATGTTCTAGACTTGTAATATTTAGCTTTAAATAAAAAAAAGACCCCCTTAATATTGTGGCAGTTTTTTTCTCTGTGGTATCGAAAATGGTATCGAATATCGATATTTTTCAAGGTATCGTATCGAAGTTAGAAATTCTAGTATCGTGACAACACTAATCAGCTCTAAGCACAGTCTTAAATGAGTTAAAAAGTGTTAGATTCACTTAAAGAGTCTTAAAGTGACAGCAGCATATTAAAGCTGCTGCTATCTGTCATTAATCAAAGAACAAAAGACAAAGAGAAAAACACTCAATGCTCTTGACTGAATAACTTTTGTAGCTTTAACAAGGATTAATATATATATTCAATTTATAGTTTATTCAGTGTGCAGTGTTTGATGACTTCTTACAGGGTTACATGGGTCAAAAACAACGGAAACAAGAATTGTATTGTGCATTTTAGCAGGGCAAGTAAAAATCTGAACCGTCTCGTCTGGGCCAGTAGAAAAAAACCTTAGCGTTGAGCCCTGATATTAAAGGCACAGTTGTATTTCCGTTGTTTTTGGGTTTTTTGGGGGGGGGGGGGTTTTGCTAATTTTGGGAACACTGTATGGAAATTCTAAAAATGTACACAAAAAAGAATGTGCTCAACGTAGGCGGATATGTTAATGTTATTTTGAACTTTCTTTTCCTGAATCCTGAAAAAATAAAAGAAATTCCACAAAAATATGAAACATTGATAATAATCAGAAATGTGGAGTTTCTTGAGCATCAAATCAGGATATTAGAATTCTGAAGGATCATGTGAGACTGAAGACTGGAGTAATGATGCTGAAAATTCAGCTTTAATAGACAACATTTCTTTTAAATTGTTTAATTAAACAATAAAATAAGATACAGTTTATAAACAAAATAAATAATAAATAAATAAACATGATTTTTTAAAGTTAAATATAAGCAAAACACTATATGTGTCTAACTATAAATCCATAATTACATGCAACTAACCATAAACCAAATAAGAAGTACATGTAGTACTTCTAGTAGTACTGTAGTATGTAGTCTCAGTACTTAAATGTGAAATTACACTAACAGAGACACCTTAAAATAACTAAAAGTATGACAGGATTTTACTAATTTGAAAAGAATCAACTAACTGCTGACTTGCCTGAACAACTAGTTGACTTATTGGTTTTAAAGAAGGCCTGTATAATTACAGGACTGGTATTGAAATAGCCCTTTAAACTCTATATTTCAGTATGTTTATGTAATAACATGATCATTTTAGACACATTTGCCAAAAGTAAAATTCTTATTGGTCCAAAATGTTCTTCAATGTCTGCACAAAAAAATGAACTATTTACAAATCATTCTAATATAAAACATGACTTTTCATAATTGGTGTGAAGGGATCTATAGGGATGCATTGTTTCATTTAACAATATTGCCATGCTGTAAATTAGTTGGACTTGTATTTTTCTGTATTTGTCTGGTTTTTGGTTTTTTGGTTTTGGATATGCATGCGAATCACAGATCATAGACATGTTCTCGTGTGTGTGTTTAATCGCAGGTGGTGAACCCCTCGTTCCCAAACCCGCGGCGCCGATTACGTCTGCGTGATCTGGCCGAGAGAGTGATCGACGCTCAGGAGAATGAACAGGAGCTCAATAAACTCCTCAATGAAGCTCTGCTGGAGAGAGAGACCGTACAAGCGTACGTAGTGTGTGTGTGAGCGAGTGTGTGTGTGTTTGTGTGTGTGCATGTGTGTTTGTGTCTGTGTGTGCGTGCGGCCATGTGTGTGTGTATGTGAAGTGTGTCGGTTCGTGAGTGTTTGTCTGCGTTTGAGTGTGTCTGTGCATGTGTGTGTGTGTGTGTGAGTGTGTCTGTGCGCGTGTGTGATGGTGTGTCTGTGCGCGTGTGTGAGTGTGTCTGTGCGCGTGTGTGAGTGCGTGTGTCAGTGTGTGTGTCTGTTCATGTGTCTGTGTGAGTGTGTGTGTGTGTGTGTGTGTGTGTGTGTGTGTGTGTGTGTGTGTGTGTGTGTGTGTGTGTGTGTGTGTGTGTGTGTGTGTGTGTTTGTCTGTGTCTGTGTGTGTGTCTGTGTCTGTGTGCGTGTGTGCATGCGTGCATGCGTGTGTGTGAATGTGTGTTCCAACAGAGCAGAAAGACGTATGTCAGATAATAGAGTTTGCACTAAATGTAATAGTAGAATAATGTTTTGGGTTCGTCGACAGCATCTGTAAATATTGTGGTTACAGGAAGGAATTTATAATAGAAATACACAGGGCATAATCAATTACAGCATGCCATAAATCAGTGTCGATGGAGCTTAACTTTCTTTAAAGTACACTTTAGCATACTTTTAAAAAGAACATATTATAGAAATAGTAGACTAATGAAAAAGTGTAGTCATGACTCACAAATGTGTACTCTCTTTTACATTCATGGCCTTATATTTCATTAATATTATATTATCTGGAAATACAATGTTTTAAAACTATACTTTTAAGATTTGAAGTACAAATTTTTCTACACTACAAAATTTTTCACAATGGTCGAGGTCGTGTTGTGTGTGTATGTAACTAGTGTGTGTGTGTGTGTGTGTGTGTGTGTGTGTGTGTGTGTGTTTCCTTGTGCTCTTCAGGCTGAAAGGGAAGTACACTAATCGTCTGTCTCTGCGCTTCACTGACCCGGAGCTGGAAACGCGTTTCTCGGTGGAGAAGGAGAAGCAGAGTGGAGCCGCTTTCAGCTGCTCGTGTGTTGTGTTGCTCTTCACGGCTGTCATGAAGGCCCTCATTGACCCCTGGTCAGTTAAATATTAACAAATCACCACACAAACACTGCCAAAGGTCAGCCGAGGCCAGTCATAATCTATTTGCAGTTATTATAGCATCTGTTTATTGCTCTAAAAATAAGGTCCTGTTGCGACTTAGTGTTTGCCTTTGTCTCTGGGTTTGAAATATCCATCTTCATCTAAGGCTGGGAATCATACAGATTTCCTGATTCAATTAGATTCGGATTTTGATTCGATTCTAATTAATCTGTGCAGACCCTTGTGAAAAAGAAGTACACGTTAGCATAGTTTTAAAAAGAGTACCTATTGTGGAAATAATATATTCTTAGACTGTATACTTAAGAGCGACCTGAACGTTTTTTGGCACCTGATGTATTATTTATTATTATAATTAAAATGTTTAAATGTATATTAAATGCAATTAGTTGAACTCAAGAGTACTTTTGTGACTCACTTAAGGAAAAACTTATATACTGTATGTAATTTTAAAATTATTTATATTGTCTTTAAAAATATGGTATTCACATAAGTGAATGTACTGACAAGCATTTATAGTAAACTAAAATAGACTTTAATGTAATTTATATTGAAACCTGCAAGTCTTGTATTTAACTATATTTGTAATTACATGTTTGGAATGATGAGTTGCAATTTAGTACATTTTAAATATATTAACTTGAAGTGTAATATTAAACAACACACTATATTACATTGTAATCAAGTACTTTACATTTGATTTAGTATGTTAGTAATCACATCAAAATAAGTGTGCATCTTTAAAGCACATAAAAGATTATTAAAACATAATTTAAAGTGTACTTTCTTGTAGTAATTCAATAAGAGAGATGCGTAACGCAGAATGAATCAAGATAACACTTTTAATAAACACTAGAAACGATTGAACATGAATTATCACAAGAACATGAACTGAGGAGAACGGAGGGCTTAAATACACAGAGGGAAGAACATCAACAGAACAGGAAACGGGTGTGGACTAAGTAGAAACCATGACAACTAATGAAATCGCCCCCTATACCCTTAAATAGGGCACTATTAGAATGGACAGACATTTGTAGTGGTGTCCAAAACCATAGTTGCCGAGTGCACTCATTCAATCCCACAATGCACTGCAAAAACGAGTGTACAACCGCTCAACGCCAAGAGAATACCCACAATGCACTGTGAGGATCGTGCCGAATGAATTCTCGTGTCTGACCAGAAGAGGGCGCCACAGCTGAATCTTCCATTCATTCATTTTCCAAACCACTGGTCCAATGTGGGTAGAGCGTAATATCATACAGATATAAATTCCTTTTGAATTGATTATTAAATTGTTTAATTAGGGTTTATGCATAGTTTCCATGACAGAGTTCAAGATAAATTAGTTTATTACCACTGGAGCTGCCAGTTTGCTAAGTGTTCCCACTTTATTTTGTGGCTTTATGTACTTAAATTGAAATTAATAATTTGATACAATGGACTTGTTGTGTACATACATTTTTTAACATTGTACTTATATTTTGAAAATACCTGCATGTAATTACAGCTGTAATTAATTTATGTAATTACATTTGTAATTTCACAGTTGACCCTTCCCTTACACCTTAACCCACCCTTAAACCGACCCATACCACCACACCTGACCCTAACCTTACCCGTATCACACACACCTGACCCTAACCTTACCCGTATCACACACACCTGACCCTAACCTTACCCGTATCACACACACCTGACCCTAACCTTACCCGTATCACACACACCTGACCCTAACCTTACCCGTATCACACACACCTGACCCTAACCTTACCCGTATCACACACACCTGACCCTAACCTTACCCGTATCACACACACCTGACCCTATATCTCAATAGCAGCAAAAGTGTTTTACAATACAACCTGAACACAACAAGTACATTGTACTTATTTTTCAATGTAAGTACATAGTACTTAAAGCCACTTAATATAAAGTGGGACCGAATTCACTCACTCGTTTTCATTCACTCCTTCAAGTGAACTATATTAGTGGAGTGATTAGGGAATAGTGAATGAGTGTTTAGGGGGCGATTTCAGACACAACTTAGAAACAAACAAGACAGAGGAACTAATCATGACCATGACAGTACTTTAAAGTAAGACTTTTAATTTGACATTACAAGGTGCACTTTTTGAAAGTGTACTTAAGGTTGTGTTCATACTTTTAGTTCGGTTCGCTTGGTTCGTTTGGTCCGGACGAAAACAAACAAACAAAAAAACATTTAGTAACAGGTAGTAGGCGCTGTACACAGTGGGAAAACCCCCCAAAAGTGGGCCGTACCGAGCCGTACCATGCAGTGGAAAAGCACCATAAGTGTGTTAAGAAACATCTTCATGAAAGTGTGCTCATTTAAGTACACTTAAGTGTCCTACTTTTCAGATTTAAAGCATAGAATAAGTGCACATTTAAAACAGTGTTTTTGTCATTGCTGTATTCCTGTGTAATGTTCTTATGTCTTTCTTTCATTTTCCCCCGTCTATCTATTTTTGCTCTGCACAGGTTGGTCGCAAACTATGTGACTCTGGCCGTGGGAGAAGTCTTGCTGCTTATACTTACTATCTGTTCGCTGGCAGCCATTTTCCCACGGGTGAGTTACTGTTCTAACACCTCCATTAACCAATCACACACAGCTGTCACTCAAACATATGTCACCAGTTGTAAAGTTGGTTGCAACTTCCGTTTTATGTCAACAATCTCAAATGCACCTCATTACTAACATTTTGGAGCTGATTAACATGTGTTTGTTACTTCAGTGAGCGCAGCAAACTCAACATGCACCAATGCTAGATGTTCTATACATCCTAATCATTTGTTGACGACATGTATTCATTACATCAATGAGCTGCGTTAAAGTGAAACGGAAAAAAAGATTGTGTCGACACTTTCCGGCATTTCCATCAGCTATATCGGTAAACGGTTTGAAGCGCTAAACCTTTTTCACACAAAAATCTTTGGATAGAAATCGGGCTATTGATGTACTAGTGTATATTGCCACGTCACGTGATGTTGCAGTGGGAGCAGTTTAACTTTTTAGGTGCAGTTACATGAAATCCTTTTCTTTTCTTTTTTTCTTTTTTTTTACTGGGTCTTACATGGACACTCCTGAAAAAAGTTTGTCTTTTGTATCAAGGTTCCTTCTTTGTAATGAGATTTTCCTGAAAATTGCATGATTATGCTTTCCATTAGGCTCCGGGGGCATGATCCACGTTCTGCTGAACAAGGTTGCCGTATCTAATGCTAATTTTTGTCGACTTCTTATATAATATTAATATGACTGGTTACATGAGTGAAATGCTGTTGCTGAGGCTCATCCTCTTCCAGTTATTGTTCCAGCATTCACCAGTTTTTGATTCATCCTCATTAGTTAGGTCAACATAAAGTTACCAGTATTGATTCCCTCGCAGCCACACATACACACACAGGTTCAGCGAGCGCAGAGATAATGTAATTTTGAAAGGAGAGGCGGTCACACACTCATCCACTAGGCAACAAGGACATACAAATGTATTGATTTGAAAAATCATGTTGTGGATTAAATCAATTGTTTCCACAAACACAGTTCATCCAGCCACCCCAGGGCTGAAGTAAATGCATACACACAGTGATTAGATCACAGGCCTTTCAATTGACTTTGCTGGTCACTTACTGTGATAACAGGTCATGTGCATACAAGGTTAAAACCTTTTCCTATGACTGCATGTTATTGTGTTGATCTCTGAGTGTAAGTAGCTTTTTCGTCTTGCTTTCAGGTTTTTCCAAAGAGACTGGTGTCATTCTCCACTTGGATTGATCACACGCGCTGGGCTCGCAACACTTGGGCCATGGCAGCCATTTTCATAGTCACAATGGCCGACATAGTGGATATGGTAAGAAACAAGTGAATGAATTAAATAGCTATCTATCTATCTATCTATCTATCTATCTATCTATCTATCTATCTATCTATCTATCTATCTATCTATCTATCTATCTATCTATCTATCTGTCTGTCTGTCTGTCTGTCTGTCTGTCTGTCTGTGAATTTTGTATCCATCCATCCATGAATAATGTTTCCATCCATAGATGAATTGTTTCCATATATATATATATATATATACATATCATATATACAGACACATTAACACCCGCAAACCTGCCTAATGTGTGTGTATTTCAGCAGTGGTGTGTAACGCAGTCACTCCTACTAGATACTTGCCGGTTGAATTTTTTTACATTTTTTAATTGTAGGCTTTTAAAAAGGAATCTGAAATAATCAACTAAGTACAATGTAGTGTTGTCACAAATAGGGATAGAATGATTACGGATTTTGTAAGTACGATTATTGTCTGAGAAATAATCACGATTTAACGATTATCACGATTATTATGCATCAAATAATTTCAATTTTAATGTGTTATTTATTGCTGCCACATAACAGTACAAAATTATAAAATGACAAACAATAATCAATCTCTTTCTTTGGAATTAAAGAGAAGTGCTTTGTAAACATCCAGTATTTTCCTTTTAAAAATAACAAATTAAGTCAAAGGCTGCAGGATCTTTGATTGAAATAGATCACAAAATTATTAAGCGTTTAGTTTGTTCTAAATTTATTTTCAACCTGAGGTAGAAAACATGAAAACATGAAAACAATATATTGTTGGTATCTGACTTAAAAACATAAATAATACTATAAAGGGAAAATAAATCCCAATGAAAATAAGAATAAACAAAGTCTTTGGATCTATTGAATTAAATGTAAGCTAAATATTAACCATGTATTTCTTTTAAAAGAAAACATGAAAAAAATTGAAACCACTTTTCCTAAATTAAAACAGTCTTCTTTTCAATTAATGATATATTCATTCTTTATAGCTACTTGCATACATCATTCTTTATTCTTTCAAGCAGACATATTTATTTGTATGAATATAATTAATCCTTATTATTAACAAACAGTGAATGATTTTCTTTTTTTCTTTTGTTGCTTGATCAATATTAAGGACACAGACCGCATTAGGTTTATTATCCACTATCACTTTAAGACATCGGATCATGTCCAAAGATATGCGGATCCAATTGCACTGATCCATATCCGATTCACTCACAACTGTTTAAGACATAACCGACATAGTTTACATGAATACTCTCCAAAACGAACATTTAGACATAATGTTGTGTGTATTTGTCTATTCAGACTCGAAAGAGAGCTCAATTCAGTAGTCGCGCGCTATAGGTGTCTATTGCGCATGGCTGCACGCTTCGGGTCGAGTGTGTGCGCACAGAAAACCGTACCGAATAGAGCTCTTTTTGCATCGTCACTCTTATTCAGATCTAATGTCTGCTCTATTCATTCTCCCAGACGTTTACATTTTTTAACGTTTTATGGGACCGCTGGGTAGATCAGCACATTACAGTACAAATGTGCACATCTACCACAAACGCAGGACATCAGTTCTGACTGGATCGCTTCCCAAATCGTCACTATCTAACATTTTCGTCTAGTTTTTACTCATTTACGAAAATGTCAATAGGTTTTCTTCATAGTTTTTGTCATTCAAAACTAGGTTTTATTAGTTTATTAGTTTCATTATTTATTTAGTTAGTTGCAAAATTTTCGTTCCGTGCAGAACACTCTGTGTAGCATAGTCTTTACGATTAATTAACCATGACGTTTTAAAGCGCGGTTAATTGTGAAATCCGGTAATCGCTGCATCCCTAGTCACAAATATAGATTTTTCAATACATATCGATACTGAAATATCTGAAATGCTTCCAATACTCATTTCCCACAAAATAGATACACGATACACTCAAAAAAATAAGCTGTTGAACCAACTTAATTAAATTAAGGAAAAATAAATCTGTTTGAAATTGTTTGTTATAATATTGCTGTATGAACTTAAATTAATTTAGCAAAGACTACTAAAATAATTGTCATTCCTACTAGATAATGTTTTTGTCAAGTTAACTAGATTAAATTTTGTCCTGCCTAAAATCACCAACATTATAATTTTAGCTAATTTGACTCTACAGTTACTTCCAATGGTAGTAGCTACTAGCGTTTAATTTAATTAGAACAATTTATTCCATAGTAATATTAGATATGACTTATGCATATCTGCGAGTTATGTTTAATGCATATGGTGTTACAGGCTCGACTTTCGCTGTGGGATTGTGTGTATTGTGCATAATGTTATGGATTCCTGCAGTTGTTGTGCTCACATACAAAGTGTGCGCACATAAAGCCGCCTCTCAGGACTAAATTGAGTTATTTTTCACTGTTTATTGCGTTTAAACAGTCAAATAAACACAAAATAATGTTAAAATGTGAACACAGTGAGTTATGTTTTAAGTGAACGTAAACGGTTGAGAAAGAAAACGCATGTGTAACAGTATAATGGATCTGTGCATCAGGTCTTAAAGTGACAGCAGCCTAATAAACCTGATGTCAAATTATGAGATAATTTATATGGCAGATTTTCCTATGGTATCGATGTCAAAATTGTGGCCAGTGAAAATCTGAGTGGCTTGTAACTTTGGAAAAACAGTTATGTCAAGCCCTATACTGAATTATGTTTCCATCTATATATACATATATAAAGTGTTAAAATCAAGTCAGAGAAGAGAAGTTTATAGCTCTGTACCACAACCTAGTAAGCTGTCTTGTTGTTCACTGCCTACATAGTCATCTGCCTTCTAAGGCAACACCAAGATGAATCATTTTTCTTTTTAAAAATTTCCACACAAACATTAAATGATGCAATACCAACCAACAACAACTAATTTAATAGTGCAAAAGTAAAATAATGAAATGACATTAAAATCATGAAATTTTCATTGCGATAGAGAAAACATGCCTTTTTGAAGAGCATCTTTTGTTTTCCACAACTTTTAGCACTCATAAAATTAAAATAAATACCATCATATAAAAGTACCACTCAAAAGTTTGTGATCAGTAAGAAATTAACCCTTTTATTCAGCAAGAATGCATTAAATTGATCAAAAGTGACAGTCAAGACATGTATAATGTTACAGCAGATTTCAGTTTCAAATAAATGCCGTTTCAAAACTCTCCATTAATCAAAGAATCCTGAAGTAAAGCATCACAGTTTCCTCAAAAATATGAGGCGTTACAACTGTGTTCAACTAGCCTGGCAAGCCAGACCCACATCAAGATGTTAGGTCTGGGAACTCACCATTGGCAGGGCTCAATCCGAGGGGCGGGAAAGGGTTGTCTTTCAAATTCCCTCTGCACGCAATAGGACAGCGCTACAACCAACCAGAGCAACGAACGGTTGTGGCAGAGTGAGTCCCATGCGTTTTCCCACCAGCGGAGCTAGTTGATACATTAAACTTTTGTCGTATCCGGTCGGCAAAACACCAAACACATCTTCCTCTTTTAAGAATGACTTAAGTGCCGTTCTTTGTTCTTTTCTCAAAGAAAAGCTTAACTTTGGCCAGAGTCGCGGCCAAAGCCGATTCAAAAGACCGCTGTTCGCCAGCATCTTCTTTGTTTTCCAGTAGCAGGGAATTCACGCGGAACTGTCACATCTCTGACGTCATTATGTTAAGCCGGCCCACCAACTCTATATACGATGTGATTTTCCTGACCAGAGTTTGGTTTTTCCAGCTTGAAAGCCAACGGAGAGTTTCTCAAAATAAATGTTGCTGCCGCTAGGGTGCGTCTACATTTCTAGGCTAGTGTTCAACACTAATAATAATAAAAATATCAGCTTTACTATCACAGGAACAAAAATACATTTTTAAAACAGTAAATCAGAAAACAGTTGTAATAATATTGACAATATTAGTGGTTTACTGTATTTTTGATCAAATAATTGCAGCCTTGGTGAACAGAAGAGACTTCTTTCACAAAAGTCTTACGGACCCCAGACTTTTAAACGGTAGTGAAACACCAACATTTTATAACACCAATGAGTTGAAACAAATGGACAAACACCATTTTTAAACACCTAAAACACAGAAGAAAAATCCCACACATCCCCGTTAGATGATGTTATTGAACACTGAGCGTCTGTGTGACTTCTGCTGTGTTGTAGTTGAGCTGTCGGGCTCCTCAACCCTCCACGGATGAGGCGACGGCAGTCCCTTCAGTCTCAGCGCCCGCCAGGAACTGTGCGGAGAATCCTAAATACTACAGCTACGTCGCAGTCCTGGCTCTCATGGCCACCACCATGCTGGTGCAGGTCAGCCACATGGTCAAACTCACGCTCATGCTGCTGATCACTGTAGCTACCGGTGTAGTCAACATCTACAGCTGGACCGACATCTTCGACCTCTACGATCTGGCTCGGTTTAAGGAATACAGGTGGGTCAAGCGCCAATCTCAGATCACTGTATAGGTTGGGTTTATTCAAGGCGAGCATCACTGGTACTATTGCATTAGGACTAGGGCTGCACGATATTGAAGAAAAATACGGAATGCGTAATTCATTAACTAATGCGATATCCGATATCCGATAATGCTTAAAGTGTGTGAAATAAACTTAATTATCTTTAAAATTGTATAACCTGCATACGTTTTTCACATTCTTTTTGGGACAAGAAAGCATTCCTATAACTTCTGAAAGTATAAGCAGCATAAGAAGTGTTATTTTAACATCAGTGTAAACCACAGGGTTCAGGGTTTCAGTTTATCCTACATTAGGTTTAGTCAACAACAGAAACTGAATAATCAAATGTAAAAATGAAACACTGCTTAGTTTTCACTGTATGAATTAAATATATATACTGATTCTTATTAAAGCTACAAAAGTTATTCAACCAAGAGCAGTGAGTGATTTTCTCTTTGACTTTTGTTCATGACCCCAGTTATTGCAAGCCGTTGTGATATGCATATTGCGATAAATACATTTGCAATATTTCGATAATTTCTATATATTGTGCAGCCCTTATTAGGACTTGAACTGACCACTAACTGTCAGTACTTCATCTATTGGATGACAAACTTCGATTGATTGAAGTGTCCTTGTTACATGTAGTTACTATAATAAAAACTATAAATTATGCATAATTAAATGCTACTTAACCTAAACCAACCCCTATTCCTAACCCTATAGTAAGTACATGTAGGTAATTATTATTACTCAGTACTTAAATGTATGGTTACACTGTAAAAAAGACACCTTTAAATAAAGTGTAACCGTTTACTCTCTGTCTACCGTATATAGTGGGCCAGCCATCTTAGAATATCAGAGAGACATGGGCTGTTACTTTCAAGCCACTTTTAACCCACTAAAGCCTACTCGATCATATTTGATACGCACATTTCTAAGGCCTCTAAATGATCAACATTATCAAACTTTGCTGAAAAAGCTGTTGCACTCAATCGGCTACATGCCTTTTGTCGTCTGATTGATAGTTCTTATTTTTTAGTCAGTATAATTGTAAAAACGTTCCCCTACAGTCTCTTTTTGCTGTGAAATCTGAACTGATTTTCATCAAGCAATCATAAGAATAACTTTTATATTGTTAGTAATATTTCAAGATAAACACTTATTGGACTTAAGCACCTTGGGTTTATTTGATAATCTTGATTAAGATGTATTAAATATGATCCATCAGGCTTTCGAGGAAGGTGTATTTGTTCATCTCTCAATCATCAGCGTATTGCATTGATTTATATGTTTAAAAACTACAGAGCTTTGATCATAAAACTCATCTTACTTGGACATATTACTCCACTTAAATTTTCTGGCTGTTATTTCATGTCCGGCTTTACAGGGTTAAGTTGTTTCTTTTTTTACAGACTTTATCTTGTGCCCTCCAAATACACCATGAGTGTGATGATCTTCATCATGATGGTCAGCTTCTACTACTTCTCCCGACATGTAAGATTTAACTTCCTCTCTCTCTTCCCAACGATTTCTAAAAGGCATAGTTCACTTGAAATGAAATCACAAAAATGATGTAAAATCACCTTAAAAATTTTATTACGGCCATATGATTCGTGTTATATTCCAAGTTTTCTGAAGTCGTACGAGCGCTTGATTTGAGAAACAGACCAAACGTTTAGTTGTTATTCACTGAAAATCATAAATAACAAAGATATCAAATCAAATATGGCACATGGCATATGGTTAAAAGACATGTATGTAGAAGGTATGTCACATAATCTGCTTTCTGGATTACCCCCCAGATTTGTAACAACATGAAGGCGAGTAAATGATGACAGAATTTACATTTTTGGGTGAATTATCCCTTTAAGGCTATTCCTCATGTAAAGCTTGCATATGGCTTTAAAGGGCTTGAGATAAAGAGCATGAGTCATATTAACTACTTTTGCTGTACTTTTATGCCGTTTATATTTTTATTTTTGAGCTTGGGATGTCAGTTCCCATTTACTGGCATTATTATATTAGTCAACAATACACTTTTTGTGTTCCACAGAAATGGATTTGGAATGACATTAAGTTTGGCAAATAATATTAGAATTTTGTGTTAAATATTCATTTGAAGTCTCATCAAGGCTGCGTTTATTTGATCAAAATACAGAAAAAACTGTAATATTGGGAAATGTTTTTACAATTTAAAATAGCTGTTTTCTATTGAAGCTTGTTTCCGCCACTGAATAAGCAATTAATAAGGTAACTGCAACATTTTATCTCACATTTCTGACTTTTTTTCTCACAATTGCGAGTTTACATCTCGCAATTCGGACTTTTTTTCTATGAAATCAGAATTGCGTGATATAAAGGCGCAATTGCGAGTTATAAAGTTATAATTGGGTGATATAAACTCACAATTGCGAGAAATAAACTTGTGATTCTGACTTTTTTTTCTCAGAATTGCATGTTTATATCTCGCAATTCTGACTTTACAACTTGCAATTCTGAGAAATAAAGTCAGAATTGCGAGATGTATACTTGCAGTTGTGAGATAAAAAGTCGCAATAATCTTTTAAAATGTTTTATTCTGTGGTGGAAACAAGCTTCCATTGTTTTCTATGTGAATATATTGTGAACTAATTTATTCCTGTGATCAAAGCTGAATTTTCAGCATCATTACTCCAGTCTTCAGTATCACATGATCCTTCAGAAATCACTCTAATATGATGATTTGCTGCTCAAGAAACATTTCTGGTTATGATTAATGTTGAAAACAGCTATCCTGCTTCATATTTTTGTAGAAACCGTGATAGATTTTTTTCAGGATGCTTTGATGAATAGAAAGTCGAATAAGCTGTCACTTCCCGACATCTGAACGGTGTGTGTTCTCACCGTTGCTCAGGTGGAGAAGCTCGCACGCACACTGTTCCTGTGGAAGATTGAAGTGCATGAGCAGAAGGAGAAGGTGTACGAGATGAGGCGCTGGAACGAGGCTCTGGTCACTAATATGCTTCCGGAGCATGTGGCCCGACATTTCCTGGGCTCCAAGAAGAGGGATGAGGTGAGAATCCTGCGCCAGGTCCCACGGCCTGTTTACACCCGATCACTTCATGCCTTTTTACTGATCGGATAGAAATCGGATTTGTTAAGATGTACTCTTGGCCACATAAAGGTATCTCTGCAATACGTTTTACATTTCAATAGGAGAGAAAGCGGCATCAGCACATTTAGACTCACTACTTTTCATGAAGATTCATGAAGAGTGTGTGTTGAGCTTAAGTCTTTCAGTTTCATATGCAGCAGTTTGCGCGTGGGCTTGCTGAAGAGATCCTCAGTTACTCATCTGCGGCGGCCCATATCTGGGGATACCGGGAGCCAGTACAACAGGATCTCGCACTTTTAATTTTCTACCATTTTGGGAGGAGTAAACTATACATATGTGGCTTCAACAATCAAAGGCCCTGTGTAATCATCGTTCCCACGCGTTCTGGAACAAATCCTTCCCTCGCGGGTCAAAATGACCCGAAGCCCAAAAATTATACTTCATTTAGTTTTTGTCCAGAAAGCTTATTTTATTTCATTCTGATAATATTTTGAATGCTATTTTTTTATATTTTTTTATTTTATTTACCTTTAAATTACTAGATTTAATCAATAAATATTAAATAATTAGTAATTTAAGAATATTCCTCACATTCTTTCAATTTAAATTCAAAATAACTCACAATTTAATGCATAAACCTTTTAATTCAGCTCAAAATATCTTACATTAGGTGTCTTTGCCGACCTCTTGTGGAAAAAAAATTATATAACATGATATTTCATGACTCTATATGGAGCAAATGAGCTGCTGCTCTGGGTCCTAATGTCAGTTTTTTCAGGATGCATTCAGATACAAATGTAGACATTATACAATTATTTTTTGGTAAAGTTTTATAATTTTTGTTTGAATTTTGAGCATTTTTAGGTTTTTCTATGTGTATTGAAGAATTCATCGCATTCCATTCATTCCTATGGGGGTCCGTTGACCTGCGAGGGAAGGATATGTTACTTTGTTTAATTTATTTATTTATACAGTTTAGAGTTACAGGGACAGTGTACATTAATAAACATTTATGTAAATGTGCCAGTTTAGCCAACTTGGCTAATTTTCAACTGTAGTCCCTGAGCAGGTGTAATTTCAGATAAAATACATTAAAACAATCAACAATACTTATACATACGATAAATCACATTTCATAAGAATACATAAAGTACATTAAAACAAGGATATCAAAACATAAAACAAGGCAAAGCACGCTTCAGGTGATTTGAATAACTAAAATTATGTAAAATTGCCATTTAAAATTGTATAGACAAGACAAGCATCTGTAACTTTGATAAGATTGTCCCAGGTCATTAAATTATATATTTTTAGGCAGTAACAGTGGTGATGGGTATATAAATTTCAACCACAACACGTTACATTTTTTTTTTTTTTTTTTTTTGTATTCTTGGTTCAAGCACAACAAAAGTAATTGGGTCTTGGAACCCTCCGATAAACACTCAATAAATAAATAAAAATCCTGGGTCAAAATAACCCGAGAGAAGGATGAGGGTGCAGATGCGTTTGGTCGATCGGATCACAAGTAGACGAGGCAGACACATCCTCTTTACACCCGGTGTTTTAATCTGTCTCTTTTGTCCACTTTTAACCACTTCTGTCCTGATTTCTTCGAGGGAAGGGTCTATGGGCGGGTAAATGTATTGTGTTTTTTCCAATCTTTGACAAACTCAAAACGTTTTAGACCCTATTTATACCTGTATTTAGCGTCGTCCACTTAGATCCGATCAACCTAAACGCTTCTAAATACCAGGTGTACACAGAAACAGCCTCTGATGCATTTACACTTGCTTAGTTTCGCCTGTAATGCATCTCAGACCAACTCCTGAAGTGGTTTGAGCGAACGGATTTAAATCGCATGAAGTGACCAGGCCCTCAGTTTCCATGTTTTACATGCACAGATGCAGCCTAACTCAAGTAACTTCTCTGGTTTGGTTTCCCAGGAGCTCTACAGCCAATCCTATGATGAGATTGGAGTCATGTTCGCCTCCATCCCAAACTTCTCCGATTTCTATACGGAGGAAAGCATCAACAACGGCGGGATTGAGTGTCTGAGGTTCCTCAATGAAATCATTTCTGACTTTGATAGTGTAAGTTATTTTTGTTTGTACTGTTTAAATTTCACCCAATTGTTTCCAATTATAATTAGAAGTCGAGATTTTATACCAATTACTTGTTTGTTTTGTGCTCTTTAGCTTTTGGATGAGCCACAGTTTCGCTTTATAACCAAGATCAAGACTATTGGCAGCACCTACATGGCAGCATCAGGAGTCACTCCAGACAATAACACCAACGGTTATGCTTGCATGAAGGTAAATGAGGTGCAGATGGGATCTTTCTAGAAGCAATATATCCATTTAGTGCTGATAACAATGGTAAAGAGGATTTTTTGTGTCCTTCCCAACAGAAAGAAGAAGTTTCAGACAGAGAACGGTGGCAGCACTTGGCAGATCTTGCTGATTTTGCTCTGGCCATGAAAGTCACGTTGATGAACATCAACTACCAGTCCTTCAATAACTTCATGCTTCGCATCGGTTAGTGGGCTGACATCCATCGACAGTAGTGGCTAAAGTGGCCTAGGGAAATTTATATCTGCACCCTTTATTCAAATAGAAAAAATTTGTTCAAGATTTTTTAGCATATTTGTGTTGTTTTGCCTTTTCTCATCTTGTAGTTTGCCTTTTTTGCCAAATAATTTCATCAGATAAATATCTTAACCAAGTTTAGTGTTTTGTTCTTCCCTCATATTTACAATATTTAAAAAATCTAAAGTATCTTCCTCATATTTTGAAGGTCTATTCAAACTTGTAGGGATAAATATCCCTTCTAAACTTCACTTTTGGCCAGTATTGTATGTGAAAATGACAATGCTGAATTTTTCGCTGTGTGCATTATGAAATCTTTTCTCCACAGGGTTGAATAAAGGGGGCGTTTTAGCTGGTGTTATTGGTGCCCGTAAACCTCATTTTGACATCTGGGGAAACACTGTGAATGTCGCCAGTCGCATGGAGTCCACAGGGGTGATGGGAAACATCCAGGTGATGGGTTTCACATTGTCTTAATGATCTGGACACACACTTCCTAAATTTTGTTAAACTATTCTGCATCAGGGACTCAAAGTAGCATTGCATGTAATCCGATCATTAAAAAATGCTGTTTAAAGTGTTAGTTCACACAAAAATTAATAATTTGCTCTCCCTCGAGTCGTTCCAAACCCGTAAGAATTTCCTTCATCTTTAAAACAAAAGTGAAGATATTTGAGAGATTTCGGTCCCTCCATTGACAGTCTACTTAAGTATCACTAGACGCGTTTCCATTACCCTTCAAATTTCGCGAATTGTAATTGTGAATTGAATATACGCCTAATGAAAACATGTAAATTTCGCAAAAACTCCCATCTATCGCAAAAAAGTTTTTACGCTAACATGAGGTGGTTTTTCAGGCAATTCCAAAGATAAATATTTCGCAAAACTGCAATGGAAAGAGTTTTTGAAGCCGTTTTTGTAAAAATAGGCTAACGATTGCGTCATAACTATGCGACTCTCTGTCGCACAGTAGAGAAATTACCGTGTAGGCAATCTTTTACTGTCTATGAGGCAATCGGGGGACATGGAGAAGTAAAGTCAAGGGAGAAGCCCGTAGATAGTAATTAATCAGAATACTTACCAAAAGTTGCTCCAGGTCACGCTCGCCGTCTCTGCAAGATTAGGTGATTCAGATTTGTCTTGGCACAGCTACTAGAAGATTTACAGCTGTCAGACAGGTCGCTCATGTCACATCTACGTCGTCATGCTCAGTTTGAGTCTGCGCAGTCGCTCAGCCATCAGGAAGTGAGTGCTTCTAATGGGCTTCAGTTTTCTCCGTTGAAATCAAGCTGTGTCCATTTCTTTTACTGTCTATGGTTACTAACCCTATCTTTAACCCTAAAAACACTGTGCTCCCCCCAGGTGGTGGAGGACTGCTACTGCATCCTGAAGGACTACGGCTTCCGCTTTGTGAGGAGGGGGCCAATATTTGTCAAGGGGAAAGGAGAGCTGCTCACCTATTTCTTAAAGGGACGTGAAAAACAAGGCTCCTTCATTAACGGCTCTTTTGTCACCCTACCGCACCAAGTGGTGGACAGCTCTTGACCAACACGCACACACACACTCACACACACAGTCGTACTCTTCAAACTTGCTCGCGCAAACCTCACGTCATACCTCTTCTGCCGAGTACATGTGCTCCAGTAATTAGTACTTTCAAATGTGTTTTCTCTATTTATTAGCCTGAGGAAAGAATTTTTGGCGGGAAATGAGACAGACTGTCTGTTTATATAAGAGAAGTACTATAAAAAAATATACGTTTTGAAAGTGTGCACAGTCACGAATGAATGAAACAAGAGTTGAATGATTTTAATAGGCTGCTGAAGTGAGACAGTTTGAGAGGAGGTTGTTTTTAAACTCATACCGCACAGAATACAATGAACTCTACTGTATATTACACAATGCGCTGCTCAAAGACACCTATTTTTGTTGTTCTTTCATTTGAAATCCTTTTATTATTTAATCCTTTATTATTTAAAGATTACCCTGACATGTCCTGATATATCTTAATGTTGTTTGCAATTGAAAAGCTTGTGTGTGTGTGTGTGTGTGTGTGTGTGTGTGTGTGTGTGTGTGTGTGTGTGTGTGTGTGTGTGTGTGTGTGTGTGTGTGTGTGTGTGTGTGTGTGTGTGTGTGTGTGTGTCACCTTTTCTTTATTTGTTGACTTTATAACAGATAAACATGGGGTTCTAAAGTCTGAGGCCACAACAAATAATGGGTTTTATTCAGTTTAACCCTGAAATAGAGTTCTAGGATTTTAAAAACTTTAAAAAATAATTCTATAATACATAGCTTGCTAACAGTCAGTGTCCTGGTAGCAGGAGACTCGGCACTCTTTTTTTATTGCCTTTTCCCCCTATCAGATATTTTAGCAGTCATCATGAATTAGGTATCATCCGAAAGTTTAAACAATCAAAATTCGTCCTGTGAAACCGTCTTGAAATTGGACATTACAATGAAAACGGTACTTTAATGTCAACATGAAATTAAAATTGACAACTTTTTTTTTTTAACAGAATTTTGCAGTGCTATTATAAATGATTTATTTGTGCACATCATTATTTTTTTCTATTCATATGCCCTCGTTAGCCTCCCCTCCGCCTGAAATGACGTATGTTCTCTTCATGACGTGTGTCTCGGAGAGTGAGACAAAACATCCTCCACGACTCACTGCAAACTGACATTCAGATCTGCCTCCATGTAGTTAGCAACTTCATACAATCCAATCAATTCCCAAAGACAAAATCTGGATCAAAACCCAGATCCGGGCCACATGTGGATTCAACGCGTACCAGATCTGGACCGACACCATGTTGCTGGCTGGGTAGAGATATGGCTTTTATTTTTGCAGCCATTTTAGAGTCCAAGTTGTTTTGCCAAATATTTATAGTCATGCCAAAAAAATATTTACTTCAGTACATTTGCTTTACAGCAAATTTAAGCTTTTTGACACTTTCATTTTTTAAGCTGTTTTCACTAAAAAAAAAGACCAATCTTTGGTCTGTATTCCAAAGCTTTCATGGATTTTTTTATAGCACACTTCA
This sequence comes from Siphateles boraxobius, assembly GCF_051911475.1. Classification (NCBI taxonomy): domain Eukaryota; kingdom Metazoa; phylum Chordata; class Actinopteri; order Cypriniformes; family Leuciscidae; genus Siphateles; species Siphateles boraxobius. The sequence continues at coordinate 2,557,895 of NW_027508722.1, read as the reverse complement.
TGTGACCTGTGAACTTACAATGACCGCTGCATAATCGCGAAGACCTTTGTGTGTCCTATCGTTCATACTGGGTTTCAGAAGAGAGCTGATATTCGCCCCTTTAATGCACATGTTTGCCAGACTTCTACCCAGCATTCAAAGCGGCATTACCTCAGAAAAGTGTGCACTCGTTGGAAGACCGTGAGTGCCCTTTTATATCCTGAAAAAGGGTGTGACAACACTAACTACAAGTATATTTAATATTGTAAAAACACTGTAATAAGTTCTACAAATAAAAACAAGCACTTTCACTGGTGGTCTCAGACTTTTGGACCCCACTTTTAGGTCATTCTAGTAAAGTGTTCCTCACGTGCCAAATACAAGCCACTATGTGCGTCAGATTGTGGTACTCTGAGGGCGCAGGGTGTAGGAGTATCAGGTTTGTTGCACTACATTCATGGCAGTATTGCAGGGATGAATGTTGTTTCTTAATTCAGAATATATTCCCCATGGTGTCTTTCCTCAAAGATTAGATGAATGTGCAATAGTTTTATTCTTTTACGCCATTCTGCTCTCCAGTACAGTTTTAAAAAGAGCCCTCCTCTCCCAGCAAGTCATATTTTTATATTAAGATGTAAAAGTTTTAGTTAAAGAGGATTGTACAAAGAGACCGAACGATGGAACGGTGTGTCTTAAAAACTGGACAAACAGTTCATTTATTACCAGTGTCAGAGACGTTCTGTGTCGGTAAGCAGAAGGCACATCTGATATGTTAAAATGGTTTATGAAGGCATGACATTGTGGCCGATCTCTGTGGTTTGATACCAGACTCAAATTTGATATTTTTGAATTATCCTTCGATATGGAATAAAATGGCACTTTGAATGATCTGTTACCTGATGCTGTGTGAGATTGATTATTTGAACCTTTTATGTGTTTAATTGAAATGTTAAAAAGAAACAATAACTCTTCCTACAGCTGTGATTTTCAATTTTACAAATACTTTTCATATTCAACATAATGGTTCACCAAATACCAGAGCGACTCCAATAAAGGGTTCTACAATAAAATTTTGGTCACATGGTATTACAACACCGTAATCAATAAAATAGATAACACTTAAAAGTTCTGCTGTTTCAAGGAAATCTGATACTGATGAATGTTTCACAACGATAACTGTTCTCTGTAAGGGCAAATGGTTAATTATGTTTGTTTGCATTACTCCCTCAATATACCACATTAAATCCAGCCTACGGTGGTTTGCTGGTCTGGTTTTAAAGGATTTTTAGGCACTGGTCACACTTTCTATCAAGTTTCTTTATGTTGATGTATTAAAAACCCCTCGTGCTGCTATTGAGGTGTGATGGGGGAAAGGTTAAGGGCAGGTTTAAGGCTGGGTTAAGGTGTAAGGGAAGGGTCAACAGTGTAATTGCAGGTGTTATTACATTATAGAACTGTCCTGAAAGACCAAGACGTTAAATGGAGAACCTTTTAAAGTCCTGTTTTTTTTGTGTGTGTGTGTGTTTTTTTTGGTGTCCTGTTCCTTGACTCCTGACAAATTCACAGCAAAAAACCTGGCCATATATATTTAAAAGTTTGTAAATACTTTACACAGTAGGTTATATTCATCATTACAGAAAATGAAAATGTTAAATTCAATTTGAAAATGTTTAAAAAATTAAAGTTTTATTTATATATTCATATTTATGTGGTTTACTGGGTAACACTACAGTGTTCTTATTACACGTTACGTGCTGTAGTAATAACTAAATTAAGCATTATTACACGTAACTAACCCTAAACCAAACCCTGGCCTTAAGTAATATGTTGTTCATTAATATTATTGTAAAAATACACTGTAAAAATTACATCTTAAAATAAAGATTAACCTTATATTTTTTGTAATGAAGTCACTGGCTGTGTCTGAAATCGCCCATTCACTATTCCCTACATCACTCCACTAATATAGTTATCTTGAGGGAGTGAATGAAAACGAGACACCGAGTGCGTCAGAAGCGCTGCAGCTTTTGTATAGTTTGTGCCGTTTAATCATTTGAAACTGAGCAAACTGGCAGCTCCAGTAATGGACATATTCATCTGTCATTCTCTGTTGAGCGCATGCTATGGTCGGTGTTGGGAATAGTGCAGTACAAGTAACACGAGTTACGTAATCAGATTACTTTTTTTCAAGTAACTAATAAAGTACCGCATTTTACATTTTCAACAAATTATCTGAGTTACTTTTTCAAATAAGTGACGCACATTACTTTCTTTTGCCATCTATTGACTGACAGCTGTCCTGTTGCCATAGTGAGAGAAGTCATGAGCAAGTGCAGAAGTGTGTGTGCTGTGTAAACATGATGAGTATTGTAGATCTAGACTAAATGTGAGCATGCATTTACTCATCTCACTGCAGCACTCTATTCCTCAAAATAAATAAAAACAGTTAAATGTAAATTCAGAATAGTATGCAAACCTGCTATAATTATTATTTAACTCCTTGGTCGCATGCTAGTATTACTATCTGAAACCACTAGAGTCTTTGTATAAACAATCACTAAAAACTCTTGATAAGAAATCAGTTCGGTTTCATCACTGCTCGATATTAAAAAAATACAACTTGCTAAGCTGGGATAACTTGATCAAATATGTACATATCTGTTTGTTATACTATACATAGCCTGTCTTCACCACTAAAACAGTTTGTGAACATTAGAACAACTGCTCACCGATCTACATGGGGAAAGAGAGACTGTATTATCCCTCTCAAAAGAAGTAACTTTAGCCAGTCTGTGTTTTCGGTCAAAGCTGCAAGGGAAAGGAACTCCGTCCCATCAATTAGACGATTACATGCTTTTGGTTCTTTTCAGTCTCATCTTATAAAATGGTTACTGACAATTCAGCACTGTCAACATTAGTATTGTATTCTCGACAATAGACTTCTTTGTACTAATTGTTATTGGCATGTTGCTCTCTTCTGTTGCTCTCTCTCTCTCTCTCTCTCTCTCTCTCTCTCTCTCTCTCTCTCTCTCTCTCTCTCTCTCTCTCTCTCTCTCTTTCCTTTCTGTCATGTTTACTTTGATTTAGATAATTATCTTTGATATTAGACGTTTATTTTGTGATTTTTATTCATTCATTTATTTTATGATGTTTTATGCTCTGTCTCTGTTTTTAGGGTGACCGTTTAACCGTTTTTGAATTCTGGCACGTTTACATCTATGTTTATTCATGTGCATTGCCCCTGTAAATAAATAAACAAAATAAAACAAAAAAACTTTATGTATTTAACCTCACTTTATTAACCAATGCCTTTGCTGCTGACCTTCGATGATCCGAAGATCGATTCACCGTTTTGATTCGATGATTCAACCATATTAATAAGCAAAGATGACTTTAGATAAACATCACTTTTTCTTTTCTTTTTTTTCTTGCTAAGGTTAGAGTGTTGAACTTTCTTCTCTTGGCAGCACAGCTGAAAGGTTTGTTTGAGCGGCGCCCTCTACTGTACGGATGTGAATCTGCATTTCACTTTTAGTGCAAAAGGGGCTTTACATTTGCACAAAAAATAGCCCTTTTTTGTTTTTAAAAAACAAACAAGAAAACCCAGCTTAGATGTAGAAAAGTGGCACAAAAGTACGAAAAGTGGCACAAAAGGACCATAACACATTACTTTCCATAATAATGAACGAAGTAAGTTACTTTTTCAGGGAGTAACGCAATATTGTAATGCATTACTTTTAAAAGCAACTTTCCCCAACACTGGCTATGATGTGGTAGAGCGAACATCGGTTGTACACTTGTTTTGTATTGCATTGTGGGATTGAATAAGTGTTCTTGATAATGTCCACTGGTTTCGGAAACCACTACACCCTCAAATATTGCCCTATTTAAGGATGTAGGGGACGATTTCGGACACAGCCATAGCATTGTTATCACAGTATATTGACATCTTTGCTATTTGCAATGGTTATTATTTTTCATATTGTTTTTCATGTGATTTTGGTGATTTGTATTAAAAACAGATAGGGTTTAGGTTACCCGTATTACCCCACAAACATCATAATAATTATTGTTACATGTTTTATCATTATAAAAACATACAACAATGTACTCTCCCTGTTTTTACTTCATGACAAGTGAGGTTTCAATAATATTTTGACCACTAAATTAGGAAATGTCCCCCGGTTTCCATTTCAAAAAATCTGCTGGCCATATTTGAGTATTTCTTTAAACTCCCTTTCCTCAGGGTAAAGGTCATGCACGTCTGTACACTGTAAAAAAACAGTTGCATCAATCTAAAAAAATTAATTCAATTGGTAACACCTAAAAAAATTCATTTTTCTCAACTTAAATTATCACGTTTGATCAACTTCATTTCACTAGGTCAATCACACTTAAATTATTTGAGTTCATTCAATCCTATTATTTACATTAGTCTGACTTAATTTCACTGCATTCCAACTTAAATGTATTAAGTTTTCCTACAGTTGGATCAAAATTACTTCAATTGGTAACACCTAAAAAAATACGTTTTCTCAACTTAAATTATTATATTTTCTCAACTTAAATTTCACCAGGTGAAACACAAGACTCAAATTGCTTTAGAAATATTCATTAACATTAATTCATTTTATACGCCATCAGTATTTTTCATATTACAAACTTTGAGAAATCATTACAAACTCTTCATATTTGTTGTGCTAATGAAATTTAATTTAGTAAATAGACTCAAATAGTAGACTCAAATAGTAGTAATCCAACTTACACCCATATTCAGTTTTTACAGTGTACCATTAACAAAAACATACCAAAATTACCACGGTAACACTAGCCTATAGCTTTGAGGATACGCATTTCATGTTTTTGAACATCAAACACGACAGTACCATGGTATTTTTTTTTAAATATACGAGCACTACTGTAAATAACGTGGTACCAGTTGATCATTCGGTACAGTAGTATTTCTGCATACAATTAATCAGTGTATCATGATGCTGCCACAAATCTTTTCTAAGTCCACTCCCTCCAGATGTTAATACATTGTTGTAATGCCAGTTCATGGTGTTGTGTACTCATTCAGGAAATATCAGCATTGCTGTACTATGGTACTGCCACAGTATTTATTGTTATGGAGTATACTGAACAACTTTGGCAAAGTATTGACACAAAATTATTAATGATAATACCGAGATGCAACCGAGATAATAACTTTTAAAGACTTACTTTAGGACATTATGAATCTGAAGACAATGCTTGGTTTGTTATACATTTAATTTATATTATTTCCAAAAATCAAGGTTTACCAAAAACAAACCATTTTTAAAAGAATTTAAAAAGAATTTCAACACCATTTAATCCTCAGTTAGAAATCATGTAGGACTTCAATTTGCTATGTATAAACTAATTTCTTGGCCGCATGTTATGTTTTTCTTTTTTCCCTCCCATCTTTCTTATGTTCTGTCGTTTGCAAGTTATTGTTAACTCATTTTTCCCCCTGTATTCTGTTGATAAGGAGAGTAGGCCTTTTGTTGTTCATTTGTATGTGTATTATAAGCATGTCAACTCTGTATTTTCTGCATTCATTTATAAACAAATATTACATACACAAACTGTGTATTATAAGCATGTCAACTCTGTATTTTCTGCATTCATTTATAAACAAATATACACAAAATGTGTATTATAAACAAGTCAACTCAAGTCAACTCAATTGTTATAAACAATTTTATGCATTCATTTACAAACAAAGGTATTGCTGTGACGGACTGCGCACAAGGATAAAGTGCAGCCAGTTCTTTTCTTACTGTGGCTTTATGATTCGAGCAATTTCTTTAAAAAACTGAGAACATTATTTAAACGAGAAAAAAAAGAAAAAGAAAAAAATACAAGACGGGTATATAACTAATCAGAAAAGATTACATATCAAAGGAAAAAAATAAAAGACTGACATATTTCAATTGTTTTTAAAGCCTTCTTGCTACAAGAGTCAAAGATAGCCCCAAAGTAATGTTGTACTTCAGCAAGCAAAACATGAAAAAGTAGTTTCTGACATGAATCTTTTTATTTTTATTGAACTTTCAAAATTCAAAACAGAATTCATTATCAAGTTCTTGACACATTTCTTTTACACATTTTCACATTTTGTAAGTAAAACTCGAAACACAACAATAATTTAAATAAAAAGAAACAACAACAAAAAATAAACTTAAAAAAGGGCATCAAAAACATATAGCAGAGGTACAGTTCTCTGGGCTTTTCGATTTTTTAAAAACTTTATAGACTCTAAATACATTTTAAAGGATACTTTAAAATGAGCAAACTTGGGTTTTGAGTTACTCCATTTAGTTTGATTTTCAATCATTTTAGTTTGACGTTTAATTTTCCTAATAACAAAAAGAGCGAGTTCAAGGTTGTTGCGGCGCTTCCTGTGACGTCATCGCGCTCCGACGTCCATAATGGACTTGCAGCTGTTCAGTGACAAACAATAACAAGAGCAGCGAGCGAGCGAGCGAGTGAGTGGCTTCCGTGTCTGTAATCGCGCTGGTATTATTAAAAGCCCGTGAGGCATCTCGACTCTGACATTGTCGGCGAGGAAAACTCTGGCCTCCGCTGCCTCTTCCTCCGACTCGGACACCGGCGGAGCTTCGCCGCCCCCGCGGAAGAAAAGCCGAGTCTCGGCGGCGGAGGGAGCAGGAGAGAGCGGGGCTTCTGTTACCGGGATCACGGGCCTCTCTGCGGCGTCTCTCCCAACCCCCCACCAGCACTCGGCCATCCGCCTCAACAACAGCTCGCAGTCGCGCATATCCGCCTCTGCAAACGCGGTCAATAACATGCAGGCCAACGGGACGGGAGGCCAGGAGCCGGAGCCGCAGATGTCCTGCAGGAACGGGGAGTCCTCGTCGTCCGTCGCGGGAGCCGTGCACTCAAACGGGCTGATGCCCTCCGCGAATAACGGGCTGCCGTCCACCGAGAGCACGGAGCCGGACAGCAGCGTGAAGAAGAAGAAGAGACTGTCTCAGAGCGACGAGGACGTGATCAGGCTCATCGGACAACATCTACACGGGTTAGGACTCAAGTGAGTGTTGATGAGATCAAGCCATGCTGTCAGTGTCAGTGGTGCGGGTTTGGGCTTTCGCGAGGGTCGCGCTTGTGTTTTTGTAACGTGTCAGTGATGTTTTCGTGTTTGGCACGGCTGATTTTGTGTTTTTATTATGGTGTCAGAGGTGTTTTTGTAACGTATCAGTGGTGCTATTGTTTTCATAACACCGTCAGTGCTCATTTTGTTTTGTCATGATGGTGTCAGTGGTGTTTTTATTTGTGTCAGTTTGATGGTGTCAGTGGTGTTTTGTATTCAGTATGGTGTCAGTGGAGATTTTGTAATATGTCTGTGGATTTTTTGGTTTTAGTAGTGTTTTTATAATGGTGTGTCAGTGTGGTGATTATATTTTTTCATGAAAGTTATTTCATGATGGTGTCAGTGGAGATTTTGTAATGTGTCTGGATTTTTTTGTTGTTTTAGTAGTGTTTTGATGATGGTGTTTTTTACGCTTTAATGGTTTTGTTTTCATCATAGTGTCAGTGGAGCTTTTGTGCTTCCATGACAGTGTCTGAGGAAATGTAGTTAATTATGTAGGATTTTATTGGATTTAGTAGTTTCTATGATGGTGTCAGTGGTGTTTTTGAGCTTTCATGATGGTGTCAGTGGTGTTTTTGAGTTTTCATGATGGTGTCAGTGGTGTTTTTGAGTTTTCATGATGGTGTCAGTGGTGTTTTTGAGTTTTCATGATGGTGTCAGTGGTGTTTTTGAGTTTTCATGATGGTCAGTGGTGTTTTTGAGTTTTCATGATGGTGTCAGTGGTGTTTTTGAGTTTTCATGATGGTCAGTGGTGTTTTTGAGTTTTCATGATGGTGTCAGTGGTGTTTTTGAGTTTTCATGATGGTGTCAATGGTGTTTTTGAGTTTTCATGATGTCAGTGGTGTTTTTGAGTTTTCATGATGGTGTCAATGGTGTTTTTGAGCTTTCATGATGGTGTCAGTGGTGTTTTTGAGCTTTCATGATGGTGTCAGTGGTGTTTTTGAGTTTTCATGACGGTGTCAGTGGTGTTTTGGGGTTTTCATGACGGTGTCAGTGGTGTTTTTGAGTTTTCATGATGGTGTCAGTGGTGTTTTTGAGCTTTCATGATGGTGTCAGTGGTGTTTTTGAGTTTTCATGATGGTGTCAGTGGTGTTTTTGAGTTTTCATGATGGTGTCAGTGGTGTTTTTGTGCTTTCATGATGGTGTCAGTGGTGTTTTTGTGCTTTCATGACGGTGTCAGTGGTGTTTTTGAGCTTTCATGATGGTGTCAGTGGTGTTTTTGAGTTTTCATGATGGTGTCAGTGGTGTTTTTGTGCTTTCATGATGGTGTCAGTGGTGTTTTTGTGCTTTCATGATGGTGTCAATGGTGTTTTTGAGCTTTCATGATGGTGTCAGTGGTGTTTTTGAGTTTTCATGATGGTGTCAGTGGTGTTTTTGAGTTTTCATGAGGGTGTCAGTGGTGTTTTTGAGCTTTCATGATGGTCAGTGGTGTTTTTGAGTTTTCATGATGGTGTCAGTGGTGTTTTTGAGTTTTCATGATGGTGTCAGTGGTGTTTTTGAGCTTTCATGATGGTGTCAGTGGTGTTTTTGAGCTTTCATGATGGTGTCAATGGTGTTTTTGAGTTTTCATGATGGTCAGTGGTGTTTTTGAGTTTTCATGATGGTGTCAGTGGTGTTTTTGAGCTTTCATGATGGTGTCAATGGTGTTTTTGAGCTTTCATGATGGTGTCAGTGGTGTTTTTGAGCTTTCATGATGGTGTCAATGGTGTTTTTGAGCTTTCATGATGGTGTCAGTGGTGTTTTTGAGTTTTCATGATGGTGTCAGTGGTGTTTTTGAGTTTTCATGATGGTGTCAGTGGTGTTTTTGAGCTTTCATGATGGTGTCAATGGTGTTTTTGAGCTTTCATGATGGTGTCAGTGGTGTTTTTGAGCTTTCATGATGGTGTCAATGGTGTTTTTGAGCTTTCATGATGGTGTCAATGGTGTTTTTGAGCTTTCATGATGGTGTCAGTGGTGTTTTTGAGCTTTCATGATGGTGTCAGTGGTGTTTTTGAGTTTTCATGATGGTGTCAGTGGTGTTTTTGAGTTTTCATGAGGGTGTCAGTGGTGTTTTTGAGCTTTCATGATGGTGTCAGTGGTGTTTTTGAGCTTTCATGATGGTGTCAGTGGTGTTTTTGAGCTTTCATGATGGTGTCAGTGGTGTTTTTGAGCTTTCATGATGGTGTCAGTGGTGTTTTTGTCTTTTCATGACTGTGTCAGTGGTTTTTTTGTGCTTTCATGACCGTGTCAGTGGTGTTTTTGAGACCGTGTTGGTGGTGTTTTTGAGCTTTCATGAGTGTGTTGGTGGTGTTTTTGAGCTTTCATGAGTGTGTTGGTGGTGTTTTTGAGCTTTCATGATGGTGTCAGTGGTGTTTTTGAGCTTTGATGATGGTGTCAGTGGTGTTTTTGAGCTTTCATGACTGTGTCAGTGGTGTTTTTGAGCTTTCATGACTGTGTCAGTGGTGTTTTTGAGACCGTGTTGGTGGTGTTTTTGAGCTTTCATGATGGTGTCAGTGGTGTTTTTGAGCTTTCATGATGGTGTCAGTGGTGTTTTTGTAACGTATCAGTGGATTTTACTGGTGGTGTTTTTGAGCTTTCATGATGGTGTCAGTGGTGTTTTTGAGCTTTCATGACCGTGTCCGTGGTGTTTTTGTGCTTTCATGACCGTGTCAGTAGTGTTTTTGAGTTTTCATGATGGTGTCAGTGGTGTTTTTGAGCATTCATGACCGTGTTCATGGTGTTTTTGAGCTTTCATGACGGTGTCAGTGGTGTTTTTGAGTTTTCATGACCGTGTCCGTGGTGTTTTTTGAGCTTTCATGATGGTGTCAGAGGTGTTTTTGAGCTTTCATGATGGTGTCAGTGGTGTTTTTGAGTTTTCATGATGGTGTCAGTGGTGTTTTTGAGCATTCATGACCGTGTTCATGGTGTTTTTGAGCTTTCATGACGTTGTCAGTGGTGTTTTTGAGTTTTCATGACCGTGTCCGTGGTGTTTTTGAGCTTTCATGATGGGGTTAGTCGTGTTTTTGAGCATTCATGACCGTGTTCATGGTGTTTTTGAGCTTTCATGACTGTGTCAGTGGTGTTTTTGAGCTTTCATGATGGTGTCAGTCGTGTTTTTGAGAATTCATGACCGTGTTCATGGTGTTTTTGAGCTTTCATGATGGTGTCCGTGGTGTTTTTGAGCTTTCATGACCGTGTCAGTGGTGTTTTTGAGCTTTCATGATGGTGTCAGTGGTGTTTTTGAGCTTTCATGACCGTGTCAGTTGTGTTTTTGAGCTTTCATGATGGTGTCAGTGGTGTTTTTGAGCTTTCATGAGTGTGTTGGTGGTGTTTTTGAGACAGTGTTGGTGGCGTTTTTGAGCTTTCATGAGTGTGTTGGTGGCGTTTTTGAGCTTTCATTATGGTGTCAGTGGTGTTTTTGAGCTTTCATGATGGTGTCAGTGGTGTTTTTGAGCATTCATGACCGTGTTCATGGTGTTTTTGAGCTTTCATGACCGTGTCAGTAGTGTTTTTGAGTTTTCATGATGGTGTCAGTCGTGTTTTTGAGCATTCATGACCGTGTTCATGGTGTTTTTGAGCTTTCATGACGTTGTCAGTGGTGTTTTTGAGTTTTCATGACCGTGTCCGTGGTGTTTTTGAGCTTTCATGATGGGGTTAGTCGTGTTTTTGAGCATTCATGACCGTGTTCATGGTGTTTTTGAGCTTTCATGACTGTGTCAGTGGTGTTTTTGAGCTTTCATGATGGTGTCAGTCGTGTTTTTGAGAATTCATGACCGTGTTCATGGTGTTTTTGAGCTTTCATGATGGTGTCCGTGGTGTTTTTGAGCTTTCATGACCGTGTCAGTGGTGTTTTTGAGCTTTCATGATGGTGTCAGTGGTGTTTTTGAGCTTTCATGACCGTGTCAGTTGTGTTTTTGAGCTTTCATGATGGTGTCAGTGGTGTTTTTGAGCTTTCATGAGTGTGTTGGTGGTGTTTTTGAGACAGTGTTGGTGGCGTTTTTGAGCTTTCATGAGTGTGTTGGTGGCGTTTTTGAGCTTTCATTATGGTGTCAGTGGTGTTTTTGAGCTTTCATGATGGTGTCAGTGGTGTTTTTGAGCTTTCATGATGGTGTCAGTGGTGTTTTTGAGCTTTCATGAGTGTGTTGGTGGTGTTTTTGAGCTTTCATGATGGTGTCAGTGGTGTTTTTGAGCTTTCATGATGGTGTCAGTGGTGTTTTTGAGCTTTCATGACTGTGTCAGTGGTGTTTTTGAGACCGTGTTGGTGGCGTTTTTGAGCTTTCATGAGTGTGTTGGTGGTGTTTTTGAGCTTTCATGATGGTGTCAGTGGTGTTTTTGAGCTTTCATGATGGTGTCAGTGGCGTTTTTTGTGCTTTTATGGTGTCAGTGGTGTTTTTGAGCTTTCATGACCGTGTTCGTGGTGTTTTTGAGCTTTCATGATGGTGTCAGTGGTGTTTTTGAGCTTTCATGACCGTGTTTGTGGTTTTTTGAGCTTTCATGACCGTGTTTTTGGCGTTTTTGAGCTTTCATGAGTGTGTTTGTGGTGTATTTGAGCTTCATGACCGTGTCCGTGGTGTTTTTGAGCTTTCATGATGGTGTCAGTGGTGTTTTTGAGCTTTCATGACCGTGTTCGTGGTGTTTTAGAGCTTTCATCACCGTGTCAGTGGTGTTTTTGAGCTTTCATGACCCAGTCCGTGGTGTTTTTGAGCTTTCATGACCGTGTCAGTGGTGTTTTTGAGCTTTCATGATGGTGTCAGTGGTGTTTTTGAGCTTTCATGACCGTGTCAGTGGTGTTTTTGAGCTTTCATGACCCAGTCCGTGGTGTTTTTGAGCTTTCATGACCGTGTCAGTGGTGTTTTTGAGCTTTCATGATGGTGTCAGTGGTGTTTTTGAGCTTTCATGACCGTGTCAGTGGTGTTTTTGAGCTTTCATGATGGTGTCAGTGGTGTTTTTCAGCTTTCATGATGGTGTGAGTGGTGTTTTTGTAACGTATTAGTGGATTTTACTGGTTTTAGTACTGATAGTACCAATTTACCCCCGTTTTTGGCATTTGTCAGCAATTTCATGTAATGTGTTTTGATTATGGTGTCAGTGGTGTACATCAGAATTTACTTTATAATTTGATATTGCTATAATACTGATAAATAGGATAAAATAACTAGCTTCCGACAGACGGCCATACGCATCGATTTACGCCACAAGATTTACTCTTGACGATGTGTGACGGAGGATGTAGGAGTAGCGTAAGCTTAGACGACTCTCGCGGTTCAAACTAAGGGCTGGGCAACAAACTGAAGCTCCTGCTAGGGCTGTGCAATTAATCGAATTTTGATTTCAATTTTAGCTCCCAACGATCTCCAAAATAGTACAATCGAGTAAAAACGATTATTTTGTCATGCTATTTTGTCTTGTGTTCTGAACGTAGACTGTAAAAAAAGATGGACGACGCCCCTTCGCTCTCTTCCATTGGTGAGAAGTGAAGCCGTCATTGTCCTGATATGGCGCTGACATCTTGGGCCTTGAATCTGCGCAGTTGCGATTTCAGGACCAGACATGCGCAATAGTGAGCAGGAAGTAAAGCCGCGAAATCAACGTCCCGCCCTCACTCTCGCTGAATCAAGCACAAGCACACGACTCTGCTGCAGAACAACCCATGATGTCGGTGTGAAATAATTAATTATAGAAATTTAGATATTCGATTTAAAGCTCCGATCTCCTCAGTCCTCCAAAGATCCCGAAAAAAAGTCCGTTGTTGATTCAGTGACTACTTTGCTCAGAGAACCTGTCAATCATGTACGTCACAGCGCCGTTTTTATAGCATCATATAACTAACTAAAAACAAACTTTTTTTAAAAACAAACATTTGAAATTACATCAACGTGATAAAAACTACAGTAAACGACAGAAACTATCTTTGGAAAAAAGATATGTGAAGTGTAATTTAACTGTTTAGTTGGTCTCACGTCCCGTTCGATAACATGGGGAGGCGGGGTTTATGAGCTATACTAGGACCGGCCACCGGGGGGCGAACGAGACGCGTTGGCTTCTAGGGGTGGGAATCTCTAGGCACCTCACGATTCGATTCGATTACGATTCAGAGGCCTGCGATTCGATTCAAAAGCGATTATCGATTATCTGAATCTTTTGTGTGTGTGTGTGTGAATATAAATACTTTGCTTTAAAAGTACAAAGTAATGACCCATAAAGAATTAACGTACAATATATTTTATTAACATTGCAAAGAACCAACAGGAAAATAAATGTGTGCCTGAACTAGCAGCATACTTGTAGTAAATTAATAATATAACAACAACAGGTGTTCTGACGATTCATGCTACCCATCGAGATGTGCTACTTACTGGTGCATGTGCAGACTCATTTTTCTTCTGCTTACCACGCCCATAAATCTATGCATCCTTGCTGTGGAGACTTGTAGGAAACTTTGACAGGTCAAAGATAATTTTTACTTTTCACACCGTTTTAAAAATAAAAACAGTACATTATACTGTACTCTTAACTTCGAATTTTATTATAATTTTATTTCATATAATAATATCATTTTTACCTGTTATATCAAATGTGATAATTGCTAGTTCATTTAAAATATCCAAATATGCTCCCCATACACTTACCCTGATTAAAATGAAATAACGATGTTATAATATTGTGAGATTTACACCATTATGGAAACAATAGAGAATGAATCAACATTATCTATGATCGATTTGCGTTTGGGTAGCATTTTTCGACAAGGCAGCAGAAATCGTCTGAACACCGGTACAGCCCAGAGCCATAGAGAGAAACGGCTCTGGTACAGCCGAGTGTTTTTCCTCCTCTGGGTGGAAACGTGTCATATGGCTTCTCATATTTGTCGTGTTGCCGAAATATTTTAGTTTTATTCTACAAAGCTTACAACTAGTGTGGCTCTTGTCCAGCTCCTTTCCCCCTTCAACTTCATAGAAGCCAAAATATTTCCACACGTCAGCTTTTAACGAGGAGGGTGTTTGGATTTCGCGCTCAGCCATCGCGTCTCTGTTATGTGCACACGCCACAGACAGACGGTCCGGGCACTGCACTTCCGCGCTTCAGAGTTCCGTCTTTTGCGTTCCGTCAATATTACGTCATTATAAATAGGCTACATATCTAAAAAAAAAAATTTTTTTTTTTTTGAAAATCGATTTTTGACATTTGTGAATCGATTCAGAATCGTCCACGTCCGCATCGCGATGCATATAAGAATCGATTTTTTCCCCCACCCCTATTGGCTTCACTTTTCAGGTCTTGTGCGGCATGCTTGGTTCTGAATGACTCGCGCACGCGCACATCCGTCCCTCCCGAAGCCATAAACTCTCTCAGCCTATACAGTCATAAACTGGAAGCACAATAAACTTCACAATAACAATTGGCTAATTTAATATAGACTGGAGTGAGACCATAGACGTATCTCGAGCTGTCGCGGTCTCTTTAAAATTTCATTCATTTCTGCTCGATCACTGTAGCGCCTCATTTCAAGCAAACAGCAGCGCGAGCGCGTGACCTGATCATCTGTTCCGCTTTACAGCACAAAACAAATCGAGAATGAACACAGGGAGCGACATTAAAATGTGTCTGTTTGTTCGGGAAAAGGGGATTTTTAAGTTTCAAGTGAAAGAGAGTTTTACTTGCCCGACCGATCGAAACGCGAGATGGTTTTGATCTTAAACAGTCAGTGTAAACGGAGATCGGTAATGGATAGTTTCTGGAAGCTGCGCTGCCTGTCTATTTGTGAGAGACATTAGTGGAGAAATCAAAACAAATGAGCCTAACAGCTCACACAAAAACTCACAGAAAAAAACATACTGAGGTAGAAATGTTGAGTTTTTATTTATTTATAATAGGCTATATGATATAGTTAAGTAACATAACACTACTAAGGGCTGTTCTATAATATCACGATTGCAAATGTTACACTGAATTTATAGTTTTATAAACAAGTAGCCTAGTGTATATGTAGTAACTTACATTTTAGGCGCAATATTGACAGGTTTTGTTCTATTTCACCGACGAAAATAGTTACAAAAGAAAAGCATCACTGAGCGCTGTGTTTTGTTACTGAATGATTCATTATTTTGAACGAATCGTTTTAATGAATGACTCAATGATTCATTTATTAAGACGGTCACTTGTCGCCACCTATTGATTTATTGTTTAAAGGCAAAGGCATCATTGATTTTATTTTTTATTTTATTATTTGTTTAAACATTAATCTCATAATATTTTCACAGTTGTAATTTTGCAGTGTAAATTAATTTAATGGATAACAGCCATTTTTATTAAAACTGAATTTGATCAAATGTAAGAATTTGACATAAAAAACATATTTAGTAAGGTTTAATAAATTGTCCTTTATATTGTTTGGTGTGGAAAAAAGGAAGGAAAAAGTACAAACTACTCCCTGATTGTCTAGACGGCAGCAGAAAATTGAAGGGTTAGTTAGAGAAAGGAGACAGCTGAGGAAGCAATGGAAAAGAGCGGAACAAAGTCAGAAGGAGGGACTCAAACTCTTACAAAGGGCCATAAAAGATAAGTTTGCAACATTACTCAGAGCTGAGCGCCTACGGAAACAATACAAAAAGGAGCGTGTGAGGGCTAATTTCTATAAAGATCCATTCAAATTCGTAAAGAAGTTATTCACCAGTGAGAAGAATGGCACTTTAAAAGCATCTAGGGTTGAGCTACAGAGATATTTGGAGGAAACGCATACAGATGCAAAAAGGCATGAGCCTATGTCAATTCCATCAGACATCCCACCTGTCAATCCACCAGAATACCAAATGGAGGTCTGTGCACCTAAGTGGAAAGAGATAGAGCAGGTTGTGAGAAAGGCAAGGGCTTCATCATCTCCAGGGCCTAATGGAGTTCCGTACAGAGTGTACAAGAGTGCTTCAGGAGTTCTACGAATTCTGTGGAAATTGATAAAAGTGGTTTGGGAAAAGCAGCTTGTACCTAGAGCATGGGGCCGAGCAGGTGCAGTCTTTATACCTAAAGAAAAAGATGCTACAAGCATCAGTCAGTTTCGCCCTATTTTACTATTAAACAGCGAAGGCAAGATTTTCTTCAGCATTATTGCTCAGAGATTGTCAACCTACCTATTAAAGAATGGCTTCATTGACACTTCAAAGTTCAAAAAGCGGGCATTCCAGGATTCTCAGGATGCTTAGGCCCCGTCCACACTACTGCGTTTTCGTTTAAAAACGGAGACCTTTTGCTACGTTTGCACCTCCCGTCCACACTAAAACGGGAAAAACGAAGACCCAAAACGGAGAAGTTTAGAAACGCTGCAGCTCCGTTTTTCGTTTTGAATCTCCGGAGGGCGTTTTAGTGTAGACGGGACAAAACGGAGGAGTTTAGAAACAATGACGTAGAAGGTCACGCTCGGCTCTATGATTGGGTGTCATCACCCATGACGTATCCTTCCCTGATTCGTCAGCCACCCATCACATGTCCCGTCACCAGAAGAAAACAAACAAAAACATCCTGGACTACGTAGCTGATGTTAGTGAGTGCAACATGGATAACGACTTACAAGCGTTACTGACTTTGATGTCTTTGTTAGCAGCTGTTGTGCAAGCAAATTCTGCATTTTACAATGCTATAACTGCCTACATGCGCCGGAGGCAAACTATTATTCGAGCGATCTATGACAATTCCCGTGTGCAGCGGCGGTCCATGAAAATAAATCTCTGGTCTGGGACATTTTCTAATCATTGCAGAGGTAGCTAACGTTACTTGCTTCCTCATCAAATCTGAGGAATAGTCCATCCGTTTCCTGTTTACACCGGCACGCGCATGCACAGTGTTGGAGAATGGTCACGTGATCCGAGTTTTCAGTCGTTTTAATGTGGACGGAGATCAATTCTAATACGCAGCTAAAACGCTGGTGTGGACGGAGATCGTTTTCGTTTTAATTCTCCGTTTTTAAACGAAAACGCAGTAGTGTGGACGGGGCCTTAGAACACATCAGTGTTATCTGGCAATGAATTCAATCAGCTAAAAAGGAGAGGAAGGAGCTCCACGTGACATTCCTGGATTTGGCTAATGCATATGGTTCAGTGCCACATGAGCTTCTTTGGGCATCATTTGATTTTTTCAGGGTACCGATGTCGATAACAAATTTAGTGAAAACCTATTTTGGAGATTTGCAATTTAGTTTCTCAACTCCAGAATTCCGCTCTACATGGCAATGCTTAGAGGTTGGAATAATGGCAGGATGCACCATTTCTCCACTGGCTTTTACCATGGCAATGGAAGTAATCATTAGGGCATCAAAATGGGTAGTAGGAGGAGAGGGCTTGGCTTCTGGGATGCGACTACCACCAATCAGAGCATACATGGATGACATGACAACCATGACTACAACGGTAGCCTGTACTAATCGGTTATTGGGGAAGTTAACAGATAATATTGAATGGGCACGAATGCAATTTAAGCCCTCTAAATCAAGGAGCATCTCAATAATTAAAGGCAAGGTAGTAGATAAAACATTCTTCATTAATGGTGAGGCAATACCAACAGTTTCTCAGAAGCCAGTGAAGAGTCTAGGGAGGTTGTATGATGGGGATCTAAAGGACACAGTTCGAGTGGGAGAAGGAGTGGAAGGGTTGAAGAGCATAAACAGCTGTGCCTTACCAGGCAAACTGAAACTCTGGTGCTTTCAGTTTGGTCTACTGCCAAGGTTGCTGTGGCCACTGACTGTGTACGAGGTTTCTTTGACAACAGTGGATAAGCTGGAAGCGTTAAAAAGTTCATACATCAGGAAATGGTTGTGAGTTCCACACTGCCTCAGCAGAGACGGACTTAATAGTAAAGGAGTATTGCAGCTGTCAGTCTCTGCTTTAACCGAAGTGTTTAAGTGTGCCAAGGTCAGACTGGAAATGACTTTAGCAGAGTCATGAGACAAATGTGTAAGGGAGGCAGCTCCTGTGGTAAAAACTGGTAGAAAGTGGTCAGCAAAGAAATCTGTAGTAGAGGCAAAGGCTGACCTTCAAATTGGGGATATCGTGGTACAGGTACAGCATGGAAGAGGGGGTTTTGGGCTGAGTTTAGCTCCTCCTAAATGGCACAAGGCAGGCCCAGCTCAAAGGAGGAAGCTGGTAGTCAACGAGGTGCGAAAGCAGGAGGAGAGAATGAGATGTATAAAGGCCATTTCCCAGGCACAGCAGGGAGTGTGGATGAGATGGGAGAGTGTGGAACAACGCAAAATGGGCTGGCAAGACCTTTGGTCAATGGAAGAGAGTAGGATCAGTTTCCTTAGTAGGTCAACATATGATGTTCTCCCATCACCGCAGAACCTAAACCTCTGGGTAGGGGAGGAACCCTCTTGTCCTTTGTGTTCATCACCTGCCACATTAAGGCACATTTTGACAGGATGTAAGGTGGCTCTTAGCCAGGGTCGGTTTACTTGGCGCCATGACCAAGTATTGCGATGTTTGGCTGTAGCATTGGAAGGCAAGCATAGTATGACCAATAAGTTGCCGCCTGTTCTATCAAAACATTACACGCAGAAGACAATATTCTTTCGCCCAGGCGAGCAACCACCAAGAAAAGGTGCTAACACCAATTCTCGCCCAGGACAACTGGAAGCTGCTAGGGACTGGAAGATGCTGGCTGATCTTGATCAAAGGCTTATTTTTCCACCTGAGATTGCCACCACTAACTTACAACCAGATATTGTTGTGTTGTCTGGATCAGCACGCATTGTTCAACTGATAGAGTTAACAGTGCCATGGGAGGATACGGTAGATGAGGCATATGAGAGGAAGAAACTGCGGTATGCTCATCTGGCCACTGAAGCAGAACAGCGAGGTTGGAGAGTCCAGGTTTATCCAGTGGAAGTGGGTTGTCGAGGTTTTGTGGCACACTCCACAACCCGGTTCCTAAGAGACGTCGGATTCAGTGGCCAAGATTTGCTTCGCACAGTAAAGAACTTATCTGAAGCAGCAGAAAGGAGCAGCAACTGGCTGTGGTTGAGACGGAAAGATTCTAGCTGGCTGTGTACAGGCCGCCATGCTACGGTTTCGTAGATTTCTTGAAAACTTGAAGAGTCTGTTGGTTTATTTGTATAGGTTGTATAGTATTTACAGTCATTACGTTCCTGTGTATATTGCGTGAATGACGGGTAGTTGGGCAGATATTGTGTTTTGCGGTAGGTGGTATGCCATACGGAACCGTTGCCACTTAAACTGCATATTAACGCACCAGTGGGGCCCGACAGCCTTAGTCAAACGGGTTGGCGCGTATGGTTGGGTTGCGGAGAGGTGTGGTAAGTTCTCAGCAGCAAGAGGGAAGTAGAGGTCAGTAAGCTGGGCTGAGTTGAGTGGGGGACGGAGGGGGGTGACTCTGGGACGCCAGAGTCACTGTCGAGCCCTCTTGAGGTGTCGTGGGCTAGTCGACGAAACACTGAGGACGGAAGGTGCCCACTTGAAGACCCTAGAGATGTTCCCTACTCCGCTCAATCCAGAGGGTTGTTATGGGGGGACCGCACTGTGGTTGCAGCTGTTGTGTGTGCTGACGCGCAATACACTGCAGCTATTAACACCAGACAGAAGGAGATTCACGTCACCAGAAGGAAAGAAGCGTAAATGGATGGAGAAGCATAGGTTACTGTAAAGCTACGTCTTAGTTAGTGATTATCTTGGCGAAAGCTGAGTACAAATCAGCATGAAGCTTTAACACCTACTCTCGTGTAATGGAAATCATAAAGGTAAATAACGCCCTGGTGACCCCCTACAACAAATTACTTTGTAAACATGTCACCTTTTTCACCACTTGTGAGTTTGCAGGTCTGTTTAATATTTCAAAAAGTGCAATAAATGTTCAAATTTAGATTTTTTTAAGAATTGTTGAAAGGTGTCTTTTAATAAATGCAACATGTTCCCAAAGTCATGTGAAATAATCGTGTTACATAATCCTGATTTCAATACTGACCAAAATAATTGTGATTATGATTTTTTTCCACAATCGAGCAGCCCTAGCTCCTTACACATTTCCCTTTAAAGTTCTCCTTTTAGACTTCTAATTCACACTTCCTTGTTCATCAGTGCGTCCAAAGTCAAAGGCTACTCTTCTGCTGTACATCGACACGTACGGCTATCTGCCGGAAGCTAGTTATTTTAGTTGATAAAGTTTTAAATATGGATATTTTTCTTATACAAACTCATCGCTTCACTTCAGAAGGCCTTTATATCGTCTACAATATCGTAATTGTTGATTTAACAAACCTACATTTTGGAGTGTGTCCCTCACTTCACAAAAACACACCAATTGAGTGCACGCATACATACGTGATGTAGTCTAGTAGATTAGACTAGCGCGTCTGCACATTTAGTGTACGCTTTTACTGCGTGATTTAGTCTATTATAATGCCCCGTATGTCTTTTATATTTGTCATTTAATATAGTTAACCGATATTACACGAAGAGCGCCATTTTCTCCACATATCAGCATGAATATAAATGAGACATTGATTTTATACAACGTACAGTTTAATATTAGGCGACTTACATTTTAGACTTAAGGTGCGTTCCATTTGACAGGGTCCCTACGCAGTGTTCATTGCTCCCTACTCCCTGAACACGGTACATCAGTTGAAGTGGACTTCACTGACAATAATCACTCACTTGGAATGCCCTGCAACGTCATCAAAGAAAGGCAACAACAGGGTCAAGCAGATTATGATATAACTGAATAAAATTTTGTAATTTACTTTCCTTTCTAATTTAAAATCATATAATAGGCCTAAAGATACATTAATCACCCCAACAGTTCATAAATACTCTAGTTTGTATAATAATAACAATATTTATGAATACTCAATGCATACGTAAACTATGAGCCGTTAGAAATTTAAATTTAAAATCTCTTCCAACGGCTCTGCTCTATGGTTAGTTCAGACTGGTGACGCGATGCACAATGACAGTTGGTTGATTTTCGCTCTCCACTTCCTGTGAAGTGATGTATCGATGTTCCCTTATTCCCTACGCCGTTTGCAGGGCCCTTCGAACTGAACATGTTCATTCCCTTCGGATTGGAATCTCACTTAAGATGGCGAAATACCCTGTGAAGTCCACTTCGCAGTCCACTTACGGTCGAATGGAACGCACCTATAAAATTGCCTTTTACGCTCCATTCCGCCAACGAAAATAGTTCCAAACAAAGTCCACAGCACCGGTTTGCATCTCTGAGCAACACACGCGGTGTATCTTTACTGAATGAATCAGCTTTTTGAACGAATCATGATCATGATTCACTCAATAAGACAGTAAAATGCTTCCTTCCTGAATGAATCAGTTGTTTGAAATAATCGGTTGAATCTCAATAACTCGCTCATTAACTGTGACTCGCTGCCACCTACTGGCGGGTTTAATTTCACATTTGAAGTATCTTCTCATTTTTAAATAATTTAAAATTACAGTATTTACCGTTTTATATTTTCAACATTTCAAATCATTATTTATGTATCTTTAACTGCTTTATACTAATAACTACAGATCAACCTTTATTCAAATTAATCAGATTACAATTAGATTATATGCTACAATACAATATATACAATTAGATTACAATTTCTGTACCTGAAAATCTCCTGTGTAAACCTACATGAAAAATCTGAAAAGCACAGTTTATTTCATTTATATGTTTGTTCTGTTGTATTTATTTGTGCTTTTGCTCATAATTTAATTATTTGCTCGTATTTTATTACTTGCTGTTTAACTGAGTTATTCTGGTAGCTTTTGTTGTCATAACCTTATTTATTATGGTTGCATTTATCAAAAATAACAAAAACCATACTAGGCTTATTTTCTTTTCTTTTACTTTATTATTTTTTGTTGTGGGGCCAGTGAAAATTTTGGCAGGGCAAGTAAAAATTTTAACCACTGGCTAAGTGGCTCGACCGGGCCCGTAGAAAAAAACCTTAGCGTTGAGCCCTGGCCAGGACATTTTTTAATATAACTCCAATTGTATTTGTCTGAAAGAATGACATATACACCTAGGATGGCTTGAGGGTGAGTCAATCATGGGCTAATTTTCATTTTTGGGTGAACTGATCCTTTTAAGCATTATTGCATCGCATATCACATTTTTCTTCAATATCGTGCAGATCGAGTATACATATTAGTCTATTAGTTTGCTAGTTCATATTGACAAGGTAAAAGCAAAGTAAAAATGTCTTGTTGCAGTAATGCATCTTGCCTAACATAGTCTTTGTTAGGAGTGTCAACCCCTGCTCCACACAATTTATAGTGAACAGTGGGAGAGCTGTCCTTTCTAGGAAATGAAACATTCAGGGGTTATTATGTTAATTATTGGTTTTAATGAATCAAACACTGACTTCTTGTTGCTAGGAGAGAGTGTGTGTGTGTGTGTGTGTGTGTGTGTGTGTGTGTGTGTGTGTGTGTGTGTGTGTGCGCGTGTGTGTGTGTGTGTGTGTGTGTGTGTGTGTGTGTGTGTGTGTGTGTGTGTGTGTGTGTGTGTGTGTGTGTGTGTGTGTGTGTGTGTGTGTGTGTGTGTGTGTGTGTTCGTTCGTTCTCTAATCCTGAATCTATCATGTGTAAAGAATATGAATCCACTTCACATTCTTCATTAACATATTTCTTTTTGTCATGTTTCAGTCAAACTGTGGACCTGTTAATGCAGGAATCGGGCTGTAGACTTGAGCATCCTGCTGCTACCAAGTTTCGGAATCATGTGATGGAGGGAGAGTGGGAAAAGGTGAGTCTTCACATGGCCTGTATAGAAATTGTAGTTATTTGAAATTGTGGAAGTCATCTAGAATTACTTTAAGAATGAAGACAATCATTAGAAACATGTTCTGTAATGGTACCACGGTACACAGATGGCATTAGATTTATTGCCATGTTACTGAGTGATTGACCCGTGTACCGTAGTATTTACATAGAACTAAAGAAGCTTAAAGAATAGATTAAAAAGATTTAAAGGGTTAGTTCACCCAAAAATGTAAATTCTGTCATTAATTACTCACCCTCTTGTCGATCCAAACCCGTAAGCTTTCATTCATCAAGTCTTTATGTATCATGCATTATAAAAGTATTTTATTGCAGTAATTATGCCTTGTAATTCACTTTTATAATGCATTGTATGGTCTCATAAATAATTGTAACCACAGTTATATTACATTATAATACGTACATTGTAACACCTTTAGAAAGTATAATGCATTAAAACGCATGACAAACAACCAATGTCAGATGTTACAAGGAATCTGCAAATATTATAATGCATTTTAACTTTGGTTATAGTTATGTATGTAGTGTTAATTTTGTCACCTATTTTTAATTTATTCTTAGTCTTAGTCTTGTGCCAAATGTCCTTGTTAGTTTTAGTCATATTTAGTCATTCACATATCTTTTTTTGTTAGTCAAGTTTTAGTCGACTAAAAGTCTCGTCATTTTAGTCTAGTTTTAGTCAAAAGAAAACTCAATATATCTTAGTCAAGTTTTAGTCAAAATATTTTAGTCTTTTTTTTTTAAATAACAAATTATTTCTGAGATTATTTCTGATAACCATTTCAGTCGAATAGTGTTTCACGCTTCTCAAATATTGGTTAAATGTCGTAATTACCTGAAAAAACTACGTAGTTGAATGATTTTTGTTGAATGCAACTTTGTTAAACGTGTCTGGTTTTCTGAAGTTGTTCTGAAAAGTATTTTATTTTGAACTAACACAATTCAAAAGCTGGGGCCCAACAGACTCCGATTGACAAGTTACAAAGGTTTTCAAAACTGTTTTTGGTTGCCTTGTGTCTCATTTTTCTGTTCAGAGCAGAAATAAAATAAGTATATACCCAGAAAAACTGAAAAGAATAGGCGTACTGGTAGCCTACTGTAGGCCTAAAATACAACCTATTTACATTCTAGGTTGGTCTTGAGAAATAACAAACAAATTAGATTTTACAAGGCTTAACAATTAATATTTCTGCTAGGTAAATGGTTGATTTACAGCGTAGATGTTTTTCCCCGATATTTTTTGTCCGCAGTGCTTCCCGTCAGTTATAATGACACATGATTTTGACCACTTATTAAGTTTTGTTTTGTAGAAAGCCTTTCTTTAAAGTGAATTTCGTTTTGTATAAATTGTATCTTCATTTTAATCAATGTTTCATCAACAAATTGCGTGGATTAATAAACAAGAAGCAAATATAGTACACAATATAATCCGGAAACGAAGGCGCGGGGCGCGTGAACTGGAGCGCGTCTCATAAATGAACCGAAACTCAGCGTATAAGGTACTTGCCTCACAGACCTGAGAAGAATCGAATATCTATAGAAAGCCTGAAATGTGTACTTTTAAACAAAACAATTCAAAACGAAAAAACGGGCTGCTCTCTGCTTATGTAGGCTAATCCGTGTGGAGTGTGCATTTCTCTCTATAGGCGCGTTCACTACTGCGAGGATGGCGAGTCAGCTACGTCAACTTTATCTTTGCAGCCAACACTGACATAAAACACTAGGTTATTAATAAACAAATCAAATGTTTAATGCATAATCATTACTTTTGCCGTTTTTTTGTGGCAAGCTTTATGCGTGCGTTGAGATGCGGAATAGGCAATATATAGCCTAACGAAAACGTTCATTATGGTTTATCATTCTCTCCCATATATTTAAGTAATTAAATCAATATAAGTATGTGATTAGACTAATGGCTTAAATTAACTAGGCTACTACTAGTTGACTAGAAAAAAAACCTTTAGTCGTGCACGGGCAGCCCTACTTATTTCACATATTATCTAACCAGCCGCGCGTCACTGTGGGCGTTCTGAGCGAGCGGCGCGTAATCTTCAGAAATGAGCTCTCGCTCTGGAGGAAATATTACCACTCCGCTCACATGCTCTGGTGGGAGACAATGTGTATCTTCTTCTGTTGTCTGAGAGTCGATTGACAGCTTTTAGATGCATTATTGGCAGGGCCACCCTCTGGTTACATGAACGTGTCACCGCATCAGAACCAAAAACATGGGGATTTTTTATAGACTACAATTACACAACCTATTCGATATTTTATAATAAAATCAACTAATGGAATATTCGAAAATCGTCCCTCATCCCTAGTAACCGCTGAATATTATATCTCATGATGAAAAGTAGAGACGATTGTAGACGAAAATGAAGAGAGATTTTATCTTAGTTTTTATTTTATGCAAAACATTTTAGTCTCGTCTTTTTTCGTCAACAATTAATTCATGTTAATTTAGTCTTAGTCAGCGTTCTTGGACATTGGTGCAGTCTCGTCATCGTCTCGTCTTAGTCATGGAAAAAAAGGTCGTTGACGAACATATTGAGTCTTGTCTCGTCTGACGAAATTAACACTATATTTATGAAAAGATATGATTCATTATAACAAACATTATGAATACCTTAATGCATTATACTGTACATACAGGCTTTAAAGTCCCCCTGTTGTCAATCATTTTAATCCCGTAAAACTCACATTTGTTCACCAAAATTACATATTAAAAAAAAAATGTGTGAAAAAATGTCTTCATGCCTTAAAATAGCTTGAATGTAACTCTACACTCTTGCTTCATTTAGTATGCGGAACCATTAATATGCTAACCAGCCCCGCCTCCACGCACTCACACCAGCTCAGAGATCCACTCGGTCAACTAGTAAACACTGCACAATGAGGGAAATACTGGTTTAATTCAGCCATAAAAGTTTAAACCAGAAACTGAATCAGAAGAAGTGGAAGAGTGAATTATACAGGCTCGTCTACAAGTCGCTTTATCAGGATGGTAATGCGTTTTATGTATTGCTCTCCATGTCGGATACAATAACTGTAATTAATATGATTAGCCTTTTCCTTGACTACGTTATCAAACAGCTAATAATGTGCTGCTAATGTTACACAAACAATGTTCCCATTCGACAGCTTCCTTCTAACAATCAGCATCCTTAGAAACGCGTTGAATAACTCAGAACATCAGTGGAGAAAAGCATATTTCATCATAACATCGTAATATACACATAATTCACCTGCTAAATGTGCCAGATTTTTCATATCAACAGAAAAATATACTGGTATAACCTGGCTTCTCTTGAGACTCTCCTACTTCGCAACAGTTAATGATATGCTAAAGCCCCGCCCCCTCGTGACCTGATTGGTTACAAGATAGTTTCAAACCGTGTTTTTGAGACTGTCTTTGGTTCACTGCAGTTTTAAGGAGAAAATACTCAGCAATGGTGTTGACTTATGAATTTGCACATGGTTTGTCTTAAAGCGTATTAAAAACACCACATAGACATATAAACAACATTAAAAGCTGGATTTTAAGTAAAGTGTTACAGAATAATTTAGTGGAATCAGAATCATTAAACAAACTGAATGATTCCCAACATCTCGTAAGATTACACCTTATGGGTTTTTCTAAACTTTGTCCTTTTGTGTATTTAATGCTCACATGGGTCCCAACAAACCACACGAGAAACAGATAAGGGTCGGTCAACTTGAGGAAACTCAGTTAATCTGTCTGTTTTTTATTATAACAGGCTGAGAGTGACCTCAACGAGCTGAAAGCACTGATGCATTCACCGAGCGCTGTGGTGGTAAGAGCCCGAAGCCCTCTCAACATCTCCACCATCAGTTTTATGAATCTTCTGATTGATTTCGTCCTGTTTTTTCAGCGGATGAAGTTCTTGCTCCTGCAACAGAAGTATCTGGAGTATCTGGAGGACGGGAAGGTTCTTGAAGCACTTCAGGTTCTCCGAGCCGAGCTCACGCCGCTGAAGTACAACACCGAACGAATCCACATCCTCAGCGGGTATCACACTTCAGGCCTATTCTGGGGGCATTAGAACAACGATGTCCTTTCCTCATTGTTTTTTTTAGGTTCCCCGTAATGAGAAAACAAATTTACTTTGAAAGAAATTCTGCCTGCATGCTGCCATCTTTGCTTTATTACGGAGACCGCAGATAGAGAATTTTTTTTGCAGAATATCAATTTCATGCTTTTAAAGAGGACCTGCTTTTTTACTTTAGTGTGTAATGTTGCTGTTTGAGCATGAAACGGCTCTGAGTTATTCTCTATATCAGTGTCAGTGTTTCTGAACTCCTGAAACGCCTCTATTGTAGTCTTGAGTTTCATCCGGGAACAAACACGTCACAATATTCCTCATGTAAATAATTCATACGCAGAATAAAGGGGCGGGGCCTGGTTGAGTTCGTTAGTAGTGTGTTAAACTGGCGGTTATGGAAAGCGGCGGGACATTTCCCAAACACACTCGAAGCGCTCGACCAATCACAACACACTGATCCAGACGACCAATGGGCACATTGTGCTTTTCAGAAGGAGGGGCTTCATAGAGACAGGAACTAAACAGGGGTGTGTTTCCCATGCAACGACGTAACTCACTGCTTTACTACCATAGTAAGACACATCGTTGAAGAATCAACTAGCTCGTCACGACTGTTTCCCAAAACCGTATTGTCGCAAATTGGTCATTTATCTAAGTTGGTTAATAATGTCACACAGGTGTTGGAATAATAATTTGATGAGTTTGATTTGAGATCAAATTAATGCCAGATTTTCTGCTATAAATTATGGACATGGCATCTGAGGAGTAATTCTCATTTTTATCTAATTTTGCTTTATTTCCACATTCAATCATAGTCTCGTTCTTGCGTACTAGAGATTTGTATATATTCAAATTATATTATACTAAATGTCAGCTTGCGTATTTTGCTTGAGATAATGATTTAAGTCCACATGTCATACAAACAAGAAATCATGGCTTTGCCCAAACACACAACTTTGCAATGCGATGACAAGACGCGACCATAGTTGGCTAACGATACTTTTGGGAAACACCCCGCAGAGCATTCCTGACAGACCGGGAAGAGAGGGGCTGAGTAATGTAAAATATGTGAAAATAATGTGTTTTTTGAGCAGTCAAGCATGAACCTGTTCTAGTAGAGCCCAAAAACTAAATCAAGACTTTGTAAAAGGGCACAATAGATCCCCTTTAAGAGCCCTTTAAAGAACTGGACAGTGGTAAAATTGCCAAAATGCAAATGCCCAAACTTAGACAGTAAGGGTGGAGACAGCAAAGCCAAGAAGGCTGCAGAACATCTCGTTCTTAGACCGTCTGTTCCAACCTGTTTACAACTTTTCTCAACCAATAAGCATTCATTGGGTTATCTTTAATAGTTTTTTAGGGGTGTGCGGCCATCTGGTCTTTCTCTTAATCATCAAGTGCAGGTGCAGGTTCATGGCAAGATCAGCTGAAGTGAGACATACAGTGTAAAACATGAAATCTGGGTTTCATTCGTATCGTTGTGCAGACTACCCTTCAAATATATTTAATCTCTAATAAAATTACTATAAATATTTGTAGTTTATGTTTTGCATTTTACATGTAAAGTAGGTGTTCACATAATTGAAAAGTCAACACATAATCAAATTAATTGGCTCTGCCTCTCTGAAATCAAGTCCCACACTACTGTTGGAAATATGTCATGATATAGAAGTAAAATCTGTTGCAAATGATGATGACCGGGGCCAGCGTGTGCCTATAGGGGAACTAGGCAGCAAGAAAGAGAGATTTCATTTTTTATCAATTTTTTGGACATTCATTTGGAATGATTGCACTTTATATCAACAAGTTTGATATAACTTTCCTTTATTCTACTTAGTGCCACTGCTGTATCAGCACTAGTCACTAGTGGGTGTGTGCTTATTTTTTTACATTGCAGGATGAAAAAAAAAATCAATGGAAGCTTGTTTCCGCCACAGAATAAAACATTTTGAAACAAATTTGCGACTTTTTATCTCACAATTGCGAATTTACATCTCGCAATTCTGATTGATATATAAACTCAGAATTGCGTGATATAAAGTGAGCATTGTGTGTTATAAAGTCAGAATTGCGAGATATAAACTCACAATTGCATGTTACAAAAGTCACAATTGTGACAGCCTGTTTTGTGTATTTCTGTTTTGAGAAATAATCTCGCAATTGTGATAAATAAACTCAAGTTTAAACTTAGAGTTTATTTCTCTCAAATGCAAATTTATTTCTCAATACATTTTGTTTAAATAAAATAAAAAAATGTAAGTTTATATCTCGCAATTCTTACTTTATAACACACAATTGTGACTTTATATCACGTAATTCTGACTTTATAACACACAATTGTGACTTTATACAACATAATTCTGACTTTATAACACACAATTGCGACTTTATATCGCGTAATTCTGACTTTATAACACTAAATTGTGACTTTATATCACGATGTAAACTCGCATTTGTGAGGAAAAAAAAGTCTGAATTGTGAGATGAACAAAGTTGCAATTACCTATTATTTTTTATTCTGTGGTGGAAACAAGCTTCCATAAAAAATCTGAAAACATGCTTGTGTACGCTTTTATTTTAGTGCAACTTTATCACATGCATCTTAAAGCTGGTTGAGTTCTTCAACAGAAACAGTAACCCCTACCCCTCACCCTGACAGACGTCTTCATCAGTGTGTAAAGACTCTTCTGTGTGCTGTAGGTACCTGATGTGCAGTAACTCTGATGACCTGCGTGCTAAAGCGGAGTGGGAGGGGAAAGGGACGGCCTCGCGATCCAAACTCCTCGACAAGCTTCAGAGTGAGTTACTCCAAACCCATATAAACAAACACCAGCTGGATCATTCCGGTTCTGCTACCTTTTAAATCCTGCCACTGAAAAGTGAATATGCTTGTGCTGTTATTTCAGGAAATATTGCTGTGAATGAGTTAATCAGCATTGAAATATGCATTGATGACGCTTATACAGTTGTGGCCAAAAGTGATGTCCAGAACATTGAAATCTTCACTCTTTATTCAAATATTAATAAAAAATGTTTAATATGTGATCACGCAATGAAATTGTGCCAACATCATTTTTGGCCAGGCTGTCATGCAATGAAATTATGAACACATGCAAAAACAAGAAAGAACCAATGAAATACTTTTAACTGATTATGTTGTTGTAAAATGTATGCTTTTTCCTGTGGGAAAAAAACAAAACAAAAAAAAAACAGGTCTCAAACCAACTAATTTCACAACATTACACAGTTCATAAAGTCCTCTGCTAAAACTTTTCTCACCCAAAATTGTCATTGATGGCATTCAGGGACTTTTGTTAGTTAAAGGAATATTATAAAAGATAGGACGTGATATTGGGCACAGAAAAACCTATAAACTGTTTACATACAAAATATTTCCATTAAAATATTTAAATTAATAACAACATTCAGATAAAATAAAAATATAGTAATAATAATCTTATTTTAATTAGAATTATATTTTTTTTTAAAAACGATGACAAAAATGTCAACATTGGTTTGAATTATTTGAAAATCTTTTATTTATTTATTTATTTATTTGAAAAATAAATATTTCACTTAATTTTGGTAAGAAAACTAAGATGATTTCTATCTTTTAGGAAATGTGAGTTTAATATATATATATATGTATATATATATGTATATGTATATATGCAGAACTAAACTATTTCCTGTGAATGTGCCAGACTTCTGATTCATTAACCGCTAAAGGGAAATAACTAAGAATAACAAAATCCAGAACACAGCAAAACTATTTGCACTACAAATCAGTGTGTAATAATGACAATACATTAAAATAATATTTTAATAAATAGCAGTTTGCAATATCGAGCAACGCGACAAGCTGTTTTGTACGGCTTAAAATAACTGGAAGCGAATGACACCGGAAGCCACATGCATTCATTTACAAATGGCCATGACACTCTTGTGTTACAAATAAGGTGGATAGAGCAGGTTGTTGGTGGACACAACGCACAGCAGAATGACTATATTCACAATACAGCTGGGACACCAGTGCCGTACTATAATGGTTTTACTACATATTAAAATAATAAGTTCATACATTTTCATTAAAATGTTATTTTATTTATTAATGAATTCATTAAATGGCTGCCTTCTGCTAGAAGATATAAGGCCAGATTTACTAACAGCTCCTGCGCAAACTCTCATATGGTGTTAAAAAAACTAAGGATTTACTAAAGACACGCTGTGAAAAATTTGCGCTGAATATTATATTATTGCATATGCATTTGTAAGAGTTTCAGACACAAGATTTATGGGATGAGAGAATTTAAATGAATCATGCTCATAAATCATAAATGAACTTAAATGAATCAGAAATCAAGGTGATTTACTAAGGTTTGTGCTAGTCACTTTACTGGTATTTGCGCCATTATGTAGTTTACACTCCCATCTGTGCTTTTATAGGATTGCGCTTTCAAGCTAATTTGCCCTGTTTAGTAAATCTGGCCAAAAGTCTCTGAAAAAATAAAAGAATTACCCAGCTATCTGAGAATTATTAATTGTTAGTCATATTAATTATAATTGGGTAACACTTTATTTTACAGTGCCGTTGTTAAATGTAGTTACTGTAGTAATACTATATATTATGCATAATTACATTCAACTAGCCCTAAACCAAACCCTAATCCTACAGTTAGTACGTGTAGTTAATTATTATTATTACTAATCTATTATTGCACTGTAACAAGGACACCTTAAAATAAAGTGTAACCTATTACTATTATTGGTGTAAACGTTATTGTTCACTTTTTCATTTATTCTGTTTACTTCTTCCTCTCTTCATTCCCTCTTTTGGTTTCTTTTTTTACAGTTTCATGTAATTGTTTTTTTTTTTTTTCAGCTAGGGTTCGGGTCAGTTCTATTTCAGTTCAGCCAATTCAGGAGATGAATTGAATTCGGGGCGGTAGCCTAAAGAACGTGAAGGACCTGCGTAGTCTCAAGTCCACTTTATGTCCTGTGTTGGCTGAATTCAGATGAAACTGAGTCTAACCCTCCACGACCTCTATGCTCCATCTCTGTCTCTCTCTCAGCGTACTTGCCCCCGTCCGTGATGCTGCCGCCCCGTCGTCTGCAGACTCTGTTGCGTCAGGCAGTGGAGCTGCAGAGAGATCGCTGTCTCTACCACAACACCAAGCTGGACAGTGGACTGGACAGTGTGTCTCTGCTCATAGACCACGTGTGCAGCAGGTACATGAGCAAACTTTCAGTTTCACAGATGCATTGTCTAGGGCTGACCCCTGATAGTCGACTCAGCGTCAGTCAACATGTCCAGCAAAATTTGATTAGTCTTTTAGTCGCAGAAGAAAAAAAACTCACTTGCGGTAATTACATCCAATTACTGTATTTAAATCAAAATCTGAAAGTTTAAAGCGACAGACAACAAAACTGCAGTTCACACTTATAATAAACAGAACATTATTGTGCATTGGTGTGGATGCCTGTGTATTTATCATTATAGTTATCTTTCTGAATATCGTTCTTGGTGTGAACAGGCCTTTAAACAGATTAAATAATTGGATATGTCACCAGAGAGAAGTGTGTCGTTTCGCTAAATCAAGTTATGATTGATTAAATATTACAAGGTAAAAAATAATAATATATGTACAGATCTATAACATGCATTTAGATTCAATTCAATTCACATTTATTTGTATAGCGCTTTTCACTATACACATAATTTCAAAGAAGCTTTACAGAAAATGCATGAAGTGCACATTACAATTTAGAGTGATCCGTTATCAGAGGTAACTGTCTAAGTTATGTATTTCAGAAATGTACATATACAAAATCACAGTTAGCGAAAAAGGTATTAATTTAAACAGTGTAATAATTTAATGCAGATACAATGAGCTCATTGAAGTAATGAATACTTGTT
This sequence comes from Siphateles boraxobius, assembly GCF_051911475.1. NCBI lineage: Eukaryota > Metazoa > Chordata > Actinopteri > Cypriniformes > Leuciscidae > Siphateles > Siphateles boraxobius. The sequence goes on along the minus strand of NW_027508722.1, from coordinate 2,525,039 downwards.
TGTTAACAACATTTAGCATTGGTGCATATTAGTCTGTTAGTCGCAGAAAATAAACTCAACAGGAACTGATGTCACTCAGTCCACGAGGGAGAGATCGTTAATGGCGGGTGCTTGCGGTAATTACAGTACGTCAGGAAAAAAATCCAAACGTTCACCTCATATATGACTTATCATTTGAAACATGCGAGTAGTAGTTGAAATCGCTGAAATAACTGTTTAGAAACTGTTTTCCTGCTCATTGACAGCAAATCAGAATCCATCTGACTTGAAGATTTAAAGCGACAAACAACAAAACTGCAGTTCACACTTATAATAAACAGAACATTATTGTGCATTGGTCTGGATGCCTGTGTATTTATCATTATAGTTATCTTTATAGATATCGTTCTTGGTGTGAACGGGCCTTTAAACAGATTAGATAATTGGATAAGTGGATAAGCATATGTCAGCAGGGAGAAGTCTGTCGTTTCTCTAGAAGATCAAGTAATGATTGATTAAACATTACAAGGTAAAAAAAATAAAACATGTACAGATCTATAACATGCATTTAAGTAAAAGATAGAGTGAATTATAATTCCATGCCCAACTCATTTAACTTAAAAGTATAATTTGCATTTACACAATAATCATATTCAGATTTTTTTTAAAACATTATAAAGGGACTATGTACAATTTTTAAAATAAATGTTTCCATTTCATGCATTGTACCGGATTTAGTCAGACTAATTTTCATCCGTAGTCCCCAGAATACATTTTCTATGCAAATGTATTCACATACAGAATAACCCCAGGCTAATTCTTTCCAAATTAGAATGTAATATTTTAGATTTTTTTCATATTGCGATATATGTACATTTTCATATTGTGTTGTGTTCATTTCTTTCAAACCACACCAGAGTTCCTTTGGAAGTCAAGTCACCCTAATTTATGTAACGCTTTTTACAATACAGATTGTTTCAAAGCAACTTTACAGAGATAACAGCAAATTAATATTGTTATAATATTGTTAAATATAAAATAAAATGTCCCCAACTAAGCAAGCCAAAAGCCAATAGCGAAGAAAAGTGAAAAAGGCGACAGTGGAAAGGAACCAAAACTCCATCAGTGACAGAATGGACAAAAATACCTTGGGAGAACCCAGGCTCAGTTCTCCTCTGGCCAATGAACTAACAGTGTATGATTATGATTCAGGCAGCATTACAGGTCAGAAGTCCGATTGGATCGGAACATTAATTATGCAGTTCATCTGGTTGAAGTCCGGAGTCATCACGTGCGTATGGAGTCGAGTTTTTTTGAGTATCAGTGCTGATGGCTGTCGTGTCGATGAGGCCTTCACAGGGGAGAGACTAGTTGACACAATCTCTGCTGAAACTTCAGGGATGCGTTGTGGTCGTGTCTTGGCGCAAGTCCACCATCTGATCTGGATACGGCCCGGGTCCGGCTGATTACAATTAACCTCGGAATAAACAGGAAGAAAAAATTAGCGTAGATGCGATTCTTTTTATGATGTAGCGAGTACATCAGGTGTTATAGGAAGTGTTCCCGGTTCCTGCTGACCTAATTTATGCTGCCTAATAATCATTTAAATGATTTGAATAATAGGAATGTATAGTGTTCTATGTGTATGCCTGGTTGAAGAGATGTGTTTTTAATCTAGATTTAAACTGACAGACTGTGTCTGCTTCCCGGACAATGTTAGGAAGATTGTTCCAAAGTTTTGGTGCTAAATAGGAAAAGGATCTACCGCCAGCAGCCGATTTTGATATTCTAGGTATTATCAACTGGAAGAATTTTGAGATCGCAATAGACGTGATGGACTATAATACGTTAAGAGCTTGCTCAAGTACTTGGGAGCTAAACCATTTATTGCTTTGTAAGTAATCAGCAATATTTTAAAATTTATACAATGTTTAATAGGGAGCTAATGCAGTGTTGACAGAACCGGGCTAATATGGTCATTCTTCCTGGTTCTAGTAAGAACTCGAGCTGCTGTGTTTTGGACCAGCTGTAGTTTGTTTATTAAGCGTGCAGGGCAACCACTCAGTAGAGCATTACAATAATTTAGCCTTGATGTCAGGAACGCATGAACTAATTGTTCTGCATTTTTCATTAAGAACATATGACGCAATTTAGATATATTTTTAAGATGGAAAAATGCGGTTTTACAGATACTAGACACGTGACTTTCAAATGAAAGATTGGTATCAAAGAGCACACCCAGGATCCTAACTGACGACGAAGACTTAACAGAGCAGCCATCAAGTGTTAGACAGTATTCTAGGTTATTACATGTGGAAGTTTTTTTTGTCCAATAATTATAATATCTGTTTTTTCAGAATTAAGTAGTAGGAAATTACTAGTCATCCAGTTTTTTATATCAGCTATGCATTCCGTTAATTTGGTGAATTGGTAAGTTTCGTCAGTGCGTGAAGAAATATAGAGCTGAGTATCATCAGCATAACAGTGAAAACTAATGCCATGCTTCCTAATGATATCTCCCAAGGGTAGCATGTACAGAGTGAACAGCAACGGTCCTAGTACTGAGCCTTGTGGTACGCCATACTGAACTTTCGATCGATAAAACATCTCTTCATTTACTGCTACAAACTGATAACGGTTAGCCTGGCAAGCCAGACCTACATCAAGATGTTAGGTCTGGGAACTCACAATTGGCATACCTCAATCCGAGGGGCGGGATAAACGGTTGTCTTTCAAATTCCAAACCAACCAGAGCAACGACCGGCTGTGGCTGAGTGAGTCCAGTCCCATGCGTTTTTCCACCAGCGGAGCTAGTTAATATATAAAACTTTTGCCGTATCCGGTCGTCAAAACTCCGAACACATCTTCCTTTTTTAAGAATGACTTAAGTGACGTTCTCTTAACTCCAAGTCATCCAGAGTCGCGGCCAAAGCTGATTCGAAAGACTGCTGTTCGCCAGCAGCATCTTCTTTGTTTTCAAGTAGCAGAGGGAAATCACCTATGGAAATCACGCACAACCGTCACCACTCTGCCGTCATTATGTTTAGCCCGCCCACCAACTCTATACACGATGTGATTGGCCTGACCAGAGTTTGGTTTTTCCAGCTCGAACGCCAACAGAGAGTTGCTAGACCACACTCTGCTGCAAAATAATTTTTGCTGCTGCTAGGGTGCGTCTAGATTTCTAGGCTAGATAATGGACAGATAAGTATGATTTTAAACCATGCTAATGCAATTCCACTAATGCCAACATAATTTTCGAGTCTATTTAAAAGAATGTTGTGGTCAATAGTATCAAATGCAGCTCTAAGACTGAGTATCACTAATAGAGAGATACAACCACGATCAGATGATAAAAGCAAATCATTTGTGACTCTAATAAGAGCAGTCTCAGTACTATGATACAGTCTAAATCCTGACTGGAAATCCTCGCAGGTACCATTTACCAGGTACCATTTCTAGTATCTTTTACAGAAAAGGTAGATTTGAGATCAGCCTGTAATTAACTAATTATTTAGGATCAAGTTGCGGTTTAATCATAGCCAACCTGAAAAGTGTTTGGTACGTATCCTACTGAGAAAGATGAATTAATGATATTAAGAAGAGGATCTATGACCTCTTGAAGCATCTCTTTCAATAACTTAGTCGGTATAGAGTCTAACATACTGTACATGTTGTCGATTTAGACGATTTAACGAGTTTGGAAAATTCACCCTCTTCTATAGCAATGAATGAATAAAACTTTTCCTCAAGGAGACTACAATGCACTGCATGATGCGATATTGTAGTAGACGGTTGCATAGTTATAATTTTCTCCCTGATATTATCAATCTTGTAAGTCAAGATGTTCATAAAGAAAAAAAGAAAAGAAAAAGAGAAAAGAAAAAAATCTCTGTACGCAATCGTGCTCTCTTTCCATGAAATGCGAAAAATCTCTAGTTTTGTTTTCTTCTAGTTGCACTCCATTTTTCTGGTTATTGTATGTAATCATGTCATTAACAATAAGTGCTTTTGAAGTAAGGGGTTGAATATTCAACAACCCGAGCTTTAGCATTTGTTCATCTGTATTATATCTTTTTTTTTATTTGTTGAACATCAATTAAATTTTTACCCTTAAATGGGTTTAGGAGGTTTTTTTTTTGTATTTCCTAGTTCGGGGAACAGACACAGTCTCTGTATGATGATATCTAGGTGATAGAGTGTCTATGTGATGGGATTTATCTGACCTCAGTGACGTGAGACAGCTGGCAGACGGTCGGTTTAGCCAGTCTGTCTGCTTCATTACCTGAGCCCCAGATTGTCATGTATGAGCTCTAAGAAGTGGATTGAGACCCAACTTATCAGCGTCTCGGTCTACTTGTTCGATGTGCACCAGGGTTTAGATGACAGCGTTTACACTTATTTAAATGAACCACATTAACAGAGCAATCGCACCAAACATGACAACTGTGAGCACACCCTAAAACTCATTAAACCTCAGATTAGGTTATCTCAATCCCCCCTGAGGCTTGGGTCTCTTTAAATATACTTTACACTATATAGAAGTATATATAAATATACTTTATGCAACCTGGAGACCTTCTTATTCCAGATAAAATCCAGTATATTCAAAAATGGTGACACTTTATTTTGATGGTCCACTTTAGACATTCTACTGACTAAAAGTAACTTTGCAACTACACGTCAACTAGCAGTCATTAGAGTATTAGTAGACTGTCTGCTTAATATCTGCTGACATATAGTTGCAGTTTTGTCTGAAGTGGACTATCAAAATAAAGTGTAAGTGAAAAAAAAATCTAGGGTTTGTCAGTATAGCCTAATGTAGGCTCTTTAATGAATGCAAAAGTTAAAAATTAGACAGGCTTATTGTCTCTCCAGATAGCCATCTCTAAAACGCATTGACTGTAATCTCCAGGAAACAGTTCCCCTGCTACACCCAGCAGATCCTGACCGAGCACTGCAATGAAGTCTGGTTCTGCAAGTTCTCCAACGACGGCACCAAACTGGCCTCGGGATCCAAAGACACAACAGTCATTATATGGCAGGTTGACCCTGTGAGTGACCTTCCCCCTCCCCTTCACCATTAAAGTAACGCTCCTGATCCAAGAGTGTGATGGTTTGAGATGTTTTGACAGGACACTCACCTGCTCAAGCAGCTGAAGACATTGGAGGGTCATGCCTATGGGGTTTCCTATCTGGCCTGGAGCCCGGATGACACGTATCTGATAGCCTGTGGCCCGGACGACTGCTCTGAGCTCTGGCTCTGGAACATACAGGTGAGGGTCCCGACCCACAGTCAGCTCTCAGATTCTCTCCAGCAGCTCGTCTCGCCTTTAAATCCTCACTGTGTTCACCCAGACAGGGGAACTGAGAACCAAAATGAGCCAGTCTCACGAGGACAGCCTGACCAGCGTGGCCTGGAATCCAGACGGCAAGCGTTTTGTTACCGGAGGTCAGAGAGGCCAGTTCTACCAGTGTGTAAGTGTTGCTGTACAGTCTCTGTGCTCTCAGCTATAACTGTACTCAATTATATTGAGTGAGAGTATTATAGGCGTGACAACACTTTTTTACTTTTTTAATTCCAGTTCCAAGGGGTTAAAACGCTTCTTAATATTGCGATGATAAGCAAATGCAATGAATTTTCATTATTAAAATCAGCTTACATTAAATTCGATAAAACCAATACATCCATGATGCATACTTGGCTTTTTTTTTTTTTTTTGCAATAAAGTAATGATAATTTTGGCTGTGTATGTGCTTTATTGTCTTGAAAATGTCAAAATGTATTTTATAAATTATCATTTTTAAAAAGTATATAAAATATACACTACTGTTTAAAAGTTTGAGGTCGGTAGGATTTTTTTTTTAATTATTTATCCTTATTTAATTAAAATTACAGGAAAAAGCTGTTTTTTATTGTAGTGTATTTTTTTTTAATGTAATTTATTCCTGTGATTACTCCAGTCTTCAGTGTCAAATGATCTTTCAGAAATCATTCTAATATTATGATTTCTAATTATTATCAATGTTGAAAACAGTCGTGCTGCTTCATATTTTTGTGGAAACCGACTTATTGGAGGATCAGGATTCTTCAGCATTTATTTGAAATAGATTTTTTTGGGAACTTGTCTTTACGGTCACTTTTGAACAATATAATGCCTCCTTGCTGAATTAAAGTATTGATTTATTATTTTTATTATCTTACTGACCCCAAACTTTTTAATGGTAGTCTTTTTCTTTTTTTTTTCTTAATTTTTGAAATGTTTTATATGAAATATGACCCAGACAAGTTCTTGACGTGGAGATTCACCCATTAAGAAACATTTTAAATAGTTGCTGTTGCCAGAAATCAGGATTATTGTTTCTAGTGACGATTTACCACACACGTTCATAAGTGATGATGGTTAATGAGGAACATGTTCTGACAGGATCTGGACGGGAACTTGCTGGACTCCTGGGAGGGTGTTCGTGTGCAGTGTCTGTGGTGTTTGAATGACGGGCGAACAGTGCTGGCCTCTGATACACACCAGCGCATCCGTGGATACAACTTCGAAGATCTGACTGACAGGAACATGTATGTTGACTGCGCTTGTGACAAGGGCTGGGTATCGATTCAGTTTCGATTCACAAGCTCTCGAGTCGATTCTCCATTCGATTTTCGATTTCGATTCGACTCAATGAATATAGATTTAGTTTAAATCCTATATTTATAAAAAAGAACAATATGTTTACAAGTAGTTAATTAATAAAAATAAATTAAGAACTCTTAAACTCTTTTTATTTTAGGTATATTTGGGTACATTAAAACGGAACCCAACTCTATATTTCAAATGAAAAATATATTCTGAAAATTGGACGAGTCAGATCGAACAGGATCAGGTTATTTTATGTTTAAGATAAAATAAAAGTAAAATCTCACAGCATAATTGCTGTAACGTGCAAGCCTATGAACAGTGGAGGAAAACTAATACTGGCTTTTGGGTGATGGATAAATAAATATGGAAAAAATCGATTCGTGGCCTTTGAGAATCAATTTTGAATCGACCACATTTAAAAAAAAAAACGATTAATCGATCAAATCAAAAATTTTGCCCAGCTCTTGTGACTTTAGATCCTGTTATGGTTTTTCTGATAGTGTTTGTATGAGTTATGTGGATGTGCTGGTGTGTGTTTGCTTGTCGTCTCTTATAGAGTTCAAGAAGACCACCCTGTAATGTCCTTCACCGTGTCAAAGAATGGAAGATTAGCTCTGTTAAATGTCGCAACTCAGGTGAGTAGGCGAAGCAGGCTGCTTTTATCTGCTTAGATTTCATCTCAAGTGTTTCATAATGTGAAGTATTTACTGATGCCAGACTTGTTGTTTTGCTGTGAACAATCTGATCTGATCTTGGTGGGATTCCATAACTTCGAACAGTGCATTCACGCCATGACGTAACTGAAAAAAAAAAAAAAAAGTGCTGACGTCCTTGTAAAGCTCGTAATTACGACTTGTAAACTCGGACTTGTACTTAGAAACACTCAAAATGGCGGCATCTTCAGCGGTAAAATGTCTGAAAATAAAATTTAATCTGAAAATAAACTATAATTAGGGATGTGATTTATTTTATTTTTTCCTATATTTTCTGACTTGAAAATAATGACCCGTATTAATTCGTAAGTCCAAGAAAAAAAATGTTGTGTGTTGGTATCATAAAATACGTGCTGCGCATCTGCAGGACAGTATTAGCATGTTAGCCAGGGTTCAAGGCGGGAAAGTGAGAAAAAATTTCGCCGAAGCGATGTTACTCGCCTGTTACCCGGTAACTTTTTAATGTATTTTGACAATGCAGGGTTGTGAGAATGTGATCTAGCTTAGTCCGATCATCAGATCACAACAGTTTGATGTAATTATATAAATATATAGTCTGACATGCAGCATGTATCAGAGTAAAGCACAGCACTTTTCAGATACACAGTAAATGCTACTCTGTGTTTTTGAGTCGCTTACAAATTGCATTTGGGAGCGCAACATGCATCAAACATCTTTGCAAAATTCATAATGAGAATCATTTATAAATCTGTGTCAACAAAGATCAGGTCTCCCTGCAGTTTTCTGCCAAAATAAAAGCTCAATGGTTTATTGTTTAAAAACAAAGAAATTAAGGCAACCATAAATGTTAGTATTGTAATTTTACTGTTCTTAATAAAATAATTTACTGTCAAATAAAATAAAAATGATAATAACACTATTATTGTTATTAAGAATAATAAAAACAACAAATCTCTTAATACTTTTATTATAACGTATATTGTATTATAACATAATAAATTATTACTATGATGTTTATTTAATCCTCTATTTTTTTATTTATTTACAGTAGTTAACAAATTAGTCACAAACTCATAAGCACAGTCTGTAAAGGTCACACTTTGGTCTTGTATGCAAACTTACAGTATTCTATTTACACATTTTTACAAATCATATATTCATAATTTGTTCATGTTTTTGCCGTACCCAATCTAAAATTGAAACTTTTCATTATTTGTAAATGTTTACTACCCATTTAGTACCTTTATGGCTATTGGACTTTTAGCTGTAACAACATTTGTGTTGGTAAAGTTGTGCTAAACACTTGCTAAAGACATGACAACACATGATTGTAATTTGAGTGCAAAATAAGTTTTTATTGCCTCACACTTATACACTTATATACTTAAACGGGAAGTTCCTTGAATCATACATCAACAGGAGAAAACAAATGTATTTTTCAAGAATATTCAAAGTTCATTTATCTAAACAATGTAAAAACAAACCGTATGAACCATGTTCCCTTATAGTAATCAAACTGACCCGAACCTGACCCGTATCACACCTCAATAGCAGTAACAGGGTTTTGGAATAGACAGAGCATGAACACAATTATTATATAATTATGATTATTATTTTGATGTAATTACATAGTGAAAGACACCTAATATTAAGTGGGACCAGTCATAATTCAATTTTCTGTTGAGCATCCAGTTCACTCTCAGCTACCAAATGCCTTTTTGCATTTGTACGTTTGTAAATGTCATTAAACTTTAGTTCATATATTACCTAATGCACTTTTCTTTTTACATTTATATATTTTCAAGAAGTGCATGATCCTATGAATTGAAAGTTTAATAATATTTGTAATAATTTTAATTTACATTAACTAATGATCCGTTAATCATTATATAACGTTTGTTGAGGATTTATTAATGAAAGTTATTATAAAGTGTTGCCATATATGGTAATGAAGTGAGCACAAACTTATACAACTAATGTCCTACTAACTTATTAATAACTTGCATAATGGATTTTGTTTATTATATACTAAAAATAAATCATTGTGGCATAATCGTGTTGCCATTAAATGCTTAATTCTGAGTCTGAGGATGTGAACAGCTCAGAGTAGGATGTCCGGTTGTCATTTCATAATTACGGTAATTACCGTAAACATGGTGAAAACGCACCAAAAATAGAGAAGTCTAAGGAGGATTTAATTGACCAAATTATCTAAAAATGGCCCTCATAAACTTATTTTGGAGGTAAACGAGAAAAAGAATAGATGTCTGCACTTAAAGTCGGCATGAAGCGGAAGTTGCGATTGTCTTTTCATCACTATTGTGACGTATATCCGAGTGAAACGGCTTCTGGAATGAGGAAAAATATGGGGCGGGGCTTGATTTTGTCCGTGGCGATTTGATTGGATTGTAGGAAGTTAGGTGTTGCTAACTAAATGGGACCTTATTGTAAATATTACTCATGTCTTGGGCTGCACTTGCGAACTTCCCTAAGCACTTCCCCTCGGGGGAATCCCTGCCGCCATTTTGAAGTGCGTTCCACTTCGTGAAGTGGACGTGGGAAGTTTATATGGACACACCCTCGTTTCCTCGATTTTGACCGAGGGAGCGAGTCTACTTCATATGTACACTTCAGGCAGATCCATATACCACAATGCAACACGATTGTGACGTCACCACAGACCTCGTCTAATCACCACCACCACAAACAACTCTATGATATATTAATTAGAATTTTTTTATATAAAACAACCCAAACACACCTATATACATTTGGATGCTGCATTAAACAAATTCTTAAAGGGAAACAAATTGTAAATAATAAATCAACTCCATAGCTGATTCCAAGTGATCAAGGGCTTAGGACGTTCCAGTTCAGCCCATTGCAGTTTCCGCCAGTAGTGGACACTCGTAAAACGTAAGCAATGACGCAGATCCGAGTGAACGAGACGGAGGGAAGTTAGCGAGTGAAGGGCATGACAATTTTGGACTGGAACGCAGCCTTATTGTGAGATTCTGGTCATACTAGTACCGATAAACCCTAGGAGGAATCTTTGACTTATACTCATGTAAATAAAAATAATGCCTCACCCAGCAGTTCCTCTCTTGACGTGTTTAGGGAGTTCATCTGTGGGACCTGCAGGACCGGGTATTAGTCAGGAAGTACCAAGGTGTGACCCAGGGCTTCTACACCATCCACTCCTGTTTTGGCGGCTACAACGAAGACTTTATTGCGAGTGGCAGTGAAGGTAAGAGTGCGTAGATCTCAGAATAACAGACTGAATGAATTCCGGCTGAGAGCTGATAGGGTTTTGTGAACCGCCTGTTGTGTCTAGACCACAAAGTTTACATCTGGCACAAGCGCAGCGAGCTGCCCATCGCCGAGCTGACGGGTCACACGCGCACCGTGAACTGCGTGAGCTGGAACCCGGTTCTGCCGGGCCTGATGGCCAGCGCCTCGGATGACGGCACCATACGGGTCTGGGGTCCCGCCCCCTTTCTGGACTCCCAGGAGCCCGAGGGCCTAACTGGTATGAACCTCCTCGACTGACTGGATTATGCTCCTAGTTTGATGTAAGTGGGTAGTTGACATAGAACATTTTAGAAATTTGACTTGATAAACTAAATCTAAACATATTTAGCTATACAGGAATTTTTTTATATTTTTATTTTTTATATTGTATTGCATGCAGATTTTATGAGCTTGTGTGAAATACGAGATTAAATGGAATATTTGTACTACTTTAAACATCTAAAAAATGTGTCTGAAAAGCTAAACTGAAAATAAATTGTGATCAGTTATATGATGTTAAATATGCACTTTCGCTTATACATTCAAATAAATGTTGCATGTTCATTCAATGTTTTTAACATTTTAACATGTCAACTACCCATTTGCTGTGTGACGCTTTAAAAACTCAATTTATATGTTTTCATAAATATTCAGAAACTAAAACCAGACGATTAAAACCAATGTGGAGTTTCTGCGCCAAAATTCTGAGCTTGTTACGGCTGATACGGGTATTTTGTGTCTTAACGCTCTCAAACCGGAGCAGCTACCTTAATAATTAATTAATTAATTTAAAAAAGCTCTTGACACAAAGTAAGCATCTAATCTGGACTTTATAATGCATATAGAGGATCTGACTCTTAACTATTGCTTTTTAATATGCTTCGGGAATTTAAATGTTTAGTTCAAATTCAGAATTAAAGTGCCCCATTATGCTATTTTAAACGTTCAAATTTTTATTTTGGAGTGTCCTACAACAGGTTTACATGCATCCAAAGTAAAAAAATTTTTTTAATTTTCTTATTTTATACATTGCAGCATCACCTCTTTTCTCAGTGTCTGAAACGCTTCCATAAAGAATTCAGTCTCTCTCCTTTCCGAGAGCCTCCTCTGCTCTGATTGGTCAGATTACGCAGTCTGTTATGATTGGCCTCCTCTGCTCTGATTGGTCAGATGACGCAGTCTGTTATGATTGGTCAGATGACGCAGTCTGTTGTGATTGGGCTACTCTGCTCTGATTGGTCAGATGGCGCAGTCTGTTATGATTGGCCTCCTCTGCTCTGATTGGTCAGATGACGCAGTCTGTTATGATTGGTCTACTCTGCTCTGATTGGTCAGATGACGCAGTCTGTTGTGATTGGGGTACTCTGCTCTGATTGGTCAGATGGCGCAGTCTGTTATGATTAGCCTCCTCTGCTCTGATTGGTCAGATGACGCAGTCTGTTGTGATTGGGCTACTCTGCTCTGATTGGTCAGATGTCCCAGTCTGTTATGATTGGTTTACTCTGCTCTGATTGGTCAGATGACCCAGTCTGTTGTGATTGGGCTACTCTGCTCTGATTGGTCAGATGGCCCTGTCTGTTGTGATTGGGCTACTCTGCTCTGATTGGTCAGAAGGCCCTCTCTGTTGTGATTGGGCTACTCTGCTCTGATTGGTCAGATGGCCCTGTCTGTTGTGATTGGGCTACTCTGCTCTGATTGGTCAGATGGCCCTGTCTGTTGTGATTGGGCTACTCTGCTCTGATTGGTCAGATGGCCCTGTCTGTTGTGATTGGGCTACTCTGCTCTGATTGGTCAGATGGCCCTGTCTGTTGTGATTGGGCTACTCTGCTCTGATTGGTCAGATGGCCCTGTCTGTTGTGATTGGGCTACTCTAATCTGATTGGTCAGATGGCCCTGTCTGTTGTGATTGGGCTACTCTGCTCTGATTGGTCAGATGGCGCAGTCTGTTATGATTGGCCTCCTCTGCTCTGATTGGTCAGATGACGCAGTCTGTTGTGATTGGGCTACTCTGCTCTGATTGGTCAGATGTCCCAGTCTGTTATGATTGGTTTACTCTGCTCTGATTGGTCAGATGACCCAGTCTGTTGTGATTGGGCTACACTGCTCTGATTGGTCAGATGGCCCTGTCTGTTGTGATTGGGCTACTCTGCTCTGATTGGTCAGAAGGCCCTCTCTGTTGTGATTGGGCTACTCTGCTCTGATTGGTCAGATGGCCCTGTCTGTTGTGATTGGGCTACTCTGCTCTGATTGGTCAGATGGCCCTGTCTGTTGTGATTGGGCTACTCTGCTCTGATTGGTCAGATGGCCCTGTCTGTTGTGATTGGGCTACTCTGCTCTGATTGGTCAGATGGCCCTGTCTGTTGTGATTGGGCTACTCTAATCTGATTGGTCAGATGGCCCTGTCTGTTGTGATTGGTCGACTGCTTACAGAAAACGAAATGTCCATTAGCAAATCTTAATTTCAGCTCCGGATCTGCGCTTGATACACATTGATACGAACAGTAAAGATGCCTTTGGTTTTTCCGTATTAATTCCAGCGCGAGTCCTCATCTTTTTGAAGTTTATGCAAAGTGGATTTACAGCGAACCAAACTCTTCCAGTCTCCTCTGCAACTACAGTGTTTGAGGCCGGGTCAAAGTAGACACTGTTCGCAGGCAGCCAATGAAGACCAGAGGCGGGCATTATGCAAATTTGTTACATTGTTACGTAAATTTGTAACAGGAAGTGAGACTGGAATTGTTTACAACTCGTTTCCGCAGTTCAGAATCGATTCTTCATTTTGGGAGACATTAACTCGATTCATCTGCACTTTGATCTTTAAAACTTTGCAGATCTTTTACATTCACAAACGGCTAAATTACACACTGCATGAAAGGTAATATCCAAAAAAAGCATAATGGGGCACTTTTAAACTGAGCTGAATTGAATAGCCCATGTTAGAAAGATGACATGTTGTCATTGTGGTCTCTCTGCTTCTCTTCTCCTGTAGAATGCTATAGCATGGACAGTTGATGTTGACTCTGGAGCAGATGTCCACTTTGGAAAACGTACAGTGAGACACACTATAGACTTTGTGAATGAAAATTGAAGTAAATCGTACGGCAGATGGATGTTTTTTTCCTGGCGGTTTCACTCGAACACCATGAAGCCGACTGCTGTCCTTAAAACATCTGACTTCAAATCCGACACGGACACGCCGAGGACACGCCCCTCTTCGGCTTAAGCCCCTCCTCCTCCTTTCTACACTGCATCCTGAGTGGACGACTGCCTCCTGAACCCACATGCGCACACACACACACACACACACGGACGAACAACGTTATTTATTACGGCTTTAATTTATTATTGTGAATGAATCAAGGCCACAGGCTTGCTTTGTGTTCTGTACAATATTCACTCAGCCAGGGGACAAAAAAAAAATGCTTTTCCGGCATGTGCGAACTTCTCCGTGGTCTCAAAGACGCACGTGTTAACGGAGAGCAAACAAATCATATCCTTATTTTTCAGCATGAACTTCTTTAAGCCAATTCGTATGCTTGAGAGTAAGTGTCTTCACCAGCAGAGATATAAGATATCGGTGTCTTTTCCCTCTGTGACCCACAGCATTTTTAAATGACTGAATTTACTGGCATTTTTTAACAGCTAGATATTCATTTCGATTAGAAAATTCCAACAATGACCCCCCCCGCAGTTTTTTTCATTGCTTATGGTACTTTATGATGCTAATTATGAAAGGGGGAAGGTTTTCTAGAGGTGACGGATTATTAATCTTTATTCTTGTGACGAGCCGATATAGATTTACAAAGAAAGACGCATAACAGGACATGGTTATTTTTTGGTAACGGGGTTGAAAACGCGACCCATATAGGCTTGCTATAGTCGTCCTGCTAATGACACGCAAACGTGCTGATGTCACGGTCCACATGTAAATATCAGCCTGCAGCGTGCAAACTTTGACTTTACGTAAGTGGCTAGTAGGTGTTTGCAACACGGTCCAGGCTGTTAGTGTATGAGAAATGATTTTGTGACGGTAAGTACGCCAGCATATTGAACGAATGAACAGACTCTCAAATATGTTTCTCGAGTTTGTTTCCATCATGTTCGTTGTGTCATATTCTCCTCTTGGGTCTCGTTTCCTCTTTCATATTATCACTTTTTGAGTTTTTATGTTTTTTTAAATGGTTTTCTAGACATGTTTATGATTATTCATCAGCTATGATTTTCTTAGTTTAATTGATTTTATTTTGGGTTGATTTATAATTTGTTTAGCTTTTTTTCCCCTTGTATTATCGTATAAAGGATGTCTTGGCAAGTGGACTCTTAAATGCTTTTTTCTATTTGTGAATTTCTTATATACTTTCGTACCATATTACGCATTAGTACACGCAGGTGTACCCTGAAAAAATGTAGGTATTCATCAGTCGAGCGAAAGAAACTTTGCCTATTATGATTTATTCTGTTATTATGTGCTCTTCATATACATGTATATAAGGAATCTATAGATATATATAGATATATATATATATATATTTGTGATGTCAAAATCATTAATCACATCTAACATCAGTTTGTTTATTCAATATGTAAATACATATACACTGCCGTTCAAAAGTTTGGGGTCGGTAAGATTTTTCATGTTTTTAAAAGAAGTCTCTTCTGCTCACCAACGCTGCATTTATTTGATTGAAAATTCAAAACAAACCCAGTAATAATGTGAAATATTATTACAATGTAAAATAACTGTTTTCTCTGTGAATATATAGTTAAATGTAATTTATTCCTGTGATCAAAGCTGAATTTTCAGCATCATTACTCCAGTCTTCAGTGTCACATGATCCTTCAGAAATCAGTATAATATGATGATTTACTGCTCAAGAAACATTTCTCATTATCATCAATGTTGAAAACAGTTATTTACATTTTTATTTCAGGATTCTTTGATGAATAGAAAGTTCAAAAGAACAGCATTTATCTGAAAAGTAATCTTTTGTAACATTAAACACTACCGTTGAAAACTTTGGGGTCAGTAAGAATTTTTATTTTATTTTTTGGGGGAAATAAATAAAATCAATACTTTTATTCATCAAGGAGGATTTAAATTGATAAAAAGTTACAGTAAACACATTTATAATGTTAAAAACGATTCTATTTTAAATAAATGCTGTTGTTTTTAACTTTGTTCATCAAAGAATGCTAGAAAAAAGGTACACAACTGTTTTCAACATTGATAATAATCAGAATTGTTTCTTGAGCATCAAATCATCATATTATACTGATTTCTGAAGGATCATGTGACACTGAAGACTGGAGTAATGATGCTGAAAATACCGCTTTGATCACAGGAATAAATTACATTTAACTATATATTCACACAGAAAACAGTTATTTTACATTGTAATAATATTTCACAATATTACTGGGTTTTTGTATTTTTAATCAAATAAATGCAGCGTTGGTGAGCAGAAGAGACTTCTTTTAAAAACATTAAAAATCTTACCGACCCCAAACTTTTGAACGGCAGTGTATATCTATGCATACGTATATATGTGTGTATATGTGCGTGTGTGTGTGTATAAATAATGTATATGTATTCATATACACATTTATAAATATGTGTGTGTATATACAGTGTATACACAGACATATATATATATATATATATATATATATATATATATATAATGCACATTATGTAAACAAACTTTTGTTAGATGTGATTAATCGATTTGACAGCACTAATATAAATATAAAAAAATATATACACATTATAAACAAACTTTTATGTTAGATGCGACTAATGGATTAATCAATTTGACAGCACTCTTATATATATATATATATATATATATATATATATATAAAAAAACAACATGTGTGTATTTCTTGCCATGTTTCCTCCCATACAAATGTTAAGCGTTTCTCACCTGCATCAGGTAAACTCCTTGTACAGGTTATTGGTACCCTGACCAGCCAGACCGGTTCCGCTAGCGAGGATTGACGCGCACAAGCGAAAAGAAAGAACAGGTGCATGCAGTAACACCCTCACACATGTGGAGATATCACACAATTGTGGTGTTGTACGTTCTGGTTTATGCAACTGAACTTTCCTTTTCTTCTGGATATTTGTGTTTCCTTTCAGTCTTAGTTTGAGTTTATGTGCTTGAGCCGCGGGGCAACGGTAGCGCCCTGGGTGGAGTTCTGGCGGAGACTTACGTTTATTGCAGTCAGGATCTGAGGATCTTATTTGCATTTCAGTGTGTTATTATTCTAAGTGATTGTACTATTATGTAATGTTCTGTAGGAGAGGTGTTATGTATACATACTTTCAATAAAGCATTCAGGGTTTTAAACTATCTGTCACAAGTCGTCACTTCTGTTGGTTTAATGGTCACAAAAGTCCAAAAGAAAAACATTTCCGAAGTCATCAAATAAGATTCTATAAGATTGAACTGATTTTTTTTCCCCATAGAAATAAATGTCCATGACTTTTCCAGTTCTTGATTGAAACAGTGAAATAAAAACCATGGGTAACACTTAAGTTTAAGGTCCAGTTCTCTCTATTATCTAGTATCATCTTATCGTGCATATTACTAGGATATTGGCTGTTTATTAGTTCTTATAAAGCACATATTAATGGCTTATTCTGCATGATCAACATATTCTACATCACTTAATCCACCCAATACCTGATCTTAACAACTACCTCACTAACTATTAATAAGCTCAAGTAAACTTATGAGTTTGTTGAGGAAAAAGTCAGTTAATATAGTGATAATTAGACCCTAAACTAAAAGGTGACCAAACTGGTTTGTTTTTTGACAAAAACAAAAAATTACTAAAACTTTAGATTAGGGTCCAATTCTTTGTTGTTAAGATCAGGTATTGGGTGGATTAAGTGATGTAGAATATGATCATGCAGAATAATGCATTAATATGTGCTTAAGAAGTACTAATAAACAGCCAATATCATAGTAATATGCATGATAATAAGCAACTAGTTTATAGTGAGAATTGGACCCTAAACTAAAGTGTTACTAAACTAAAATAAAAAACGGAAGAAAAAAAATATATTAATAAAATCTATAATAGTATCCCAACGATGTTTAAATAACACTGGTAGAATTGCGATAGCAAATATCCAATATGAGTGTGTTATCCATTTTCTATGAAAAAAAATCCGCATGTAGTTTTAGAATAACTGGATTGCAATGTATAATGTGCATTTAATTGAATATGAATGCATTGTGAAAACTTGATATTCATAATCATCTTTTTATTTAAGAAACCCCACAACCGCAATTATGCATAAAAAACAAAACCGATGACACAGATTTCACATGATTACAAACCAAACCCTCTTTCAAATGACTGGTACATTACAACGTGCCATTAAACACGACCATTCAGCACTGATTACGATCATGTGATGCGCTGTTGGGCTGGACACATCACTAGACCTGCGTAGTGTAGTGTAGTGTAGCTCACCCAGCATTCACTAAAGGTGACACGTCAGTCAAATTTCAAAATCAATCAAATAAAGATCATCTAAAAAAAAAATGACATCCGTTTTAAGCACCATTAAGATGTTTCGTACCGAGACACTATATCAATGACAGTCCATGTTCATCTCCACCATTAAAAATGAATATGTCCGGAAATCAGCAGGCAGCATAAACACTACGATATGCATTACACGAGTTTTGAGAATTATTACTGTAATTAGAATCATTTAGCAAACAACACTCGGATGCACTGTGATGATGATGATGATGATAATACTGGGGTAAATGTGTCTAATTTTCATTAAAATATTGAAAAAAAAATAATCTTAATGGTTCTAAACATAGGCTTCAGTTTCAGCGTGACGGATCTGAAAAGCAGGAGGCACAAAAGCAATGAAATCTACACAAACACTGAAATCTACACAAACACAAGCCGTTGGGATCAGAATCAGGAAGTTGATGTGAATCAGAGGCTGGTTCTGGTTATTAGTGTTCTGCTGAATCACACTCCGTTTAAAAAAAACCTATACGAGTGGATGTGGAACAGAATATCATATCCAGGTCATGAATCACACAATAATCAAGACACACACACAAAAAAAGATTTAGATGACAAGCACATTTTGTCTTCCCGTCATTACCATATTGTAAAAGAAAATCCTGCTCTAATTGCAATAAAGAGAGAAAATATGCAAGACTGTATTTGTGCATCACAGCAATATTTTTTTCTTTACATATTCTATTTTAAAACAGAACAAGCATGGAGTGTTGTAATAAAATTCAAAAAAATCAACCGTACACATTACAGTAATGATACTTGCCATTATTTGCCATGAAAAAAATCCCAGTGGTCCTAAAACCGGCTTAATCTTCAAGTGAATGTTTTTTCTTGGTTTGGATGGGACATGGGCATGTTTTGTTCATGTATGTAAGAGTGTGTGTGTGTTCTGAATCTTGTCAAACAGACGCTTCAGTGAGTCAGTGCGATTGTCTCATGCTTCAGCCCTGAGAAGCCGTCAGTGCAGGAAACAGGAAACAGGAAACACACACTCGTGGTCAGCTGACGTGGTGTTTCTGTGGGGAACGAGTGATGAGGTCTCGAGGAGAATTGGGGTTGATCTTCTGTCTGGGATTCATGAAGTTCTTCGCAAAATGTAAAGGCCAGTTTATGATTTGGCAGTGTGTGTTCAGAAGATTGTTGCGGGTCAGTCGTTGATGAGCGCCAGGATCATGCTGAAAAACACAGAGATGATGAACCTCGTTCACACACACACACTCGCGCGCTACAGCTCGTTCACATTTAATCTGTCAACACACTTCTAGATAGGTCATTTCTAGATTATATGTGTATGTTATGTTGAATTTAGTATACAGGCATGTGATCAACTAAAGACAACAAACAGAAAAACTATTTCCAAATCAATTACAATTTCAACAGTATTTCATTGTAAAATAAATATGTATATAAAAAATATATATGTGTGTATGTGTATAAATACACATATATTGTGTGTGTGTATGTATATATGTGTGTGTATATATATGTGTGTGTATATATATGTGTATATATAGATATATATGTGTGTGTATATATATGTGTATATATAGATATATATGTGTGTGTATATATATGTGTATATATAGATATATATGTGTGTGTATATATATATATATATATATATATATATACACATACATACACACACACACTATATATACACACAAATATATATACACATATACACACACTATATATATATATATGTATATGTGTGTGTGTGTGTATATATATATATATATATATATATACACACAAATATACACACACTATATATACACATATGTATTAATGTGTGTGTGTGTGTGTGTGTATATGCACACACACATATATACATACACACACACTATATATACACACACACACTATATATACACATATGTATGTGTATTCATGGGTTTCAGTCACGTGACTTTTTTGTTGTGGCCGCCATCTTTAGGACCTTTGCGTTAAATTGCGTAACCTCTCCCTGGTGATAGGAAAGGTGTCGCACATTTAAATAGCACAGATGAAAAGCAACGGTATTTAAATAAAATAGATAATTTAGGTATAGATCCGTATTTACTGTTAAACGAACTGCTGACTCCACTAAAGTCTAGTAAAAACTTGCCAGATTTTACGTTTGCTGACATTTACATCTACCTCGTCCACAATCCCTCTCCATACACCGGCGAAGCGCTCAAGGCAGGGGCGTAATTTACGGGTGGGACATGTCCCTATCACTTTTGAAACATCTCGCGGCACGGATGTACCAATACAAATAAATAAAACATCTCCAGTTAACTTGCAGAGCATTCATTTCGTTCGTTTGTTCAATAAGAGGTGATCTAGCACGCAAACTGTGTTGTTTTTGAAATTAAGTGATCAAAGTGCTCGTTGACTCTGATCAGTGGTGCAGATACAGTGTTCTCTCGGGACTCACACACACCGCACAGTCTTCACACGGACGCGCGCTTTAATCCATTACGGAGACTTTATTCGTTCCGGTGAAATCACAAAATAAAATGCACACAAATGTGTCCCTGACTGATATACAACCACTGATAAACATAATTGATTTTAATAAGGGGGTTTTAATAAAAAAACTATACGAGTGCGGATTAGAACCCAGAACCTCTGACATGTTTGGCAAAAGTTCTGCCACTGGACCATTAAGGAACATATGTAAAATAGGCGAATGTCATTAAACGACAAATAAACCCAATGTACTACTTAAATCAATTGCTGGACATCGTAATATTATTGTACGGTACATCTGATTTATGATTTAGCATTGTATTAAATGCACCTAATGAAGAAAATGTTCTTGATGACAGGAAGGGTAATTAGCACTCTGTTAATCAAGCGATATTAACGTTACACCAGTAATCGCTGAACTGAATTGCTAATAATGTCGGTAAAGCACATCTCTTGTATTATCAGTGACGTTTGGACACCTTTATTTTCAATTCTCATTTATTTGTATGTTATGTATAGCGCTTTTCACAATATTTCAAAGCAGCTTTACAGAAAATGCATGTGTCTACATTACAATTTAGAGTGTCCGAGTTATGCATTTCAGAAATGTATACAAATCATGCAGTTAGCTAATAATCTATTAATTTAAACAATGTATTAAGGCAGAAACAGTGAGCAGTAGTTTAGCATACTGAAGCAGAACAACAACATAATTCAGCTAAATGTATAACTAAGGTTATAATGTAAATGTAGGTAGTGTCTAGAATAAGGTTATACGTGTTCCAATTGTAAACTACATGTTTTAATTTAGCTAGCTGACCTGTAATTTGCTAATTTTACTTTTATTTAAATTTCCAGGTCAACGTTAATTTCTGAACATTTCTTTGTGATTTGCTGTTATCACAGTTTACAGCACAGCAGATCAACGGCATGTTGCAATTCGGTCCTACAAATGGCGGCCGCACCACTGTGTGACGTCACATGAAATCTATGAATATTATGTATATATATATATATATATAGTGTGTGTGTATATATATATATATATATACACACACAAATATAAATATATAAAAATACACACACACACATATATAGTTATAGTTACGTTCCACGTGTGTGTGTATTTTGCTCTTTTTCTTTTGTGCTTTTGTTTCTATTTGTTATTCCTAGGTCGTGATCATTGGCTGCTCATCAGACATGTGACGTTACATCGGAACTGACGTTTCACCAATCCACTGACGTTCCGCCGGTTTAAAAGACCCATTGACAAGGAGTGAGGAGATCAGCGCCGATCACAGCCAACACCCATGCCTTGAGCTGTCTGTCGAAATCAAGATCACGCTAATGCTTATGCTAATGCTTATGCTAATGCTTATGCTAATGCTTATGCTAATGCTTATGCGATGGTTCGGAGATTAACACTCCTTCGGGTTGTGTTATTATTGCTGCTGATTGAATGCACCATTTCAGAACTAGTTCACTAGAAAATCTAATTCGAACACGGCGTGTTGTGGCAGTAGCAGAGCAGTAGCCCACATAGAGCATTTAGGTTAAAATAATAATTATTAATTTATAAAACAAAAGTAAAGCGACAATAAAGTTACTAATATATAGTCGTCTTAATTTCTTTGATTTCCAACATTAAACCATAGTGCAGGAAGCCCTTAAAGCTTCACTTTTGTTGAACAGATTTAAAACCGATCATTACACATTTGGGAAGATGTTTGTCACGCTTCATGACCAAGTGTTTTACACAGCGTTCACTGTGAACCGAGGAAACGCCGCGTCGTCAGCTGCTTGTGTGTGAGGGTAGCAGTTTCATATTCTCGATTTACAAAACAAACTATGATTGATCACCCCTAGACAGACGCGACGCAACATGAATGAGGTTGTTCTTTTACCTGTACAGGTAGATGAAGAAGCAGAGGAGGTGGAAGCCCAGTTTGATCATGGCTTCCTTCATATGGGACTTGAGCTGGCCTCTGTTGTGGATCTCTGTGGGGTCATACACTCCCATGTTCCCCATGGGGACCTTCACGTATCTGTTCACAGGCATTCATCAGGACAGGGCTGGAGTGTTTCTCAGGTTTATATACTGTATGTGTTCTGTGGGATTCAGATAAATCACCTGTAAACGTTCCATGATGCCACAGGTAAGTTGAGCAGGAACACGAACCAGTGCATGGACACCAGCATCAAGACTGTGGCCAGCGCCTGACCGATCATCTCCGGTATAACCCACTGAACACAGGCACAAAATCACTTACACACACACCTGAAGATAGGGTAGTTTCTACGGGCACTTTTGACTACTCGAAATGCGGAAAATATTTAAATTGGCTCACATTCCTGTGCTTCATATATGTCCATTATAAATACAAAATGAGCTCAAAATCTGGTTTTTACATTCTAGTGATAACAATTCTCACCATTGTGACTTTATCTCGCAATTAACTTTTGTTTTATTACGCTGCAGAAAAAAAGCTTCCAGGAGAATCACATATATACGAAAATAACACAATTTTTTATGTTTTGATTACCAGTATTTACAGAATACTGGTAATCTGGTACGGGAATACTGGTAATACAACAGCATACTAGTACTTTATTTCAATGTGAAAGATTTGCTGTTTGAGAGATTCAGTGCGGTTGAGAAATCGGAGAGCACTAGAGAAACTTCTACAGAAATTTATTAATTTAAACACAAACGATATAATCAGAAACTTGAGTGGAAAAAAAAATCTATGAATTACAAAATTTGCAGTCACCCCATACTATCCTTCCAAGGGGACACAAAACACACATACACACACACACATACATGTAAATACACACGCATATATATATATATAGATGGATGTATATCATTCTTTGCCAATCATTACTTAGCCTAATCCAATCATGTTACTAATGAATTTCCACTTTTAACTTCACAATCCAGACTTACTTTGTTTAACTTGGAGCAGCAAGCTCGAGCATTGATGTAGTCACATTCCAGATCAGACAGAGTAATAATCTCAGCAGGAGTTAGGGGAAATACACAGATCAGAAATAATCATTAATAACAATATGTAATTGATTTAAAATAGATCTAGCACCCTGTTTATGAGCCATCCCTCCACTGACAGGAGAAATCACCAGAATCTCACATTATTGCGCTTTAATGAATCGTATTAAGACATAGTAATAAAGTGAAACACACATTATAAAGATAAATCCTCATTAATGATTAACAAACACTACACAATCCGCAATCACAGCGAGCAGCTCCTGCTAACATGGAGCACGACACAACAAACCCCTGCTGAAACGCGATCAATGAAAGACATCTTCATTCATGCAAAGCGTTAATAAAGGATACGAAATAAACCGAGAGGAATATTAAAGCACAGCAGTCGACGAGTGATAGAATGAACACGGCAGCCTCCATTTCTGCGCTTCCGGTTTCCCTTCCGCTTCCGGTGTGTTTCTTCTCTCGCGCTGAACCGACAGTGCTGAATCTCACGAGCGCTCCCGTTCGGCGGAACCCAATCATTCAATAACAAAAGATGTTTGATGGCTTGAATGAAATACACAACATGCCTCTATAAACACTTAAAATAATAATAAAATCTAAATAACAGCAAAAACATAAATGTTTTTAAAAATAAACAAATACATTTGTTTAATGTCAAATACATAAAAGTAAAAAAAAAAACAGCATGAAATCAAAATTGACCGTTCTTATATTGCTGTGTTTATTATAAATGATTGTTGCTCTAACCCGCTGCAACATAGTAATTAATTGCCATGACTATAGGCGAAAAGAAAAGAAGAACTTTCCCTCCCTCTTGGAGCTGATGACGTGTTGACTGGCTCGAGGGCGGGGCAGAGCCATATAGAGTGCTTCTCAATATCCCTCCTCGTCTCCTCGCTCCTCTGTCCTCCATCCTATGACCCGGAAACCGATCAAAGGAAGCGAGGAAAGGAAACGAGGATGCACAAATAAGAAATGAGAAGCACCCATAGAGTTGTCGCAACTCTCTCCCTATATGGCTCTGCCCCGCCCTCGAGCCAGTCAACACGTCATAAGTTTATGGCTCTGGGGCGGGGCAACTGAGATCCACCAATAGCAAACCACAACCATCCGATCAATCACCCATGTACAAATCAAGCCCTACATTTGTTCTTGTTCGAGAAGCTGGATATATGAAACAGCATAGGGAGAAAAAACTGTCACAACTTCCGTTTCATGCAGACTTTAATTTCAGTAATTTGCCAGAAATTGTTTTGGACCTTATATTTAAACATATAGGCCTAAGCTAGTAATAAAACTGCCATACAAAAATTGGCATGACAAGTAAACATATTTCTAGTAGGCTATGTTGATCTCATCAGTTTTCGCCCAATCAGACAAATTCTCAATCCAAATGCAACCGGTTCTCGGAGAAAAATAGAATCAGAAAAGGACGATTATCGGTTCAGTGAGTTTGAGAAGCACTCGGAATGATTCAATATATGGTTTGTGAGTTATTCAGACAATTTCAATTTCTTCTCTAACCAAAAACAAAAAAAACAGTTCATTCACCAATTACATGTCTAATAAAACTATGCGTATAGCGCTTGTATTTCGTCATTCGCAAATATTTTCGCTTCGTTACATTATAAATGATCTTTTATTGATATTACATCAAATAATTAAGCATCAGTGTGGTTTGTTTACAATCCAATGCTGCAGCAGATATACTATAATCTAGTAGGCAAGTTTACCAGGCATACTACGGCGAAAGCTTAGCTCATTAATATTAATTACGCAACGTGACGTTCATACATCGGGTTTAACTGATTGGCTGAAAAGAATGAAGCTGGCTGTAGTTTGGTGAATATTAATTAGTTCACGCTGCTGGCCTCTGAAGGTTTCCACGCTGTTCTAATTAATATTCATGAGCTAAGGTTTCGCCGTAGTAGCGTTTGTAACTCTGTCCGTGCCTTTTTAGAGCCGAGCGTCTCTACATTTGCAGTTATGGCGGAGCCTTCATCGCCGAGAGATGAAGATGAGTGGCAAGATTTCAACGCTTTCAAGGGCGGAACACAACGGAATAATACTCTTCTGGAGCGCGTTCACGTGAACACTGAAGAGATGTCGCTGTTACTGGATGGCATTTCAGACCGCGAGAGCGCGCTTGAGAACGAGATCATCAAACACTTCGACGAGAAGTTACGATTATGCTTCCAAAATGTAGACTCTAAAACGGACGCAATCTATCCAGTGACGCCAATAAATGAGGATACGACCCTGAAATGTGATGAGTAAGTCAACATAAAGCATGCATTAGAGGAAAATCTGCCACACTGCATGAATGTACATCATCTCGGTTGCTATTGTCATCGATGGACCATTGAACGAATGATGTCAGACAGTAATAACGTGGATGTAATGAATGCATGACATGATGCTGTCTTAAAATGCATTAAGCTTTAATTTGTGTACTTGTGGCATTTACATTGCACTGTTTACAGAGGATAGAGTTTGATTATTAAGATAACGGAATAGTAGAAATGGTCAGCATGTAGAGAATTTCTGTGCATCAGCAGATGTCACGTGACTGGATGTTGTTTACGGTCTCTTGTAAACAGGCATGATTGATCAGACAAACCAAATAAATTGTAAAATCAAACAGTATAGTAATAGTCTAATCATATAGTTGCATGATCCCCTAAAAAGTGTTTGGACTGTTAAAGACAGAAATAACAAAGTGTCACTTATTTCAGAGATATTGCTCAAACACAAGTTTAAGAATAAAAACTGAAATCATGCATCAAAAGCCACTGTATTTTATTTTAAATCTACAGTGGATGGGGAAAAAATGTAGTGAGTAAAAAGCTGTGTTTGCATTTGGCTCACAAACTATTTTTATGGTGCTTTTTCCATTTTTGTTTGTCATTTCTGACATGGTGACTGGAAAAAGCGGTGTGGAGATTCTTTTAAAAAAGGTTTTGTAATTTTCTAGAGTAGAGTTCGTTAAAAGTCATTATTTATTATTTGCAGGTGCTGCTTGGTTTGTTATTATATTGTCTAATGCATATTGTATGGACATTGAAGTAAAATGTAATCAAATTTTTGAATCTGGCCAAATAAATATTCAGATTTGGATGCATATACATGTTTGGGGTTAGCAAAATAAATGAATACTTTCCTTCATCAAGGACACTGATCAAAAGTAACAGTAAAGACATTTATAATGTTACAAAAGATTTCGATTTCAAATAAATGCTGTTTGTTGAACTTTCTATTCATCAAAAAATCCTGTAAAAAAGTATTACGGTTTCCACAGAAATATGAAGACAACTAGACCTTAGTCAGGTTAGACGCCATATTGAATTAAAGGCAGATGGACTGGTCATGAAAATCACATCACGCAAACAGTTTGCAGAAGTTTACTTTGGGCTTAATGAATGCACTGTACTTCCCCTCACAGCCTCACTTTCATTACTGTCAAAAATTAAAATTGGCGCTACCCTGACTAAGGTCTATCAGCTCTTTGGCCCTGTGTACACCTGGTATTAAGATGCATTTTGGTTGATCAGATCACAAGTGGACGATGCTAAATACAGGTGTAAACAGGGTCTAAAACGTCCAGAGCCACTTCCAGAGGTAGAAAACACATTCGACTGTATTGCTTCCGTAGTGTAAACGCTCATGTGATCGAATATGTTCAAACAGCCACAATGGACGCCTGCTCTCCGTCTACTGACCTAACTCATAAACATGGGAAGCGGATTTAAACTTTGTCTGCATTGTAGGAACTGAGCAGACCGGACAGAGATGATTCTAGGGTCATAAATTAAGTGGGCTTCATCCAGTCTAAACTAACTAAAGAACTCCACAGCTGTAAACATCGAACCTTGTGAAGAGGTAATCCCAACTAGAGAAACACCCGACCCAGCTAAGTAATTTATGGCCTTGCAAGCTTCAAAGTGATGAGCCTAGCTATAGGAAGAACGTTGCCAACGTTAGATAGTTTGTAAAAGACAGATTGGTTCGGAGATGGCACAGCTTGAGCCACACAAAGTTAAAAGGACAAGTTCGGTATTTAACGTTTCTGATGAAATCGAACGGTTAAGATTGAAATGTGGACAAATGCTGCTGTCCCGAGAATTTTCGGTTTCTGTGGTAGCACCCCCCCATCTTCACAATGGTTTCATATGGGCACTGGAACAATCATTCATAAAACGCATTAAACTTTAGTTTACAAAGACATGAACCTCACCGAGTGGTCTGGGGTGTTCACTGATATGCTCACACAAAAATCGCTGCAAAAGATGCTTTCCAACAGGTGTTTTACCATTCGGTGTAAAACTGTGGACCTATTTCAAACGCCTCACAACCGGACATTCTTCCGTTGAGAGCTTGAATAATAGACACTCCAGCCCAGTTGGTGGCGATAATGCACCTTTGCCAATGTTTGGATAGCGTAGCCTACGATACCACGACTGTAAGACTGCAGAAAGAATACAAACAACCCCATTTCCATCTCCGGTGGTGGAGTAATACCGTACCTCACAGAACATCCAATACAGGGCAATGGAGTTGGACACAAACTACAATAAAAACCTGTTGGAAAGCATCTTTTTCAGCGATTTTTGTGAAATTTAATGCGTTTTATGAATGATTCTTTCATATGCACCTATGAAACCATTGTAGAGGTGTAGTTGGGGGGTGCTAACACAGAAACCGAAAATTCTCAGGACAGCAGCATTTGTCCAAATTTCAATCTTAACCGTTCTGTTTCATCAGAAAACAGGGCTTTAAGTGTAAAATACCGAACTTGTCCTTTAACACCAGAGGTTGTTTGACCCCCAGACATAGACCCTCCCCTGGAAGAAATCAGAACAGAAGTGGAAAAAAGAGGCGGATTAAAACACCAGGCGTAAACGGGAATGTGTTCTTCGTCTACTTGTGATCCAGTCGACCAAAGCGCATTAGAAAACCTCTTAATACTAGGCCATAAACAGGGGCCGGTTTCACAAAGCTATTTAAGACCGCTCTATAGCGTTAGACAAGTCTAAAATTTGCTCATAGACTAGTCTAATGCAAGTTAGACTGTTTCACAAAAATAAAGATTGACTTAATTTAGACCAAAAAAATTAGACACCTTAACCCAGGCTAACTCAGGTCTAAGACTCTGTTACCTTGGCAACCAGCAGTAACAATCAGTTACATTACACACAGCCAAAAGAAAAGGGAAAATGGCTGTTAATTTGTGGTTTGCTGGCGGCGTTATGGAGAGAGCTATGAGAAGGGTAAGGGTTTTTAGGGTATTTCCTCTTAAATACTTATTTTTTGGCATCTTGTAACATGTTTTTTTATCTTTTCTGTACGTCTTGAACGCTCCGCTCAATGGTCGGATTAACGCTGTTAACAGTCAATCTTTTTCCAAATTAAACATTTCTTCTTGTTACTACTGTGGCGAAGGACGGCCGAGGGATGTGAGAGAACGGCGCGAGGTCGGTAGTGCGATTGCTAATGAGCAACACCTGTGAAGCACACTGGTCTCGCATCTCTCACGGAGGAGCGGAAGCATAAAGGAGGAGCGACGACGTTGATGATCGAGAGAGGAACAGGCCTGTATTTTATTTGTGTTTGGTTTTTGTA
The DNA here is from genome assembly GCF_051911475.1 of Siphateles boraxobius. NCBI lineage: Eukaryota > Metazoa > Chordata > Actinopteri > Cypriniformes > Leuciscidae > Siphateles > Siphateles boraxobius. The sequence continues at coordinate 2,495,805 of NW_027508722.1, read as the reverse complement.
TTTGTATTTTATTTTAGCCAGCAGTCGTCCGCGAGGGGCTGCTGGCGGTATTTTGGTTTGTTTATTTTATTTTAAATAAAGTATATTTTGATTGTTCGCCGGTTCCCGCCTCCTTCTTCCCTGAACATTGCTACACTGGTGCCGAAACCCAGGAAGAGGGAGGAACGCACTGTCAGAGAGTCCTCGCCGCTGTGGGGAATCCGCGGTGCCATCGAGCATGGTGCGCGAGTTGCCGCCGCTCGCCTTGGGCCGGAGCCTGCTGCCATCCGCCGGGTAGGGGAGGAGCAGGGAGCGGGGGACTCCTGCCGTCTGCCCGAGAGCCCAAGGAGCCGTTGCCGTCCACCGGGCGGCGGAGGAGTGTCGAGCCGTCCACCGAGGGCTAACCAGCGTCACCGCCAGGCACCGCGGAGGAGATCGTCCAGCAGGTGGAGGACCATGATGGCAGCGCGTTGTGGGAACCGGACCAAGTTTTTTTGTTTTTTTTCTCCCCTCTCTCGATCTGTCGCTCCTCATGCTTCCGTCTCCGTGTCCCTCGGCTTGTCGGTCCATACCCCCCAGGGATCGCCGCCGCCGGGGGGGAGTAGGCACAGGCTCGTGGGTACCCCACGGCCTGTGAGGGGCGATGGGGGTATGTGGCGAAGGACGGCCGAGGGTCGTGAGAGAACGGCGCGAGGCCGGTGGTGCGATTGCTAATGAGCAACACCTGTGAAGCACACTGGTCTCTCGCATCTCTCACTGAGGAGTGGAAGCATAAAGGAGGAGCGACGACGTTGATGATTGAGAGAGGAACAGGCCTGTATTTTAGTTGTGTTTGGTTTTTGTATTTGTATTTTATTTTAGCCAGCAGTCGTCCGCGAGGGGCTGCTGGCAGTTATATTTATTTTCGGTAGCCAGCAGTCGTCCGCGAGGGGCTGCTGGCGGTATTTTGGTTTGTTTATTTTATTTTAAATAAAGTATATTTTGATTGTTTGCCGGTTCCCGCCTCCTTCTTCCCTGAACATTGCTACAACTACATCCTCCGCAAGTAAAATGTCCTTGTAACTGTTATACTCCTATAACAAACACATATTTTCTGCCGGGGTAAACTGCACTGAGCGGTTGAATGCGCTTACTCGATCCGCCATGTTTTTTGTTTTGAAAAGTGTCTTATTTTACCCAGAATGCATTGCAGTGTAGTCCTAATTAAGATAGTCAGAGTCTTAAGTGCTATGTGCAACGTTCTGATTTAGATATCTATCTGAACTCTGACTATCTACTATATCTTCTAAGCCATAGTCAAAGTCTATCTTTGTGAAACCGGCCCCAGAGCCTTTTTTGGTCATATACTCTTTTTTTTTTCTTCTTCTCTATGAAGGATCTGGAATGCTCTCACTGACAACTATAGCAACGTCATGCCAGTGGACTGGAATCAGTCTCGAGTCAGATCGCTTCACCTCTCAACGCTGAGCCTTGAAGACAGACCGGTGAGTCTAAATCCAGAACCTGTGTTTGTGCTGTTAACTCCCAATGATGGGATTCACAGCACGTTAACGCTTGCTCCATGTCATTCCCTCAGCGGGTGGGGGGGGTGAACCTGGATCTGTCTGATGACGAGGACCTGAGAGAGCAGATGGACATGCACTCCATCATCGTGTCCTCTATCATCGAGGAGCCGCTGCTCACTGCTGAACAGGTGTGGACATGAGATTCACTCATCACTGCTGGCCAGAAGACATACTATATTAATTATTTATAGCATATATAGCATTTTACGACAAAATTCAAAATGGCTGATGCCCAAAATGGCCGATATTGGAAAATTGGGTATCGTTCGACTCACCATGCAGCACCAAATCTAAAGAGACCAGTTTTGTGATTGGCCAAACCGTTCAGAAGTTATAAGCAAAAAGAGCCATTTTTCATATCTCATGACCTCTAGGTGGCACTGCACCGAAACTGTGGAAGTAGCCTCAGGTCATGGTTGTCATAACACACACCAAATTTGGTCAGCATTGCGGAGATATAGTCTCACGTTCATTTTGGCGTGCTCTTCGTCAAATTCGTTTGCGCGTTATTCAAGAACGTTTTGACGAATCGACTTGAATTCCATAACTTTTTATCTGGTTACATTTTTGGGAAAATCTGAGAAACGGCCAAGGAGGAGTTGGGAAAAAGTAGGGGTTTTTTTTCTGAAAATTCAATATGGCAGAAAAATGTTCATGACGGAACGGTTCAAAAGCTATTCTACAGAACAGTTAAAAAATGTATTAGCACAAACGTAATTAAAAAATTTGGACGGTTGGTAGCGCTTGAGGGATTGAGTTAGAGACTCAAAATTGCTGTGGTGATAGTTCATACTGTCCTCTATCTGTGTGCCAAATTTCATAACTTTCCCGAAAGCGGTTCTATGGGTGGCTATATGGCGCTTTTCCACTGCATGGTACGGCTCGGTACGGCTCAGTACGGTTCGACTCGGCGCGGCACGGCTCGGTTCGCTTTAGCTCGGTTGCTTTTCCACTGCAGTTAGTACCGCTTCAAAGTGGGTGGGATTATGACTGATCGTTATAGTTTATCCGCTCCTCGGCTACAAACAAGAGGAACGTGTGCGCTTCTCGTCCACTGACCACGATTCAGCCATTTCTTTTTTGGAACCTTTTTTTCTTCAAGCAAGTCAAGCAAGTAGTTTTAAAACAGGTGCTACAGCAGTGGCTGCTACTGGCTATTCAAATCTAGCTGGTTTGATGTCTTGCAAATACAATGACGCTGGTAGTGACGATTCTGTCTGTCTGACCAATCAGTGATCTACAGTGCTTTCACGTCACATTTTAGTATCGGTACGGTACACTTGGAACCTCAACAGAGGTGGTACCATTTAAAGCGAGCCGAAGCGAGCCGTACCATACCATGCAGTGGATAAGCGCCACAGGTGAGCCGTACCGAGCCGAGCCGTACCGTACCATGCAGTGGAAAAACGCCAAAGCGTGCCGTACTGAACCGAACCGTACCGTACCATGCAGTGGAAAAGCGCCAATAGACTCTAGCGAAGGAGAAGAAGAACGCCGATGATTGCAATCGGTCCTTTGCCCCTAAATATTCACATACAAATCGGTCAGTTTAACTTTATAAGAGTTCACAATATTACAGTTTTTACTCCATTTTTAATCAAATAAATGTAGCCTTGGTGAGCAAAAAACTATTCTTTCAAAAAACTTGTTTTAAAAATCTTACCAACCCACAACAGAACAGCAGTGTGCTGTATATCTGCTGTTTGCAGGTTATTGAGGAGATAGAGGAGCTGATGCAGGACTCACCAGAGATGGTTTCGGAGCAGAAAGCTTCACACTCAGACCTCTCATTCATCTCTCAGAAGAGCGTCAGGTCTCACAGCGGCCAGATCTACCAGGACAGTGAGTACGTCCCTCTGGAAGACGCGTTTGGTGGTTCATATGCACCAACGCTGTATTATCTAAATGTCATAATCATTTGTTAACAAACAAGTATTAGGGCTGCACAATATATCAAAATTATCGAAATATCGCAAATTTATATATCGCAACATGCATATCGCAACGGCTTGCAATAACTGGGGTCATGCACAAAAGACAAAGAGAAAATCACTCACTGCTCTTGGTTGAATAACTTTTGTACTTTTAATAAGAATCAGTATATATTTAATTCATACAGTGAAAACTAAGCAGTGTTTTATTTTTACATTTGATTATTCAGTTTCTGTTAAATAAACCTAATGTAGGATAACCTGAAACCCTGTGGTTTACACTGATGTTAACATAACACTTCTTATGCTGCAGTAAAACACTGTTCACTTTCAGAAGTTACAGGTATAACTATACGTATGTAGGTTATATTATTTTAAATATATTTTTAAGGTAATTGAAGTTTATTTTACACACTTTAAGCATATAGTATCAAATATCGCATTATATAATGAGTTATCGCATATTGCATTTTTCTTCAATATCGTGCAGCCCTAACAAGTATGCATTACTTCCATGAGCTCATTGTATCTGCTTTAAAATACTACGTTGTTTAAATTAATACATTTTAGCTCACTGTGATTTTGTATATGTACATTTCTGAAATCACGTTTCATTTTATGTGTATTTATTGTCTGTAAGGGCAGCTATGCACTTTTGAGTCCATGACAAATTTCCCCTAGGGGACAATAAAGTATATTCTATTCTATTCAAATACATAACTTAGACAGTTACCTCTGATAACAGATCACTCTATATTGTAATGTGGACTCAAAGCTGCTTTGAAATGATGTGTATTGTGAAAAGCGCTATAGAAATAGAGGTGAACTGAATTGTTGAAAGTGTGCGTTCTCTCCAGGAGTGAAGCTGATGTGTGTAGAGGAGCTGAACGACGAGCTGGAGGAAGTGGAGACGGTCATACGTGGATATTCAGAGGAGCTGGTCCAGCATCTGGCCATGAGGGACGAGCTGGAGTTTGAGAAGGAGGTGAAGAACAGCTTCATCTCGGTTCTCATCGACGTGCAGAACCGACAGAAGGAGCACCGAGAGATGCTGAAGAAGAAGAGGAGGGTGAAGACCGTGTCTGGATCAGAGAGTCTGCCGTCTTCTGTGAGTAGCAGGAGTCATTAGATCGGGCAGTTTAGTGGAAGCATTTGTGTTGTTGTTGTTTTTAGGCGTTTCACACACACTTCAAAATCAAAATTGACCCCAATAATTTTCTTAAAGGGATAGCCACCCAAAAAATTATCCCATAATTTGCTCATCCTCAAGGCATCCTAGGTGTATATGACTTTGTTCTTTCAGCCAAACACAATCAGACTTATATTAAAAAATATCCTGACCCCCCTAAGTTTTATAATGGGAGTGAATGCGTTTTCGTAAGAAAAATATCCATATTTATAACTTTATAAACTATAATCACTGGCTTCTGGTAAGTGAGTCCGCAGAAGAGTGACCCCTGAAGCTTGGAGGAGCCCGGATATTTTTTTTCTATAACTAAATATATATTCAATCATGCATATATCTGTTAGCTGACTGTGTTGCATTTTGAAGCCAGTCACATTCGTTCCGGTAAACAACGCTCACTTTTCACTATGTAACTAACAGCCAGTGGATAAAATCATGTCCCACCCTGTTATTGTCGTGTTCAATAAGCTTTTCCACTCAGAAATGCATTACACTATTGTGTTAAAATCAGTCATAACTTCAGATTCATGCTGACTTCAAAGGGTTAGTTTAAACCCATACGACACAAATTAAGATATTTTTTATATTTTTGTCCATTCAAGTACACACAAGCAAAATGATCAAGCTTCAAAAAGTTAATGTTAAAAGTAATCTATACGAATCAAGCGATTTATCTCAAGTCTTCTGAAGTGAAATGGTCGCTTTTTATGATGGACAGATTTTATTTAGACTTTTATTATGAACTTTGATCAAGGCAAGGCAAGTTTATTTATATAGCACATTTCATACACTACGGCAATTCAAAGTGCTTTACATAGAAAGGAATACAAATAATCACAAAATAAAAGGAAGGATAGATGAAACAGTTATTCAAAATGCTTTACATAGAAAGGAATTAAAAATAATCACACTATGGCAATTCAAAGAGCTTTGCATAGAAAATAAACAAAATAAAAGCAAGGGAAATTAAAACCATAAAGGAATTAAAAGAGAATTGGAGTGAAATTAATTAAAGTAGTAAAAAGATGATACATAGAATAAACTTTTCATCTGGCAAAACACCAGTGTATCTTATTTTGAATATAGTTTTACTCTGACACTGTGTCTGTGGTGTTTATTCGGCGTGATCTAAGAATACCGTTCGACCAGGGCCGGATTAACATAAGGGCTAGGTGGGGCTGAGAAGTTATTGGAAAACAAGATCAAGAAGTTATTGGAAAATGTGCCTGACTGATATAATTCACCGCCCAATCAAATTAACTCTACAATTTGCGCCATGACGTTGAGAAACGCCTCTTTTCGTTATGCTTTCATGATAGAACATGGGTATAAATCGACTCGCTACAGTGCAAAAATTATGAAAAAAAGTGATAGTGGTGCACAAAAAAGCAAAAACTCAAAAAGACAGAAAAGGGATGCAAAAATTCCTAAACTAACTAAATACTTTGGTTCACTTTCATCCGTGCCCGTGGAAGACCCCGAGTGCAGCGGCAGCAGCCCACAGTTAGCTTCACCCTCCTGTGTCGTCACCGATCCACGTGTTTTATTCGTCGAAGAAGGTAAACAAGTAGCTGAAGTAAGTTAATGAGTAGTTAAAGCTGCAGTAGGGAGTTTTGAGAAAAATGTTGACCTGGCCTGAAAATTTGAACAAGCACAACTTACAGGTCCAACCCCCTTGCTCTCTGCTGCGCTACAGCTCCTCCCTCCACAGCTCCTCCTCCACAGCTCCTCCCTCTACAGCTCCTCCCCCACAGCTCCTCCCCCACAGCTCCTCCTCCACAGCTCCTCCCTCTACAGCTCCTCCCCCACAGCTCCTCCTCCACAGCTCCTCCCTCCACAGCTCCTCCCTCCACAGCTCCTCCTCCAAAGCTCCTCCCTCCACAGCTCCTCCTCCACAGCTCCTCCCTCCACAGCTCCTCCCTCCACAGCTCCTCCTCCACAGCTCCTCCTCCACAGCTCCTCCCTCCACAGCTCCTCCCTCACAGCTCCTCCCTCACAGCTCCTCCCCCAAAGCTCCTCCCTCCACAGCTCCTCCCCCACAGCTCCTCCTCCACAGCTCCTCCCCCACAGCTCCTCCTCCACAGCTCCCTTTCCACAGCTCCTCCCCCACAGCTCCTCCCCCACAGCTCCTCCCTCCACAGCTCCTCCCCCACAGCTCCTCCCTCCACAGCTCCTCCCCCACAGCTCCTCCCCCACAGCTCCTCCCCCCACAGCTCCTCCCTCCACAGCTCCTCCCCCACAGCTCCTCCCCCACAGCTCCTCCCCCACAACTCCTCCCCCACAGCTCCTCCCCCACAGCTCCTCCCTCCACAGCTCCTCCCTCCACAGCTCCTCCCTCCACAGCTCCTTCCTCCACAGTTCCTCCCCCCACAGCTCCTCCCTCCACAGCTCCTCCCCCACAGCTCCTCCCCCACAGCTCCTCCCCCACAACTCCTCCCCCACAGCTCCTCCCCCACAGCTCCTCCCTCCACAGCTCCTCCCTCCACAGCTCCTCCCTCCACAGCTCCTTCCTCCACAGTTCCTCCCTCCACAGCTCCTCCCTCCACAGCTCCTCCCCCACAGCTCCTCCTCCACAGCTCCTTCCCCACAGCTCCTCCTCCACAGCTCCCTTTCCACAGCTCCTCCCCCACAGCTCCTCCCCCACAGCTCCTCCCCCACAGCTCCTCCCTCCACAGCTCCTCCCCCACAGCTCCTCCCTCCACAGCTCCTCCCTCCACAGCTCCCCCCTCCACAGCTCCTCCCTCCACAGCTCCTCCCCCACAGCTCCTTCCTCCACAGCTCCTCCCCCACAGCTCCTCCCCCCACAGCTCCTCCCTCCACAGCTCCTCCCCCACAGCTCCTCCCCCACAGCTCCTCCCCCACAACTCCTCCCCCACAGCTCCTCCCCCACAGCTCCTCCCTCCACAGCTCCTCCCTCCACAGCTCCTCCCTCCACAGCTCCTCCCTCCACAGCTCCTCCCCCACAGCTCCTCCCCCACAGCGGAGCCTGCCGTGAACACACTGGCTAGTAAGCAGGACCACCGATTACGGCGGATTATAAACAGTTATGGAACATTCACTAATAGGGACGAAACTTCAACAATATGCTTTACATTGACTATGGCCTGCCCATACTTTGACTACAAACTTGGTCCTCAAATCATTATGTATTTTGCAATACATGTAACTTTATAACGTTGCACTCTTTCTATAAGTTATAAATAGCTAGTAAGATAAACGTTAAAGCATTAGTTCACTTTTAAAAAAACTTTTGCTGGTAATTTACTCACCCCCATGTCAATTTACTAACCCCCAAGATGTCCATGTCTTTCAGTCGAAAAGAAATTAAGGTTTTTGATGAAAACATTCCAGGCTTTTTCTCCATATAATGGACTTCAATAGGACACAAACATTTCAAGAACCAAATGACAGTTTCAGTGCAGCTTCAAAGGGCTTTAAACGATACCAGACGATGAATAAGGGTCTTATCTAGCGAAACGATCGGTCATTTCAAAAATAAATAAAAAAACTTTAAGTTTTATAAGCACAAATGCTCGCCTTGCTCTGTTCTGTCATGCACGTTCGTGATCCTGTTCGAACTCGTTCATCAAAATGAACAAATCTTTTTTCGAGTCATTTCGTTCGTTGAATGAACGAAATGACTCAGAAAAAGACTCGTTCAAAATGAACATTCTTTTTTCAAAAAAGATTTGTTCATTTGGATGAACGAGTTCGAACAGGAGAGTCACGAACGACGGTACGCGCTCGCGCTGTGCAAGAGAGGGGTGATCAGCGCGTACACGAGCGTGATTGACACTGCTAAGACATTCCTCCTGGCTCTGATTGGTTGTTTCTGACCGGGAGCGGTGTATTTCTGCAAATGGCAGTAGGACCACAGGAGGAGCCAGAAGAGCTTGATTTTTTCACAGATTATCTGTCTCATATTCTCAGTACATAATGACAGTTTTAACAAATAATTGTTTACAAAAGTTACCTACTGCAGCTTTAAGCACTATTTGGTAATTGTTTCTCGTGGATCGTAAGGTATTTTCAGTATTTATAGGGGCTAGCCGGTGATTTTTATTGCAGTCCGAATCCAGAATGTCAGTGTTTTTTCTCCCACCACTCACCCGTGTAAAAATCTTCCACGTTTTTTATATTATTATTTTTTTTTAAAAGCCGAATTACTTTTTTTTGACGAACATCAAGGTCCAATATCCAAGGTCTACATGGGCATTTTTGCCCCGATGAGTTTTTGTCTTATTGTAATATTAGATAATATAAAATGATGTGATATATTCACAAGTAAAACCGCAGTTTTCCCCAAATATCAGCACAATTGCTAATGTGATTTATGTTATGCAACAATAAATGATTTGACCAATAAGTTAACATTGAGAGTTACGTTTTGGTTTATCGTCACTTCGCCGATGAAAATTCCAAAATGAAACCACAACAGAAACAATCTCTGAAACTGATAGTGGGGATTCGTTACTGGATAATCCGCGTTTTGGACAAATCCATTAATTTAATGATTAAATGACTCCTTGTTTGCTTCGTTGTTGAATCAAACAGCCGTTTGAACAAATTGGTTGAATGAATGACTCGATTATTAAAACAGTGACTGGATTTTAATGATATCATAAAGGATTTCTGCTCTGCTAAAGCTAGAAAAAAAGACAATTTAACTGTAAGACCCTATGTAAAAGGAAAGTGATAAAAAAAGAAAATTCTGTCATTTACTCACCTCATGTTGTTCAAACTGAAAGAATTTCTTTCTTACGCTGAACACAAAAGAAGATATTTTATATAGTGTTAGTAACCAGACAGTTTACGGTAGTCATTGACTTAATAATATATTTTTCCTACTATGGAAGTCAATGAGTGCCGTCAACTGTCTGGTTACCAACATTCTTTAAAATATCATCTTTTGTGTTCAGCAGAAGAAAGAAATTCATACAGGTTTTGAACAACATGAGGGTGATGTTGTTGAACTGTCCCTTTAAATTATTCATGGTTAAGTACTTATTAAGGAAGTATGACTGAAGTATGAGTAATGTTTTTTGCTGATTTGGCAACCTTTATGTTTTTGAGTTCATATCTGGAGTAAATGCACTTCTGGAAGGGGAGGGGGTAAAAATGTTTTATCAATAAAAGGTTCCCAAAATGAACCAAGAAATTATGTGGAGTAATTTTTATCCTGATATTCTATATCAAAATTTTCCTGTCATAAGATGTTTATATTAGGTTATATTATAACACGTTTCTGCATAACAGGGATTCTGTTCATACACCGTTTATGTCATAGCACTATGATTGTTATTTGTTTATACAAAATAAGATTTACTGCAATGCTTTTTTCCCCCTTAGTTGATCAGAAGAAAAGTGGATGTTACTTACTTGTTCAGACATTATTTTCTGTTGAAAATTCTAATATTGGTCATACTTCCAAAAAGTTTAATGTGTGATTGAGGATGCCCGTATCCACACCGGCGCGGTGATTAACAGCCGCACACTCACATCAAAACATTGGTTACATCCGCGCTGTTTCATGCCGATGTACAACCCACGTAAAGTTGATAATTCCGCAAATAACTGCAATTGCAGTTTTCGAACAGAGATGGCGACAAAGAGGAAAAGCTACGGACTGCAGCTTTAATAACAATAAAAAAATATTTATTGCGGTAGAAGACTGTGGCGTGGCAATCAGATGAAAGGGGGCCCTTGGTGTTGCTATTGCCCCAGGGCCCTAAATCCTCTTAATCCGGGCCTGCGCTCGACGTCTGATCAACACAAACAAAGAGCTCATCAAAAATGGTGTTCAAGCTCAACATGCGCTTAAGGTTTAGTTTACCATATTCCATGTTCCCATCTCAACCCTGAAACACGATATCCGATCACAAGTAGCTACTGGTCTGGAAACACATTTGAGATGTCAATCCCAATCCCTTTCTTTTTTCCTCAATTACCTCTTGCTGCAGTTGATGTGATTTTATTTCCTCGTTCACTCTTGTTCTTGCTGTCTCTTTCTCTTCTTTCCTCTATTCTGTGCTTGTAGCGCTTCAGCATGGAGGGCATCTCTACTGCCATTCAGAATGGTTTTCGGCACACTTTTAGGAATGGGGGCGGTGAGAAACAGGTGCTATTCCTCTCGGTTCCTCTTCTCTTCTGAGACTGTCCAATCTGCTCGTAAAATCAGCTCTAGTATGTTATCAGCTGAAGTCTAGTGAGTTGGATACTCGGATATCTTCTTTTGGGCCATTATAGACATGCTCTCAATCCTAAGGCTGATTTGGATTAGTAGCAAAATTATGCTTGATTAGAAGTAAAATAATGCTGTATCGGGCCAGTATTGGTGGAAAATGTAGCTGATGGAAATATTAATTTATTCAGAGCTGGGAATAAATGAAATATTGGTGTTTATAGTTTACACTGTTACTATGGACCCTTTTCACAGTTACTTACGTCATACACTCCTGGAAAAAAAATAAGCCAAGTCAATAATGGCTAAACACTAAGCTTTTCATTGTCTTAGCCAGTGGCGTGCACAGACCTCCTCAGGGGCGGCAGCACAAAAAAAAGAGTTCCTTGTTTTTTTGTATTTTTATCCTTTATTTCCTTGGCATTCTATGAAAAGATGATATAGAATGCATAACACATCAAACGGAAATAGGGAAATTATTATAATATTACTAAATATTATTTACGTTTACCAAACAAAACGGTGAGAATCAAGAAGGTAATTATGAGGAAATCATGTTTAGTTTTGTTGATGTTGTAAATGTTATGTATTATATGCATATATAGTGTTAGCTATCATGAAATCCGTACCACTTTACAATAAGGTTTCATTAGTTACATTTGTTAACATGAACTAATAATGAACTGCACTTCTACAGCATTTATTAATCTTAGTTAATATTGATTTCAGCATTTACTAAAACATTATTAAAATCAAAAGTTGTATTTTGTTAACATTAGTTAATGCACTGACTGTGAAATAACATGAACAAACAATTAACAGGTGTATTATTATTAACTAAGATTAACAAATACAGTAACAAATGTGTTGCCCATGGTTAGATCATGTTAGTTCATATGAATAATAAACAAATTAACCTTATTGTAAAGTTTTACTATGATATCAAAGATATAAATTCCTTACAATTTAGAGTTGGACATGGACTTAAGAATTCATTTCACTAGATGTATTTCCTCAAGCTAATAACACTCGCCTTGGATAAAAACGAATGACATTGTCAGACTCAGAATGCGGCTGAAATAGTGTTATACTTTTATTTTAGGTAAGCATAACTCGCATGCTGCCGCAACTTTTACAGTAGCATGATAGGATAAATGTAGCTTTTCCATGCTTAAAATATGTTTTTATATAATATTTTTTTGTATTATTATTGTAAGTGGCAATAAGTAGCAGTAAGTGTATTGTTATCAATTATACAATTAATTATTATTTACAATTATCAGAGAGGGGCACAATACATTCTGAATATTCCCACAAATGAAAAGTTGTTATCTAAAGACGAATGATCAGATGTTATTTTTCAACAAGACAATGGCCAAAGAAACCAGAACTGGCTTGAGATCAAGTCCATCAGGCTCATGTTTTGGCTGGTCAGAGTCCAGATTTGAACCCTATAGTGAATATTTTGTCTCACATTAAACTCAAACGAACTGTTTTCAACTACTCGTGAACTGTTTGAAGCCATTCACATTGAGTGGAAAAACACAGACTCTTCCTGTAAATATCTGTCTGCAAGTTGGGAAAGGCTAATCCGTGCTAGGTTACTTTATCTGCAGTATATTGTGCAATTCTTGCTCATTTCCTGACCAGTGATTTGTGATTAAAATGGTTAAGATCATTAAAAGGCCATTCAATATTTTGCCACTTTAGCAGTGTAGTTAGGTCAACTTCTATAGTGGTGAACAGAAACTACAGCAAAGACCATTTTTGTATTCCCATTTGATCCGATAGCAAAAGAAAAAGTCCTCACTGGAGTTTCTGGGACTTTCCAAGAGCCAAAAAAATAATAATATCGAGAGCTTGATTACAGTAGTCAGAAGAGAGAAACATGTCAAATTTGCACTCATTCAATCAGGCGTTGCATAAGATAATATCACACAGCAGCTTTCCTGTTATTTCAATTATTAATTAATAATTTTATTTTAATGTAAAACAAAATATAGTGTTAGAGTGTAATACAATATATATATATATATATATATATATATATATATATAGTGGTTAAAGTGAGATTTGGTAGGTGGGGGAACCCTCTAATTTTGTGTAGGTGCAACAGGGAAAAATGACTCACCGTGGGACAACAAATTGAGTATCGTGGTATAGCAATACTTTCTGGGACAAGAGTGTCACTGTGGCACCACATATCACAATACTTATTTACTTGATATTTTAATGGTTTTATTTTGGTCTATCAACATTGATATGATGACGATATTATATTAAAATTGCTGAACACTGGGCCAAAAATTGAGCCCTGGTATTGTAGCCACATGAGCCCACATAACCCCCGACCCCCCACAGCCATGTGCATGTAAATGTGAGGTAGTTAGGGGGGTTCGGGGGCATCCTCCGAGATACTTTTGATTTCTCTGACCTACATATGTGCAATTTAAGACTTTTGAAGGCCATAAAAATGGATAGTAAATAGCTTTAAAACCATGTCAGTGTGCATTAGATTAATTGTCAATACCTGCTCTCTCATCTTAATCTTTATTTTTATCTCAGTCTCCTTATCCTGTCGTATTTCTTCCACCTCCTAAAGCTTTTTAAAGCATTTTCGTCTGTGTCAGTGAAGAAAGTAAACATAGGCTCAACTGATGATTTTTATGAATAATTTTCTTAGATAAGTTAATTTACTCAAGGCTACCAGGTCAGCATTGCCAATAAGAACCTTCTGCAAGCTTTGGAATTTGAAAAGTAATTTTAAATAATACAAATTATAGGCTACGTTTAACGCAGTTGGTGAAATTGGCAGACGTTCCCTCAGGCATGCGTTGTGGAAACGCGTCAAAGCATTCTCAGGTATAAATATCAGAGGTGTCAAGTCCAGGTTCAGAAAGTAAAATTCCTCCTCAGTATTTTGTTCCAATCACCTGGATTTGCTAATTAGCACAGTTTTTCAGCCAGGAGACAGAACTAATTAGTGAAATCAGCTGGCTGAGTTAATGGGTGGAATAAACATATGGCAGGACTTTTATTTTCTGACCCCTGGAATTGACGCCTCTGATAAATATGCAGCATTAATGCACGGACCGGTGATTTTGAACGAATATTTAATGTCAATAATGGTTACATAATATTAAAACTAATCCTGTTATTGATATCTTTGTAAGACTGCCGACCCTATAGAACAGTGGCAAGGGAAAGCAATGTCCGACGAAATATCGAACATTAAACTAACTTTACCGCGCTCAACCACCGTGAGTGCACTTCATGCATTTATAATCACTCGCGTTCAGCGGGGAGGAAGGGAGGTTGGTCGGACAGTCGGTCCATCTCGGGACCAGCGAGATTCGTTGAGATTAATGAATCTATTTATTTAATAATTTATCTGAGGTGCCGGAACGCTCCGGACCGTTCCCGCACACTTTAACCCTTGTATGTGTATATATATATATATATATATATAAACGTACTAGCTAGATTTACAATATTAACTGTTGAAAAGTGCTCTGTGAAAAGGGTCAAAATAAAACGGTTCTTAAAAAAAGATGAAATATGCTATTTGTTTACACGCATGTCATGTGACCATTAACCGTCATCGGAGAACCATCAACATGCACATGTGTTGTTACATTTTTGAAATATTTACTTAATATATCAAAGTGACTTTTTTAGGTAATTAATGTAGGTCAAAAGGAGTTTTTGCCTTGACCCTGTTATTGTATATGTAATGCTTTATCTGAGTTATTTAAGGGTACATTTAAATGCAAACGATATACAAAATACGTAATGCTTTTGTAGTTTACACAGAGACAATAACGGTATCATTTTCATAAACTTGGACTTTGAATCCCATTTTCAGTATAGTTTGTGTTTTCACACCCCAAATCATCGTTGTCGTGTAAATCAACGGCCAAAACATGAAAAGTTTTCAGTTTTTAGTTGAAAATGGTTTCGGGTGTTCAGTTTACTTTGTTGTATTTAGTGTAAAAGTGTCTGTACAAGTAATGTGTTTATAGAGATCCTTATTGTCTTAAATACTGACATACAATCTGATTATACATTTTAAAAAGTTAAAAATAGTTTTCCCAACACTGTGCAGAGAGAGTGAACACACACTGTTTTGAGACACATCCCATCATGCAGTGGCATGTTTAACCCGTCTCATCTGTGCTCATCTTTTATTCAGTGTGTAACAACGGTAATCCCGTACGAGAGGAAGGACGGGCCGCCATCAGTCCAAGACCTGCAGATCTTTACCAAAAGTGAGACCAAGTGCTCGATTTCAAACGAATGCCCTGCTTTCTGCTACAAGTTGTCAATAGTATATAAATCTTGACCTTTCATTGTTAACGTTCACTTTTCTGCAGTTTTAGAAGCCATGAGAGACGACAGTGATAAAGTCCCAAGCCTCCTCACAGACTACATCCTCAAAGGTAACAACACTCAACTAACAGATATGCCTAATTTAAGAATAGTGATGACGTATTTTTGTAGGCCAACTCGTAAGTTCACGTCACATTGGTTCCCTCGACAATAAACCAATAGGATTTTTCCATTGACTTTTGGATTATTGCTGAAAATATAAGCTCTGTGACAAACAAAAGTTCACGATCCTTACACGTTTTGTTCATCATGATAAGCTTCACAAATGAACCCTACTATAAAATAATATTTTTTTACCTTCATTTTACCAGGAAATTCCCATAAAAAAATAAAAAGTAAAAAGAATATGTAGGCCTATATTGATATAAAATTTAAATTAAATTGTCAAGTTATTGTGTGATTACTAAAATGGGCTAGTGGCGCTCGGCCGTGACGTTCAAGTTCAGATCCGTTAGAAACACGACATGGATCGGTGGATAGCAACAGGTTCTTCATCAGGGCTCTCAAGTGTCACACATTGAGCGTGACAGTCACTCATTTCGATCTTTTGTCACGCACTCCCGCCACACATTGT